>NC_090928.1:424498049-425734042 GCF_040938575.1 Ambystoma mexicanum | reverse complement strand
AAAACAGCAAGGCCTGGATTAAGAATACATGCCATTGATAGATGTTGGTGATGGGTCTATAAAGATTACGGTGAATAATAAAGGGTGTCAAGATGTTTATTTAGAGAAACATTCTTCATTAGGAATGGCCATACAAAAATCATATTATACTGCAGATCTAAATAACATGGTGATTGGAAATATCCCTAAAAAGTATGTGGATGCCAGGGGTGAGTTGGCAGAATACCTTGATTCTCAGCCCAAAGGAATCTTTAAAATTCATTCTGTGTACCCTTATGATTCAAATGAGGCAGTGTGCTGTCATCAACAGGATTGTATAACATTTAACTTAAATGAAAATGAAACAGAAAATCAGCCCATTGAAGTGGAAGCTAATATACCAAAATATTTAAAAGTGGCAGCATTACAGAGAGACAAAGCCACACAGTTAGAAGAAAGCACAGAGATTCCTCCACTGGAAGATTTCCCAGAATTTTCAAAAATGGCAGAGGAGCAGATTTTATCAGCAGATGCATGCGACAGCGATGAGAATAGAAATGAATTGAGGCAAATATTTATGGAGTTTAAAGATGTCTTTGCTAAAGATGCTTATGATTGCAGCCTAACTGATTTACATGTGGCCATGTTACCGGAAGGATGTAGTAGAAACCCAGTATCTGTGTGCCAGTATAGGTTACCACTGGCATGTTTAGAGTCATTGGCAGAGATAATTAAAAATGTGCAGTCTCGGGGAATCATCAGGCCTGTTCATAGCACATCCAACACACCTATCATAGGTGTGTTAAAGCCAAATGGTCAACGGCGGCTATGTGCAGATTTGAGGGAATTAAATAAAAGAGTGCCAGTATCCAGATGGCAACTGCCATTCATTGATCAAGGCCTGGCTCAGGTGCATGGCTCAAAAGTGTTTACCACGTTAGATCTCACCTCTGGATATTGGTGCGTGCCATTGGCAGAGGAGATCCAGAATTTATTTTCATTTTCATTTGATAAGACTCAACACGCATGGGGTAGAGTTCCATTTGGGTATGTCAATAGTGGAAGTGAATTGGAAATATTTTTGAGAAAAGCCATGCCTGATGTAGCGGAAAGGGGAACCATAGTTTATCTGGATGATGTCCTGATAAAAAATGAAAGCTTGAATATCCATTTTGATGAAATAAGACATGTTCTTGGCCAATTGCAAAAAGCAGGCGCCAAAGTATCTTTACAAAAAGCACAATGGTGCAAGAAAAAAGTTAATTTTCTAGGCCATGAAGTGAATGAACATGGACTAAACCCACAAAAGAAGAAAGTAGAGGCCATACAAAAACTAAAAGACCCTACAAGTGTGAAAGGGGTAAAAAGTTTATTAGGAATGACAGGTTATATCAGGAAGTTCATTGAAAATTATGCTGCAATTACTCAACCATTGACTAAACTGTTAAAGCTGAATACACCCTGGAAATGGGACAAAGAGCAGTCTGAGGCAGTGGCTAAATTAAAGGAATGTCTTGTAAAGGCACCCTGTTTAGCATTAGCATACCACATAAAGGATAGGGATTTCTTTATAGAAATAGTTTTCTCTGAAAATTGTAAGTCAGCAGTGTTATCACAAAAACATGATTTGAATCATAAAAACATTGCCTATGCAAGTAAAGTGTTTTCCCAAGTTGAAATTAAATTCAATGAATGTGAAAAGGCCTTTTTGACCACTGTGTGGGCGCTAGAGCATTTCTGCCCCATTGTTCAGGGAGAAAAGGTGATTATTGAGACAAATCATCAACCTTTGCAGTTTTTAGAGAGTAAAAGAATTAGGTCAGGTAATCTAGCACAGTCCAGAATCACTTCATGGACACTGGCGTTACAGGGTTTTCCTGTAGAAGTGAGATATGGCCAAAATAAAAAGAGCCCAGTTGCTCAAGGTTTAGCAGATCTACATGACTGTGCAGCTGAACATGTATCAAACGAAGTAGAAGTGGAATCTAGTTTACAGGAATTTGGGCAATCACCACACAAAGCTTTTGATGAAAAGACATGCAAGGATTTGCCGACTGTATATGTTGACGGTTGTGCTTTTCACATTGAAAATAACAGTAATAAACAATTGGTGTCAGGAATTGGAGATGTCTCGTTGAAATGTGAAGACATCCCCAGTATAGGGATGAGAATTGGAGCTAGGAGCAGTAAAGTAGCGGAATCGACAGCCATTTATTAAGCAATTACTACTGCAGTTGATAATAAATTTAGTGAAATTGGCCTGGTGACTGATTCTGATTATGCACGGAATAGCTTTGTGGAATATTTACATGGCTGGAAAGTGAGAGGCGTGATTACATACAATAAGAAGTCACTAAAACATGGAAAAATGATACAAGCCATAGACAAATTGGTGTCAGAGAATGTTTTGATAATATACTGGATACAAATTTGTGGACATTTAAAAACTCCAGTAGAGGATAAGGAAGGAATGATAAGACAGATCATTTAGCCAAAATTGGGGCTGTGATGGGAGAATTGCTACCTATTGAACATTTACTTGGTGAAATACAAATTGATGCAGTAACACTCTCTAAAGCACCAAAAGAGGTGGATCAACCAGTAGTACAATGGAGTTAAGATACACCACATCAAGATCTGATTAAGGCACAGAAGGATGATCCAAATTTGGGAATCTATTATAATTATTTGATAAACCCTGAACAAAACCCTTTAACAGAAAATGATTGTGTGGGAAGGAAAGAGTTGAGGGTGCTATTAAAGAATAAGAAACGAATTAGACTACAGGATGGGCTCATGATTAGAAAGTCCATAACAGGACAGATACAGTGGGTGGTGCCCCTTTCATTCAGAGGGATAATGCTACACCATGCACATGATGCAATAACTGCAGGCCACATAGGTTCACAAAAAACATTGGAGATACTGAAAGATTATTCTTACTGGCCACATATGTCCCAAGATGTGGAATTATATACTAGAGGATGTGTAGTATGTGCCCAATTTAAACCTGCTTCACCAATGCATAGAGCCCCATTAATGAAAAGAGGCTTAACTCTTACATGGTCAGATTTGCAAATAGACTATGTAGGGCTTGTAAAGAGGTCGAGCAGGGGGAACCGGTATATTTTGAGTGTGGTCTGTTTGATGTCAAAATGGATAGAGTGTATTCCTGCACCAGATTCTAGTGCGCAAACAGCAGCTACATTACTGGTGAATCATATATTTTCAAGATTTGGGTTACCACAGAGAATAGAATCAGACAGAGGAAGTCATTACACAAGCGCTCTAATGAGTAAGGTATGGCAAATGGTGTCCAGACATTTGGTCGACCTAAAACTGGTCGAATGACATTTGGTCGACGCAATTTGGTCGAAAACGAAATGGTCGAATTTTTTTTTTTAATTATATATTTATTTTTCGGGTTTTCGTTTTTTACAAAAATGGGTTTTTAGAAAAAAAAGGGGTTTGGGGGGACCCCCCCCCCCCAAAAAAAAAAAGGTGAAAATAAAAAAAAAAAAAATTCGACCATTTGGTTTTCGACCAAATTGGTTCGACCATTATTCTGGTCGACCAATTTTTTTCGACCAAATGTCTGGTAACCATGGCAAATACTGGGAGTGAAAAGAAAATTACACATTGCATATAGACCCGCTTCTTCTGGGGAAGTTGAACGCTGTAATAGGTCTGTTGTGGATATATTAAAGAAGTTTGTAGCAGTGGTAGGTTCCAGCTGGGATTTACATTTACCTTTGGTTTTGATGGCAATCAGATCAACTCCTGCCAAGGCAACAGGTATTAGCCCTCATGAAGTCTTGCCAGGTAGGAAAATGGTGTTGCCACAACACCTGCTATACAGAACACATGAGCAGACATTTGTAAGCACATCTACAGTCCATGAATACATGGATGAGCTGAGGAAGCATTTACAACATGCATTTGCTTTTGTGCAGCGGAATCTAGAAAGGGCTGCTGACAGTGCAAAGTCATATTATGATAAAAAGACATCGGTGAAAGAGTATTGTGTGGGGGTCAGGTGTATACATTTCATTTTGGAAAAGGTAAATAGAAAAATTCTAAATTTCTGGCAGCCTGGCAGGGGCCATTTCGAATTATAGATAAGATTTCTCCCGTGGTGTACAAAATTTGGAAAACTGAAGGTGACACAGTAACAGAACAGTTTGTTCACGTAAATCAAATTAAACCCTGGCACCCCAAACATGAGGTAAAGAGGCATGAGCGTGTAGAAACAGATAAAGCCCCTTAAATACATGAAAGAAGATACATGAGTCTATTCATAGGGCAGTGACAGAGAAATAAAAATGGAAGTGATTGTTGTAATAGAATAGATGTGAACAAAAAGACTATATGTGATGATCATTAAAAGAAGGTTGAAACTGGTTTTATTTTTATAAAGTTGAAATATGTTGAATGATCAATGATGCTTTACGTATATTTGTTTTCTCTCTAACATGTGCTTAATTTCAGAAGATGAAAAGAAAAGGGCTAAAGGTTTTGCAAAAGCACATGGATATTTTTTTGGGCAAAAGGGTGAAATTAGTATTGTGCTATATACTTAATTTGTATCGTTTTCTATTTGATTTAGAACACTAACAGATCTTTGGTCAGAGGTCACGGGACCGGAGGACACGGGAGACGATGGAGTCCTGGAGGACACGAGGATGGATTCCGGAAAAGCCCGGGGGGGGGGAGAAGACCAAATCTACAAAACAAGTAGCATTGATGATGACGCCAACGATATGGCTGATTGTTATGATAATCAGAGGGAATTTAAAAACTTTGGAAGCACAGGTTGTCATTGAACCCGGACCAGCATCTGGTATTGCGGTAGAAGAAGCACCAGGATTCATCATGAGTGATAGAAGGATGATTTTCCAGAACATTTATATACCCTTGAATCCTGATACTCTGATGGAAAAAACATTTTAATAATACTGGAATTAAGGCAGAGCAGACTAAAGAGTGGCTAGAACTAAGGAAAGAGGACGCCAAGCAGTCGATAAGAGATATGTTGATGCAATCAGTGAAAACATTTGTGAATTCAGCAGACATAAAGAAAAGGAGAGGAAAAAGAGGAGCAGTAATGCTTGCGGCCTCATTGGTGATGTCTATAGTTGGAGCCATAATAGGTACCACGATGTCAACAGCCAATGCCATTTCAGTAGGGACGCTGAGTACTAAAGCACAACAAATGAGTATCGATTTAGAAATGATACAAAAAACTTTAGATGGAAATAGGGGGGATTGGATGAACAAGTAAGGATTATAAATGAAACTTCGATCGTATTGAATGAACAAGCGGATGTAATTCAATGGACAACCAAGTTAATTATTAAGCATGACCGAACATTAAATCAGATCCTGGATATAATGAATCCTGTTGATAGAATGTTGACAAATTACATGAGGGAAGTTCAAACTGCAATTTTACAATTGATCCGAGGACATATACCATTGTATTTCGTTTCACAAGATATTATTCATCAAATGATATAAAGGTTGACCAGGAGGGAGATTGATGTGGTACAAGTGAAAATTGCATTTGAAATGGGCAATGCAATGCCCTTATATGTGGATTTGGAAAGTTTGGAAATAGTGTTTTTATTATGCATCCCATACATAGCTCCTGAACTCATTTATCAAACTAAGTGGGTTCACAATGTGGGATTTTGGCAAGAAGACAAGTTTATCAAGATCAAGACTCCAGAAGTGGTGGCATTTCAGTCATGGGAGCTTGAGGTTTACTTGATCCCAAATTTGGAAACTTGTGTAAAATTTAAAGAACAAAATTACATGTGTCTGGGTAAACCATTTATTCCTGATGCTACAGACGCTATTTGTGGTTTGAAATCTGACCCAAGTATATCAGGAGGATGTGAAGTAGTTATTAGCAATATGGGGGGGTGAAGAGTTGGCACAAGCTAAAATGGTCAAAGGTAAATGGTTGGTCAGCACCTGTATGAGGAATCTGACAATAATACATTTAAATTATGGAACATTTCTTGTCAAACAGGTGAAATATAATGTATTTTACTTACAGGTTCCAAAGGACACAATTGTTTCAATTGGAGGTTTAACATTGTTTCATATTACAAATGATATTTGGGAAAGCCAAGTAGAAAATATTGAATTTTTTCAAAGGGATGCATTTCCAATAGACCCGGATGTGAAGTTCTTATTGAATCATAAAGAAAAGCATGTTGTGAAAATGAATCTGAGAAAAAACAATATCACAGTTAGTAACCTGAGTATAATAGAAGTGGAAAAGTTTAATTGGGGAACCTGGGGGGAACGATCTATAGTGGGTTTAGCTGTTCTGGTGATAATAATGGGAGGATGGTTAATTGTTTTGTCCGTAAAGGTGAAGATGTTGCTCATGATATTAGCTACAACAGGGAATGAAAGATATCTCAATACGAATGCATCTTAAAGGAAGAAAAGGAGCGTGTTTTGAGTTTCTTCCAATTGTGGCTTGGACCACTGCCAAATTCTCAAAAAAGGAGGGATAATGTAGTATAATTTATTATATTTTGCAGTTCAGCGCTCCACTGCATGTGATAACATTATTGCCAGCAATAATGTGGCATATATAGCCAGCCCTATGTTGTTAGCATAACATATGGGTATGCAAATGGAGACAGGCTGCAGGTTTAAAAGTACACCAGAATATATATTTTTTTTCTCTTTTTCTCTTACTTGAAATGCCTCATTCACAGGAGACTACATTAGCTGTCTAATTGACTGACTTAATTAACAAATACTAATACTAGTACTAACTCAATAACATTATAATGTAATCTCTATGTGGAAAAGAGGCAGGACTACATGTTTTGAAATTCGTTTTCAAGCGTGCACTTGGATTTTTTTTCTTCTCTCTTTGTTCACTGTGTTTGCAGAAAGCAGTATCTACATGGCAGGAAATAATTCTAGCTACAGTTTCTTACTGTAAAAATTGAGCTATTGTGGAAGGAAGGGTAGAGTGATATGGGGGGTCATTACGACCCAGGCGTTAACCATGGCACGATTAGCGCCATGGTTGATGCCAGTATTTTAACGATTGTGCCATGGTGATGGCGAAATTACCGCTCCATTCCAAGGCTGGCGGGGCAGTAATTCCCCATTCACCATTGGCCCTTCCCCATTCCCATTTTTGCTCCCATATGGCTCAATGGGAATGGGGAAGGCGGTAATTACGGTACCGCAAATTGCAGTACCGTAATTACCTCCAAGGTCCCTTTGCGGGTCCAATCCTTAAGGGCTGGTAAAAACCAGCCGTTAAGGTAGGGACCTGCAAAGGGACCGCGTAATTAGGTGGTAAGGGGTTAACCGCACAGCAACCTTTTACAGCGCTGTTAACCCCTTCCTGCCTGGGTCGTAATGTTTGCTATGGTCTTTTGAATTTGATTGGTGCAGAGTATCTGCAGTGGTTCCACGTAGGCAGAGGGGGACGAGACAGAGGTTTGCTGGAAGAGTCTGACAGAAAAAAAGTTCAGATTGCTTTTTGCTGAGCTGCTGACACAGACCGTCTGAGACTGGGCTGTGAGGAGGCATTCCCAGTTTCAATTAGCACTGTCTTGAGAACTGCAGATAAATGAACTGCATGTACTCGCTGTGCACTTCAAACTTCAAGATTACGAGGACAACCCTGGGCCCATTCCTCGGAGGCGAGCGAAGGGAGGTCGCGTGTGGGAGAACTACAGATAGCTGATAAATATCCAAAGTGAATTGAGGTTATCGCGTGCTGTATTTATGTCCTTCTATAAATATCAGTCAGGGAGAGTAGCAAAAGGGAATCCCCTGTGTTTAATTGCCACGCTATACTGTTGCAATGTGAATGTTGTTCTATCGCTGTGTTTTTTTTCCCCTTCTGTTTGTTACAGATGATGTGAAGTAAATTTCATCCTATTGCTGTATTTTTTTTTCTCTTCTGTTTGTTTCAGAGAATACTGTAATAAAAAAGGTAAGATGTTACTTTGAGATGCAACTGTTTTATAATACAAATGTAATGTACACAAACCGTGTAGAGTGTTTTTGCTTTTGTCTTTTTTGGTGCATTTAGAATAATATTTCGGGAGAGGGTGTCATGTTTCCCATGCAGATGGAATAATAGCACTAAAAGTGATAACAGTGATAAATAGCTGTGTGCGTGTTTCCATTTAGTGTGTCATGTCTGAGCGGAATCTAATACAATAGACATTGCTATAGACATTGCTGGGCGTACATGAACCAGCAAAGAGGCCTATAGAAACATAGTTTACTAATGTATATAAACTAGTGATAGTACCACAGGTTATTGAGAATGCTATATGTGAAACTGTGGTGTTTCTGAATGTAGGTCTGAGGCCTCTATAGATCACACAAACAGTCTAAGATTTGGGGCCACAAATAAAACAGAAAAATTATGCTCATTACTAAACCACCAACAATAATGTATACCACTAAATGATCCTATATAATGTAATAAGGAATGGTCACTGAAAGAAAGTAAGACCAAACCCAATCTAAATGCAAGGAGTAGCCATCACCAAATTACCATTATTTTTGGCGGTAAGAAAATACCGCCAGACCCCAAAACTGAGCATGCACTGGAGGCCAGATCACCTTAACCGCAACCAAAATAAAGAATAATGACACCCTAAAGTGGTGGATGTACACCCATCACCATAAATTAAAAACATACTTCCTCACCAAAAAATTGCAAACCGATATAACTTCACCAAAGCTGCAGCAAGGCTCCGCCATAGTATGCACACCAGCTGCAGGCCCTAAATTGGATGAAAACAAAAACAAAAGGCTGGACATATACCTCTTGCGCGTGCCACATGCCAATAGCATGCGGACCAAAGTCCACCATGCTTGCTCCCAAAGGGCCAAGGACTCACTGACCAAATGGAGCAACAACCAAAGATTAAAAACTAACCAAAGGTAAAGGAAAACATGAATGGATAAGAGGTTTATGCAATAGGTAAAGCACTCAAGTCATGGAAGGAGGTCTGGGAGAATCACCAAATTTCTATACAACCAGGTATTTTGCCACCTGTCACAAGAATATTTCCCATTTGGCCCCCAGAGATCGCTTAGAGCTTGGACGTTACATTCACTGCATGGTATGGTAGTACTTCCTCATAGTCACTGAAGGTAAAGCACCTGCAATCCTTCATGGCCCTAGAATGATTTGTCATGTTGCATCTGGTAGCAGAACCTGCACCAATCATCTATCCTGAATATGTAGCTATATTGCAGTATGGAAGAAACAAATGAAAGTGAATAGTGGAGGAATCAGTAAAATATCCCCTCGTTAGCAGCCATTTGTGCTTATTGTATGCATTCCATAGGCCCTACAAATAAAAGTAAGGTTCACAGACTAGGCAGGAGTGAAACATGTGTGTGTAAACACAGCAATATGAAAGTGGCCTTTATATGTGTGCTTTAGTATAATGTTGGCCGTGAAAGCATTTCTCTAAATAATTGTGATCATGCAGCAGTTTCAAACATGTTAGTAAATACATCATTATCTGCAAATATTTTAATTTCCATTCTACCTGAATACGCACCATTCACAATAGTTTCTATTGCTCAACTGATTGGAGGCCTCGTTTTTTTCCAAGAAATACACTTTTCATCTCTACATTATATTGCGTTTAAACTACACTTCCCGTCAGCATCCTTGACGCACATCTATTCACTTATTTGAATTGTTCTCCAAATGTTTAAAGTCCGGTCTGAATGACGGCCATAACCTGCGTGACAATTGAAAGGGAGCTACCAAAAAGTGTCTTTGCTAACTGGTTGGCGGAGGGCCAAGTTCATGAAGCAAGATAGTATCTAGCCAAAGATTGTGGTAAGGATCCACTATCAGAATGTTGGTGGGATTTGATTTTTAAAGATTACATGTCTAATAAAAAAACTATTTGCAGATAGAGATGAGTCAGAAAGTGTGATCATCAGTGCTGTGTCATTGGAATAGTTGAAAAGTCAATTCCATGACTATGTACTAAACAGATTAGTGAAATGGGGGAGAGCCACTGTCAACGAACATTGGGCCTCATTATGAGGTTGCCGGTCAAGATACAACAGTACCGGTAAGCTTGCCGGTACCGTTGTATCTGGACCGGCAAACTCTGAGTTGTGCTCGCGGGTGCCTTTCATTCCATCAGGCCTGGCCTGGTGGAATGAAAGGCACCCGCGAGCACAGCAAGCCTGTAGTACCAGCACGGTAATGAACCGTGCCAGTGCTACAAGCATCCCCATTGTCATTGAGCCGTATTGGGCTGAAATGAGAATGGGGATCTACCGGCACCCGCGAAAGGTGAATTACTGGGTCCGGCGGAATACCCGGGTAATTACCCCAGTAATTGCTCATTCACGGGTACCAGATTATCTTGCCAATTTGGAGGTAGCCTTGTGGGTTTTACCAGCAAGGCTACCTTCAACCTCGTAATGAGGCCCATTGTTTCAAAAAGTGGGAAATGCAAAGGATTTCATTTATTACATTTATTATACGCCCATAACCGGAGGTATCACGCCATAGGTTACAGAAGGCTTAAATCTCTGATTACAGTGATAATTGTTACACACGTAATAGACAGCAAATGCAAAGCATTTGGAGTTAAGGCAAAACACTTTGGAATTAGGGGGGCAGACAGAGGTCTAGTTACAGATCGTTTTCAGTACAATAGTCTAACCTGCTGAGGTATGGATCCCTCCACCATGGCAAAATATTTGAGTCCATGGTGCGCAAAGGTATGATTCACTATGCTGCAGGCTACTGATATATCTATGAGGCCAAGGAGTATGGTTATTCCATTGCCAATCTGGATCTGCAAATCATTAAATACTGCAAGCAGCACTGATTCATGCCCCCTAGTAGGAAGCAACTTTCCTGTATAGGGTCCATGATATTAAAGGATTCCACATAGTTCTGTAACTGGGAAATCATTACCCACTGAATAGGTTTGACTGGGTAAGGTTAGTTAGATGTTGGGTGGAAGTTATTTAGCTCTTGTGTTCTACATGTGTTTCTTTTTATGTGGCATAATTGTAGCTTCTTTGAGGCATGCCAAAATGATGCTCCAAGAAAGAGATGAAACCTATGAAAGGGGTCACCGGTCAATGAGATTAGTGCTCGCAGTCTGTAGAGTTTAGCTGAGTAAGCATCTAATAAAGAACAACCTGAGCATCTGGACTGTTAAAGTTAATTGATCAGAACATACTTCAGAGAAAAAGGAACGTTGTGTCCCACTATCTAGAAATATGTCAGGATCCAACTGATGGGTCATTATCATACTAGGGCGTAAAACTGATGTTGTTATGAATAGGGATAACCTTATTTGAGAAAAAAAGTTGAGAGTTGAGCACACAACTATAGTGATGGTGGGATAGCAGTAACCTTTGGTGACCAAAGTTCATTCATAATTTTGAGAGTATTGTCTGCTTTGTCAATATGTTTATTACAAAAGCTGTTTCTTCTCAGTCCTGAATAGCTGTGTTAAGGTAGGGATATCTAAATGACTTTCTCATCAGGACTTGAAGAAGATCCCCATGTTGCTTCTAGTTAATGCTTTTTAAGTGTTGCTTTCAGAATAGAAGGAGGGAACTAATTAGCATCAATCTTCTTTGTCGAAGGGGTGAATGATTTATCTGGAGCTAGTTTGGTACAACCGTCTTTTAGCCAATCATGAAATATATTTAAAGCTTCTGTTGTGGAAGGATCCCAACTTAATGGTTAAGTGTGTTTTAGATACAAAGTTTCTAGCCTCTATTTGCTCACTAGTTTCCCAGGAACATAACACAGTGGATGATTTTAAGATAAGGGGTTACTCGTGAACTCAGACTTAAGAAGTCTAGCAAAGTGATATGTCCAGGTAAGTGGAATCGTAAAACGTTTGTATATGTTTTCACCTGTAGAGAAGATCAAATCAGTTTATCCTGTCTATGGTTTGAGTTTTGAATCAATTGTACATATGTACATATTGTACATATGTTAGACTGTGGGGGAAAATGCATGGGGGAGAATGGGGCGGCTCATCTAGAGCCGATCAACCGGTAGGTAAATGTTTAGTTCAGTTTATTTAGTTGTAACACGCACCGAACCCTGGGCTAAGGTGTCAGTAGATGAATGTAGCATCCTGTCCTTGAGGATGATACATATGTAGAAATTATAATGGCTAGGGGAAATACTGTAATGTAGTTAGACTGATTAACATTGCTGAATAGTAAATGAATTGCCATATATCAGCACCAGGCCATCAACATGTCTTTTCTTATGCTTTGTGCAGGTCATTTTAGATTCAGGGAGGTCAGACTTGCTAAAACAAGGAGGGCAATGCTATGTAATCCATGTGTCAAGGGAAATCAACAAATAGTATCCAATATACATGTATCAAAATTGTAGTCTCTCACTTGGTCATCTACATCAGACCTATGTTTTACTGCTGAGCTGTCATTGATCATCATGAAGATCAGTTCTGCTACAGATAGGTGTTTAATTTGTCTAAAAGTACAACTGAAGGGCATAGAATGGTTGTTATTTTTTATGTTAGCTGAAGCTGGATAATATTATGCCTATCAAAAAATATTGGGGAGTTGAATTAAAAAAATACACTTGTACAGCTCAAAATGAATCAACAAAACTAACGTGTATTCCAATATGAAAAATATTTTTTAATTCCTCATATTTCATTTCTTTTTAAAATCAAATTCAATATGAGCAACAGAACCAAATAAAGACTGGTATTCATATACACGTCTTCTTAGTCCAAAACAAGGGGACAGAGTAGATATGAAGTTTAAGCTTGCCGGTACCGTTGTATCTGGACCGGCAAACTCTGAGTTGTGCTCGCGGGTGCCTTTCATTCCATCAGGCCTGGCCTGGTGGAATGAAAGGCACCCGCGAGCACAGCAAGCCTGTAGTACCAGCACGGTAATGAACCGTGCCAGTGCTACAAGCATCCCCATTGTCATTGAGCCGTATTGGGCTGAAATGAGAATGGGGATCTACCGGCACCCGCGAAAGGTGAATTACTGGGTCCGGCGGAATACCCGGGTAATTACCCCAGTAATTGCTCATTCACGGGTACCAGATTATCTTGCCAATTTGGAGGTAGCCTTGTGGGTTTTACCAGCAAGGCTACCTTCAACCTCGTAATGAGGCCCATTGTTTCAAAAAGTGGGAAATGCAAAGGATTTCATTTATTACATTTATTATACGCCCATAACCGGAGGTATCACGCCATAGGTTACAGAAGGCTTAAATCTCTGATTACAGTGATAATTGTTACACACGTAATAGACAGCAAATGCAAAGCATTTGGAGTTAAGGCAAAACACTTTGGAATTAGGGGGGCAGACAGAGGTCTAGTTACAGATCGTTTTCAGTACAATAGTCTAACCTGCTGAGGTATGGATCCCTCCACCATGGCAAAATATTTGAGTCCATGGTGCGCAAAGGTATGATTCACTATGCTGCAGGCTACTGATATATCTATGAGGCCAAGGAGTATGGTTATTCCATTGCCAATCTGGATCTGCAAATCATTAAATACTGCAAGCAGCACTGATTCATGCCCCCTAGTAGGAAGCAACTTTCCTGCATAGGGTCCATGATATTAAAGGATTCCACATAGTTCTGTAACTGGGAAATCATTACCCACTGAATAGGTTTGACTGGGTAAGGTTAGTTAGATGTTGGGTGGAAGTTATTTAGCTCTTGTGTTCTACATGTGTTTCTTTTTATGTGGCATAATTGTAGCTTCTTTGAGGCATGCCAAAATGATGCTCCAAGAAAGAGATGAAACCTATGAAAGGGGTCACCGGTCAATGAGATTAGTGCTCGCAGTCTGTAGAGTTTAGCTGAATAAGCATCTAATAAAGAACAACCTGAGCATCTGTACTATTAAAGTTAATTGATCAGAACATACTTCAGAGAAAAAGGAACGTTGTGTCCCACTATCTAGAAATATGTCAGGATCCAACTGATGGGTCATTATCATACTAGGGCGTAAAACTGATGTTGTTATGAATAGGGATAACCTTATTTGAGAAAAAAAGTTGAGAGTTGAGCACACAACTATAGTGATGGTGGGATAGCAGTAACCTTTGGTGACCAAAGTTCATTCATAATTTTGAGAGTATTGTCTGCTTTGTCAATATGTTTATTACAAAAGCTGTTTCTTCTCAGTCCTGAATAGCTGTGTTAAGGTAGGGATATCTAAATGACTTTCTCATCAGGACTTGAAGAAGATCCCCATGTTGCTTCTAGTTAATGCTTTTTAAGTGTTGCTTTCAGAATAGAAGGAGGGAACTAATTAGCATCAATCTTCTTTGTCGAAGGGGTGAATGATTTATCTGGAGCTAGTTTGGTACAACCGTCTTTTAGCCAATCATGAAATATATTTAAAGCTTCTGTTGTGGAAGGATCCCAACTTAATGGTTAAGTGTGTTTTAGATACAAAGTTTCTAGCCTCTATTTGCTCACTAGTTTCCCAGGAACATAACACAGTGGATGATTTTAAGATAAGGGGTTACTCGTGAACTCAGACTTAAGAAGTCTAGCAAAGTGATATGTCCAGGTAAGTGGAATCGTAAAACGTTTGTATATGTTTTCACCTGTAGAGAAGATCAAATCAGTTTATCCTGTCTATGGTTAGAGTTTTGAATCAATTGTACATATGTACATATTGTACATATGTTAGACTGTGGGGGAAAATGCATGGGGGAGAATGGGGCGGCTCATCTAGAGCCGATCAACCGGTAGGTAAATGTTTAGTTCAGTTTATTTAGTTGTAACACGCACCGAACCCTGGGCTAAGGTGTCAGTAGATGAATGTAGCATCCTGTCCTTGAGGATGATACATATGTAGAAATTATAATGGCTAGGGGAAATACTGTAATGTAGTTAGACTGATTAACATTGCTGAATAGTAAATGAATTGCCATATATCAGCACCAGGCCATCAACATGTCTTTTCTTATGCTTTGTGCAGGTCATTTTAGATTCAGGGAGGTCAGACTTGCTAAAACAAGGAGGGCAATGCTATGTAATCCATGTGTCAAGGGAAATCAACAAATAGTATCCAATATACATGTATCAAAATTGTAGTCTCTCACTTGGTCATCTACATCAGACCTATGTTTTACTGCTGAGCTGTCATTGATCATCATGAAGATCAGTTCTGCTACAGATAGGTGTTTAATTTGTCTAAAAGTACAACTGAAGGGCATAGAATGGTTGTTATTTTTTATGTTAGCTGAAGCTGGATAATATTATGCCTATCAAAAAATATTGGGGAGTTGAATTAAAAAAATACACTTGTACAGCTCAAAATGAATCAACAAAACTAACGTGTATTCCAATATGAAAAATATTTTTTAATTCCTCATATTTCATTTCTTTTTAAAATCAAATTCAATATGAGCAACACAACCAAATAAAGACTGGTATTCATATACACGTCTTCTTAGTCCAAAACAAGGGGACAGAGTAGATATGAAGTTTAAGAGTGAGTGCTGTGCCTAAACAAAGTCAACCTAAGTGCTCTGAAAAAACCCCTGAAAAACCCCTGAAACTCGCCAGTTATGGTAAGCCATAACTTGTGCCACCACCGTGCACTGCTAAGACTAACACCCAGGACATTAAAGATGACATCACAAATGTGAACCATAACGCCCCTTTAATAATGTTTTGTTACTGAATTTCATAGGTTTTTAGTAGCGCAACTTAACCATAACGTCCCTGACTTTATATACATGTAACATAGAACATACTGAATCCCTACCTAGTGATTTTGATGTCCGCGGACTGTGCATATATCCGCGGACGGAAGCGGACAACAACACTAACCAAAAATTCAGGGGGTATCTTAAATTGTTCTATTAAGTCATATAAACACTGTACAAGTTCAAAAAGCAGCATATAAACACATTATATGTAATAATAAATAAGAAGTAGAACCTATATATGTAACAGATCAACCATCCATTTAAATACCGTATGTACTTAATACCATATGTACTAAAATAGAATATACCAAAACAGAAAAGATATGCCTCCAACATAATTACGTCACAGAAACTGCACAGCTAGGAGCAACAGCAGACCTACACAACAGTAAGAACACAATTTACCAGAAGCTAGTAAGTAAACTTCATTTTTCTTATATATTTCTAAAGTTTCTATATTAGGTACACTAGAAGTAATATATATATTTTCTTTTACACAGAAATGGCCAGTACTTTGGAATGGCTTGAGGAACATTTTCCACATGAGGAAATTACTGAAGATAATGATACTAATGGTAGACACTTCTCTATATAACCAAATTAATAATATAACTTTATGTGTACTTAACATTTTTATTTTTTTCACAGACCATACAAAAATTGAGAATAATACACCTAAATGCACCTTAGAACATACACTGCACCACATGGAAGAAAAAATGTACATGCTAATGGAAAATTTCAATCTTTTGAAACATTTTGTGGAGGACCACATAAAAGAAAAAAATAAATATCATTGTCCCACATGTACCTGTTCCCCCTCTCCATGTCCCAGTCAACTATCCCCAAACCTTCCCCACCAAGAAAAACGTTACAATGAGACTTCCATTCCTTCCTCTCCTCCCATCCATCCTCTCCAAACCCCTAATTCCCCTGTGTTTGTGTCCGTTTCTGCTTCCCCCTCTCTTTCATAAATTTCATATTTGTATATAAAAAAATATCACATGTGTTTTAATTCAGTCCTTTGTGTCTTATTTATTTTTAAACAGCAGTTAAGAGGTCCGCGGACAGCACGGGTGTCCGGGATGTCCTTAATTAACCAAAATGGGGGTGTCCTAAGGACACTATGCCCGTCCGTAATGTCTGAAGTCAAGTTGAAACTGTTCTAAGAACATGCACAGTGTCCAGGTTGTCCGTAATTAACCAAAATGGAGGTGTCCTGTCCGCAGTCAAGTTGAAACTGTTCTAAGAACATGCTTGGTGTCCGGAATGTCCATAATTAAACAAAATGGGGGTGTCCTAAGGACAGTATTCCTGTCCGTAGTGTCCACATGCAAGTTGAAACTGTTCTAAGAATATACGCTGTGTCCTGGTTGTCTATAATTAACCAAAATTGAGGTGTCCTAAGGACACTATGCCTGTCCGTAATGTCCGCAGTCAAGTTGAAACTGTTCTAAGAACACATTTGGTGTACGGAATGTCTGTAATTAACCAAAATGGGGGTGTCCTAAGGAGACTATGCCTGTCCGTAATGTCCGCAGTCAAGTTGAAATTGTTCTAAGAACACATTCGGTGTCCGGGTTGTCCGTAATTAACCAAAATGGGGGTATTCTAAGGACACTATGCCTGTCCGTACTGCCCGTAGAACATCTAAGCACATGCGCACCACACCCATAAATCCTACGAACATCGCGCCTGTCAGTAACTGTTCATCTCACTGTGTCGCACTTTTAATTAGTTTCAGGACCCGAACACTGTCCGTAGAAGACCCACGCACATGTGCACAGCCGTTCCCGTACATTTGGTGTCCTGCGGACATCCGTTCCCTTTGCGGACGTGTTCACAACGTCATCATGTGACCACACCCACGCTGAGCATGCGTCCTGAATTGCGGACACTGTCCGGGTCACCAAACATTTCAAAAGTACCTTTTCAGGCAATCCACAGTATTTTATAATAAACAATCACCCTAGCACATGTCCCAGACAATGACCCTGACTTTCTACATACTTTTTTGGAACTTTTTGAGCCTTTTTTGGGTGTTCGATCTGTCCATGTACTGCGCTGGTGTCTGCGAAGCGTGAATATGCACCCCTATATAAGGCCACACCCCAGAGCTCATCCTCATTGTGCTTCTGGCTATCTGACAGAGCATTGTCTGCTTGGCTGGTAATCTTCCAGATTTTGCTGCTCTTGCTGCTGCTTTCCATCAGACCTGATGGCATCAATAGTTGCTGCTCCATCTGGTGCTACATCTGTCTCAGCACCACACCCACCCCTCCACCACCACCACCTCCCCAAGGGCCTGAAGAGGGGAACAGGCGTGAGGATGTAGAGGACGAGGATGAGGTAGTGGAAGTCCCTACTACCAGCACTCACTGTGAGTCTTGGGTGTGGTGGTTAATTACCATTCATGGTGACGTAACCATGGCGCGTGCGAACAAGGTCACCTGCAACCAGTGCAAAGTGGTGCTGGGTCACGGGAGGCCTCGTTCATACAGCTTTGGTATGACATCTATGAAGCGACACCTAAGGTTGTTCCACGGTGGGGCCATTCGCAAGGTTGTACCTTGTGATCAATGTAGTAGGTTGAGTTTCTCTACTACATCCTCTGTTTCCTCTCCTCTCACCACAAGAGACACTCATGATGCTGATGACCCTTACCTTTCGAGGGTCACAGTTTTGTGTATGTACTGCGACGCAGTACTCTGTAGGGGGGAGAGACTTCGAAGTGCTTTTGAGACTGCGGTCTCAGAGCACGAGAAGACCTGCTAAGGCCCACACTACATCTTCCTCTCTCCACCTGCCCTTTCTTATCCTGGTGGTTGGTGTCCCCCTTTACCCTCCTTTCCACTCCTCTCCTGATGTGTCATGTATAAAACACCCAAAAAATATAAAACAACAAAAATCCAAAAAAAAGGCTCTTTTCAGAGCCGCCTTTAACAGTGTAAAAATGGAAGTGACAAATAAATGGAGCAGAGCCCTGTGTATTTTTAGAAGTCCGCGGACAATTCACGGACATCTAAGATTTTGACGTGCTGCCCTATCAAAACCATTGCACTTTTCTCTGGGAGGAAGTGGTGGCTCTGAAAAGAGCCTTTTGGTGGTGTTTTTTTGTGTTTCAAAAACTTGAAATAGTCAACACCTACTGCAAAATGAATGGCTGTAATTCCACAAAGGGTTGCAATGCATTTTGTACATTTCTCAGAAAAATCTGATTCCCAGCATGAGTAAGATGAACTCCATCTCTGCGAAAAAATGTATGTACTACGAAACATAATATTTTCATTGTGGAAAGAGGACATGCCAAAATCTCTTAGAAAGGCACAAACAGCCTTATTAACATTCTGCCTTGCTTTCTCCATTTGTGGACCAAATGAAGAAGAATGCAGCCACATTTGTCTCTGCGCAATATGAGAAAAAATTACTTGGAAATTTGGAAACATGTCCATGACCTTCCCAAGGCCTTCTTTCATCGCAAATTGTAAAGTAATTCCTGACACATGTCATAAACTCCATGCCAGTGCACTTCCACATAAGGGAATCCAAGATTCCCTGTACATTGGACACAGGCACAGTGCTCCACACCACCTCCACTCCTTTAACATCAAAATGATTTTCCAGATGCCTGCATTGAGCATACTATTGTAAACCATTTAAAAACATATCTCCAAGCACCAACACCCTGACTTTCTCCACCTCTGCCATCTTCACTACACTCACTCTCTTTCAACACAAATCCACAACCTCAACATCTGATTGGCTGATCCCTACAGTCCCCTTCCCATGCTGGATTTGCTGGAAAACCCCGGATGTGGCACGCCTTGTCCATGGACAGCCGCGGTGTCCATGGACAGCGTAACTCTTGGACAGCCCTTCTACCCTTTCTACTTCACTCTCTCTGCCATTCCCTCATTGGATACAGCTAAGCAGTCACACAACCATCCACCAATCACATCCAAGACCTCTACATCTAACTCCATCATCAGAGTTCAGCACTTCAAATGTTCTGTTGATCACTATGAGTACAAGTTTCATATCTTTGGAAAGCACCTACTACAAAAAGTACTCTACAAGTCTCCAAGATTTCTACTTGCAGCTGCATCCATATCAGCATGCATGAATACAAACTACAGGTATGCATATTATCTGCACAATACACTCACACACATAAACACTATCATTGAAATGCTCACAGCTGTAATAACACCACCACTTGTAAATCACATCCTTCTACTTTATTACCCACACCTTCACAAATACATATATTCCATGTTTTCTCTACAGTTTCTGCCATTTACCTTATAAAAATTGCAAAATAAATATATCATTATTTCTTCTTTCTCCTAACATTCTATAACACAGTTTAAAAAAAAAACAAGTGAATTTCATACACTTAATATTCTATGCATATGCAAAGCATGTTGAACTAACATAATGTAAATAAAATATAAAGGCTGCACATAGTCAAATGAAACTGCATGCATACACTATGTTCAGAAATCAAACAAGAATACTACGACAAAGACATAAAAATGAACATCTCAATTAATATCACTGCTAGAAACACACAAAATTATTCACTTCTTTCTTTTACAATTGCAGTGAAGACCACTCTCCTGGAAAACAGCAACATCTGAACTACAAACACCAACTACAAAGAAACCTGCTCATTCCACAAAAAAATAGTAAGTACAATACTACCTTAGTTTCTCTGCCTAGTCTTTGAATCTCTCCACGATCTTGCTCCCCCTTACCTCTCCTCTCTCCTCTCTTTCTACACACCCTCCCACTTCCTTCGCTCTGCTGACCACTTTTTTCTCACTGTTCCTCCTTCCCCTGTGCCACATCCCATTTCCGCTCCTTCCATCTCCTAGCCCCCCTGCACTGGAACTCCTTACCTCCTTCACTCTGCTCTATTTCTACCTTTTCCTCATTTTGCACTTTCCTCACATCGCTCCTTCTCCATTCCCCACCATGAAACCCCACCCCCCTTCTTGGCCCCTCCCCCTTGCCTTATCTCCTTAATCATCCCCCTTCTTTCTCCCCTCCCCCGCCATTCTCACCCTTTACCCCATCCGTTTACCTACTCCTCCTCTTCCCCACTCCTCCCTCTCTCTCACTTCTCCTTCTCCCCTTCAGTTTAATTGCTCTACTTACCGTTTTGTTGGTCTGATTCTCAATTTTAAAATGCTTCCACTGTTACTGTTATAATGTTAATAGTTATATGTACGCTATTGTTGTTAAAATGTGTAGCACTTTGGTGTAAAGCACTATATAAACTAAATAAATACAAATACAAATATTCTTACTTTTACTCAAACACACTGTGCAGGTGATTCATGTAATTTGTGCACCAAAAAAACAAAGATTTGTGCAGCATTCTGCCCACAAATCAGCATTTATTAAACAGGGATTAGCACGCAGAATGGCACACAAATCCCAATTTTTCGGAGCACAAATAATGTAACTCAGCCCCTAAAATATTAGTATTACAAAACAAAGAATTGTTTTAATTTTATACCATTTGATTTACTATTAGTGCTTATCCTCACCACTAGCTCACTTTGTACTTTCATCTGAACCGCAGTATAATAACACACAAATAGGAGATTACTTCTATTCCCAACTAATTGTAGCTGCCCAATGCACAATCACACACCACCAGATACATCCTTACCATCATATTCAGACACTCACGCATAGAGTACACATATATTGCACAACAGCCCAACCCATAACTTCTTTTTTTTTTTGTTTTAACAGACCCCACAGAATGCCTACCAGAAAGCAAGTCCGTAGAAAGCAACGCAGAAATAGAGCAAATGAAAATAAAAATGTCCACAATAAGCATCCATCTCTAGCAGAGTTTCTACAAAAAGTTCAAACAAAACAGTTTATACAGTCATTTAGCAAAACAAAACAATCTTCCAGTACAGAACGTTGCCTCCTTTATCAAAATGTAAAAGAAAACAGAAAATGATTAACAAGAATTAAGCTACCACTACTGCTAAAACTGCTCCTATAAATCTTGATATAGTAGGAAGTACCCATACCAAAAAAAGTATATTAGCAAAAATGTTCCGCCACAGAGTCTTTCAGAATCTTATAAAAACAGGAGACAAATCATGCACAACCCTTAAAAACTACAGTAGAAAATTCATCTTACAAGCTTTGATAGTACAATCCTTCTCAAAAGAAAGTTTTTTTTTAGTGTTAAACAGAATGAAACCACTAACAAAACTAAGTACTAAATTAATAAAAAGACTTCTCAATAAACAGAATGTCAACAAAAATAACTTCTTAAATATCTGTGGAGGAGAATGGAGTCACACCACAAGCACAGACCCATATTTTAATGAAGAAGCATACAAATTCAAACAAACACAATTGCCATACATAGCGGTGGAAGAGGTTATGAAAAACTTAATAATACCATAACGCAACAAGAAATACTGCTTACAAAAATATCCCCAGAAAACTTGGAATCAATTCTCCATTCGACTACACCCATACTTCCAGTATACAAATGGCCATGCACGTCAATGTGTAACATTGCCAAAAAATCTTTAAAATCTTTACGCCAGTATGTAAAAGGCAAAGACAAAATCAAAATAAAACTGCTGCAAAATATGGATACCAGTCCAGTGCACAAATACACAGGACTGCAAGGACATTCATTGGCCTACATTTCAGGACCTATTTGCAAAAGCACCTTCCATCATATCAAAATGATATCAACACATCATTCAACTATAAGAAATCTAGTCTATAAACTATACTTTGCTAAAGTCCTGCTTTAGCACTAGCCAATTTAAATAACAATCTTCTACATGGTACGGCCAAAGACTTCCTCAAAGAAATCAACCATATCCAGAGAAAATATTTTGGAAGTGAAAGCCACTTACAAAATGTTATAGCTTTACAACAGACTAGCAACAATTCTGCACATGGCAACCTTCTACTACACACTTTCAAAAAAGAAATATTAAAATTCAAAAGTACATACCCTGAAGTACCAAACCATGTGTGTGTTTGTTGCCGCAGAACGTTTTATAAAAGTAACACAAAAACTATAGACGTAACATACAAAATAGAAGACAATGAAGATTCCAAATGGTTTGAATTAGCTCTCTACCTTACAGCAAAAAACAAATACGAAATAACTGACCCCTTAATACTTTGCAGTTACTGCACTACAAAACTTGACAACAATCAATCCTTCACGTGCTATCACAAATAATGGAATTATTTCCACTACCAAAACCTCTGCAACAACTCAATTTATATGAGAGCATAATAATTCAAACAGTGCACTCATTTCAAGCAATAATACGCCTTCAACCAAAAACAGCAAAATTACCTCCCTCTGAATTGGTGAAAGGCATTCGGGGCAAAGTAGTGTATTTACCATTAGATCTAAAAGAAAAAGTGCACATTCTGGGAGTGCAACGTCCAATAGAGCAATCTTTAATTGTCTTAGTAAATGATGTACCTACAAAAGATGAAAAAAATTGGCAACAACTGGTAGACTTACATAAAGTTAGACAAGCCTTGGAATATCTAAAAGACAATAATGAATAGTACAAAGAAATAAATATTGAAGAAAACTTAAGAGAGACAACTGAAATAATTCAAGAGTCACCAGAAACTAGTCAATTTAAACTTCTAGATCCTGCTACAGTATCCAATATTTTAGACCATTATACAATTCATCCATTACACTCTAATGACACCATAGAAATTGCAGTAGAAACGTACCAAATGCGACAAATGAAAGGATCACCAATCAGCATATGGGAAAAAAGTATAGAAGCACATGCTTTTCCTCTACTCTTTCCTACTGGCAAAGGAGGAAGGTATGATGATTGACCTATTCAGATAACAACATCAGAATACTGCTTGTTACGAATGTATTCTGAAGATCCCAGATTTAGACAAAATGTGGAATACATATTCCATCTACTCTTTGAAAGTGAACTAGCAACTCTATGTTACAGAGTTGCACACACATTGAAATCAGGAACCCACTTTCAAAATATGTCAGCTGCGCAATTAATACAAAAAGTGCAAGAAAAAGATGCGGTTTTACAATCAAGCATTACACATCTATTAGCAAACATGCGTGGTATTAAAGAGTACTGGTTCCAATGTACGTTTTAGGATAAGAAACCTTGTCCCACCCACTTGGTTTGTTACATTAAGTTGTGCAGAATATTCATGGGAAGATTTACATGATTTCCAATGCATATCAAACAAAAACAAAACAAACATAGATATACTAACACCTGGAGAACTTTGCTCTCTAGATCCTGTTAATGTTTCAAGATATTTCCATCATCGCTTCATTGCTATGCTACACTTTATTTGTAATAAAACTGTTTTCCTCCCCTCGGAGAAGTGCAACACTTCTTTTGGAGAAAAGAATACCAAGCCAGAGGAGCATCACATATCCACATGCTTTTATGGATTAAAGATGCTCCGAAATTTGGTCAAGACGGTGATGCCACTGTGTTAATGTTTATCAAAAAATATGTCACTTGTGAAATTCCATCATAAGCAACAAATAGTGATCTTCATGCACAAATTGTACAATTTCAAAGACACAAATGTGGCAAATATTGTCTTCGCAATTACAAAAACAAAGGGAAATACTACACCAAATGCTGCTTTGGTTTCCCTAGACCGGTTACAGAAACAGGTGAAGTGAACAACTTCATGTCTTCAGTTAGACATAGTGTTAAAGGTAAATCACCTAAAAATACATATTTCATAAAAAGAACAGAAGAATCAAAATATATCAATGATTACAATGCAATCATTGCCCTATTATGGAATGCAAACTTTGATGTGCAGTACATTGCAGACAATTCCACTGCAGTTGCATTATATGTTACAGCCTACATAACCAAAGCAGAAAAAACAGAACTTCAGAACCTCTGGAATGACCTGTCATCAGACAAAACACTGTCTCAGAAATTGTACAGTTTGGGCATAAAAATTCTCTCCCATAGAGAATGTGGCTGCTATGAAGCTGCAGATCAATTAACCGGCACTGCTTTGTATAGAAAATCTGAAAATATAGTATGGCTATGCCTTGGTCCTGCTAAATCTAGAAAAAGAGTTCTCAAATCATACGACGACATAGAAACAATAGCCAAAAATGATCCCAACAGCCAAGGCATTTGAAAAACAATTTACTAGACATATAATACTCAAACAGAAGTACCACTTTGGAAATCATGTGTCTATACCACATAGCCCAAAACTTCTCATACAAAAAATAGAAAACCTGATGAAAAAAAAGGTAGACACAGAGTGACAAATTGTGAAGGCAGCTTAGTAAAACTTACAAAACCAAGTTTAATTAATCATATCAAATTTTCATTAGAGACTCCTCAACATAAAGAACTATATTAAATGTCCCTGCTACAACTCGTTAAACCATGGAGAAAAGAAGAAGAGATACAAGATAACTATGACTCCATGAAGACGCTTTCAAAGCAAATGAAAGCACTATAACCGATGTAAACTTTACACAGTACAAACCAATGTTGCACAATGAACAGCAACACGAAGAAGAACTCCAGGCCCAACTAGAAAAGGACACTCCCGACAGTAGTCAACCTTCTGTAACAGGAAGCCAAGAACCACTGGGAGAACCACTAATAACAAATGAGGCAGAATTAGCTATGATAGAAGTAGAAAACACTATGTGTCAGTATGAAGATAAGGAAGACTTAACTATACTACAATCAAAACTAAACAATGAGCAAAGTAGCATTTTTCAAGAAGTAACAAAACAAATTGCACATGGTGTAAAACATGAAAATAAAGAATGTTCCTGTCATAATTATAAACCTATACTACTGTACGTCAGTGGTGAAGCTGGTTCTGGCAAAACATTCCTAATCAAAATCATTAGTAAGTTCCTTCAACAATTGACAAACAACAAACTGTCAGCTGTTGTCACTGCCCCCACAGGTTTAGCTGCCTACAACATAGGTGGTGTTACATTACACCGATTACTACTATTACCAGTAGACCACCAGAACAAATTAGAATATTACAAACTTTCTGCAGAAGCTGCAATGGAATTACACAGAGTATTGAAACAAATGAAAATGCTACTAATAGATGAAGTGAGCATGGTCTCCAACCTAATGTTGGCTTTGATTCATCTCAGATTACAAGAAGTACTTAAAACAAACTACGAAGAGCTCTTTGAGGGAAAACACATTATTGTTTTCGGAGATCTTCTCAATTGACACCAGTGAAAGGTGAACCTATTTTTAAAACCTTAGGACACAAACTCTGCCGTAAAACTGTTGGCAGCATAGGAAATGTTAACCTTTGGCAACTTTTCCAATACATAGAATTAACAGAAAACATGTGACAGTCTGCAGACCTCACCTACGCTAACATTTTTAAAAGTATTAGAATTGGTGTACTATCTCAAGAAGCACAAGCAATATTAAAAACCCGGCACATCGATGCACTTTATGGCCATAACTCATGTGCTACTGATGTCATGGAATAATTAGCACACAAAATTGTCAATTGTATGCCCTTGATGCCAACTCTTGCAAGCTGTTCCAAATTCAATGAAACAATGTTGAAAAAAGAAATGCAACCAATAATTTAAATTTCCGGAACAGACAAACTGGACATACATGGTATGACACTACCCATGTGTTAACAAGCCACAACAAGACTAAATACCTTGGAAAGTTCAATCTCCAACACAGCTGGTTTGGAGAAAATATTTAAATTATCTTTAAACTGTAGAGTAATGCTTAAACGTAACCTTGAAGTGGAGCAAGAACTAGTTAATGGAGCACTGGATACAGTTGTTGGCTTTCAAACATATCCATGTGACAACATTCAGTTTGTCAATATTCTCTTTGACAAACTTTCAGAAGTAAAAAGGATTGGGTGTTCAACAGCTCGATTCCTTCTTTTCAAAGACATGTATGTACACATAGAGCAATTTACTCTAACTCTAGCATACGCAGTCACCATTCACAAATCACAAGGTCTAACCTTAGATAAAGCATTGATAGATATTGGGAACACAGTCTTCAAAGAAGGCATGAGCTACGCAGCACTTTCACGCTTACGTATACTTGACGGTCTATTTCTAATCAACTTTGATGCAAGTAAAGTAAACGCTGATATTCCTTGCATTTTACAATACAATAGACTACGTTCACTATACACTCTCCACCTAAAAACATATCCTGTTCCACAAAAAGCAAAACATCGTAAAAGAAAACTACTTCAAACAGAAGTGCAACAGGATGTCACTACAAATCCTCCAAAGAGAGTAAAAGAAACTAATACTTCATTAATTAGTCCAACCAAAGAAGAATCTATTACTCAAAGTAACTCAGGTACTTCTTCAAAGAAGTAACACACACTCCAAAAAAATGACTTGGACACAGAACTATCTGGTCCATTAAAATTTTCAAATGTAACTGGTGTAAGTTACTACGCAAATGTAGCAATCAATATTCTATTTCAATTGCCATCAATTATTGACAACATTTATTTACACAGTACAGACCAATTGTGTTTGCAAATGTTAGTCCTTCATAGAAATGCAACCAACAATCCTGACAACACCTACAGTGTTCATGGATTAAGACAAGAATTGGACTACTGTGCTGGAATGGTGAAATTCACTATAAACTCACAAGAAGGTCCACAAGAATGTCTAATGTACTTGCTACAAGTACTTGAAAACAAAAACATCATACATGTGGAAACATACATGCACTCTGTGCAACAATATGCAATACGAGCAAATCCCTAATGAACGTTTTGTGTATGTATCCATACCTAACTCTGAATCCATTCCATTTCAGCAACTTGTACAAAATGCAAACCATGGCAGATTATGTACTACCTTCAATTCAGATAATCACTCCACCTTAGTAATACAAACATAGTAAATATGTAATATTAATGCTTCTACGTTACAATGCAGATGGTACCAAAAACAACTGCAAGCTGACTGGATTCACACATGGTCAAGTATCGCTTGGTAAGAAAACATTACCAAAAATAGGTAAAATCTACCACACAGGAGCCACAACCAATGCAGGTCACTACACTGCATATATAAAAAAGAATTGTGGATGGTTTGAATGTAATGATAATACCATTACTCTAAAGCAGAGATTACCAGAAAATCTTATAAACGCTTGTTTAATCTTCTTAAAACCAAAATGTAATAACTAATCTGTACTTAAACATTAACAAAAGTTCAATTACAAAACTATAAACAGTTAGAATACGCCAACAGGTATCTAACTGCTCCGAGATTTTTTTAACAACCAAATGGTAGTGGCCGTGTAGTTATATATGGTAAGTTGCTGTTTCCATAGGAAGAGCACTTTTTGGGCGGCCTATAACTCCGCTCCCCTGGATGAATCCTTACCAAACTTTTCCAAAAAAAAGTATACGGGCCACTCTGAATTTTTTTGCAAAGTTTGGTGAGGTTGGGTCCAGGGGGGGAAAACTTATAGGGGGGGTCCCCAAACGTCTTTTTTTCCCGTAGACATAATGGCAGGAGCGGCGGCTTGGTCCCGAAAGCGTGCTTTTGTTAATTTCGTGTAAATCTGTCCAGTAGTTTTTTTTAAAATGACCAAAAAATAAAGCAAAAAAATTAGTGATATCTATGTCCACTCCGCGGACACACTTCCCTGTTTGCTCCGCAGACAAGATAGCGATTGGATAAGGGGACCCCCCCCTATAACCGCGGACACACGACATCTCTGCCGATTGGCTGCAGTGAGCCGTGTTCTGCGTCAGTTTGTTTGGATGCGCCCAACATCTTGGATCCGCCCACAGCGCAGCGGCCACCAGCAGCAACATACTATTTCGAAAACTATTTTGCTGTCTCAGAGTGCTTGGGGAGGTTCAGACAGTAAGAGATGGGTGAACAACTGTATTTGTTCAGGCGGTAGGTGTTAATGATGTATTCCCTATGCTCGTCTTGTTTGGGATGTTTGTAAGTACAGAAAATGAGTGGTCTCATAAGGGTCTCATAAGGGTAGTATTCCAGTCCGTGCTGTACGCAGGCAACTTAAAACTGTTCTAAGGACACGCGTGGTGTTAGCGAACATTGAAATTGAGTAAATGCTCTAATTAAATTATTTTTTTCCTATGGATGTGCTATTCATTTGTACGCCGCCATGGGTGTGACATGCTGCGTTGGTTGTGGCAGGGCCTAGAGTCTTGGATGCATGGCCATAGGCCGTAGGCCGAAGGCCATACTTCCATGACTGTATGCCCTGGCCACTACCACCGCAGCATGTCACAGCAATGGATACACCTGTAGTATTGCTTATCGATCACATGGTTGTGGGGAGTGTGTAGAGTCTTGAGCACTGGAGGTATAGCCACTGTACACCCATACATTGTAATATCTATGGATATGCAGCTAGGAGTCTAGCCACTGGCCACAACCACTGAAGCATAGTGCACCTATAGATACACCTGTACTACCGCACATTACTCAGGTGGTTGTGGGGAGGGCCTGCAGTCTAGGATGCATGGTGGTTGTAGGCAGGTTTCCTGCCACCAAATTCATACGGTAAAGTGGAAGTTGGTGCTCAATGTACGGCGAGCAATGCCTGCGTCTGTGTTGTAATGTTTTCAGATTAATATTGAAGTCGGACTGGCGTCCTATGTTTTGAAATCTGAGGCGGCCACCTGGAGTGTTTGATGGGAACAGTGGTTTACGCGCTGTATAGGAGTAGCGGTTCTCATGATAGGATGTTCATATGTTGTTGCAAAGTGAGAATGTATTTGCCTTCTGAGTGAAGGTCAGTTGATTTGCTTTTTTGGTTGCAAGCTCAGTAGGCCCACGCATTCAAGTGAATTCATAAGGGGCTATTGTTTTTTTACCTTGAGCGAAAGTGAAACTTTAAATATGCAAGGAATCAAAGCTTGGAAAAAGAAATACTATTTGATAAGGTTATAGTTTAAAAACGCTTGTAAGAAACATGAAATATCAGTTCACGAATATTCTTTGATGTGTACAGTTTGCTGTCTGACTTTGCTAAGAATAATGGACGTTGTGAAGATGATGCAAGTCTAATTTTGACGACTGTACACTAATTGTGACAATGTAACTGAAACATTATATTTTTGCGGAGTTGTAATTTTCCTCCAATACCAGAGAGTGTACATTGTTCGTGTTTGCAAGCTAAGACTAGAGTCACGGTTGGTGAACGTTGTTTCTTTTTCTTTTAAATGTTATACTTAACCCTTATGGCGAGTGCTGTTTATCTGCGTTTGTAGGGTGTCATTATATGTCCCCATTGTGAACTCTAATACGTCTTTAAAATGTCATGTTTGGCCACTTACATTTGTGTAGTATTTTCCACAATCTTTGTGTCTATTTTGGAAATTTTTCCTAACGGTTGGGTATTGACACAGATTTTCTCTTATGTTTCTCGTCTAGATACATTTGGCCGTACTGTGCGTGACATGGTTTTCAGATGCTGAGTGATGGCTTCTTTCCACGCCAGATGCAACTGCTGGTGACCGGGTGCGTGTCTACTATAATGTTATGGGATGACAGGCCTGGGCCGCTCTGTCCCTACGCTGAACTAGCCACTAGGAGCGTCTTAATATCCTTTATGATGGTGTAAAGCAACGGTGATGCCGCCGTGTTGGAAATACCTGTGCAAACAAATCGAGTGCTTCACCACAAACGCATACTTTGTGAATGCGAAATTAACTGCATGTGTCTCTCCATGAACAATTTCAATGTTGGCCCTAGGAGTCATTGCTACAAATTATTTGCAAATGCAATTAGTCTGTTCATCTTTGACAGTTGTTTGTTAAATAAAAGTACTTTCCAAATTCTAGAATGTTACCATTTTCTTTTAAAATCACATGTATCATTTTGAAATGTAAAATACCACGTTATACATTGCTGTATGTTTATTTACAGGTTCTGCGTCACGTTACATACTGTTGGTTTTTCTTTGTTGTCATGGAAAGCAAAGAGGGGCTATGTATAGAACAACCGCCTTTCCTTTCGATGGTGGCCATCTAGAAAAAGGATATTGTTTATCCAGAAATCCTGTTTTTCCGTAGCACACGTTAATACTTTGCACATCTATACTCTTCCATATTCTAAAATGTTACCGTTTTCTTTTATAATCACGTGTATCATTTCTAAATGTAATGTACCACGTTACACATCGCTGTATGTTTATTTACATGTTCTGCATCACGGTACATAGTGTTGCTTTTTCCTTGCTGTCATGGAAAGCGAAGAGGGGATATTTATGTAACAACAACCTTTCCATTCAATGGTGGCAATCTTGAAAAAGGATTTTGTTTAACCAGAAATCCTATTTTTCCATAGCACACACTAATGCTTTGCACATCTATACTATTATTGTCAAATCTTATTGCGTCTATGTCCTGTACTGTGAAAGGTAGTTCTTAACGCAACATTTACTTTGTTAACGGATGGCTTTCTTTTTTGGTAGGACAGGTAATAAGGCCATTTACGAACGGAAATTAGGAAAGACGTATCAAACAGTGATATGGGTGAGTGGGTGGCCAGTGCAAAAATATTGTGTGTTTGTTATTTCTAAGATTGGGGCAGTGTTTTTCATGCTCCTTCATTACAGTAGCGCTGTTGTTTCTTGGGGAGGATGGATGGCTTTAGCTGATGTCATTTTCAGATAACTAAAATTTTTCCTGAAAGTATGCAATGTGCACTACATTGTTAATGGCTAACTACCAATACGTGTTGGCACTGTGCAAGGCACATGTTTCAGGTGGAAGTTCCTATATCAATATGAAATCAGTTTCCACATTGTCCACGACACAAACATCTTACTGTTAAGTGTTTACGGATTCTGGGACACGTTACCATGTTGTACACCAGCATATTGTGAAGTGGTATTCTCCGCAAGGTGTTTAAATAAGTCAGAAATTGCTTTACATTATGGTTACGTATCACTACTGAAAACTGATCATCTTTAGCAAAAAAACTTTGCAAGAGGGACGGTATGGTCAAGTTGCTCTACTGAAAACCTGTGAAATTCAGACAAAAAAAAACTTTGTTAAAGGGACGTTATGGTTAAATTGCCCTACTAAAAACCTGTAAAAGTCACAAAAAAAAAACGTTGTTAAGGGGACGTCATGGTTAAGTTGCCCTACCAAAAACCTGTGCACTTCACTAAAAACACTTTTCGAACGTGCTATTATGGTTCAAAGTAAAACCGAAAAACCCCTGAAATTCGCCAGTTATGATACGCTAAGCCAGAGGTCGCCAAATGGTCGATCGTGAGCTACTTGTAGCTCGCCTGAGCCTCTTCAGTCGCCCGCGCTGGAGAGTCTGAAAAATGAACACTATCTGAATCACAATTGTTTTCTGGTGTGATTTGCTGTGTTCAGGATCTGAACACTAGTCGTCCCGCTTGCAGGCGAGGAGCTTGCCTGCTGTGCCACGTGGAGCTGCTTTTGAATGTGATGACAGATGTCAGTATCACATTCTGTTTCTGCAGCCATCTGTAGTACCAAAGATGGCCTTGTGTGCCCCCACGACACAGAGATGTCCGAGGGGCTGGGGCAGGTTCAGTGTGAATCAGCTATCCCTACTTCGATTCCATTTGTGACAATTGTTGATCAGTGTTTCTAAAGTGGAGTGACATTTTCCTCCGAAGTTTAATATTTTTTTTTAAACACAAGGTATATTTTCGACGAATTGGGTCTTTGCTGAATCTGGCAAAAGTGTGCCCTTCACTTTAAACGTGTATATTCTAATTTGCAGTTAACTGCAGTAACATGTTCCTATGCGTTTCTCTCATGTATTACAATTGCGGGCCTCTAACAACCTGAACTAGCGCATGACCTGCCTAAAAAGTGACCTACGAGCCGCAGATATTCACCTCCCAAAAATGATCAAGGCGTCAGGCGGAGACACTCGAGCAACTGCTTCAGCTAATGTCGAGGGGCACTCCTTTAGCGAACGAAGCATTTTTTTCAGAACGCACCCAGTCAAAGACTGCTTAGCCCTAATACTTCCCACAGCCAGTATTCCCTTCAGTGCTCTTTTGCTGATCCAATTTTCACACGTTTGAAAATACGCATTAATATTAGGGGTTCTGGGATGGCGGCTGCCTCTGCATGAATTTTGAATTGGAATACATAAGACTGGCACCATTTTTGGTGGGAGTCAGATGCATCCGTGGAGAGAAAGCAAGCCACAGGGGGCGAGCTGCAGAGCAAAGAAAGAGGACTCGCCATTTGCTGCTCAGCCCTATTTAATTAGCATTCCTTACTATTTGGCAGCTTATTTCTTTAATCAAACAAGAGTAGGCATTTTAACACTGCCCAAAACAAGCATTGCCAAATCCAGTGGTTTTCTATAAGGAGCTAGTATGAATTTTGGGGGGGGGAATCCCCCCATAGGATACAAAGGCTTCCTCTCTACATAGGACCATTTGCAAAGCGTTTTTTGTTCTGCCATTGCCCAGCGGTCCCAAAACCTCTACCTCATGATGGAGACTGCCTTATCGATATCCTTAATTGCACTGTAGGCCACAGCGCCCCTTTCAATTTAAGAGCAAAATGTCCCCTCTGCGCCATTTTGATCATTTCTGAACTGAGTGAAAATGGTAAGAATAAAACCCGGGCAAATCCACTGTAACGTTTCACGTTTCCACTATGTTTTGCAAAAAGTGTTCTCGAGCACCAGTAAATGTCACATTGCAGGCAGCATTTCCATGGATTCCTGTTGCGTAGCGAAAATCAAAAGTTGTCACCCATGAACCCACAGTTTAATTCCCTAAAAACTGCTGTCAGCACAACAGAAGCATTTATTTGTGATTAACCAGTTTGACAAGTTTATAACATCTTTATAACCTGTGCGAAAACACAGGGGTCCACAAATAACAGAGTATGTGTGGTGTCTGACAGAAAAAACATTTCTAAGAAAACTAGTGCACACAAGTAGCATTTTTCAGTTTGGAAATGACTTTTGTTTTGTTTTTTTATGGAAGTGTGAAATGCACATTTGGAAAAAATAATGTGCCCAGCATGTAGAAAGCCTGCATAAAACGCAAAGGGGCACAAAAATTACAGGATATTTGTGTGGTAGTCCAACAAATATCTGTCTTTTTATGAGACAGCTACTAATAAATAATAATGCAACAAAGAGGTTTTTGAAGTTCTTAATATAATCGTGAAGGCATATGTTATTCCATCTATTTATAGAGGGGAAAATATCGGGCCAAAAAAATATTGGTAAAAATTCCGTAGTTTATAAACATCCCCACCCCGATATGGCCCGCTAGTAGCTCTCCACTGTTGGCCTCCACTACAAGTAGCTCTAACTAACGTAAAGGTTGGAGACCCCTGCGCTAAGCGACCATAACTGCCCGTACCACTGTGCTCTGCTAACACTAACATGAAACCCAAGACATGAAAGATGGCATCACAAATGTCATTGATGACATCACTGATGACATCACATGCCTAGCTCCCTCTTTTTTTGTTCACAGACATATCTAAGCCAGGTGGCTTTCTTCACTGTCAGTCAGGAATTAAAAAAGTAAAAAAGTACTATATTTGTAGACCTTACCATTCACATATGTTCTTACAATACTTTCCTTAGCGTACATTTACATCATATGATACACATGCATGGGAGAAGAAGGAATCCTGAAACACAAGAATCTTTTCTGTGCATGACGTTAATTAGTTCGGTCATGAACACTTTCTGGCAATACTGCAGTTTTTTTTGCTTACTTTACGTTCCCTGTATATGCTTCTATTTGTATTGTGGCCCCTTTATGTTTTGTGTGTAATAGTACAATTATGCAGTAAGGTAAGCATTTGCAGATACTTATGTTTCACAGAATGCAAAATTCTGTAATGGAAGCATTTATCAATTTAGTATCCAACATGGGAAGATTTTGAATATTGCACCTCGATAGCGCATGCTGCAGAAAATGCCTATGTTTCTTCATGAGTGTGTTCATGTACTGAAATAACTCAATGAACTATTTGGCAAATGAAAGTTCTTCAATGATCTGTGATACGTTTCTGCAAATATTATAATGACAATCCCTTGTGGAGGCTGTGCATGAAAACTAAATGCACATGTGATGTCATCAATGACATTTGTGATGTCATCTTTCATGTCCTGGGTGTTAGTGTTAGCAGAGCACAGTGGTGCGGGCAATTATGGTCGCTTAGCGTACCATAACTGGCGAATTTCAGGGGGTTTTCGGTTTTACTTTGAACCATAATGGCACGTTTTGAAAAGTTTTTTTAGTGAAGTGCACAGGTTTTTGGTAGGTTTTTGGTAGAGCAACTTAACCATGACGTCCTCTTAACAAAGTTAACAAAGATTTTTTTTTGTGTATATTACATGTAGTTATGGTTAAGTTGCTGTTTCCATAGGAAGAGCACTTTTTGGGCAGCTTATAACTTCGCTCCTCCTGGTGAGGATTCATCCGGGGGGGGCAAAGTTATAATGGGGGTCCCAAAACTTTTTTTTTTTCCCATAGACTGAATGGCAAAATACTTTGCTCGCGCCTACAGCCCAAACCGCTAGACGGATTTTCACCAAATTTGGACCAGGAGTAGCGGCTTCATCCCGAAAGCATGATTTTGCAAATTTGGTGAAAATCTGTCCAGTAGTTTTTTTTAAAATGACCAAAAAGTAGGTAAAAAAAATGTGTAATATCTGTGTTCGGTCCGCAGACACACTTCCCTGTTTGCCCCGCGGACATTGTTCTAATTGGCCAATCGGCTTACGTCATGTCCGCGGACATGCAACCTGTTCGCTGATTGGATGGCGTAGAGCGTGAAGCGCGTCAGATTTTCGGTAGCGCCCGCCATCTTGGATTCACGGACGTCCCCGGACAGCGCAGTGAAACCTGGTTTAAAAATTGTATTTAGTAGAGTGTGTTGGTGTGTAAGAGTGTTTGGGGAAGGTGGGAGAGTATGAGATAGTTTAAACGTTGTATTTTTTATGTGGTAGACCCTCTTGTTGTGTTCGATTTGTCTGCGGACAACACGGCTGTTCTGAAATGTTCTGAATAAACTAAATGGGGGTGTTCTGAGGATGCAATATATGTCTGTGCTGTTCTCAAGCAAGCTGAAACTGTTCTAAGAACACTCACGGTGTCCTGAAAGGTCCTTAAGTAAACAAGTTTGGGGGTGTCCTGAGGGCGCTGTCCGTATTGTTCGCTTTTAAATTGAAATTATTCTAAGAACATTTGCAGTGTCCTGAAATGTTCGTAAATAAACAAACTGGGGTGTCCTGAGGACACTGTTCGTATTGTTCGCTGGCAAGTTGAATGTGTTCTAAGAACACTCACGGTGTCCTGAAAAGTATGTAAATAAACAAAATGGGGGTGTCCTGAGGACGTTGTCCGTATTGTTCAATGGCAACTTGAAAGTGTTGTAAGAAAACTCGCAGTGTCCTGAAATGTTCGTAAATAAACAAAATGGGGGTGTCCTGAGGATGCTGTCCGTATTGTTTGCTGGCAAGTTGAATGTGTTCTAAGAACACTCGCGTTGTCCTGAAATGTTCGTCAATAAACAAAATGGGGTGTCCTGAGGACGCTGTCCGTATTGTTCGCTGGCAATTGAAATGTGTTCTAAGAACACTCGCAGTGTCCTGTAATGTATGTAAATAAACAAAATGGGGGTGTCCTAAGGACGCTGTTCGTATTGTTCGCTGGCAAGTTGAATGTGTTGTAAGAACACTCGCGGTGTCCTGAAATGTTCATAAATAAACAAAATGGGGGTGTCCTGAGGACGCTGTCCGTATTGTTCGCTGGCAAGTTGAATGTGTTCTAAGAACACTCGCGGTGTCCTGAAATGTTCGTCAATAAACAAAATGGGGTGTCCTGAGGACGCTGTCCGTATTGTTCGCTGGCAAGTTGAATGTGTTCTAAGAACACTCGCAGTGTCCTGTAATGTACGTAAATAAACAAAATGGGGGTGTCCTAAGGACGCTGTTCGTATTGTTCGCAGGCAAGTTGAATGTGTTGTAAGAACACTCGCGGTGTCCTGAAATGTTCATAAATAAACAAAATGGGGGTGTCCTGAGGACGCTGTCCGTATTGTTCGCTGGCAAGTTGAATGTGTTCTAAGAACACTCACGGTGTCCAGAAATGTTCGTAAATAAACAAAATGGGGGTGTCCTGAGGACGCTGTCCGTATTGTTCACTGGCAAGTTGAATGTGTTCTAAGAACACTTGTGGTGTCCTGAAATGTTCATAAATAAACAAAATGGGGGTGTCATGAGGACGCTGTCTTTATTGTTCGCTGGCAAGTTGAATGTGTTCTAAGAACACTCGCGGTGTCCAGAAATGTTTGTAAATAAACAAAATGGGGGTGTCCTGAGGATGCTGTTCGTATTGTTCGCTGGCAAATTGAATGTGTTCTAAGAACACTCGCGGTGTCCTGAAATGTTCGTAAATAAACAAAATGGGGGTGTCGTGAGGACGCTGTCTGTATTGTTCACTGGCAAGTTGAATGTGTTCTAAGAACACTCGCGGTGTCCAGAAATGTTCATAAATAAACAAAATGGGGGTGTCCTGAGGACGCTGTCCGTATTGTTCGCTGGCAAGTTGAATGTGTTCCAAGAACTCTCGCGGTGTCCTGAAATGTTCGTAAATAAACTAAATGGGGGTGTCCTGTGGACGTTGTTTGTATTGTTCGCTTGCAAGTTGAATGTGTTCTAAGAACACTCGTGGTGTCCTGAAATGTTCGTAAATAAACAAAATGGGGGTGTCCTGAGGACGCTGTCCGTATTGTTCGCTGGCAAGTTGAATGTGTTCTAAGAACACTCGCTATGTCCTGAAATGTTCGTAAATAAACAAAATGGGGGTGTCCTGAGGACGCTGTCCATACTGTTCGCTGGCAAGTTGAATGTGTTCTAAGAACACGAACGGTGTCCTGAAATGTTTGTAAATAAACAAAATTGGGGTGTCCTGAGGACGCTGTCCGTATTGTTTGCTGGCAAGTTGAATGTGTTCTAAGAACACTTGCGGTGTCCTGAAATGTTTGTAAATAAACAAAATGGGGGTATCCTGAGGACGCTGTCCGTATTGTTCGCTGGCAAGTTGAATGTGTTCTAAGAACACTCGCGGTGTCCTGAAATGTTCATAAATAAACAAAATGGGGGTGTCCTGAGGACGCTATCCGTATTGTTCGCTGGCAAGTTGAATGTGTTCTAAGAACATGCACGGTGTCCTGAAATGTTTGTAAATAAACAAAATTGGGGTGTCCTGAGGACGCTGTCCGTATTGTTTGCTGGCAAGTTGAATGTGTTCTAAGAACACTTGCGGTGTCCTGAAATGTTTGTAAATAAACAAAATGGGGGTGTCCTGAGGACGCTGTCCGTATTGTTCGCTGGCAGGTTGAAAGTGTTATAAGAACTCTTGCAGTGTCCTGAAATGTTCGTAAATAAACAAAATGGGGGTGTCCTGAGGGCGCTGTCGGTATTGTTCGCTGGCAAGTTGAATGTGTTCTAAGAACACTCGCAATGTGCTAAAATGTTCGTAAATTAACAAAATGGGGGTGTCCTGAGGACGCTGTCCGTATTGTTCGCTGGCAAGTTGAATGTGTTGTAAGAACACTCCCAGTCTTGAAATGTTCATAAACAAACAAAATGGGGGTGTCCTGAGGACGCTGTCTGTATTGTTCGCTGGCAAGTTGAAAGTGTTCTAAGAACACTCGCAGTGTCCTGAAATGTTCGTAAATAAACAAAATGGGGGAGTCCTGAGGACGCTGTCTGTATTGTTCGCTGGCAAGTTGAATGTGTTCTAAGAACACTGGCGGTGTCCTGAAATGTTCATAAATAAACAAAATGGGGGTGTCCTGAGGACACTGTCCGTATTGTTCGCTGGCAAGCTGAAAGTATTCTAAGAACACTAGCGGTGTCCTGAAATGTTCATAAATAAACAAAATGGTGGTGTCCTGAGGACGCTGTCCGTATTGTTCGCTGGCAAGTTGAAAGTGTTCTAAGAACACTCATTATGTCCGCGGACATTAAAAGTTCACATAAGGCATAGTTAAAATGTTTGACTCTATGGGTGTGATATGCTGCAGTGGTTGTGGCCAGGGCATTGAGTCTTGGGAGCATGGCCACAACCACCGCAGCATATCACACTCATAGTGGCTTATAACTTTGGGATCCAAAAACAAATTTATAAGGAACAAAGTTATAAGCCACTATGGGTGTGATATGCTGTGATGGTTGTATTTATTATAATACACTTACTGTTTGGTTTAGTAACTGGAGTACATGTATTTCTTGTTCATTTCTGTGATAAAAGAAAAGATCATGTTAGTATTGCTATTTTGTAACGACTTATAACATTGAATAATCAATATTTTTTTTACCCTCATATTTAGTAGATTACAAACCAGAGTACTGTGCAATTTGCTCAGTTTCTGTGTTTGTTGCTAAAATCATTGGGTCTGTGGGAGAAATAAAAATCCATGTTGGATTAAAAAAAACCTTTTTCAGTTATGATACAGTGTATTTGTTTGTTTGTTTTCAGTGTTCACTTGTTTCTGGCTAATGCTGTATATATTGGCTTGTCGCAGATTTTTGGAGCAGTAACATATCATTTATTTGTTTGGATATTGTAACATTTTGGAGCAGTTAGATACCAGTAGGCGTACTCTAACTGTCTATTTTTGGATATATTTTAGTGGTATTGATTTATCTGTTTGGATATTCTAAAATTTTGGGACAGTTAGATACCAATTGGCGTATTCTAACTACCTATTTCTTGCTCTAATTTAGTGGTATTAATTTATCTGATTAGTTGTTGTAGAATCTTTGGGCAGTTAGATACCTGTTGGAATATTGTAACAGTTTATATTTGTTTACTACAAGTTTAGTGAATGTTTAAGTACAGTTTAGTTAATAAATTTTGGTTTTAAAACATTAAATAAGCGTTTGAAAGATTTGCTGGTAATCTCTGCTTTAGAGTAATGGTACTATCATTACATTCAAACCATCCACATTTCTTTTTTATGTATGCAGTGTAGTGACATGAATTGGTTGTGGCTCCTGCGTGGTAGATTATACCTATTGTTGTGAAGGTTTTCTTACCAAATGATACTTGACCATGTGTGAATCCAGTCAGCTTGCAGTTGTTTTTGGTACCAACTGCATTGTAACATAGAAGCATTAATATTACATATTTACTATGTTTGTATTACTAAGGTGGAGTGATTATCTGAATTGAAGGTAGTACATAATCTGCCATGGTTTGCATTTTGTACAAGTTGCTGAAATGGAATGGATTCAGAGTTAGGTATGGATACATACACAAAACGTTCATTAGGGAATTGCTCGTATTGCATATTGTTGCACAGAGTGCATGTATGTTTCCACATGTATGAAATCTGGAATATTTCATTTAAGGTATGTTTTTGTTTTCAAGTACTTGTAGCAAGTACATTAGACATTCTTGTGGACCTTCTTGTGAGTTTATAGTGAATTTCACCATTCCAGCACAGTAGTCCAATTGTTGTCTTATTCCATAAACACTATACGTGTTATCAGGATTGTTTGTTGCATTTCTGTGAAATACTAACATTTGCAAACACAATTGGTCTGTACTGTGTAAGTAAATGTTGTCAACAATTGGTGGCAATTGAAATAGAATATTCATTGCTACATTTGCGTAGCAACTTACTCCAACTATATTTGAGAGTTTAAATGGACCAGGTAGTTCTGTATCTGATTGATTTTTTTTGTTGTTTGTCTTCCTTCTTTGACGAAGTACCTGGTTTACTTTCCCTAATTGGTTCTTTTATGTTTGTGCTACTTGATGAAGTTTTAGTTTCTTTTTTGGAGGATTTGCAGTGACATCCTGTTGCATTTCTGTTTGATTTAGTTTTCTTTTACAACGTTTTACTTTTTGTGGAACAGAATATGTGTTTAGATGTGGGGTGTATAGTGAGCAAAGTCTATTGTATTCTAAAATGCAAGGAATATCAGCGTTTACTTTACTTGCATCAAAGTTGATTAGAAATAGACCGCCAAGTGTATTTAAGCGTGATAGTGCTACGTAGCTCATGCCTTCTTTAAAGACTGTTACCGATGTCTATCATTGCTTTGTCTAGGGTAAGACCTTGTGATTTATGAATGGTCACTGCGTATGCAAGAGTTAGAGAAAATTGTTCTCTATGTACATACATGTCTTTGAAGAGAAGGAATCGAGCTGTTGAGCATCCTATGCTTTTCACTTCTGAAAGTTTGTCAAAGAGAATATTGACAAACTGAATTTTGTTGTCACGTGGGTATGTTTAAAGCCAACAACTGTACCCAGTGCTCCATTAACTAGTCCTTGGTCCACGTCAAGGTTACGTTTAAGCATTACTCTGCAATTTAAGGATAATTTTAATATCTTTTCCAACCCAGCTGTGTTGGAGATTGAATTTTCTAAACTATTTAGGGGGTAATTCATAGAATCCAGCGCACAAGTGGCGCACGAGGCTGGCGCACAGTGTGCGCGTGCGAATCCCTGCACCAGCCGCGTGCGCTAAAATCCAATTCCGCGCACAGCGTATTCATGGATTCCAGCCACCAAAACCAGCCGTGGCGCACAGTGGCACAGCGACCCTGCAGCAGCGCCAGTTACGCCCCCAAGAACACCTCTCGCGCAGGGAAAAGCCATCAATATACCCAATCCAGGCAAAGGGCTGCGCTAACCCTGTACCAGCACAGCAAGCGGGCTACGTGTATCACTGGGGTGCGCAGGAGGTACCTCACGCGATTCCATCAGGGTACGTGTATTTCAGGGTGCATGGGAAGTTACACACGCGATTTCCACAGGGTACGTGTATTTCAGGGGTGCGCGTGAAGTTCCACACGCGATATCAGCAGGGTACGTGTATTTCAGGGTGCAGGGGAAGTTACACACGCGATTACAGCAGGGTACGTGTATTCCAGGGGTGCGCGGGAAGTTCCACACGCGATTCCATCAGGGTACGTGTATTTCAGGGGTGCGTGGGAATTACCACACGTGATTGGGCCCGTGCGAGCAGGGTACGCGTATCTCAGGGGTGCGCAGGAAGTTCCACACGCGATTCCATCAGGGTACATGTATATCAGGGTGTGGGGGAAGTCTCGCACGCGAAATCAGCAGGGTACGTGTATACCAGGGGTGCGCAGGAAGTTCCACACGTGATTCCATCAGGGTACGTGTATTTCGGGGTGCGCGTGAAGTTCCACACGCGATATCAGCAGGGTACATGTATTTCAGGGTGCAGGGGAAGTTACACACGTGATTACAGCAATGTACGTGTATTTCAGGGGTGTGCGTGAAGTTCCACACGCGATATCAGCAGGGTACGTGTATTTCAGGGTGCATGTGAAGTTACACACGCGATATCAGCAGGGTACGTGTATTTCAGGGGTGCGCGTGAAGTTCCACACGCGATATCAGCAGGGTACGTGTATTTCAGGGTGCAGGGGAAGTTAAACACGCGATTACAGCAGGGTACGTGTATTCCAGGGGTGTGTGGGAAGTTCCACACGCGATTCCATCAGGGTACGTGTATTTCAGGGGAGCGCGGGAATTACCACACGCGTTTGGGCCAGTGCGAGCAGGGTACGCGTATCTCAGGGGTGTGCGGGAAGTTCCACACGCGATTCCATCAGGGTACGTGTATATCGGGGTGCGGGGGAAGTCTCACACGAGAAATCAGCGGGGTACGTGTATTCCAGGGGTGTGCGGGAAGTTCCACACGCGATTCCATCAGGGTACGTGTATTTCGGGGTGCGCGTGAAGTTCCACACGCAATATCAGCAAGGTACGTGTATTTCAGGGTGCAGGGGAAGTTACACACGCGATTACAGCAGGGTACGTGTATTCCAGGGGTGCGCGGGAAGTTCCACACGCGATTCCATCAGGGTATGTGTATTTCGGGGTGCGCGTGAAGTTCCACACGCGATATCAGCAGGGTACGTGTATTTCAGGGTGCAGGGGAAGTTACACACGCGATTTCCGCAGGGTACGTGTATTTCAGGGGTGCGCGTGAAGTTCCACACGCGATTTCAGCAGGGTACGTGTATTTCAGGGGTGCGCGGGGAGCACCACACGTGAATTGCACGTGTGGGTCCTCCCAGGTGTTCCCTCTACACCCTCCACGGCCCCTGCAGGTGGCTCACACCACAGGGGCCTACCCTGCACATGTCCTGCAGGCACCCCATCCACCATGGCCATGCCCCCCAGCCAACCCACATGTCAACTTGCACTACTGCCCACCAACGCATGTCCCCCTGCACCCCCAGCCACCAGGGGCACCCTCCACAGGCCCCCACCCATGTCTCCCACCACCCCCACCCCCCAGCAGTGCAGGGGCACCCACCACCAGGCCCCCACCCATGTCTCCCACCACCCCCATCTCCAGCCACCAGGGGCGGCCTCCACTAGGCCCCCACCCATGTCTCCCAGCACCCCCACCCCCCAGCACTGTGGGGCACCTGCCAGCAGGCCCCCACCCATGTCCAACTCATGCTCCCCAGCACCCCACCCCCGAGCACTGTGGGGCACCTGCCAGCAGGCCCCCACCCATGTCCAACTCATGTTCCCCACCCCCCACCCCCCAGCACTGTGGGGCACCTGCCACCAGACCCCCACCCATGTCTCCAACCACCCCCACCCCCCAGCAGTGCAGGGGCACCCACCACCAGGCCCCCACCCATGTCTCCCACCACCCCCACCCCCACAGTCACCAGGGGCAGCCTCCACCAGGCCCCCACCCATGTCTCCCACCACCCCCACCCCCCAGCCACCAGGGGCAGCTGCCACCAGGCCCCCACCCATGTCTCCCACCACCCCCACCCCCCAGCACTGTGGGGCACCTGCCAGCAGGCCCCCACCCATGTCTCCCACCACCCCCACCCCCCCAGTCACCAGGGGCAGCCTCCACCAGGCCCCCACCCATGTCTCCCACCACCGCCACCCTCCCAGTCACCAGGGGCAGCCTCCACCAGGCCCCCACCCATGTCTCCCAGCACCCCCACCCCCCAGCACTGTGGGGCACCTGCCAGCAGGCCCCCACCCATGTCCAACTCATGTTCCCCAGCACCCCCATCCCCCAGCACTGTGGGGCACCTGCCAGCAGGCCCCCACCCATGTCCAACTCATGTTCCCTAGCACCCCCACCCCCCAGCACTGTGGGGCACTTGCCAGCAGGCCTCCACCCATGTCCAACTCATGCTCCCCAGCACCCCACCCCCGAGCACTGTGGGGCACCTGCCAGCAGGCCCCCACCCATGTCCAACTCATGTTCCCCACCACCCCCACCCCCCAGCACTGTGGGGCACCTGCCACCAGGCCCCCACCCATGTCTCCCAACACCCCCACCCCCCAGCATTGCAGGGGCACCCACCACCAGGCCCGCACCCATGTCTCCCACCACCCCCACCCCCACAGTCACCAGGGGCAGCCTCCACCAGGCCCCCACCCATGTCTCCCACCACCCCCACCCCCCAGTCACCACGGGCAGCCTCCACCAGGCCCCCACCCATGTCTCCCACCACCCCCACCCCCCAGCAGTGCAGGGGCAGCCTCCACCAGGCCCCCACCCATGTCTCCCACCACCCCCACCCCCCAGTCACCAGGGGCAGCCTCCACCAGGCCCCCACCCATGTCTCCCACCACCCCCACCCCCCAGTCACCAGGGGCAGCCTCCACCAGGCCCCCACCCATGTCTCCCACCACCCCCACCCCCCAGTCACCAGGGGCAGCCTCCACCAGGCCCCCACCCATGTCTCCCACCACCCCCACCCCCCAGCAGTGCAGGGGCACCTGCCAGCAGGCCCCCACCCATGTCCAACTCATGTTCCCCACCACCCCCACCCCCCAGCACTGTGGGGCACCTGCCACCAGGCCCCCACCCATGTCTCCCAACCCCCCCACCCCCCCAGTCACGAGGGGCAGCCTCCACCAGGCCCCCACCCATGTCTCCCACCACCCCCACCCCCCAGCAGTGCAGGGGCACCCACCACCAGTCCCCCACCCATGTCTCCCACCACCCCCACCCCCCAGTCACCAGGGGCAGCCTCCATCAGGCCCCCACCCATGTCTCCCACCACCCCCACCCCCAGCCACCAGGGGCAGCCTCCACCAGGCCCCCACCCATGTCTCCCAGCACCCCCACCCCCCAGCACTGTGGGGCACCTGCCAGCAGGCCCACACCCATGTTCAACTCGTGTTCCCCACCCTCCCCACCCTCCCCACCCCCCAGCACTGTGGGGCACCTGCCAGCAGGCCCCCACCCATGCCCAACTCATGTTCCCCACCACCCCCACCCCCCAGCACTGTGGGGCACCTGCGAGCAGGCCCCCACCCATGTCCGACTCATGTTCCCCACCAACCCCACCCCCCAGCACTGTGGGGCACCTGCCAGCAGGCCCCCACCCATGTCCAACTCATGTTCCCCAGCACCCCCACCCCCCAGCACTGTGGGGCACCTGCCAGCAGGCCCCCACCCATGTCCAACTCATGTTCCCCACCACCCCCACCCCCCAGCACTGTGGGGCACCTGCCAGCAGGCCCCCACCCATGTCTCCCACCACCCCCACCCCCCCGCAGTGCAGGGGCAGCCTCCACCAGGCCCCCACCCATGTCTCCCACCACCCCCAGTCACCAGGGGCAGCCTCCACCAGGCCCCCACCCATGTCTCCCACCACCCCCACCCCCCAGTCACCAGGGGCAGCCTCCACCAGGCCCCCACCCATGTCTCCCACCACCCCCACCCCCCAGTCACCAGGGGCAGCCTCCACCAGGCCCCCACCCATGTCTCCCACCACCCCCACCCCCCAGCAGTGCAGGGGCACCTGCCAGCAGGCCCCCACCCATGTCCAACTCATGTTCCCCACCACCCCCACCCCCCAGCACTGTGGGGCACCTGCCACCAGGCCCCCACCCATGTCTCCCACCACCCCCACCCCCCAGTCACCAGGGGCAGCCTCCACCAGGCCCCCACCCATGTCTCCCACCACCCCCACCCCCCAGCAGTGCAGGGGCACCCACCACCAGGCCCCCACCCATGTCTCCCACCACCCCCACCCCCCAGCCACCAGGGGCAGCCTCCACCAGGCCCCCACCCATGTCTCCCACCACCCCCACCCCCTAGCACTGTGGGGCACCTGCCAGCAGGCCCCCACCCATGCCTCCCATCACCCCACCCCCCCAGTCACCAGGGGCAGCCTCCACCAGGCCCCCACCCATGTCTCCCACCACCCCCACCCCCCCAGTCACCAGGTACAGCCTCCACCAGGCTCCACCCATGTCTCCCAGCACCCCCACCCCCCAGCAATGTGGGGCACCTGCCAGCAGGCCCCCACCCATGTCCAACTCATGTTCCCCAGCACCCCCACCCCCCAGCACTGTGGGGCACCTGCCACCAGGCCCCCACCCATGTCTCCCACCACCCCCACCCCCCCAGTCACCAGGGGCAGCCTCCACCAGGCTCCACCCATGTCTCCCAGCACCCCCACCCCCCAGCAATGTGGGGCACCTGCCAGCAGGCCCCCACCCATGTCCAACTCATGTTCCCCAGCACCTCCACCCCCCAGCACTGTGGGGCACCTGCCAGCAGGCCCCCATCCATGTGCAACTCATGTTCCCCAGCCAACATGTCATCACAATCTAGACCCCTGGTCCCTATGGTCAGCCTCCAAATGCAAAACACCCACCCGAGTATTGCATCCACCCACTCATAATTTGCAATTACATCACAGAACACCAATTGCAAGTTCCGAAACAAACACATTTCCCTCACATACACCCAATGGGTGTCAGTGAATCTCAAAACCCATATCATGAAATGCATGAAACCAATGAGATACCACACATTGAAGTTCACCAAAAAAAATATGTATTAAAGGGAACATAAATAGAATCAAAAATGAAGAAACAGAAATGTGAATGTACAAAAATTAAAAGAAGTATGTCCGTGAAAATAAGCAAAACCAAAAATAAAATTCCAAAGTAATGGTGTCCAAAGTCAATGTCCACAAAACAAAATGCAATGGGAAATAAAAAAGAAAGCCATTGCTCCATGGTTAAAATGTGAAAAAAAAATACAATCCAACTGTGAACTATGTACATGGGAACAAGCCAGGGTCCATTATCCCAACAAAAGAAAGGAAACCTATCTAACTACACTAACTAATAAAATAAACTATATACATAAATGTGGCCAATGTCCGAAAGGTCCAAATAAAATCAAAACAAAAATGAAACCTAACACTGCCTACATAACTATGTACAAGGGCAGCGGGCTAGTTTCACGGCTCACTTGTGGATGTCCCGGGCCAGGGCATCATCGAACTCCTGCTCAATGTCCCGGAGGCGGTCCTCCTCCATGGCCCCGAGGGTCCGCAGGCCCTTCGACGTGTCCACCTCCAAACCCCTGCGGATTGCCTCGAGGCACTCGGCCCGCCTCAGGGCCCTCCGCATGGAGTTCTCCGCCCTGACCATTGTGAGCCGTGCCTCTTCCGCCCGCTGCCGCTCCGCATCTATGGCATGGCCCAACCACTGCCACACGGAAGACACTCTCTGTCCTGGGTCCTCCTGCCCTCCGGCCGATGCCTGCCCCTCCGATGTTGAAGGCCCCGAGCCTTCATGGCTCCCACCACATTGCTGCTGCTGCTGTGCCTCTGCCCGTGCACTGCCTCCTGCTGCCTGTACATCCTCCGCCGGCTGGGGTGCAGTCGTTGATGTGGCCACCCCTGCTGGACGTCCGACTCCCGACTGTGGCAGGGATGCCTCCTCCACCAGCCTGGCCGCACCGTCAGAGGCAGCTCCACAGGGCACCCAGGTGACTGATGGGTGGGAAGATGGCACGGAGGATGACTGGCGCGTAGGGGGTCCAGTTGAGGAGGGGGTCGTAGCAAGCCCCATCAGACGGAGGAATCCGGCCTGGGTGACCTGTCCCAGCAGGCTGACGTGGTCAACGAGCCATTCGAGATGACGTGCAGTCTCCTCATGAAAAGACTGCAGGTCACCTCGAATGTCCCGTTGACGCAACGCCACACCAGTCAGGACAGGCTCAACCCGGACCCGGATAGCCACGTCCGCAGGCAGAGGAAGGCCAGTTGACGTGAGCTCATCCCCTGCCTGAAAACGGGTCTGGACGTAGGCATCCCTGCTGGTGCAAGATGATGCAGGGACAGGATCAGGGACAGGATTGCACAGAGGCACCTCCGCGGCGGCCTGTGCTGCCTCCTGTCCCTGGTCCTGCACTGCACCACTAGCACCAGTGGGATCCCCACCTCCAGACCCCGTCTCTGGTGCTTGCACGGCCTCCTCCTCCACTAAACCCCCCACCAACCTGGATGACTCAGTCCCATCTTCCCCTGTTAGGCCCTGTGGGGTCCCAGCTGCCCCTTCTGCTGCCGAGGAGTCCAACTCCAACCTCCGCCTCTTGGACCTCCCCCCGGCAGCTGCGGCATGGGACGCGGCACCGGATTCCTCACTCCCCGACGAGATGACAACATGGGAGGGGAGCCGGGCCTTGCGTCTCCGGCTGGCGGTGGGATCCCCGCCGCTGTGCTCCACAGCACCTACGACGCCCTCTTCATCAGTTGACGCTGCAGACAGGGAGAAACAAAACACAGGCATCAGGGCACTGTACAATGGACACATACACACATGACAGTTGTACATGAGTGGCATTGGCAAACCTCAGACATGTCATCACAATCCCCAACACACGTCATTTCAACTCGCACACATGAGCCATACCACAGCCATATCGCAACTGCCAGCACCATCCATACACATACAACAGCATGAGCAGCCAAAGGTGAGCCAGACATCACATGCAACACAGGAAGTGCACCACACATGTACACACACCACCACACTTGCATGCATGTGTACACCTCTGCCAAGTATCGCAGTGTTCAGACGGGCATCCATGTCACGTCTGCCAATCAGGCTTCCACATACCGCTGTCACATGCATCTATGTTGCATCACTGTTGCACCCTTGTCAAATACACACACATGCACAGTGCTGATACATGCAGCCGAAAACAACATACATGCGTGACATCACGGACATGTCTACTTACATACACATTCATCCAAACATGTGTGCCCACACAACTGCATTTGGCATGCAAGCCTACACACACAAGCACCATCCATGTCTCACACATTCCAGCCCTCGCATGTGTTAGCCCCACGGACCTGTACACCCACACCCATACTAGACCCCATACAAACATATGTGCAACCTGCACACTACTGAAAAATCACCACACGCACTGCTCACAATCAGGATGCATGTACACTTACCGCTCGACTCCAGACGGGTCTGCCTCTCAAGGACCTGGACGTGGAGCACTGGGGATATGCGTTCCAGGACCCTCATCTGTTCTTCCGACAAGTGGCCCCGGCGCCCCTTGGCATCCGCTGCCTTCAAGAGGCGCCGGGCCTTGTTCAGGGTCCTGGACCTGACGTCCTCCCAGCGCTTCTTGACATGTTGTAAGTCGCGTACTGCCACCCCCTCTGCGTTGATGGCAGTCACAATGTCAGTCCAGATCCGAGTCCGTCCTTCCTTGTCGGCGCGGGAACTTCCGAAGAGGGCATCATACTGCCCCAGGACTTGCTCCACCAGGACACCAACTTCGGTGGCACTGAAGCTGGTGCCCCTCTGCCTCTCTGGCCGGGGGTTGTCAGTGGTCTCAGATGGTGTTTGCCCCGACATGACAACCCCAGAGGCAGGAGTGGGTGGCAACTGGGTCCTGGGGCTGGGCTGTGGAGCGATGGAATCCCAGTCGGGAGTCTTCGGTTCCAGCAGGGGTGGTCACAGCAACAGCACCCCTGGCTGATGTGCAGGCAGCAAATGGCAGGGCACGTGGACAGCAGGCAGTCAGGCAGCAGCAGATGGCAGGTGGGAGCGTGCTCGGGGCTCTGGGGGGCAGTAGTTCGGCCTTCTGTGCAGGAGCGTGGTCTTCCATGTGCTTACGCGTGGCCAGCTTGATACGGAGTGATTTGGCACGTGAAAAATCTGCACTTCAGTGTGTAATTCGAGGAAAGGCCCTTAGCGCGTAAGCGCGTCTGCACGCATACGCATTTTCATTGGACAGGAGGCCCCTCAAGCGCTAGCACCCCTGTGACGTGACGCGCACAGACGTGCATGGGCATTTCAGCGCGCGTGAAAAACTGCACGTCCGCGTGTAATATGAGGAAAGGGCCCATGCGCGTAAGCGCGCGTGAAAAACTGCACGTCCGCGTGCATTACGAGGAAAGGGCCCATGCGCGTAAGCGCGCGTGGAAAACTGCACGTCCGCATGTAATACGAGGAAAGGGCCCATGCACGTAAGTGACGTGACGCGCGCGTGCGTTTCCCTCAGCACGGGTTAAAGGTGAGCGGGCCCAGCAGTTCGCTGTACGTGCCTTTCATGGAGACCGACGTGTGTTGCTGCTTCCTGTTGTTTCGCGCGCCATCACAACTTCACAGCTATCAAGGACGTATCTCTTCTTTTGGCGGGGGTATTGGCTACGCGTGTTTTTCTGCATCGCGCTAGTCAGACGGTGAGTCGCACACGCTCTTTTTCCCACTGCGGGTGCCCTTGTGTATCGCACCCATTTTCGATGTCATAGTAGCCTGCGTGTCCCACGCGTACGCGTTATTCGTGTTACTGGGTGTCACCGCGTACTGCGGGAGGTTGAATCCACGCATGTAGGCTGCAGGGTTGCGTGCACGATTTTACTGCAGTTTTGGGGTGCCTGAGCTTTGCGTGACCCATCACCACATCACCGGGGTCACATACAGCCTTGCAGGTGCAGGGGGGCTGTTAACATCTTGCTTCCCACCCCCTTCACCCCAATTGCCCAGGTCAATTGTGGTGTACACCTCCCATTGGCGCCACTCCATCTGTGTCAGCACTACTACATCTGTGCCATGGTTGGGAGGCCACCAAAGATGAGGGGCGCCTCAGCTGGGCGTACTCCTCGTGGCGGGCGTGGTCGGGGACGTGGCCGTGGTGACCAGGGAGTAGGGGGACTCCAGGGTGTCCAGGGCAGCCACAGAGGGGGAAGAGGCAGGGGTGCGCCACTTGAGCACAATGTTGTGCTATGTGTCGGTGCAGCCATGCCACCACCCCCTGTGGTTCCGGGGGATGCAGCTCCTGCATCTGGCACTGGCACCCATATGACCAGGCAGTCCGTTCCATCGACTGCCACGGGCCCAAGGGTAGTGGTAGCTGCAGGTGCAGCTGTGGACACCGCCACCCAGGCTCAGGGTCTGCCAGCCCAGGCTGCGTTGGCACTTGAAGAGAGCTTGGTAGATCTCCAACAGGCCAGGGGGGAAACCATAGGGGCAGGCCGGGCTGCTCAGACCAAGACACGTGTCCCTGGGGCAGTCATGTCATCTGCTGCCCCGAACGGCCGGGTTTTGGCAAGTGCAGGGGCAGATGCACCCAACAGCACCCCGGTTGTGAGTCTGCCAACCAGGACCGTTGCGGTCAATGACCCTGCCACAGCTGACGTTGCTGCGCAGGGTCCATTAGTGGGCACCCAGCTGCCACTGACACAAGTCAGGCCTTTGGTCATCCCTCCACCTGCCACTCCCTTGGCTCAATCCACCAAACCCACTGGCCATACTGGTCAGGGCGGCATTAGCCAGCCAGGGTCTGCGCCACAGTCCAAGAGGAGGAAGGTTGCACCTGCAGCACATGCTGGGACCCCACACACAGCCACGACCTCCTGCACGTCGAGGAAGAAGCTTTTCTGTAACCAGGAACTGGACTTCCTCGTGGACTGCGTGCGGGGCCACAGCCGTGACATGCTAGTGAGTGCCAATAGTCAGACCACGGCTGCCCAACGTGACACCCAATGGAAGCATGTTGCGGAACATGTCAGTTCATTTGGCCATGAGGTGTGCACGGCGCAGGAGCGCAAAAAGCGTTGGAATGACATCAAGCGCAGCACTAAGGCCAAGCGTGCCTCAAATTACAACTTGACTCTGGTGACTGGCGGTGGGCCTGCACCAGAGGAGGAAGAACTCATTCCGCATGAGGCTCTCGTTGCGGAGTTCATACCACCTGAATTGGTCGAAGGAGTGGGAGAGAAGCTGGACTTTGATGCCCAGTCCAGTGAGTGTTGATGCATGTTTGTTGAGGACGTGTGTGTTTCACTTGTGGGATGTGTTGTGCATGATTGCTGCTACATGTGACGTGTACATGGTTCTGATGTGTAAGTAATGCAATGCTACCGTCATGCATGTCTCCTCTGCCTGCATGCGGGACTCCATGTAGGCATGCTCCCTTGCCCCTCCTCTGCCACTCTGCACCCCAGTTCCACCTTTGCACTGGTCTGCTTCAATCTTGCCAATGTGTACTTTCTTGTTCATGTGTCCTGTGTAGATGCTAACTTCCAGCGTAGAATCTGCCAGACATATGCCGTGTGGTACAGCCTTAGTACTCGATGCAGGGTATCTCACTTGTACTGTGCATGGGTCAGATGTCCCGCAGGGACATGAGTGCCCATTCATGCTCCATGTGCATTGCACGCATGCCCCTATGTGTCTTTGACTGGATGATCACTGTAATATAAGTCCTTGGTTACATACATTGCCTGCCATCTCATCAGCCTTCCCATGTCAACTGTGGCTCAGTCCTGCGTTGCACACATGTTTAGGCTCTGACAATCTGTGTGGCTCACAGGCCTCAGCCTGTTCAATGGCCAAATGACTCTGTCCAACTCTTGTTGTGTCTTCTTCACACGTGGGCGGCCTACGGAGTTTCCATCATGTGTCCTGCCCACTGTCCCAGCATCATTTGCAGTGTTGTAATTTGAATCACATTAAGCTGTTGATGCTAGTCAACACTGCCTGTCAATACACAGGTGTATGGTCAGCCTTTTGATACCATGCTAGGCATCCCTGCTTTGGTACTGGGGTGGAGGGGTGCTTGGCTTCTAGACATGGTACACATTGAATGCACAATGCACGTGATGTCTGAATTTGACATTGCACTGCCTTCACATTTCCTGGCACACACCATGTAGTGCTTGTACATGTAGGTAGTGAGTGGCGTACACATTTTCTGCACTGCATAGACCCACTTCCATGGAAACTGCCACCTTTCAACAGGTCTGATCACAGAAGCTATTCAAAGTATACCCAGCATGCATGCCAGGTCATATGTTGTGTGTCACATGTCTGCCGGATGCCTTTGCTGTCGGTGTGTGTCGTGTGCTTCTGACATGTGTATTGACCTTTTTCTCTCTATTTTTCAGGTGATGACGCAATGGAGGCAGAGGATGGTGTTGTCATGCCAGACACAGGGTTGGTAACACCACATCAACCCGGCACTAATGGGGGTCATGGGGTGGTAGGCCACGAAAACCCCCAAGTGCTGCAGTCCATCTTGTCTCTGGCTGCCTATGAGTCCAGCCTTGATGACGACTCTGACGTCCATGTTGAGTTGGATGAGCATCAAGTCCATGTGTCAGGGGTGAGTGATTCTGATGTGGACACTCCTCTGTCTGCGACACCTGCACTGAGGGATCAGACAGTCTTGGTTCCTCCGCCCGTGGTGGATCGGGATGCAGGGTCACCCTCCACACCAGTCACTGATGTGCCTGGAACATCACGTCGACGGGGGCATGTAGTCGTGCAGCCGCAGGCGGTGCCAACACAGCGAGGACCCCCGGTCCTCGGGTCCCGCAGGGGTCAAGCCCGGCAACGCGGTCGCCGCGCGTAACCGCTGTATACTTAGTGGGAGCAAGACATGACTGCCAATTCCGAACGGCAGGGGGCAGCAATGGAGAACATCGCTGAGAGCATGGAGCGTGTGGCCCGATCTGTGCTCCCCACTGCTAGGCAGGTGCTTCTCCAGCAGCAGGCAGCACAGTCCACGGCCCGCTCACTCAGGCTGGGCATGGCGGCCTCAGACAGGGCACGCCAGGCTGAAATGTCGTCTCTGCGTCAAGCAATTGCTGCTCACGCAGAGGCGCACATGGATGCCCTGAGGGAGGAGTATGCTTCCCTCAGATCCACTCTGGGTGTCCTTATGATGTCCCAGAGGCAGCAGGCAGAGGAGAGGTTTGCACAGCTTGAGCGTACCATCTCGGCTGAGCTACAGGCTTGCCGGGAGGTGCAGCGGTTGTCCAGCCAGGCCTTGCAGGAGGAACTCCGTGTTACACGTGCTACCTTGCAAGAGGAAGCACGTGTATCACGGGAGGTTCTGCATGCAGACCTACGTCACGTCGCCACACAGAACCAGGCTCACCTGTCCAGCAGACTTGCTGCCGACGAGGGGCAAGCTGCGGCTAGGCGTGGCCAGGCCACTGTGCCACTTTCCAGGATGAGCCAGACTGGGACGACCATCTATCTCCCACATAGGTCGTGTTGTGCAGGCCTTGAGCCCATGGAGGATTTTTTTTTTGGCTCAGCATCATCGCATGTGGATGTTGAGCAGCACCCTGTACCTCCCCCTCCTGGGTGCCTCCCCTCCCCCCGGGTCGTATGTGGCCATTTTTGATTTTTCTTTTAGTTTAGTTAGTTAAGTTTCTGTTTGATAGTTAGTTTAAATAGGTAATGTAGGTTTTCCATAGTTAGTGTAATTAGTTAATAGTTGATTTAGTTTAAAATTGCTAGTCTATTGTGCTTTCATGTGATGGTGCGGTGCTTTGTGGCTTTTGAAGGCATCCACTGTCTGTTCCAGCTGGGCCCTTCATGGTTGTCTTGTGTATGTGTTTGCTGCTTGGGTTCCTTGACTCACATATGCCACTCCTGCCTCCCTTATCCATGGGCTCGCAAGATGGTTCGGTGTTACAGCATTTTACACAAGGGCTTTGACTGTCATATCTGTGGCATGTCTGGTGCTGTGTGACTTGTGTTGACACCCCTAGTGGGGATGATTTAGGTGTCATTGTCCACTGTTCAGCTTTTGCTAGATGGGGTGTGTCATGATTAATGTGGACATTGATTTCTATGCATTGTGTAGTATGTTTCATATCTTTCTTGTACATGTGCTTGTTGCAATTCATGCTGTAGATAGTGTTCCACACTTTGGAGGTGAAAGACGGACTGATGGTGTGATTTGTGATGTGACTCTCTGACATGGTCAAGTAATGAGAAGCCTGATGAGACACACACAGATGACTTTGAAGCATTAATCATGTCTTTCATGCCCTTTCTGCAGGGGTTGAGCCTCCAGAGCACCTTTGCCAGCAGACATGGCCCATTGGACGACGGAATTCTGGACCCGTTTGTTGGTGCCCACATGCACATGTGTGCACAAGCAGAGGCACAGTGATTGCAGACCCACATCCTAGAACTGCTGACATGTTCCAAGGAACTCCAGGCAAGGTGAGCATCACAGGGGGACCACGACACAGCAAAGCTTGCATCAGGCGAGTTGCACATGCAGGCTTAGTCACAGCACTGAGGGTGAGCACAGACGTATATTGGTGTTGAAGCACACAATGCAGCTCAGATGTGTTTGTGGACTGATAGCTGTTGATAGTAGGGTTTTCTGGGACACATGCAGGGGCAGTGGCACATACCCTCCGGTACACCAAGGTCCATTGAGCCACTTGTATCAACCATGTAGCCTTCCGAGACATGGAAAGGGGCAGCTCACAGGGACATACAGCAAGGGACATACTCGGGTGCAGTGCATGTCTTTTCCACGTACTTCATGATAAATGCACTGCCAACTTTGTTTCGGTCATGGTGGTACGCAACTTGCTCTGTAGTCATGGCTTGCTATATGGGTCTGTCGGCTTACCCAGGGAACATTGCATGTTGTGTGAATTGTGACACATTGGTGTTCCATTTGCCACGCACCCACCAGCGGCTGCCTTACTGCATTGACTGTGTATGACCCGTCACAGGGGTGATGTTATATATGGGTACGAAGCATCAACCACAGATTGTCTGTTTGTAGAGTATTTTGTTGCTATGGGGCATGTTTGGTGTTGTGTTTTGTGTAATTGGCACGTACAGGTTGTTGACTGTGGCTCTCTTTGCAGCATTGCAGTGCTCCTGTAACCGGACCTGAGAGTGCGCAGGCAGGAGGCCAGCACTCAAAACCAGAGCTAAGTGTCTTGTTGTTTTTTCTTACGAACTGCTCTGCATAGGCTTGCTGGGGAGTGTACTGATGCATGGATTTATGTGTGGTTCAATTTGGTATGTTTTTTTCTACCTAATCACCCGTGATCCTAGGCAATTTTGAAACCTGTACCCTCTACCCGGTGTTCCTGCTTCCCGTGCCTATCCAAGCAACGTTCCCTGACCCTCTTTCCCCACTGGGGTTGCGGATGCCTGTGTAAGCCCCGAACTTGCAGGCGCCAAAACCCTAGAGGGGGTGGTTGGTTCGTACCACTCCTGAGCCTGGACTACAGAAGGCCATGACAATGATGTCCAAGTTTGTTTGGATTGTGTATGTGTTCATGCAGGTTGTACATTTTCGTGCATTTCCTAGTTTCATGTGTCATTCCTCCTCCCCTCTCCTGCCACTCATTCCAGTCATCCAGTGTGTCAACACCTGTCCCGACTGCATATCCCTGAACCTCATTCCCCACCAGGGTCTCAGGGGCCTGTGTGAGTTTGACCTTGCAGGCACCCGGGACATGGTGGGGGTGGTTGTTTCGGGACACTCGCGCGCCTGTACAGGGGAACTGTGACAGTACACATCCATTCATGGTGCATCATCCTATGTCATGTACCACACATGTCTCACATCCTGTCGTGACATTGTTTTGCTGTGCTACCTTGGTTGTTGCATCATTGTGGTAGTACTTGGCCTTTGTGAGGTACTGCTACGTCAAGTCATCTACTGGAGGGTGTTCGGGTTCGTTTTTATGCCTTGGATTTTGTGATTTTGGAAATGAGTGTGGATTCTGAGGGTTCAGGCATCTTTTTACACACAAGGTGGGAGATGGTGACGAAGGGTAAAGGTGATCCTGTGGCCAGGTGGAATTGAGGTGTGGAGGCTCCATGACCCAGGTGCAGTTGTTCAGTGGGTCATGGTCATTTGTGAGGGGGGGGGGTTGTTGTTGATAGTTGCCTTGCCCTGCAGTGTGATGGGAACTCTGACATAGTAATGGTGGTATCCTATGTACATGTTGTGTTCTGCTGATCAATGCCTGTTCATGTGTTGTGTTTTCCTTTCAGGTGCGAGGGGATAGTTGTGGTTTGACATGCTGGGGTGTACACATGGTGGATGTTCACATGTGATGTGTAGGGAACATTGATGGTCACTTGAGTGCACATGCATATGTGGAGTGCATGTCCTTGCAGAACCACACACTTGCACTCTGATGCACTACATGTACTCCCACCCTTGCATATCCACGTGTGCACTGTTTGCCTTCTGGTGCCCACTGTGTCCTGGCAGCACATGTTCTGTGACCGATCATGGATCCAGTACATGCCTAATTTGATGTTTGACGTGGTCTGTCACTTAGATGTGATGCTCAGGGTGTGCATCACTCACAATGGCTGTTCACTGTGCTGTGCGCTGAGCAGTGTGATGCAGGAGTAAGACACTTCACACATGAGCTGCAGTGTTGATTTTGCAATGCATAATGTGCATGTAGACAGGCATTCATTGTGATGTTACGTCTACGACTGTTGTAATGCATTTGGAAATGACTTATTTTGGGTGGAAGATTTTGTTGGTCTGTCATTTCATCTGATTCCGGATCAGGCAGCAGTGTCCGATGCCACTGTGCATTGAGGACATGGCAATGTGTACCTTATCGTTACTGCATTGGTGTATGGGTATTGCGTGCCATGTCATGTTGATGTTTGGGAGGGTTTGAGTGACATGACAGTGATGGCCATGGCCTGTTTTGCAGGTGTGTGTGATGCACACCTTGCATGTCCGGGTCATCCGCTTCTCAGAGCAACTAGCTGGGGGTAGATTTCTCTCCGCAGCAGGGCCCTCCCCCTGGAACAGACTTCCGGCCTGACTTGAACTTGAGGGGAATCATCTCCAGTTCTGGAAGCACCTCAAGACCTTCCTCTTTGCTTCTGCTTACTGTCTGCCTCTCCCTTGCAGAATTCTCCACTGGAACTGCACAGGAGCTGCAACTGGGCCACTCTCACTGACCTCGGTCCCTGGCCCAGCCACTCTCCACTTGCACTGCCTCCCTGGCAACCCCTGCACTGCAGTACTGTCTCTCTATCCCTACAGCCCTCCCTTCCCAGCACTTGTCTGCACTTACCTTTGTAGTTGCCACCAGGCGACCTATGTATTATTTTTGTGGGCTACTTCCCCTGTACTGGACTCCCCCCCACCCTTCCCCTTGCACTTTTCCCATTCCCCCTACCCCTGCACTTGCACGATCTCAATGACACCTGGCCTAGTAGTACCGTTCTCTGTGTTCCCTTGTTCCCCCCTCCCTGCCTCATTGCGCCTTGGAATACTTGTGTATGGCCCATGTCATGTCATATGTCATATGTGTGCCTTTTGGTCACACAGGATAGCTTGTGTTTAAGTAGCTAGGGATGCAGACGATGTGGCACTTCCATGGCAACTTTCTCAGGGTGGTAGGGTTGTGACAGTTAACTGTCTCTTTGTCATCATCAATTGTCACCTGGTATGTGCCAGGCCTGTGTGCACTCCGCAGGGGTGGGCGTTTAGGTGAAAAATGTGGCCACAAGCTGGGCCGGGCTTCCTCGCCACGTGCCCTGTCCCCTCCCATATGCAGCGCCTGTGCCTGTGGTTGGGGATGTGGTGGCACCACCATGTCCACCGGGACGCCCTGCCGTGTTGCAACATTGTGCAGGACACATGCTGCCACAATGATCCTGCACACTACTGGTGGTGCATAGAGTAGTTGCCCACCAGAGCGGTCAAGGGAGCGGAAACGTGACTTGAGCACTCCGAATGTGCTCTCCACTATGCCCCTGGTTGCAATATGGGCGGCATTGTATCTTACCTGGGGTGGTGTGGTGGGGTTCCGGATTGGCGTCATCATGTGGTTGCTCAGAGGGTAGGCACTGTCCCCTGGGGAGGTGATAATAGTTGAGATTATTAGGGTTTGGATATTTGTCTGTGTGTGACTTGCATGCATGTGCAAGGGCATTTGTACTGACCTAGGAGCCATGTGTCGCCATGCTGCCCAGCTTCCAGGGCCCGGCTCAGGGCGGACATTCTGTATATGAAACTGTCATGGGTGGAGCCAGGGTAGTTTGCATAGACAGAGGTGATGATTCCCTTTGCATCACATACCACCTGTACATTGATGGAATGCCAGTGCTCGCGGTTTCGGTAGATGTGCTCAATGGCCCTAGGTGGACGTAGGGCCACATGGGTGCAATCAATGGCACCGAGCACTTTGGGGAAGTGTGCCACCCTGAAAAAATCCAGGACAACGGCCTGCCTTTCTGCGGGTGTTCTGGGCATGTATATGTGCCTGCGGACTGAGGGGCGCGCTGCCATGATTGCCAGTACCTGGGGTAGGCAGCGTGACTGCGTGGCCTGTGAGACCCCCCCCACTATGGCAGTGGTCCGCTGAAATGACCCAGTGGCCAAAAAATGCAGGACATTGAGCAGCTTCTCCAAGGGGCTCAATGCTTGGGAGCAAAGGGTGGGGGATGTGAGGTCATCTTCCCACTCCCTGACCAGGTCTAGGATGATATGGGGTGGAAACCTATACCTGCCATAGACCTGGTCATCAGGCATCCCAAAAAGGCTTGTCCGTGGTGCGAAAATGCATGCCCTGGCTATTCTCCTCCTCCTGCAGTGTCCCACGATCAGTGCAGCGACAAATGGGGCATTCATCGTAGCTGTATATACGCGTTTGTTGTTTGCGCGCACTTTTATGCTGTGCGCGGAGACGCTTCCGCCTGCCTTCGTGTGGCAGACGCGTTGACGCCTGTGCACATCTTTTGCCGTGCGCGGGTTTCCCGTATTCGGATACGGTCTGAGTGTCATCGCGTGTGATTGGAAGGGAGTGAGCGTACACGCAACTGGCCTGGGTACGTGTGTTTCGGGGTGCGTGGGAAGTTCCACACGCGATTAGCCTGGGTACGTGTGTTCCGGGGTGCCGGGAACTTTCACACGTGATTGGTGGAAATCCACGTGTTTTCTGTCATCATGTGCAATGAGGGAAACACATGCGCGCGTCTCGTCACAGACGCGCTCACGCGCTAAGGGCCTTTGGTCCAATGAAATTGCATATTCGTGCTGCCGTGCATACGCGCTAAGGGCCTTTCCTCGTATTACACGCGGACGTGCAGTTTTCCACGCGCGCTTACGCGCATGGGCCCTTTCCTCGTATTACACGCGGACGTACAGTTTTTCACGCGTGCTGAAATGCCTATGCACGTCTGTACGCATCACGTCACAGGGGCGCTTGCGCTTGAGGGGCCTTCCTCGAATTACACGCTGACGTGCAGATTTTTCACGTGCCAAATCACTCCGTATCAAGCTGGCCACACGTAAGCACACGGAAGACCACGCTCCTGCCCAGAAGGCCGAACGACTGCCCCCCAGAGCCCCGAGCACGCTCCCACCTGCCATCTGCTGCTGCCTGACTGCCTGCTGCCCACGTGCCCTGCCATTTGCTGCCTGCACATCAGCCAGGGCTGCTGTTGCTGTGACCACCCCTGCTGGAACCGAAGACTCCCGACTGGGATTCCATCGCTCCACAGCCCAGCCCCAGGACCCAGTTGCCCACCCACTCCTGCCTCTGGGGTTGTCATGTCGGGGCAAACAACATCTGGGACCACTGACAACCCCCGGCCAGAGAGGCAGAGGGGCACCAGCTTCAGTGCCACCGAAGTTGGTGTCCTGGTGGAGCAAGTCCTGGGGCAGTATGATGCCCTCTTCGGAAGTTCCCGCGCCGACAAGGAAGGACGGACTCGGATCTGGACTGACATCGTGACTTCCATCAACGCGGAGTGGGTGGCAGTCCGCGACTTACAACATGTCAAGAAGCGCTGGGAGGACTTCAGGTCCAGGACCCTGAACAAGGCCCGGCGCCTCTTGAAGGCAGCGGATGCCAAGGGGCGCCGGGGCTACTTGTCGGAAGAACAGATGAGGGTCCTGGAACGCATATCCCCAGCGCTCCACGTCCAGGTCCTTGAGAAGCAGACCCTTCTGGAGTCGAGCGGTGAGAGTACATGCATCCTGATTGTGAGCAGTGCGTGTGGTGATTATTCAGTAGTGTGCAGGTTGCACATCTGTTTGTATGGGGTTGAGTATGGGTGGGGGTGTACAGGGCCGTGGGGCTCACACATGCGAGGGCTGTAATGTGTGAGACATGGATGGTGCTTGTGTGTGTAGGCTTGCATGCCAAATGCAATTGTGTGGGCACACAGGTTTGGATGAATGTGTATGTAAGTAGACATGTCCGTGATGTCACGCATGTATCTTGTTTTCGGCTGCATGTATCAGCACTGTGTACATGTGCATGTGTGTGTATTTGACAAGAGTGCAACAGTGATGCAACATGGATGCATGTGACAGCGGTATGTGGAAGCCTGATTGGCAGATGTGACATGGATGCCAGTCTGAACAGTGCGACACTTGGCAGAGGTGTACACATGCATGCAAGTGTGGTGGTGTGTGTACATGTGTGGTTCACTTCCTGTGTTGCATGTGATGTCTGGCTCACCTTTGGCTGCTCATGCTGTTGTATGTGTATGGATGGTGGTGGCAGTTGCGATATGGCTGTGGTATGGCTCATGTGTGCGAGTTGTAATGACATGTGTGTTGGGGATTGAGATGACATGTCTGAGGTTTGCCAATGCCACTCATGTACAACTGTCATGTGTATATGTGTCCATTGTACAGTGCCCTGATGCCTGTGTTTTGTTTCTCCCTTTCTGCAGCGTCAACTGATGAAGAGGGCGGAGAAGGTGCTGTGGAGCACAGCGGCGGGGATCCCACCGCCAGCCGGAGACGCAAGGCCCGGCTCCCCTCCCATGTTGTCATCTCGTCGGGGAGTGAGGAGTCTGGTGCCGTGTCCCAGGCCGCAGCTGCCGGGGGGAGGCCCAAGAGGCGGAGGTTGGAGTTGGACTCCTCGGCAGCAGAAGAGGCAGCTGGGACCCCACAGGGCCCAACAGGGGAAGATGGCACGGAGTCATCCAGGTTGGTGGGGGGTTTGGTGGAGGAGGAGGCCGTGCAAGCACCAGAGACGGGGTCTGGAGGTGGGGATCCCACTGGTGCTAGTGGTGCAGTGCAGGACCAGGGACAGGAGGCAGCACAGGCCGCCGCGGAGGTGCCTGTGTGCAATCCTGTCCCTGATCCTGTCCCTGCATCATCTTGCACCAGCAGGGATGCCTACGTCCAGACCCGTTTTCAGGCAGGGGATGAGCTCACGTCAACTGGCCTTCCTCTGCCTGCAGACGTGGCTATCCAGGTCCGGGTTGAGCCTGTCCTGGCTGGTGTGGCGTTGCGTCAACGGGCCATGCGAGGTGACCTGCAGTCTTTTCATGAAGAGACTGCACGTCATCTCGAATGGCTCGTTGACCACGTCAGCCTGCTGGGACAGGTCACCCAGGCCGGATTCCTCCGTCTGATGGGGCTTGCTCCGAACCCCTCCTCAACTGGACCCCCTACGCGCCAGTCATCCTCTGTGCCATCTTCCCACCCATCAGTCACCTGGGAGCCCTGTGGAGCTGCCTCTGACGGTGCGGCCAGGCTGGTGGAGGAGGCATCCCTGCCACAGTCGGGAGTCGGATGTCCAGCAGGGGTGGCCACATCTACGACTGCACCCCAGCCGGCGGAGGATGTGCAGGCAGCAGGAGGCAGTGCACGGGCAGAGGCACAGCAGCAGCAGCAACGTGGTGGGAGCCATGAAGGCTCGGGGCCTTCAACATCGGAGGGGCAGGCATCGGCCGGAGGGCAGGAGGACCCAGGACAGAGAGTGTCTTCCGTGTGGCAGCGGTTGGGCCACGCCATAGATGCGGAGCAGCAGCGGGCGGAAGAGGCACGGCTCACAATGGTCAGGGCGGAGAACTCCATGCGGAGGGCCCTGAGGCGGGCCAAGTGCCTCGAGGCAATCCGCAGGGGTTTGGAGGTGGAGACGTCGACGGCCCTGCGGACCCTCGGGGCCATGGAGGAGGACCGCCTCCGGGACATTGAGGAGGAGTTTGATGATGCCCTGGCCCAGGACATTCACAAGTGAGCCGTGAAACCAGCGCTGCCCTTGTACATAGTTATGTAGGTAGTGTTAGGTTTCATTTTTGTTTTTATTTTATTTGGACCTTTCGGACATTGGCCACATTTTTGTATATAGTTTATTGTATTAGTTAGTGTAGTTAGATAGGTTTCCTTTATTTTGTTGGGATAATGGACACTGGCTTGTTCCCATGTGCATAGTTCGCATTTGGATTGTATTTTTTTTTCACTTTTTAACCATGGAGCAATGGCTTTCTTTTTTATTTCCCATTGGATTTTGTTTTGTGGACATTGACTTTGGACAACATTACTTTGGAACTTTATTTTTGGTTTTGCTTTTTTTAACAGACATGCTTCTTTTCATTTTTGTACATTCACGTTTCTGTTTCTTCATTTTTTATTCTATTTATGTTTCCTTTAATACATATTATTTTTGGTGAACTTCAATGTGTGGTATCTCATTGGTTTCATGCATTTCATGATATGTGTTTTGAGATTCACTGACACCCATTGGGTGTATGTGAGGGAAATGTGTTTGTTTCGGAACTTGCAATTGGTGTTCTGTGATGTAATTGCAAATTAAGAGTGGGTGGATGCAATACTCGGGTGGGTGTTTTGCATTTGGAGGCTGACCATAGGGACCAGGGATCTAGATTGTGATGACATGTTGGCAGGGGAACATGAGTTGGACATGGGTGGGGGCCTGCTTGCAGGTGCCCCACAGTGCTGGGGGGTGGGGGTGCTGGGAGACATGGGTGGGGGCCTGGTGGAGGCTGCCCCTGCACTACTGGGGGGTGAGGGTGGTGGGAGACATGGGTGGGGGCCTGGTGGAGGCTGCCCGTGCACTGCTGGGGGGTGGGGGTGGTGGGAGACATGGGTGGGGGCCTGGCGGAGGCTGCGCCTGGTGACTGTGGGGTGGGGGTGGTGGGAGACATGGGTGGGGGCCTGGTGGAGGCTGCCCCTGGTGACTGGGGGGTGGGGGTGGTGGGAGACATGGGTGGGTGCCTGGTGGAGGCTGCCCCTGGTGACTGGGGGTGGGGGTGGTGGGAGACATGGGTGGGGGCCTGGTGGAGGCTGCCCCTGGTGACTGGGGGTGGGGGTGGTGGGAGACATGGGTGGGGGCCTGGTGGAGGCTGCCCCTGATGACTGGGGGGTGGGGGTGGTGGGAGACATGGGTGGGGGCCTGGTGGAGGCTGCCCCTGGTGACTGGGGGGCGGGGGTGGTGGGAGACATGGGTGGTGGCCTGGTGGAGGCTGCCCCTGCACTGCTGGGGGGTGGGGGTGGTGGGAGACATGGGTGGGGGCCTGGTGGTGGGTGCCCCTGGTGGCTGGGGGGTGGGGGTGGTGGGAGACATGGGTGGGAGCCTGGTAGAGGCTGCTCCTGCACTGCTGGGGGGTGGGGGTGGTGTGAGACAACGGTGGGGGCCTGGTGGAGGCTGGCCCTGCACTGCTGGGGGGTGGGGGTGGTGGGAGACATGGGTGCGGGCCTGGTGGTGGGTGCCCCTGGTGGCTGGGGGGTGGGGGTGGGGGTGGTGGGGAACATGAGTTGGACATGGGTGGGGGCCTGTTGGCAGGTGACCCCACAGTTCTGGGGGGTGGGGGTGGTGGGAGACATGGGTGGGGGCCTGGTGGAGGCTGCCCCTGGTGGCTGGGGGGTGGGGGTGGTGGGAGACATGGGTGCGGGCCTGCTGGCAGGTGCCCCACAGTGCTGGGGGGTGGGGGTGGTGGGGAACATGAGTTGGACATGGGTGGGGGCCTGGTAGAGGCTGCTCCTGCACTGCTGGGGGGTGGGGGTGGTGTGAGATATGGGTGGGGGCCTGGTGGAGGCTGGCCCTGCACTGCTGGGGGTGGGGTGGTTTGAGACATGGGTGAGGGCCTGGTGGTGGGTGCCCCTGGTGGCTGGGGGGTGGGGGTGGTGGGAGACATGGGTGGGGGCCTGCTAGAGGCTGCTCCTGCACTGCTGGGGGGTGGGGGTGGTGGGAGACATGGGTGGGGGCCTGGTGGAGGCTGCCCCTGGTGGCTGGGGTGTGGGGGTGGTGGGGAACATGAGTTGGACATGGGTGGGGGCCTGCTGGCAGGTGCCCCACAGTGCTGGGGGGTGGGGGTGGTGGGAGACATGGGTGGGGGCCTGGTGGAGGCTGCCCCTGGTGGCTGGGGGGTGGGGGTGGTGGGAGACATGGGTGGGGGCCTGCTGGCAGGTGCCCCACAGTGCTGGGGGGTGGGGGTGGTAGGGAACATGAGTTGGACATGGGTGGGGGCCTGCTGGCAGGTGCCCCACAGTGCTGGGGGGTGGGGATGGTGTGAGACATGGGTGGGGGCCTGGTGGAGGCTGCCCCTGCACTGCTGGGGGGTGGGGGTGGTGGGAGACATGGGTGGGGGCCTGGTGGTGGGTGCCCCTGGTGGCTGGGGGGTGGGGGGCGTGGAAGACATGGGTGGGGGCCTGGTAGAGGCTGCTCCTGCACTGCTGGGGGGTGGGGGTGGTGGGAGACATGGGTGGGGGCCTGGTGGAGGCTGCCCCTGGTGGCTGGGGGGTGGGGGTGGTGGGAGACATGGGTGGGGGCCTGGTGGAGGCTGCCCCTGGTGGCTGGGGGTGGGGGTGGTGGGAGACATGGGTGGGGGCCTGGTGGAGGCTGCCCCTGGTGGCTGGGGGGTGGGGGTGGTGGGAGACATGGGTGGGGGCCTGGTGGAGGCTTCCCCTGGTGGCTGGGGGGTGGGGGTGGTGGGAGACATGGGTGGGGGCCTGGTGGAGGCTGCCGCTTGTGGCTGGGGGGTGGGGGTGGTGGGAGACATGGGTGGGGGCCTGGTGGAGGCTGCCCCTGGTGGCTGGGGGGTGGGGGTGGTGGGAGACATGGGTGGGGACCTGGTGGAGGCTGCTCCTGGTGGCTGGGGGGTGGGGGTGGTGGGAGACATGGGTGGGGGCCTGGTGGAGGCTGCCCCTGGTGGCTGGGGGGTGGGGGTGCTGGGAGACATGGGTGGGGGCCTGGTGGAGGCTGCCCCTGGTGGCTGGGGGGTGGGGGTGGTGGGAGACATGGTGGGGGCCTGGTGGAGGCTGCCCCTGGTGACTGGGGGGTGGGGGTGGTGGGAGACATGTGTGGGGGCCTGGTGGAGGCTGCCTCTGCACGACTGGGGGGTGGGGGTGGTGGGAGACATGGGTGGGGCCTGGTGGAGGCTGCCCCTGGTGACTGGGGGGTGGGGGTGGTGGGAGACATGGGTGGGGGCCTGGTGTAGGCTGCCCCTGGTGACTGGGGGGTGGGGGTGGTGGGAGACATGGTGGGGGCCTGGTGGAGGCTGCCCCTCGTGACTGGGGGGTGGGGGTAGTGGGAGACATGGGTGGGGGCCTGGTGGAGGCTGCCCCTGGTGGCTGGGGGGTGGGGGTGGTGGGAGACATGGGTGGGGGCCTGCTGGTAGGTGCCCCACAGTGCTGGGGCGTGGGGTGGTGGGGAACATGAGTTGGACATGGGTGGGGGCCTGCTGGCAGGTGCCCCACAGTGCTGGGGGGTGGGGGTGGTGTGAGACATGGGTGGGGGCCTGGTGGAGGCTGCCCCTGCACTGCTGCGGGGTGGGGGTGATGGGAGACATGGGTGGGGGCCTGGTGGTGGGTGCCCCTGGTGGCTGGGGGGTGGGGGTGGTGGGAGACATGGGTGGGGGCCTGGTGGAGGCTGCCCCTGGTGACTGGGGGGTGGGGGTGGTGGGAGATATGGGTGGGGGCCTGGTGGAGGCTGCCCCTGCACTGCTGGATGGTGGGGTTGGTGGGAGACATGGGTGGGGGCCTGGTGGTGGGTGCCCCTGGTGGCTGGGGGCTGGGGGCGGTGGGAGCCATGGGTGGGGGCCTGGTGGAGGCTGCCCCTGGTGACTGGGGGGTGGGGGTGGTGGGAGACATGGGTGGGGGCCTGGTGGAGGCTGCCCCTGGTGGCTGTAGGTGCATGGGGACATGCGTTGGTGGGCAGTAGTGCAAGTTGACATGTGGGTTGGCTGGTGGGCATGGCCATGGTGGATGGGGTGCCTGCATGACATGTGCTGGGTAGGCCCCTGTGGTGTGAGCCACCTGCAGGGGCCGTGGAGGGTGTAGAGGACCCACACGTGCAATTCACGTGTGCTGCTCCCCGCGCACCCCTGTAATACACGTACCCTGATGATATAGCATGTGGAACTTCCCGCGCACCCCTGCAATACAGGTACCCTGATGGAATTGCGTGTGGAACTTCCCGCGCACCCCTGGAATACACGTACCCTGCTGATGTTGCGTGGAATACTTCCCCCGCACCCTGAAATACACGTACCCTGATGAGATCGCGTGTGTGACTTCCCGCGCACCCCTGTAATACGCGTACCCTGATGATATCACGTGTGGAACGTCCCGCGCACCCCTGTAATACACGTACCCTGATGGAATTGCGTGTGGAACTTCCCGCGCACCCCTGGAATACACGTACCCTGCTGATGTTGCGTGGGATACTTCCCCCGCACCCCGAAATACACGTACCCTGATGAGATCGCGTGTGTGACTTCCCGCGCACCCCAGAAATACACATACCCCGCTCAATCGCGTGTGTAACTTCCCGCGCACCCCCTGAAATACACGTACCCCGCTCAATCGCGTGTGTAACTTCCCGCGCACCACCGAAATACACGTACCCCGCTCGATTGCGTGTGTTGCTTCCCGCGCACCCCCGCAATACACGTAGCCCGCTCCCCCAGGCCCGATCTTGTAGCCCGCTGCCCCAGGCCCGATCGTGTGAAAAACTTCACGCAAACCCCTGAAATACACGTAGCCCGCTCCCCCAGGCCCGATCGCGTGAGAAACTTCACGCGAACCCCTGATATACACGGAGCCCGCTCCCCCAGGCCCGATCGCGTGAAAGACTTCACGCGAACCCCTGAAATACACGTAGCCCGCTCCCCCAGGCCCGATCGCGTGAGAAACTACACGCGAACCCCTGATATACACGTAGCCCGCTCCTCCAGGCCCGATCGCGTGAAAGACTTCACGCGAACCCCTGAAATACACGTAGCCCGCTCCCCCAGCCCCGATCGCGTGAGAAACTTCACGCGAACCCCTGATATACACGTAGCCCGCTCCCCCAGGCCCGATCGCGTGAAAAACTTCATGCGAACCCCTGAAATACACATAGCCCGCTCCCCCAGGCCGGATCGCGTGAGAAACTTCACGCGAACCTCTGATATACACGTAGCCCGCTCCCCCAGGCCCGATCGCGTGAAAAACTTCACGCGAACCCCTGAAATACACGTGGCCCGCTCCCACAGGCCCGATCGCGTGAAAAAGTTCATGCGAACCCCTGAAATACACGTGGCCCGCTCCCCCAGGCCCGATCGCGTGAAAAAGTTCACGCGAACCCCTGAAATACACGTAGCCCGCTCGCACAGGCCGAATTGCTGTATGTTGCCACTTTTGTAATGCGCAGGGACGCTACCACCTGCCTTCGTGTGGCGGACGTGTTTCGGCTTGTGCGTGTCTTTGGCTGTGCGTGGCTTTGCCCTATTCGATTCCATGAATACGTGTAGTTCGAGTGCGTGTGGGCGTTCCGTCTGCTTCCCTGCAGTACATCCCCAGTTACGCCCTTATTTTCGCGCGTTGTTCCCCATTCCGCGCATTACGCCCCGTGTCCCGCCCACTTTCTGGTGATTGCGCCGAGGTTGTGCGCTTTCACTGTGCGCGTTGCGCACGCCTTTCGGGATGTTGCAGTGACTTGTGCGCCATGCACGGCTTTGGCGCACTTCCTGGGGTGTACAGGCGCAGGGACTTCCATGAATCGCACGCGTGCGCGTGCGCCTGTTTTTTTCCGCTTGCGCCTGCTTGCGCGAAGATTTTCGGCGCACGTTTGTTCCATGAATCGGCCCCTTAGTCTTGTTGTGGCTTGCTCACACATGGGTAGTGTCATACCATGTACATCTAGTTTGTCTGTGGTGCTAATTTCCATTATTGGTTGCATTTCTTTATTTAACATTGTTTCATTGAATTTGAAACAGCTTGCAAGATTTGGCATTAAGGCCATACAATTACATTTTTGTGGGCTAATTGTTCCATAACATCTGTAGCACATGCATTATCGCCATAAAGTGCATGAATGTGCCGGGTTTTCAATATTGCTTGTGCTTCTTTAGATAGTATACCAACTCTAATACTTTTTAAGATGTTGCCATAAGTGAGATCTGCAGATTGCCACATGTCTTCTGTTAATTCTCTGTATTGGAAATGGTGCCAAAGGTTGACATTTCCAATGCTGCCAACAGTTTTATGGCAGAGATTGTGTCCTAATGTTTTAAAAATAGGCTCACCTTTTACTGGTGTCAATTGAAGAAGATCTCCGAAAACAATAATGTGTTTTCCTGCAAATAGCTCTTCATAGTTTGTTTTGAGTACTTCTTATAATCTGAGGTGAATCCAAGCCAACATTAGGTTGGACACCATGCTCACTTCATCTATTAGTAGCATTTTCATTTGTTTTAATACTCTGCGTAGTTCCATTGCAGCTTCTTTAGAAAATTTGTAATAGTCTAATTTGTTTTGTGTTCTACTGGCAGGAGTAGTAATCGGTGTAAAGTGACACCGCCTATGTTGTAGGCAGCTAAACCTGTGGGGGCAGTGACAACAGCGGACAGTTTGTTGTTTGTCAATTGTTGAAGGAACTTACTGATGATTTTGATTAGGAATGTTTTGCCAGAACCAGCTTCACCACTGACGTAAAGTAGTGTAGGTTTGTAATTTTGGCAGGTGCATTCTTTGTTTTCATGTTGTACACCATGTGCAATTTCTTTTGTTACTTCTTGAAACATGCTACATTGCTCATTGTTTAGTTTTGATTGTAGTATAGTTAAGTCTTCTTTATCTTCATACTGACACATGGTGTTTTCTACTTCTGTCATAGGTAATTCTGCCTCATTTGTTATTAATGGTTCTCCCAGTGGTTCTTGGCTTCCTGTTACAGAAGGTTGACTACTGACCGGAGTGGCCTTATCTAGTTGGGCCTGGAGTTCTTCTTCGTGTTGCTGTTCATTGTGCAACATTGTTTTGTACTGTATAAAGTTTACATCAGTTATAGTGTTTAATTTGCTTTGAAAGCGTCTTCATATGAGTCATAGTTATCTAGTGTTTCTTCTTCTTTTCTCCATGGTTTAAAGAGTTGTAGCAGGGACATGTAATATACTTCTTTATGTTGAGGAGTCTTTAATGACAGTTTGATATGATTAATTAAATTTGGTTTGGTGAGTTTTACTAAACTGCCTTCACAGTTTGTCACTCTGTATTGACCTTTTTTTTCATTGGGTTTTATATTATTTTTGTATGTGAAGTTTTGGGCTATGTGGTATAGACACATGGTTTCCAAAGTATTACTTCTGTTTGGGTAGTATGTATCCAATAAATTGTTTTTTAAAATGTCTTGGCTGTTGGGATCATGTTTGGCTATTGTTTCTATATCTTCGTATGATTTTAGAACTCTTTTCCTAGATTTAGCTGAACCAAGACTTAGCCATACTATATTTTCAGGTTTACCATACAATGCAGTACCAGTTAAATGATCAGCTGCTTCATAGGATCCACATTCTCTATGGGAGAGCATTTTTATGCCCAAGCTGTATAATTTCTGAGATACTGTTTTATCTGATGACAGGTCACTCCAGAGGTCTTGGAGCTCTGTCTTTTCTGCTTTGGTTAAGTGTGCTGTGACTTATCGTGCAACTGCAGTAGAATTGTCTTCAATGTACTGCACATCTATGTTTGCATTCCACAAGTGGGCAATGATTGCATTGTAATCATTGCTATATTTTCTTCTTCTGTTCTTTTTATGTAATATGTATTTTTAGGTGACTTACCTTTAACACTATGGGCCTCATTACACGTTGTGCGCTAAAAATCTCAAATTACCGGCATGGCACTCTTAACGTGTCCGCCCTTGCAAGAGGGCTCTAATAGCATACCATTACGAGTACGCGGACACGAGCATAGCGCCATGCCGGTAATGACCCTATCGCCATGCCGCTAAAGTCCCCAAAAAGTCTCTTACCGGCTTCGACGAAAGTGCAGATAGCACCTCTGCCCTCACGCTGCATGCAAATAGTGGTCACCGCTATTAGCGGTGACCGTTAAATTGCAGAACCGGAAACAACGTCATCGCACTGGAACGGGAATGAGCACGGTGGCCATCTTTAAAAACACAATCCATTGCCATTCTCTTCCCCCTGACCTGTTTGAGTAGTTTGCAATAGGACATCCACAGGGACACCTTCGACATGCCTAAGGCTGTAAAAAAAAACACTGACCGGCAGCGGAAAGAAAAATGTACCACAGAGGAGCTATTAATGCTCACCCAGACCCTAGCTGACAATGCCGCTGTGGTCTTTGCCAGCGACATGCGGCGGGAGACACTCATCAAAAAGAAGGCAATCTGGGCTGAGGTTGCGTTGAAAGTCAGTGCTGTGGGCACCACCACCCACAATGTGCGTTAGGCAGGAAGAGGTGGGATGATCTCAGACTCCGGGTGAGAAGCATCCTTGCAGAAAACCACAACATTGACACGGCAGGTGGATCTGGTTCGCCCATAAAACTGAAGGAATGGGAGGAGACCTGCGCCAACCTCATTGGAGTGGAATCAATACATGGAGTCGGGACAATGGAGCATAGCTTGGCAACCACTTCAGATGGAGGTAAGTGTACACATGAAAGCATGCAATGTGAATCTACTGGTCCCCCCAAATGTGAGCCCAGAATCACCTCATGGATGGCCAAACATCCATAGATGCATCCAACCCTGGCCATGTCAGTGTCAGACCCAAACACACACACATGCACACATCACCAGAGACAAGTGCCACACACAACCATGCATGGATGAGCCACTGAACTGACACATCACCTGCATCCAAACAATGAAGTCCAAATGCCCACAACTGCATTATTGATGTATACTGCATTAAGTACATAGAACCGTAACCAATGCCAGCCCCCTTCTTTGCCCCGACAGGCTCACATACAGACAGTGAGGATGCTGGCAATGCATCTCAGGCACCCCCTGCGAGTAAGAAAACAAGGGCACAGGACACAGAGGACACCCCCACAACATCAAGGGGCAAAGGTAGAAGGGTCCAGATGCAGAGTGTCAAACATCGGTGGAGCGCCACTGCCAAGACACAAGTTGCCACACCACCAACAACTGCCCCACCTCCGGAGGTGAACCCACCACCACCGATCCCAGCCACGGAGGGCCCACCCTCAACTGCAGCTAGTTCCACAGGAGAGGCGGCAGCCACTGCACCACTATCAGATGTGGAGGATACAACCGATTTCCACATGGAGATGCACACCCAAACCCCCCTGGAGCCCCAGAGCCATCACCACAGCAGACACCTGGGTCTAATGTCTCTGGCGAGTACAGCATGGGATGTTTTAGTAGCCCCCCGGTGGCTTCACCTGTTGACCTGGTTGCATCAGAGGGCACAGCAGCCACACCACCAGAACCCAACACTGCCCTCGCCTGGCCAGCATCAGCCAGCGGCAGCAGGAAATAACTGTGCTGGTTGGGCAGCATGTGAGGAGGCTGCCCGTCTCAGGGCGAAGATTACAGAGACATCAAGGCACTCCAGGGAGGGGATGAGGCTTGTACAGACAGGCTGTGTGGGGAGATTGTCCGATTTAGGGAGGTCCACACACAGATAGCGGACGCAATGGACCACCACTTCCCACCACCACCACCAAGACAGTCAGCCACTTCCTCATCCGCCAGTTCGAAGCAGACAAGCCCCCTCCGCCGCTCCTCACGCACCACCAGGCGCACGTCTAGGCAGCCTCCCAATGCTGGTGTTGGCAATGGCCAATAGGGAGTGCATGGTGAAGCTTCCGCGTGCATGGCTGGACTGAAACATTGTGGCAGACACATGAGGAACTGTTGTGGGGGGTGGGTGGAAGGGTGTTATGGGACTGTTGTGGGGGGTGGGTGGAAGGGTGTTATGGGACTGTTGAGGGGGTGGGTGGAAGGGTGTTATGGGACTGTTGTGGGGGGCGGGGGGAAGGGTGTTATGGGGCTGTTGTGGGGGGTGGGGGGAAAGGTGGTGGGATGTTTAGGGACATGCACATTTTCATCTTTACGTTCCTTAATACACTGGTGTTTGATCAAAACACAGGCTTGGACTTCTTCATTGTGTATGTGTACTTTATTGGCGACAGGGTCCATTGTGGGCTTCCAAACAGACACCAGTGCATTACTACCCATATCCATGTGACAGTAAGAAACCATGTTACTCAGAATATTTGGTTGATCAGATGCTGTCTCACAGCACGCCCCTCCTGGCCATCCCCTCTTGCATGACCTGCATCCCCTTCACCTCCGTCCTCATCACCATCATCATCCTCATCAGTTGCTTCTATTTTAACATCAGGGGGCAGTGGCACATTCCGTCTGAAACACATATTGTGCAGCATGACACATGCCATGGTGATCTTGGCCACCTTCTCATGGGCATACAGGAAAGCGCCACCAGACCTGCTCATGCACCTAAACCGTGTCTTCAAAAGGCCAAAAGTCTGCTCGATCACGATGCGGGTACGAGTTTGTGCACAATTGTATTCCTCTTCGTGCCTGTTCTGTGGGTTCCGTAGAGGGGTGAGGAGGCACCTCTTCAGGGGATAGACAGCATCACCTGTATGGGGGGACGAATGGGGTCCTGTTACTGTTCACCTCAAGAGCGGCCTGTTCATATCACACAAATTGACTTTGCATTCTGATTGAAGTACACAATTAACAGCATACATGCAGACTGTCTGTGTGACTGCAATGTGCAAAGGTGAGCTCGACCCTGCAAGTAGACATGTCCCATTAATGGCTCCAACAGTAATTGACATGTCCAGGGTGAGGCCAGGTCTTAGGTGTCCCTGGGCCCAGGCAGATTTGGTACCACACTGCTGGTGTACTGCCATTCCAACATTGATGTTGCCATGCTGAGAGGCATCACTTCAGTGGTGCTCTAGGTGCGTGGTGCAATGCTATGGCTAGGGGTGATCCCTTTGCATGCATTCAAGGGCACGTTGCATTAATGATGTTGTGCTGCGCTAATTCTGTATGACTATCTTGACGGCATGTATGAGATTTGTGTATTTTGTGGCGTGGAATGTTGTGCAGTGTGGATGTGGATGGATGTTTAATGTTTCTAGACCTGGATTGTCATCTATGTTGTGTAGCTTATACTTGCATGTCCGTTCATCTCAAGTACGTTGCAGCCTTTCCCGAAGGACATTGGCGTACATCTGTATGTGCATTTGTCCGACGGACGACAAGCTACACCCATTTCCATTATGTATCTCCCCCCCAATCATACCCAGTTGGAGTAAGTATCTCCCCCACCAATCACACCCAGTTGGAGTAAGTATCTCTCCCCCCAATCACACCCAGTTGGAGTAAGTATCTCCCCCCCAATCACACCCAGTTGCAGTAAGTATCTCCCCCCCAATCACACCCAGTTGGAGTAAGTACCCACCCCAATCACACCCAGTTGGAGTAAGTATCTCTTCCCCCCAATCACACCCAGTTGGAGTAAGTTTCTCTCCCCCCCAATCACACCCAGTTGGAGTAAGTATCTCTCCCCCCAATCACACCCAGTTGGAGTAAGTATCTCCCCCCAATCACACTGCCATGTGCTTGCCCTGCTACTCACCAAGTAGCCACAAACGTTGTCCGGCTTGTCGCTCCATGTAGCGTGGGATAGTTGAGTTCCGCAGGACCATGGAATCATGGGTTGATCTGGGAAATCGGCACAGCAATGTGTGATTATCTTGTTGGCGTCACATACCATTTGGACATTGATGGAGTGGAATTGCTTCCTGTTTCGGTAGACTACTTCATTGTGATGTGGGACCACCCATTCCACATGGGTACAGTCAATGGCCCTGATGCACCTTGGGATGCCTGCCAGTGAATAGAACCCAACTTTGGTGTTTGCAATCTCCTGGGCAGTCCGTGGCATGAATATGTGTTCCGGAGGGCATCGAGTACCTGGTTCAGCGTGCGTGAGAGTACTGGTTGTGAGATGCCATGCATCTGCCCCACTGTATGCTGGTAGGTGCCTGTGGCCAGGAAGTGGAGCACAGTCACCACCTTGAGTAGAGGGGGGATGGCAGTTCGGATGTGTTAGGACACTCACCCGGGATCGGCCGTGTCCTCGTGGGCGGGGTGATGCCTGGCGGCTGTACCCGCGGTCTCGCCTTGGTCGTGGGCGCATTCTCCGAGCTGGGGTGCGTGCCCGCTTCGGGCGAGTTGGGGTGCATGCATGCATATGCGGAAGCGGCAGGGAACGGGCTTGTGGTTCAAGCCTCGTTCCCTCGAATACCGTGATTCCGCGCATGCGCCGACTCGGATTGCGGGTCAAGCCTTGCTTCCGTGCCGAATCACTATAAAGGAGCTTCCGGATCTGTACTCGCCGCGTCTCAACGCGGTTTGGTCCTGACCTCCCGCTCGCTTCTGGATTTCCTTATTCTTCCTTGGTCTCCACGCTTGCCTCCCTTGTTCCCTTCCAGTTTGCCCGGCCTTCCCTTACCCTGGTGGTTTGGTTCCTTGGTTGGGGGTCTGCTCGCCTGGGTTGGGTTTTGTCTGGTCCTGGCCTGGTACCTCCGGTCCCTTCATTTTTCCTCCTTACCTCCTATCCCTCTCCAGCCTGACCACCTTCCTTACCTGAATACTCCTCTGCCTTGTGCTGGGTGCCAGTGCCTTCGGTGCCTTTGTTCGGTCCCTCTTGCCGTCTGCCATTGCTGCCATACTACAGTCCCGGCTGGCTACTCTCAACATCTTCAAGAAGGATTCTGCAGAATCATAGCAACGCACTCAAGCTCGCTGTCTACATCTACCGGCCTTCCCTTTTCAGTGCTCGCACTGTTCTGGCGCCACGTAAATCCAGGGAAGTGTTCATCCGTGGCGTCAGGAATCGGACCCATTTTCAATCCTGCAATCAGGACGGGACCTGGGCCGGTTCCTGGTGTTACCCTCTCATCTTTCGTTCTACAAGCAACGTCCTGGCGACCCCGGCACGCAAGCCTACAGGAAACACAGGTACGCAGCGCCCTAGGGACGCACATCTTGACAGGATGTCTATGAGGCTGACAATGTCGTTGTGTATAATGTCCACGATGCTGGTGATGGTATCCCGGTCCAGACGGTACAGGGTGTATATCTGGTCAGGGGTTAGGTTAAATGGACTGGCTCTGATCCTGGGGATTGGTTGGTGCCTCTGTGGTATGATTAGGTGCTGTGATGGTGCTTGCTGTGCCTGTCTTGCCCTCCTCGTCCTCCTCCTCCTGCGTCTCCTCTGTGCTGCCTGTTGTTGTTGCTGCTGCGCTGCAATCATGTCCTCCAGCCCATGTAATGCTGCTAGTATTGGACCCTCTTGGTGTGTGAAGGGGTGTGGTGTGCTCCTTTTGTGCTGCCACAGTCTCCATTGCATCCACCTGTGCTGATTGTGTCCACCTGTGGCAGGTGGGAACACTGCTCATTTCTCTTAATGGGTGGTTCGCGATGCCGGTATTAGCGCCATGGTGGTAAGGGGTTTTGGGGCTTTACCATGCCGCTATTGGCATGTCTGCTTGCCTTGTGATGCTGTGCTATTAGTGGCATGGCGTTATTTACTTATTGGAGGGTCGCGCGCACACGGACTGGCCGCTATTAGTGGCACCGTACTTAGTGGTGCCGCTAATAGCGGTGTTCCAGGTCGTAATTGGCATGTGGATTTAACGTTACCGGTATTCCATTACCGGTAACGTTAAATCCCTACCGCCTACCGTGTAATGAGGCCCACTGTCTAACTGAAGACATGAGGTTGTTCACTTGACCTGTATTTGTAACTGGTCTAGGGAAACCAAATCGGCATTTGGTGTAGTATTTCCCTTTGTTTTTGTTTTTGCGACGACAATATTTGCCTCATTTGTGTCTTTGAAATTGTAAAATTTGTGCATGAAGATCACTATTTGTGGCTTCTGATGGAATTTCACAAGTGACATATTTTTCAATAAACTGTAAAACAGTGGCATCACTGTCTTGACCCAATTTAGGAGCATCTTTAATCCATAAAAGCATGTGGATATGTGGTGCTCCTCTGGTTTGGTATTCTTTTCTCCAAAAGAAGTGTTGCACTTCTCCAAGGGGAGGAACAATTTTATAACAAATAAAATGTAGCATAGCAATGAAGCGATGGTGAAAATATCTTGAAACATTAACAGGATCCAGAGAACAAAGTTATCGAGGTGTTAGTATACCTATGTTTGCTTTGTTTTTGTTTGATATGTGTAGGAAATCATTAAATCTTCCCATGCATATTCTGCACAACTTAATGTAACAAACCAAGTGGGTGGGCCAAGGTTTCTGATCATACAACGTACATCTACATGACATCGAAACCAGTACTCTTTAGTACCACGCATGTTTGCTAATAGATTTGTAATATTTGATTGTAAAACTTCATCTTTTTGTTGCACTTTTTGTAATAATTGAGTAGCTGTCATATTTTGAAAGTGGGATCCTGATTTTAATGTGTGTGCAACTCTGTAACATAAAGTTGCTAGTTCACTTTCAAAGAGTAGGTGGAATATGTATTCCACAATTTGTCTAAATCTGGGATCTTCAGAATACATCCATAATGAGCGGTATTCTGATGCTGATATTTGAATAGGTCTATCATCGTACCTTCCTCCTTTGCCAGTAGGAAAGAGTAGAAGAAAAGCATGTGCTTCTATACTTTTTTCCCATATGCTGATTGGTGATCCTTTTGTTTGACACACTTGGTATATTTCCAGTGCATCTTCTACGGTGTCATTAGAGTGCAATGGATGAATTGCATAATGGTCTAAAATATTTGATATTGTAGCAGGATTTTGGAGCTCAAATTGACCAGCTTCTTGTGTCTCTTGAATTATTTCAGTTGTATCCTTCAAGTTTTCTTCAATATTAATTTCTTTGTAATATTCATTATTCTCTTTAAGATATTGCAAGGCTTGTCTAACTTTATGTAAATCTACCAGCTGTTGCCAATTTTTTGTGTCTTGTGTAGGTACTCCATTTACTAAGATAATTAAAGTTTGCTGCATTGGACGTTGCACTCCTAGAGTGTGCAAATTTTCTTTTAGATCTAATGTTAAATACACTACTTTTCCACAAATACTAATTCAGAGGGAGGTAATTTTGCTGTTTTTGGTTGAAGGTGTATTATTGCTTGAAATGGGTGCACTGTTTGAAATATGATGCTCTCATATAAATTAAGTTGTTTTAGGGGTTTTAGTAGTGGATATAATTCCAAATTATTTGTGATAGCACGTGAAGGAGTTTGGTTGTTGTCAAGTTTTGTAGTGCAGTAACAGCAAAGTATTAAGGGGTCTGTTATTTCGTATTTGTTTTCTGCTATGAGATAGAGAGCTAATTCAAACCATTTAGAATCTTCATTGTCTTCTATATTGTATGATAGGTCTACAGTTTTGTGTTACTTTTATAAAAGGTTCTGCAGCAACAAACACACACATGGTTTGGTACTTCAGATGATGCACTTTTAAATGTTAGTATTTCTTTTTTGTATGTGTGTAGTAAAAGGTTGCCATGTGTAGAATTGTTGCTAATTTGGTTTACAGCTATTTGATTCTGAAAGTGGCTTTCACTTCCAAAATATTTTTTCTGGATATAGTCGATTTCTTCAAGTAGGTCTTTTGCTGTACCATGTAGAAGAATGTTATTTAAATTGGCTAGTGCTAAAGCAGGACTTTTAGCATAGATCAGTTTATAAACTAGATTTCTTATAGTTGAATGATGTGTTGATATCCTTTTGATATCATGGAAGGTGGTTTTGCAAGTAGGTCTTGTAATACAGGCCAATGAATTTCCTTGTATGTGTACTTACGGACTGGACAGGTATCCATAATTTGCAGTAGTTTAATTTTGATTTTGTCTTTGCCTTTCACGTATTGATTGAGGAATTGGCATAAAGACTTGAACATTTTTTTGGGAATGTTACACATTGACGTGCATGGCCATTTGTACACTAGACATTGTGATTCAGTTGAATGGAGGGGTACTTCTAGGTTTTCTGGGCATATTTTTGTAAGGAGTACTTCTTGTTCCATTATGGTATTATTAAATTTTTCATAACCTCGACCACTGCTATGTATGGCAATCGTATTTGTTTGCTTTCGTTTGTATGCTTCTTCATTAATGTATGGTTCTGTGCTTGTAGTGTGACTCCATTCAAGAAGTTCTTTCGGTTGACATTTCGTTTATTGAGAAGTCTTTTTTGTGATTTAGTCATTATTTTTGTTAGTGGTTTCATTTTGTTTAACACTAAAATAAATAACTTTCTTTTGAGAATAATTGCACTGTCTATCAACTCTTCTAAGATTAATTTTCGACAATAGGTTTTAAGGGTTGAACCTGGTTTCTCTCCTGTTTTTATAAGATTTTGAAGGACTTGTGACGGAACATTTTGGCTAAAATACTTTTCTTGGTATGCTTACTTTGCACTATATCAAGATTTATAGAAGCAGTTTTATCTGTAGTGATAGCTGATTTTTTGTTAATTATTTTCTGGATTGTTTTACATTTTGATAGAGGAGGCAAAGTTTTTGTATGTGAAACTTCCTTTGTTTCACTAAATAACTGTATTAGCTATGTTGCTTCAACTTATTTTACAAATTCTGCTAGAGATGGATGCTTATGTTGGACACTTTTATTTTAATTTGTTCTACTTCTGCGTTGCTTTCTACAGACTTGATTTTTGTTAGGCATTCTTTAGGGTCCGTTGAAAAAAATAAAGAAGGTATGGGTTGGGGTGTTCTGCAATGTATGTGTGCTGTGTGCATGAGTGTTTGAGTAAGATGATAAAGATGTATGTAATGGTGTGTGATTGTGCATAGGGCAACTACAACTAGTAGGGATGGGTATTCTTGAATTCATGTTCTACTAAACTGGGGTTCAGATGACAGAAAAAAGTAAGCTAGTGGTGTGGAGAAGTACAAATAGTAAATCGAATGCTATACAATGAAAACAGTTGTTTGTTCTATAACATCAAAATTCTTTGAGTCGGGTAATTTGTTTGTCGAATAATAGGAATTTGTGGACCATTCTGGCTCTAAATCGCTGTTTAAGAAATGGGTATTTTTGTAGAGAATGGTGCACAATCTCTATTTTTAGGCACATAAATAGCATGAATTAACCTTACAATTTGTTTGAGTAATAATACAAATATTATGGTGGTATTCAACTTACTTTTTTTCTAAAATGAGCAGGTTACATCTTAGTTGTTCTTTGCACTTCAAATTCGGCTGCTTCTTTTCAGGAGAATGGTCTTCACTGCAATTGTAAAAGAAACAAATTAGTAATTTTGTGTGTATATAGCATTGTTTTTAATTTAGACATTGATCTTTTTTAATTGACATCCTCAGCGCCTTCCTCAAAACCATTAAAACTATCTTATTCACATAAGATATGTCGCACCAGTTGAATACATATCATATGTTGCTAATGAATAAACTGTATTGCAATGACTAACTGTAGCAAACAAAATATCGTTAGTATGCCTTGTGAAGTTCATAATGTACCACTGAATCCCACTATTCATGTAACTAAGCTCTTGCAGGTGATAGTGCCTCAATGTCATGGGCTGCTTGCCCTATATAAATATAAGTAATTTAATAAATTAAAACATTAAAAAAATGTTTATGTTATTGTACAAGTATTGTTGTTTGAGATTTGAACATAGTGTGTGCATGCAATTTTGTTTGACTATGTGTAGTCTATATATTTTATTTAAAAAATGTTAGTTCTACATGATTTGAATATGTGTGTGTAAAAAGAAATTAAACAGTATAAAGGTTTGTAAGTGACAGTTGATTTTAGGAGATGGAAAAAAAGACAGTAAGTTAATTTTACAGATTACACAAGGTAAAAGTCAGTTAATCTGTTTATATGAAACTACAAAATGTGTACATGTACTTTACAAAAAGTATGCATACCTGTAGTTTGTGTTCATGCATATGGATATGCATGGAGCTGCAAGTAGAAATCTTGGAGACTTGTACAGTATTTCTTGTAGAAGGTGCTTTCCAATGAAATGACACTTGTACTCAGAGAGATTCACAGTACATTTGCAGTGCTGATCTATGATGATGCAGTTAGATGTAGAGGTCTTCTATGTGATTGGTGGATGGTCATGTGACTTCTTAGCTACATCCAATGATGGAATGGCACAGAGAGTGAAGTGGAAATGGTAGAAGGGCTGTCCATGTTACGATATGTCCGCGGACATGGCGGTAGTTTGCGGACATCGGGTGTTACATCCGGATATTTTTGGGTTGGGAAGCCTTGCAAATGAGAATGAGCATAGAAAGGGATTGGTCAGGAAAGTTTAGTGGGTGTGTTGTGCCAGGAGAGAGTTTCTCAGATACTGTTTTTGCTGAGAGAAGAACAGATAGCTATGGCTGTGTGTTTCAGAAAACAGATTGTTTGGATTTTGGGAGACTCGTGGATACATTGGTTGAAGGTGCATGCAGAAAGCTGTGGAGTAGCTGTAGATCTTGTATTCCCACATGTGGAAGTACACTGGCATGCAGTACGTGGAATGAAGTGGTTGGACTTGCTACCTCTCTGTGCTACTTTGGAGACAGAGCAACATCCAGATATAATTATAATTCATTGTGGAGGGAACAGTTTAGGACATGTGCCTGGAATTTCATTGCAGTTTGCAATGAAAGAAGGACTTGGGAAGGTCATGGACATGTTCCCAAATTCTCAAGTAATTTTTTCAGGGATTGCGCAGAAACAAATGTTTCTTCATTCTTGTTAATTTGGTCAACAAATGGAGAAAGCAAGGCGCAATGTCAATAAGGGTGTTTGTGCCTTTTTAAGAGATTTTGGCATGTCCTCTTTTCACAATGAAAATATTATGTTTCGTAGTACATACATTTTTCACAGAGATGGAGTACATCTTACTTATGCTGGCAATCAGATTTTTCTGAGAAATATACAAAATGCATTGCACCGTTTTTAGAATTACAGCATACATTTTGTAGTAGGTGTTGAATGTTTATAATTTTTCAAACACAAACACCACCAAAAGGCTCTTTTCAGAGCCACCACTTCCTCCCAGAGAAAATTGCAATGGTTATGATAGGGCAGCACCCCAAAATGTTAGATGTCCGCAGACTGTCCGCAGACTTCTAACAAATAGACAGGGCCCTGCTTCATTTATTTTCACTTCTATTTCTTAACTGTGAAAGGCGGCTCTGAAAAGAGCCTTATTTTTTGGGTTTTTTTTGTTGTTTTATATTTTTTTGCTTTTTTATACAAGACACACTAGGAGAGGAGGGGAAAGGAGGGTAAAGGGGGGACACCAACCACAGGGATAAGAACGGGTGAGCTAAGAGAGGAAGTTGTAGAGTGGGTTTTATTTGGGTAGTGGGCAGATCTTCTCGTGCTCTGGGATGAGAGTCTCAAAAGTCCTTCGAAGTTGCTCCCCCCTGCAGAGTACTGCATCGCAGTACATACATACAACTGTGACCCTCGAAAGGTTAGGGTCATCAGCATTGCGTATGGCCTGTGAGGCAGCTTGAGGAATACGCTGTCCCACAGGAGTGTTCCTTGTGGTGACAGGATCAGAAACGGAGGATGAAGTAGAGGAAGTCAACCTGCTATGCTCCTCGCAAGGTACAACCTTGCGAATGGCCCCAGAGTGAAAGGACCTTAGTTGTTGCTTCATGGTAGTGGTCCCAAAGCTGTAGGAACAATGCCTCTGAGTACCATTTTGCACTCATTGCAGGTGACTTGGTTCGCATAAGCCTTAGGACCATTCCCATGAATGGTAAATAACCGCCACACCCAAGACTCACGCCGAGTGCAGGTAGTAGGGACTTCCACTACCTCATTCTCATCATCCTCTTCTTCCTCCTCTGCATCCTTACTCCTGTTCCCCTCTTCAGGCCCTTGGGGAGGTGGTGGTGGTGGAGGGGGTGGGTGTGGTGCTGAGGCAGATGCAGCACCAGGTGGCAGCAGTGCAGCCATGGATGCCATCAGGTTGAAGATGGAAATCTGCAGGTGGCAGCAAAAATCACTGTGCTCTGTAGTTTAGCCAGAAACACAATGAGAATAAGCTCTAGGGTGTGGTATTTTATAGGGGTGCTTGTAAGCGGTTCGCGCGCTGTCCACGGACAGATCGAACACAAAAAAAAGGTTCAAAACGTTTCAAAAAGTATGTCGAAACTCAAGATTAGTATGTGGGACTTGTGCTATGGTGAGTTTTTAATGAGAAATTTTGTGGATTATTGAAAATGTACTTTTAAATTGTTCAGGGATACGAACAGTGTCCGCATTCAGAAGATACGATCAGTGTCGGCGCAGTCACATAATCGCTTCGCAAACATGTCCTCGAAGGAAGCGGCTGTCCGCAGGACACCAAATGCACTGACATTGGTTTGCGCATGCGCGTTGATGTTCTACGGACATTGTTCGAGTCCTCAAGTAATTAAAAGTGCGTCACACGTGAAACGAACAGTTACGGACAGGCGTTTGTTCTTAGAACAGTTTCAACTTGCTTGTGAACAATACGGACAGACATAGCGTCCTCACGACACCTCCATTTTGTTTATTTACGCACATTTGAGGACACCACATGTGTTCTTAGAACAGTTTCAATTTGGTTGTGAATAATACGGACGGGCATAGCGTTCCCAGGACACCCCTATTTTGTTTATTTACGAATATTTCAGGACACTGCATGTGTTCTTAGAACAGTTTCAACTTGCTAGCGAACAGTACGGACAGGTATAGTGTTCTTCAGGACACCTCCATTTTTGCTTCTTTATGGACATTCCGGAAACCGGCGGTGTCTGCGGACACCTAAATTGCCTTTTAAAAAAAAATGAAATGAATTAGAACACAATATAAAAATGTAACTTTATTTAACATATAAGAATAATTTATGACAGATAAGGTGAGGCAGAAACTGAAAAAAAAACAGGAGAATTAGGGGTTTCAACAGGATTTGTATTAGGTGAAGAATGGATGGAAGTCTCATCAAAACATTTTGGTTCATGGAGGGGGTTTGGGGATAATTGACTGGGATATGGTGAGGGGGGTCAGGCACATGTGGGACAATGGTACGAAGTTTTTTGTTTAAAATGATCTTCCACAAAGGTTTTCAAATTATTAAAATTAGCCATGAATATTCTGTGAAGAGTCTTATCCATAACAGCTTTTTCTGAAGTACTTTCTATTTTGGTATGCCCTGTACAAAAAAAAATATATATGTTAAATGTATATAAAATAATAATAATTTAATGGTTTATATTGTAAAGTGTCTACCATTAGTTTCACTATCTTCTGACATTTCCTCATGTGGGAAATGCTCTTCTAGCCACTCCAGAGTACTAGACATTTCTGTGAGAAAAAAACATAATATCATTTTTTTTAATTTTAATCTAATACAGAAAGTTTATAAATATATGAGTAAAATGCAGTACACTTACTATTTCAGGTAAGGTATGTTCTGAGTAGTCTGTATGTCTGCTATTCTTCTTGGTTGTGGAGTGTCTGTGAGGTAATTATGTTGGAAGCCTATTTATCTTCTTTTGGTATATTCCATTTTTATAACATATTGTATTTAAATGAATGGTTAGTGCGTTACATATGTGGGTTACACTTCTTATGTATTACTACATATAATGTGTATGTGTGCTGGTTTGTGAATTTGTAAAATGTTCATATGTTATGATATAACAATTAAACATACCCCCCCAGAGTTTTCAGGTAGTGGTGGTGTTGTCCGAACATGTCCGCGGACATTAAAATAGTTTGCGGACATCAAACTCAGTAGAGGATTTCAGTATGTTCAATTTTACATGTACATACAATCGGAGTTATTATTATTAAGTTGTGCTACTAAAAACCTATGAAATTCAGTGAAAAAACTTTTTAAAGGAAGTTATGGTTAAGTTGCGCTACTAAAAACCTATGAAATTTAGTGAAAAACTTTGTTAAAGGGACGTTATGGTTAAGTTGCGCTACTAAAAACCTATGAAATTCAGTGAAAAAACTTTGTTAAAGGGACGTTATGTTTAAGTTGCGCTACTAAAAACCTATGAAATTCAGTGAAAAAACTGTTAAAGGGACGTTATGGTTCCAAGTAAAACCGAAAAACCCTTGAAATTCGCCAGTTATGGTAAGCTAAGCAACCATAACTCGCGCCACCACCGTGCACTGCTAACAATAACACCCGTGACATCAAAGATGACATCACAAATGTCATCGATGACATCACTGATGACATCAGATGTCTGGCTCACTCTTTATTCCTTTACTGACAAATCTAGGGCACATGGTTTTATTCAGTAGCAGGTAGGAAATAAAATTGAAAAGGTGCTATATTTGTAGAGTTATCCCTCAAGTATGTTTTTACAGAAATTCTATTAGGGTCCAGTCATATCATATGGAACATATACATCAGGGAAGACACAAGCTTGAAACACACCAATCCTTTCTGTGCATGAACATAATCAGTAGAGTTATCAGCACTTTCTGATAGTTCTGTTGTTTTTTTATTACTGTACTTTCGCTGTATATGCTAATATTTGTATACATTGTACTCACACTACTTTCCTTAGGGTCCAGTCACATCATGTGATACATATACATAGGGTAAATAGCAGCTTTGAAACAGAGCAATCATTTCTCTGCATAAAGATAATCAGTAAGGTTATGAACTGTTTCTGCTACTACTTCTGCTTTTTTGCTTACCTCACTTTCCCTGTATATACTCATATCTGCATGTGCTGTTGTCTCTTTGTATTTTGTCTGTAATAATTCAATTATGTAATACATGGGTTTTATGAGCTACTTATTACGTATTTCACAGTACACAAAACTTTAATAAGAAAACAGTTATCATTTCATTATTCAACATATCAACATTATGAATATTATGCCTTTATTATTAATGCTGCACACAATGCCTATGTTTCTGCATGAATAGCTTAGTATACTGGATAGAACTTCATAATAGAATGCTATTTATATCAATGCATTGCTTAATGCACTAATTAGCTCTTGATATTTATTCCAATGATCTTTGACACTTTTTTCTCACCCTTATAATAAGAATCCCTTGTACAGACATTTCATGAAAAGTAATTGCATATGTGATGTCATCAGTGATGCCATCAATGACAGTTGTGATGTCATCTTTGATGTCATGTGTGTTAGTCTTAGCAGTGCACGGTGGTGGCACAAGTTATGGTTGCTTAGCTTACCATAACTGGCGAATTTCAAGGGTTTTCCGGTTTTACTTGGAACCATAACGTCCCTTTAACAAACTTTTTTCACTGAATTTCATAGGTTTTTAGTAGCGCAACTTAACCATAACATCCCTTTAACAAAGTTTTTTTCACTGAATATATACATATGTATATATATATATACAAAAATATATATTAAGCTGCTTAATCTGTGGACAACTATATCCAAAGTCCTGTACATCTAAATCCAGCTTCTACATGCAAGATTCAGCTCTATAGCATTACTTCAGGGTCTTCATCAGGACGGGGCTCCCTCTTGTTCTGTCACCAGAACTATTTAGTGATTATTTTCACACATGATCACTCTGATATATGGGTTCTTTGCCAACCAAACCTACTACATTAGTTCTAATTCAATATGCTGTATGATTAATCATGATTTCTGTTCATCTTTATAATTCTCAAATCTTCAATTAGTGTATAGCATCTGTGAACAATAAGTGAGTTTTCATGAGTTCAAAAGATTTTCATTTCAAATTCTACCATAACAAATGTAACTCCTTTAGCATATTTAAAGCATGGCAGCAATTAATATTTGAGAAGAAAACGCGTGTTCAGTGTAGATATCCTGCTCACATTTATTTATGAATACTTCTTCTGGAGTAAAAGATCTCTGTTGAGATACATTTGTATCACTCACTTACTTGCATGATTAACATGTGCATATTACTAAATGGTTGTAAATAAGTAACACAACATTGTGTTTTATTTGTGTACACTTGCTTGTTGCAACTCACCATTCATGCACTTTCTTGTGCTCACTTATTAGCTCCTTCTTGTAATGGTTAATACAGGCACCCTATTTGGCCACAAACTGTTAAAATAGCATGTGTAAATGATTTATTTAGATATAGAGGCTGTAAATAAGTATTGGCATGAGCATCGTAACATACTTGTTTGTGTGGCGGGCTAGCTTGTCTCCTATCCCCCTTGATGTCAAACACAAAACGGCACACTCGACTTTGCGTTTTCCATCATGCCTTCCGCAGAGCGTAAAGAGCGTCTTTCTCCTGTTTATAAGAACTAGGAACACGAGAATGCTCTATTCATTAACACGAGCCATGTAACTTGGCGGCCATTGGGATCCATACATTGATGGATCAAACAGTCTTTTTTAACACTGACTTCAATTACCTAAATGATATGGCATGTTTGATGTCCAATTTATGTTTTACCTCTGTTATGGTCTTAAATAATATGAATTGGTGAAGTGCCAAATTGCAGTTATGTTATTTGAACACTGAATAATTTAATTGATTCCATTTTTCCTGCTTAGCTTATAATGTAACTTGACCTCTCTTATAGGTATTCTGTAAAAATATTCTACATCCAATCTGTTCATGCTATATTCACATTTTTATTTTTATAAGTAATCCAACTTGCTTATTAAAGCATGGTGGGATTCTGTGAAGAACTATGCTATTAGCTTGTTGCCAGGCTAAATCATTGTATGTGTTCATTTAAGCCTGTCTAATAGTTTTTTAAATGATAAATCCATCTTTGTTCTTTGAAAAGTAACAGGTTTTCGATGTTGGCACCTCTTAAGTTTTTTGAGACAGTTTACACTATCCACCATTCTAACATCTCAGCATTATAGACTTTATCTAAAGCATGTTGTACAATAGGTTTAGTGCGATCTTTTCTGCACAGGTTAGAGTGGCGTTTTCTTATTCTGGTGGTGATTTTTCTAGCAGTCATGCTAATCTGTAAAGATGAGCATGGGCACTTTATGTTTGGTGTGGCATATCAAAAATATCTGAATTTCCACATAAAGCCACTGTAACTGAAAGACTTGGTTACTTGTGTGTATTTACAATTCACACACTGCCCGAAGGGATAGTGCCCTTTCAAGGGTTGCATTTCCCACAAAATGGGTCCTGTGATCTGTTTCCTAGGTCTCTGGTATGTTTTCAATAAAGATTGTCTAATACTCAATCCCTTCCTAAAGGCAAATAGGGAAAAGCAAATCAATACTCTCCAACATAGGTACTTGATGCTAGAATATTTAAAAGCAAAGACTATTCCCGACGGGTCACACATACAAAATATTCCTAGAGTATGTTTTGATGATCCTGAGTTTGCAAGCTCGTTCAGCTACACGGCAATCAATGCTCCTAGGACTGGATGTTCTTGATCATTGAGACTGCACACTGTATTAGTAATGCTTTAGTAAAATATATATGGAAGCATAAGAACACACATTGCTTACTATTAATCTATTGCAACATGTAAAACATGTACTAGACAAGTTCAACATTGAGATGTAGAAGTTTAAGATTTTAATTTGAATACAAAATTGGAAACACTTTCAGGGAGATTGCAGAACATTCCCAAAAGAGTATGTGTATCCTTACTTATGGCCTGGATACTACTCTGAACTAACCCGTTAAAAGAATGGGAGACGAGTTATGAAACATATCTCCCTTTCAGATATTCTAGGGGATCTAGTGAAGATGAATCATTTGAAAGTGGTTCACCCACAAGTGAAGGTTTAAATACAACAACAAGAGGTGCGTCTAATTAAAAAGAAATTTCCAGACCATGGAACATGAAAACCCGACAACGCAATTACAGGTGATTGATATGCATGTTGAACAAACTAAACCAATCATCACAAATTCTAACTAGTGATGAAATTAAGACTGAGTTTTGTCCCCAATAATATGGTTGATTATTTTTTCAACTAAGAATTGAAATTACTGCTTTCTTTATATCTATTTGGTTAAAAACATTGTTTGCTGATATAACATATAGCACTGCACAAGATAGTACAGATGTATGTGTAAAATCCAGCTTTACACCTGCAGCCACAGTTCCTGATCTAGAGATTTTGGCATTTGAGAAAGTGATCATGAGAGACGTTTCCAAAATTAAAGGAAAAAATAATTACTTTAAAAGTAACATCATTTAAGCAGAAAGAGAGGCATTTTGTGACCTTAAAAATAGGGTTGATCTTAGGATCAAGCCAGCAGACAAGGATGGAGGGATCTTTGTAATGAATACCTCAGAATACACGAAAGAGATAAAAAGACAGATTAACAATCCAACATGCTACAGCGACATCTCACAAGATATGACAGCCTCCATTGCATCGTTGATTTATCCAGGAGTAATGAAAGCATACAATACAGGTATAATTAGTGATATAGAAATAGCATCTCTACAAAACAAAACCCAGTTGTTCCAGCAATCTATATACTCCATAACATTCACAAGAATGTAAATAATCCCCCTGGGAGACCCATTATCTCTAGTCGTAACTCCTTTCTTCAACCATTGTCTGAGTTTGTGGATCAGTTCCTAAAACTAATAGTAGATGCAACTCTGAGTTTTTTACAAGATACTCTACATGTGATAAAACTAGCTGAGGACATGCCTTTTGATAATACCACTGGTTGGTTGCAATGGACGTAGAGGCATTGTATACCAACATTCCACATGGCAAACCAATACAATCATTACACACAGCTTTGGATAAACGAATGAGACCACATAGTGTGCCAACTGAGTTTTTAATAGATCTAGCCCAGTTGGTATTGACATAAAATGACAGATAAAAGGATAAAGTATGGGCATGACATTTGGCCCCAATGTAGCCAATTTGTATGTGGCAATCTGAGGAAAGGTCATCTATAATGACATCAACTCGTAAAAGAAGAATATTATAAAATGACATTGTTATGTAGATATGATGTATTAAGCATATGGCAGGGTCATTATGGCAGGGTTATATGGCATATGGTCATATGGCAGGGTCATTACGGGAAATCCAAACCTGGTTACCAGAATTTTCAAGAACAGAATTTTCAAGTAAATTTCACCACACAGTGTGACAGAGAACAGATACATTCTTTGGACTTGATGATATGGAACTGCAATGGCACATTGGTCAGATATCTATATAAAAAAACCCAGATAGGAATACTTTATTACAGTTTGCCAGTTGCAATCCAATAAGTCTCAAAACAAATTTGCCTTTGGCACAATTTTTTAGAATTTGACACAATTGTTCATCAAAAGAAGACTTTGAATGGCATGTAAGTGAATTCAAAATAAAGTTAAAAGCCCATGAGTATCCAAAGAGAGCCATCAATCGAGCCTACAGACGAGCATGTTATGCGAACCTGGCAACTTTGTTGTATTCCACTAAGAGTCCTCAACCTGAAAACAGATTAATCTGCGCAACCTCATTTTCTCATACAAGTAATCAGATCAGAAAACATATTAATTGAAATTGGCATCTGATTAATATACCTGGCCAACCATTACGAAAACCCCTATGTGCCTATAGGAATGGGTTTAGTATTACACAATCTTTGGTGAAAACGTACCAGAGACCGAAGTAACAGATTACAGGGCCCATTTTGTGGGAAATGCAACCCTTGATGAGACACTATCATTGTGAGCAGTGTGAGAATTATAAACACACACAAGTAACCAAGTCTTTCAGATACAGTGACATCACGTGGGAATTGAGAAATGTTTCGAGTTGCCAAACCAAACAAGTTATAAACGCCATATTTTTCCCATTCTTATCTTTATAAATTGGGATAAACTCTAGAAAAATCATCACCAGAACAGGAGATCACTAATCTAACCTGTGCAGAAAAGATCAAAGTAAGCCTATTGTTTAGATAAAGGACATAACCATGAGATGTTAGAAGGGTGGGTAGTGGAAATTGTCTCAACAAACTTAAGAGGTGGCAACATCGTAAAACTGTAAGTTTTCATAGAACAAAGGTGGATGAATCATTTAAAAACCCATGAGACAGGCTTAAACAAACAAATCCAATGGTTGAGCCTGGCAACTAGCTATTAACATAGTTCTACGCTTATATGTCCAGACTACTGAAGTGATTAACACCCCTTTGTATAAATATCTTGGTGTTGAATTTGACTGCAGACTCGACACCGGAGGCACAGGAGCCCTCCCCACTGCAGGAGCAGTGCCCCCAGCAGCACTGGTGGGCTTACCTGAAGCAAGGCAGGCTTCTAGCCCTATTTGCCTCTACTTTGGGAGATCATCTTTACTTGGCCACCCCACGCGAAAACCGTGTGTTATTTCTGAAATTACCTTTTGCATAGATATATGCAACACAAAACGTTTATTGCCCTAACTGCAGCCGAGCCACCATTAAAATACACACAAGGTGTTCCCTTTCCAAAATGGCCGTCGGCTTCCACACTGTGGACATCTGACCCTTACTGCTGAAAACCTCCTACTACACCAGCACAACACAATCCGATTGGTTTGCCACCCCTTTTCAGGGCCAATCATGAGCCGGCAGACGAACGCCAGCCCTCCCACTAAGGATTCTCGCACGAAGGATCATTTCCTGCCTGGAGCCTGTCTAGAGGCTACAGAGTCCAGGGCCAGGAACCCTACTCGCCAGTTTCCAACCTGCATCCACCAGCACCCTGGTAAAATGCCTCAAAATTTGCTCCAGTTACAAACTGCCTCCCTCACATGCCACACTACTTGCCTGATGCTCTTCCCTTAATAGCTGCAACACAGCATACCCCTGCAACGCTATGCTGTGCCACCTCCACCTGACACTATCACTATGATGCGGCTCACCTATACGTACACAAGGAAACATATATGATAATCAATCCGACTGAATCGGATGCACTGTATCCTGCCTTGTGATTTATAAAAAGCTTTGTACTACACAATGTGCTGGCCTAGCCCTTCAAAACCGCCTAGAGTAAATGGCCCTATGCACCATTGCCCATTGTTGACGGCATTTAACTGTCTAACCTTGAATCAGCCTGTGTTTCTCTACTGCTTAGTGTATACTGCCTGATCTAGCCTAGTGTATACTGACTGATTTAGCCTATACTGTGCACCATAGCCCATTGTTGATGGCATTTAACTGTCTAACCTTGAATCAGCCTGTGTTTCTCTACTGCTTAGTGTATACTGCCTGATCAAGCCTAGTGTATACTGCCTGATTTAGCCTATACTGTTCACCATAGCCCATTGTTGATGGCATTCAACTGTCTAACCTTGAATCAGCCTGTGTTTCTCTGCTGCTTAGTGTATACTGCCTGATCTAGCCTAGTGTATACTGACTGATTTAGCCTATACTGTGCACCATAGCCCATTGTTGACGGCATTCAACTGTCTAACCTTGAATCAGCCTGTGTTTCTCTACTGCTTAGTGTATACTGCCTGATTTAGCCTAGTGTATACTGCCTGATTTAGCCTATACTGTGCACCATAGCCCATTGTTGACGGCATTCAACTGTCTAACCTTGAAGCAGCCTGTGTTTCTCTACTGCTTAGTGTATACTGCCTGATTTAGCCTAGTGTACTCTGCCTGATATAGCATATACTCATCTGTATAATGTAAACCTGACTACTGTAAACTCCTTTTTAAAGAGCCAATGCTAGAACAGCCTAGAATACTCTATGTATCAAAACAGCGCAAATAGTCCCATATCAGTACTATACACTATACCGCCACAAATGTATACTCCCATGTCCCACATACTAGCGTCACCTCACCAGCGCACCTCTCCTCACTCCACCCTCTGTGCCATCTCCCTCATCAAACTCACCCTTTGGTCCATCTGCACCATGTCACTCATGCACACGGATCGTACACCATAATTAGAGCACAGCAATGCCACCTCATGCCCCCTTCAGAAATCCCATCCCAGTCCCCACACAATGAAGCTCTATGACCACAACCTCCTCTTCCACAGGCTCTGCAGACTCAGGTGCCGTACCAAACTACTTGGCACTCTCCGCAGCACTCCACCCACCACCAACCTCAAAAATACCAAACTAAGCTCACGCACCCCGATTACACGCACACATCCCTCACAACACAAACTGGCCAAGACCCAACCCCATCCCCTTTGCACCTCGACCAACCCCACCATCCCCTTACCTCCACACACCCATGCAATAACTACACCCCCTAGCCCGGACCCCAGTACCCACACCAAACACACACCCACGCTACCCCACCCCGAATTAAAATGCGTGCTCATCAACTCTCGATCCCTCCCAGCACATGCACTTGAGATAAATGTCCTCATCACTACCCTCAATCTCGATCTCCTAGCCATCTCTGAAACATGGCATTATGAAGCTTCATGTCCCTGCCTATCCCTTGCCATCCCTCTAGGATACTCTATCCTGAGACAAGATCACAAATCAACCAAGGGTGGAGGAGTTGCTATCATCTACAAAAATACCCTATCCATTAGACCCTGCAGCCAACACTGGGAAAACCACGCTGACCTCCTCAATGCCAAACTTGCTATCTCTCCCAACTGCACCATAAACATCGTAATCACTTACAGACCACCTGGCCCATCTCAAGACTTCCAAAAGCACCTCCTCCAAATCATAGGTAATAACTTAAAAAGCTCCTCCAAGACAATCCTACTCGGTGACCTTAACTTAGGCCTTCTTGACCCAAAGGACAAACCAGCCGCCTCCTTAGCCAAAGAACTCACCCACATTGGGTTTGCACATAAAGTCACTACAGCCACTCACTGCAAAGGCTGATCCATCGATTGGATTGCAGACCACAACTGCGCCTCGTCCATCACCAACATCTCAGCTCTCCCTTGGACAGACCAACACCTCATCCAATTTGATATTCCCACTACCCCTAAATACAAGACACTCGCGTATGCCCCACCCGCCAAAGTCAGAAGTTTGAAAAAACTAACCAAAAAAACCTAGCTCCACTTCTCGATATCCCCGAACTCAAACCTCCATTCAACAACGGCCCCATCTCTCTGGCCAACACGTATGCATGCGTGCTCACCTAAGCTATCAATAACAACGACCCTCTTGAAGACAAAAGAGAGATGAATTCAATGCACTCTAACTCTTGGTTCATGGAAGAACTTTCTGCCATACACACCAAAAAGCGTCAGGCACTAGCCAAGTGGCAATCATCACACAGCCAATCCTCCCTAATTGAAGTCAAAAAGATTGCCTCCAAGTATAAAAAAGCCATATTCTTAGCCAAATCCGAATCTTTCAACCAAAGAATCTCCAAAGCCAACTCCTAATCCAGGGAATTGTTTAGCATTTTCAAAGATCTTACCACCCCTGCTACTACCCCAGATGAAATTACTAAAGATGAAGCATGGTGCTCTAGCATTCAGGACGCCCTTCTCAATAAAGTCAAAATGCTCCAAGAAAAAATAACAGCCCAGCGTAAAGCCCTTCCTAAACAAGACACCCCATCTCCATCCAACATACCTAATCATCTCTCTCAAATACCCCTTTTCACCTTTAGAAACGTCACTGAGACAGAAGTGACTAACCCACTCAAAAACATCAAACCATCCACTTGTAAAGGAGACATCTGTCCCCCCACCACTATCAAAGAATGTGCAGACTCTCTCACCCCCATCATCACAGCATTCATTAATGCATCCTTCTCCTCGGGAATATTTCCACAGAACCTAAAAGAGGCCTGGGTTTGCCCACTCATAAAAAACCCACCCTAGACCCCGCCTGCCCTAACAACTATCACCCTATCACCACCGTCCCATTCCTCCTTAAAATCCTGGACAAAGCTGCCCACATTCAGATCCAACAATATCTGGAATCCAATGCCATCCTAGGCAGCAGACAATCAGGATTCTGCAAGGGTCATGGCACTGAAACCACCCTTCTAGATCTTAAGAACCAAATCACTAACATTATGGATACAGGCAAACCTGCTCTTCTACTCCTTCTCGATCTCTCCGCAGCGTTTGATCTGGTGGACCACGACATCCTCACCTCCCACCTGTCCAACGCCGCCCACTTTTCCGACAAAGCCACCTCTTGGATTTCCTCCTTCTTAGAAGGAAGGGCCATGAAGGTTTACTCTGACCTAGCACACGCAGCCCTTACCACCATCAGGTGTGGAGTCCCACAGGGCTCATGCACTGCACCCACCCTCTACAAGCTGTTCACCAAACCTCTCTTTGATTTGTTGGATGCGCTCGGCATAGCATACACCAACTATGCCGACGATACCCAAGTCCTCCTCCCCCTCACTGGAGACTATGACAACGATTTAGAAGCTCTCTTTCAAATATTTGCTACCATCCAAACTTGGATGGCAACAAATGGTCTCTGCCTAAATGGGGATAAAACTGAGATCATTATTCCAGGCCTCAAGCAAATCCTCTCCAAACTTAACACCAAATACACCCACTTTACCATTGACCACACCACTATACCAGTCTCCACGTACGTAAAGACCCTTGGTGTCTACCTAGACTCCACACTCTCACTGACAAGACAAGTCAGTGCCATCTCCTCCGCCTCTGCCCTCACAACTAAACTCATAACTGCCATCAAACCCTTCCTGACCACTCGAAATTGCCTATCAATAGCCAGAGCTACCATAGGAGCCAGACTTCATTACTGCAATGCCCTTCTTGCAGGCACTTCCGCCAAAAACATCAATAAACTACAAATAACACAAAACAACGGGCTCTGCGCAGCACTTCACATTCCTACATGTGACCACATCTCTGAGGCCAGACGAGAAGCCCACTGGCTCCCAGTCAAGGAAAGAATCAATTTCAAAATCCTCACCCTCACACACAAGTGCACCAACCTCTCCGCACCCTCATACTTATCAGAAACTATATCCAAAAATACCTCTACCCGCCCCACAAGAAGTCACCTTGCTAATCAACTACACGTACCGATCATAAAAAGGGTGAATGCCAGTGGCATTGGCTTCCCAAACATAGCGCCAAAACTCTGGAATGCCCTCCCAAACGCACTAAGAGCAGAACCTTCACTACTTGCCTTCCGCCAATCCCTCAAAACCACACTTTTCACATAACTCTCTCTACCCATAACGCATTGACTACCCTCTTTCTGCAACCCTCCATGCTATCAATGAACCGTAATGCAATTTTATATGCCTGCTTTTCTGTAACTATAACTACAAATACCAATGTAACCACTAAAACCATTTTGTAACCAGCTGTGCATTTCTGTAACAGCGCCACGATGCCCTTGGGTTGATGTGCGCTTTAAACAAATACGAATAAATAAATACATAAATAAATAAATGCATATGGCGGTTACAATACTTGCTTTCAGATGCGTACGAGGAAGGCAACTGACTGCGCTAATATGCCAATTTATGAAAAAAAAAAGAAAGTTGGAACACTATATAGGGAGCTAGACAACACTACATTCAATGCCTGGCCCCTACTGTGATATATGGGCTGGAAGCACTAACCACAATCGATTTGAAATGGCTGCAGTTAATTGAGGGAAGGTTCTGGTGGAAGCCACTGGAGTTTCCGACTTGTGTACCCATGGCAATAATTAGGTTGGAGCTGGGTATTCTTTCATGAAGATTGTTGGTGTTAAGGAAAAGAGCACAGCTATATGTCAAGATGCTAAATGTTCCAACCAATCCACTGTTGATTAGCATGGGTAATGAAGAACGTAAAACTCAAGCAAACTCGTGTTTGGGGAAGAGTATGGATGTTTTGTTCCATGACATAGGGTGGGTACCCAAGTTGGGAGATGATTTTGTTGGTATCAAGTCCTCCTTGGGGAGACACACGGACCTTTGGGACTGGCACAAAAATGTCATTAATTTGGGCCGATTACACAGCTATGCATTTATTTCAACTGTATTGTACACATTTAAGAGACCCCAAGGCTACCTGAATCTTTGCCCTTCCCCTACTCTCAGATGATGTATTCTCCTGTTAAGAATCAACAATTTCCCAGTCTTATCGCTAGTGGGTGTGGATCGTGGTATTCCGAAAGATGAACGTTTCTGCCGCATATGCTCCAATAGGGAACAGAGTGAAATTGCAAAAATTGTTTTGACAGAAGGCCCCTCCATGGGAGTAACCTATACCAATCATCTTGGCAGATTTGTCCATCAGTTGGAGACAATCAAAGATCCCTCATTTTGGAATGAATGCATCAATACTAGCAACCTAAGTTTGCACATGTCCCAGTTTAGGATATGGAAAATAGTGGGAAAACGCTTGGATATAATGAACATAACTGGCGAAGTGTGTTACTGAGTAAGATCAAAGCTATCTCTGAACTTGTGTACAAGTTGGGGACCAGTAAGGGCCCTTGTGGTTCTTTACCTCGAGGACTACTCATGTACTCTTTTCCCCCATGAACTGTAGCACTTTGAACTAGTACCAAAAATATTGGGAGCATGAGTAAGAACATTTTGTGGAACCAGAACATTTTGTGGAACCCATTGAGTGTATTTTTGTCCATATGTACTGGGCTTTGCACTCAGAATCAACTGAATGTAAATTAAATGTAAATTGAATGTAAGTTGAATTTAATCAAAAGGAATTTCAGTGTTCTTTTGGACACATACATTCACTTTTTATATTCTCCCTCTTTGGTTGTTTGTTTATAATCCCAATTTAAGTATGTTTTAAGTATATATTATATTTTACTTTTGGTATATTTTATGTTATCATGTGTAAAGATTTTTTCAAAACTATATCACATTAAATAAATTAAATAAATAAGGTAGTTCTTGATTATAAAATCCCACCATGCTTTAATAAGCACGTTTGATTAGTTATAAAAAATAATTGAATGTAGCACAAACAGATTGGATGCAGAATATGTTTTTGGAATACCTACAAGAGAGTTGAAGAAAATTAGACCATCCAGACCAGAGATAACATCCGATTACTCTTTCAATTGTAATCGTTAGCTATTTATTTTGCAAAAACCGTATATCAAATTACACAATTACAATTATATTCATGTAAAAATGTGGCTCTTTGAACCAGAACAAACACATCCCTCCATACAAACTTCATTCACAACTTCTTCATGCATTCATCATATTCACAAACGATAGAAAATGATATTTTGTTCATATCACAATGACAATGGCAATTAAAGCACTTCTTAATTCAACACTTCCCTTTGTGTATTGTATTATATTCAACCTTCTTCAGGACATACGAAGTGAAGCTCATTATTTGAGATTTTTCATGCCGGGATTTATTCCAACGAACCGACACGCCAGCCACTGAAAAAATCAGAGGAGGTGAGCCGGTTCTACGCAGCTTTATTAGTCAGCTGTTACTCAATAAATGGGTTTTCATGAAACAGAGATGACATCTATTTGTATTTCTCTTATTTTATAGACCCAAGGCCTCTTTGCCTTACACACCCCCACTTTTCTGTGAGACTACGCAAAGTTGGCGAACGTCTCTTGTCCTGAAGAAGGTTGAATATTATACACAAAGGGAATCAATTGCCCACGTTAAGAACTCAACCGAAAAATGTTGACAAACAGTTTTTCTATCCTCTGAATGTTTTCAGATGGACACATTTTAAATTAATCAGTTCTATTATATTGCCTGATAGACCGCAGACAATAAAAGCAGGCGTCCCTTATATTTTCTCTACCTACAAGAGAGGTCAAGTCATGTGGTGAGCTTAGCAGGAAGCATGGAATCAATTAAATAATTCAGGATTTAAAGAGTTCAAAATACATAATTAATATTTAGCCCTGCGCAAATGAATATGATTTAGGAGGGAAAGAGGGTTGCAAAATGTATTGTAAATCAAACAGGTGGGGATATAGCACACTGACTGAGTTATATGCCATATTGTTTAGGTCATTGACATCAGTCTGGTAAAAAGACTGAGCCATCAATATATGTATCCCAAGATGGCAGCCAACTACCATGGCTCCTATCAATGAGAGGAGCGTTCCAGAGTTCCTAGTTCAAGTAAACATGAGAATGTTCTATACTTTATATGGAAGGCATAATGTCAAAAACAAAGCCGAGTGTGCAGCGTTCCATTTGACATTAAGGGAGATAGGAGCCGAACAAGCATGCTGCGCAAACATGTAAGTTTTAAGGCAGAGGACAGAGGTCATGCCAATACAGTTTTACGGTCCCTGTTTCAAAATAAAACATTAATGCATGCTATTTGAAAAGATGTCGGCAAAGAGGGTGCCCCCATTAATGATTACGAGAAGGAGCTTATAAATAAGCATAAAAAAGTGCACAAACGACAAGTAAGCGTACTTAAGAAAATGCTGTGTTACATATTTACAATCATTTAGTAACATTCACATAGCAATCATACAAATAAGTGACTGATACAAATGTATCTCAACAGAGATCATTTACTACAGAAGAAGTATTTATGAATGAAAACGAGAAAGATATCGACAGGGAACATGAGTTTTGTTCACAAATATTAATTGCTGCCATGCTTTAAACACATAGGCCCTCATTACGACCCTGGCGGAAAGCGACTGACCGGAGCGCCACAGCGTAAATAGCGTTTCCGCCATTGCACGAAGGAGCAAAGTGCGGCCCATTCCGACCCATCGGGCACGAGCACCACGGCATGGCGGAAGTGCAAAGTCCGCGATGGCGGAAATGACCCCAAAACGGCCCACACCGCCGCCGTACGGCGCCCTAGGTGCAATACCGCCACCCCTCTTAGCGGTCACCGCAGTGTGCGCCTACCGGAAAGTACGGTGCCCGGAAATATACGGAAACGGAAGTTAAAACATGGGCCCGGAACGGGAAACATCCCGGCGTACACCTATAAATACACTAAAACCACACAACCACTAAAATCACTACCCTGAAACACACCCCAACCCGTCAACCACCCTAGCGAAACCAAGAAAAATGGGAAAAGTAGCGAAGAAAGCGTGCGACCGCAAGCGGCAGGTCCACTTCTCCCGTGAGGAACTCACCGTGCTAACAGAGACCCTCCAGGAGAATGCTGCCGTCGTCTTCTGCACGCAAATGACCAGGACGGCACTTGCAAACAAGAAGGCCATATGGGCTCTGGTGGCACAGCGGGTAAGTGCGGTGGGGACCGCACCCCGCACCCCACAGCAATGCCGCAAGCGATGGGACGACCTGCGGATACGCGTCCGCAGCATACTCTCTGCCAACCGCAACATTGCCACAGCCACCGGGGGAGGTCCTGAATCACCCATCAAGTTGACCCCCTGGGAAGAAATCTGTGCCTCCACCATCGGAATGGAGAGCATAGAGGGAGTCGGAGGGATGGAGAAAGGAGTGCAGACATCCGAAGATTCAGGTAGGTGGGCCAGATAAAACAATGCCAAATCCACACAGTCCATCCATGTGAAGTACCATGCGTCCACATAGTGCAACAGAAACACATGTCCAGGAGAACGTCCACACACATCGGCCTGCAAGCGCACGTTAAAACCCACAATAAATACATAAATAATAAAAAAACCCTAATACACGCACTACACGTGCAGCAGGCACACCCTAACTGCAGGCTGCCAGACAACTGCACCCTCACTCCACACACAAATCAAAGCACCTCCAAGGCCCCGACCCAAATCACCCTCAGGTACCACCCCAATGCATGTGATACAATGCCATTCCAATTCCCACAGACCCATCAATAACCCTCGCCCTCCTTTACTCCACCACAGGGTCCGATCCAAACGACGAGCTACAGGACACCCCTACCAGCACACCTGCAAAGAGGGCCAAGACCAACGGCCAGAGACCCTCCACCTCAGCTGCACGCATCAAGACACGGCAGCAGCACAAATCAGGTGGCAGCACAGAGGAGGGAACATCAACAGGCACCCCAGCAGCCAGCATGCCCACAACACCACCACCACAGGTCCCCCCAATGGATGCCACAGAAGGCACTGCCTCTGGTGGCAGCAGCACCATAGGTGACACCCCATTGATGGCAGCATGCTCGGACACAGAAAACGGGGATGCCGAAGTCAGATCCATCCATGACCTGTCCCAATCCCCCTGTCTGTTCCATCCCGTACAACATGAGGATACCACGCAGGGGCACCCACCAGACGACGACTGGCCATCCCCCACAAGCCCTGTGGCAAGGCAACATGAGGACAACAGCCCCTCTGTGACACCCCCGCAAATGGCCATGGCCCAGCAGAGGCAACAGTCCCTCGACCAGTTGATCGAACAACAGCAGCAACTGGCCACACTCCTCAAGGACCATGCCGATGAATGTGGGGGCACTAAGGCAGACATAGAAACATCAACTGAGACACTTAGGGCAGAAATGGAGAGAGGTACAGAGACGCTAAGGGCACAAATTGAGAGAAGCACCGAGAGCCTGAGGGGGGAACTGCATGCGACGTCCAAAGACGTATGTGCCGAACTTGCCGCAGTGCGCCGTGTGCTCACTGAGCTCTCGCAAACCCTTAGGGACATGCATGGACGTGAGCAGGCAGACACATCATCCGTTGCAAGTTCCGTCCAGGGCAGCCCCCAACGTAGATCTGGAAGGAACCTGCGCTCCACAGGCAGGGGTGCCCCTGATACCCGCAGAGGGGGCATGCAATAGCGACAGCCCACTGACAATGAGCATCTTTGGACACTGGTGTTCGGGGGGGAGGTAGGAGGGTGGAGGGGGTGTGTTGGGCTCACTTGGGTGGCGGGTCGATAGGGTGTTCAACATGATATCACATATGCCATAAAAAGTGCACGATCAACCAATGAGAAGTGTGGACATTGATCTTTGTGTACTAGGCCATCATAGGCGTACAGTCCATATTGTGCATGTCCCAGACACACGCAGTGCCACGAGTCCCGTGTCCATGTATCAGCCACCAGGCGTGAGTGCTAGAAGCATACATCAATGAGATGCTGACGAATGTCACGGGCCTCCGGTGCCTCGCAGACTCCATGAGGTGCTGCCACATCCCCACCCTCATCATGACCATCATCAGGTGCTTGCAGTTCTGCGTCAGGGGGCATGGGCACATTTCTACGTACGCACATGTTGTGGAGCATGACACATGCCATCACCATCTTTGCAACCTTCTCATGGCGGTACAGGAGTGCCCCGCCAGACCTGCTGAGGCAGCGGAAACGGGTCTTCAGTAGGCCGAATGCCTGTTCAATGACTACACGGGTACGTGAGTGGGCATGGTTGTAGTCCTCCTCATGCTGGTCCCGTGGGTTCCGGACTGGTGTGAGGAGCCATCTCTTCAGTGGATATCCAGCATCACCTGTATGTGGACGAGAAACGTATGATGTGGAATGCCATTGATACGTACGCACACCCCCCCCCCTTCCTGGCAGGTCAATGCCAATTCACATACCCCACATCATCATGCATGTAATGAGACTCACCGAGTAGCCAGGATCTGTTCCCTGCGTGTCGCTCCATGTAGCGTGGTATTGTAGAGTTCCTCAAGACCATAGAATCATGGGTTGATCCAGGGAATCGGGCACAACAATGTGTAATGATCCTGTTGGAGTCACACACCATCTGTACATTCAGGGAATGAAATTGTTTTCGGTTGCGGTACTGGGCCTCCATGGCATGTGGGACGACCAATTCAACATGGGTGCAGTCGATGGCACCAATGCAACCCGGTATGCCGGCAAGTGCATGGAATCCCACTTTTGTGTTGGTTATTTCCTGCTCCGAGCGTGGTAGAGAGATGTAGTCGTCTGTGTGCTTCAGGAGGGCATCGAGCACTTGCAATAGTGTCCGTGAGAACAGTGGCTGAGAAATGCCATGCAACTGTCCGACTGTGTGCTGGTAGGTGCCTGTAGCCAGGAAGTGGAGTACAGACACCACCTTCAGTAGGGGTGGGATGGCGGTTGGGCTATCTATCATGCTGACAAGGTCAGCCTGTGTCATGTCCACAATGGCGGTTATGGTGTCCCGGTCCAGACGGTAGAGGGTGTGGATCTGCTCATCAGTGAGGTTGAACGGATGTGCTCGGAGGCGTGGGATTGCGGGCTGCCTGCGTGGTGGTAGTGGCTGTGCTGGCAGCCCTTGCTGGCCCTGCCTTGGCCTCCTCCTCCTCCTGCGTCTCCTCCGTGCGGCTGGTTGTAGTTGGTGTTCGTCTTCTTCTTGGAGTCGGAGCGCTTGCAGTGCTATCAGGTCCCCCAGGGCCAACATCGCGAGTCCTGCCGGTAGCATTTCGGTGTGGTTGTGGGAGGAGACTGGCTGTGCAATTTATGTGTTTTCAGGCTGTATGGCCTCCACCTGTGGTGATTGATTCCACCTGTGCAAACTGCTCTCCCCTTTGGCCGAGCACGTCCCGCGCACAACGCTGCAATTCGGGGAATTGTATCTTGCTATTGCAATCATGTATTTGTACCCGATGGCCGTGTAAGATTGGTTGATATGTTCATTCTGCTGTGGTCCCATTGTTTCACATGCATTCATTGCAGTCGCGAACAGACTTGTGAAGGGTCACTGGAACGTAGTACTCGAGTAACGGTGGACCCTCATGCATCACTGCACCGGGGTTCAACGACGGGCGGGGCGTCCCATTCGTGGGTGAAGGCAGTTGCCATTTTCACACACAGCCGCACTCGATGGAATAATTAGTGATTTCAAACGGCCACAGATGCCTTTTCGACGTGATGTTGCAAATGAGGAATTCGAGGGGCGGCGCTTTCGGTTTCCAGCTAGCGGCGAGGAGATGCCCACAGGTCTGACTGCAAATGTAACGTTCTATTGTTCTATGTCCTTGAGACAGGGCCCATGGCGAGGGAGCAATGATTGATATGAATAGTTTGGGATGCGCAATAGCTACGTGGGCGATGAGGCCGTCCGTTCCCAATAACATGTTACTTCACAACACTGGAATTACGGGCTGGGGCACTGTGGATTTAGCAGGCTGCATAACGCACGGACTCAATGGATGTTTCTAATGTTATGTGAGTAATTATTCAGGCATTTTGATCCCGGGATGAGGGAATGATGGATGGATGCATGGGCAGGTGATTTGATACAGAGTTTGCCATGTACAGGGCTTCTTGGGATCTATCCGCCTCCCCTACGCTATGTGATGCAGGGCTGCCATTGTGGGACCATCGTCCATCTGGCCTTGTTGAGCCCTCCCTGTCTCGAGGCGCCCTCAGACACTTGTGTCCATGCACGTTAACATTCCCATCTGATGGAATCTGTTTTGACAGACGCATGCACAGGTACACTCGTTTGTGATGGTGTTTGCACCTCGATATAGATGGTTATGAGTCGCAAGTGGTTTTGGGGTGGTGATGATCCTTTTGGTTGGGCTAGCATGCATATGGCTGTGGATTTCGTGTGATCATTGAAGTGAGTAGTTGGAATGTAGTTCTGATGGCCATTCTGTTCTTTTTCTTTTCTTTTGGTTGACAGGTATCTCCTCCCCTTTTGCCACTGCCATCTGTATGCCACTCCTGCAGATGGATTTTACTCCCGACACCTGCTGCTTCGTGTTAATCAGTGGAGCAGCATTATGATCTTATGGGACGATCGCCAATGGGCCACATGCCCTTACGCAGTACTGGTGGCTCGGAGCAACATTTCGGCCTTTCAGCTGGACTAGTGCCTCCCCATTGGGACGGCCCTGCGGTTCTGTGCGCTTCCATGTTGCCTTTTCGTACGTGATTGTGGCTCTGTGTACCATGGGGGAACAGGGCGACACACAGGTAGTGGCTGGTCATTTCTTGCGGAAGCAGCCCACAATGGTGATTGGTGTTTTGGAGTTCATGGCCTGATGGCTGTATGGGCTTGGTGATTTTGATGTGCATAAAATTTCTATTCGGATTTGGCCCGTGTAGCGTTTTTCTTTGCAAGTGATGTGGCATATGCCAATTTGGGGGGCGATGTATTGTGAGGAGATCTGCATCGGGTTCCGGCTTCGGGGTTTAGTTGCGTGGTACTGTACTGGCCGCGTTTGCCTACGAAGCCCAGTGAGGTCAGGGATGGGGGCTGCCAATATGACAGTTTGAATGTTGTCATGCTCAGGGGCGGGGGATTGGGTTTTGTGTAACAGATGCCGGTCAGCCAGGTGGACTGGTGGAATGATGTGATTTTCGGAATATTGCTGGTCACAGGTGCCTGTGTTTGCGTGCGTTTCTTGGTGGGGGACTGTGGTCATGTCCATTGGGATGGCTTCTGTATTCGTGCCATCTGTGCCCTGCAGCTCCCATTGGCCCCTGTTGTGTTTCTTTTGTTCGTTGGCATGCATGGGTGACTTGTACATTTCAATGGTTGCATTGTGGCTTCATTGCACCTACGGGGAGTTGTACTTTGTGGGCAGGGAGCGGTGTACAGGCACTCAGTGGGGCCGTTTACGGTTGATTCGCGATGCCGTACTTCTCGCCATGGCGGAATGGTACATTACGCCATGCCTGATGGCGTTAGGTACATGTCCGCTAGGGTCGGAATTGGCATACCGTTGCACCATGGTGGTGTTTGCGGTTTGGCATGGCGCGCGCGCGTGCTTGGTGCAGTTAGCGTTGGCGTTCACTACGGTGTCGCTAATGGCTTCGTACTTTGCGGTGACGGGTCATAGTCGCACCGAGCGCTATTCGATGGCGGTATTGCATTTCCGCCATCGTTTTTCGATTTCCGCCAGGGTCGTAATGAGGGCCATATTGTTTTTTGACAGATGCTATGCAGTAATGGAAGATTTGGGCATAACAAAGGTAAGCAGAAGTCATATTGAATTTGAACTAACGGAATATGTTTTGCTGGCAAACAACCCATATAGCAGAGGGAACATGTGTGAAGATCATCACTAAATAGTTCCGGTGCTAGAACAAGAGGGAGCAGCGTCCTGATGGAGACCCTGAAATAATGCTATAGGGTTGAAACGTGCATGTTAATGTTTGATCTAGGGTTTTAGGACTTTTGATATAGTTGTTCACATTAAGCATTGTAACATACATGTGTGTATTTATTTTTTTAACAGTAACCGTAATGGTAGTAAGTTATGTGATTTTTGACTTTGTTTAGGCTAACTTAACTTCACATCTATTCTGCCCCCTTGCTTTGTACGAAGAAGACTTGTAAATGAATAAGAGTCTTCATTTGGTTATGTTGCTCACATTGAATATAAATTTAAGAAATATGAAATATGAAGAAATAAAAAGCAATTTATGTTTATATTGGAATACACTTTAGTTTTGCCGGTAAATATTATCCTGGAGCTGTGTCTGAATGTGTAGATCTGTACTCCACATCGTTTTAGTTGTACCCAAGTGTGGGAGAGGTGCTGTTTATGTTGGGTCTCAGAGCTATGGGGCATGAGCTGGCATGGCCTGGTGCTGCCGGGCACAGGTGGGCTTGCTGTGTGTGCACCTGCTTGCTACATCCAGATGAGGATCCGCCCCAGAAGAGGTGTCACTACAGTTCCCAGAAGGGGTGCAACCAAAAGTTCCCAGAAAGGGTGTCATTTAGGGTCTATTGGATCTCGAAAATGGGCTATCATTGAGTCCACACTAAAGAAAGGAGTGGAGAAATTAATACGATTGCCAAAGTAAAAAAATACAATTACATAAAGAAACATAAATCAAAATAACACTGAGGTCAGGCAGGCACCCCATTATATGAGGAAAGAAAAGGTAAATATTCAAAGGGATACAATGCCTCATTACGAGGTTGGCAGTATAACCCGCCCGTTGCCACCAACCCCGTAACACCAAATCGGCTGCCTGACTTCCCGGTGCCACCGGGACATCACAAGCCCCGGCAGAGCGGGAAGTCAGGCGGCAGATTTTGTAAGTTCCCATTCCCGTGGAGTCCTAGGACTCCACGGGAATGGGGACTCAGAAGCTGCGGGTGCCTGCGATTCTGTGACAAGTCTGCCTGCAGGGGCCAGACCTGCTAGGCGCAACAGCCCCTGCATGCACTCATAATGTGACAGTCTGGAAACAAGGGTGCCGGTAAGCTTACCAGCACCCTTGTTTCCGGACGCCACACTCGAAATGAGACCCAATGAATACATTCCGGGTTAAAGCCATCAGTTTTTCAGAATACAAACCTACAAACAGCGTGCCAAAGTAAAAAAAAAAACAGTAAATGAGCAGAGGATAGCTATGAGAAGGCACAGGCCCCACCTGCACCTCGGCAATAATGAGGACAGCTTACTATTTGCGTGACAATCCCTTTCTCAATTTCAAATAGTATATGAAAGAAAGATACTCGTGTGCCGAAAACAAGCAGAAGAAGTCGACACATTAGATGCTCGCAATTTGCTAATGATGACCACTGCCACACGAAACCCTACTGGATTTCAGCTTTGTTATTTTATGCTTTAAAGAGGGGACAATCACAATTCATTATTATCTCAATGAAACAAAAAGGGAGCAAAAAAACCCACAAAATATGATGTTGAAAATTAAATCATGTCAAAACAAGGTCGCTGGAAAGAAACACGGCCTGGTCTTTAGTGAGGCTGGGCAAGCACTGCTCAGGAGTCAGCACGCGTATTATCTTAGTGCTACTTCTTCATTAAATCTGTCTTGTCTCTTGACTCACCTCTTGCCACTTAGAGAGTCACGTGTCTTTCGCAAATGTCAGTCCACGAGACCTTCCTGGCATTTCACCTTCATCTTATTAATCACGTCAAGAGTTGGGTCAAAAAATCAATACTTCCATGAATGCCTTCTGCCTTTCATCTTTGCTAAAGATCACTAGAGGACGATGTATTCACACATTGGAATCTCAGCAAGCCAGTATCCTCCATTTTATGTTAGTTTCCTACCATACTAAAAAAAAGGATTGAATGCTGTTCGCCCTTGTCTATAATCAAAACGTGTGCAAGGAAGAAAGCAGAAAGCTTAACATGTGCACCATGTCTCGGAGCACCACAGGTTCGATCCCCGGGTCCGCGCTTAGAAACCTCTGGGTATTAAGCGCGTTATGAATAACCTATCATATTTTATCCCATCATATCATATGGCTAGTGATGTGGCATTCCACTGGCTGATGCGATCTCAAGATCCTTCCATACCGGTTTATAGACTGGCTCCTCAAGCCAAGTACATGCCATTTACTCCACCATATTGTCATGCGCCGCCAGCATTGGGGGATATGGTCGCGGTGGAGACTGTGCCGCCATTAGCAGCCCATCGCGTCTCGCCGCGTACTGGGAGAGCGGTCTAGTTGTTTCCGCGACGTCAGCCGCGGAGCGCCTTATCTTCCCGTCTCACCCGGAAGCCTGCGCGTTGCAACCCTCTCGCGTCAGGCTTCGGGTGAGACGCTACGGTTTTCCTCCGTGTTTTTCTTCGCCTTCTCTCTCTCCCTGCTATTTTTGCATACTCTGCCGTGTTCAACACTCCTCTTCCCTGTACTCCTGTTTTACTAACTCTGCCATTGTCAATACTTCCTCAGCCGGCACTCCTGCTCCTGTAGTTTCGTTTTGTCCCCAGTTGGCTTCCCTACCAGTCTGCTTGTTTTGACTCCGGTCCATCCTGCCTTCCTATTGTTTTCCCTTCCTTCACTCCGACGCTCAGTTCCCTTCTACTTCGGTTTATCTCAACCGCTCAACCTGCTTTTCCGGCTTCTACTCTACGACGGTACCCGCTCACACCAGCTTGGATTGGGGTTTTTTTATGCCATTGGGCTTTTTCCCCCACTTTGTCTGCTCCGGCAGGGAAGTCCCCACTAGACCTCTTTGTACCAGGTCAAGGTGGCTTCTTTCCGGGGTAGGCCCTATCCTCCGACAAAAAAAACAGCTTGGTGGACGAAAAGGTTGGAACAGCCAGAGGAGACCAGCTCTACAGGTGAGGAGGTGGTTGGAGGGCTGGAGTTAGGAGAGGAAGAGGACGATTTGGAGCTTGGCGGTGACAGTTTGCAACGCCTGAAAGACAACATGGCTACCCCTGAACAGCTTCAAGAGCTGATCCAAGCAGTGCAGGGAATGAACGTAGAACTGCAGAATGTTAAAGCTGAAAATGCCGCTCTGAGACAAATGGTTACGGCTCGTGAATCTAGGGAGACGGACCTCCCCCCCATGCCCCTGTCCTCTGGAAAATATGATTGATCGCCAAAACGCCTCAAGGAATTCCTTGAATCCTGTGCCATATATTTTGCCTTCCGCCCACATTCTTTTGCTAGCGCCCACACCAAGGTGGGGTTTATGATCTCGAACCTCACCGGTAATGCCTTGGCCTGGGCCTCCCCTTTGGTGACGAACAATAATCCGGTACTCCAGGACTACGGTGCCTTTGTCACCTTGTTGAAACAAACCTTCGAACAGGCCGAAATAACCCATATTGCCGCGGAAGAACTGCTAGACGTTCAACAAGGCAATAGTGATCTCAGAACCTACATCTCTTCTTTCAAACGCCTTGCTACGGAGGCTGGGTGGCTCGAACACGCGCAATTTACAATCTTTCGTCGCGGCTTAAAAGAAGAATTGAAAGATGAATTGGCTCGCATTGCACTTCCTACTTCTTTGTCTGATTTGATGTCTATGGCGCTTCAGATCGAATTCCGTCTCAGTGAACGCCGGGCCGAAGGACGAAAATTCCGCCTCCCGGCCAACTCACCCTCCTTTGGAACCCCTCCTCCTCCATTGCCCTCAGGGTCAGGCAAAGAGGAACCCATGCAGATTGGAGCCACGAGAGCCCCATTAACTCCTGAAGAAAGACGAAGACGGCGAGATACTGGTCTCTGTATGTATTGCGGGTCAAAGGCTCATCTTCTACGGAATTGTCCAGAGGTCCCTCCTCGCAGGTCGGGAAACGACAGACCTCGGAACTGATGGGGGTCGGTTTCCGAGGTAAATCTCCTTGCCCCTATGTTACCTTAGCAGTCACTCCTCAAGATGATACCTTGGACTCTCGATTGATGGTGGTCCCTCTTCTTATACAAACTGCAACCAAAAGACTAACTACTCTCGCCCTCATAGATTGTGGCGCAGCGGGGGTGTTTATGGATACGGTTTGGGCTAATCGACAAGGACTCCGGTTAGTTCAACGCGAGGATTCCCAGAAGGTGGAAGGCGTAGATGGGACCCCACTTTCCTCTGGTCCTATTACTCACACAACAGAACTTCTCACAGTGGTTATCCAACATCATACTGAATGTTTGAAATTTGACCTCATTCGAGCAGCCCACTTCCCGGTCATACTGGGCATCCCATGGCTGAGAAGGCACAACCCCTCCATAGATTGGTACAGGAATACCATTACCTTCGAGTCTGGATTTTGTAAGGAGTCTTGCATACCTATTCGGTCACAGGAAATGGTAAATATTCCCTCTTCCGAATCTACCGCCGCTTGCGACATTTGCTGCATTCCATCAGAATTAGAGGAGTTCCACGAAGTCTTTGTTAACAGAACCATATTGGAGCTACCTCCGCACCGACCAGAGGACTGTGCCATAGAGCTTGCCCAAGATGCATTAGTCCCTTTTGGTCGGATGTTTCCGTTGTCTTTTACAGAGAAGGAAGCTCTTCGACAGTACTTGGACGCCCACCTGGCTAATGGATTGATCCGACCTTCAAGATCTCCTGCTGGGGCCCCGTTGTTTTTCATCCCCAAGCGCGATTCTGCTGAATTGAGACCTTGCATTGACTATCGCGGCCTCAACAAGGTCACAATAAGAGACAGATATCCCATGCCTCTTATAGCTGACATCCTGGAGGCAGTGCAAGGTGCTACCATTTTTTCCAAGTTAGATCTCCGTAGTGCATACCATCTTCTCCGTATACGCGCGGGAGATGAATGGAAGAGGCATTCCGTACTCCTTTTGGGCTCTACGAGTATCGGGTTATGCCCTTTGGCTTGGTGAATGCCCCAGCAGTTTTTCAGCGCTTTATGGATCGTTTGTTTTCAGACGTCCTTTACATCTTTGCGGTTGTTTATTTGGATGATATTCTGATATTCTCCCGATCCCAACCAGAACATAACCGGCATCTTCAAAGCATATTAGAACGTCTTCGGACCAACTGCCTCATTGTGAATCCTGAGAAGTGTGTATTCAAAACCAACGCCATTTCCTATTTGGGATTCATTCTGTCTAAGGAAGGTATCTCTATGGATCCCCGTAAAGTGTCTGCCATACAGCAATGGCCCACTCCCACCTCTCTGAAGGAAGTACAACGGTTCCTTGGATTGACAAACTTTTATAGGAAGTTCATCAGTCATTTTTCCCTTATTGTATTGCCTATAACAGCTTTATTAAAGAAGGAAGCAGGTCCTTTTTTTTGGACTGATCAGGCCAACAATGCTTTTGAGCAGTTAAAGAATTTGTTTTGCTCTGCTCCAGTGCTTCGCCAACCAGACCAGACAAAACCATTTATAGTAGAGGGTGATGCCTCCGCCGAGGCTTTGGGGGCCGTATTACTGCAGGAACATCAGGGAATGGAACACCCAGTGGCCTACCTCTCAAAGACCTTGTCTGTCAGTCAGAAGAATTATTCAGTAATCGAGAAAGAACTGTTAGCACTCAAGACAGCTTGTGAGGAGTGGAGACACTTATTACAGGGTAGCTCATCACCCTTTATTCTACGTACAGATCATAAGAATTTGAAAGTCCTCCGGGGAATGGACTGTATCAATTCCCGACAAGCACGATGGGCTCACTTCTTTAGTCAATATGACTTTGTCATAACATACATCCCGGGCTCCCAAAATGGTCTGGCCGACGCTCTTTCCCGAAGGAATTCCTCTGAGTCGAGTACCTCTCATCCAGCAGAGGCTCTCATACCCTCTAACAAGATAGTGGGTGTAATAACAACCTTCTTGCAAGAATTGAGATCTGCAACTACGGAGGAAATGGAAGGTCTGTTGCCTCTGAATAAGAGGAAGGAGTTGAGAAGGACGGAGGGGCTCCTCTGGTACAAACAGAGGTTGATTGTCCCCACACAAGCCTTGCGAGCGAAGGTGCTAGGTTGGTGTCACGATCATGAGACAGCCGGTCACTGAGGACAGAAGGGTACTTTGGAGCTAGTATCCCGTTCGTTCCATTGGCCCTCGATGTCTAAGGAAGTCAGGAGGTATTGTAAGGCCTGCCCAGTCTGCGCCCAAAGCAAGGGTTCAGTAAACAAACCGTTGGGGTTACTAGAACAACCAGAAACCCCATCGCGGCCTTGGTCCCTTATCTCAATGGATTTCATAGTCGAATTGCCGGTGTCCCAGGGTTGTACATGCCTTATGGTTACGGTAGACTCTTATACTAAGTTAGCTCATTTCTCCCCTTTGGTTGGTATACCTGCAGCTCCGAAACTAGCCGAGGTCTTTCTTAGGGACATATTTAGACTACATGGGCTCCCGGATAAGATAATATCTGACAGAGGGAGTCAGTTCACTTCTCGTTTTTGGACTGCCTTGTGTCATCGCTTGAAGATCAACCGAGCTCTGTCTTCGGGGTTTCATCCCCAGACAAATGGCCAAACGGAACGGCTTAACGCCACTTTGGAACAATATCTGAGGTGTTACATCAATTACCATCAAGGCAACTGGGTTTCCCTTTTGCCCACCGCAGAATACGCCTATAACAATTCTGTACATTCGGCTACCAACCTAAGCCCTTTTTTCTGCACTTACGGGCTTCATCCCCGGGGAATACTGCCCCTACTCAGTACCCCGACCAACATACCCTCAATCGAGTCCACATTGGCGGACATCTCCACGGCCCATAAGAGCGCCCTGATCAGTTTGTCCTCAGCCAGGGATAGGTATAAATCTCAAGCCGACCGTCATCGTCAGCCCTGTCCCCTGTGGAAGGAAGGGGATTGGGTTTGGCTCTCCACTAAATACCTGCCTCGTTGGGTACATCCTACAAAGTTATCCCCCCGTTATGTGGGGCCGTTTAAGATTATTAAACGGATAAATCCAGTGACCTTTGAACTTAGGCTTCCCGAGGATATGCGTCGCATTCATCCAGTCTTCCATTCTTCTCTTTTACGCTCTGTGGACTCCAATAACCCCAGTAACAGAAATGTACATCTCCCTTCGGATCCCAACCCCGTTCCTGAAGAATACGAAGTGTCTCATATTAGGGATTCCAGATTCAGAAGGGGAAGATTGGAATATCTAGTGGCTTGGAAGGGATATCCCCGTTCTGAAGATTCCTGGGAACCAGAGTCCTATGTTCATGCCCCCCTCCATACCCAGAGGTTCCATCGCTTCCACCCAGGTAAGCCTGGGTGGTCCAGACATAGAAGGGGGCATACTGTCATGCGCCGCCAGCATTGGGGGATATGGTCGCGGTGGAGACTGCGCCGCCATTAGCAGCCCATCGCATCTCGCCGCGTACTGGGAGAGCGGTCTAGTTGTTTCCGCGACGTCAGCCGCGGAGCGCCTTATCTTCCCGTCTCACCCGGAAGCCTGCGCGTTGCAACCCTCTCGCGTCAGGCTTCGGGTGAGACGCTACGGTTTTCCTCCGTGTTTTTCTTCGCCTTCTGTCTCTCCCTGCTATTTTTGCATACTCTGCCGTGTTCAACACTCCTCTTCCCTGTACTCCTGTTTTACTAACTCTGCCATTGTCAATACTTCCTCAGCCGGCACTCCTGCTCCTGTAGTTTCGTTTTGTCCCCAGTTGGCTTCCCTACCAGTCTGCTTGTTTTGACTCCGGTCCATCCTGCCTTCCTATTGTTTTCCCTTCCTTCACTCCGACGCTCAGTTCCCTTCTACTTCGGTTTATCTCAACCGCTCAACCTGCTTTTCCGGCTTCTACTCTACGACGGTACCCGCTCACACCAGCTTGGATTGGGGTTTTTTTATGCCATTGGGCTTTTTCCCCCACTTTGTCTGCTCCGGCAGGGAAGTCCCCACTAGACCTCTTTGTACCAGGTCAAGGTGGCTTCTTTCCGGGGTAGGCCCTATCCTCCGACAAAAAAAACAGCTTGGTGGAAGAAAAGGTTGGAACAGCCAGAGGAGACCAGCTCTACAGGTGAGGAGGTGGTTGGAGGGCTGGAGTTAGGAGAGGAAGAGGACGATTTGGAGCTTGGCGGTGACACATATAAAAGCTGTTAGTGGACACGGACATTCAAATGCACTGAGAAACAGAAAGAGAAACATGGAAGAACCCAGCAGAGGTGTTGCTAGCAGTGGGCGGTTATGGAGGGCTATGGCCCCTGGTCTTTTGGTTGCATCCCCAGATAGAAGCTAAGGGGCTACAACCAAAAGGCTAGTTAGCCCTGGGTCCTGACAGTCCTGACATTAGCGTAGCCCGGGACCTTTCCCAGACCTAGCAGCACCCCTGCTGCAGGCAGCAATGTGCACTCGATCTAAACTGCACTGCATGGTGGATTGGAGACTAGGCAGAGGCGTTTATCATCAGATAGGGGACCAGGGTGAGGCCTCTGCGCAGACAACTCAGCACTAATCCAATACAAAACGCCAGTGCCCCAGACTCCAGTCTGTCTGTTCATTATATCTGGAGGATGGCATCTTCCTCACTTCTCTCCAGGGGAGCAAGTGATGTGTCTGTGTTAAATGGCTGCAGGGCAGTCTCAATCCTCTGTGGCCACCTCACAGTGCTTACATCTTCTCTCACTACTATCAGGCACTGCTTGGTTGCTAGACTGTGAGCGGGGCCTTGTGAGAAAAGAAGGGTCTACACAGCATATAGTGACTGCATAATCCTTATTTAAAAGGCCTTGTAACCCCATATTGGGACTCGCACATTAGAGGGTTTGTTTTTTCATTGTGTTCCCTTTTGGAATATTTCACGGTCTTTCAGTCCAGGCTACAAATAGAAGCTAAACAACATGCGGCCTAATTCATGGAATGTTTAGTACGGTGTAAAGATACTTTGCACTGCCAACAAACACCCGGATTCACAGAGCGGCACAAAGTGTATTTTTGCTGTGCAAAGTCATTTTGCAGCACGCTAAAAGTTCCATGAATCAGGCACATAGACTCAAGTGCCCATCCCATACCTTATCGAAAGATGTTTAGTTTTGAAAACAGGTGGCATTTGTCAATGGCAACTGGCTGCAGATGTAAGTAATTGGGCTAGAACGGTATAAAGTTGTGCACACTTGCTGAAAAAGCTATGGAGCTTCACCTCATCTCACCAGGCTTGCAGGGCAGTGGGCATACAGTCTGAAGTAGGCATGCCACCTTGGTCAAACAGCATCTCAAACCTTTTCCGGGATGTCCAGGAAGCAATTAAGCAACGCAGCCTGTTGAGCATCAATAAGAGGTCCCCTTTTACAAGCAGCCAGGGTGCAAGCCATGGGAAAAGGCGACAACTACAGTGGGACAGTGGTGTCACACTCTTTCTGGGAAGAGCCAAGGTGTGAGTAAGTAGTACAGCAAGGAACACCACAGGTGTGTGCGCTAACTGCTGTGTGTGTGCAACCAAAGCCACTTTCACTGGAACTTCTGTCACCTTCTGTCACCTCATTGCCAAGATGCCAAGAAATGAGATAGACAATGGTTAAATATCCATAAGGACAATGCAAATCTTAAAACCGCCATCAAACTGCAGACACCGACCATTCCGCGTGAACTTTCTATATTACACACTGCAAGTTATCCAAGTTTTTAGCAAATAAGATAATTGAATGCACACATGTGAAAATGAGCAAGCAAATTAAGTCCATAGGTTTGTGAGTTGGACAGCCACATTGATCAGTGGCTTTCCTGGAATGCACACATTTCAAACTGGGCGAGTAGCAAATGAAATAAATAAATAAATAAATAAATAAATAAATAAATAAATAAATAAATAAATAAAACTGCTTGAGTTGGATATGCAGGTATGACCTTTAAAGAATATGCACAGACTCGGAAATAACAGATATTCTGTGGACAAAAGGAGACTCATCTTTGATTACATGTTAGTAGCCCGTCTTCTAATCTCTAAGGCGTGACTAGCAGAAAAACAACCTGATTGCAAGTAGTGCCTGTTTAAGACAGGGAGGAGTCGGGCTTCTGAGATCACAAACATGGATTCCGAAATTCAAGCTAGTATGGACACATGCTGGCTCCCTTTCTAATCCTACCTTATGTATTATCGGCACACTTTTGTTTATATTGAGTCACTACAGATTTCATCATATAAGGAAAACAATTCAAAATGTTGATTTTTTCAGCAATAAATATTTGTCTTTTTATATTTTTTAATAAATTACATTACAACTTGTTTTTCTATTTTAGAACCTGCCAATAGAACCAAAGATGATGGGTGAAACACTAGATGAATGATCCTTCCCTTGACGGTTCGTATATATAGGGCGGCCGGGAAATAAATAAATTAATAAAACGTTAATTCACTGGGCCTCATTACGACCCTGGCGGAGTGGGTTTACGCCAGCGTTATTCGCGGCGGACCCGTCCGCCCTACTACGAGTTCCCGTAGCGCCATGGAGCGTTTTCCGCCTGGTTTTTCCGGGTGGAGAAATCCATGGCGCTACGGGACCTTGTTGTTAATTACGCCACCGTATTTTACGGTGGCGTAATTAACGCCTTCCCCACTCCCATTATACCCTATGGGGCAAAAATGGGAATGGGGAAGGGTAAAATGGGGGATGGGGATTTACCGCCCCGCCAAGGTCGGAATGGGGCGGAAAATCCGCCAACCCCCATGGCGCTATCGGCAGCTTTCCGGCGTGCTCCATGGTGCATTTTGCACCGCGATTTCCGCCAGGGTCGTAATGAGGCCCACTGTCTCCTTTGTTTAGTTCACTCGCCTCTATGTATTCCCGTCTAGTGCTTTCCTCTGCACGTTTGCTTGATTGCTTCTCCATACTTGGTCCTCCATGATTGTTGCTTCTTTTCTGCTACTCTTGATTGCTGCCTCGTGTACATTCTGCCTTCATTGACTGCTGCCTCGTTGATAATTTATTTACCTGCTGTTTCATAAATATATTGCTCCTTAATTCAGTTTTACATACATTGCTCCTTGAATGATTATTCCTTCATATAGGTGTCTTCATGATGTGTAAACCCCTCACTAACCATGCACACCATTCGATGTTCAACCTTAGACAACACACATCACACAGCCACACACACGCTCTGCAGGTGAACACCTGCTTTGGTCCCAATTCAAACTTGCTACAACCAGCTAATATCACACAGTCCTGCAGCAAACCTTGACCCGCCCTCCCTCATAGGGCAGACTTTGTCAAGAGGAAACAAAGCAGGATATCTACAAGGTCTGTTCTATTGTAGATAAACAAACTCCAAGGGTCCTCATCGCAATTCATCTAGAAACATACAAAGACACATAGATCAATTTCTTCTCATTTTCTTGCATCAAAACTTCAAGTTACTCATCTTGCCTCTCCTTCTCCTGCCACTAACTTCTCCTTCCCCTTCCCCATCTAATGGTCTAGCTCCAAGAGGCTGCCCAAATGGCATAGACTTTATATTACATTCCGTACCATTACCTTGCATTACATATCACAGGAGTCAAACGGTTGGCTCAAGGGACTCGTTGTTGGGTGGGTTCCAGTAAGAAGACTTTATGGAGGTGATGGCCAGTGGATTCCACTTAGCCTCTTGTGGGGGCTTCTTTAACTGATAATTCACGTCAACCTTTACCGTAATGAAAGGAACAGAAGGTGCACCTCTTGTGCTCTACACACTCTGTGCTTAATTTGTGGGACAGGAGTGAGCTTGAACAGAATTCTATGGTATCTGCTTCATTTATTTCTGAGGAACTCCTGCAGACAGGCACAATGTGGAGCAGAAGGGCTGATGGTGCACATTGTTGTTCTGTCTTTGTTGGGGAGGAACATTTGCTTCCAGACGGTGGTTCATGTCACCCATCTCATTGAGGAAGGAGGGTTGGGCGAAACTGTTCCTTGTTCTCTGTTATTCAATTATTTTGCCAATTTCTTTTGATGGTCAAAATTCCAATAGTTTCGGTTCAATGTTAATGCTGAAAGTGATCAAGGCCTCATTACACAGATGGCGGTAGGGATTTACCGGTACCGGTAAAATACCGGTACCGGTAAATCCCTACCGCCTTACTACGAGGTCCCTTTGCGGGTTGGGGGATTTAACGCCTGCTTTTTGCAGGCGTTAATATCCAACCCGCTAAGGGACCTCGGAGCTAATTACGGCACCACAAAATTGCGGTGCCGTAATTAGCGCCTTCCCCATTCCCATAGAGCCCTATGGGGCAGAAATGCGAATGGGGAAGGGCAATGGCGGAAGGGGGATTTACTGCCCCTCCAACCTTGGAATGGGGCGGTAAATCCCCTTTCCGCCAAGGCGGTGCCGGTATTTTACCGGCATGAGCCATGGCGCTAATAGCGCCATGGCTCACCGCCTACCGTGTAATGAGGCCCATTGTGTGGAAATAGCTTTTGAGCCACCATTCTTGTTGTATTCCGGTACCACAGGATGTGCATGGGCTTACCTGACCAGGAAACACATATTGCATTGACAAGTAAGGTCACTATTTACATGGTGTATGCACTAGATGATAGAGTTATTGTGACAGGGCCAGCTGACACTGACAGAGCCTCTTGGAGTTCATTTGCAAAATGTTATGGGTGCTTATTTTGTTTGATATAATAGCATTTACTTTTACTTTAATTTTTCATCTCAGATGGTTACAGGTCCATTGCATGCATTAACTGTGTTTCACAATAAGAAAGTGACATAGGATTGCAATAATGAGATCCAGTGATGGCTTTGGTGATACAGGGTTATGATGGTTTGCTTTTGAGTTAAAGCCTATCTCCCTGGTGCAATTTGGACATATGTATGCACAATATGAAGTGCACTTCTAGAGACACCTTGGCATGGGTAAACGGTTTCGTCAATTCGCTCAGCTGATGCACTTTCTTTGAAATGCCAACAGCATTTCTAATTACTGCCTGGTGTGGACATTCATAGCGTAATATAGCAAAGAAAACATTCTTCTGGGCTCTGAACTGGGTGGTTATGGCCTGGGACCAAATTCGTAGGCCTGAGCTAATGGAGGGCCCTCACGTTGGGACCAGGTGCAATCAATACCCTGTTCAGCCCTAAGAACAGGTGTTCATTATTATTAGCCCCCTGAGGCAAACCCTTATGGTGCTAAAGGCAATGTATTTGTTAGGAACCATGGGTCGACCCACTGTTTCTAACAATGAAATCATCACCTAACATGGTTGCCACGGTAATGGAAACGGGTGCTTCATTCTAGGACAGGCAGTAAGGTGAAGCATTGCGCAGCATCACCACAAACGAGAGAGCTTCAGTTACGAGGGAAGTGGAGTGGAGCAGGAAGTAAGGAGGGTGCCTCAGCCTTGCAGGTTGCTCCGAAGCTAGGCTTGATTGTGAGAATCAGCCTGGGGTTTAAGCAACCAGGCTCACCCATGAATGCCGAGGTTGCTGTAAAGGATCACCAGGAAGCTCCAGCGAAAACAGAACAGAGAGGCCAGGAAATCCTGCACCCAATAATGGAAATAGTCTAAGTAAATGGCAAAGTCTGCTTTATTGACAATCCACATAAAGCAGGGACAGCTTCAATAATGAACAATGAGTCATAAATGGAAAACGCGTCATAGTTGATGTAATATCAAGGACCACATTGACACCCTGGCTCCTGCACGGGCTGATTTCTGCAACCACTCCTTCGCCATTGGAGTCTTCCCCTCCCCCCTGAAGCACTCCCTTGTGCACCCTCTTCTTAAGAAACCCTCTGCCGACCCTTCCTGCCCGGCTAACTATCGTCCAATCTCCATTACTTCTTTTCTGGGCAAACTCCTGGAATAGCTGTCCATCTCCCAGCTTGATCTTGACACTGAATCTGTTGGCTGTCTCCATGACCATCGGTCTGGCCTCAGAGCTGCCACAAGCACGGAAACTGCTCTCCTGAACATCCGTGAAGACCTGCTCTCCAACCTCGATTCCAATACCCCCTGTGCCCTCATCTTACTTGATCTCTCTTCTGCCTTTGACACGGTCAACCATGCCATCCTGCTCAACCATCTCCGTGATAACCTGGGCATCACCGATTAGGCTCTGGCTTGGCTGAGCTCCTTCCTCTCGGGTCAACCCTCCCAGGTTCAACTTGGGTCCTTCCTATCCTCTATCTCTTTCTCTACCTGTGGTGTTCTCCAGGGGTCTAACCTCTCTCCCTGGCTGGTCAACCAATACCTGGTACTTCTTGCCCACCGCATAGCTGCTTTCTGCGCCAACTTTCACTGCTATGCGGATGACACTCAGCTCAATTATAGGCTACCATCAGCCACCTCTTCTCCTTCTCTCATCTCTGACTGTCTGTCTGCCATCAGAAGTGGTAGGCCGCCAATGATCTCTGCCTTAATTCCAGTAAGACTGAGATTTTCCTCATCGGCACACCTGCCCCCTCCTTTCCTTTCACTCTCTGGCCGGCCTCTTTTGGCCTTCTTCCTGCTCCCACCTGTGAGGCTAAAAACCTTGGGGTAATCTTTGACTCCACACTTTCCTTCTCTCCTCACATCTCTGACCTCTCTAAGAACTCACACATCCCCCTGCACCTCCTCAGATGTATTCTTCCTTTCCTCACCTTCCCCCCAGAAACTCACTGTCTCCAGCCTCTTTCTAAATCTGCCTGCCTCGACTCTACGCCATCTGCAACTCATCCAAAACAGGACTGTGAGACTTGTAATTGGCCTCAAGCCCAGGGATCGTATCTCTCCAGGACTGAAATCTCTGCATGGCTCCCAGTGGTGGCGAGGATTAACTTCAAAACCCTTTGCATTGTCCACAAGGCCTTCTGGGTCCTTGGACCTCAATACCTTCATCTCTCTCTACTCTTCGCTCATCCGCCTCCAACTCCCTCATGGTTAGTCACTTCTCCAATCAGCGAGTTGGTGGTAGGCGTTTTTTCTTCTGCTGGTGCCTCCCTCTGAAACAGCTTCCCTTCCTCTCTGAAACTTGAGGAGAACCATCTCCGGTTCCGGGAGCACCCCAAAACCTTCATCTTTGCTTCTTCTTTGTCTCCGCCTCCCACCTGCTGATCTCCTGGCTGAACCTAAAACTGCACGGGTTTACCTGGGTTCCCTCTGATCTGTGGCCCAGGCCGCCCCGCTAGTTGCACACCTGCACTGCCCCCCTGAAACCCTTCCACTCTGGGACTATTTCTGTATCCCTACAGCCCCTAATAGCACCTGATGTATGCACTCACCCTTGCACTTGCCACCAGCTGGCTGCACTTTTATTTATTTTATTTATTTATTTTACAGTCATCCTATGTACTGCATTGCCACCTCCCCTTTCCCCCTGCACTTTTCCCCTTGCCCCCTCCCTTGCACGTGTGCAATCTCAATCTCACCTGGCCTAGTAGGATTGCTGTCTCTGTCTTCCCTCTGTTTCCCCTCCCTTGCCTCATCACGCCTTGAAACACTTGTATATAGGCGTGTTATAAATGCCATATCTTATCATATCATATCAATATCACAATCTTAGTTGCAAAAACCTCTGGTGTCGGGGGACTGGTTAACAGAATTGTATTAATATACAATGTATAGGGGTTAGTCTTTTAATTGGATATAACTATCTGATGGCTCCACCTATGACCATCCCTAAATTGATTAAGGTAAGAAAGACATCATCTCAGTAATATGAAAATGGCTAATGCAACAGTTGCAGAGTGACATCACATAGAGAGTTTGGATTGTTTGGTATCTATCTAACCCATCTTGAGAACTTGACAGGTCATCAGCACTTCAGCAAAAATAGTGGTTTGGGGAGCGAAACCCAGGAACTGTTTCTTCCAATGAAATAACACACCATCGTTAATTTCCTATGCCACGAGCCAGAGCAACTCTTTTTGTACTTGGCCTTGTCAGGTGACTCTCGTTCTGGGAATTTTTGCGAAGTCGAGGCTTGTGCCCATCTGTGTCTGGAGTCAATGAATGGACAGTGTCTTCCAATTCTATATCAAGTGTGAGACAACCATGTTTTAAATGAGTTTACTCAGCTTTTATTGTGATTTTAGCTCACATTAATACAAGTGTTGTGACTCTTTCTGATCACTGGAGACTCAGTCGATCTGCTGCTCCTGCAGTATTAAGCTTTTATTTAATCAGCGCCTGACTTTCACAAGGCTGCTTGTTCTCTACTTAATCGAAGAGAAATATGTTGTATGCTTGGGAATTATTATCTTCTTTTCTCTTCAGAGCTATCCAGACCTCCCTTTTTTTGCAGTAACCTCAGAAGTGCCACTGTTCACTCTGCATGGAGCTATATTTCAGCTAATTCAGAAAGACGAACTACTCAGCAGTCTCAAGGCTTCTCATTCACTCTAATGTGGCTCTGCCGTCCATTTTATACAAGATGGCTACTCATCACCACTATGTTTGGGTATGTTATATTCTTCATGTCTATATGGCGCAAGCAATATTCTTCATGTCTAAATGCACATTTGACCCTGTGTTTGTGTTTCTTCATTTTGAGTGCATATCTGCTTCATGTCTATTGTACTTGCATGTGACAATCAGCTTTGAGGTCACTTGTTCTCGCCATCTTCAGTTACATCAAGTCCATCTCTTCTTGTATTGATCCGGGATAAGGCCGGTATGGTTGCCTTAGTGCATAGACTTTCTCACCTTCATGGTATAGAGGTGGGGAAGGGGGACTCTCTATGCATGACGTATTAATTTGCCTATCAACAGTGCTAATGAAGAAGAATTTAGTTTGTGATGCGCTGTTTATTTTTAGGCACATAACTTCCCATACTCATGCTGCTTTTCCAAAGAGCCTCACTGCTCCACTGCTCTTCGTTCCTGCTGACTGTGCTTGCCTGTTCTACTCTGTGCACATCTCTATGCTTTCCCTTTGACGCTGAATCTTTTGCTCTCATCTTTATATCCATCACTGGCCTGCCTCGACTCTCTCCATTCGCTTCTCCGCTTTCCTCCACGGCCTAAAAGAAGAATTGGACATTATCACATTATCCCATTTAGCTATACACGTACAGTAATTGTGTTTAATTCCTGTTATCTACTCTTAGACGAGCTCCAATGTGTCTCACCTAATAATTAAATTACAGTGTTTCTGTTTACCTCATTAACTTGTAATTATTCCACTTGTCGCGGTGTCACGGGACATCAAAAGCCTAGCGATGAATCCTCAGAGACTAGGGCGTAATGTAGTCTTTTGTGCTATAAAGCAGAATTGCCACCAAGGGACATAATTTTCCACATTCTTTTCAGAACTGCTTTTAAGAAAAATAAATACATACATAATCAGGCAACGCAACATTTCCATGCTAAATGCAATGTATTCAAAGTGTTTTCTGCAATTAAAAAAAATGTATTTGTTATGCTGTGCAGCATAGTTAATTTTGATCCCTAGATTACATGTAACGACCATTATTATCCATTCGGAAAAAAACTATTATGATTAAAGATCTCATTTTGGTCAAGTTAATTGGAAAGATAATTGGCAGAAGCTCTCCCTTTGTGAGGGTTTCCTTTTTGGTCTGCCTTTTCCATTATGGTGATCAAGATATTTTTCTCTGCGAGGCAAATATTTTTGTACCCGTTGTAAACGCCTCCGACATTGAGCTCCAGTCTAGTGGACGATGGTTCCATGCTTCTTTTGATAAGGCTTGGCTGTTGCTCAATGCGGAAGTAGATGCCCAGGCATAACTTATGAACACAGAGGCATGGATCCTCACAGCTTTCAGAAACTGCCTTCTCAGCCAGGGGTGGTCAAGCGGTCCTGTAAATAATTTTCAAATTGGCCCATATTACACACTTTCAGCAAGCCCAACCTTTTTGCGATGAGTACATTTTGAAATGAAATAGGTTACCGCACACAAGAGACCCAGGGTGCAGAGGCCTACAGAGAAATCTCCATAGTGGAAGCTAAGTGTGTTTTCTGTGCAGCTGAGCATCAGAGTCTTTCTATGCTTTACAGCAGCAGCCAGCAGCCTTGAGCCTGGAGGAGGAGTGAGGACCATAAAATCTCAGCTTCCTCACTAAGCGGACGCAGAGTATCAGCTAAGTGTGTTTTCTGTGGATCTAAGCCGCAGAGTCTTTCTACACTTTCCAGCACCAGCCAGCAGCCCTGAGCCTGGAGAGAGGGCCATAAAACGTCAGCTTCCTCACAGAGCGGCCGTGGAGTGTCAGCTGAGTGTGTTTTCTGTGTTTCCTGGGGTTCGATGGTTCAGGGGTTATATGCATCTCCTGGAGCACTTTGGAAAATTAAGTGAAACGGGTAAGTCGCCTTCCCATTCACTTCTCGTGGGCTTATTATTTGAATCCAATTTGATGGTTGTTTTGCCTAATTGCCTAATTACTGTCCTCTGGAGGGTCAAATGGCCTCCTAGAGCTATGACTTGCGCATTGGCACCTTACAAGATGACCTTCGAGCACTCGAATTTATGGAGCCAACCCCCGGGAGTTGCGGATTTGCATGCACCCAAACTGGTAACCTTTGCCTTGTCATCGGAGGACCATTGCGGTGTGAAGGCTAGAGCGGTTAATATGAACACCCTTATGACAGGGTGTTTGGGGCATGCTCAGGTATTAGAGTTGTCCATCCCTATGAGAGGTAGCCCTTCCCTGAGAGATACGCCTGTCAATGGCTTGGAGTATACGCTTACGGCAACAACAATGAAGCCTACAATTAATGACTTACTTACAACAAAAAGAAGGAGGAGCTGTGTTAATTTACATGAACTTAGAGAAGCAACTGTTCCCCAGGAAAAGGAGGGGGGAATGGGCCCGCTGGTCTTATTTAATTCATTTGACCTCCAGGATTTATAAGATTTATATATGTGTCTACAATAATCTCAGCGCCTGCCGTTTTATCAGGCACTATGCTGTCTTTAATTTCTACCATTCCTACGAGTAATGGTGGTCATTTGACAGGCAAGCCCTCTCATCCCCACATTGTCAATTCACCCACTGACCCGCCTAAAGAGCTCAATGATACAACTTTAACAGCCCTAAGCTTCGTTCTACACTCTTTGGTGTCAGTTTTCAAGCTACTGAAAAGTGAGGTTCAAACCCACTCTGGTATCTTCATGGAACTGACCAAGGAGGTGGGCTTTTGTGACTCTTCTTTGGTGGGCATACAAACAGTTCTAAATTATACGATATCAGAGAAATTTTGTGATTTGAAGAACGAAGTAAAGAGGCAAGCAGAGGGAATTATCAGCCTGCATAGTATCTGTTAGGCTATGTCCCAGAAAATCGAAATTTTTGAATGGTGACATCCCCCTTAGTGAAGTGGTGTTGCAGCCAGTATTGGCTGGAGAAAAAGCATCCTTGGTGATACCTTTGCACATAGTGACAAACTCGGACCTCAATGATACACCCCTCTCAATTTCAACCATGGAAGAATTAATTTGCTTAGCCCAGACAGCTGAAACAAATGGGGGCGGGGGGGTCGGACCTCGATTTGTTCGTAACCATTGAAGAGGTTCCAGATGATGGGCTTCCTGAAGAGCGAGCGCAAACCACTGAAGGGAGGCAGCATAGAAAGAAGAAGGGGCAAAAAACAAGAGGGAGGAGGAAACACGTTTATTGCACCCAAGGCTACTGAGTCGAACTCGGTACTAAAATCTAAATATCAATAAAGATAAAAAACAAAGTGAAAGCAAATTTCATTTGTGCAATTACGATTCCTGTCAGAACTGCCCCTTCCATAATACATAGTAAAAAACCAAGAGGGTGTGAGTCATCGTTCCCAGACTACCATCGATTTAAGTCTCTCGGCTGATATTGCGTAGTAAGGAAAAGACACAGTGCCTGCTGTGATTGGTTGTTCAGCTCTCAGCGAGAATCCGAGCATGGGTACCCAAACGGGTGATAACCAGGAAAGGAGGATGTCAGATCCATTACTAGTCATGATTTGTGAACCCCCACACCCAGTGTGGCCCTCTCAAAATCAACAGGGCCACAATTGGATCGACCCCAAAAACAAATACTATTGGCTCCCATTTTCAATAGACGTACATTTAAGGATAAATTGCTTAATGTGCCTTGGGAACAAACTGCTTCCTCAATCACAAACTACGATCAGCTTCTATTAGAATTAAAACTGCCAGTGGGCTCACAAACCGATAAACAAATCAACCTTGAAAAAGGGGATTTGTTTTCCTCCCGAGAGCGAGCCTGGTGTTCGGATAACTTACTGTCTGATTCTCTATTCCAGTAGCGGGCAAAGTTTGGGGAAGCACCATAGGTCTACATCGCCTGGCTTAGGTGGAGCGGTGGGCAATCATGAATAGCTTTCTTCTGGACTTTCCCAGTGCCCACCAACCCCTGGGGTCAAAATGGGCCCAGCAGTGGAGGACAATGGGGCATTATATGGTCAAGTGAGATCAGAACAGGTTACCCATCCGCTTGCTATTCCACGTGTATGGGTACAAGGCAGAATGAAAAATGGGGAAGGGCCCCTTTAAATCAAACTTCTATTTTGAATATAGTAAAAAAAAAACGAATTTGTACTTGTTTGCCTACAATGACATTGAATATGTTTGCTTCCCCGATAGATATTGCGTATCAATCATAAAATTGAGTTTCAAAAAAAAAGATGGGGGTGAAAAGGGTTGATTTGGAACAACTCGGTTATGTGATTTCTTCATCTACCTTGGGCCCTGTACCAACATCTGGGGATCATGCCAGGGAGGACAGTAGCAGAACTTTATTCTCGAAAAATGGCCCAAGTGCGGGAAACAGGTGGTCCAGTAAAAACGCAAAGGGGTGGAGGGTAAATCCCAGAATGCACATCATGACACAGAATCACAAGTTTGGTCTATGCTGCCCGATATTATGTCAAAAATATTTCTGAAATTGGGGGTGAGTGAAAATTCACTCTTGTTACTGAGGATTTAAGGGGTTTAAGTTGGACCCATGGGGTTCCTCATCTTTTAGAGGTCCTGGTTGAATTTGTTCAATTTTTGATAGCTATGACATCACTCTTTTTCAGGAAACATGGCTTATGGCACACTGCCACAATAATGGCTTCCTGTGCTTCCACAAATTGGCAATCCAGGGGACTAAGTGTGGGCCGGCTGGAGGCCTTATGATTGCAGTATGTGAAACCTTGGTATCAAATATGGAGCTCCTGCCCACCGGTGTAGAGGGCTTGCTTGCGGTAAAAATGACAACTAGAGCATATGGTCCCATCACCTCCATACTAGTAGTGAACGTTTACTGGAACTTTGCCTGTACTACTCTTACATAATTTTTGGAACCATTGTCTGATATTCTTTTGATGAGTTGCTTATCAATAGATTCACCCAGTTCAGTGGTGGCTGGAGACTTACATTCTTCAAGTATTGCCATTGATTCCTATGGGTCAGGTAGACCGCCGCCCCTGCCCACCAATGACAGGATTCAATGGCTCTCCTTTATAAAGGATTGGAATATATTTATGGCAAATGGTAATGTGCATGGCGATATTCCCCCAGCTCTAACTTGAGGGAGAGGGCCTGCCACAACAATAATCGATTCCCTCTTCTATCTCAGGACCTCTTGGCAAGATGTGTTTGCTTTTCAGTAGTTGATATGGAGGGAAGTGATCATCTGCCGATGTCGGGCTTTTCTCCTGGAAGCCCCTTAAGATCTTGCATGGCACGTGTATTGACTTAGCAGTAAACGCTAATAAGAAGTGATTAGTCAAATTCGGAAGAGGCGGAGTTAAGCTGAACATGGCCATGCAGAATTTGAGGGCCAACATGTCAGATCGGGAATTTAGTGGAATTTTTGTTCCGGCTAATTTTTCACAACTGCTATGGGATTTAGATACGCCCCATCATCATTTTGATGCTGCTATTTGTGAGAAAAAGAGGGAATTGAGGAGCGCGTTAAGACTTGTCGGGAAACAGTGTCCTGAGAGATCAGACTATCTGCGTCATGCAAATTCTTTGAAGAAAGCAAATAGAAATTGGCTCTGTTCCCATTGATTCCTGTGCCATCATAGAGATGGGGAAAGCATGCCCAAAGCCCAAAGGGACAAATCCACATGTAATTTCTGGGCTTTAATAACATAACAGCATTTATCCCAAGTAAGCCTGCAGAGCAAGGTGTAACTGAAGAGGCCTGGCATGCATACTTCATGGATATATGGCAGATCAGCTGATGACTTTGTTTTTCCCAGGAGAGTACACTTTGAAATGTGACATTATCTAAAGAGATTGTCTCAGACCTTACAGTGAAGTGCTCTTCTTACAGTTTGACTGGCCCCAACGGTTGGTGCTTTTTTCGAAGGGGTCCTTCAGTGTAGGTCAGTTCCCCCTTCGCAGAAGTCCTCTATAGTGGTCCCAATCTACAAGAGGGCGACCAGGTGGATCCAATTAACTATTGCCCGATTGCCCTCCTCGATGTAGAAAGTGAGATCTTTGCTGCGGCAGTGCTCCGTGACTTGGAGAGATGGGCAGATAAAAACAGCATTCTATCAAAGTATCAAACAGGGTTCTGTTGAAGGCTTTTGACGGGTCTGACTGGCCTGTTAACGTCTGCGGTATGTGAAAACTCAGGGAAGAAGGGTGGGCCAGTCCTGCATGGGATAGATTTGATGAAGGCCTTTGACTTGATAAATAGGGACTGACTTTGGGCCAAATTGCAGGCATTGGGGATTCCGATGGGCTTATTGGCAATAATAGTCAGCCTGCACGTTGTATTGTTGCCCCCCTCCTTTTCAATCTGTATTTGTCCGACCATGCAAAATCTTTTTCTCCCCATGCTCTGGGCAGTCCCAAGATTGGTTCATGTCCATTGACTTGGATGGCATACGTCGACGACATAGACATTTTGGACAACAGTGCAGTGGGGCTGCAAAGACTATGACTGCAATGAGTGTGTACATGCGTGAAAACGAGCTCCAATTAAATCTGTCAAAGACTAAAATCATGTCTTTTAAGAGACCTGGGAAGTAGGGTTCAAAATTCAGATGGCTCTTGGAAGGTCAGGCTCTATCTACAGCCAAGGAGGTTAGATACCTTGGTTTTATTATATATTTGTTTCCCACAGTGGTGTCATTAACAGCGGAACCGATGGCCAGAGCATTAAAGCTCTCTAGCCAAATTAGGAAATTGTATATTTCCTACTGTAAGTTTTCAGTTATTCCACTGATTAAGTTTTATATTGGGAAAGTGCTGCCCCGCTTGTTGCTGAAACTAGTCCTCAAGCTATGAAAATAAATTTGAATTATATGGAGGGGGTAATTTGGAGGAGAGGTTTAGCCTTCCCATAGTCTCTCCCTATGATCGGTCTGAGGTACGAGCTGGGCCTCCACTCCCTATTGAGGAACGTGGAGTGGAAAGTCAACTCTGTATATCGACTGATCATTTCCCCCTTGGAAAAATCCCTGTATGTAGATCTTGGGGCTGCCCTTGAGGTAAAGTCCAACAACTTCTAAGGTGCTTTGAAAGAGAAAGTAAAGGACCTGTTGAGGGCATGCAATACCACTCTGGAGCAGTTTATTAGTAATCCAGTTAGCTTTAAGAAAGCATTGAGCTGATAACCTGTTTTGGTGATTGTGTACCTATGGCGTAACCTGACCTAGTGCTTGTGTTTTCCTGTTAGTTCAATCACGTTGTGTGCTTGGCCTTGTGATTGACCTTGTGGGAGCCACTACAATAACCTAAACCCCTGTAGTGTGCTTTAAAATAGTGATCTTCTACCAGAAACCTCATACCAGTTAGGCCCATGTAATGTTCTGGCCTGGCTGGGAACCCTCCCTGAATGATTTGAACCTTGCTGTCCCACCTTGATTGTAATGTTGGACATTGCTTTTATGAATTTATACTCTGAGAACTTGAATTTTCTGGACCTGTTACTCTATACCATTTACTGGTGTCTGTACTCCAACTTCCCTTAGATGTGTACATGGGGACTGTAGTGGTGCTTAGGTTTCCCATCGGCCTCGTTACTTTCCCAGGTGGGTATTCCTGATCCTGGCGGAAGTGGGGTAATTCCATAAGAACTCTTACCTCACTGTGTTCTTCTCTTTTTCTCAATCGGGAGGAATCCCTTCCACCTTTGTTTTACTACCAAATCAGGGTATAACGGCATCTGGTCGTGGGCAAGTATGTGGAGCGGGTTATTCTTGCAAGCCGTCGTCTCCTGATCTGTGGCAGGCTTATATTGATATGTGGTCAACTGACCATTTTAGTTAATGTTATAAGGATGGTCTTTTTCATTTCCTTAAAATAGAGCTAAATGCCATTCAGCCTTTCAATGGTAACTGTCTTGGCTGGAATAGTTTTTTTTTAAATATCCTTCCCAATGTGGGGAAAATTGATAACACTGGTCGTGCTTCATGTACCTTTTTGATTGATGTTCCGCCCCAGGGCAACCGTAGAGGCCATCTGAATGTTCGTACCTCTGAGGTGCTTTTCTTACATATAAATGGCATTGTGCGAGTGGATTTTAATGTTTGCCCGACCACTCTGGTGCCCCTTCCTAAAGAAAATTGTTGGACACTTTTGCAAGATGTGGGCCTTTCCAGCTGGCCTGTCAATGAGCAAAGGCCACTTAATCTTCACCCTGTGTTGTACCCCTCGTCCCGTTGCGCTGGTTATAAAATGTTATCATCCGGTTCTCCAACTCATGGTCCACAATAAAAAAGCTGAGCAGACAGCCCAAGCCGAAGCCCCAGATCCATCCTCGGAAACATATAACAGACCAGGCTTTCACTGAACAGCTGCCTTGTTCGGTGTCTGTTACCAGGGGATAATTGCTACACCCTTAATCCTTAAACCTCGTTTTTCTTGATCACTGGCTCAACTGCTTCAGGCTACGCTGAGGAAGTGACTGATCAAATGTATAGGGTAACCGTGTCTTATTAAATAGCTTTTTGGTTAAATATCAAACGGTATTCTGAGGAAATATCGGAAGAAAATGCTGAATGCAGGTTTACTGAGCATTCGGCAGTAACGAAAAAAAACAAATCCCACTTTACCAAACGAGGGGAAATGGGGTTGCAGTGGTGTCCCCCAATCCCCATGTTCGGTAAAATGGAATTTGGGTTTTGCCCGGATGTCCCCCACTTCGATTACCTGACTTGCGGGAGCCCAATAAAGAGAACATTAAAAGAAAGGACCCTGCAGCGGCAGTTCCAACCCACGTTGGGAATTGGGAACTGATGTCGAAGGGGGTTGGGGGAGTCGAGGTACAGGAAAAAAGGAAAGTGTGCAGCCAACAAGTAAGTATGGGTAAAGGAGGAGCGGGTAAGGGGGATGTGGGAAAAAGTTATCTATGTGATCACTGCGCAAATCCATTTTCGGATTCAACATTTACGTTGTTGAAATTTCAGGTTCGCAGTGATCACATAGATCCATATCATGCCTTTAGCTATATACATTAATACATAACATACAATTTAATTCCATTCAGCAGCTTAAACTTTAACATACTCTTGTTTAGAGAGGAATTGCCATAGCATTTTGGTGCTAGACTGCCCATGTGGGCGGGACAAAGACTGATATGCAAATGGTTATTTCCCATCTGTGAAAGGTACAGTGAGCAAAAAGTGTGTACTGCAAACTCTCATCTCAGAACAGGTTATCATGCCATGTTCTTTCTGGAGAGGAGCGCCTGCTACCATTTTTTGGAATATTTGCAAGGAACTTGGGGTTGGTCACCCTAAGTTACTTGGGGGCAACCAGACGTGGACTCCCTGCTCACTGTGCTCAGAGAGGCACAGCTTCACCTCACTGATGAGGCCCAAAAAGGCTGAAACAAGTGTATGGGGTTGCTGTTGATACTCTTGTTCAGAGAGGAATTGCCATAGCATTTCGGTGCTGGACTGCCCATGTAGGTGGGACAAAGACTGATATGCAAATGGGTATTTCCCATCTGTGAAAGGTACAGTGAGCAAAAAGCGTGTGCTGCAAACTCTTATCTCAGAACAGGTTATCATGCCATGTTCTTTCTGGAGAGGAGCGCCTGCTACCTTTTTTGGAATATTTGCAAGGAACTTGGGGTTGGTCATCTTAAGTTACCTGGGGGCAACCAGATGTGGACTCCCTGCTCACTGTGCTCAGAGAGGCACAGCTTCACCTCACTGATGAGGCCCACAAGGCTGAAACACATGTATGGGGTTGCTGTTGGTACTCTTGTTCAGAGAGGAATTGCCATAGCATTTCGGTGCTGGACTGCCCATGTGTGGCGGGATAAACACTGATATGCAAATGGGTATTTCCCATCTGTGAAAGGTACAGTGAGCAAAAAGGGCGTGCTGCAAATTCTCACCTCAGAACAGGTCATCATGCCATGTTCTTTCTGGAGAGGAGTGACTGCTACCTTTTTTGGAGTAAACTTTAACATATTTCCAATTTATGGTATACACAACATTACAATAAATAATTTTAAAAACGAGGAAAAGAGATATTTCATGTAACACTTGTACATTCTAATGAGTTAACATTTTTGAGGGGGATCACATTTCAATCTGGCGTCCACGATGCAGCTGCTGCAACATATCTGTTATCATTGACATGTCAGGGCAAAAGAGGTTACCTTCCCCTACTTGTCATGTAGGCCAGCTTGCCACAGAACATTTTATTTCACTTATTTGATCAATTTAGATTGCCTATGGCCTTGATTCAGCTTTAGAACTCTCACAGCAAGAAGCTGTCAACCTACTTTTTGGCATTTTACTAGGCCATAACGAGCTGGACCACTCCTTGGGCTACGCTGGCCTCGCCAGAGTCAGCCCATGTGGCTCATTCTACTCATTACCATGCTACTCTACTGACGCATAGTGGCGCTCCAGTTGGAACTTCACTGTATTATTTCAGAGGACGTGTTCTCTTTGGGCACAGAATGTTTGACTCAATAATAAACCCTCAGGGTCAGCCGTTATTAGCTGACTTCAAATAAGGTTCAAATCCCTTTTGCCTCTATTACTCACCAATGAGTCTCGGGAGGATAGCCAGGGGCAACATGCTCGCCTTGGAAGCAAGATTATACGAAGCCCCACAGGTTCGAACCCAAGGGTCCACGCTTTGAAACCTCTGGGTATTAAGCGTGTTATAAATAACCTATCATATCATATCATGAATACTGTGAACACAAGATGCGGCTAGGATAATGATAACCACACGCCTAACATTAGACACATTCATCTATAGTTTTCAGGACAGGTAAAACCTCACAGAGACATCATGCATCCAGCTGTCCATCCTAATCTGCTGTGGATCCAAACGTTAAGAACACCAGAGTTTATGGAGGCCATAAGGGAAGGACAGGGCTCTCACTGTTCGCATGTGAACAGGAAGGGTTTGGGATGTTCGGCTGCACCCGTGATAGAAGCTACTGAACAGGCTGGGGGCTTAGGGAAAACAACACACAGTTGCAGGTCATCACAGGTTTCGTTTCAGGCCCATCACTGAACATGCAGTGCAATCACTCTCATGCTGTTATCTTCATGCAGTGCATAAGGATATGGGCCTCATTCCGAGGGTGGAGGTAGCCATGCTGCTATTAGCACCATGGCTGCCTCCAAACTCGGGTCCGGGTTCATTGAATGGGGAATTACCGTGTCATTCCAACCTTGGAGGATCCGGTAATTCTTCATTCAAAATACCCATCGGGCTCAATGGGAACGGGCCCGTTATTAGCTCCCTGGTCCTGTAGCGGCTCCCGCTAAGGACCTCGGAATGCAGCGGTAAGGGGTTAACGGCACCAGCATCCTTACCGGCGCTGTTAATCCCTTACCGCTGCACTAGGAATGAGGCCCTTGTTACTGTATCACACTAGGGGCAGATCGCAGATAGCTACATAGAAAACCAGAACAGAGTTATGGCCACAGAAATGATTAGTTCAGCATATTGTAACGTGCAGAAAGTTATTGATTCCAGATTCAAGATGTATTGGTTTAGCATCGGAAGCAAGTGCACAGACTCAAGAAGGACAATTGGAAAGGATTTAAAACAGATCAATACCAAAGAATCCGAGGAAGGAGAAACATTGCATTGGTAAGAGATAAATATCCGTAACATGCATGATTGTCACAATGAAGTCTACAAATAGGAGATAAACCACTTTAATCGAAAAGTGAAAAAATTCACTCCTAACGTAAAGATCTTGGGTCATTTCAAAGATGCAAAAGTACAAAGCGCAGGTTTTGGAGGTTTTAGCCTCCTGGGAAGGATCTGATCCTGGTAATGTGCTGCACACATGAAATTACCAACAGCCTGAGGTGTTATTCCCAACACCGCCCGCCCGCCCCTAGTTTTCAAGAGGGCTATAAAATCAATTGTGTTTTCTCAATGAGGTCATTGATGTTTCAGTGGGCACAGGCACACATTTTCAGACATGCCATCCTCGTAGAAAGACTCGGAATGGTTGGATGCTATTGCATTTAGCTCCTCAGTGGCAAGGCTGGTCTGTGCCCTGGCTCCTTTACGTGCCAGAGAGAAGCCCGGCAATTGTACTTAGGGTGGGCACTACGCTCAGCAGAATGTGCAGTACTTAGCTCAGTTCCAGCAGGGCCTGTAACTGTAGCAAGCCTGCTTGACCCAACAGAGTATTTAGGTCCCAGCATGTTGCTTCAGTTGGCTGCTGTGATGCAATGGTGAGAGGTCCATGCAGGAGTTCTGCCTGGAATTAGATGCGGCTTGGTTAAGCATTCAGCATCAACCCAAGATGGCTGCCTGTGCTACTGGAACGAAGGCCCAATGGTACATGCACGCCCTCTATTTATCTATTTCATTGGCACAGTTGCTTAAAGGTTTAGATCATCTTATTGCGGCTCCAGTTAGCAGAGTGCATCTCTTTGCCAACGCATGATTCCATTGGTTAAGAAAGAGAAATGCGAGTCTGTGCATGCAGTGCATGGGTCTTGGTTGTCCTCAGGTACCAATCCTCAAAGCAGCTATAAAGGAGGCATCCATGCATACCCAGAGACCCTGGAGCCAATGAACGCCTTGACTCTCAAGAGCTCTCTATTGTCTAGATGTAACATAGATGGGGCACTGAAATGTGTTACTAGCAAGGGATTATGCTTTCCTGCAATTCAAATAGAGCACTGCTTTAAGGCACCATGCCTTCTCTTTGGGGTTAAAGGCCCCTGAACCTCTGCACCCTCCCCCCATCTGAATAGGCTCCGAACTGTCCAAAGGCTTGGTCGGGGTGGGTACTTCTGTAGTGTTAGGAGTCCTGGAGAAAGGCATTGTCTTTCATCTTTTCTGTCAAGCAGACGTCATCCACTTCACAAGTAAATCTAGGAGAAAGGATATTCACTCATCAAGAAAGGCACCACACACAGCGCACCCATTAGCTCATCCTTGAGATGGCGATAAAACAAAGTGGACCTAATTTCCTCCTGCCAAGATGTCTCGGGAGCCAGTTGATTAAACCGTGATCTTTAAGCCATACGATTCTTCTTTCTCTGTTTCGACTCCAAAAGCTAATCCCTGTTGTGTGACCCTGATGATGGGTATAGGAGCCTAGGGCCATTTCTGCTTTAAGAGCCTCAAATCCACACAGCAATGGTAAGTAGCTAGAACAAGGGTGTGACTGTATGTAGTGCGCTCAACTTTCTTAAATCATGTCCGAATGCAGCAGAAACTATACTTGAGGTTCCCCTTGATGCCTCAAATAGTAGTATATAAAGTAGTATGTTGTATAGTTAAGTTGCGCAAACAGATTAATAAATCATAGTATCCAATACTCTCTGGGTGAGATTCCAAAACTCTCTGAGGTTAACACCACATTTCATGCTGAGAGCTGCCATCGCAAAACTACTGTTAACAACATCCCGGCTGGGGAATTCTATCGAGCACGCCGTAACTGCAGTACTGATCCCACATTCTCACAGGAGAGTGAATTTATCACAACTAGATTCAAAGAAAGAGGCTATTCTGACAACACTATAGCCAAAGCACGCATCAAAATTGATAGTAAGCCGAGATTGGATATGCTCACATTAGACAATGTCAACAAATCGAAACGAGCACCAAGAAAGTTCGAGATATCATCACATGATATTCTACTGATACACACAAGCTACATAACATTGTAAGCCGACACTGGGATCTTTTAAAACTAGACAAAGACATTATACCTTTTCTTAGCAAAAAACCATCCTTTGTTTACACAAGAGCACAAACTCTAAAGAATAGACTCTGTCCCTCATACATTGCCGAGTCTAAACCCAAAGGATCGGAATGGCTGAAGAAAACCAAGGGATTCCACAAATGTGGTACCTGAACTGTGTGCAAACATGCATACCCAGACTGTAATGAATTCACAACTCAGTTAGGTATCAAAACTATGATCCCTGACTTTATTCATTGCAGGACAAAGTTTGTGGTCTATGCTATAGCGTGTGTCTGCCAGAAGGTATATGTAGGAAGCACTATTAGACAGTTACGCATTCGGATCCGTGAACACCTGAGTAGCCTCAAAAAACAGGACCATTTATTGCCATTGGCTACCAATTGGCAAGAACACCATCAGATGGACAAAGTTGATGACATAAGATTTATTGGCCTAAAGAAGGCATCTATTGGGAAAAGAGGAGGAGACCTGAAGCTGAAATTGAGGCAGCTGGAAGCTAGAACTATTTGTAACCTACAATGTGTCCAACTTGGTTTGAATTCGGACAATGAAATGTATGTTTTTTTGTGACCTGGACTTGTATTTTAGACTAGTCATGTGCGATCTGATGATGAATCATTATTCATTTATAATCCTTTGATTTAGTCTGGCTTTGTTGAGATCCATCCAACTACCTAACATGGCCCTATTTGTGGCACATGTAGTTCCTATAATGCATCTTTTGCCATCACTATATTTTCAGGATTATTATTAATGACATGATCCTTCATCATTCTGCATCGGAAACATTTTTTTCCTCATTCATCAATTGTTTATTTTGGCACTATCTTCATACCCTTCTGGTAATCTAGCGCACCATCACTCTGTTTTTGGATTAGTGCATCATCCTTTTAAAATGGCAGTGTTTAATGTTTTGCACCAATTGCAGTATATTATCTTTGCAATGCACCAACCATATAGGTCCACCTTGACTTTAGTATGTTTACTTATCTGTCTGGCACGGGACCACTAGGGTCTCTCCAGTTATTTGTATTCTATTCATTTCCTCTTTCTAATTTAGTCTAATACCCCCTTTTTTTTGTATTCCCTCACCAATCTCTAATGTAATTACTCTTTATCTGTTTGTAATTCACAACAACAACAATCATACTGACATACCTTGTTCACATGATTATATCTGGTTTTGCATTAGGTTTAATTTACAAAATCCATTACCAACATCTTAATTCATTTTCATTTTCCGAAATTAGATTAGCGGCTTTAAAATGCAACCACGCATGACGCCACGGACTAACTATGCGCATGCGTGTGATGTCACGCGTTGTACGCGTGACATCAGACGCACTGGCGAGTCACTCTCATTACTCGCATTCACTAGCAAGGGCAAGCCTCCATTTGGGATCTAACCCTTTACTGGAACAAAAGGTAAAACTGTTTTTCTGAAATCAAGTCTTCGTATCTCCCATGCTTTGTTGTGGGAGTCACACACTAGGAGTCCTAACGATTTTTTTTTTTAAATACTGACCATCCATCATTCTCATTCATTCATTTATGAGGTATTGGAACCTTATTTTCATTGAAAGATTTTTTGAAAGAACATGCCAACGTACAGCACCCTAATCTTCACAAGGTGAGGGAACTGGCTAACTACCTCATATTTCCATTATTTGGTTTAAGTTTTTTTGTTTGTTTGTGAGCCATAAAATGCCAACAGGGCATTAATATATTGTTATATGTTCCACATCTTTATAGGCATTAGAGCCTCTCATTAAGTGGGTTTTCTCCACGGATTCAGTAAAGAGGCAACAGTCTGTATGAACTGCAACAATTAATCTTCATCCATGAAGCTACCTTGCAGAACTATTTAGGGTAAGAACTCATTAAAAGAGTACTGAGCAATCAGTAGCCCAGTGCTCATGGCTCCACACACACCTGATGAATTATTGATTTCCACAGTTTAATGAGGATATTTTCCATCATTTCATATATGATATTTTTCTTTGGTAATGTTTAGGATTAACCCCCAGCAACATCTTGGGTGAGTTACCAACATATCCATCTTGCATGATTTCTAACACTCACTAATAGGTATATATATATATATTTCTATATATATATGATTGGTAATGGGTCTCAACAATGCCATTATACATAAATACCTTTTTTCTATTCTTCACTAAGACTAATCTAATGGATTGAAAAGTAATATCGTCACATATTATTAGAAGTGAGCCTTACACCACTCAACAAACCAAGATTATTTACAATGCAATGTGAGACTAAAGAGTGACCATGTGCTAAATAATTTTATGTCTTATATCTCCACCCCTGCTCTCTCTCCCCATGACTGTGCCCGCCTGGTTATGGGTATGTACATCCAATTTTGATATTATATGTATCTTTGTTGGGCAAATTTGCCCTGAATCATTTTGCAATATGCACTTGTACAAATAATTGTGCCTTGATTATGTTTTGATGGGCATGACTCATGATGTGCCAACGTCTGTAAAAATGTTTTATCATCCCTGTTGATGTTTGAACCTTCACAACCTTATCACAAACAGCCTTGAAAACAACCTGATGATCGAAACACGTGTCGGCTGTGGCTGTACTTGAAATGAAATCACTCTTCACATACTGGACCGTTTTCATCTATATTTTTTTAATGTGTTATGAGATTGGAATCTCACCCAGAGAGTATTGGATACTATGATTTATTAATCTGTTTGCGCAACTTAACTATACAACATAACTACATTCCATACAGGAATGGGTTTGCCCACGTGGTGGCTACACCTCCCATTTAGGTGAGCACAAATGCTGAGTTTGACGTACCATGAAGGAAGGACATAGGTCAACTGAGGACATGCACTATGCACTGAAGAAACATTTAGGTGGGGCTAGCAGGATGTACGGTGGCATATGGTTTAGGGCTATGGCAACTGATATAGAGGATCCGTTGCCTCAGCAGTCCTCCAATTAGTGGTATATGGGAAACCTAAGCAACGCTCCAGTTCCTACCTACACCTGAGTCCATATGCACACTATTATGTTGATGACACCCAGCTATTTATTTTTAATTGCACAGTGATTATTTTATTTATTTATTTTTTATTTTATTTATTTGAATTTATAAAGCGCACAACGGCCCTGGGGCACCATGGTGCTGTTACAGTATATTCACTTAGATACAACTTAAAACAGACTGTTCAGAACTGTTGAGGGGGTTAGACAGTAATACGGTAGGAATGTTCCAAGGTTACATGGGAACATCATTCAGGTACATTCTAGTTGAAGAGCTTGGTTTTTAGAGCCTTTCTCAACGCCATAAGAGAGTTTTCCTTTCTTAGTGTGAGGGGAAGGGCGTTCCAAGCTTTTGGAGCAAGCACTTCGAAACTGGTGCCACCTGCTTTGGATCTATTGAACGCAGGGACTGAGAGTAGGTGAGAGTATTGGTCTTGTTTTGGTCTGTGAGGGGGCACTTGATATATTCGTTCCACTAGGTAGGAGGGGGCAGACTGAGAGAGACACAAAATGTGCTCTTTGATCGGGTGCCAGTGGACATCTTTTCTAGCCTGAGAGATATGCTCTCTCCTAGGGATACTTAAGGCCACTCTGAGAGCATTCATTTGTGTGATTTGCAGTTTGTTAATGTTATTGGCAGAGGTGACTTGGAGTAGGACGTTAAGTAATCCAGCTTTGCGCCAACAGTGGCTCTCGCAATGTGGAGGCAATGTTTTGGCGATCAGTGTGGTTTCACTGCATTTATGATTTTTGTCGTGAAAGCAGCAGATGATGAAATGGTGTTGACTTGTCTTTCCATTGATAAGGTGGAGTCCAAGTATACGCCCAGGGTTTTTACTGCAGCAGAGACTTTAATTACATAATCTCAAAGATGAAGGAGCTGTATTTTATTTGTTTATGCATGGACTCTTTGGGGCCTACCAATAGAATTTCAGTTTTTTCCCCATTGACACATAGGCCATTATCTGCCATCCAAGCCTGCATGACGGCATATTTCTTCTGGAGGGTTTTGAGATCTTGTTTTATAGATAGATCTGTACATCTTCTCCTCCATTTACCAATGGATGGATAGCCACTGGCTAGGACTAAATTGCAATAGGACTGACCTACTCATTATCAGCCCAATAAACTGTAGCAGAACACTACCAGCCTTCCTATCTGTTTTTCAGTACAGTGCATTGACCTGCAGTTTTAACTAAAGTGAAAATCCTGAGTTTCACCTTTTGACTCACATGTGCTACTTACATCGAAAGTTAATTTGGAGTTTAGAAGCATGATTTTTTCATTACGACTGTTTAAACAAATTCAAATTTACCTTGATGCTCCCATCTAAAATACATTACCTGGGATAGTATAGGAGCTAAATTAGGCCATTGCAATGCAATCTGTATGGGCTCATCCAAAATGTTAGTAAATATACTACAGATTCTGAAAAGCAATGCAGCCAGAATTGTAACTAATACAGCATATACTGCCCATATCATCCACATTCTTCATCAATTACATTGGCTAGCTGACCAACAAAGAATTAAATGCAAGGTTGCCACTTTGGCACATAAATGTTGCCACAAATCAGCACCTACACATTTTTATTTGAGACTGATCCATCAATCAACGACTCAAAATCCAAGATGAACCAATTTACATGTATTTACCCCTCCTAGATTTAAGTATCACTCTGCGAGAGGAAAGTGATTCGCTGTGCTGGGTTCCAAGATCTGGAATTGCAAGCCGCATAGACAAACACATAGACAAGGAGGCTTACTGGGTGATGACTGCGCAGCAACAGGATAGAAAGACAAAATGAGATGTGCAATTAGGACATGGAATGCAATGTCTTCTCTTCAGGCACTGTATCATTGTAAATGTAAAGAAATCATTGATTATCCTTCTATAATATTCATAATGTTGAAATCGGATTTGTGTTCATCTGCAGCGTACTGTAATCCTTGAATAGCAATCAAGAATGCACAGGTTTGAATAAAACGCAAAATGTCCATGGCCAATGGTGTAGTTGGCACAGTCAGAGGGCCAGAAGAGGGTAAATTCTTTTGCTGAGGCAACAGGTTTTTGAGAAGTCTACATCACACCATATGCAATGCACGCACACACATGCACACACACGCACCTGCTCACAGACACACATTCAATGTGGCCCACTTTTTGTGGCATAGAGATTAACTAGCTGTTCCCAACATATCATAAATTAATCTAGCTCTCTCTCTCTCGCTGTGCTCTCTCTCCCTCTCTCTCTCTATCTCCCCCTCTCTGGATTTCTTTCTCCCTTTCTTTCACTCTTTCTATCTTGCTTTCCCTTTTTGTGCACTCTCTCACGCAGGACGTTGTCATTTACCACTACAGTGTGCCTGCACCCCTCGATCTCTCTCTCTCTCTCTCTCACACTCTCTATGCTCTCTCTCTCTCCCTTTCTTGACCTTTCCTGCATTTGCCTATGTCTTGCAGAAATGTCGCCATCAGACGGAGGGCCCATTATCCATACCAGTAGAGGTGAGTGGAATTTGCATAAGCTGTGCAGGGAGTGGTGGGTGCCTGACAGGATGTATAAGGGTCTAGGGGACTATGTGCCGGGTCCACAACAATATGGTATCCGTTTTTGTAAACTATTATTGTTGTGTGCATACGGAAACACATGTGCAGGTTTAGCAGTCCTTTTTCAGAAAAGCAAGCTACTTAAAAAGGGAATGATTTAACTGTAATTACATTGAACATCGACTCTTTTTAAAATTGTACAATGTAAATTTTTAATGATCAATTCCAGCATATGTGTTAGTAATTATACAAATGTTACACATGTCTTAGTGGTCAAAGCACATTATCAAAACCTTGAATAAACATATACATTGTTGTATGAAAGTAGGTAGACATTCCAAGATGGACAGTCTGGTATAATACAATGGTCATCTTTCAAGATATCATGTGACAAAGGGGTAAAGGAGACATATCACAAATGCGAGTTGCTGGCAGCTTGAAAGGGTGAATTGGAACCAAAAGAATGACCACATGTCTCTCTATTTGACCAATATGACTGTGATAAAAGGGTTGCATGCTTGAATCACTAAGTACATAATTCACCCTTGGCTTGGTGCTCATTTCATTTTTCACAACATCCCCCTAAAATGAAAGTGTTTGTACCATGGATCAAATACACTCTTTTGGTAGTCTCATGAATTGGGTGTGACGGTACAATGGGTGTGACTTTTGTCAATCCATGTCGTTCGAACATCTTGCTTGCAGGCATTTAGAGGAAAATGGGATGCAAGCATAATATGGGTGTGTTTGTGCCCAGGTCCGAAGGCATAGGCATTCTTTCAGAATTACATATACAGGATGATATCTGACTACATTGTACATGAGGAGCTCAAGCACAGAATATTCAAGTAGTACAAACTATATCATAGCAACTGTACAATATACTTTACTTTATACCTAACTAGTGGTACCACCCGGTGTTGCATGGGTCTGTAGCTGACATGCACGTGGGGGTCTGCTATATCCTTGTGTATGTTTTATTGTGTCATAACTTCCTATTTTTGAAAAATCGCAAAATCAGCAATCTCCCTAAATTGACTATACTGATAGCACAAACTGGACACCGCTCCACCCCAGTGCAGGGCGAATGGGTGGGGTTTGTCAAATTTCACTATCGCCAGTACACCCCAGACTGGTATGCCGACTTTGTGTCCTAACTTCCTATTGTTGGAAAAGACACAAAATCGTCAATCCCTAGAAATCACCTATACTGATAGCACAAGTCCGGTCCCCGCCCTTTGCAGAGACGAATGGGTGGGGTTGGTCAGATTTCACCATCGCCAATACACACCAGACTGACATGCCGACCCCGGACCAAAATGTGTCATGATCCCAGCAAAGGAGCACAGTTCCCATTCAAAAATACCAGGAAAGCAAGAAACTTTCAGGCCGATTCATGGAATAAATGTGCGCCGAAAATCCCGGCGCAGAGGGGCCAATACGTGCGCTGCGCCGAAAATAAGCGAAAAGCGCAGGGAAACCAGCGCACGTCGATTCATGGAAGTCCGTGCGCAAGAAAAGCAGAGGACGTGCGCTGAAAAAGCGCGCGGCGCAGGCCGGCGCACAGGTCAACCAACGTCGTGCGCCACGGCCACTGCGCTATCACTCCGAGCGCAGCGCACAGCTCTAAAGTAGGCGGAACACAGGGCGGGACACTCGGAATGGGGAATAAAATGGGGCACAACACTCGGAATGGGGAAGAATGTGGGCGGCACGGGGAAAGTATAGGAGGCAAGTGCGCGGAACGCCCACACGCTCGCATACAACACGTATTCATGGAATAGAATAGGGCAAAAAAGCGCACGCTCAAAGCAGCGCACAGGCACAAACAGGCACAAACACGACCGCCACAAGAAAGCAGGCGGTAGCGTCTCTGCGCCTGCAAGAAATGTGCGCTAAAAGGTGCGCCAACAAATAGCACCTATATACAGACATGATCAATGTCCAATACTGTGGCCCTCCAGGACAAATGACGTACAAAGGGGTACCCACAAACACAGACACGGGCTGAGAGAAAAAATAAACGTGTGCGTGCATACCGGGGTGCGCGGGAAGTTGCACACGCGATATGGCCGGGTACGTGGATTACAGGGGTGCGCGGGAAGTTCCACACGCGATTAGTCAGGGTACGTGGATTGCAGGGGTGCGCGGGAAGTACCACACGCGATATGGCAGGGTACGTGGATTTCAGGGGTGCGCGGGAAGTTCCACACGCGATATGGCCGGGTACGTGGATTTCAGGGGTGCGCGGGAAGTTCCACACGCGATATGGCTGGGTACGTGGATTTCAGGGGTGCGCGGGAAGTTCCACACGCGATATGGCCGGGTACGTGGATTTCAGGGGTGCGCGGGAAGTTCCACACGCGATATGGCCGGGTACGTGGATTGCAGGGGTGCGCGGGAAGTTCCACACGCGATATGGCCGGGTACGTGGATTTCAGGGGTGCGCGGGAAGTTCCACACGCGATATGGCCGGGTACGTGGATTTCAGGGGTGCGTGGGAAGTTCCACACGCGATATGGCCGGGTACGTGGATTTCAGGGGTGCGCGGGAAGTTCCACACGCGATATGGCCGGGTACGTGGATTTCAGGGGTGCGCGGGAAGTTCCACACGCGATATGGCCGGGTACGTGGATTGCAGGGGTGCGCGGGAAGTTCCACACGCGATATGGCCGGGTACGTTGATTTCAGGGGTGCGCGGGAAGTTCCACACGCGATATGGCCGGGTACGTGGATTTCAGGGGTGCGCGGGAAGTTCCACACGCGATATGGCCGGGTACGTGGATTGCAGGGGTGCGCGGGAAGTTCCACACGCGATATGGCCGGGTACGTTGATTTCAGGGGTGCGCGGGAAGTTCCACACGCGATATGGCCGGGTACGTGGATTTCAGGGGTGCGCGGGAAGTTCCACACGCGATATGGCCGGGTACGTGGATTGCAGGGGTGCGCGGGAAGTTCCACACGCGATTAGTCAGGGTACGTGGATTTCAGGGGTGCGCGGGAAGTACCACACGCGATATGGCAGGGTACGTGGATTGCAGGGGTGCGCGGGAAGTTCCACACGCGATATGGCCGGGTACGTGGATTTCAGGGGTGCGCGGGAAGTACCACACGCGATATGGCCGGGTACGTGGATTTCAGGGGTGCGCGGGAAGTTCCACACGCGATATGGCCGGGTACGTGGATTTCAGGGGTGCGCGGGAAGTTCCACACGCGATATGGCCGGGTACGTGGATTTCAGGGGTGCGCGGGAAGTACCACACGCGATATGGCCGGGTACGTGGATTGCAGGGGTGCGCGGGAAGTTCCACACGCGATATGGCCGGGGACGTGGATTTCAGGGGTGCGCGGGAAGTTCCACACGCGATATGGCCGGGTACGTGGATTTCAGGGGTGCGCGGGAAGTTCCACACGCGATATGGCCGGGTACGTGGATTTCAGGGGTGCGCGGGAAGTTCCACACGCGATATGGCCGGGTACGTGGATTGCAGGGGTGCGCGGGAAGTTCCACACGCGATATGGCCGGGTACGTGGATTTCAGGGGTGCGCGGGAAGTTCCACACGCGATATGGCCGGGTACGTGGATTTCAGGGGTGCGCGGGAAGTTCCACACGCGATATGGCCGGGTACGTGGATTTCAGGGGTGCGCGGGAAGTTCCACACGCGATATGGCCGGGTACGTGGATTGCAGGGGTGCGCGGGAAGTTCCACACGCGATATGGCCGGGTACGTTGATTTCAGGGGTGCGCGGGAAGTTCCACACGCGATATGGCCGGGTACGTGGATTTCAGGGGTGCGCGGGAAGTTCCACACGCGATATGGCTGTGTGCTCCCAGGCATTACCTGTACACCCTCCACGGCCCCTGCAGGCAGCACACACCACAGGGAACTACCCTGCACACCTGCTCATGTCTCCCACCACCCCCACCCCCCATCCACCAGGGACACCCTCCACCAGGCCCCCACCCATGTCTCCCACCACCCCCACCCCCCATCCACCAGGGACACCCTCCACCAGGCCCCCACCCATGTCTCCCACCACCCCCAGCACTGTGGGGAACCTGCCAGCAGGCCCCCACCCATGTCCAACCCATGTCTCCCACCACCCCCACCCCCAGCACTGTGGGGAACCTGCCAGCAGGCCCCCACCCATGTCCAACCCATGTCTCCCACCACCCCCACCCCCAGCACTGTGGGGAACCTGCCAGCAGGCCCCCACCCATGTCCAACCCATGTCTCCCACCACCCCCACCCCCAGCACTGTGGGGAACCTGCCAGCAGGCCCCCACCCATGTCCAACCCATGTCTCCCACCACCCCCACCCCCCATCCACCAGGGACACCCTCTACCAGGCCCCCACCCATGTCTCCCACCACCCCCAGCACTGTGGGGAACCTGCCAGCAGGCCCCCACCCATGTCCAACCCATGTCTCCCACCACCCCCACCCCCAGCACTGTGGGGAACCTGCCAGTAGGCCCCCACCCATGTCCAACCCATGTCTCCCACCACCCCCACCCCCAGCACTGTGGGGAACCTGCCAGCAGGCCCCCACCCATGTCCAACCCATGTCTCCCACCACCCCCACCCCCCATCCACCAGGGACACCCTCTACCAGGCCCCCACCCATGTCTCCCACCACCCCCACCACTGTGGGGAACCTGCCAGCAGGCCCCCACCCATGTCCCCCTGGCCCCAGGTCCTGACGATACACAATCATGGCAGTAATGGCCAGCATACCCAGCACAAACACCCAGGCAAGGATTGCATGCACCCACATAGTGAATGCAATCACATGACACAACCCCAAAGGCAAGTATGCAAAAGAACACATGTCTGTCACACACACATACACAATGGGTGCAAGTGAATGTCAAAACCCATATCATGACATGTAAGAAACCAAAGAGAAAATAACACAAGTGTAAGATAATATAAAAATGTATTAAAAACACAAATCAAGTAAACCAATAAAACATACAACTATGTGGCAAAGTAAATAAAAGGTCCATGTCCGATAACAAAAATGATAAACCAAAAAACAAAGGATTAAAAAATCAATATAATTTGTCCAAAGCAAAACCATGTAGTAGGAAATCAAAGAAAAACCATTACGTCATGGTGTAAACAATAAAAAAATCAAAAAATGTATCTCCCAAAATAAAACAATATATACAGGAATGTTCCAGGGTCCATGAGCCCAACAGCACAAATGAAACCTAATACTAACTAATAAAATAAATATGTACAAAAAAGTGGCCATTGTCCGAGCGGTCCAAAATAATAAAAATAAATAAAGGAAACCTAGCACTAACTAACTAAAAAACTATATACAAAGGCAGCGGGCTAGTCCTGCGGCTCACTTGGTGATGCTGGCCAGGGCATCCTCGAACTCCATGTCAATGTCCTGGAGGCGGGACTCTGTCCTGGCCCCGAGGTCTCGCAGGGACAACCCCATGTGCTCACCAAAATCCCTGCGAGCCTCCTCGAGGCACTCAGCCTGCCTCAATGCCCGATGCATGGAGATCTCCGCCCTGGCCATGGCGAGCCGCTCCTCTTCCGCCCGCTGCCGCTCCGCACCTATCCGCTGGCCAAACTCCTCCCACACGGAACACACCGCCATGCAAGGGTTGCCCTGCCCTCCGGCCGATGCCTGTCCCTCTGATCTTGATGGCCCTGAGCCATGATGCCTCCCACGTCGAGCCCGCTGCTGCCTCCGACGCCACTGCCTCTGCCAGCACGACGGCATCCAGGCTGATGGTAACCACCGACGCCGTCGTGCACGTGCCCTGCCCGATGATGCCGGCACATCTTCCATCTGCTGGGGTCCACTTGCTGTGTCGTCCACCCCTGCTGGACCTCCGACTCCCAACTGTGGCAGGGATGGGATCCCCACCGAGCTGGCTGCATTGGTCGGGGCAGGTCCACAGGGGGCCATGGTGGCATCTGGGCCGGAAGACGGCAAGGAGAACGACCGTTGGATAGCCTGCACAGAGGAGGAGAGGGCCGTCAGATTGGCCAACACATGCAGGAACCCCCCGAACATGGCCGATCCCAATTGGGCCACGTCGGCACGGTGCACTTCGTGATGACGTGCGTGCTCCTCCCGGGAAGCACGCACGTCATCACGAATCACAGCCGTGCGCATCGCGACCCCAATCAGGACCTGCTCCACGCGGCCAGGGGTTCCCACGGCCGCAGGTGGAGGGGAGTCAGTTGACATGGACATCCCCACTACCTGCGGACGGGCCTGGGACGGGGCATCCCTGCTGGTGCATGGTGGTGCACTCACAGGGTCAGGGACAGCGACATGCACAGGCACCTCCACGGTGACCTGTGCTGCCTCCTGCCCCTGGCCCTGGACTGCACCACTTGCACCAGCAGGGATGCTCCCACCAGGCCCCATGTGTGCACCAGTGTCGGCCTCCTCCTCCTCTGTGCAAACCACCAACCTGGATGGCTCCTCACCGTCTCCCGCCGTAGCAGGCCCCTGTGGGGGCTCACCCACCCCTTCCGCTGCAGCCGTGGGGGCATCCCCGCCGCCTTGCTCCACAGCGCCGTCTCCGCCCTCTTCTTCACTAGCCGCTGCGTAGAGGGAGACAAAGGACACAAGCATCAGGCTACTGTAAAATGGTCCCCTAGACAGGAAGCAATAGCAGATGAGCACCCCTGTCAAAGTACACTTCCATCATGTCCCTCCACAACACATGGGTCAGTCCAGGCAAAACACACACAGTAACAGGCATGGTGCATGCCATGCACATTTCCATGCATGTCCAATTGACTCTTGAAACATTCAATGATATGTGACTCACATGCATCATGGCTCATGCATATCACATGCACACACTTCACCTCAGTCACATCCATCTGGCCCCAAACACAACGAACACAGGCGAAACAAGGGTTAGTTGGGTGCGTCACAGAATCTGTGCATTGTCACACACATGTGTCATGCATCCATGGCATGCACAAGTCACAGACACGCAGGTCAGGCACACAGACATGGCTACCATATATGTACCTGGCATCAGCACCCATCCTTCACCCCCATCCATGTCCAGGTACAGAGACTGGCATGCTCTCATGTCCTAAATCTGCATAGGGCTCCCCATGCCACATTTCAACACTTGCAACAACCATGTGGGTCACACATCACTGGTCGCACATGCATTACCATGATGTCCCTGCACACATACATGCATACATGGCCCATGGCACACATACAGGCAAGTATCATAGAACCAGCACACCGCAACATGCCCTGTCTCACACAGTAATGCTTGCACACTTACCGCTCAACTCCAGACGGGCCTCCCTCTCAAGGACCTGGGCGTGGAGCGCTGGGCGTACGCGTTCCAGGACCCTCTTCTGGATGGAACTCATGCGGCCCCGGCCCCCCTCCACGAGGCGCCGGGCCTTCACAAGGGTCCTGGACCTCAAGTCCTCCCAGCGCTTCTTGATCTTCTGGACGTTGCGGGTTGCCACCCCCTCCGCGTTGATGGCAACCACACAGTCGGCCCAGATCCTCTCCCGTCCTTCCTTGCTGGCGCGGGACGATCCAAAGAGGGCATCATACTGCCCCAGGACATGCTCCACCAGGACACCAACTTCGGTGGCAGTGAAGCTGGTGCCCCTCTGCCCCTCTGGCCTGGGGTTGCCACTGGTGCCAGATGTCGAAGTGCCCGACATGGCAACCCCAGAGGCAGGTGTGGGTGGGCAACTGGGTCCTGGGGCTGGGCTGTGGAGCGATGTAATCCCAGTTGGGAGTCTTCAGTTCCAGCAGGGGTGGACACAGCAACTGGACCCCTGCAGATGGCTGATGTACAGGCACCAAATGGCAGGGCACGGTGGCAGCAGGCAGGCAGGCAGGCAGGCAGCAGCAGATAGCACGTGGGAGGCTGCTCAGGGCACTGGGGGGGCAGTAACTCGGCCTTCTGGGCAGGAGCGTGGTGTTCCGTGTGTTTTCGGGTGGCCAGCTTGATACGGAGTGATTTGGCACGTGAAATTCCTGCACGTCAGCGTGAAATCCGAGGAAAGGCCCTTAGCGCGTAAGTGCATCAGCACGCATACGCGATTCTATTGGACCAGAGTCCCTCACCGCGTAAGCGCGTCTGACGTGATCCGCACGGGCGTTCCCCACTCAGCACGTGATGACGGAGCACACGTGGAAATACTGCACGTCAGAGTGTCATCGCGTGTAATTGGCCAAAAGTGCGCGTACACGCGATTGGCCAATGTACGTGTATTACATCGCGTGTAATTGGCCAAAAGTGCGCGTACACGCGATTGGCCAATGTACGTGTATTACATCGCGTGTAATTGGCCAAAAGTGCGCGTACACGCGATTGGCCTATGTACGTGTATTACATCGCGTGTAATTGGCCAAAAGTGCGCGTACACGCGATTGGCCTATGTACGTGTATTACAGGGGTGCGCGGGCACTTACACACGCAAGTACGTCAGCGCACCTGTATGCCTGCTGCGTGGGAATTTCCACACGCTATTGGAGTGGGAACTAGATTCCAGGGGTGCGAGGGTCACACGCTCGCCTAGAACACGCGCAAGGCATTAATTTGCGCACTTATCAATAAACAAGCCAGATGCCAGGATGAACATACCGTTCCTAGCAGCAGTGGCAGTGGGCTACCAAAGGAGGAGGAGGAGGAGGAGAGTCAGGGCCAGAATATTCACACCCAGAACCAGCCTATTCGGGATGCCTGATGACCAGGTGTATGGGAGGTACAGGTTTCCAGCACACATCATACTGGACCTGGTCAGTGAGTGGGAGGATGACCTCACATCACCCACCCTGTGCTCCCAAGCACTCAGCCCCCTGCAGAAGGTCCTGAATGTACTGCACTTCTTGGCCACTGGATCCTTTCAGCGGACAAGTGCCATAGTGGGTGGTGTGTCACAGGCCACGCAGTCACGCTGCCTACACCAGGTCTTGAACATCATCACTGCACGGCCATCAGTCCGCAGGCACATATATCTCCCCAGGACTCATGCAGAAAGGCGGACGTGCATCCAGGAATTCTATGGTGTGGCTCAATTCCCCAAAGTGCTTGGTGCAATTGACTGCACACATGTGGCTCTACGTCCACCCAGGGCAACAGAGCACATCTATAGAAACCGCAAGCACTGGCATTCCATCAACGTGCAAGTTGTATGCAATGCCAAGGGAATAATCACATCAGTATATGCCAACTATCCCGGGTCCACCCACGACAGCTTCATCTACAGAATGTCTACACTATGCCGGGACCTGGAGGCTGGCCAGCATGGAGATACATGGCTGCTTGGTGAGCATGAATGCCACTGCACATGCATGCATGTCAGATACTGGGTCATGACACAACACCACTAATGATACCCATCACCACCTCCGCAGGGGACAGTGCCTACCCTATCAGCCCCCACATGATGACCCCAATCCGGAACCCCACCACGCCACCCGAGGTAAGGTACGACACAGCCCACATTGCAACACGGGGCATAGTGGAGCGCACATTCGGAGTGCTGAAGTCACGCTTTCGCTCCCTTGACCGTTCTGGCGGGCAGCTGTTATATGCTCCCCGAATAGTGTGCAGGATCATAGTGGCAGCATGTGTCCTGCACAACGTTGCAACACGCCGGGGCCTGCCCGTGGACATGGTGGTGCCCCCACATCCACAACCACATGCACGCCCGCTGCGCATGGGAGGGGAAAGGGCACGGGGGGTGGCAGCCCGTACGCAACTGGTGGCCAACTTCTTCACCTAGGAATCACAGTGCTGGCTAGTGCACACTGCTCTGGCACATACCATCTGACAATCAATGATGACACTACCTGACAATGTCACAAAATTACTCGACAATAAACTGTCAGATACACATCAGCCTGAGATTGTTAACATGGAAGTGTCACTATGTGTGCACCCCTACCTACACATACACCAGCAATGCATCACAACGAGAAGACACAACTCCATCAATCAAATATGCATTGCCACAGGCGATTCACTACATGACAACATTGCCATGTCACCCATTCCCTTCACAGTCCCGCCACTGAGGACACCATGTCATGGTATGTGAGAGCAAACAAACTGGCCATCACAACATGACACCGGTGTCACAAATAGCAGTGCCCCAAATGGAACATAGCCGCACTTGAACAGCTAACCGCGCTGGAGCCACTACTACACACCTGTGTAAGAGTAATTTCAATCAAATTACACACCAACCCACCTTGAAGCCCACCCAAACAAGACACAATGCATGTAATCAATGGTAGTATCATTACCTGATTCTGCTGGTATGTCCTCACCGTCCAGATGTACAGTGATGGCGCCACGCAAAAGTGTCAGTGCACATCTACCGACATGTAGTCTGACTCCAGAGAGTATGCCCGTGTGAAGAACTGTGTGAAATACCTGCAAAACATGAGCAACATATGTAAGTAGAGGCACATATCAAACCATCATGCATAGTTAGGTGCAACAACAATGTACACTATGAATGTCTACACAGTATTGACTATGGACTGGCCAACAGCTCATGGGAGTCCAATGTCACCGTGTAATTTGCTGTCACTTGGGCACACCCTTTGCAAGCCCATGTAAACGGAAGCAGGAGGGGTGTGGATGTCTGCTACCCAAGCATCTAAACCAAACTCAGGACAAGCCTGCATGTGCCCAGCCACAATACAGTGTATGCCCAGGTACCCACACAAGGCAACACTCTTGGAAAAGGAAAAAGAAAATTGAGAAAAAATGGCCATGAAAGGGCCGGCGGGGGGGGGGGGGCCACCTATGAGGTCCGAGGACAGGATGCACGCCACAATCCACCTGTGTGGATCATGGGAAACTAAAACACCCCATAGGCTCGTGGCCCACACGGCTACTCTGTTGTGGGAGATGAGTCGCTATCGTTCTGGCCAGACCCTGCAGCTGACTCAGGAGGTGGGGGAGCTGCCTCAGAAGATGGTGTGACAATGGGAGGCAGCCCACGCAAAGCACGAGTTTGCTCCTCCATGGCTGCAAGCAGGCGGGTCTGGTAGTTCTGGTTCTGGGTTATAATCATGCGGAGGTCCCCATGCAGTAACTCCCGGGATGACCTGACCTCCGCACGAGTTGCCTGCATCTCGGCCGAGAGCGTCCGTGTCAGACGCTCCAGCTGCTCCTCTGTCCTTCTATGGGATGAAGCCTCAAGCTCTAACAGGGTCGACCTGAGGTGACGGAATTCTTCCCTCAGGCCTTCCCTGTGGCGCTGGGACTCCATGGAAAGTGATTCCCGCAGAGTCGCCAGTGCCGCCCGCCTGTCCTTGTTGGACGCCAACATATCCTCCCTGTGTGCCTGGCTGATGGACTCTGTAGCCTGCTCCAGTCGCTCCATCAGCCTTTCTGGGGGGACAATGGAAGTGGCCACCCTATCCATGGCCTGTGCAATCATCTCGGATGATGCTGCCTGTTGGTTGGCCATACCGTAGATGGATTGCTCCCAAGCGGTATTGCCAGGTGGCATACGGCCACCACGTTGACGGGCACCACACCTGCCTGGGGCAAGGCGGACTGCGCCTTGCTGTGCCGGCAAGGCCTCAGGCTGCAGGACTGCATTCCCTCTCTGATCTGCAGCCCCAGGAACAGGATCAGAGATTGTGTGGTGTGGCCCTGCATCCGTAACCACCGGAGGCTGAGCTGCCGACACTGACATCCCCATTGAGGGCAATGGCCCGGCTGCAGGTGGGTCGGACAGAGGAGATTCTCTCCCAAGAACACTCACCTGCGACTGCACATAGGTGTCATCCTCCGAGTCTACACCTGAATACTGCTCGGGGGAGGAACCCCCAGAGACACCCCTCGACAGCACGACCTGCAGCACTTGTGGGTTTTCACCCACAAACACACCACGTCCCTCACTTGTGGAAGGTCGGCCCGGGTTGCCCTCCTGGGACGGCTCAACCACCACATCCCCAGCATCAACAAGTGCTTCGTCCCCTGCAAAGACATGAAAGAGAAAAATGGAAACAGGCATTAGCACCATGGCATGCAACAAGGGCTGATGAACAACAGAGGCAGTAGTTCTACGACACATGTCCCACATGACTGGGAGACCTCCTATGCATTCACCATCACTGGGTCTGTAGGGGAGGCTCAGGGCATACAATGTACAGATTGGAGAGCAACGCCTGCTCACCATGCTGCCTAGCACTGCCATCACACATTGGCCGGTGATTGCCATGTCAAAGGCACATGCCATCACACACATGGCATGTGACATAGCCACCAAGTGAAGAGGGAGAGGAGGGCAACTTTTTTGGATTTCTACCACTCTGGTCCTGACATTGCATCATCACATCAATAAGTTGACATGTTGTACATGGATCTGCTAGTCCAAATTGGCCACGATGCACAGTGCCTTGTCTACATCAACAAAATGCAGTAAACAATGAGATTCCACCTCCCCATCACCTGTAAAGGAATCATATAGCATTCGTGAAGCACCGGTCCAGAAATGTATGAAGGTACAGCGGAGCACTGAGGGGTGGTGGGGCAGTAGGGGATGCCAGTCAACAATCCTACTGGTGCTGGTGTCATTCATGTCACGCAAGTGCAGGGGTGGGTGGCACAATGATGTGCAAGGGGAAGTGGCGGCTGGAAGTGCTGTACAAGGTAGGTAGGACTTAAAGTCAAGGGCAGATGGTGTTAGGCGCAGACAAGTGCTGGGGGGGGTGGCCTATAGGGGTACAGAGACAATCATGCAGTGCTGTGGGCTCGGAGGGGACAGGGGAGGTACACACTGCATCTGGCTCAGCAAGGTCCTTGCAGATTTCTATCTGTCCTGCAGAGTTGTCACATGCCGCAGATATGTGCCCTTGGATTGGGGATCTCATCTTGGTGAGAAGGGTGAGGCGCTATTGCCTTTGGAGCATGTGGCAGGCCAGTTTGCCAGAGGATGAGCATGATTCAGGACATTCCCTCTCTGCCACCCGGCACCTGTGGTCTGGGTTCACATGATCCGAGTCATGCCAGGACTCTGCATTGGCATGGGGCTTCAGACAGGTGGTCATGACCGTGGCAAAGACATCCAGTGTACGTGACATAGAGTGGAGCATGGAGTGGGCCCTGTCAGGATGGGAGTGAGCCTAAGGGGGAGCTGGATGGGGGGGAGATTTTGGCAGCATGAGCCTCGACTGACACACACTTCATGGGTTGGAATACCAAGAAGGTGTGTGACAGTGGTGAGGGTGGCTTTGCCTGTGGTGTGGTGAGGGTGAGCTGGGAGGAGAGGAGAATGTGATCACTCCAGGAGAGAGGAGTGCAGAGATGGACGGAGAGGGGAAAGTCAGATGAGATCAGAGCATCAAGAGTGTGCCCTGCAGAATGAGTAGGGACAGACGGGAGTCTAGAGGGTGAGAGGGAGTTGCTGAGGTCACAGAAAGGTCACGTGGGGGGGTCAACAAGCATGCAGGTGGATGCGTACAGCAACAAGGAAGAGGATTTCTGTGTCTGGGGACATGAGTGAGGAGGAGAGGTGAGGACACTCAGAAAGGAAGTAGTACATTTGACCAGTTTTCCCAGACACAGTACGCACAGTTTGTGAATGTCAAGGTGTGGTAGAGAGAGACGTCACACAAGCCATTCCAGAGTGGAGTAGGTCTAAGTAGGAGTGACAGTGGCAGGAATACCCTCAGGGAAGCCAAGGGCACACCCCCCCTGCACAGTAGTGGCGGGCAAAGGAGAGGGTCTCCTGAACATCAGGTAGGAGTGTGTGAAGGATGCAGACAGAGCTGGCCGTCAGACATGTTTCCATGAGACCAAGGATGTCAAGGTGCATAACCTCATGTAAGTGACAGATATCGGAGGAATGCCTGATGCAGCCGCAGTGAAAGGAGTGTAATTGTGGAGGAGGTTGACAGCCTTGGAGGACTTACGGGGAGTGCTAGAGATCAGAGGTGCAGCATGTGTAGGAGTTGGAGTGGGAGGCGGAGAAGGATCATGGGAGGGTGCAGGGAGGCAGTGCAGGATTGATGAGGAGAGAGGAGGGGGGACAGCAGGAGAGGTAAGGAAGTTGATGAGATGTGGCTAGCATTTCTCAAGGAGAATGAGGTTGGCCTAAGGGCCTTGGACTGAGATGCTCCCATTACCATGCACATCAATTGTGGCCTCTGAGGGTTGGAAGGTGGCCAGGAGTACACCCCAACGGGTCCCACCATTGATGGTGGAAGAGGAGCAAGGAGAGAGGACAGGGACCATGTGAAGGGTCTATGGGACAGGCAAAGGCATGTATGAGCAGATGTCAGTGAGAGTTGGCTTTGAGTAGGCTCAGATGCACTTGTCAGCAATAGGGTGGGTCGCATTGGAGGGCAGGGTGCCCTCATTTGACTGTTAGCAAGCAGGTGTCGTGAGTAGGGCACGATGGTCTGAACTGTAGAAGTCAGGGAAGATAGACCATGAAGAGCAGCATGGAGTGTGAGGGAATGGGGCTCGAAACCAGACGGTACCAAAGCACACAGGTAGGAGGTGGATGTCAAGGCAACATCCACAGTATGACAGCATGTTGGTAGGCATTTATATACAGAGGACGCATTAGCATGTGGTATCATTGCATGTCAGGCATGTGAAGATGAAACTTGATTGGCTGGGGGAAAGTATAGGAATGGTATGTAAGACATCAGATGAATAGACAGGGGAGTATGAGCAACAATGTAGTGACAAAATGACAATTCAAGGGCAGATTCCATGGTGTAGGGCCATATGTGCACTGTTGCCAGTTGGGATAGTGCTGTGGGCAGATGGTGTTGCACTGAACATACTGGATGAGGCACATGGGTGCCACTATCTACTCTGCCACACACCCCCTTGACAGGCACCCAACATGAATGCTTCACACACACACCATGCACATGGATAATACACACATGCATGTGCACTCACCGGATGATGCCTCGTAATCAGGGAGATCACCCACACCTTGGAGTTGTCCCTCGGTGACGTAGGATCCAGCTACGGACTCGTGTGGTGTGAGTTCTATTTCCTGTGCTGGGGACCCACCTCCAGTCACCAAGGTTGCGGCATGACTTGAGGCCAGCTTATCCTTTGCCCTGCGCTTAAGGTCATTCCAGCGCTTCTGGCAATCACTAGCTGTGCGCCTCACTACTCCAAGGGCACTTATTCTGTCAGCAATGGTCTGCCAGTGTGCCTGGCGTCTGGCATGTGTGGTCTTGGACCCTGCAACGATGACCATTTCCCTATCATGAACTGACACATACTGAACAAGTGCATTCAGTTCGGCGTCTGTGAAGCTTGGCTTCCTTGATGGGCCGGACTGTGCAGCCGTGCCTGGGGTATCAGCCTGTGCCGGACGTGCACTCTTCCTCTTGCGCTTGGAAGGGGGTGGGGATCCAGAGTGTCCTACGCCGCTGTGGACACTAGGGGCAGGAGCCGTGGTGGACTCAGTACTGGGTGTGTGGGATTGCACACTCAGCATGGGAGTAGGTGCAGGCATTGGGGGTAGTGGGATGGGGTCAGGCCTGATCTGAGGTGCATGAACTAGGACCGACACAGTCTTGGCAGGGTGTATGAGAGGTGGGGTGGATGGAGCCACACCCTGGCTACGGGGGCCAGCAGATTACCTATCTGGCATAGATGCGCGTGCCCTGATGACACCAATGTGCACCGGTGCACGTGCAGTGGACCTGCTGACCTGGATGTCAGCGATGGGATCACCCTCGGACAGGTCTGCTGCCACAATGGGCTGGTCCAACAAGGGCTGATCAGGGTTGGTATCAGCCACATGACCCTCAACTGGGGGGGGGGGCATGGGTGTCCCTGACTGGTCCTCCAGACTGGGGGGGACAGGGGCACCCTGCAAGTCACAACCACGTCCCCTAGTGGATCCTCCACGGCCACCACGTGTGGCTCGGCCACCTTTGCCACCCTTACGGCTTGCACGCCTCCCAACCATGGCACTGATGTTATTGTGCGTATGGGAGTCGGTGTGCACAATTGTCCTGGGCAATTGGGTGTCAAAGGGGTTGGGTACCAGATGGTATTCGTACCCTAGTGCAGTGGCAAGGCTATATGACACCCCTGGGGAAAGATGACGGGTCACGCAACGCACAGGCACCCCAGAAAAGTTAAGGAACGTGCACAATACCCCTCCTAGACCACGTGTGCTGATGGAAAACCCTGCACTACGCTGTGGCATCCAGTAACACAATGAACATATGCGTGTCACACGCAGCCTAGAATGACCTCTGAAGGGGTAGGCTACACACGGGGCAAGCACAGAAGTTAGATACGTGCGTGACTCACCGTCTGCCAGGTAAAAGAGCGTGAAAAATGAGCGCGTTTGGTTGGCAACACCCCCGCCAAAAGAAGATGTGTACGCTGTCTGAGGAGACAGGACAACAGTAGAAGGGGACACTGTTTGAGGGAACAGGCCCAGGTAAACCAGTACAAGAGGAAAAAGAGAAAAAGCTGTCAGAGGTAACAGGGAGTACGAACTGGAAACGCCGTGAAGTAAATCGCGTGTGAAACGACAAGAAGTACAGAATTCACCCACTCGCTCTCCACGAAAAGCACGTACAAGGAAATGGTGTTCAACACTACCTTATATACAGGCCCACACGTACAGCGTCACTTACGGCGTGTACGTGCTTGGCCCATGTTCACCAATCACACGCTTTGTCACTTCTGCATGTGGATCCTTTTTCACCAATCACACGCTTTGACACTCCTGCGTGTAGCTCACTTTTCACCAATCACACGCTTTGTCACTCCTGCGTGTAGATCCATTTTCACCAATCACACGCTTTGTCACTCATGCGTGTAGATCCATTTTCACCAATCACACGCTTTGACACTGCACGTGCAGGTAACTATAGACGCACATATGCTGGTGACGGGTTTTCGCGCGATTCGCTGAGTGTGGGGTTTTCACGTGCAGATTCACTCCCTATCAGGCTGTCCACGCGTTCAAACACGAAAGACCACGCTCCTGGCCAGGAGGCAAAATTACAGTCCCCCAGAGCCCTGAGCACGCTCCCACCTGCCATCTGCTGCTGCCTGACTGCCTGCTGGCCACGTGCCCCACAGTGCTGGTGGGTGGGGGGGGTGGGAGACATGGGTGGGGGCCTGGTGGAGGGTGCCCCTGGTGGATGGGGGGTGGGGGTGGTGGGAGACATGGGTGGGGGCCTGGTGGAGGGTGCCCCTGGTGGATGGGGGTGCAGGGGGACATGATCAGGTGTGCAGGGTAGTCCCCTGTTTTGTGGGCTGCCTGCAGGGGCCGTGGAGGGTGTACAGGGTACACCTGTGAGGGCCCACCCAGCCTAATCGCGTGTGTAACTTCCCACGCACCCCTGTAATACACGTACCAAGCCAATTCGCGTGTGAGAATTCCCACGCACCCCTGAAATACACGTACCCTGCTGAAGTCGCGTGTAAAACTTCCCGCGCACCCCTGTAATACACGCGCCCAGCCTATTCGCGTGTGGAATTTCCCGCGCACCCCTGAAATACACACGCACAGGCTATTCGCGTGTGAGAATTCCCGCGCACCCCTGAAATACACGCGCCCAGGCTATTCACGTGTGGAAATTCCCGCGCACCCCTGAAATACACGCGCCCAGGCTATTCGCGTGTGGAACTTCCCGCGCACCCCTGAAATACAAGTACCCTGCTGTAATCGCGTGTGGGACTTCCCGCGCACCCCTGAAATACACGCGCCCAGGCTATTCGCGTGTGGGACTTCCCACGCACCCCTGAAATACACGCGGCCAGGCTATTCGCGTGTGGAACTTCCCGCGCACCCCTGAAATGGACGTAGCCTGGGATTTGACGTGTGAAACTTCCCGCGCACCCTTGAAAATCGCATGGGCCGCTTGCCGTGATGGTCCAGTGTTAGCGCAGCCCCTTGCGCTGGTTTGTGATTTTTATGAGATTTCACAGCGCAAGGGGCGTTCCTGGGGGCGTAACTGGCGCTGCAGCGAGTCGCTGCGCCACTGTGCGCCACGGCTGCCTGGGGAAGCTAAAATCCATGAATACGCTGTGCGCCGGATTCGGTTTTGGCGCACGCGGCTGGCGCAGACTATCGCAGGCGCACGCTGTGCGCCAGCCGCGTGCGCTACTTGTGCGCTGGATTCTATGAATTACCCTCTGAATATCATTAAGTTGGTCAACAGTGGCTTCAAGCATGGCACAAAAGGCATTTGTCTCATTCACAGCATTGTACCCATAGGCTCACATAGCGCTTACATTTGTCTTTTCCTACACTCAACATGGCTTCCGCCAAGTCCATTGTTAACTCACAGCACATACTACACCTGTGGCAGAGGGAGCTACTTAAGCCCCGCCTCCGCTGGAGTGCTCGCTTCGTGTCTTCTCAGCGGGTAATGCTACCAGCGATCTCCTGACAGAACCTGTCATCGAAAAAAGGTTAGAATATATTAGTTTCCACAGAAAACCAACAGAATTTCATTGTTGCGATAAAGACTTACCGAACCGAAGTATTTCCGAAGCTTTTCCTCATTCACAAGTTTTTTTCGTAGTCTCTGCATCTTCTGTCAGAAGTTCTGTTGCAGCCGCAGCATTTAGAGCAGTCTTCCTTCGCGGTCGCAGTGCCTTCATTCAAAAGTTTTCCTCAGCAGTCTTCACATCGCCCGAAGGTATTTCATCTATGACTTTCCGAAAACCTGCAAAACAAAAGGTATTTTTTGGTTAATGAATGAACTAGTGAAATAAGAAAGAAGACATTTTTACATATGTTGCTTACCTGAAGTCCCACCAAGTTTTTCTTCGCTTAATTCACCGCGCTCATCTCTGAAGGCTGCTACTACTCTGTTAAAATGAACTTAGGTTTTTTTAAACGTTTCCTCATACAGAGTATAGTCGCAGCCATACAGCATGATTTACCTGCTTCTGAGAACCAAGAACCTGCAAAATAAAAGGACATTCTTAGAAAGAGAGATCTCTCCAAGGTAGGGACAGTTCAGAATCTGATGAACTATATATTTCTCACCAAAAACTCACCCAAGATAACTCTAAAAAGAGGCAAGGACATTATTCTGACAAGTACCATTTAACGCACTGCATCCTCACAAGTTGACAGTTTTCAAACCAACGGGCCCCTGTAGAATACAGGATGGAGAGCTCGACAAAACATAAGCACAGGTGAGAAGGGAGGGATTTTATGAAAAGGCACACTGCATTACAGTTCCTTCACGCAAATAGAAATTACAGTAGTTCTATGGTTATAATTTTTGTTTTCACAGAATAAGAGCCCAGATAACAGGTCCTCTAGCTGAGAAGGCATTATGCTCCTGCGGAGTCCCAGGTACGCGTTACAAAATGCCAGTCCACAACTGTTGTGGGTCTGGAGCCAACAATTGCAAAATTGACAATAGCACAGGACCAGACCGCTTCCTGCGCTGGGAAAATCGGTGGGGTTGGTCAAATTTCAATATCGCAAGTACACCCCTGACTGATATGCTGACCGTGTTTTATAACTTCCTATTTTTGGAAAAGATGCAAAACCATCTCCAGAAATCCCCCATACTGATAGTACAGGCCCGGACCCCACCCTGCAAGTCGAATGGGTGCGGTTGGGTCAGATTTCACCATTGTCAATATACCCCAAACTGGTATGCCTACCTCGGGCAACATTTTAGCCCACCAACTATTGTGCGGCTGGAGCCAACAATCACAAAATCGTCAATCCTCCGAAACGCCTATACTGATAATACAGGGTCGGACCGCGCCCTGTGCAAAGCGAATGTTTGGGGTTGGTCAAATGTCACTATTGCTGTTAAATCCCAGACTGGTATGCCAACCTTGGGCCAAAATGTCAGCCCACCAACTGTTATGGCGATGGAGCCAACCCCAAACATGCAAACACACTTTCGCAAATTTATATATATATAGATTATTCTTCTATTGAGATCCCACACCTTGATCAATATGATATAAGTGGCTAGATATGTGGTTATCATATCCCGTTCTGAACTGTACCATCTCACCGTAACTGATCCGCATGCACATTGAGCTTCTTTTTTTTTGCTGCTAAAAAAAAGTGGGATCCAATAGACAGAAATAATCACAGCCGCCCAACTGAGATCGGATTGCGTCCTTCTTTCACATCAGCAGCGTGAGGTGTAAAATGAATACAGACTCAAATCAATTATGCCCAGTTAGTGATGTATGGTCAGCTTCTATTTTGACCACTTAGCACAGGTGTGTCAGATTTAATTGTACCCATTTAACATTGTAGTGCCAGATTCGATTAAGCCTGGTTACAACAGTGAGTCCAAATTCCAAAATCCCGTGCCAGAACAACAGTGGCACCTTCCAATTCACAGTACCAGATTCCAATATGCCGAATTAAGACATCAATGACAGCTTCCATTATATTTACATATATATAAAGCACAATAAGACCACATACTAGTGTATCCAGTTAGTACAAAAGTTCTGAATTGCATTAAGTGCAATTAGTACCCGGAAGGGTGGGGGGTGTGACGGCATCCCAGCTAAACAAAACAGGGGCTTTACCACATGGTAAAACACCTGCTCCAAGCATCATTGGAAACAGAAGACTGCCATCTTCCCTGCCAGGAATCTGGTAAATGCATCCCCTGTGCTCCCTTTCCCATCCATCACCTCAACCCCAACCACAATTCCTATGTCCACCACCCCACCTCCCACTCTCCACTTACGTTGCAGTCCATTGTCCATCAATGGCACCTGGGAACACTTGTGTCCTCATTACGATTTTGGCGGTAGCCATGCTGCTATTGGTGGCATGGCTGCTGCCAAAATCGGGTCCGAGTCCGGGTTCCCAGAATGGGGAATTACCAGGCCATTCTGAGTTCGGAGGGCCCGGTAATTCCTCCCTCTGGGAACCCGGACCCGGGGCTTCCCCATTCCCATTTCAGCCCCTATAGGGCTGGATGGGAATGGGAGAGGGAGCAAACAACGGCCCGGTTACGAGCAGCCCGTTGTTTGCTCTCTCTTCCCCTCGCGGGACCCGCTCTGCACATCTGGTGAAGGGGGACCTCGTAATCAGGCGGTACTGGTTTGACAGCGCCGGCACCTTTACCGGCACCTTTAACCCCTTACTGCCTGACTTGTAATGAGGCCCTTGGTGTTCCCGCCGCATCTCTGTCGTGGCAAAGGCCGCCATGGGAAGGGAAAATGGATTACGTGTAGTTCCCTTCTCCCAAATCCATGGTGGCCATCTTGCATTGTAGTTATCAACTTGAAAATAAAAACTATTAGCATCCTGGTACGATGTGCCAGATGCTAATAGCAATAAACCCCTCCATGCGGGGACTTTACCGGGGCAGTTAAAACCCCAGGGGCTAACATTAAAGCCCTTGCTTCACTCCAGCTTCTAACTTGGCCTCGGGGCATTACGTGGCCCAATAAAGGCCCGCCCATCAGGGTTTATTGGTTAATTAGTACAGCAGGTTCCAGTTCTGTTATTCTCAGTCACCCCCCATAAGGCTGTAGAGTAAAACAATATCCCATTTTGTCCAGTTAGCATAATAACACAGGGAGGGGGATGGCCAGTGACCCCAGGTATCACAGTAAGGCCAGATACCAGGAAGCAGGATACATGTTTTTAGATTTATTAGAATAGGCATTTGTATAACAGATACCTAATTTGAGCGGGTAAAATATCACTTCACATAGGTACATAAAACCCGATGGAAAGTGTACAGCATAGGATCAATAATATCTCTAATGTGCACATTCACCAGGGTGCAGTAAGATCATCGTAAGGAAACCGAGAGGTGATAGGGAACAATCAGAAGTTGAGATAAATAGCAAGAGTGAGGTCAGAGCTCAGAGAGGGACAAAGCAGAAAAAGAGTTCACTTTCAAATCTCTTCTTTAAACTTTATTTAAAGGTCTAGGCCATACATTTCCATGGTGGTGGAAGAGGAGGCTTATGGGGTACAGATGACAAGAAGGCAATAGTAGCTCAGATGAATATTCAGATTTCAGAGCTTATAGATCACATAAGAATGAAGAGCCTTACATTGTATTCACACTAGAAGTGTATGTTAATGTACATTTTTGTAAACCAAGAGAGATGGCTCAAGCATGCATCCGCCTGCAAGACCACTTTCCCAGATGAAATTGTAATCTCAGACAGATACATGAGCACAGCCTTCCCTCTGACAATATGTTAGGGACCCATTGCTTGAACAGTAGTGCCAGAGTCTGAAGGTGGTATTATTTATTTTTTAAAAAAATTCAAGGCTCTGTATAAGTTATTTGTGAGTTCTTCTTGAAATTTTCTTTGAGGTAATTGCTGGCATCTTTACGGAAACCCAATGTGTGTGTGCCTTGTGAAAGGGTTGTTATGATGTCTTCCAAGGCCGTATTGATGAGTCAGACCTGAATCACCACATGTTAGGAGTTGACATTGACAACGATAACTCTGATTTGCCTTCATGAAGACAGTCGATATCTATTTATGAATAATATCTAAGCAAGATATGAGGTTTTGGTTGCAAGCCATAGTTGATACTTTCTAGTGTCATCGTATATTGTTGGATTGGAATGTTTTAAATGGCTGGTAGCATTTCCAACAGTCCCAAAGCACTGAAAAAGCACAGTCAAATTGAAATGAAGGAATTCAGAGATATCAAGAAGATGGGACCAGGAGCAAGGAATTGGTGACTAGGAAAAACGAATCAAGAGTGTCAGTCACAGCAGGAGAACTGCATCAAGGGACAACTCTGAACTGAAGGAACAATACCAGGCCTTTGAAGATCAATGCTAGCTCCTGGCAGTCACAGTTTTTCCATTTCCTAGGTAGATATGAAGCAATGTAAAAGCCCTTCTTGGAAACTAAAGTCTTAAGAATATGAAAAAATACGTGTTGACACAATCCGACAAGTATGACATTTAACAAAAGTAGTCCGAAAACTTCCACAACACCTACAGTATAATACCACAAACTGCAAACACATCAAATCAGGTCTTCAAATAGTGTGAATGGGAGAAAGGAGGGGACATTGAGACAAGTAGGGGCAGATTGTGGTATGCCCATTTAGAACAGTAAGGGCATAGTTTATCATGCCCAGGTAGCACTACAAGGCCAGAATACATAGGCCCGGTAATCACAGGATGGGGAGATTATAATATACCCAGGTAGCACAGGAATGCCAGAGTCCAGTACGATCAGTTATCACAGTGTTACAGAAGTTTATGTAAGAAGTGCAGATTACTTGATGGGCCCTCGCTGTGTGAGGCCCAAGACCTACCAGGACTCTTACTGAGAAATGCCTCCATGAAACTAGTGCTTATTGAACATGGGGAAACACGATAAATGTTCCTAAAGTCAAATTAGCTGTGCTGACGGGATAGTTACTATGCTAACCTCTCCACAGGGGATGCCTGGAGGCGGGGGAAAACGTGACCTGGGGGACAGGGGACCTCATTGCCCAACAGGCACTACAACAGGCATTGAGGAACGAATGCAAAATGACTGTTGGAAATAAAACACAGGCATAATGAAAACATGGAATGAGAGACTATATGGGCACACAAAAAAGAATGCGGGCCCATGGCAATGATTACTGACAGCAAGGATGCCGGACAAAACATTGTTTTTTCAAAAATGTATTGGAATAATACAATGCAAGGTAAATACAAATATTACACAGCATGACAGAATGTCATGCAAGATAAATTCAAATGCCGCACAATAGCGCAGAATAATTTACCAGGTAAACTTTTAATCCGTTTGAATATTACACAGGTGTGATACATGGAGACAGATCAAAATATGCAGGGGGATATTCTTTATACGGAGGCATCTGAAACCACTAATAAGAAATATTGTACACTTCGACTTCACACACAAGATCATTCTTAAAACAGCACAATTTATTTCACATAAACAGTTATGAGGTGTCACTGTTAACTATGGACTGATTTATTTATTTCACACAAGGATAACACAGCTTACAAATATATTTACCGTAGAATAGCTATGCTGGTGATGTGATAAACTCTACACATATTTTCCAAAACAAACAGGGAGGCTGTGAACCGACCCCAAGAACCTCTTATTATTCACTTACAACTTGAATATTCTCAGCAACTGGGGCGCAGGAGCAATGGCTTCGCTTATTTGCACTGTCTTTTAGAGACATATGGGGGTTATCTGAAAAAGTACTTCACGGGTAATACTTGCCTGGTCAAGGCTAAGGTACTCGGGACAAGTTTGGCCAGGAGGCAACAGAGGGAGTATAGGGGAGGTGGTGGCTAAGCTCTGCCGGGGAGGATAGCTCAGCGGCAATGTGCTTGCCTTCAAAGCAAGACAACACAGAGCAACACAGGTTCGATCCCCAGGTCTGCACTTAGAAACTTCTGGGTATTAAGCGCGTTATAAATAACCTATCATATCATATCATGCTGCTGGTCCTTCTCACAAACTAGTACGGAACATACTGTACCCCAGCGTTCAGGAAAGCCTGTAGAGTGGGTCCTTCTTACCATCCCATCAGGCATCCGTGAATTCTCATTTTCATGCAGAGGCAGAAAAAATCAGATGCTTGGGAGTTTCAAATCATATCTTTATTGCTTAAATGACAGGGCACACTCAAATGCATTTCTGTCTCCAGCCTATCTTTATAGATTTCTAAGATTACGCAACACTTATATGTAAATGAACACTTCGTGAAAGAGTATACTCTGATAGGCCAAATTAGTCACCGGGAAAACATGTATCACCTGTACAACAAATCCACATTAGGCATCCACAGTTTTCTCTGATGCGCCAAATTTATATGCCTATTTTAGACTTGGCTGGATACAACTATGACAGTGCTCAACTCCTGCCAAGAACATCTCAAGGCATCAATGTCTGGTGCTTATCTGGTTGCTGAGGTTATGCCAAGTTAGTTTAGTGCTTAACACAATTGGAAAATATATATACTCTTATTTTATGGTGCCAAAATAATACAGCTGGTCTCTAATAATAGTGTGTATGACACACGTACCCTCATCTATAAGAACATAAATATGTGTGTCTAAGCTTCAATTACAAGTCTGGCCTTATCTCATTTTTGTCTGAATTCTTTGCTAATTTCCATTTATAACAAACCCTCATTATCTCGATGTGAGATGCTGCCAAAAACTGTCTCCAAATGTGTCAGCCTCTCTTGCATGTCTGAAAACTCTTGGCATGGGTTATAGTCCTCCACACCTGGCTTAGGACTAGAAACGGTTTTGCATTTGAATATTCTTTCTAAATATATATTTTTGTCTGACACTGCCGTTCTTCAGGGAGCTATATTATTCATTTATTTAAGCATTTGTCACTGTGTATCCGTTATTCATAATATATCCTTGTGCACTTATAGTGTGTGTGTGTGATATTAAAGCACCTTTAATTTCCTGGGCCAGCCCAACCCAAATGTTTGCAGTGCCATGTGCACATTTTACTTTTAATAAATATAATCTAATCCTGATTTCTACAATGATGGATAGGAGAGTCAACTATTTGATCTGCCTATCAAGTTATCTATGTTCAGTTGAGGGGGGAGGGGTTGGCACCTCCTATACAACCCTTTCTTTATCCACTGGTCTTCGGGCTCTGCAGCTGGCATGGTGTAGCCAAGAGCCGTCATGACAATCTTCATTATCCTTTTAGTTACTTGAGCAGGAGAACTCTGATTCACCTGTCATGCAGCTGTAGCGATAGCATCATAGCTAATTTCCCTCACTCCTCTCTGGTTCTCAGGCTTTGGAGATGGAGTTGGTCTCCCACAGTCCGAGGTGGGCTACAGGGCAGAAGAGGACACAACTACCTCAGCCGAGTCCCCATGCCAGCAATCAAGTCTGGGAACAAGATTGGATAGGACATAGGGTGAGGTACTCAACGGTAAGGCATCATGTCATGGTCTTGCACAACTGGTTGCAGGACCATAAGCATGCCAAACCAGGGCATGGCTTGTGTTTCAATGGTTTGAGAACATACCAATGACCAGTATATGGAGGTCCAGGAAGAATGTACCATGTACCAAATCCAGGCTGAAGGTGCAAACTATATATGTTTCCCCATCTTCTTGACTTGCCCCACCATTAGATGGCTCTCCCTTTTTCCCAACATCATGCATCCCAACCCCTTTCTTTTTCAGAACCCTTACACTGCCCCCCACCAACCACACCCCCCTGCTATGGCTCTTCCCAATCCCCTCATTGCTTCCCTCACCTCTCCCCCTTATCCAGACCATTCCTCAGTTTTACTCTGTCCCTGACCTGATTACCCTGCATGGGTGGTATTCTTCTCCTTTCTGCATGATACATTACCAACTCCACTGCTTCAGCCGTCTCCGTGAAATGTACACCTAGGTCTTTTCCTGGATTTCTCTGTACTTTTGTGAAATCTTTCCCCTGAACCCTTTAGCAAATTTGCCTACACCTTGTTAGGGCCACTTTCCTCGCCTTGTGTTTCATATCCCCCACCAAAAATGATAGGACTGCTGAATTAGCAATGGTGCATGGGTGTAGCTTTCTTTTGTCGCACTTTGCAAAAGAAGGTTTTTCAGATTTTGGAATGTCAAGATGTATTGCCTAGAAACTGACAATGTGATTTAAACACGAGATGATCCTTTTTTAGATGTGATTCCCTAATTCTTCTGGCAGGCTCATCCTATATTTCCTGCTTTACAAGGTGCCTGCGAAGAGGTATAAAACAAAACTTGAAAGAAAGGAGGATTTTCGCTATATCTGTGCTACCCACTCAAACACGGGAAGTCGGCTAGTGCATATCCGTCATCAATAAAGGAGAAAGCAGCATCTATGGGAAACCACATACTTTTACATTATGGGTAGTGAGGTGCTCACTTCATACTACCCGCATGCTGAATATTGCATTTAGTACATTCTGCATGATTATGAAAAGTTAAGGGAATTCGCAAATTGGGTGAGAAGGCGCCAATCTATGATCGACCCCATTTGTACGGAAATGCACAATGTGCAGCACAGCCTTTGCGGACATTTCAATGAGTTTGCCTTCACGGAACAGCAGCGATGTTAACTGCTGCTCTCTCACTTGCATTTTCACATCTAAAAATATATATGTATTTATCTTTATTCATCAACAAATTTACAACATTTATGTTATTTCATATTTAAATGATACAATATAAAATTATTAATACTACTACAAATGTTTTCTTAAAAGAATATTTTCCATACAGTTAATAATATTGGATCCCACTGTTGTCTACCACTAAACAGTTAAAAATGGAACATCCAAAACAGACGAAACCAGCAAATGTTTACCTAGCTTGCAGAACATTTGACATAATTGAGAAGCGTTTTACCACAGTTAAACAGCGTTCTACACCACCTATTCTTGTTTGCCCAGCCACCTCTATGGCTATATGTTATATGATGGATTGACACCCAACTGGTTTCTATTTTTTTCAAACATGATAAAGCACAATGTGCATTTGGCTTCACTCCGAATTTAGAGAATAATCCCAGAAGGAGTCTGATTTTATCGAGTCGTAATCGTGTACTCCTAATAAACACATGTCAACCGGATCCAGTGTTCTACATTCGGTCATCACATGTCGCACAGTTTCCATTTGTTCAGGTGATTTACATAGATGACACAGTCTTGATTCCTTCCGAAAACCCAATTGCGACCTTCTGATTGTCAGTAGTGGCAACTGATTAGCTCTTAATCTTAATAAAAAATTGAGTACTGCAGGGCAGTGGCTCTGACGAAGACATATTTGTGACTTCATATATTTATGTGCCACCTGTGCCACCTGTCCGTAACTGCAGAGACTTGTCAAGTGGGTATAGTTTTTAAGCCAATCCCATTAGTTGGCTTTTCTCGCAAAGGAAGCCTTTACCAAGGCAAGATTAACCCACGAATTCAGTTTGGGCATCCATTTTATAGTTCTGCAAAATATATATAACATCATGATGTATTTCTGAAATACTGCACCTTTTTTTTCAGAAACACTACATTTTCAACAGTTACCTTTCCACCATAGTGGTGGTAAAGTCATAATCCATGCAGACCTTATTCACAGGCTACATGAGCAATAATAATGATCACATGTAGTATTCCTGTTGATCTCATCTGCATGGTCTATCCCCGCCAGATGAGGAGTCTGTGAGATGATGTTTGCAGATAGGAAACAAAGCACGCCTGTAAATAATACAATATTTGTAATATCAATCACCAACCCATTATCTTGGATGGAATGTAAGAGTTGGTTTTATTAAACCACTCTCTCATTGGATATCACAGTGGAACATGGATCCTTACAGCAGAAGCATATATGATATACATGACTTGGTGACTGGACCTATAAGCTCGTACCAGCAGGAGAAGCCATACTTGGTGGGACATCACACCACACCAGTGAAAACCTATGTTGGATTGCCACCAATTTATAACACAATAGGGGAAAACCAACCTTTCTCTTGCTCAGTCATCTGATTGACAGATTTCTCCCAAACCCACACAAGCATCTCCCCCAGGTTTCTCCTTTCAAGGAGACATACATTTGTGGCTTTCTGTCTTACAGTTTGGCTCTGGAACTGTGAGCAGTCAGTAACTCCTTCTAACACTCCATGTAGCTTGGAGGATTAGCCCCAGGTGACCGCAAGGTGATTTGAACACGCCAGTGACTAGCATACTCACAGAATCTGCTGGGCCATGAGGACAGCCACCATTCTTCAAACTCCCCAGGCACGAGTGATTGACATGCAGTGGGTAAAAAGGGAAGCAGGCAATACAAGGCAAAGTAGTATTTGCTCTGGTCCTCTTTGTATCTTCATTCTGATGCTATTTCTGCCCCCATAGTCAGGCAATATAGTATTCCTTGTCTAGAATTTAAAAGGGGTTTCTTCTTCACACCTCCAATAACAAATAACGTTTTTTTTCCATGACAAATCTACTAGAAATACTTTGGACTTCTAGTATTTCTAAAGATCAGAGGCAGAACCTTATTTGTGCAGGTGATTGCACCAAGAGGGAAACACAGTAGGATAGAATCCATGTGTTCAATACAATGCCCATCAGCTTGTCCAGTAGAGGATGCAGAAAGAGCAGGCCATTCAGCAGTTTGATGTGGAAACTGATTTTCATCGATTCTGGTTCCTTAAATGTCCTTTTTTAAATAGGCTAAACAACTAATCACTGTTGTAATTACCAATGAAGATACAGCACATAAGATGTTTGGTGACGATAATCTAGGCGAATATGGCTCTATTTGAGACCCTGATAAGTAATCTGGGGAGAAGGCACAGGAGAAATGTGTGGACACTGTGGATGGACACCCAGCGATCTGTCTCCAAGAGCAGCAGTTGACGTACCCTATTCCTTATTCTTATTAATGATTGGTCAGTGTCCATTGAGGGAAATGAATAACAATTGTGCACACCAGTAATCGTTAGGCATGAAGGACAGCAGGGACATACATTGGTATGTGTTTCCCCATGCCTAACAAAACTGCATGACTTGCTTGGAAGCCGAGGGGCGGACGGTGAGGTTCAGCACATGTATAAACTCTTCTATATTGGTCCCACATCCAAGATGAAATGACTATTGTGATATGCTATCTAGAACACCCTTCTCTGGAGCATGGTGGCTTTCTTCTACCATTTTCCCCGTGAAGGCTTTTGCAGTGGCAACCCTTGCCCGTTAAACCATGCAGGACATGAGTGAGTTGGGGAGGGGGAATCTTGCATTTGTGATCATCAAGCTACATCAAGCCTGTAAGACTACTTATCTTGCTGAGCACTTGTCTGGAAAGATATGTGTGCAACCAGCTCAAGCAGGGGTGGGATGGCCTATAAGTAACTCTGGAGATTTCCTGATAGTCCTCTGCACCCTGGGCCCCTTTTGTGTGGTAGCCTATTTATTTCCACATTTTCTTGCAGGAAAAAGGTTGGGCTCGCTCAAAATTATTTGCAGGGCTTCTTTTGGTTCCCAGTCCACCCCTGAGCTCATGGTGTAAGTCCAAAAATCTACTAGTATGGAAAGAAAATGAGATCACAAACACACATAATTGGATATTCTAACAGAACAAAGTTTATTGCACTTGGCAGCAGAAGTCAGCTGTCACACACGCAATAGCATTAGCACTCAGCACTAGCAATCAAGCAATGAGAGCTTTGGCAATACCAGCCCTCCCAGCACACCCTCGTACTGAGAGCTCAAAAGCCCCCTCCATCTCCCCAGCTCACTACTCTACTCTAGCTCTCTGAACAGAAATCCACTGTTTAATACATAGTGGCATATTGGCATTGACTCATATTACATGCGTAGAAAGCAGTCCATGTCAACAGAATTTTGGCTATGTGCATACATTTCAACATAGCATGAACTGTACTGGAACACAATGACATGTTCTTCTGTAATATTCTAAGAAAAGCAAAGCATATTGCTAACATTCTTTCTCTCGAAAAAAAACAGAAGGACTCTGCAGAATGAAACATTAGTCATGGCTATTTTTGCGGTTAAAAGATAGCTGACAGTCTGCCAAGAGACAAGTTCTTATGAAAACATCGCTACTGTGTTCAGCTGCGTGAAAACATTTTCCTTTCACGCTCAGCAAAAGCCTGATTCACAATGGCCAAAACAGACCAAAATTAGCGATTCGAAAAACTCCAATGTGCGCTTTACAAAATAACAAGTGCATCTAATTACATCTTTCTACATGGCTCTCAGCAAATGTTAATCCATGATACCTCAGAACAAACTATATTGCTAAACAGAGTTTATACTAAATGATGAATTGGCTAGCCCATGCTAACTAACCATACAAAAATGAGATTGACAAACGGTCCTTTTAGCGTGTGCTAAGCCATTCTAGGACAGTAATACTAGGCATTAGTGTGGACATCAGGTAATGACTGAGGGACGTAACATGACAGGTGTCAGTCAAAACATGGATAAAAAAAGGAACTTCAGCTAGATACTAAGGCATACTAAAGCGGTAAAATGGACAGTGCACTATTCTCTAGTGCAAGAAGGCAAATCTTTGGCAATTTACCATGATACATAGCATGGATACTAAGAAAGCTGAAGCACTGTATACATAGGCAGCATCATTGGATGATACCTACAAGTACTGCAATGGTGACACAAATGTTGGTGCATTTATCCTATTAACCTGAAAACATTGCTCTAAATGGAGCATAGCAATCCGTGTACAAAAGCAGGATGTATATGTATCATCCTGGCACTAAAAAAATGCCAACTATCAAGCATGTGTTTGTTTCTTTAATCAAACGTGTCTTTAATCAAGTGTGTGTACTCAAAAAGAAAGCATAGCATATCATATCATATCATAGCAGGTGGGATGGACATAGGCAACAGTTTTCTGAGATGGTTTCGCATTCTCTAGTACCAACAGACAGTTATTATTATGATTTCTAGTTATGAGCAGACCAAGTCTCACATTTTTCTTCTGGCTGGCCATTGCTTCATGGACCTGATCATTTCTGTGGTAAAACTGTGCATATCCTCACTTCTGTCAGCAACCGAAACAGCTTTTCAGTGTCGTTTAAGAACCTCACTGATATAGGCTCTAGACGTTCAGCCATGGGTGGCCCTTGATCACATGTCTTTCCTCAATTCAAGTCTTCTGTTCCCTGCCCCCTCTGCTTCCAAGCAAGCATCTTTGGGAGGAATTGGAGGTGCCACACAAATTGCTGCAACACTTTCCTAGCTCCAAAAGGATTTCCTTGGTACAGATTGTATTGTGCCACTCCTGAACAGAGTGATCTTTGAACAATTCAGATAATTCAGATCTCAACAAACCCTCAGGTTGCTCAAAACAAGGGTGAGCATTTTTCTCTCAATGAAAAGCCCACAGGGGTACGTATTCCTCTGTCCCCTAAACCCTTCCTCTACCCATTACTGTGGGTCCCATTACAGATAAATGCCACTTCTTGCTAACATCCAATAGTGGAGAGAACCTATTGGGATTGAATGTGTTGAAAGAATTGTACACAAAGATTAATTGCAGCACTGATGGTGTATACTTAACAATGTCCCAGCAGAAGAATAAAATTCACACAGTATTTATCATTGCCTGCTGATCTGGTGAGGAAAGGTGTAATTGAGGAATAATCTGACAGCAATTGTAACAGCACCATTCTGCCAGTTTTTAGAAAAGGTGAGAATGTTTTGCCCACCATTTTGCAATTTATTTGAAGGACAAATTGGCCATGATTCCTGCTCAAGGAGCATACTTTTCTGTGATTGATGCATTGACCTTTGCTAGAATACCACAAGGGTTTACTGAGAGTACTAACATTTACAGCAGAACACTTAGAGTACACGGAAGAAGAAGAAGAAGAAGAAGAAGAAGAAGAAGAAGAAGAAGAAGAAGAAGAAGAAGGAGGAGGAGAAGAAGGAGGAGGAGAAGAGGTTAAGATCACAATTATCTAAGCACAGTGCTTGACCATCTTTCATTAGATAAATAGCTACAAATCCAATCATATAATTAAAGATCATGTTCAGGTAATCAAATCAAATAGGTGTTCCCTTATAGACCAAGCAATAACACATCATTTTTGCTGTTACAAATGCTGATTCCATCGATTTACATAATTTAAGAAATCTTAGAGGCATAGGGAAATATATGCAAAGGAAAGGCTGCAAAGCAACACTTTACATTTAAAAATGAACATAGGAACAACATCCTGTAAAAAGCATCCGAAAAAACACACGTGTCAGGAGATGTGCAATGTTAGCAGCACATCTCCAAACAGAATATATGTCCAAAGTAACTGACAACGCAAAAAAATGTGTCCTTCCAGTTACCATAAAGTATCCATAAAAATGTTAAATAGAAAAACAGACAATATGGAGTGTAACAGCACAACATGTTACAGAAAAGTAAAAAAAAAACAAAAATCGGGCATGTTTCCATTCAGTTTATTTCCTTACACGAGTAAGAATCAGGATTAGAACATTAAATATGCAGTATATAAAAAGTAAACATTTGATAAGATCTTGATTGCAAATAAACTGTTATGTCGTGCTGTTTAAAGTGACAATCACAGTGGGGAAATATAGAGAATAAAATTACTTTTAAAGGCTGCATTTGTGACGTAAACCAGCCTATGCCTGGAAAGCAAAGTGTCATTTTCCTGAACTCCCCCAAAAGCTTTTAAAGCGGGTGGCTTGCTTCAAGGAAATGAAACCCAGAGTATGGGCTATAGGAATTTGACACTGTTTGGATCTTTTTTTCTCAAAGACATGGCTAGGTAATAAAAACAAAGTCTCCCTATATATACAATTTCCATCTGTTGCAGGGCATGTGCAAGAAGTTCTTAAGTTCTGTAGTCATAAATTACCAGCTCTGTTCTCTAAAGCAACTGACACCATATGGCTGTTACCAGCCAGGAACTGGAGATTTGATATCATATTTTGATTTGTACTGCGACATGTAAACAAAAGAATGCAATAGTTAAAAATTAAATATGGAATAACAGTTTTGTAAATAACTTTTGATCAGAAGGTTAGATAAAGTTATTTAAAAATTGTTTAGGCTGAAAAGCTCTATCAGCTGAATACAAAATTACATTATTTTAATATTTGTCCAATTAGGCAAATTAGTTGAATGTGGATATGTTTGCGCATAAAGAGTGCATGCCAGTCATTTATATATCCGTTATTCTAAGGTGGGAATGGACTTTTTGTATAGATGTAACAGAGAAAAAAAATGCAAGATCTGTAACACACGTCAGATGCCATGCAGAGATGAGAGTCGCATGATTGGATTCAGCTGAGTGAGAACAATTTGACTAACCGATTACTAATATGATCATATACGAGTAACATGATGTTTCATACAATTACGATAAATTAATTGAAATCTCCAAGATGACATCACATCAAGTGGCATGGAAACTGGGTGTAGAAGTTGCTCCCATTAGACTGCCATCTTCCTTACTATGCCCAATGAGTATGCAGGGGGTGGTTCAGAGTGATGTCACGTATGCAACATTATCCAGTCACATATACTAAGCAATCAGGGAAATTATACCCACCTCTAAAGTGAGGGCTTTCTAATATATTAAAGTCCAAACCAATAGATTCTGGGATACTCACTTGCTCACTTACTGACTGAGGTGGACTGACTGACAGAAGAAAAGAAAGGCGAATTGACAACAGAAAGGAGAAAGGAATGGATTTCTTTCCTGGTGGACTCATTTTGGATTACTAGCAGTACACTGTAGAGGAGCAGACACGTGTCTCTGCAGGAAATCCCACCCCGACCCCCTATATGTTGGAAGTGTGAGATTGTGCCGTGTTTGACACCAGCAGTTGTGCCAATACTGCAGTGTATATACAAAATAAGCTACCCATTAAGACAACCCTATCAAATGTATCCCCAAAGGGACCACAATCTGAGGGAGGAACTCCATGAAGGAATTTGAAAAAGTGCAAAAATAGAAGCTATTGACGTCACACGAGACCTTGCGACATCCTGAAAAATTGGCTGAAGAGGATGCCTGGATCCTACAAAAACTAATAACAAAGTAAAGAGTCAAGTTAACTTTTAAATACGAAAAATAAGATTACACGTGAACAAAGTTCTGCAGAAAATCAACCATTCTATAATCGCACAGACGCTAAAAGGCAAGGTAGACTAAGTCATCATAGAAGCTGGCTATATGTAGTGAATAGAATGCAGGCGAAGCAGCCACCACTGTATAGAAGCTGGACATCAGTATCATACATTTTAGTAAGACAGGACCCATGAAGAAGAAAGGGAGAATTGTGTCACAGCCTGAATAAGTTGAAATTGTGTTGCTTCATGGCAAGGCTGTCTCGCCTGGTATCAAAACTGAAGCAGCCAAGGTCAGCTATCTATTCTTGAAAGGAATGAACGTGCCAATGATGAATCATCCTTTGTTAAGGTGCAAAAGAGTGCCAGGTTTTATTCATTTAAGACATTTAAAAGCTGCAAAATGGACCAAATTGTGGTCTCCTGTCATGTGAGCCAAGGATGAAAATAGAGTTGAACTTGGAGTCCTGGAACAACGATAGTGAGTGCTCGCACTCCCATGTATTCCCAGAGACAGGAATACTTTTCAGGGCCAAGTTCAAAGACAATCTTCATGGCAGACGGCTTGGGTGTTGAGAGATGTGGGTTAACTGGGTGGGGAGATAGAGTCAGGCTCACCTCCTTGCAACTGGTTCTGGGCTTACGTGCTGCTAAGTGAACCAAATGTTCAAGACATGGCACAAGTGTGCCAACCAATTTTAGAGGTCTGTGTAATGAAGGACCTTATAGTTTGAGGACCAATTGAAAACTGTTTACTTAATGGTTTTGAAGATGACATGGTTTAGAGGTAGGCATATATTGTCCACCTGACAGTAGGCAGCCAATCACAATGCTAGGTTCTAAGTGATCTATAATTAGATGTTTCCCTTAAACCTATCACAATCCTTAGTAGGTTTTTCATTATGTGCCACGTAGTATGACATCACCTCTGAATTTTTTTTAGTATAAAATCTATATTTTGTGAAAAGATTGTTGACAGAAATCGAGCAAATGTCTGTTGATGTCCGTTGTAACTCCCTGTTTTAGACAATTGATGATAAAACAAAACTTTGAGATATTCCTGAGTTGGTTCGGTTATTTGGACAAAGAATTATTCTGTGAACCCATCCATTGCATGCACGTTAATAAAGGGCCATAAACTGAACTCTATAAGTGTGGCCTACTTGGTATTAAAGCCCCAAGTTTTCTTCTGTGGACGCAATAACCGAGAGGCCCAATACGGAAAGGGGGGAAATCAGGCTGTGGAGGGAAGCTGAGCCCATTTTGAGAGGGTGCCCACCTTTCTTTGAGGCAGCCATAAGAAACTCCTGTGTAAGTACAAAGCCAAGGGGAAATATAGTAGAAGGTATATATGCTCTAGACGGGAATAGATTACATCCCAGATCCTTTTATTTTTGAATGTACCGAGGGGTGGGGGTATATAAATTGACTTTACACCCAGGGAAATTAGTAAATATTTCAGAAGCATATGTACTTCTGAAATTATAGATTTGATTAAATGCAGACCCCTGACTCCTTCTCTGTGTAATGCACATGCACAGAATTATTTTGGGAACAAAAAGGATATCTCTGCATGTACACACCTAGAAGAATATTGTAATTGAAGTCATTCCCTGGTAAAATCGGGAAGTAGCGTCCTGTTAATGGGGCTGAGCCATTCAACACAAAAGAGGAAAGGGCAATGAACTACTACCCATTTTCCTGCCTTCAACTTGTCCATTGAAAATGAGAAATGTACACTTTGTAATTGTAATAGAAGCGTCATTGAAGGAAATCTAGTGAACTGACACGTTAAAGAGACATTTTTATCTTTACAAGTGATTTACCTTCAGGAATGTCAAGTAGCCCATATTTAAATTGAGTTTCTTATAAAGATGTTTAAAATTCTGGCATGTCCATTGAGTAAGGGTGGGGTATCTATTTTCCAAAAAAGGGAAGTTGAGAGACTTGCATACGCATGAATGTTCTAATTTAATTTTGTTTGTTATCAAATGACAGCTTTATCCCGGAGCCACATATATTTGTCCATCCATGGTGGATGTGTGCTCATGGTAAATAAAAGGTACCACATTTACAAAAGCCTACATTAATGTAAATGTAGCATAGAAAAGTGATGTGATCAGTGTATTGATCATACTTCATTGTAGTCACCATTAACAATGGAATTTCATCGATACATAGTGTGGTTGAGAGGATAGCTCATGGGCAACGTGTTTGTCTTGGGAGCAAGACAAGGCATAGCAACACCGGTTTGAATCCTGGGGTAGTAAGCGTGTTATAAAAGAACAATTACAATTGAAGGCCTAATTTGGCAGAAGGTTGGGGGCTGCCTGCATGTGTCCAAATGGCCGCTCTGCGGTTTGAATTGGCTATCATTTAATTGAAGGCCTTTTACCAATGGAGGTTTTTGTCATTTTTTGGCACATTACCTAATCCTTTAGGGGATCGCCATTCATATTTTTCCAGGGAGAAGTCTCAGCAATGAATCCGCAGACTTTGATTGGGGGATTTTGTCGAAATGCATGTGACATTCTGAGCAAGATTCAAGTAAGTACTGAGTTACTAATAACCATGCAACTCCTTGTGAAGAAGTTACTTTTTAGAGAGGTTTGGATCGAAATGATCCAAAAAATGAAATCTTAGACTCTCTATATCAGCCTGACCTGGATCGACAAGCCAGTGAATGCGCTACCAAGTTATCTAGCAGGTTTTCCTCATCCTTAATGGAGTCAGCAATCCATGCGTATCCCGCAGAATGTGCTTCTGACTGGTGAAAAACAGACTGTCAGAGTAGGAATCACTCAAGCCGGTGGTGCATGTGATCTCTGTAAGTTCCCGGGTACGGGCCACACCAGACATCATCTGGTTATTGATTGTAATGCCATGCTGGAGTTGAGACTTAAGTACTATCTCAGATTTTGGAAATTGAAGAGTGACTACAAACAGAGGAGTTTAATTATAGAGTGTTGGGGGGGCCATCGGGTGGGCCTAATCATTGATCTGTTGAAATCTCTAGGTGTAGTAGGTATAAGGCCTATTAAGTTCTTATCAAATTAAAATGTAATGCCGATTAAGGGTGTAAATATCACTGCAGAAAGTGGAATAGAACGGATGTTTGGAAATACACAAATATCAGCGGAGATGAGTTATTTAGGGTTGCCAGGCCTGATACATGGTGACAAACGGGGATGGCAGGGGTAAGATTATTCCTTACAAAACAGAATACAGTCCAAAACTGGTCTGTCCTACTTTAAGTGTGGGATGTATTGCTGATTTATTAATATTGGCTCATTTTCTTATTGGAATTATTTGATGATGTTCTGAAATTATGTTCAATGATTGTTTTTAGGGTTTAATGATTTTAAATTGTATAATGTTCGTAAATTATTGCTTGTTTTTGAATCTGTATAGGCAATGAAAGATTAATTGAATTGTGAAAAACTTGTTGATTTATGTCGAAATGTTGATGTGTTTATGTAAGGCCAAATTGTTTGGTCAATGCATAATAAATAAATATATACATAAATAAAAACTATACAATAAATTCAAATTATGCACACCTGATTTGGGGTGGATAGAACTTTCCCCCAAACTAGCTGTTTCCCAACTGGTCCATAAGAAGTGCTTCCACGATAATGGAAAGAAAAAAGGTAGTGGCAGCCACTGCTGTTACCACATTCATTATGCCTGTTATGACTGAATGCTTTCATTTGCTCAATGACCACCACCTGGCACTCGGTCCTCACACTGCTGCAGATACCACCCCCATTATCATCAGTTTCATCATAAGCATCCCTTTCTGACTTTGACCACACATTTAATTTGAAAGTGCTCCCTTATCTTGCCAGGTGTCTTTATGTGAATGGTTTGGATGACCAAGGGCCACTCATTGAAGCCGCAGTAGTGGCGTGATGGCTGTATTGGCATGGATTCCTGTTGGCTTTGGGGACTTTGTGAACTTTCGAGTGGTGACATTCCAATAGCCTGACCACATCCATCTCCACACTGACTGTAGTGCATTCCTGTTTATACGTCAGTTCCATCTGCCAGTACCAGCTGATGTTGAAATAAAGCCACTGGCATTGATTGTTCCTCCTAACTGTTTGCAAGATGATAAGGCTGGTGATGGGTTACATTACAGCTCTCCTTTCATGAAGGGTGTGGTTGGAATTCAAATTTGGATCAGAAATCTGCTGCTCATTGGCAGGGTCACCACATCAAGCACCCTATCCAGTGTCCCCTGGAGTATTCTTATCAGATGCAGGGATGTGGATGTGCGAGGGAACCAATGGGGATGTTGCTCACACTGTGCTTCAGAAAACGTTTTGGGATAGTGTGTGTGCCACACAATTCCAAGCCCGCAAATAAGAAAGTAATTCCATGGTTTATCATTCAAAATGCCTCCTTGTAAGCATTGTTTGGAGAACATGGCTTTAATTTCAAAACAAGTGGATGTCATTTCTTAGGTTAAAAAACATCTTCAAAGCCAACATATCTGGAATTCGCGTTGAATTTTCTTTGTGGCTTCTTGTGTGTGACGTTGTGGGTGTCTCTCGTTGTGGGTGTCTCTGTCTGTTTGTGAATGTTTTATGGAAGAAAAGACGGCTATGATCTTACCAGCGTCAGAAGAGGTGGCAACGATTGAATGTCCATGGAGTCTATGTACCCTCCATGGTTGCTTCTCAGCAGGGCTGCTGTACGTATGGGGCATAACCAGCACTCTGCAGTGGCTCTGTGATACATTCTATGGGCCTGCATGCCATTCATTTCTCGGTGTATATTTAATGGGGCAGTGCCAGAGCTTTCAGTTGCCCTTATTTCAATGGGCCATCCTGAACTTTCTGTCAGGGATTCCAAACAGGTGTATGGTACAGTAATATCTTGCAAGTTCAAACACAGAGGTCAAGGAGTTAACCTTTTAACTGCCATGGGTTCCCCGCCCCAGTGCCAAGGCCTTTTTTGGTAATTTCGGTATATCGCCATTCAATGCCTTCTAACGTTTTCTCCTTCATTAACCCCTTAAGTGCCATGGACAAGCTATCTCGTCCTTGGCAACAGGGAGGTAATCCCAAGGACGAGATACCTCAACCTTGGCACTTGGGCTTGTCGTCTGACCTCTCCTTTCACAATTTTCAGCGTAGCTGATGCTTATTGTCTGGTGCAAACAGATCCTTTCCCAGGAGAACTACATGCACAACATAACTGGTTGGCTTTTGTCATGCATAGCGTTGCCACGGCCATGCAGGGTGCTGAGTTGACATCTCTTTAGTATCTACACTAAACCCTAATAATACACGTAATTGAATTAATTGAAATAGCCATACAACAAACGTCGCCAGAAACAGACACACATAAACTGCACTCAATTTCTGCACAGAAGAACTTTTACTACCCTGATTAGAGTACTGTATTTATGCAAAGTCTGTGTATGTGTGACTGTGTCGGAGGAAGGAGAAATGAGCAAAGGACTTGATGAAAGGGGGCTGGGGGATGTAAAAATGGATAGGTAAATGGAAGGAAGAATCGGTGGGTGAGTGGATGGATGGGAGTGTGGGTTGGATGGTTATGCACAATGGATGGATAGATAGATAGATAGATAGATAGATATATAGATAGATAGATAGATAAAAGTTGGTAGATGTAAGTGAGAGAAGAGTATGTGTGTAAGAAGACAGACGAGCAGGTGATGAAAAGTAAGTTGGTAAGTGAATGGATGAGTGGCTCAGTTGACAGGTAGGGGGCTGAGTAGAGAAACAGGCAGCCAAGTGAACTGGTGTATGGTGGAGAATGAATGGGCGAGAGGATGCATGGATGAATGAAGGGTGGGTGTATAGATAGGTGAACGGAGGCACGGACGCATAAGCGAATGAATACATCTAGCCCGAGGACTACAAACAGGGATGTTGGCCCCTACGATTCCCTGCAACATTTGTTGTGTGTGCACCCTGATGCTGCCCCAGGGCTAATGTAGTGATCTTCAGGGGGCTGCAAGCTCACAGGCACTGAGTCAGCAATAACGAAGATGTGCACAAGAAAGAATAGGACTGCACACATTGAAGGGACAGCACAGGGAAATGAAACACTGCAGACCTCAATCACTGTGTGCGTCTTCTCCATGACGGCCATCTTGGAAATGTTGTGTGGCAATGTAAAAAAGGCATGTCCCGAGGTTAAAATGCGTGTTATACATAAGATGCAATTTGGGCATTCTTCCCTAAAATACAGCACACCAACAATCTACTTTTTGTTTTTTTGTTAAAATGGAGGGTTTCTAATATTTATGATATTCTTTCAGGGGTGTGCATAAGCACATAGACACTTAACAGAACACAAACAGCAGAGACTGCACACCCATGTTTGCCATGACTTGACAGTCACGCATTTAATTGCATACGAACAAAATGAGTGGAAACAAACTGTGGCCAACAGTATTGGGAAGCCCGGAAATGCTGTTGTCCTACTTTTGTTCAATGATTTCCCTGTGTTCAGAGTTTTCATTGCGATGCACTCAATCTACATCACAAAGTAGCTGGAAAACAAACGAATGTAATGCCAACATAAAAGTGAACGACGCGTCAATATACCAGGTAGCATGGAAGCAACACATGAGCTTTAAAGGAAGCTTCACACATCTCTGCCCTATTGCAATAGCTCAAATCACTGCTTCAAAATGTCCACCACTGTAACAGAGTTTTTAAAAAAAATGCAACGTTTTGCATGTCAGAGCATTAGACTGACACTAGGGCCCCTCATTGTATGTACCTTAATGAGATATAGCAGCAAGAAAGCTCACTTCAGAAAGACCTCACAAGGCAGATAGAATTCTCCTGACTTCAGTTTTTCAAGTCTGAAAAAACCGAAAGGCAAAGTAACAAGTGGCTCTGTCGTGTAATATAGTATACAGTAAAGTGGTTGTACACATCACCACTGCCATTTTGGATACCTCCTGGTGCATTGGCTAATCTTTCGACAGAGTGAAGGAAGACACTCCAACAGGCATTTAAGGAAAATAACATTACCATCAGCATGTTTACGAGTATTTCTGTGGCAACACAAATGAACATCATATGTTAAACAGTGTGCAAGTTACCCGAGTCTTTTAGGTCCTTGCTCAGAATTTTGGGAGTTTCTTTTGACTTTAGCCATACTTTTAAAAGTCACACAAGCAGAGACATAATTTCACCAAAAAGCCTGGGGTAGCGGAAGTGACATCACATGGACCTTGACCTGGGATGACATCACAGGAAGTGATTTCAATTTACAGGGCCACCAAGTGACATCACCGCAAGTAATGGCACACAACCTTCAGATGCGTCTAACACCCATGTTTCCAGGAACTCTCATTTCAGCCAGATATAAGAAACGAGGCAAAGAGGGAGGCAAGATTAGTCCACTGTCACCTATTTGGAGAATGTAATTTTCCAGATTCGACGTGGAGCCTCTATGTAAAACATACATAATGCAGTACTTGTAATGGCGTAACCGAAATCTCTAGCACAGGCTACAGCTACTGTATGAAACATCTATAGATCAATGGACACAGAAGTACTCATTATCTATGGCGTTGATGTGTTAAACAAGCCAAAAAGGTGCTGACCTGGGTAGGTGTGTGCTGTCTGTTTACCCATGGGCAAAATGCTGCATGAGCAGGCCTAAAAATTTAATCATTGACCAGGATTTACTATCGACAAAATTCCCTGGTTATAAATGTATCTATGAGTCAACTACTTCTATCAAAGAAGAAACCTATTGTTAGGGTATAAGCTGAGGTCATCTGTCTCTGTGTGCATTTATCTTTAAGTTATGTAACAAGCAACCGCATGTTGTCCCCCACAACACAAAGCCGAACATAACACCTTAGCGTCCTAGGCTTTTAGACATGACCCTTCTTCAATCTTTTCTAACAGGGTGCAGAGTGAGGAGGGGGGCTCCACTTCCCTCAAGAGTGGGGCTCAATGCAGCTACAATTTTAAGAGATCTGTGTGCAAGGAGCTTTGTTTAATGACCCCTCAGGACCGGCCCATGAATGAAGCTTTCACAAAGCCCTTTCCAAGAAGGTGTTTGAGTGGGGAGGGGTGGGTCATTCCATGTCCAATGCCTATTTTCTTAAACAGTGTTGCACAAGAGCAGGGTCCTAGTTGAGTTTTCAGCCCCTCTCAACTATCCGTATCACACTTGAATGTTTCAAGGTGAGCAGAGCCCAACCAGTGGCACAGCATAATATGTGGGCCTCCCCCTGCGAGCCATGCTGAGGGGCCCTGCCCCCAAGCTCCATAACAAAGCACAGGGCACGCCACACCCCGGGATGGCTGGACAACCACGTGTGCACAATGTCCATGATAATTATGCCGCTGCAGGGGCATGCACTACACCAAGTGAAAGGAGTAAATATGTGTTTTAATCAAAGCTTAAATGTTTCACCTAGCATAGAAAGAAGGGGCGGTGCCTGGTGCCAAAATATACCGGCCACCAGTTGTTTCATTAAAGGGTGTAAATATTTGTCAGAAATATCCGATGGTGACTGAGCATACTGAGGGGACCCGAACTAATGGAAATGGGTTTGGGGGACACAGGGGGATTCTTACCCCTCCCATTAGAAAAGGTTTTGAATAATGGGTTACAATGGTGCATTACACAGCACGCTTTCTGTGAAAATCTGGGTAGAAGGCCAGACAGTTTGAAATCTGTTTTGTAGGGTGTAGGGTAACTCATGGGAGAAAAAGGACACTAGTCATCAAAAGTGCTAAAGTGCATTTCCCAATGCATTGTCATGCCGGTCATTTCAATATATGCCAGTATAAAACACATTTTCATGCTGGCTGTGCCCATATATTTCCATCCTGGCTCCACCAACATATGCTAGTATTCCCATATAAGAACATATGCATGTTTGCTTTGAGATGTTTTTTTTATAGTATCATTACTGGCACTGGGCACAAAGCTGACTCTGCCAATATATGCCAGTACTCCTATGTAAGAAAATACTCCAGTTGGTTTGGCCATTAAAAGTGACATGTCACAGTAAAAAAGCACGTCCATACTGATTCCAATGCAAGCCAGCCTAGACCCATAAGAACACCTATCATCCTTGCTTCATTATAGATTCTCAGTTAATAGAAAATTCATGCTACAGTAACAAATATGCATGCTGCAACACCAAAACGCCGGTCTAGCGAGGCAATACTACTTATCATTCTTGCATTATCAAAGATGCCGAGTAATACATGTCATGCCACAGAAAGCAATGGCTAGATTGGCTGTACCAAAATGCCAGTCTAGCCAGGCAATGACACACATTAACTTGACTTTGCCTATAAATGCCAATAAAACATGCAAAGTCAATAAAGGATGAGTCAAAAATGCTTAAGTGATCCCCAGTCTCCCCGGACCTTACACACAAACATACACACATGCAGCCATCCCCTTTCACCCACCCATAAATCTCTCCTCACATTCATTCGCACTGCATTCACCCCATAGGCATGCACACACACAACCAGAACATTCACACACACGCACACAATCACATTCATACTCATTCACCCCCATTCACTCACCCTGGCACCCACCCACACACACACACACACACACACACACACACCACACACACACACCACACACATTCACATTCCTACTCTCTCACCCAGCATTCACTCATCCATAAACCGCTTACGTCTACTTGCACTGCATTTTCCACACAGGAACGCAACCCCCACCCACATAGAACATTCAAACATACACAATCACATTCCTACTCATTCACCCACCGGTCACTCATGCATAGACCTTCTCTTGCATCCACTCTCACCGCATTCTCCAGGCACATATCCACCCACCCGAAACATTAAAATACACACTACCACATTGCTACTCATTCACCCACCAGTGACTCACTCATACTTATATATTCTATAGTCTAATTGTGTAGGGCAGCAATATTCTACAATTAGCAAACGCAAGGACTAGCCACTTGTCACACTTAGGTAGAATTGAGAAGATTAACTACGCGTCACACTTAGATTTGTGTAGTTGAGACATGTGTCACATTTAGATAGGTCTGTGAAGATTAGTCATGCGTCACATCTAGATAGTATTGTGAAGATTAGATACTAGCCACAGTTAGACAGATTGTGAAATTAACCATGTGTATCACTAGATAGGATTGTGAAGATTTGTCATGTGTCACATTCGATATAATTGTGTAAATTAGACGAACATAGCAGCCAATGTACTAACCACCCTGCTCCTGCTCCCCTCCAACACCCATGTACTATACATGCCCACTTGGGATAGCCACATTATACACAAACACACACCCAACATAAGTAAGACTCACATAGAACAAACAATTCCTGACAATGGACCTTACCCATATGGCTACAACAAACCCGTTTGCAACAACCAAAACCTTAAATACCAGACAATCTACATAAATGCACACAGACATAGACCAACATAACAGACATTCAAATATAAAACAACTCAGGCATTAGCCCTTACCCGTACGGATACAAGCCAGTGCACACAATCAACGGTGTGCAAGACAACACAGATATATGCCAGTTTCTCCTGGTTCTGGACCTATCCTATCATTCTACCCTCACTAACCAACCCCATCCTCTTTCTTGCAGAGCCATATGAGCCTGGAGACTGCCTCTTGGTGGTAGTGGTGCACAGTAAAAATCAACATAGCATAACATAACATACACCTTTTCTTACATCCACTCTCACTGCATTATCTACACAAGCACACACCAACCCAGAACAATCAATTACACATACTATCACATTTCATCTCATGCACCATAGCACATACATACATCTGACACATACAAAATACACATCACATTTTAAAGAAAATACCAGTTTTTCCAGCTTCGGTCCGTTACTCCAGGCCCCCTTCAGCTCCCCCATGCTCTCACAAATAGGAACCAGGAAGCTGGAAGAGCTTCCAGGTTCCCATATATGAGCTGCGATGAAGCCGGAGGAGAAGGGCTTGAAGCTGAACGTGGCAAGTGACACACGGCAAATGTCACGGTCAGCTCCAACTCCTACTGGTTGCTTCCTTTTCTCGCTGCAAGACTTGGCCCAGCATTCAACCTAATGGGTGAAGACGGCAGCAGGGCACCTCCAGACCTAGTGTTGCAGGGTCCCCACACTGCAGGGGCTGTGGGGTCCCCCGCTACTCTGGGAGCTTCAGTTTAAAAATATTTATTTTTTTACAGGGTTATGATGGAATATTGCAGGGCAGCACGGGAGAAGACAGGGGTCGCAGTTGCAACCCCCAGCGACACCCAAATGATGTCCCTGCCCATATGTCTTAAGAACTGTACAGAGTACCACATGATGCCATGCTGCTCATGTTGGCTGGTCGATCTTGGAAGCAGATAGCACTGACACCACTGCTATTGTAACTAGGGGTGAGCAAAGTTTTTGCCTGTGAACAGTGCAGAATCCGCACTGGATTCCGCTTCCGCGTGATAAGCAAAATCTCCATTACTTTTCTGCCACCACTACAGTGTCACCTGGGTTTGTGCCTTGCATTGTGATTCGTTCCCATGTTAGTTTTGTGTTGAGTGACGAGAAACTTTGACAGGTCTTTTTTTTTTAAATCTGTATTAGATTTCTGCAGTGACACGAGAAATTTTGCATGGTTTTTTGATTTCTGCTCAGTTTGTGCAGCAACATGAGAAACATTGTGTGGGTTTATGATCTGTGGTCGTTTTGAGCAGCAGCACAAGACACTTTGTGTGTTTTTCCATGATCCATGCTAGTTTTGTGCAGCAGTGCAAGAAAATCTGTGCATCTTTTTTTTTTTTTTTGATTTGCACAGCAGCACAAGAATCTTCCCTACATGTTTTTCAAACCATGCAAGGTTTGTGCAGTGGCCCAAGAAACATGGCACTTTTTTGGTTCGATTCATTGTAGGTTCACACAACGGCATGGGAAACTTTGTGCCACTATTTTTGATTTGCGCTAGGTTCATGCAGAGGCAGGAGGAACGTCACATAGCTTTTTGTTCAATTTGTACCAGGTACTCACAGTGGCAGGAGAAACTTTGTGCCACTCTTTTCGATTCATACTAGGTTCACACAGTGGTAAAAAAAAACTTTGTTCCGCTCTTTTCGATTCTTGCTAGGTTCACTCATTGGCATGAGAAACTTTGCGTTGGTCATTTCGGGTTGCGAGACAGCACGAGAAACTTTACGCAACTCTTTTCGATACACAGGGGTTGGTAGATTTCAGCAAAACGTATCGAAATCTTTTAGATTTTGCTTCCGTGGCAGTTGGAATGGAATTTCACAGATCCCTAATTGCAACAGTTCTATTGGATGTGGTACTGTGGTGTGCTTAGTCATTCTCTGTCTCCTGCAATCCATGTCTCACCTCAGTGAGAACTGTCAATACAAATGGCAAGCCAAATAGCCAAAAGATCCAGTTATTAGCCATAGGGCACAAGAACTGCCACAAACAAAGCAAACGTTGAAAACTTGTTAATTCAGTCTTAAAATGCAATCGAGTCTTCTTAGCACACAACTGCTCTGCTACCTTTTTCTAAGCATTACAGCCATCTCAGTGAGCATGTATAGTGGCCTCATGTGGCGATTTAAGAGAGATTTTCAGGGAGCAAATATGGGACATTTGGCAGTATTTCCATCAGAAATACTGCTAATCTCGAGTTACCATTAAAGCCTGCCTCTAACATTCTAACAAAATCTGCCATAATATGAGTAGCGACATTGCTCAATAAATCCCATTCTTCGTCCCAGGGTGTCCATCGGGGATTTGGTTGATACTTTCTGCTGTGGTAAATGCTACACTGTTATTTGTGAAATGGAGAAAAGACCAGCAGCTTGCTGGTGGTATCGCCTCCACTTCACCGCTAAGCTCGTATTTTGGGAGTGTGATAATAGTGGCACTAAATCTGTTACCGCCCAAAAAAGTAGCAGTGACAGCTTGATCTAATCTTATTTTACTGTACCACCTTACTCGTAATGAAGCCCATAATGTCTTTTTCATAAATTTGAGATTAATTAATTTGCTTTGTATAACATACAACATTAACCAGAAATGCAACCCATTGTCAAAAACGAAAATACCTCAAGTAAAAAGGAAGGGAGCATCAGTTAGTGTACTTTAATTTAGTGTTGGTTGTACACGATGAGAAGTGGGAGTCAACAGGTGGCAGAAGGGGACCCTTTCCCTCACTTAAATAAAATGCAAATGTTCCAATGTGAAAGTCGGGAACAATTAATTGAAATGCATTAAAATTGGGAGTACCCCCTAGTTATGTGATTAGCAACACACCGAAAAATAAAATAGAGTTCCACATTCCTGTGCTGTGACTCCATTGTGGAAATGAATTTCCGGATATCACACTTTCACTCTTCCAGTGTATCACCCAAGCCTACCCCTGAGTGCAGAGGAGCAACGTAGAGGATACGTGTGGTTAAGCCTAATGAAATACAACGTCAGAGTGTCAAACCAGCATGATGCAAGGTTCAATCCAACATGATGCAAGGTTCAATCCAACATGATGCAAGGTTCAATCCAACATGATGCAAGGTTCAAACCAGCATGATGCAAGGTTCAATCCAACATGATGCAAGGTTCAATCCAACATGATGCAAGGTTCAATCCAACATGATGCAAGGTTCAAACCAGCATGATGCAAGGTTCAATCCAACATGATGCAAGGTTCAATCCAACATGATGCAAGGTTCAATCCAACATGATGCAAGGTTCAAAGAGTCTTTCTTTGGCAATTAAAACGTCACTCTTATCATTGTAAGGGAATGGGAATGTGTTGTGTTTAAAAAAAAATAAAAAATACATGACTTGCTGTACTCATGAAATGGCATTACACCCATGCTTTACTAGTCAAAAATAAACAAAGGTGAGTTTTGGTGCTAACCCGCAGGCAGCAAAATGGAGCAGTGATGAAAAGCTGTGGGGGTGCTGATCCCATTATAATATTCAGAAGCATACTGACTTTAGCCTTCTCTTTCCCTCCATGTATGTTGAAAACTTACAATGCGTGTGAACATGCATCAAAGATGCGGCCTCAGTATTTCCGATCCTCACCGCTTAGTTTCAGACGCCATGTAACCTTTGACCCGTGCACGGTTTCCAAATACATTTAAATCCAGACATTCCAGGCCGTCACTTGCTTTCTTCTGAGCTTTAAAAAAATAAGTACTGACAGGGACTGAGTCATGAGCATTGTGTTGAAAACCTTTTGATAAGTATGGGAACATTTAGTTATAGACGTCCTTACATGCCGCAGGGGTGGTGAATGCACTCAAAGCACATTATCTCACAATTACGGGATCAACACATTTTCTGCAGGCCTATTAAGGAATACCGTATCTTGGAAGCAGCACAAGTGGGATTAGAAAGAGGCTGGTCTGGCCAAGCAGCTCATTCCAGTTCCTATGTTGATAGAGTGATTTAGTGGACCACTTTGACGTGTCGGATATAAAAGCAGCAGTAGTGATACTGAAAAAGGGCAGTGTTAAATCGCTATCGAATCCCGTTGCTACATTACGAGTGACGCTCCGGGGAGCGGCCATATACTTTGAACCTCGGATGCAGCCCCACACACATTAAAAAGTTGTCTTATGTAAGACACATCTCTATTAGTGAGGCAGAGCCCCGTGGGGCATCATGCCCACCTCCTATCGCGGTACAGGTTTCACCCGTGTACTAATGTGGCTGAGCTATATGGACCATCATGGCCCACACTTGCTGCAGTGCCACCACCTCATCCTCCATCTTTCCCTCTTTACTACACACGCCTTCTATAATTCTCTTCCAAATCCCACATATCAAACCGCCAAGGGCTTTTAACCCACAGCGCTTTGAGGCCATACCAGTGGCTGTAGGATCTATACAAATGCCATATAAGGTAACACAGCATAACTCAACAGCGAGCCAAGCACATACTGCAGAGGCTCAACCTCTCCATCTTTACCATCTCGCTGACCTTTGAACCAAAATCCGGCAAGCAAGCCCACCAACCTACCACTCAATATTCCACTCTACACTCTCTTCCTCATTAGCATGTCCAAGCTCACAAAGCAGAACTCGATAGCAAGCAACTGAGTAGGATACCGATGCCTGGAGTTACCATCTGACAACAGAGACCCAATGTGACCTAGCTCAACACACTCCGAATATTACTAGCAGACAGAGGACTTGTGCTTCCGATCTGCATGCATCAACATAACAGGTTTTGCAGCCTCCCTCTACCTGTTCTCCACACTAATAACAAACATGCACTCTATCACAGATGGCCTCACGATCACACCAACTCTCAAAGGCAGTTCAAGGGTTTTTCATTTTAGAATTGTAAAGGGACACACTGATGGCCGTCCCTCTCTCTCTTCTAGGGCAGGGCATTCTCACCCTAGCCCAGGCACCGCTCAATCCCAGGCTAGAATCTAGAGATTGGTAAAACCTACTTTCTAGGAATATGTCTGAATGTTTGCGGTGGCCTAAAGGTGAAGACCTTCTCTTTCTGACTCCATCTGGGGTCACTCTAGGTGGTCACCGATCTATAGTCCGAAAAGATAGCATTATGTAAGGATTAGTGCCTTTCAGACACTCAAGCCCTACTTGCCATCTTCCTCCCCTGTCCTCATATTCCTCTCCCTATGTCATTCTGCCTCTCCCTTTCCTCCTCCTACTCTCCCCCGACTACTGCACCCACTGTCTTTTCTCTCTCTCTCCCTTCAACTTCCTAGTCTTTCCTTTTGATGTTCCTCTTCCTATTTCCTGTCCCCGCCCACTGACCTCACCCTCTATTACACCTCTACTACTACTTCCCCGTTTACTCTACTTCCACTCTCCCCTCTGTGCTCTATAATCTCCCCTCAACACATTACTAGTCTCCACCTACACATTCTCGCACATTCACTCTCCTTTCACTTCCTCAGTAACCTCCCCATGTAATCCCTACTCTTCTCTATTACTTCCACTCACACACCTTGCACACGCATTCAAACCACAGTACCCCTTTTGCTTGTCAACCGGTACCCCGCCTTTCACACTCCTTATGCAATGCTCCTCCATGCTCTTCTACATCGTCCTTCCTCTGCCTGGTCTCTCGGTGCTCCTCATCCCTTTACCTCACCCACCAACCCATACCTTCCTGCTTCCTGGCGCCACCCCCCTTGCCCTGCCCATCCCTCTCCATTGCCTTTCTCCTTCTCCTTGGGACCCAGACCAACCGCTGGCCTTCCTTTCTCGAGGGGATGTGTTACAGGTGAACAAATGTACAGAAGGGGTCTTATTCTTTGCCCTTTTCACCGAGGCGGGTCAGCAAACGTTAGGCAGTGCCAGCCCGCAGCAGCGAGAATCAAGTTCAATGTCACTGTTAATGAGAGGTGTGTGATATGCCTGTTTGGCAGGAGGGCCACTCTGTGGCCCATTCGCAGTTAGGAACATTGTCCTCTTGGGTTGACTTGTGTGCTGAGATCGCTGGAATAATAAGGGGAGTGCTCTGTTTCATCGCTGCTACTGAAGTCGCGTTCCTCATGATGGCCTATGTCATCTGGTGTGTCTGTTTTCTGCAGTGGAGATGTCTCAGTGGCTCAAGGACTCTACACGTCTCTTGCCCAGGCATGCTGTTCACTTGTTCCTTCACCGCAGTGCATGATGGATGTTGGACTCCTACGGGACAAGAAAGAAACTAGCCAGCATTGTGCACTACATGCATGAGGCACGCAGAAGTGGTACTTAATTCAAGCTTGCAGGCACAGGTTGAAAGGATAGGGACCGGGTCCTTCCCAACTCTCACACCCCGCCTTTGGGGCAGGACTAGCTCTGGCTAGAACCTTTGTTGACTTCTCACCCCAGTCTATGAAGGGACCCTCTACCCTCTCGACAGGGTCAGCAATCTGAGCCTGTCACACCTCACTTTTACAGGACCAAGTGCCAAGAGGCCGCCCAAATGTAGAACGACATAGCCATGTTACATTAGAACACATCTGTCTAGCACCAGTGAACAAAGAGTTAGTGCCAGTCCAAGCTCAAATACATCTTTTAAAGGCAGGCCCTGAGGGATGAGCAGGTAAGTATGGGTTAATAGGTAATAAGGTTTGTCATCAAAAACATGAATTGTTATGTCTACCTTCTTTACAAAATGATAAGCTATGGTTCCTGCACCTTTTTCTTTGTCTGGTGGTGTATGCATATAGGTATGTCTATTTTCAGCTATATTAACCACGTAACTGCATTATTTCTATTTTAGTTGGTCTCATATGCCTTCCAGGAAGCATTGCATTTTTCTAGGAATATGTTTGGCAGAGTAAGGACGATGGCAGAACTGTGCGGACAGAGATAGTGGTAATACTTGTTTATCACTGGGTCACCTTTCGAGAGAACAAAAAGTCTCATACTTGACACTGACTTGAAGTACGAGCATGTACATGTGACTCCCTCACAGACTAAGACAACAATGAAATCAGGGTAGGAAGCTGTGCAAAGTTATGCTCACCCTGGGTAATGAAGGAAGTCCTGTGGCTGGACGATGAGAAAGAAGAGGTATGTGTGGAAAAGGGGCTGTACCAAGTCAATAGAAGGGATAAAGGCAATGTCAGCACGTGACACAAATACTTTGTTAACCTCCATATTGAATGCACTGTTAGTAAATGTAACATAACCAATGAATTTGCAGATCACATCGTTTTCCCATGGGCACCTCTTGGTGCCCTAGAAAGATAACATGAAAGGAAATCAAAGGTACTTTATTTTGACGTAATGCCATAAAAGTACAGAAATCAATAGAGGCGTTTGGCAGACTCCAGTGACCTATGGAAGCAGGGCCTGCAGGTCTATACAGCCCTCCCAGACACGGAAATGAAGGCGTGCAACAGGAGGTCTGGCATGGGAGGGGTGGTTGGACAGGGAGGGACTGAAAACAGTGCATCCAAAAGTGAGAAAGTGCCTGCAGGTGGGGGATTGTATCAGCAGTATGATGCAGAATTGTAGGCTTGGGCCTTGCTCCCCGAAATCCTCACCCAGGTACTGCAGAAGTCCAGGCGGTAGGGGGTCCCTGTTCAGTAACAAGGAGTGGGGTTGTGGGCTGGAACAGACAGGCACTAACTCTTTCAAGTCAAGGATTATGAAAGAGGCAACCTTTGGAGGACATTATTTGTTTTCCTTCAGGAAACGTGACAGCTGAATATGTTTGAATTGGACGGATGAGACTCATGAGAATGGGGGATACCCTCAGGTGGCCTGATCACTGCCTCTTGCAACTCCTGTATTTGCAGAAATTGAATGAATCCCCTCCAAAACTAAGGGAATATTGGCCGCAAAATCGGGACCACAAGCTCTGTTTGAGGGTCTGCCACTGATAGCTATTCATATATATTGGCACCCCACCAGCTCCGACCTCAAAACATTCTAGGAATACTTGACAGAATGAATGACCAGGGTACATTTAGATTGCCCTGTTGTGAACATTATCCTGGTGGGAGATCTTAACTCTCGATGTATTGACATACCACCATGCCGAGATGGATCGAGCTTTAAGAGAGTGAACGCTTTGGGAAGGAGATGGGTAACATTACTCTCAGAGTGGGACTTGATCATGGCAAATGGAGCAATAGAAGGGTACATACCACCAGCAGTGACCTGGAGAAGGTGAGTCTCAAGTTCTACCATTGATTTTATATTCTTTACCCCGGCCCCGCCTCTTTCAGCGCTATAACAACTTTCAAAGATGGGGGCAGCAGTGACCACAGCTGTCTGGAGACAACTATGTCAGGGAGGCACTGTGGTAAAGTGCAGCACAACTGCCAACTAGTGTTCGCCAACAATATCAGGAATAGATGAGTAAAGTTTGTAAAGGATGGATCACACCTGAATAACAGGCTTCTAACTTTTCTACCGTGATTATACTAGATAAACATAAAAGTGGTATTGTTTTAAGCTATTATATTAGCCTCGAACTTAAACCCGCTTGACCAAATGCTTTTTCTTTTGGCTCCGGTTGGGTTTATTCGCCATTTCTTTTTGTTAAAGTCCTTTTTGTGTTTTACTTTGCGCGGCAAACCCGGTTTGCCTCCTTTGTTCACAAGCTTTTGGCGGGCTTCTGCCCTGAAGCTGTCCTCTAGGTGCCTGGGTGTCTAGGGAATGAATGTGAGGGAGGGTGTAGTCACCCCCTGCACAAGGTATCCTAGGAAACCCACGTCGCACTTTGCCATGATTGGCTGAGGTGGTTGTCCGGGGCGGACAACCCCCCTGCTACGTGATTGACAGCTATGCTGTGTGAATGGGGGATTTTTGCATAAAAGGCAGGTCTCTTGGTCTAGAAAACAAAGTCGCCACTGGAACTACAAGGAACCGAAGAGAAGCAGAGAAGAAGTCGACTGCTGCAACTATCCCGTCCTGGTGAAGCCCTGCTGCAGTCCTGAGCTATCTACCCTTCGATGACCAGAGAAGATCCAGTCCGGAGTCTTCTTCCCTTGAGCTTGGTGGGGATAACCAGCTCATCTTCTACAGCCAGAGGACCCTCTTCGTGGTCGAAATCGCTGCATACTGCTGTAGTGGTCCGGATAGCCATCTGAAGAGCCTCTCCTGTTTTTAAGGAGGGCACCTTTTTTAACCGTCTCTGCTGCTGGCTTCAGCCCTGTGTGGTGCAGACCCCTCCAGATGTCCGCCTTCGGATTGAAGCTCCAGGAACCGAGGGTCTGCAGGAAACTACCAGGAACAACTGACGTGGCACCAGCTTCTTCCTTGAATAAGGTACTGTGTTCTGCTCGAGGAATTTGGGTGAATCACTTTTTCTTCGTCCTCAAGGCTTGCCCTTGTCTTCCCTCCTTCTTATAACTTTTGCTTCCTCTGTTGACAATATCTAAGGACTCCTGACTCCACCGAATCGTAAACTATCTGACTGTGTGATCCTCGACAACAGGAACCCGGTTCCACTTGACACTGGCTCCGGCCTATTGACTTTTGAATTTCTGTCTAAGAGTGTTCTCTGATTCTGTCTGCCTTGACAAAAGTATTGCCCATGATTTTTGCCCCCAACTCTCTCTGGGTATCTCAGGTGTTAAGTGTGTTTTTGCCCCGGTAACATTTCTTGCCGCAGATACGCGTTTCTTTAGTAAGATCGAACTGTCATTACTGTCAAAAAGTGATCGCAAGTGTATTCCTGGTAATGTCTTTTGTTCCATAACACCGGTCCGCTAAAACACAGGGTACTTACCTTGAAGTATACCGTACAAAGTGAATTGGTTAGTTGTAGTATATTTTACGTGTCGTTTTCGAATTAATAGAAATGTCGTGTTTATAAAAAACAGTTTAAAAATAAATGTACTTATATTTTTTTACCTGAAACCTTGAGTCAGTGTTTGCTTCAGTCACAGTAATTGTGGTCCCTTTGTGTAATCTCGCTACTGCTCATATACTCTTGATATAAGCCTGGCTGCTCCGCTACTGCTACCACTTTAACATAGTAGTAAAGGCTTGTACCAAAGGTAAAACTTGTATTGCCACCTGTAGTCTTAATTGTGTGTAGTGGTCCCTAAGGGCACTACACAGGATTCTGCCTAACACTGGTGTACTGCGGTGAGGATTTGGAAGTAGAGTGATTACACTTCGAGTGCTGCTATTGCTTGGGTTCAACTAACCACAAGGCTAACACCACTAATTCTATTTAACTAAGAAATCATGTCAAATATGGAAAACTACACTGAAGAGGGTCTCTTGAACTACACTGCTGAGGTTTTGAGAACCATGTGTAGGGAGAGGAGTCTCTCTGGTAAAGGAAAGAAATCCGAATTCATTGCAAAGTTAATGGGAAAACAAAACCAAGAGAATGGGTCAGAAGGGCCTACCCCTCCAGCAAATGTGGATACTGATGTTTCTGATTCTGAGAGTGTTCATTTTGAAGAAGTAGATGAGTCCTTGTTGGGAAACCCTACAACTTCTTTGCCTGCTCAGAAAGCACCACCTCTGTCCACAGGGACCCCCACAGGTCCTACACTTACACCTGAATTTATTGCACTTGAGAAAATGACACTTGAATTGGAAGTGAACGTATTGATGCACACACTGCCAAGAAACATCAAGAGTTAAGGCTCAGGGAAATGGAGCTGAAGAAATTGTCTGTAGAAAATGCTTCTCTCCCAGAGTCTTCTAGGTCTTCCAGCCCTAAGAGACCCCTTATTCCAAAGGAAGTGATTGGTATGTGTGTGACTAAACTTGATGTTTTGGATTGGTTAGCAATGTTTGAGTACAATCATGGGATTCAAGGTATCTCAGGGAATCAGCTGATTCCCTGGCTTTTCTTTAGGCTTCCCCCTGTTGCAAGTGATGGTGTAATGGAGTTGGGGAGGAGGATAAGCAGAATTATGAGTGTGTGAAGCTAGCATTAATCGCTAGATTTGGGAAGACCCCTTCCCAGTATCTTAAGAGGTTTAGAACCCCCAAAAAGCATGATGGTACCCCTTGGGCTACCTGGGTGTGTGAATGTTTAAAAAACTTAGATGGTTGGGTTAAGGGTTACAAAGTGAACACTTATGAAGGTTTGAGGAATCTTGCAATGTTGGAGTCTATTTCTGATGTCTGCTCCCCTGAGCTTAGACAGCACTTGGCTGATTCAAAGGAGATAGATCCTAAGAAATTAGCTAAGGCTGCTGACTTGTGGGTTGCCAACAGGCTACTCACAAAGATTCTGGGGTAACTCAGAAAAAGGATGAGGGAAAGCAGGCAAAGAAAGACAACGAAGAGAATTCCAATAATTCCAATCCAAAAGAGGGCCCCAAACATAACCAGGGTAAGCCACAAGGAAAACCGAATCAGGCTAGTGTACCATCTGGTCCGAAACCAGATGGAGGTCAGACCAAACCCCCATTGCAGAGAGCATTTGGGAAATGCTTTGTTTGTGGGTTGCCTGACCATGTGAAAGGCGATCCCAGATGTAAGGGTAAACCTTCAGGGGTCAACACTGTCTCCTTAGCCTTCTCCCAGGTGGATGAAGTATCTATGACCAGTGGAAACTTTCAGTTACTAGCTGATGAGCCCATGAGAGTCTCAGCTAGTGTTTCTTTAGTGTCCTTGGGTCTTTGGCAACAACAGAACGTAGATGTCTACAATTCAATCCCAGATAATACTAAAGAGTATTACAAAGATAGTGTCCTTGTGAATGGTCAGGAAACTCCTTCCATCAGAGACACTGGAGCCAGTATAACTGTGGTCGATTAATGTTTTTTCAAGGTGGAGGATGTGGCTAAGGCACCCAAATACCTGACCAAGTTAGCTGGGGGCCCTGTGCAAATGGTTCTCCAGTTACCAGCTCTCATCCAGTGTAATGACATGACTGTCAGAATACCTGTAAGTGTGCAAAATAACGTACCTGGGAGGGTCCTGCTGGGTAATGACCTTAAAACTCTTGTAGTTGTGTCTAGTACCCCCAGGTGCCCCAGCAAAAGGAAGCAGGAGCTCACTACGTCTGCAAAGGAGATGACCTTGAGAGGCTCTCCTGGAGACATGATAGAGGAAACTATCACCCCAAGTCCACAGGACTTACTTACTGCTATTGAAAGTCAGAAAGAGACAAAGGAGAAACCCAAGTCTGCCAGCAAGAAACCAGCAAGCACCCCTGTCCCCAGAAGGATATCTCCAAGACTGTCCAAAGTCACATCTGTGACTCCTCCACCAGCTGAGGCTGAGTGTGAGGTTCAACCCTGTATGGTTCAACTAGATACTGAGGAATCAGATCTAGAAGAAGATCTTACTCTTGTAGGAGATCTTGACCCTGTTGACCTTCCTGAGCTGCAGTCTTTACTGGCAGAAGGTAGACCCAACAGGGAAGATTTCAGCAATGAACAAAAAGAGTGTCCTACCTTGGAAGGTCTTCGCCTACAGGCAGCTTCTCAGCTCAATGGGACTGAGCCTGGGAAGTATAGGTTGCACTGGGAAGATGGCCTCTTCTACAGCGAACCAACTGAGTCAACCCCTGGAGACTGCAAAAAACTTGTAGTACCTCTAGTGAACCGACTCCAGTTTCTGCAGTTAGCCCACGAGATACCTTTGGCTGGTCACTTACGTTTTAAGAAGACCAAGGAAAGGCTCTCTCTTTACTTCTACTGGCCTAAGATGGGCTCAGAAGTAGACAAATTATGCAGAAGCTGCCACACTTGCCAAACCTCTGGTAAGAGTGGAGGCAAGAATGTGGCACCCTTGGTGCCTCTCCCAGTGGTGGGAGTTCCTTTTGGGAGGGTTGGGATTGACACTGTTGGTCCTCTTGATCCTCCCACCTCTTCGGGCAACAGGTTTATCCTGGTTGCAGTGGATCATGCCACTAGATTTCCCGAAGCCATACCTATGAGGACTGTTGTGGCTCCGGCTGTGGCTGAGGCCCTACTTGGTATTTTTACCAGAGTAGGTTTTCCTAACGAGGTAATATCTGACAGGGGATCAAATTGTATGTCCCACTACATGCAAGCCATGTGGAAAACCTGTGGAGTCACCTACATGTTCTCAACTGCCTACCATCCCCAAACCAATGGATTGGTAGAGAGGTTTAACAGAACTATGAAGAGTTTCATAGGTGCTTTAGAAGAACCCCTTAAAAGAAAGTGGGACCTTCTACTGCCATGCCTTCTCTTTGCATATGGAAAAGTCCCTCAGGAGGGAGTAGGATTCAGTTCCTTCAAACGTCTTCATGGCCATCCAGTCAGAGGTCCATTGGCCCTGATTAAGGAGGGGTTGGAGTGTGCTCCTTCCCACAAGCCAGTCAGAGTGACTATGTGATAGGTCTCTGGAGGAGAATGTCACACATGATGCCAGAGGCAAGTGATAACTTAAAGGCTGGTCAAGCTCTGGTCAAACATTGGCATGACCAGAAGGCTAACATGGTTGAGTTTACTCAAAACCAGCTTGTTCTTGTTATGGTCCCCACAATGAAGAGGGCCTTGCAGGACAAATGGATAGGACCATTCAAAGTTGTGGGTAAACTTGAAGATGTGAACTATCTGATGGACTTAGGCAATCCCAAGGAGGCTCCCAGAGTCTTTCACACCAACCGTTTGAAGGCTTATGTCTCTAGACCTGACATAGGAGCTTTGCATCTAGCTTCAGCTCAGGAGGAGGAGGAGGAGAGTGAACCTCTACCTGACCTCCTCAGTGGCCTACCTTTAGATGAGCAAGTGGAAGGAGTTAATCACTCTTCCAGTCTAACATCGGACCAGCAGGATGAGTGCAAGTTACTGTTAAATCAGTTTGCCTCACTGTTCTCACTATCACCAGGCTTGACCCCTTGGGGCCAACATGATAACCTCACTGGTGACTGTTTGCCTGTCAAAAGCAGGGGGTACAGAATGTCAGACAATGTACTGACCCATATAAGGAATGAGGTCAACAAGATGCTTGGTCTCGGGGTTATAGAGCCCTCTACTAGCCCATGGTCTAGCCCAGTTGTGCTTGTACCAAAGGCAGGATCTAAGGAGTTGAAATTCTGCATGGACTATAGAGCTCTAAATGCAGTCACCAAGACTGATGCCCATCCTTTACCTAGGACAGATGAGCTGGTGGACAAACTTGGTGCAACCAAGTACCTAAGCACATTTCACCTAACGGCAGGCTATTGGCAAATAGCCCTGACAGACCATGCCAAGGTGCAAACTGCATTCTCCACCCCAGCTGGCCTCTACCAATTCAAGGTAATGCCTTTTGGACTAAAGAATGCACCTGCTACATTTCAGAGGATGGTCAATCAAGTTCTGAATGGGATGGAGGACTACTGCATTGCATACTTGGATGACATTGCAGTGTTCAGCCCTACATGGAAAGAACATAATGAACACCTAGGCTATATATTGCAGGCTCTGGAACAGACCCATCTGACCATAAAGGCAAGCAAATGTCAAATTGGTCAGAGTACAGTGGTCTACCTTGGGCATGGGGTAGGAGGGGGTGAAATAAAGCCGTTGGCTAGCAAAGTACAAGATGTACAAAACTGGGCCACCCCTACTACTCAAACCCAAGTGAGAGCCTTCTTAGGTCTCACTGGGTATTACAGGAACTTCATAGAGAACTATGGAACCATAGCTTCTCCCTTGAATGTCATCTCCTCTCCCAAGTTCCCTAAAAAGATCAAGTGGAATGTGGGGTGCAATTCAGCCTTTGAAGATCTAAAGAAAGCCCTTTGTCAAGCTCTAGTCCTAAGAGCTCCTGACTATCACCAACCCTTCATTGCACAAACGGATGCTTCTAATTTAGGTATAGGTGCAGTCCTTAGTCAACTGGATGAGAAAGGTAGGGAACACCCCATTTGTTTCATCAGCAGGAAGTTAAAGGATCCTGAGACAAGGTGGGCAACAATAGAACGTGAATGCTTTGCTATTGCATGGTCACTGAAGAGGTTTAGACCATAGTTGTATGGATCTACCTTCATCATTCAGACTGACCACCAACCCTTGAGATGGCTGATGCAAATGAAAGGGGAAAACCCAAAGTTACTCAGATGGTCAATCTGCCTGCAAGGATTTGATTTTTCCATTGAGCACAGAGCAGGAAGTCACCACCAAAATGCTGACGGTCTCTCTAGGATGTTTGTAACTGACTAGAGGTATGAGAACCATCCAGGAGTGGATTAAATCCTCCTGTCCCTTAGTCTGGGGGGGCAAGTGTTAGGGAGCATTCTCATTCAATGGCTAATTTCCCTTATCTAGTGGGTCCCCCAGCAGCTTTGCTGAATCTCTGGAGATTATTTTTCCACTTGGTAAGAGTGTACCCCTTCCTTTCCACTCTTACCTGTGTTTTGCCATGTGTATTTCATCTGTTTTTGTGATTGTGGACTCTGGAGTACACCACTGCAGTAGCCCCCTTCTTTTGTGTGTTACACAGCACCTGCAGTGCAGTGACAATGGGTTGTCTTTTAGACTTCCCACCGACTCCATTTCTGAGGCTGACTACTATCCCCCAGAAAAGGGTAAAGTTGCCATTCACTTTACTTAGTCATTTAACCACAGATCCAGTACACCACATTTTACATGGAGTACTGGAAAGGGTTAATTGTTAGCCCTCCTGGAGCATTGTTTCGCTCTTTTAACATTTAGACTTGGCTGGTGGCAGTGGTATCTACCCTAACTTTTCAACCGCGATTATACTAGATAAACGTGGTATTGTTTTAGGCTATTATATTAGCCTCAAACTTAAACCTGCTTGACCAAATGCTTTTTCTTTTGGCTTCGGCTGGGTTTATTCGCCATTTATTTTGTTAAAGTCCTTCTTGTGTTTTACTTTGTGCAGCAAACCAGGTTTGCCTCCTTTGTTCACTAGCTTTTGGCGGGCTTCTGCCCAGAAGCCCTCCTCCAGGCGCCTGGGTGTCTAGTTGGGCTGAATATGAGGGAGGGGTGTAGTCACCCCCTTCACAGGGTATCCTAGGAAACCCAAGTCGCACTTTGCCATGATTGGCTGAGGTGGTTGTCCGGGCCGGACAATCCCCCTGCTGCGTGATTGACAGCAGGCTGTGTGAATGGGGGATTTTCGCATTAAAAGGCAGGTCTCTTGGTCTAGAAGACAGAGTTGCCACTGGGACTACAAGGAACCAAAGAGAAGCGGAGAAGAATTCGACTGCTGCAACTATCGCATCCCGGTGAAGCCCTACTGCAGTCCTGAGCTATCTACCCTTCGATGACCAGAGAAGATCCAGTCCGCAGTCTTCTTCCCTTGAGCTTGGTGGGGATAACCAGCTCATCTTCTACAGCCAGAGGGCCCTCTTCGTAGTCGAAATCGCTGCACACTGCTGTAGTGGTCCGGATAGCCATCTGCACAGCCTCTCCGGTTTTTAAGGAGCGCACCTTTTATTCAGCGTCGCTCGCTGCTCCCGGCTTCAGTCCTGTGTGGTGCAGACCCCTCCAGATTGATCGAAGCTCCAGGAACCGAGGGTCTGCAGGAAACTACCAGGAACAACTGGCGTGGCACCAGCTTCTTCCTTGAATAAGGTACTGTGTTTTGCTCGATGAATTTGGGTGAATCCCTTTTTCTATGTCTCCAAGGCTTGCCCTTGTCTTCCCTCCTTCTTATAACTTGTGCTTCCTCTGTTGACAATATCTAAGTACTCCTGGCTCTGCCGAATCGTGAACTATCTGACTGTGTGATCCTCGACAACAGGAACACGGTTCCACTTGACACTGGCTGTGGCCTATTGACTTTTGAATTTCTGTCTATGAGTGTTCTCTGATTCTGTCTGCCTTCACAAAAGTATTGCCTATGATTTTCGCCCCCAACTCTCTCTGGGTATCGCAGGTGCTAAGTGTGTTTTTGGCCCGGTAACATTTCATGCCGCGGATACGCGTTTCTTTAGTAAGACCGAACTGTCATTACTGTCAAAAAGTGATCGCAAGTGTATTCCCGGTAACGTCTTTTCCATAACACTGGTCCGCTAAAACATAGGGTACATACCTTGAAGTATACCGTACAAAGTGAATTGGTTAGTTGTAGTATATTTTACGTGTGGTTTTCGAAGTAAAAGAAGTGTCGTGTTCATAACAAACGGTTTAAAAATAAATTTACTTATATTTTTTTACCTGAAACCTTGAGTCAGTGTTTGCTTGAGTCACAGTAATTGTGGTCCCTTTGTGTAATCTCTGCTACTGCTCACATACTCTTTAGATAAGTCTTGCTACTCCGCTACTGCTACCACTTTAACATAGTAGTACAGGCTTGTACCAAAGGGAAAACTTATATTGCCACCTGTAGTCTTAATTGTGTGTAGTGGTCCCTAAGGGCACTGCACAGGATTCTGCCTAACACTCGGTATGGTGGAAAATCAGGTTTGCCCTGCCCGCAACAATTTGTTTGATGAGGGGTATGGGGTAAGGAAAAGGGAACAAGAATGAATGAACTGAGTAAAAGTAAGGGAATTGATGCTGACTGCATTGAGAAATAAAAACGTGCATAACTTTTGGGCCCTTCTTAACCAGATGTCATCCCCACAAGCTTCTCCAGGGGAATGTGGTAACAGAGACAAAGTGGTGTAACCACTTTGGCTGACTCTACAAAAAAGCCCCCACAAAGTCTCGATTGATGTCTCTTCAGAACAGATATGTCCTAGACATGATCACAGAAATGGATGGAAGTGTTTGGGCAAAAATCAGAGAATCATGTTGCACATTTATTCCTTCTCACGATGACGAGAATGAAACATTGACAGAGGCCATAGACAAAACTCCACGGCCAGATGATAGAGGAAATAGAAGACATTGCTGTTGACAGCCAGTTTGGATCACTCTTCTCCTGGGTCCCACAATGGATGGCAGACATTTTCAAGTTCCTAGGAGCCTTGATAGTGATGATATTGCTTGGATTTTGTGTGATCAAGATAATAATCTCACAATGCAAGAAGACAGCAAAGAAAGCTATATGGATGAAGATCATGATCAGTGTCGAATCAGGATGGAAGCCCAAAGACCTGACAGATGAAGAGATCAGAGACTTTGTGAAATGTACCTAAGAGAATCTGGGAGCCAAGGTACCCATTGAGAAAACCTTATCTGCATACAGAAAGAAATATGATGGCCATCTGAACGAGATCCCTGAAGAAGCAGAACCAATGAAAGGCAGGGGATAATGGTAGTATTACTAGTCATTGCTAAAGTATATGTTATAATGAAGCTGAAGATGAAATACATAACAAGATGCAGTGATCAGAGAATGCAGATATTCTATAAGGCATCAAGAATGTAATAAGAATAAGTGATATCTTGGACTCAAGGTGAAAAAAACGTATGCGACAGAAACAGATGAAGAAATTAAATAATTTTACACGTGTACAGATTCAGAAGAAACGCAAGCAGCAAAGTAATCGTGAAGCTAGCTGTAAGCTTATAGTAAAATAGATTGCGGAAAGCACTAACATATACATACATAGGAATGAGAGAATTATGGATGTTTCCACTAAATGTATTAAAGCAGGTTGGACATTAGCAAAAAAGGCCTCAGTTCAGTGTGTCACAGTTAAAAAAGCAGACATTAAATTACAGATGTGGAGCTCAAAAAGGCGAGGTTGGATGAGCACCAGGAAACCAAGTTCTTATCAAACTGGAGTAAACTGACTTTGGATACAAAATCGTGTGAAAGAACAAACCTCCTGTCCAGAAGGAGTGAACATAACAGGGAAAGTGTCAAAGGTCTATTGGAATAAAATATTAAATACACAAAATGGCTTGATTTTATGGTCTCTAGTCACATGGAAGAATGAAGGTGGACAAACAAGATGGTTGTACCTATGCATGAAGGCAGACTGTGCTGCTCACTCCCTAATATTCTCAGAGCTAAGAACACTCTCAAGGACGAAATTCAAAGCCCTAATTGACAGTAGACCACTGAGGTGATGATGGATTGATTTGCTAATTGGTGGAAAGCTAAAGTTAAGGCAACCTCACCAGCACCTGGACGGCCAGCTTGCAGGCTTCTAACATAGGTGGAAAAGTACTGAAGATGGATAGAGTGCCAACCAATTGTAGAGAACCTGCATTTTCAGGGGTCCTATAGTGTGTAAACCAATGGGACGTTGTGTATTTAGTGACGTTCATAGGGGTCATTTTTTAGAGAGGGCTTAGTTGCCCATCTGATGTTAAGTAGCCAATCTCATAATTACACCTTTTTAGACTAGTATGGATTATATACTTAGATATTCACTTAGAACCAATTACTCCCTCTGTTAGGTTTTTGTAGTTTGCCACATTGGATGGCGTTGGTAACACACAGGTTAGACGTCAGTGATGGCACATTTTGCTTATAAAAGTACTGTTTTTTCTTAAATGCTTTGAGTTTGAAGATCGAGTGTTTGCGTTGATGTTCATTATGCTCCCTGTTTTAGATAATTGACATTAAAAAAGTCTTCCTTTCGTCAACTTCCTGAGTCGGCTCTATTATTTGGTGTATGAGTAAGATCTGCATCCCCATCCATCTCAAGGGTAATTGCTGCTCATCAAAGGGGCTGGACTATCCAGTTCAGAACTGAAACAGTGGGATAGGCAAAACAATATCTTATCAAGGTTCCAAACAGGTTTTTTGAAAGGTCTCTCGACGGGCTTGAATGGGACAGTGATGGGAATCCTGAGTGAAAGCTTGTAGACAAAGGGCTGGGCATTGCTCTACAGAGCCTGGATAGACCTCTCCAGAGCATTTGTTACGGTCAACAGGAATCTGCTCTGGGAAAAGTTGGAAAACTGGGGTATCCCAGTACCCCTCTTGGCCATATTGTCTAGTATGCATGAGGACAATACTCTGAGGGTGAAGTTGGACGCCATGGGACATCTGGCTGAGGCAATTAAGGTTGTGAGGGTAGTGAGACAGGGATGTATGCCCCCACTCCTTTTTAACCTATATTTGGGAGACCTGGGGAGGCACTGGACTAATCCATGTTGGCCAGCCCAAATATTGGTCTTCGGCCCGCTAGTGGCTGACCTACGTTGATGACATTGTCCTCTTGGATTGCACTGCTATTGGCCTGCAGCACCTCTTGAATTCATTGGGAAATTATGCAAAGGTAAATGACCTGATGATTAACCCCGAGAAGTCTAAGATAATGATTTTCAGGAGGCCGGGATACCATGTTGCAAACTTTAAATAGGCATTTGGAGAACACACAATCCCGATCGTGACCTAGGTGGTATGCCTGGGTTTCCTTCTGTGTGCTTCCCACTCGCTCACTCAGATTCAATTGGACTTCAGTGAAGTAGATGGCACAACTAACTGCTCAAATGGGCAAAGTCCTGGCTAAATTCTGTGAATTGTCCTTACTGCCCTCATCAAGTTATATATTGGCAAAGTGATCCCGTGATTCTCTATGGGATGGAGGTCAAACCTCTGTCCTGGGTTGGTCGAAATTAGAGGGTCACATTTGTAAAGGGGTACTGGGCCTCCCCCAGAACCTGCCAATGGCAAGCCTAAGATATGAGCTAGTCTTGAGATCCTTAAGGTCATATGCTGACTGGAGGCGGATCTCCTTCTTCAGATTGTTTCTGACTCCTCAGGCTAATTCATCCTATGAGGATATCAGTCGCACTCAGAACAGTGCTCATCATCGTTCCTCTTAAAAAGTCTGTTGCAGTCGGCCTTTTAAGAACTTGTGAGAGTGACGCTGGCCAATCCAATGAAGGTGAAGGAAGCACTGAAGCATGGTGATTGGATTGACACATTTGATAGTATTCGGTAGTTGATCCTGGCTTGATCATTGACACCCTACGACAAAAAAGTTGGCTATCTGCCCAGGTATCTGAGACACACCCTCAATTGGAAGGAGAGGCAAGCCTTCCTAAGAGTACGACTGAACCTTCTTCAAAATGGGGAGGTTTTGTTCTATTGGGATCGAGAATCACAAATGTATTGCCCACATTGTGAGGTCCCCAGCCTCCATTCCCTTACGACACTTTCTGATTGAATGTAGGGGTACCTGGGACTTGTGGGTGAAATTCTTACTGCGATTTGTGGAAAGGGAAAAACAGCTCTCATCTGAAAGGTTTTGGGAGAGGTTAATAGGCCACGAGACCTTGTTAACATTCCATGTAGTCCAATTATGACAGCCTCCCAAAGTTTCACACGCGATTGGCCTGGGTACGTGTATCTCAGGGGTGCGTGTGAAGTTTCACACGCGATTGGGCTGGGTACGTGTATTTCAGGGCGGCGCGTGAGGTTTCACACGCGATTGGGCCTGGGCGAGCGGGGTACCACTCACCGTCTGCCTTGCGTGTAGAAGAACGCGTAACCAACACCCACCCGCTGTGAAGTAATAGCGTGTGAACCCCAACCCCTGGAAAACACACGTACCGCACACCACGAAAAGCATGTACAGACCCGTGCGCGATACATCACAGACGCGCTTACGCGCTGAGGGCCTTTGGTCCAATGAAATTGCGTATGCGTGCTGACGCGCTTACGTGCTAAGGGCCTTTCCTCGAATTACACGCTGACGTGCAAGATTTTCACGTGCCAAATCACTCCGTATCAAGCTGGCCACACGTTCACACACGGAAGATCACGCTCCTGCCCAGAAGGCCGAATTACTGCCCCCCAGAGCCCCGAGCATGCTCCCACCTGCCATCTGCTGCTGCCTGATTGCCTGCTGCCCACGTGCCCTGCCATTTGCTACCTGCACGTCAGCCCGGGGTGCTGTTGCTGTGACCACCCCTGCTGGAACCGAAGACTCCCGACTGCTATTCCATCGCTCCACAGCCCAGCCCCAGGACCCAGTTGTCCACCCACACCTGCCTCTGGCGTTGCCATGTCGGGCACAACACCATCTGGCACCACTGGCAACCCCCAGCCAGAGAGGCAGAGGGCCACCAGCTTCACTGCCACCGAAGTTGGTGTCCTGTAGGAACAAGTCCTGGGGCAGTATGATGCCCTCTTCGGAAGGTCGGCCGCCGACAAGGAAGGACGGACTTGGATCTGGACGGACATCGTTACTGCCATCAATGCGGAGGGCGTGGCAGTCCGCGACTTCCAACATGTCAAGAAACGCTGGGAGGACTTCAGGTCCAGGACCCTCAACAAGGCCCGGCGCCTCTTGAAGGCAGCGGATGCTAAGGAGCGCCGGGGCCACCTGTCGGAACATCAGATGAGGGTCCTGGAACGCATATGCCCAGCGCTCCACGTCCAGGTCCTTGAGAGGCAGACCCGTCTGGAGTCGAGCGGTAAGTGTAAATACATACTGATTGGAAGCTGTGCGGGTGGTGGTGTGCCAGTAGTGTGCAGGTTGTACATGTGGTTTTGTAGGGCCATGTATGGATGTGTATGTACAGGGCTGTGAGGCTGACACATGCAAGTCCTTACATGTGTGAGACACATGGATATTGTATGTGTGGGTAAGCATGCAGGCCAAAGGCAGATGTGTGAGCACACATGTTTGGATTACTGTGTATGTAAGTTGGCATGGTTGTGGTGTCACACATGGATGTTGGTTCCAGCTGCATGTATCTGCACCATGTGCATGTGCATGTGTGTGTATTTGACATGGGTGCAACAGTGATGCAACATGGATGCATGTGAGACTGATATGTAGAAGACTGATTGCCAGATGTGACATGGATGCCAATCTCATCACTGCGACAGTTGGCGGAGGTGTACACATGCATGTAATTGTGGTGGGGTGTGTGCATGTCTAGTGCACTCCCTGTGTTTCATGTGATGTCTGGCTCACCTTTGGTTGCTCATGCTGTTGTATGTGTATGGATGGTGCTGGCTGTTGCAATATGGCTGTGAAATAGCTCATGTGTGTGAGTTGCAATGACATGTGTGTTGGGGATTGTGATGCCATGTCTGAAGTTTGACAATGCCACTCATGTACAACTGTCATGTGTGTATGAGTCCATTGTACAGTGACCTGATGCCTGTCTTCTATCTCTCCCTGTCTGCAGCGTCAACTGATGAAGAGGGCGGAGAAGGTGCTGTGGAGCACAGCGGCAGGGATCGCACCGCCAGCGGGAGACGCAAGGCCCGGCTCCCCTCCCAGGTTGTCATCTCGTCGGGGAGTGAGGAGTCCGGTGCCGCGTCCCAGGTCGCAGCTGCCGAGGGGAGGTCCAACAGGCGGAGGTTGGAGTTGGACTCCTCGGCAGCAGAAGGGGCAGCTGAGACCCCACAGGGCCCGACGGAGGAAGATGGCACGGAGTCATCCGGGTTGGTGGGGGGTATGGTGGAGGAGGAGGCTGTGCAAGGGACAGAGACGGGGTCTGGAGGTGGGGATTCCACTGGTGCTAGTGGTGCAGTGCAGGGGCAGGGACAGGAGGCAGCACAGGCTGCCGCGGAGGTGCCTGTGTGTAATCCTGTCCCCGATCCTGTGACTGCATCATCTTGCACCAGCAGGAATACCTACGTCCAGACCCGTTCTCAGGGCGGGGATTGGCTTACACCAACTGGCCTTCCTCTCCCTGCGGATGTGGCTATCCGGCACCGGGTTGAGACTGTCCTTGGTGGGGTGGCGTTGCGTCAACGTGCCATGCAAGCTGACCTGCAGTCTTTTCATGAGGAGACTGCACGTCTTCTCGCATGGCTCGTTAACCGCGTTGACCCACTGGGACAGCTCACCAGGGCCGGATTCCTCCGTTTTCTGGACCTTGTTCCGACCTCCTCCTCAACTGAACCCCTTATGCGCCAGTCATCCTCCGTGCCATCTTCCCACCCATGTGTCACCTGGGTGCCCTGTGGAGATGCCTCTGACCCTGCGGCCAGGCTGGTCGAGGACACATCCCTGCCACAGTCGGGAGTCGGACATCCAACAGGGGTGGCCACCTCAACAACTGCACCCCAGCTGGAGGGGGATGTGCAGGCAGCAGGAGCCAGGGCACAGGCAGTGGCACAGCAGCAGCAGCAACAAAGTGGGAGCCATGATGGCTCGGGGCCTTCATCATCAGAGGGGCAGGCATCGGCCGGAGGGCAGGAGGACCCTGGACGGGAAGTGTCTTCCGTGTGGCAGCGGTTGGGCCATGCGATAGATGCGGAGCAGCAGCGGGCAGAAGAGGCACGGCTCACGATGGTCAGGGCGGAGAACTCCATGCGTAGGGCCCTGAGGCGGGCCGAATGCCTCGAGGCCATTCGCAGGGACCTGGAATTCCAGATGTCATCGTCCCTTGCGAACCCTTGGGGCCATGGAAGAGGACCGCCTCCGGGACATTGAGCAGGAGTTCGTTGATGCCCTGGCCCGGGACATCAACATGTGAGCCGTTGCACTTGCCCGCTGCCCTTGTAAATAGTTAGATAGTGTTAGGTTTCCTTTGGATTTTTCTTTATTTTGGTTGCACTTGGACAATGCACCACGTTTCTGTATATAGTTTTTCATTAGGTAGTATTTTTGATAGGTTTCATTTCTTCAGTTGGGATCATGGACCCTGGATTGTTCATCTGTATATAGTTCACTATTGGATTCATCTTTTTTTTTTGGATTTCCCCATGGAGCAATGACTTTCACTTTTGTTTTTCCCTTGGATTTGCTTTGTTGGACTGTGACTTTGGACACCTTTCCTTTGGATTATGATTTCTTGTTTTTCATTATTTTGCGGACATGCAGCTTTTATTTTTTTATTCCCATTGTTGTTTGTTTGATTTTAATTCCATACATGTTGCTTTTAATACATTTTTTTCTTTCTTCATACTTCAATGTGTGGTATTATCTCATTGGTTTCATGCATGTCATGATATGGGTTTTCACATTCACTTGCAACCATTGTGTGTGTGTGACGGACATGTGTTCATTTACATAATTGCCATTGGGGTTGTATCATGTAATTGCCTTTTCTATGTGGGTGGATGCAATACTTGGTTGGGTCTTTGGTCTGGGGATTCTGGCCATAAGGGCCATGATTGAGGATCATCATGACCTGGGGGCAGGGGGACATGAGTGGGGGCCTGCTGGCAGGTACCCCGCACTGCTGCGGGGTGGGGGTGCAAGGGGACATGAGTGGGACATGAGTGGGGGCCTGCTGGCAGGTGCTTTGCACTGCTGGGGGGTGGGTGTTCAAGGGGACATGAGTGGGGGCCTGCTGGCAGGTGCCCTGCACTGCTGGGGGGTGGGGGCGCAAGGGGACATGAGTGGGCCATGAGTGGGAGCCTGCTGGCAGGTGCCCCGCACTGCTGGGGGGTGGGTGTGCAAGGGGACATGAGTGGGGGCCTGCTGGCAGGTGCCCATCACTGCTGGGGGGTGGGTGTGCAAGGGGACATGAATGGGATATGAGTGGGGGCCTGCTGGCAGGTGCCCCACACTGCTGGGGGGCAGGGGTGCAAGGGGACATGAGTGGGGGCCTGCTGGCAGGTGATCTGCACTGCTGGGGGGTGGGGGTGCAAGGGGACATGAGTGGGACATGAGCGGGGGCCTGCTGGCAGGGGCCCCTGACTGCTGGGGGCGGGGTGCAAGGGGACATGAGTGGGGGCCTGCTGGCAGGTGCCCTGCAGTGCTTGGGGGGTGGGGGTGCAGGGGGACATGAGTTGGTGATCAGTGGTGCAAGCGGGCAGGTAGCTTGGCTGGTGTGCATGGCCATGGTGGATGGGATGCCTGCGGGACATGACCAGGGGTGCAGGGTAGTCCCCTGTGGTGTGGTCTGCCTGCAGGGGCCGTGGAGGGTGTAGAGGGAACACCTGCGAGGACCCACACTGCCAATTCACGTGTAGGGCTCCGCGCGAGCCCCTGAAATACACGTACCCCGCTCCCCCAGGCCCGATCGCGTGTGAAACTTCCCGCGCACCCCTGAAATACACGTACCCAGGCCAATCGCATGTGAAACTACCCGCGCACCCCTGAAATACATGCACCCAGCCCAATCGCGTGTGAAACTACCCGCGAGCCCCTGAAATACACGTACCTCGCTCCCCAAGGCCCAATCGCGTGTGAAACTTCGCGCTGTTAGGGAGAATTCTCTCTTTAGGCTGAATTTCCTAACCTAGTGAGTCCCCCAGCAGCTTTGCTGGATTTCTGGAGTTTGTTTTTTTCCTCCTGCCAAGAGTGAGTCTCTTTTTCTCCCACTCTTGGACATAATTTATGGTGTTCCTTTGACTGCTTATGTGTTTTATGGGCTATGGGGTCCTTTGCTCCATAGGGTCTCATGTGTTTTTACTATGTGTGTTACACAGCACCCTCCGTGCAGTAACACAGGGGTGTAATAGTGACACCCCACCATAGACTCCATACCCTGGGACTGACTACTGTCTCCCAGGGCATGTAAAGTCACCATTGGCTTTACTAGTTCCAAATTATTAACAGAAACCAGTACAAACCATCATATTGTGGACGTACTGGTCGGGGCAATTCGATTGCCCCAGGGTCTGTTAGTCGAGGGGGCACGTCTCCGTCCCCCCTGATCGAGTTTTGGCTGGTGGCAGTGGAAACTACTTTTTATATTCGACCGCGAATATTTTCCTATGGGATTTTCCCATTGTTCGAGGCTACCAACTTTAATTATTTAATTCTCATAGCCTCGAACATACCGCCGGTTTATTTAATTAATATGAATTCTCCGGTTGGTATTTTTTGCCAAGACTCGATTCTAAAATGGCGTTTGTGTTCTCTTCTGTGACTCCAACCCAAGTCGAGCCCTTTGTTCCACTTTTTGGCGGGCTTCTCCACAGAAGCCTCCAAAAGTGGTGCCACTCTGTCTGGGTATCACAGGGGGTGTGGGAGGGGGTTTAGGCACCCTGGACTGAGTTACCTTGGTAACTCAAGTTGCACTCTTGTGTGATTGGCCCAAGTGGTGAGCCGGCCGGCTCACCACTTAGCATGTTTGATTGACAGCTAGGCTGAGTGAATGGGGCTATGCTGCATAAAAGCAGGGCTTTGGGGACTGGAACTTCAGAAGTCGCCACAGGACCTGAGAATCCGACGAGGGAGAAGCTGAGCCGACCTACCACGACGACACCACCGGTGGAGCCCTGCAGAACCGACTCACCACTTCCCGACGACAGAGAAGATCTCCCGGCTGGAGAGGCTTCTTCCCCTGACTGGTGGGCACAACCAGTTTACCTTCTTTTCTTCACACCCCAGAACGGTTTGTGGTTGAACTGCTCGTGCCAAGCACCCTGGAGGCCGGATAGCCACTCACCACTGAACCGCCTATCAACGGACCGCTCCTTGTACCTGAGAAACTCTGCGGCTGGTTTCTTCCCTGGCAGTGCAGCGGACTCCTGTCTTCCTCCACAACGAGATCCTCTCTTCCCCCGGACGAAGCACCGACTTGCATCCGCTGCCAGGAACAACTGCCCCCGCTGGAGTGTTCTCACCACTTTAAGGTACGGTGTCCCCCAGGCCTCCCTTTCTAAAGATTGCTACAAGGTAATAATAACTCCTTAACCTTCTGGACTGGGCTGGCCGCCTTGACCCTCTAACAAGTCCCTTTCTTAGGTCCAACTCCTTTTTGAACCATTACAAGACTTTTTGTGCACTGCAACCGTGTGACCTTGGACACATTTCGTTTCGATCCTCTTAAAGCGGATCCAGCCTACTGACTCTGAATTCACGATGTTACCTTGCCTTCCTCTCTTGTTATGTTCTTGTAAAAGTGTTGGGATCTGTTTCAACTTGTTCTCTGCTTTTCTCTCCCTTTTTAAAACGAACTATTAGAGTGCCATCTACGTTAAGCGCTCACCGCTGTCTGAAAATAAGTGGGGCTTTACTTAAGACTTGTCTAATATTCTTTTAAGGGAGTGTATATCTTTCAGTGACCGTGTTTTTGAATTGCTTACTATTAGTGCCTGTGTGTTTTTCTAGATGTGGTTTTAAATAAATAATTATATCTCTTTTACACCAAGCCCTGGTCAGTGTTTACTTGTTCTATTGTGTGCTCTTGACCTATTGTGAATACTCTGTATACTGCCTAACTCTTCTTGAGGGAAGTCTGACTGCTCAGCCACAGCTACCAAGTGAATCTGTGTGGTACAGACTGCTACCAAGTGGGTTTACTGCCAAACACCTGTAGTCTTAAATCTTTTGCAGTGGTCCCAGAGGGAACTGCACAGGTTTCTGCCTAACACCCGCGCACCCCTGAAATACACGTACCCAGGCCAATCGCGTGTGTAACTACCCACGCACCCCTGAAATACACGTACCCAGGCCAATCGGATGTGAAACTTCCCGCGCACCCCTGAAATACACGTACCCAGGACAATCGCGTGGGAAACTACCCGCGCACCACTGAAATACACGTACCCAGGCCAATCACGTGTGAAACTTCCCGCGCACCCCTGAAATACACGTACCCAGCCCAATCGCATGTGAAACTTCCCGCGCATCCCTGAAATACACAACCCAGGCCAATCGTGTGTGAAACTTCCCGCGCACCCCTGAAATACACGTACCCAGGCCAATCGCATGTGAAACTACCCGCGAGCCCCTGAAATACACGTACCCCGCTCCCCCAGGCCCAATCGCGTGTGAAACTTCCTGCGCACCCCTGGAATACACGTACCCAGGCCAATCGCGTGTAAAAATTCACGCGAACAACAGTTATACACGTACCCCACTTGCACAGGCCCTTTCGCGTGTGGAAGTTACCGCGAAACCCGTAATACACGTTCCCCGCTTGGCGTTTTCTGTTTGGCAGTCCGGTAAACTGGTCCAGGGTTGGCGCAGCCCTTTGCGCTGGATTGGGGATTTTGATGGCTTTTCCTTGCGCGAGGGCGCTCTTGGGGGCGTAACTGGCGCTGCTGCAGGGTCGCTGCACCACTCTGCGCCACGGCTGCTTTTGGAGGCTAAAATCCATGAATACGCTGTGCGCGGAAATCGATTTTAGCGCACGCGGCTGGCGCAGACATTCGCATGGGAACACCGATATGCCAGCCGCGTGCGCCACTTTTGTGCGAATTTCTATGAATTACCCTGTATAAGTGTCCGTGATTTGCAATGTTGTCTTTTTTCTCTTGGATGCTCTCTCTCTTGACTACATTTTAGGTAGAAATGTCTAGAATTATTAATTGGATGTCTGGTTTTAAGAATATGTTTTTCTATTTAATGTTTTTTTCTTTATGAAATGATGTCTGACTGCAAAAATGTGTTTTATACTGTAATTCGTTTATTTTTAATTCTGTAAATTGCAGATGAATTTCTTATTTTTGTAATTCTGAAAAGTCGATGCTCGACTAAAACACAATGATAACAAATAAAAAAAAAGAAATCAAAACAATATATCAGATATCAGAATACTGTTACAATTGGACATGTAGTATCAGTCTTTCGTCATACGGTAAGCCACTAAAAATGGGTACGTTCTCCTTCGGCTAAAAATCCAGCACAAAATTGTAAAAGTAACCTATTTCCTCGTGGCTATATTATCAAACCCCTAATCATCTTTTTATAGCTGGCAAATAAAGTGCAAATGCAAATCCAGTGCAAAATTGTCAGAAGAATCCATCGTTTCATAGATATATTATCAAAACCGACGCTCTTTTTATAGCTATGGAATAAAGTGCAAGAAACAAGACAGTAGATATAACATCAGTTTTCAAAGTGCAAATGCTCAGTAAGCATAAGCAAGTATTGTTAATCTATTTTACATAACGTCTTTCAGTGTGGTTGCAATTCTCACTTTATAGACCTTGGGGGTCATTAAAACCCTGCCGGTCGCAGTAACAATGGTGCTGGTGAGCTACCAGCACCGTTGTTACCCGACCGGCAGAGTACAAGTGTGCAGCCGGGAAGCCCTCCCGGCCGCAGGTCTGACCTGGCCGGCGGAATGGCACCCGGCCGCAGACATTGACATATGCACCGGCACGTTATTAATGGTGCCGGTGCATCTGTTCTCCCCATTCCCATTGAATCCAATGGGACTCCAATGGAAATTGGGAGTTTATTTTTTGGGGCCTGGCTACCGGCAGGCGCATAATGAGGCCCCTTGTCAGTAATATGCCAATGCATTATATCCATAAATGCAAATAAGATTTTTTATTTTTAGGCGCTTATGCCTAAGTGCTGCACAATGAAAATAAACTGTGTAAAAAGGAGGGGAATATTCAAAAGGAATTTCACAAGTTACATTTGGGCTGAAGAGGAGATGAGTATTTAAATGAGCATGACACAGAGGAAGAGAAGGTAAAGAACCAATGGAAAGGAGAAAAAGAGAGTGCCACATCAGTGAGGAAAGATGAATAGTAAATACATATTGTGATAGAAAAATCCACAGAGCATGTGACACACAGACCAGTTCATAAAATGATCAAATTATGTATTATAAAAAAACATATGAAGTTATAAAATCTATGTATAAATATAAAAAAAGATACAAATATAGAGAAATGTAAATACTCAACATTGATCAGTTGCTTTCCTTACTGTTAATGCTGCTTTCAGGAAAATGGTGCACCGCCCAAGCCAATGCTATCTAGGGGATATGCAATCAAAACGTCAAAGCTAGCCTACACTCTCTAAAGCCGCGTCCCGGTGCTTATAGAAGTATACCTGGGGCAAAGCAAAACACGCACATCACAGTTCCGTTGAACATGGGCCAGAAGGGGCATGGCATTTTGCATCTGTTTGTTTTCTTTTTTTTCAGAGAGCCAAAGTTAGGCCCACTCGTAGCAGGTTTAACCGGAAGTGTAACTAAAATCTATCCTGTGGCTTGGGAATCCAAGTGAAATAATGTTCTCTAGATCCATATGCAGTGGTTAAAAAATGGAATCTGTTTTCATTTTTAGTCAGTTCTCTCTTCTCATGTGTGGTGTTTCAGAATTGTTTTAAGGATCCAAAGGCTGTTTATTGTTACCCTGGTTCACAAGCATCATTGGGTCAGGATATTTAGAATCATAGTTCATCTTAACAGTCTTCTCTATAATGAATCCTCAGTATTTTATAAACCACATTCCAGTACTCCAGCAATATCTTTTTTTTTTTTAAACGTTTTAAACAATTCTAAAGCTACACTTCCTTGATCTATTATTAGTGAATGTTGGCAAAGTATTTGAGGCTCTTATCTTCCTTGGCTTAGTCATGTAAACAATGGCCATCATGTAAACCACCTGCCTATCAATTATTTAGATGTTAAGCTAGCAGTACTCATTTCACCAACCTCCGATGGATGAAAGGCTGAATGCATATGCAGGGATTTGAACCTGTGGCCATGCGATAAAGCAATGACCACAACAGCAGACCCGATAGCTCCAGCCAGGAAGTAGCACATGGAAGTGGGTGTGAAGTTTAGGTAGGAAAACGAACAAGTAAATAAGATGAATGACACACAAGTAGACAAGTACACAATAGAGCAACATGGCAGGTGAGGTCAATGAAGACGATGTACTGTAAGGACATGAAGTAGCGTTAAAGCCTAAAACGAGGTGGTTAACCCCAGGCCCATTTCAGAGATGGAACGATCTAGATATACCTGCATGCATTTGGTAAGGTGTCAAGGCCAGTGCACCTTTGTGTCAAATCTAACAAGTTATGTTCAAGCATTCGGACACTTTTTAGATTTGCATCTGCATAGAAGAACACCTTGTAATACTTGGTATTTCAAGTCAATGACTGGATAATGTAATGAATTATGGATATAGTCTACTCGATGCAGCTTCCTCCATCTACGCTCTGATCCTCACCTACTCCTACAGGGTCTAGCGACGTGTGATTAGATAGCTGTGGCACATAGGGAAGCCTTTACTCCAAGTTGTAATATTAGTGAACAGGTATTTGTATTTTCTCACTTATTGCAAAAGTCTCTGTGAAGAAGTACTATGGACGGCATTTAGATAGAAATTACGCACATGGACATCTTTACTGCAACCTTTAATCTCTAGTGAACAGGGCCGTGTATTTGTGCACCTGCTGTAACCAGGGGTGGGATGGCCTATAGAGATCTCTGGAGATTGCCTGGTAGGCCTCGGCACACTGGGCCTCTTTTGTGTGGTATTTCCAAAGGTTCCCATAGGAAAAGCGTTGGACTGGCTGAGAATGTGTACTATGGGGCCACTTTGACAATTATTTCCAGGGCGTCTTTTGCTTCCCAGTCCACCCCTGGCTGTAACTCAGGGCCTCATCACGACCTCGGCGGTAACCCTTAAATCCGGCGGTAGCGCTATTACCGCCGGATTTAAGGGTCCGCCGAATCAGGGCCTCGGCGGATTTCAACCCAGCTCTGAGCTGGTGTGAAATCCGCCGAGAATTCGCGCTATTACCGCCAGCGGGAAATCCGCCGGCGGTAAGAGCGCAAATTTTCCCCATTGAGCCCAATGGGGAATGGGGCATTCCCGAATGGGCTCAATGGGGAATGGGGATTTACTTTACCGCCAAACTCGTGATCCGGCGCTATTAGCGCCGGGGAGTTCGGCGGTAGGGCTAATACCGCTCACGGTAATACCGCCGGCGTTACCGCCCAAGTCGTGATGAGGCCCAGAGTGGGATGTAGAATATATAGATGTGGACACAAGAACTCCTTTATTACAATTTGTGATCTCTAATGATCGGGTGCCTGTATTGGCTCACTTCTTACAACAGGCTCCGTGTGAAACTGCTGTAGAAGGGGGGTTCTATTGAAGTGGCACAGAGGGAGGTCTTTACAGCAAAATGTAATATCTCGTGATTAGTTCCTGGTATTTTCTCTCCTGTTGCAATAAGCCCCATTCAAAAGTACTGTAGAAGGGTGGTTATGCTGATGTGGCATCCAAGATGGTTACTGCAAACTTTAATCTCTAGTGATCAGGTCCCTTTATTTGCTCATGTGCTGGAGCGGGTTCTGTCAAAAAGTACTTTAGAAGGGTGATTAAATAGCCATGACACACAGGAGCATCTTTAATGCAACTTCCACATCGCTAGTAATCAGATCCATGTTGTTATTCACTGGCTACAACAGCCTGTGTTTAAAAGATCCATAGATGGGTGATAAAATAGCTGTGACACACAGGAAGATCTTTACAGCACCATTTCGTCCTAACTCCCTATGTCCAGTGAGTGTGTCTACACAAGAACCCGTTGGTCACGGTGCTGAGAGACAGCCAATACACAACACATATCAATGATGAGGTCCAGCGAGACCACAACACATTTAGTATTGCTTGTCATCTCCTGCAGAGGAAACATGGCCTAGCTGGTAGGACCAGTTTGCTCCTTTTTCGTGTTGGTCTGGACTGATTTGTATCAGGTTGGTCTATTTCAGGCTAGGCTTGCACATGTTAAAAACTGATAGACACTCTTTCCAAAAATGTTCCCGGTTGTTTAGAAGCATTCTCTTTTGAGATTGCCACATGAAGTAGGTATGTCCAGACACCAATCGCAAGCCCGCCATGTCTAGTGACCTAAGTAGCACACTACTGACAAGAGCCTCAAAGACCAAGATACGTATTAATAGTTTGAGTGTTGGAGTGATTTGCACAAGGTTGGTTGAAAAATGTTATAGATGGTTGAAATTGGTAGAAATATTAGTTCAAGCATTTCCACAACGTTTTCTTTCTTTAGCAGGTGAGACATTTAAGAATCTGGTCTCCATGCTTTCAAAACAGTGACGTTGCTCGGTGCGAAGCCTGAGTTTCAGAGTTATGTTCGGTATTATTGGGGGCTGAATTTTAGATCTATGTCTGGGATGTATTTGAACATTCTTGACATGCATTTATTTAGCATGGAGCTGTGAAATGATGTCCTTCCTTCACTACAAGCTGGTTGAGATCGCACATGACATTCGAAATTACCTCTCTTTCACTTCACACATGGAGGAGCCTGGCACCTGTGTTTTGGACTTGTGAAGGTTGGGCTGGGCAAATTTTGAGTTGGCTTCAATGTACTGTGTCCGGGTAAATCAGTTCTAGAATTGGTTTAACACACCAACAAAATTATTCTGGGGCAAACAGGGATGAAATGAAATACCTTCAAAATCTATGTATTTGGAAGTAAAGTTAATGTAAATGTAAATTATTTCTTTTAAGGCGCAACTCGCCCGTAGGCCTCAGTGCACAGCAAGTAAGAGAGCTCCGTCGAAAGAAGCAGAGGAGAAAAAACCAGAGGGGCGCAGGAGCTAGTGTGCTCCAGTCGTTGGAATTGAAAAGAAATGTTTTAAGAGATTTCTTAAAAGAAGAGAACTATGTCCAGGTACTCAGAGAAACAGAGAGGGAGTTGCAGAAGCGTGGGGCAACCGAGTTAAAGCTAGTGCCACGGAAGCGAGTAAGTTTATATCGAGGTTGCTCAAGATTACTGTATCATTGGATCGTAGCGAGCGAGATGACCGAGAGAGTTTAATCCATTCTTTCATGTCGGATGGGGGATTGTCAAAGTCTGTTTATTATAGAATTCAATTTTCTGAAAGTGGTGTATTGCTATCTAGAATTGCCCCCAAGTTTCTAACCAGATTTCTGGGTTGATATATGGATAGAGGAGCGTAGGGCAAGTGAAGAATCATGCTGCTCTTCTGCTTTGTTTTGACCCAGCCCCAAACATTGTAGGGGTTGCAGGCAAGATTCATCCATGTAAACAAGACTTTAATGCTCAATGTCAGTTCTAACTTGGTCAGACCTGAGGGGAAGTTGTTACCTATGAGACAGGAAAGAATAAAATCTCTTAATTGTGTACAAATGCTAACAGACCTCTCATTAAGACCAATGTTTAATTAGCTGATACTTGAAGATAAGTTTCGTAGATGAAAAAAAGGCCAGCCCAGCCCCGATATTGCTCGATGGGTGGGGACTGTGAATTGCAGAATCTGCTGTCAATTTGTTATTTCTCCAGCACTCTTTAATTCTGTGTGTCGCTCATATATCCGCATGTAAGTAAATGTTAGAAAACGTTCTCTAAAATCAAAACCATATTCTGTACATCCCTGCTTTTATTTTTAACTATTCTAATGAAAAGTTCTTTTATTCAAGTTCCAGATTGATAAATGCATCCAGACTTTCTTTGCCCACTCAGAGAGCTATGGATTGATTTTCAATGTAAAAAAGGTTAATTCTCTAATGAACATAAAAAGTACATCATTGGGGCTTGTCAAGATATCCTTTATCAATGGAGACTTCTGTTCACGATTTACAATTCACTCTAGATAAGGGATGTCTTCTCACTGTGGCCTTCCCAAATATCCATAACGACATGATCATTTAACCTGCTCTATGAGTCTTTATCTAAACTAGAGTTTCTCACCACAATACTGGTGTGAAACTACCACTTTTAAGGCTGCAGGGTCTTCCTACATCAGCCACTCACCACTCAAAAACCGCTAGCCAGGAGCACCTGGAGTTCAACTATTGTCACCAGGAATTACAAATTGACGTATGTAATGGTGGTACCATATAGAGGTAGCGGCTACATCTGCCGTTAGTGCTGATATGAAATGTTTGTTTTGTCAATGTGGACAGTTACTCAGCCTTAAGAAAATGATTGACTTCACAATAATATCAGAAAATTGAACCTAACACCAGTAGCTTGGCCATCAGTGTCTGCCAGCCACCTTCTATGATATTAACCTTCGCGATTGTTGTGCAGTGAAACCAATTCCATTTCTGCAATGGCTCCTTGATCTGGATAGGATATGATAAGTCATTCATACCGTGCCTGTCATCAATGAGTTAATGTCCACATTTACAATCTCCTAAATATGCCTCCAGGCCCACACTCCTAGTTATCTTATCTGCTTAGGAACCGGAGAGATATAAAACTGCATATTTCATGTCATGTGTTTGTGCTGATGATCTGCTTTTCCTCAATATCCAGATACTATGCTAAACTGGATGAGAATTCTGTCTGAGCATGCTCAGGTTTCTTGGATGTCATCGGGACATCACATCAATTACATATCTAGGAAAACTCGTTTCTAGCTCATTATATTGCAGGCAAATCAACATCTTTTTTAAGGTGTGTGCACATTTGTGTTTGTTTCCTATTCAGCACACATTGAACAGAGTAGGCGCTTTAGACACACATATCTTAAACTCCATTCTCATGCTTTCCTTACGTGTAATTCGTAGAACCAATAAGCAGAGTGTCAGAGAGAGCTTTTTCCATGTTTTCCAGGGATTTAGTGACGTTTCAATTAGAAGTCACAATACCAGATTTGTATGGAGAACTTGGAGTAAGAGGTCAGGATTTAAGACGATGTGGTTTGGAGGGAAGGAGGAGGCACTTGGGAATAATATCCCAAAATAAACATACAGTTACCAATACAAATTGCAATATATTTCTGTTTTACCTTCATGAACATGTATCAAATATTGGCAACGAGTAAAGGGTTGCATTAAAGCCAGTGCATTAAATAAAAAAAAACCAATAAAGTTACACATGATGTGCCCACAATCATAGAACATTGAGAGCAGAACTTTAGAGTATGTAAAGACGGTGATGTTAAAAACAAACAATGTTAAACGCTATAAAACCAGTGTCTCTTGCTATACCTTTTACTTAATCAGAGGCCAGGAACACAATGCAAGGACTCCTCAATAAGGCTGTAAGGTGAATGGTCTCCAGATTGACATTTCTAAGATGTTTTGAGTTCCATCCACAATCCTGCAGGTGCAACCCATACCTTTAGTAAAACCATCATCCCTGAAACCTCGGATCATGCTAACATTACAACTTTTGTTCTGAAAAGAATAAAGACATCATAATGCCATATTCACCAAATGTCCTACTCTGCAGATTAGAAAGCCTATGCCAACATTTCAGAAAACCCTCTTTCCACATTAACAACCAATCTGTCTAAGGAACAGATTGGCTTCAGCCCCTCCCCTGATACAGCAACACTAATTGATCTGTCTGATAAAAAATAAGATTCCCCTTGCCTTGGTTTAATTAGATACTCAGAAACATTGGATACATTGTATATGTTTATGGGTAGTATTGGTCACATTGATGTATAGAATTGTTAAAATGTGTTCACAGCACACACATGACTGCATTTACAATAATAGTTCGATGTCTACTGTTTTGCCATTTGCACAACTCATGGCTGCCCTTTATTTTGTGTACTTTTTGCTTTGTACATAAAGGCCTTTTTTAAAGGGCCCACTAGGCAACATATTATATGTGTTAATAGGCAGAATAGCTGGGATCTTCCTTAGTCTAAATGTAACGCATTCATTGCACATACCTAGGAAATGGTAGAGCACATTTCTTTCCCACAGAGATCTTCAACCTGCAGCTCTCCAGATGTTTTGGACTAGGACTCCCATTACCCCTTAGCAATACCTATGCTGGTTGGGGATGGTGGGAGGTATATTCAAAGACACATGCAGAGACAAAGTTTGCAGACCACTTCCCTAATAACTTACATAAACTTAATTCAGAAAACCATTTTGCCTCACCCGCTATGCACACGCTGGGCTCTATCCTGATATGTACAGGGATAATATTCTAAAATGTCAAAAATGCAGTAACTTTTTTTGTTGCTAGGAAACCCCTAAAGCGGTGACACTAATATCTAATTTTATCAAAACAGATTTGTACTTGCTGACCACCAGATTTCTAAGGATATCAGTGGGTTGATTGAGCGAACTAAGCTTGTTAAAATTATAAATCCTGCACTAGGAATGTATCCCCTTCTAGATGTACATTTCATGCTGCAAGAGAGCACTGGGTATATACATGTGGGGATGCAAGATACTTAAACAAATTAGCCTAATATGCGCATGTGGGTAGACATTACTAAAGTTCATAGAGATGAAGAGCACACGTCATGATTTTGAGCACCCTTCTCCGGTTTCTCAGGTGACCGTCTTCAGTTGACTCTGCTTTCCTCCCATTCTCAGCCGCGAGCATCCTTTCCTGAAAAGTCACTTCTCTTAACAGTATCCTTAGCTCTTTCTAAAGGCTTTACTAGGTTCTATGATCTTGAGCTACTAGGCCATTACTGGCCATGAAAGCCCACTAACTTGGGCATTAATGACTCAAAATGTAAGTGTTGAAACTAGTGCACAACACTAGTGTAAAGGTCACCGTTTTGTTCCATCACACCTTCTGGAAAGCACAGGTTATCCAATAATCTGCAGGGTCAAGCATTCCACCACACAGCTGGATCACAGAAAACAGTTTGTTAAAAACACAGCCCACAAGCCAATAAAGAAAATGGGTGGACAGTATCACGCCTTCTGCCTCGATCTTCTAGTGTTTAAACAATACTCCTTTGCAATGGTGAGTTCAGCACTTTGGAAAGGAAGGCTGGAGTGAAATTCGAAAAATGTCTCTGTCTGCACTTGTGAATAACTTGAGAAGGAGTTGTTCCAAGAATACAGCACATACTGGGGGCATTGGAAAGAAGTCAGTGATTGCAGTGAGTTGGCTGCCAACATTTACACCCCTCATGTTCAGGCATTGGGGGTGGCACTAACATGCTTCCATGTGGATTCTAGCAGGTTTCTGCAGGGGCAAAAACAGAAAAAAGGGAAAAATACATGGGATTCCGGTTCCTGGACAGCATGAACCTTCTCCGAAGGGGGAGATGCACAAAGATTCACAGCGCAGAGCTTCTGGGGGAAGTAGGAGTCCACTCTGCCCCCTAAATTCCACGCTGTCAATTCACAAAAATGGCATGTATCGTAATTTACTGGCAAGGAGCCAGTACATTATGATCTAATTATTTGAATTGATCATTCTACCATTACAATGCCTGTCTTAGATAGGCTGTAGCAGTCAGATCTCAGTCACTGTAGAGCCACCTTTGTGAAAGAATTGATGGATGATTGTCACACTGGAATGTTGGTTGATATATTTGTACACAGTGCAGCGGGAGTAGTAATTAACCAGCAATAGAATGGCAGCTTCTGGCTCACACATAATGAAGTGTTATTTAAACACCGTGGGCAAGAAGCACAAGCACCTGCATCCACATCTCCTGTGTGCTTTTCTTTCCTACTTGGGTGGGCTGCAAAATCCTCATGGTCACATCGGCATCACCCAGTGAAGGCGGGCACTAGGACCATGGCAAGCATTTCACTTCCATTCAAACAAGATGTTCAGTGTCTCCTTACATTGCTCCCTAAAGTACATGGGATTAGTGTTGTACCTTGAGGGGATCATTGGGCAGAGTACGTATTTATGAATGTATAATTGCGCTTATAGATCACGATGTTTGCCCGGAGGCATCTTGGCGCTAGGCAGAGCAGGAGAGAGACTACCACAGTCAACTTACAGTCAAAACATACTTTTTCAGAGAGTGCCTAAAGGAAAGATAATCCTCTGTGGCGGGGAGAGACGTAGGAAGAGAATTCCACAATTTAGCAATGATGATGGCGAACGCATGCCCGCCAATGCGTACATACATGGCGCAAGGAATAACCACCAAGCTGGCCTGGTCCCAACGTATAGGTTTAACTTGTGGGGGATCTTGGTGTGAACATTGTGATTTTTTTACCAGGAAGCTTGCAGGGTCAGACGTCTATTATGACTTTGTTCACTGGCTGATAGATATTTATGCTTACTTTCTGTTTGTTAAAGGGCCCTTAATGTGTTGTAAAGGTCCAGATTGAACACTGTCAAGGGGGGCGCACGTACCAGTTGTGCAAGTGACGTGGTGATATTGAGGGTAACTTTGTGGGTGACAGCAGGGGTGGGCATGTTATTGACTGCAGCAATGATTGCATGAAATGGCACAGAAGCAGGTGCAGTGAGAGAAGTCCCATGGTAGAACGCAATAAGAGGTGTATGCTTTGGGGGCACTAAGGGGTAGTTGTAGAGAGCGGGTATGGGGGTGCACAATGTCATAGGGGGATATATGGTGGGGCTTTTTGAACAATATGTGAACAGTAGGGAAGCCATTTTGTTTGTAGTCCCAGGTCAAAAAATCATTTCTCACAGACAGCTCATAATGATTGAGCTGTAGGCCTAGCGTGACAAGCAGTATGTATTTTTTGAACATTCAGCAGAAACAATGTTGGAATGTTGCACAGCTGAAGTTTCCCAGGAGAACGCAGCACCAACAAAGTCTCATTAAGGGATACTTTCGAGGCTAGGAGACTGGATGTATAAGGAGAATAGGCAGAGACATTTTTTAAGACTACACTTGGCAGCGAGGCATGAAAAGAGAGCTGGGGGAGCCAGAGCATTGGGGTAGCGGTTATGGGGCACGGAACGGGGAGCCAATCAGAGGAAAGAGGTTTCACGTAGAAGAGTTGGTGCTCTGCATAGGGCACATAAGTGCAGCAAAAGAGGAACTTACTTCCCCCTCCTCGCCAGAGGTGTCGATTCTCCGGGCACCTGCGACTTCCCTGAAGCAGGATATGGGGGCTCTTGGGCATTCGTGACCTCCACGGGCTGAGGGCCACCCCGATCCCCTGGGACAGGCCCGCCTGCCCGCTTCTGATAAATCATTAACTAAACAGCCTGTTTGGACACACATGGAAATTGAATATAACATAGGTCCATGCCGAAAAATATGTCTGCCCTGGTAAACAAACACAGACTGAAGAACCACTGACATCACTCACTGCACAGCCAATCACATACTGCTCACATCAAAAACACTACACTACCACCACACAAATCACTAGATGTACATTTTCAGTGCCATTTTAAACCAAAACATACTATCATACTACCTTGTTTATTTTTTAATAAAACATAATGTCAAATGTGTAACAGAACTTGAAAGCTGCAGTAAACATGTTTTAAAGCATCAATCAAGTCAAACAACTTTTGAATAACGTTAACAGATGGAGCTGCCATTTTGGAAGTAAAAATGACTGACAAATCCACCACTCAGTAGAAATTGAGCCACAGAGGGCAAAAGGGGGTGTGGCTGGAAGGAAATGGGTGAGAATGGGAGGAAATTCCTATACATTTCACTTAGCAATGGGAGTTAAATGGGTGGGACACATAGTGAAACTACCATTTATCCATCCTCATATACCATCCTGCATTGAAAAGCATTACAACAAACCTGCATCCAGGGGTGTTGCTAGGTCTGGAAAAGACCAGGGGCTACGCTGACGTCAGAAATGTTGGGAATGGGGGCTAGCTAGCCTTTTGGCTATAGCTCCTGAGATTCTATCTGGGGCTACAACCAAAAGACCAGGGGCTATAGCCCCCTTAGCCCCCCTCCCCTAGCAATGCCTCTGCCCGCATCCAAACCCCCATTTTCAATCTCTCGTGTTAAAGCTCTAATTTTAATGACAATAGTTTTGGCTTTATAGGTTGCGATTTCAGTGCCACCTAATAGCCAGAACTAAAGTGTAGTGGGATGAAGGGGGAAAGCTGCGGAAGTCCTAATGTACAAGGCTCAAAATCTTACACAGCACCAGGCCCAGGAAGAAGCAACCTTATAAAAAGTAAAGATACAGGCTCTGGCCCAGGACAGAAAGAAAGCACCCAATGAAATGGTGGAGTCGCTGATAAAGGAGAAATAGAATGCAGTCAATGAGGGGACAGACAAGGAAATGAGGGAAGCACTGATCAAGGAGCAATACAAAGGCAAAGAATGGGTCGGAGAATGAAAAAGCGGGCACATTGATCACAAAGAAAGAGAAAGCATGCTGATAGGGTCAACCGAGGACTAAGGCATGCCACAAGCAAACCAGAAAGAAATATCACCTGGGGACTAAAGCAGGGCACAGAAGCACCAGAAAAGTCAGCCTAGGATTAACCCAGGAAGAAGGCAAGAAGCTGAACAGAACTTTGAGGGACAGTGTCAGGGAACCCGAAAACACCACAACCACCCTTCCAAGTCTAATAATGAACATTAAACATATGATCCTTGTCGTGTCTTCGTTGTGGTATGCTCAACACGGGTCAAACACATAAATAGCCTAGCGGCCACCATGTTAGTTATGCTTTGATAGATATGCTTTGGCACCATTCCTAAAAGAGGGGCAAAGGTGGTGTTCTCCCTGCAACCTGAGCCGTCAGGCACTCCACTACAGGACATATGCTTTCCTAATGTCGTTGTAGATTCTTAATCAGCACCTGACAAATCAGTGCAGATGTACGCACTCTGAACTTCGTTAAAGTAGCCACCACTGTCTATAGTGTGCGTTATTATTTCTTGCTGCATGCCTGGGCTCTCATAGATGTTGTACCTGTATGCCCTCATCTTGAGTCAAGTGGTAGTGATAACAAGATGAGGTACATGGAATGTCACTATTTTTTAACAACCACCTGATTATAAATCATGAGGTATTTACCTCATGCAGTGATTTGGAGGATTAGCACATACAGTGAACACTGCATGATTGTGAGTTGGAAATAGGCAGCGAATGTCCACACATATTCTCCTCCTAGAGGTAGAGATGGACATTTAAAAGCCCCACCCGTTGCTGGATAAAAATGGTGTGGCTTAAGAGGACAGAGGCAGGAGAACCTTTCGTAAATTAAGCGACAACATGTCCAAGGGCGCCCCGATGAGTAAAAACATGTGCATCGCATCTTGCCCACATGCTCACCCACTTGGCTGCATAACAGAAAGAAGACTCATGACAGACCCTTCTGGTCATTAGTTGACATGGGGCAGTAGTAGAGCGCGTAGGTCTTTCCGTCCCGCAAACATTTTGAAATGGCAGAACATGGCATGTGGCATCTCAGAATCGATGCACAGTTTATCGACTTTACGGTACTAAAGGTTCTAATCTTTCAAAGACCCGCCAATTTCCTCATAGTGGACGGTAATTGCTGCATGCAGAAACACGAGGAGAACATTTGCCAAACCCTGTCATGATACCCGTATAAGATTTACACTCTCTTGGATTTCAGTATTTGTTAGATACACCTGAGGCAACGAGGCAAGTGCATTTACCTAGGGTTTAATGGACGGCTTCCTAAACGTGCAGAGGCGTTCACTGTTTCATGATTTAAAATGTTCCAGTACTGAGGTGCTGCAAAGTCACAGTTGGAGAAGCTGATTTTATACAGTGGTTAATTGAAAGAACTATGCTGGTATGTTTCATTCTAGCGCACACTTCAAGACTTCTGTGTCCTTCACTTCAGACGCCACAGTAAAGTATATTTTCAGGAACAGTGGTGTCTCATTACAAGTTTGCCGGTATTCTGGCGGTCAATCCAACGGAATACAGGCAATTGCTGTTACCGGCACTTGGTTTGCTGGAATGTCTGGTGGATTACAAATGCTTTTAAGGGCGGTAAATCCCCATTCCATGGAGTCCCATAGCACCCCATGGGGGGATTTTGCCGTTATTCACATCCGTGCTCATAATTAAGGCTGTTTTTTGCTGGTAGGGGGTAGATTTAGCTCCAGCTCTTAGCTGGAGGTAAATCCTTAACCCCTACTGACAAAGTTGCAGTTGGCTGCTCTAGTGGTGCCAGTAAATGCTGTTACCAGCACTTTTACCGTGTACCGGCCAACTCAGAATGAGGCCCGCGAGTGGTCCTTAACGCGTGTATTTTATGCAGCCAGAATAAGCCTTCTGTCAAATAGCTTTAAAACATCTGCCTCCATGTATTGAATGACTCACAGCATGCAGTGCTTCAATGGCACATTAAGTAGTGTAAACATTTCTGAATCCGTCTTTACAGCATCTGGCCGGCGGTTTAGATGCGTTCACAGACACCACGCCTTGAGCGTCATGGCAGACCCTCACATGCAGGGACACATATATCCTGCCACGTCCCTACCTCATTACAAGAGGGCCTAAGCGACTGCCTCCTTCAAAGTTTCACCCACTGCCCTGAGCTGGCAAATCATTCACAAACAGCCAATATTGTGTTGGCCAGCTGCATGGTTGCCTTTCATATGACCGGCCCTCGCTTCTTTTGAAGTCAGGAAGAGCAAATATATTGCTGCAGTTCAAACTCAGCAAGCGCTAATCAGCTAAAACCTCCTGCGGACCCTACAGTCTGAATGTATGGTTCCCATGGTGTATTCGAAAGCCTACATAAACACCGGAATGTGAGCCATTAATAAATAGCTCTGATGCACAAGCACGTGCCATCGACTTCAGCAACACTGTGGTAAAGCACCCTAACACATCCCTGGCTGTGTAGTGCAATTGTTCAACACACATTTTCTAAGACACTTAAGAAATGTGGAGCCACGCTAGACAACATATTGTTTTCATGTATATCAGTGAGTAATTAATAGAACATTAGGAAACATAGCATCGTTTAAAGGCATACATGAACACATGGTTTACTAGAGAAGAGCGTTTTGTTCCAAATCAACTCCCAAACTTCTGAAATCCTTCCTCCAGTTAAACTAAAAGGTTTAAGGCCTCATTACACGGTAGGTGGTAAGGGTTTACCGGTACCGGTAAGGGCACCGGTACCGGTAAACCCTTACCGCCTTACTACGAGGTCCCTTTGCGGGACCCGTCCTTAACGGCTGGCGTAGACCAGCCGTTAAAGTTGGGACCTGCAAAGGGACCTTGGTGCTAATTACGGTACCGCAATTTGCGGTACCTTAATTAGCTCCTTCCCCATTCCCATTGAGCCCTATGGGGCAAAAATGGGAATGGGGAAGGGCCATGGAGAAAGGGGGAATTACCGCCCCACCAACCTTGGAATGGGGTGGTAATTCCCCTTTTCTCCCTGGTGGTACCGGTATGGTACCAGCGGCAACCATGGTGCTAATAGCACCATGATTTACCGCATAACGTGTAATGAGGCCCACAATTCAGTCCATATAATTGGCCCTCATTACAACTCAGGCGGTGGACCATGGTGCTATTAGCACCATGGTCCATGCCGGATTCCGCCATGGTGGATGGCGGAATTACCATCCCATTCCAAGGTGAGTGGGGCAGTAATTCCCCATTCACCATTTGCCCTTCCCCATTCCCATTTTTGCCCCATAGGGCATAATGGGGATGGGGAAGGCGCTAATTACGGCACCGTAAATTACGGTGCCGTAATTAGCACCAAGGTCGCTTAGCGCCTTGGACTTTAACGACTGCAAAAAGCAGACGTTAAAGTGTGAATCAGGCGTTAAGAGTTTAACGGCGCCACCCTTAACGCCTGACTTGTAATGAGGGTAAATATGTTGTAGTATGTCTTGCAATTCCAGGAAAAATTGCATAACAAGGAAACTAATTTCTATGGAATGAATTTGTTTGCACAGAAAAAGCCGACTACAGTATGAAAAATTAGATTATGGCAAAGAACATGCACTGTTCTTGTAAGACTTGCAGAACTCAGTTTCACGATACATAAGCAACTTTTCAACATAGTGCTTAGCAGGAATACGATGCAAAAAGGAACACTTTTCTTGCAGTAGAAAAAAAGTAACATATTACTATAAAGCACAAATATCACTGTGGTAAATTATGGCAAAAAGTCCAACACCGTTGATAACTTACTAAATATTAATTTAACTAAAATTATTATTTGAAAAACACATTTGGTACTAGACTGGCACATTTAAATTTTTAAGAAAACTCTGTAAATGAAATGCAGCCTCTTTTAACACATTAAAGGGAGACCAATTGGGCAAAACAAAAAAAACAGTGCTGGTGTTGGGCAGTTAGGCGCAAATTGAAAAACAATCCTCCGGGTTAAGAGAACCAATGAAGTCAGGCAGCACATCTTCACCATAGAAAAGGGGAATGATAAAAAAAACATTCCAGCAATTAAAGAATATAGTAATAGCTGTAATATATGCAGTAGACAGAGGTAGTATTAGTTTCCACTCATAAGCATATCTAATCTGAGGAAATGGAGCAGCGGCAGATGTTGTTTTATTTAAATTGGAGGTGTTTAAACATTTCCCAGGTATTTGCTGGAGCGCCGAGCATCCCAACAGAGCCTCAGCCAACGGAAAAGTGATTTTGGGGAAGGGTTTCTCAGAGAAAATCCTTAAAATAAAGGGTTAAAGGTGTATTTTACAACATAAAGAGGGTATTTCATGGAATTAATGTGCACCGAAAACGGGGGCGCAAGCGTGAAAATGGCAGCGCACAGTGCGAAAGCCGCGCAAGTGCCCATTTGCCGATTCATGGACGGCGCTGCGCATGGCTTTCCTGGGACATGCGCAGAATCTCTGTGTGGCGCACACGTCCTTTTGACATCCCGAAGGCTGTGCATGAGACGCCCAGTGAAGGCGCACACCGCCCAGCGCACACACCTAAAAAGGGGGAAGATGATGCGTAATGGGGAACAACATGCGAAAAATGTGGGCGCACTAACAACACATATTCATGGAATCGAACAGGGGAAACTCGCGCGCCACAAAAGAGGCGCTAAGCCGGAAACACGTACGCCAGACGAAAGCTGGCATAAGCACCCCTGTGCAGCATAAAAGTGCGTGCAAACACCAAACAAGCTCATACCGCTACAATGAATGTACCGTTCCTCGTATCAGTGGTTGTGGGACACCACAGGAGGTAAGGATAGCCCCGCAATTCTTTACCCAGGACCAGCCTCTTTGGGATGCCTGATGACCAGGTCTATGGCAGGTACAGGTTTCCACCCCATATCATCCTAGACCTGGTTGCTGAGTGGGAGAATGACCTCACATCACTCACCCTGTGCTCCCAAGCACTGAGCCCCTTGGAAAAGGTGCTCAATGTACTGCATTTTTTGGCCACTGGGTCATTTCATCAGACAACTGCCATAGTTCTGGGCATCTCACAGCCCACGCAGTCACGCTGCCTACACCAGGTGTTGGCAATCATGACTGCATGGCCCTCAGTCCGCAGGCACATATACATGCCCAGAATACCCGCAGGCCGTGGTCCAGGATTTTTACAGAGTGGCACACTTCCCCAAAGTGCTTGGTGCCATTGATTTCACCCATGTGGCTCTATGTCCACCTAGGGCCACTGGGCACATCTATCGCAACCACAAGCACTGGCATTCCATCAACGTGTAGGTGTTATGCGATGCAAAGGGAATAATTACCTCTGTCTACGTAAACTATCCAGGGTCCACCCATGATAGTTTCATATTCAGAATGATACCCCTAAACTGGGAACTGGAAGCTGGGAGGCATGGCGACACATGGCTCATTGGTGAGTACAAATGCCTGTGCACATGCATGCATATCACACACAGAGAAATGGCAAAACCCAACTAATCACAACCATTATCACCTTCCTAGGGGACAGTGCCTACTCTCTGAGCACCTACATGATGGCACCACTACGGAACCCCAGCACACCACCCGAGGTAAGATACAACGCTGCCCATATTGCAACTCGGGGCATAGTGGAGTGCACATTCGAAGTGCTCAAGTCACGTTTCCGCTCCCTTGACCGCTCTGGTGGCCAGCTGCTATATGTGCCCCCAGTAGTGTGCAGGATAACTGTGGCAGCATGTGTCCTGCACAATATTGCAACCCGGCAGGGCGTACCGGTGGACATGGTGGTGCCCCCACATCCCCAACCACACGCACTCCCGCTGCGCATGGGAGGGGAAAGGGCACGTGGCGAGGCAGCCCGTACCCAGCTTGTGGCAAATATTTCACCTAAAATCCCACCCCTGTGGAGTGCACACAGGCTTGGCACAGACCAGGTGACAATCGATGATGAGAAAGGCACAGTCAACTGTCACAACCTTACTACCCTGAGAACGTGTCCCTGGAAGTGCTACATTGTCTGCATCCCTAGCTACCTAAAGAAACCCAATGCCGTGTGACCAAAAGCCACACATTCATGCTGCATAATGGACTACCCCTTTGCAAAACAGCACACCCAAATACTGGTATGTCACCTAACCCCTCCCAAACCCCATGTCACCCGCCCGACACACCGTGGCATGGCATGCAATGTGAAAGCAACCAAATAAATGCATAACACATGACACAACCGTCACAAAGTGCACCGTCACAAATGAAAACAGGCCACAGACAATTCCCTCTCACATATGAAAATGAAATTGCACACATGAACATATACTTACCAGCATGACTAATCATGAATACAGGACCCAACAGTGGCAACGTCAGACAGTGATCAATCACAATAGCCCACGTGTCACAATTTCACAAAGCCACCACATGGACCCCTCCCATCTTCAGTGTGTTGCTGGTAGGTAAATGTGGCAGGGTACTGCATACAGCATGAACTGCATCTGCAATGGAGACAGGCAAGGTAACACATGAAGAAGCAACATGTAAATATGCATAATGAGCAATATTAAAAACAATATACATATCAACCATGCAGTGGAGAACACATCATGAATCCCCATTAGGGGTGTATACACAGTTTGGACTACAGACTGGCCACACAACTGATGGAAGCCCAATTCCTCGGCATATGTGTCTGGACCCCAAGTCTCAAACACAAACACAAGACAACCCTGTATGGGCCCAGCTGGAACACACAGTGGATGCCTTCGGATGCCACACACAGCAACACGCTGTTACATGAAGGCACAATAGACAGAAAAAGTGGAAAAAAAGAAAAAATAGGGAGGGAGGAGGTGCTCATGGCCTGCATGGCTAGCCGATAGTGGGAGAACTGCCGTCGCTGTCATCACCCTCTGGTGCAATATGAGAAGGTGTGCGTGGTACGGGAGGCTGACCACGCATAGCCCTGGCCTGCTCCTCCATGGCAGCAAGCATGCAGGTTTGAAAGGTTTGGTTCTGCAGGATGATTGTCTGGAGGTCCCCACGCAGCACCTCACGTGTAGCACTGAGTACTGCCTGCAAGGCCTCACATGATGCACGGATCTCCTCACAGGTTGCCTGGAGCTCAGCCGAGATGTTGTGTGTTAGCTGCTCCAGCTGCTGTTCTGACCGTCTACCCCGGGCCATCTCAAGTGCACCCAGAGTAGCTCTGAGGGAGCTGTTATCTTCCCTCAGTAATCCCTGTAGGCCTCTGCCTCTGCAGATATGGCTGTGTGCAGAGCCCCCAGTTCAGACCGTCGGTCCCTGTTGGCGGCCAACATGCCCTGCCTGTGTGATCGGCATGTGGACCCCATTGCCTGCTGCTGGAGCTCCACCTGTCTTTCGCGGGGGAGAATGGAAGTGGCTACCCTTTCCATGGCCTGAGCCATCATCTCACATGATGCCCCATTTTGCTGTGCAATTGCATAAAGGTAGTTCCCCTACACTGTATTGCCCGGTGGCGCACGGACAACGCGTTGCCGGAAAAGACACTTGTCGGGCTTAAGGAGACGTGCACATTGCTTTGCTGGCACTGCCTGTGGCTGCAGGACTGCATTCTTGCTTTGATCTGCTGCCCCAGGAACAGGTACAAATAGTGTGGAGTGTGACCCTGCATCCGTAACCGCCACAGGCAGACATTCCAACACTGAATGGGCCATTGCAGGGTCTACCACCAGTGTAACTGCATTGGACAGAACAGCATCACTGCTAGAAACATTCACCTGTGACAGGACATATGTGTCAATGTCCTAATCTGCACCTGAGCCATAGATATCCTCAGAGGTGTACTCAGAGACAACCGTGGACAGGATGGTCTGTAGGTGCAATGCATTCTCATGCGGCACCACCCCACATCCTCCACTGGTGCTTGGTTGAGGCCATGAGTACTCCTGCCCATGCACCATCTCCTCCTCCTCCACAGCTTCCAGTGCCTCATCACCTGCACAAAATGAAAAAGAAGTCATGAACGCACACGTAAACAGCATAGCCCACACACATAGGCATTACAATGTTGACATCCAATACATTAATCAGACATGTCACACATGACACAAACTCAGCCAGGCATTCAGTGGCAATGAAGTGGAAGGGGACCCTGAAAGGAGACACTGATTAGTCCCAAATGGAAAAGCAACACATGTGTTCCATGGTTCATAGCACCTGCATCACACATAAGCCTGTGAGTGGCATGGACCATCCACAAACATGACAGATGCCAGCACACAGATTGAACGTGGCATGTTGAAAGTTGACACACAGCTCAGAGGTGAATGGTGCAGTACATGTGTAGGTCCTCAGCGGCAATAAAGAGACAAAAAACATAATTACAATGTCATGTCATGATGGCAGTTTAAGGGCAAGCACAGTCATCATGTGAACAGTGGTTGCAGTGGTTAGTAGGGATACAGTGAACCCCAAACCCGAGGGCAGGGGACGGCTTGGAGGCACTACATGGGTCACATATGGCAGTTATGACTACATAGCCTGACCTGGGACTCAATCACAACACATCACTCAAGCAAAATACACATGGTCTAGACACACACACGCATGGACACTCACCGGACATCGTCTAAAGATCTGGGAGGTCTCCCATGCTTTGCATCCTATCTTCTGCGATGAACTCTCCAGCGATTGCCTCATGTTCTGTGAGTTCATCGTCCTCTGGTGGTGTCCCACTGCCAGTCAGCAGAGTAAGGCGTAATTAGAAGCCAGCTTGTTTTTAGCTCTGCCTTTGAGGTCATTTCAACGCTTCGAGCAATCATCAGCTGTGCGCTTCACAAATCCCAAGGAACTTATGTGGTCTGCGATGCACTGCCAGTGGGCCCTATGCTGAGCAGGCGTAGTTTTGCACCCTGCCATCACCAGCATGTTACAACCGTTTTCTGACACGTAGCCCACAATTGCATCCAGTTCCACATTATTGAAACTCTGCTTCCTTGACGTGCCGGAGGACCGAGCCGTGTCTGGGGTCCCAGCCTGTATCACAAGAGCACGTTTCTTCCTCTTGAGAGGTGGTGCAGATCCTGAGTGGCTTACGCCGCTCCGGTCTATAGGGGCTGAAGCGCAGGAGGACTGGCCACTGGAAACAGGCAATCGCATGATGACCAAAGGTCTCACTGCAGGCATTGGCTGCTGGGTGCTGTTGCCAGGACCAAACGCCACAAAGGCCTCGGTGTGAGGTGCCGATACCAACACTGTCCCGGCTGGGTGATTCATATCAAGGGTGGTGTCAGCTACATCTGCCCCTGCAGCCTCCACGATCTGGCTGCTCGGGGCAGCAGAGGACATTGCTGCCCCAGATCCACGTGGCCTGGTGACAGCAACTTTCACTGCCACACGTGGCTTGGACTTTGTGACACAGAAGTCGACCTGTGAGTCATACAGTGCCTGTTCTGTGACCAATCCGGGCCGGGCTAGCAGGGCCTGAGCTGGGATTTAGTCAGCTGCATCTGCATGACCCACTGTGGGGGCATAGCTGTCCCTGAATAATCCTGGACAGACTGCACTCTTGGGCCACCCTGCACACATCGCCCACTGCTGCCACCTTGGCCACCCTGGTCATCCTGGCCACGTCCCCTACCGCGGACACCTCTGGGAGGTCGCCCAGCTTTGCCATCTTACCACTTGTTGGCCTCCCAACCATGGCACTGATGTACTTGTGCGAATGGGAGATGCAGAAAACAATTGCCCTAGGCAATTGGGGTGAAGGGGGCAGGGTACTAGATGGAATAGGTAACCCTGTGCTCCTACAAGGCTGTCTGTGACCCCTGGGGAAAAATGACGAGTCACGCAACGCTCAGGCAACCCAAAAACAAAAACAAGCATGCACGCAATCCCTCGGTAGCCCACATGCATAGAAATAAGGTCCCGCAGTATGCTGTGGCACCCAGAAACACAAAAAATGCCTATGCATGGAACAGCAGGCTACTATGACCTCATAAATGGGGTATGCGAAACACGGGGGAAACCACAGTGGGAATAATACATGCGCGGCACACCGTCTGCCTGGAAAAAGTATGAAAAAAACACGCGTGTGTGTGTGTTGGCAACTCCCCTGTCAAAACAAGAAGTAAGCTCTGGCGCAGTAAACAAGAAGTACGCACTGCAATCGATGTGAAGTAATCGCGTGTGACCCCACAAGAAGAAGAACAATCACACGCTCACTCTCCACATTAAGCAAATACAGCAAAATGGTGTCCTACGCGGACCTTTAACCCGTGCCGAAAGCAATACCTACGCGCATCACGTCATGCGCTTACGCGCTTAGGGCCTTTCCTCGAATTACACGCTCATGTGCTTTTTTTTACGTGCTGACTCACTCTGCATCAAGCTGGCCATGTGACAACACACAGAATACCACGCTCCTGCCCAGAAGGCCATTTACCTGCCCCCAGAGCCTCGAGCAGCCTCTTATGAGCCATCTGCTGCTGCCAGCCTGCCTGCTGCCCGCTTGCCCTGCTATTTGGTGCCTGCACAGAAACCATTGCCAGGGATCCTGTTCCTGAGACCACCTCTGCTGACCCAGACGACTCCCGACTGGTGTACCATCGCTCCACAGCCCAGCCGCAGGACCCAGTTGCCCACCCACACCTGCCTCTGGGGTTGCCATGTCGGACCAAACACAATCCGGGGCCAGTGGCAACCCCCCAGCAGACAGGCAGAGGGCTGTCAGCTGTCAGCTTTACTGTAAATGAAGTTGGCATCCTGGTGGGGCAAAATCCTGTGGCATTATTATGCCCTCTTCTCAACAATATCGTGCCTCAACAAGGAAGGACGGAAGAGAACCTGGTCAGACATTGTGGATGCCATCAACACAGAGGGGGTGGCATCCTGTGACTACCAATGCGCCCTGAAGCGCTGGGTGGACTTAAGGTCCAGGACCCACAGCAAGGCCCGCCACCTCATTGCAGCTCATGGAGAAGTGGGGAGCCGGAACCAGTTGACCAACATCCAGATGCGAGTCCTGGAGTGCACACGCCCAGCGCTTCACTACCAGGTCTTCGAGTTGCAGACCCATCTGGAGTCGAGTAGTAAGTGTCCATGTGTACTTGTCCAGCATACTGCATGTTGAGGTGTGGCATGAGTGTGCACCTTGGCCTCATGTATACCATGCCCCATGTATGTATGTCTGTGTGCAGGGCCATGACAGTGCTGCATGTGAGTCCACTGAAGCCTGTTCCACGTCAATGGTGTCTGTGTTGCAATGCATGCTGTGCACCAGCATGTGATGACGCAGACATATTTGGATGCTTGTGTCTGGACTTGGGCATGTTTGGGGTGTGAAACATGAATGCTGATGTCACCGTCATGGTCCTGCATGGTGTACACAAGCATGTGTCTGAGCAGTGGGTGTGTGACTGGGAAACACCATGGATGCATGACACATCACCTTCACAATGCGTGAATTCACTGATGCAGACTAGTTGGCATTAAATCCACTGTGTCCGGAGGTAGACATGGCCAGATGCATGACTGTCCGGTGGAGTGTGTGCATGTGATCAGCATGTGTTCTGCTCACCTGAAATCCCCGGGGGCGTCTGGAAGGCTCTGATATCTGGAACCCTGGATGCATAGTTGCCCGGTGCTGAATAATGAATCTGCAATTACAGAAGGGAGGATTTGTGATAACTGTCTCTAATGGGTGAATCTCCCACCTCCCTCTGACCGTTTCCCTTCCCACTGGGTTCTTTTCTCACCTTAGTTATTTGTTGGGTGAGCTATCTGTCCTGCGTTTCTTGTGCAGGGGCGCTTGACATTTGTTGACAAGCTGCCCGAGTTGCTTCACTGGTGCAGTACGCCTTCCTTGGGCCCAGGCCTGCTGTGACCCAGAATCTGTTGGTAGACAGGTAGGTTTGTTAATTGTAAGTCTTTGTTCTGTTTATGGTGGGAATTCGTTAATGTCTTTATCTCCTTCTTTTCAGGCGCGAAGGTCTTGATGCTGGCGTGCCGGATGGAGAGACACGTTTTTAGGAAAGAGAAAGCGCAAAGCACAGCGCCTTTATTGTCTTTTAAAGCTAACCTGTGTTTTCTTCTTCTTCCCCTTACAGGCTGCTGTGGTGCTGCGAGTGGATGAGAGCGCGATGAAAACAGGGCCCCGGAATCCTTTAAGGTAAGTACAGCGCTGTGCGGTTGTTTAATATTGAAAGCAAACCTGAATATGTCTCTTTTCCTTTGCAGATGTTGCTGTGGTGCTCCGGATGGAAGCGTGTCGTAGCGCGATGGAATTCAGGTAAGACTGATGCAATTCGATGTTTTGGAAGCGCGCATTCTAATATTGTTTTTCCCTTTCTCGTTATTGCAGGTCGCAATGTTCGAACAGCAGCTGTGGTAGTGGTTCGCCAGAATTCCTTAAGCTAGTAAACACAGGTGAGTGATGTTTCTTCTTCTCTCGGTTTCCACAGATTGCAGCCCAGTTGAGATGCTGAGTGCTGGATGGTGTTTTCTCAGGTAAGACAGAATACTCTTGTTTTTGTTCTTGCAGGATTACAGGAAGATGCTGAAGAACAGGATCTGGACATGGTGAGCGTCACGCTGCTGGTAGCAGAATAACACGAAGCGTGTTCTGCAGTCAGGGTGTGGTTTATATAGCCCAGGTAAAGTAGTACCAGGGAAAGTAGTTGCAGGCCTGCCACACCCAAAACACTAGACCGCATTGCTTGGTTCTTACAACTAGACTGTGTGGGTGCTTCCATGTTGGATTTAAAGGCCCATGTACATAAATGGGACCTAGTTTGAACAGCCCTTCCTTTCTACATATGAGCCTGGTGCCAAAGGCACCAGGACTGGCTCCCGGAGCCCTTTTGCAGTGGTTTTAAGGCCCTCAGGGTTCTGGTGGGAGCCTGCTTGTGGCACAACTTGTGCCCCCTCACAGTGGTCTTGACAACACTCCCCCCCAAGGCCCCTCTCATGGTATCCTTCCTGTCCGGTCCGGGTTTGGTGGGCTTATCCAGGTGAAACCTCTTAATCAGACATGATGCGTAAATATGTTCACTTGGTTCCCAAGTTCTGTCTTGAGGCCCGTACCCTTTCTGGTCCACTAAATAGTACAGCTTAGACCTGGTACGTTTCGAATCCAGGATGTTTTTAACTTCAAATTCAGGCTCTCCATCAACTAGCACAGGTTTTGGTGGTGTTAAGACTCGGGTTCCTGGTTGTACAGGTTTTACAAGTGACACATGGAACACCGGATGAATTTGCATGCTCGTTGGTAAGGCTAACTTGATGGCCATCAGATTTATCACCGATTCGATGGTGTAGGGTCCTAGATATCTTGGACGAAAGGTCCGGATACCTTTTATGGGCACATGTTTTGATGCAAACCAGACTTCGTCTCCAACTTGGTAATCGGGAGCTTTCTTTTTCGATGCTGGTCCGAGAGTTCTTTTTGTCTGGTTCATTTGCCCTTTTGAAGGCTTGGGTTTATTTTATTTTATTTTTTATTTATTTTATTTGTTACACGCCCAGACCCTCGGGTGTCACGGCGTGGTTATAAGACAGCTTAGCAATTAGTAAAAATCAACATTACATTAGTTACATTACATCACTAGTGGACAGTTGGTGCAAAGATACAATTTACAAATATTCACAACAATATACAGTGGAACAGGATCCTATCTTTAGGTGCTAATATTGGTTGAATAACCAGGTTTTTAACAGTTTCTATAAACCGTGATGGAGTATTCTTTTTTTATATTAATGGGTAGGGTGTTCCAGTGTTTGAAGGCTAGAGTGGTGAAACTGCTACCCCCTGCTCTGGTGGTTTTGAATCGAGGGGGGTCCAGGAGCAGTTTGTCATTGGATCTTAGTGATCTCCTGTCAACTTTGGGGTGTAGAGTATTGTTGAGATAGATAGGTCCTTTTTTGGTCAGGCATTTGTATGTGATGCATAATGTTTTGAATATAATTCTGGCTTGGATGGGGAACCAGTGGGCGTCTTTCCTAGTTTTGGAGATATGGTCTGATTTTTTTATGCCTAGAGCTGCCCTCAGAACTTTATTTTGCAAGAGTTGCATTTTGGCTAGATTAGTGTTGGAGGTGCCTAGTAGTAATACATTACAATAGTCCAATGTCGATAGGACCAGTGCTCTGACTAGGGTGAGCCAGTTTGCTGGGGTCAGAAATTGTCAGCTGAGAGCAATTAATTTGGAAGTGTAAGCCGTGGAAGAGGCGAGCGCGTTGATCTGTTTAGTCATGGTCAGGCTGCCGTCAATGTACACGCCCAGTGTTTTGACTTGCTTCAACACTGAAATATTGGTACCATCGATATTGATGGTTGAGTATTCTGGGTGAAGGGTTGCTATTTTGGCTGAAGATCCTACGATGAGGACTTCTGTCTTCTCATCGTTAAGACATAGGCTGTTTAGCGCCATCCAGTTTTGTATGATGACGTAAATTTTATTGATGGTTACGGTGTCCTGGTCATAGTTGCCTGTAAGCGGTATAAGGATCTGGGTGTCATCTGCAAAATTTGTGTATATGACACCCATATGTCTGAGAACAAGAGTTTGGTATATGCTTGTACAGCATAGGAGAGAGGCAAGAGCCTTGGGGCACTCCTATGGGGACTGGGATGGGTTGGCTGCTACTTTGCCTATGGACACTCTGGAGGTGCGGTCGGTTAAGAAGGATTTCACCCAAGCAGTGGCTTCACTAGAGAAGTTAAACTTGCGGGCAAGTGAGTTGCAAAGTTTGTCATGGTCCACCAGGTCGAACGCGGCTGAGAGATCCAACAGCAGGAGAATGCAGAGTTTCCCAGAATCTCTGACGGCATTCATCTGGATTTTGAGGTCCAAAAGAGCTGTTTCAGTGATGTGGTTGGGCCTGAATCCTGATTGTCTGGTGCAGAGGAGCTGGTTAGATTCCAGGTGGATTTGAATTTGGTTGTAGGCTAGTTTGTCAATGATTTTGAGTAAGAATGGAACCGTGTTTATGGGGCGATAATTAGTCGGAATGGTGGGGTCTAGATTTGTTTTTTTTTAGAAGCGGGGTAACCCAGGCTTCTTTAATGCAGGTCAGAACTGTGTTGGAGTTAAATGAGGCATTGACAAATTTGGTGATGATGGGGGTCAGGGTAGAAGCACAGGCTTTGACTAGTTTGGCTGGGACAGTGTCTCCTTTACAGTTGGACGCTTTTAGTTTGGAGATTGTGTCAAATACGAGATCTTGGGTGATGGGTGTGAATTGGAAGGGGGGTTAGAGTTGTTACTGGAAAGGGCACAGAGGTTAGGGGTGGGGGTGGTTTTGATTGCTAGGAGTAGTCTTTTAGAGTTGATTTTATTTTGCAGCACAGCAATTTTGGAGGCAAGTGCATCTTGTATGGTGGTACACCATTCTTTGCTTGCGTTGGTGGGTGTGTCGGTCGGATGGAGAAGAGCTCTTTGGAGTCTAATGTTGCATTGCTGATGCGAGCATTGTAGGCATTTGCTTTATGGGTGATGATAGCTGTTTTGTAGAAGGTATTGGTGCCTTTGAAGCTTTGGCTGAGTCAGGGGAGGGATGTTTATTATGGGCATGCTCAAGAGAGCGTTTTTTCCTTCTAAGGGTGATTAGTTCCTCGTTGAACCAGAAGTTAGATTTTTTATTGATACATCTTTGTTTGGTGGTGACTGGTGCTATGGTGTCAATCGCTGTGGAGAGGCATTTGTGGTAGTACTCAGCGATGGTAGTAGGATCGTTGCTGAGGATTGAGTGGGTATATAGCATTTTGTTCAGGGTGGGGTCAAGGTTCTCCACTGTGAGCTTTTTAGGATTTGTACTTTCAATGGTGTCCATGGTTTTGTTCTTGGGTGTGCAGGGGTCGTCACTAGTGATAGTGAATTCTATGCAATAGTGGTCTGTCCAGCTAAGTGGGGTAATCGGGCCTATAGTGATGTTGGTATTGAGGGTGAGGATACAGTCAAGGGTTCTGCCCTTGGTATGGGTGGGGACATTGATGTGTTGGCAGAAGTTCATGTCATTCAATGCCAAGAGAAGGGAGGTTGCTTTGGTGTATTGGTTATCATTAAGACTGAGATTCAAATCGCCAATGATGATACATTTCGTTTTGGGTTGAAGGAAGGGCGCCAATATTAGTGGGATGTCTGTTTCCGGGTGGCTGTTTGTGCTAGGGGATCTCTAGGTGACCACTATGTTAACTGTGGTGTTTTCATTCAAAGTTAATTTAGCGAGCAGTATTATGCTTGTGTGAAGAGTCTTTACTGCTGTCATTTCCAAGGTCGTGGGGGAGTCTAGTTCAGAGGTACGTGGATGTCTTCAGTATATTGTGTAGAACAGGCTTTGTCCCGTGCTGGTGTGTATGGTGTTATTGTATGCGTATTCCGCTATCCAAAACAAGTCTTTCCAATTCTCTTCCACTTGATGCAGCATGCAACGTAGATACTGTTCTAATGTCTGGTTTGTTCTTTCTGTTTGCCCATCCGTTTGTGAATGATGACTAGTGGATAATCGAACATCGATTTGTGCCATGGTACAACATTTCCTCCAGAAGTTGGATACAAATTGGTTTCCACGATCTGAGAGGAAACCATGTAGTTTTATAATCTTTTCAAGAAATGCTTTTGCCAGACTGGTAACGTTAGGAAGTCCTTTGAATGGAATGAAATGTGCTATTTAAGAGAACAGGTCTACTACCACCAGAATGGTATTAAAACCTTGACAGGGAGGTAAGTCCGTTATAAAATCAAGAGAAAGAGTATGCCAGGGAGCCGGTGGAATATCCAGTGGTTGTAGGGGGCCAGCTGGTTTCTGTTTTTGTGATTTATTCTGTGCACATATCCCACAGGATAGAACGAATCAAGCAATGTCCTTATGCCAGGTTGGCCACCAGTAATTCAGTTTAAACTTGGCTAGAGTCTTGTTTGTTTGTTTGTTTGTTTGTTTATTTATTTATTTGATAATGCGCTCCAAGCCCTTGGGCTGCTGGGCGCAACACTACAAGTAGACTTGAAACTTAGTTACAGTGCCTGACACAGGCTATTACAAAACAGTGGCAACTTACAACAAATGATACAGGTGATACAGTACATATAGGATCAAGATGGGTAAACGCAGAAGAATACTGTGTTAACAAATGTATAACGTGATCAGTTAGATAAGGGTGAATATCATTACATATCATTGTTATGCAGCCATCTGAGAGCGTTAGATCTAAATCTAGTGTAGGGTAATGGTCGCCTAAGGTCAGGTGGGAGTATGTTCCATGATTGTGCAGCTCTAACTGGGAAGCTAGATCCACCTGTCAAACTAGAAATTATATCGTGCCTCCTATTGCTATGAATATATGTATATTGGTCTACGCCAAGCTGCTAACAAGCTGCTTATAAACTACATGTGAATAAACTCGCATTGCAAGGTCCTGACCTTAGAAACCATGTAAACTGTCATTTTGGGTCAAGCCGCCATTTTAGGTTTTCTTGCTCTATAAGGTCACCATATGAGCTAAAATGGTAGCCTATGTTATTCAGAACAGAACTCGATTGTCATGACCTCTGTACAGCTAATGTATAACTTGCCTGCAGGCCACTTGTTAGGGTCATGAGCTGAGACTTTGTCCTTCTGCCGACCTGTGTGCAATGGATTACCTGTATCACCGAAACTGATCTATAATTGAATGAGAACACCTACTTAACTATATTGTATAAATTAAGTCCCGCATTGTAAGGTTAGGCCTAGAACATACATTATTACCATTTCTTCTTGTTAATGTATAAACCTAAGATGAACTAGATTTGACCTGGCAAGGGACCCTAGAGCAGTAACTTATTTATGGAATGGTTAACCTGAAGAAAGGCTGGACAACAGGCTGGAGAAATGTATAAAAGCCTGACTGTTTCAATGAATATTTGCACTCACTGAGCACACCGAACCACTGCGGAGTTCGCTGTGTTGTACTGAGGGTCGATAGCTATCTGAATTTTGTTCTGTTCTTTTGTAACTGGATTCAGTATAAAATAAAGTACTTTGTATGTTCCTTTGTAACCTGTGTTTGGTGTGTTTCCTTTTTGGTTACCCTGCCTCATATTATTTCCTTGTTTTCACAATTGGCGCCCGGAATAGGTACCCTCAAGATTGATGCTGGATTATTGAAGGTTGACGCACGCTATCGGACCGGGATCGGACGGTGTGACATAACGGGCCCGACTGAACGAGACGCGACACCTCAACAGCGCTGCACGATCCGTTCCCTGGACGATAGCCGTGTGGTCTGAGACGGCATCTTGACGAGGGTCCATTTTTTGAGGCGGGCAGATTTGCTGAAATCACCATACACAAGGTAAAATTCGTTAGGTAAGTCCTTTGTAAACCGATCGGTCCTCTCTAGGTTTGGTCAGGTGAGTCATTACCCGACTCTTAATTCAACCCTGACAATTTGAATTTGGCGCATTGTATCTGCAGACACAATTATTGACCAGGTAACACCGAGTATTTGAGAAATGCCTGGGAAATTGTCTAGCTGCTTTAGGGCATTATTCCGCAGCGATAGACAATCTTTGGAATTTAGCCATCCGGCACCACAGGAGGGGTCACCAGCATGTACTATGTACTGTAAGCATGGCATTGGAAGTGTAGTATTTAATAAAATTTGGCACAGACAAACCAGACATGCCTCCGAACTTCAGTGGCCAGTCAATGGTAGTTTTGAGATCCCTCGTATTGAATATTTAGAGTCAGTCTTGTTAAAAAAGAAGGCCAGACCTGCAGCATTTTATGTTTTGCAAAATTGGAAAAGAGAAGCGTTGCAACAGCTTAAATGTAGGGAAAAACATGTGTGCCGTCATAAAACAAATGCTGAAAAGGCGTTGTTATATGACCAGGACAGACAGTCTGAGTCGGTTAGGAATATGGACAGGGCTTTCTCACTCGGTATTCAGAAAATCTATCCTTCTAAAGATCTTCATGTTTCTGATGAGTTTATCGACAAATTGTTAAATGAACGAAAGCCTGGTGCCTCTGCACCACCTCCGTATGTTCCTCTTCCTCCTGCTGTACCTCTTCCTGCTGTTATTCCTGCTCTTCCTGCTCAACCTGTTGTTCTTATTCCTCCGGTTGTTGTTCCTCCACCTGCTCCTCTGCCTCTTCCCATTGCACCAGTAATAGTACCTCCATTGAATTTGCCTGCACCCTCACTCCCAAGTGGTTCTGTACCGCTTGTAGTTGATCAGGGTGCGGGGTCGAGGATTCTTACTCGTAATACTGTTCCTACAGAAAAGAAACAGGATTTGTTTGCATGGGCTAAGCATTGTATGGAGAGAGATGATCGAGCTAATGTTCTTGCCACACTTTCTAATATGGATAATTTTCCTGAGAAAAATGTTTTCATTGAAGGTTTAGGGATTCATTTATGTGTAATGTGGGGTAAATTAAATAATGCAGACCTCCCACAAGGGTTGATGGATCTGAATACTTTAGCGTTTTCGAGAGACACTGTGGAGAAGGTACATGAGCATGTTGAGAGGATATTTGAGTATAGAAAGGAGTTGGAAAGGTTATGGAATGAGGATGATGAAGAAGAAAGTATGTATGTACAGAAACGATTTCTTCCGTGTCGTAAATCGACATCTGAGGAAGCGCGAATTTGTACAAAAGATGCGATTAGATGGATTTCAGACATATCGATAACTCCAGTTGAGGTATATGACACATACAGTCAATATACGCTAGAAATGCAGAGGAAAGTGATACAGGTAATGGTAGAGTACCTGCAGGATGAATGTTTAAAGAGAAAGGTTAGTTGTCCCACAGAGTTATTAAGCATTTATAAGAGATCTTTTTCACTTGACACTTCTTCAACTGCTTTAGCGCTCGACTTAGCTCTGTTGCTTAGTAAGCTTTCGGAGTTGCCTACATCTCAGTTGCCTATGAGAGAGGTTCCCCCGACATTTGTCCCAAAGGTTGAGATTCCTGCTAATGCTGCAGCAGGTACACCTGCTGTGGACATTCCTGCACATTATGTATCGCAGTTTGTTCACGTCCCGTTTTCACGACAGGAAGTGAATACTATTAGACAAACTATTCCTGACATTAGGAAAAATCCGACAGGGTTCTATAAAGAGATAGAGTCCGTTTTGCAGTCCTCAGTGTTACCCTAGGCGACATTGATTTGCTATTCCCTGTACTCCTGCCTGTAGATTTGTGGAAACAAGTTAGAACTATAGACGATGTACCAGGGTTAGGAGATACATGGGCTCACATAGTTAGGCTTGATGGGAAAAGGCCAGCTGGTGAGAGACCACTTCAGGTGATACTAACTTTGCCTGACAGAATCATTGCAAAACTGAAAACTATAATCCCTGAAAAGAGAATTATTTGGGACAAGCTTACAGCCTGTGTCCAAGGAAAATCTGAGGGTGCTACCGAGTTCTTTAATCGGTTCGAACAGGTATTCTCGGATTTCAGTGGACAAGACTTAGGCACAGAGTCTGGGAAAATATTATTTGTGGACAAATTTGTAAGTGGATTGCTGCCTGACATCCAGTCACAAATTATGTCTTCTGAGAGCGCTTGGCAGGCGAAATCCCATCAGAAGTACTGCACATGGCTCAGTACTACGAGAACCGTGTCAATAATGAAAAAGATAGAGTCGAGAAGAGAAAAGGTGATTTGAAGACTAAAGTATTGTTACAGCAAATTGTTAGAGGCCCCAGAGGGGGTAGTTCGCAGATTAGAGGTCAGTATGTTCCACAAGGGAATGTGCCCTTGGGTCCTGTGAATATTAACCAGTGTGCCTATTGTCGCCAGGAGGGTCATTGGCGTGCACAATGCCCCGTCCTTCGACAGAGGTCGAATAACACATTTGGAAATTTGGGTAGACGATCCAGAGGTCACCCGGGTGTAGGGGGCCCTGGTAGAGGCCAGTTTTCGCAGGATCCCCAGCAACCTTTTTCACAGGATAATCAGACTTCGAGTGTGGATACTAGAAACATATTTGATCATCCTTCTGCTGCATATCTATCTGAAGAGCTTCCTTTTGATGATATTTTGTTTCATTAGGATTGCCCGAAGCAGGGTTTGGAACCTACACCTATTCCCGTTAACATCAATTTTTGATAGACACTGGAGCACAGAAGTGCTCCATTGATCTTTCTCGGGTTCCAAACATTCCACTGTCAGGGCAAACCAATGTTTCTGTAGGGTTTTCTGGCATACCAGTTGTTTGTCCGGTTTCTTCACCGGTACCTATTTCTTTGGGTCCCTTTATGGACCACTGTCCATTTCTCTTGACTTCGAATTGTGGAGAGAATTTGCTGGGGTTGAATCTGTTGAAGGAATTAAATGCAGTAATTAATTGTTCTTCTGATGGAGTGCGATTGACGATTTCACCACAGCAATGTTCTGTTTCGCAATTCTTGACTAGACCTTTGCCGCCAGAATTCAGTAATGTACCAGAGTGTTTGTGGGAAGTTGATGACAATGATGTCGGTGTTTTGCAGATTGAGCCTGTTAAAATAGTTTTGAAACATGGAATTAAGCTGCCCCGTATTCCACAGTATAAGATCTCAGTTGAAGGCGAGCGAGCTTTGAAGAGCATTGTTTCCGATTTTGTGCATCGTGGGGTGATTGAGGAGATTGCAGGAAGTTTGTGCAATAGTCCGATTTTACCCGTGTACAAAAAAGGTGATAATGCAATTCCATTTCGTTTTATAATTGATTTACGTGCCATTAATAAAGTTGTTGCTCCACAATTTCCAATTGTGCCCGATGTGACGACAATATTAACCATGATTCCAGCTACGGCTACTTACTTCAGTGTTGTGGACCTAATGAATGCTTTCTTCAGTATTCCTACACATGAGGATAGTAGATACTTGTTCGCGTTCACCTTAGGGGGACGCTCATTCACATTTACTCGTGCACCTCAAGGTTATACTGAGAGTCCTAGTATTTATAGTAGGGCTTTGAAAGAGCAGCTTGATACCCTTGGATTGCCCCCTACTTGTATGTTGCTTCAATATGTTGATGATTTGCTTTTAGCCACTGACTCTGAGAGCTCTTGTAAAGAGGGCACTGTGTTGTTGCTCATCCATCTAGCTAAGCATGGTCACAAAGCTTCACTCAAAAAGTTTCAATATTGTTGCCTAGGTCGTCGCCTATTTAGGCTGTCTCCTGTCAAAGGAGGGAAGAAGATTGACACCTGAAAGAATAAAACACATTTCTGGCATGTCTGTCCCAAATACACAAAAGGAAGTTAGAGCCTTGATAGGTATGGCTTCTTACTGTAGGTTATGGATCCCAAACTTCTCACTAGTGATAAAACCGATGTTGGCCTTGACGAAGAAGGGTATTTCTTCGCCATTGCCATGGAATACGGAGCATCAACATTCATTCGAGTTGCTCAAGTCTGCATTATGTTCGGCGCCAGTTTTGGGCACACCGAACTATGAGAAGGCCTTTGTGTTGTTTGTGCATGAATGTGATGGATGTGCTTTGGCTGTATTAACACAGGAACATGGAGGGAAGAATAGGCCATGCGGTTACTACTCTTCCGTCCTTTATCCTGTTGCATGCGCTTTGCCAAGATGTTTGCGCGCTGTCGCTGCTGCGTCTGTAAAACAGAGTGAGGGAATGGTCCTAGGCCATGATTTAACCCTGATGGTGCCTCACTCTGTAGATATTCTATTGAACAAAACCCAAACGCAACACCTCACTTCCGCACGACTGACAAGATATGAATTAATCTTGTTTGCTCCCCACATTCAAATTAGGAGGTGCTGCGTTCTTAATCCGGCTGAACTCCTACCTTTCCCACAAAATACTGTTTGCGGTGACAAAGAGTCACATGACTGCCTGTATACTACTGAACAAGATACACAAGGCAGAGTTGATTTGAGGGACACTCCTTTGGATAACCCACAAGGGGAAATGTTTTGTGATGGCTCCTGCTTCAAACTACTAGATGGTACATCCACAACTGCTTATGCAGTCACTACATTAAGTACGGTTGTGGTGACCAAGAGAATTACGCATAACTCTGCGCAGGCCGCAGAGATTATAGCATTGACTCGAGCTTGTGAGCTTTCCAAAGGGCTAACAGTAAACATATATACTGATAGCCAGTATGCCTTTGGGGTGGCTCACAACTTTGGGAGACTTTGGTCAGAGAGAGGGTTTTTAACTTCGCATGGCACCAAGATCCAACATGGCTCCCTGATAGTACAATTGCTTTCAGCGCTTGCGCTCCCTAGTCAGTTAGCAATCATTAAGTGCGCAGCACATCGCAAGATTATAGATGATGTAGGGAAAGAGAATGCTTTCGCTGATCAAATAGCTAGACAAACTGCCTCTGATCTCTTCACAGAGATGTATGTTTCAAGGGAGACTGTAGATGCCTATACAATGGATGAGGGTGTTGGGTCTGTACGGGATATCCAAGCCGATGCCACATTAGAAGAATCCAAGAGGTGGGCTGAGGGCTTGGGGAAACTCGATGATGATGGGTGTTGGGTGGACATGGTTGAAGGGAAATGGTTGCTTCCTAATGCCTATATAGTAATGATGGTTACCATGGCACACGGTCCCACACATGTGTGCGCTCAACAGATCACGAGAATGTTAGAGAAAGTCTGGGTAAATGATAAGATTTCAAAAATGGCCCAGCATTATGTCCAAAATTGCATGATTTGCCTACAACACAATGTGGGAAAGGGGACAGCAACACCAAGAGGTAGCTTTGGGCCTCCTTCTGTCCCGTTTGAAGTGATTCACTTTGACTTTATTGAAATGGAGCGATGTAACAATCTAAAATATGTCCTTGTGGTCATTTGCGCCTTTAGTAAGTGGGTCGAGGCTTTCCCTGTTAAAGACGCTCCAGCCATGACCACTGCAAAAACCATGTTAAAGGAATTCTTCCCTTGGTTTGGTTTGCCGTTAGTTATCTGGTCGGATAATGGTCCGCATTTTATCGCTGCTGTAATTCTACAGATATGTACGGCAATGCAAATTGACAAACGATTCCATTCGGCCAGACATGCTCAGAGCGCCGGATTAGTGGAAAGACACAATGGTATCATAAAAAACAAGCTCGCTAAGACGTGTGCCGCCACCAAACTAAAATGGCCGGACGCCTTACCGATCGTGTTATTAGCCATGCGTACAACCCCTCAAACTAAGACTGGGCTCTCTCCATTTGAGGTGGTAATGGGGAGACCTGCCAATATCTGGGGTCTTCCGAAGCCTAGGGCATTGAGGAATGTAGAAAATGTATTGCTTTCAGACTATTGTAGCCAGTTGACTAAAAACCTGTATTTCATTTATCACCAGGTACGAGATGCTTTACCCGCGCGATACGAGGGCCCAGGCCACAGTATACAACCTGGAAGTTGGGTTTTGGCCAAATCCTTTGACCGATCTTCCTGCCTTGCACCTCGGTGGCGGGGCCCGTTCCAGGTCCTGCTGGTCACCCAAACAGCGGTGCGTGTCGCAGGCCAGAAGCATTGGATCCACGCGATGCATGTCAAGAAACTTCCTCACCCAGTGCCACACGTTACAGAAGAAACAGAACCCCTCGCTAACGCTGCAACCAATGATCCCAAAGCAGTGAGTAGCACTGAGAGTGCGTCGGAGAATCTTTCTGAGCCCGTGAGGCTTGGGGAAGCTGCCATTTTGTCTCCGCACTCTCCAAAGATTTTGCTCCCGGAAATTGCTGTTCCAACTTCACTTGCCTCTGATACGTTGCTTCCAACGGGAAGTGACGACATCTTGTTCTCGGATCAAACAATACCAGGCACAACAAGATACAACTTCCGGCCACGAAGATAGACATACGGCACGGTTTTGCTGTGCATCTGATAGACATACGGCACGGTTCGGCTGTGCATTCAAGGAAGGAAAGGATCATCAAGGGCTTGCTTTTGCCCAAAAAGTTGAGGAAGGGGATTCTGTTGGCTAGGGGTTGTGGAAGGACTAAGAAGCCGCGCGACCGTAGTGTCGCCAGCAACGAACATTGGGGTCGTCAATTGAAAATCTACAATGCATGCTACCGCCACCGCTGCTGCTCGTATTGGACTTATAAATAAGGGGGTGACGAACTCGGACAATGAACAATGTGCCTGGGCCCCGAAAACGTATTGCTGTGTTTTTATGATAATATTTGGTTTTATAATAGTCACTGTCTTAGGCCTTTGGTATTTCGAAGAAACCCATCCTTTAGAGTCTTTGCTGCCGACTCAAATTGTACCCACTGTTCCTACAGCTTTTGTACATTTGCATACTCTGTCACCTAGGGACTCGCAGCATAGACAGAAGTATCACAATAATACCTTGTTGCTTATAATGAATGCAACACATGTCATTTTTAATAAGACTAATTGTTGGGTCTGCTCACATTTACTGCAACATGGGGATAAGGGGCTAGGTTGGTATATTCACCCTTTACCTTTGACAACTGCTTGTTATGCTTCACTTAGAGCACTGTTCTTTGGCCGATGGAACAATAGCATCTCGGGGAACATTGATGGAACTAATTTGAATAGTTTCGAGAAACGTGTTCTGACTCCCCTGGGATGCTCGCTTTTCGCAAATAGGAGTAAGCTCAATATTGCTTCTATTAGGCCTTCTGATAGACTGTCTCGTCCTTTCCAATCTTTGATTTCCTTTAAAATGTCTCCGATAGGCAATAAGGATGCCGTGCCTCCTTCTTACACTGTTAACCATAGCCCCGATTCAGTTTCTTTCTGCATACAGAGGAATGGCACTCGGTCAATGGGAGATTTTAAAGGTTGTGCCAACGTTGCAAATTTGACTGGGGAAGACAGACCTTTGTATGTAGGCGAACCTGTCTATTTTGTTTGTAGCATTTCCATGGTTGCCCAGGGATTGGCAGGGAACTTGTTATCTAGGAATCCTGTTACCTGGGGTGTTTATAGCAAGTACTGTAGAGGTTTCGAAGGCTCGTCCATGGCGGGACGAGAATGGCGACACTCCAGCACAGGTTTTAGGAGATGTAGCAAAATCATTCCTTCCATTCTTTGGGCAGATAGCGAATTCCGAGGATATCAGGAAACTAGCAAGAGTACTGGAGAGAACCATCAACCGGACCACAGATATACTCTATAATATGACTTTAGAGCAGAAAGCGATCAGATTGGTAGCGCTTCAGAACCGGATGGTATTAGATGTCATTCTGGCTGAACGTGGTGGAGTATGTAAACTAGTGGGGTCCGCTTGCTGTGTTTTCGTACCAGATTCCTCCCCAACTATTTTTAAGGCAATACAGAATCTGCACATTCTTAGTTCAGAAGTGCATGTTCCAGAGGGAAATTGGGATCTTAGCGCTTGGTTCTGGGACTTCTTGCGGTCTTGGGGTTGGAAAGTGCTTTCAGTCTTGCTGATTATTTTGGGAATTCTGCTATTTCTTTGTTGTTGTATCCAATGTCTACCAAGTATATGTTCAATGCTAGGGGGATGTTGCGCTCAGGCGATAGGTACAATAGTACATAAAGTGTATGCCCCGGATAAAACCTCTAAGGAGTATGTACTGAAAGAGATCTTAGTAAAAGATCTAATGGTGATAGATATTTCTGACAGCTATTCAGGGTGTATGGACGATGACACATGGAGTTATTTGCAGGGAGATCCGAAGTAGTTTAGCAATTGGCATAGGCCAAAAGGAGGGTTTGTCAAACTAGAAATTATATCGTGCCTCCTATTGCTATGAATATATGTATATTGGCCTACGCCAAGCTGCTAACAAGCTGCTTATAAACTACATGTGAATAAACTCGCATTGCAAGGTCCTGACCTTAGAAACCATGTAAACTGTCATTTTGGGTCAAGCCACCATTTTAGGTTTTCTTGCTCTATAAGGTCACCATGTGAGCTAAAATGGTAGCCTATGTTATTCAGAACAGAACTCGATTGTCATGACCTCTGTACAGCTAATGTATAACTTGCCTGCAGGCCACTTGTTAGGGTCATGAGCTGAGACCTTGTCCTTCTGCTGACCTGTGTGCAATGGATTACCTGTATCACCGGAACTGATCTATAATTGAATGAGAACACCTGCTTAACTATATTGTATAAATTAAGTCCCATTGTAATGTTAGGCCTAGAGCATACATTATTACCATTTCTTCTTGTTAATGTATAAACCTAAGATGAACTAGATTTGACCTGGCAAGGGACCCTAGAGCAGTAACTTATTTATGGAGTGGTTAACCTGAAGAAAGGCTGGACAACAGGCTGGAGAAATGTATAAAAGCCTGACTGCTTCAATGAATATTTGCACTCACTGAGCACACCGAACCACGCCGGAGTTCGCTGTGTTGTACTGAGGGTCGATAGCTATCTGAATTTTGTTCTGTTCTTTTGTAACTGGATTCAGTATAAAATAAAGTACTTTGTATGTTCCATTGTAACCTGTTTTTGGTGTGTTTCCTTTTTGGTTACCCTGCCTCATATTATTTCCTTGTTTTCACACACCTGCCGTGGAAAGTTTGAATCTCGGGACCTCAAGTAGGAAGGTGTTGGCAGATCTCGTCAGTCGGTTAGAGGGTCTCCAGTTGATTCTCTCAGCTAGGTATGGGGGTGCTTGATTGTTGAGACATTTGGATGTGAGAGAAATGGTTTTAAGGAGGATTCTGGCAATTCCGGGATGGCCTCCGATCAGGGAATCGTGATAACCAGACATGACCAATTCTTGCAGATCTTTACTTGGTAGATATAGTCGTTCCCTGAAGTAGGGTAATCCATCCAGAACCGTGTGATGTTCATTTTTGGAATTCCATTTCTGCAAGATCTCGGGATTCATTAAGGTTCAAATCTTATCTTGAAGTTCACTCAGAGTCAATGTGGTGGTGAGTCCCAGTAGTTTATCACTTGGGATGATGGCAACCGGGTCCAGGGTACTGTTTGTTTTCTCTTCAACACCCATACAAGACAAGGCATAGGCCTTCCCATTCCAAACTCCGGGTCGGTATGTTATTACGTAATCATATTCTGCGAAGAATAGAGCCCACCGCAACTGTCGTGATGATTGGGCTTTTGCTGACTTTAGGTATTGAAGGTTTCGGTGATCTGTGATTACTGTGATGGCATGTCTGGCACCTAATAGGTACTGCTGCCAGGCTTTGAAGGCTGATTTTATTGCCATCAATTCTTTGTCTGTAATTGCAAAGTTAAGTTCTGGTGGTGAGAATTTACATGACCCAAAGGCCACGTGGTGTAATTGGCCTGTCTCTGGATCTCTTTGAGAGAGAACTGCTCCCATAACTATGCTGGAAGCATCAGTTTCCACTTCATATGGGAGATCAGGGCGAGGATGTCGTAAAATTGGTGCAGAGGTGAATGTTTTCTTGAGTTCTTGAAAGGCCTGTTCCGCCTCTTCAGTCCATTGGAATTTTTTGTTGTTTCATCTCAGTAACGATGTGATTGGGTGGACTATCCGTGAGAAATCTGGAATAAATTGGCGATAAAAATTCGCAAAGCCGAGCATGCTTTGGGTTCCTTTAAGTGAAGAAGGTGACGTCCAATTAAGGATACTTTGTGTAAATCCATCTTGACTCCCTTTGGCGAGAGAACAAAACCGAAGAACTCAACTTCGGTGACATGGAAGGAGCATTTCTCGAGTTTAGCGTACAGTTTGTGCTGGCAAGGTTTTGCAAGGACTGAGCGAACATGTTCCACATGATCTCTTTCAGAGGGGAAATACACCAGGATGTCGTTAATATAGACCAGGGCACAGACATCAATGATTCCCGCAATACATCATTCATGAAGTATTGGAATGCTGCGGGAGCGTTGCACAGCCTGAAAGGCATTACCTGATATTCATACAGGCCATACTTGGTGCAAAATGCCATTTTCCATTCATCCCCTTTCTTAAAACGTACAAGGTGGTATGCTCCTCTGAGGTCTAGTTGGGTGTAGATTCGGGCATCCTTGACTTGGTCCAACAGTTCAGGGATAAGGGGCAAAGGGTTGCATTTTTTTACTGTTTTACTGTGATTTGATTAAGTGCGCGGTAGTCGATGCAAGTCCTCAAATCTCCTTCCTTCTTGGGAACGAAGAATAAGGGAGAGGCTGCCAGTGACTTTCACGGGCGGATAAACCCATTAGCCAGGTATTGATCCAGATAGGACTTCAACTGGATATTTTAGGTTTCCATAAGTGCATAAATTCGACCACAAGGAACCTGTGCGCCAGGTGTCAGGTCGATCTGACAGTCATAGGGACTATGTGGCGTTAATGTGTTAGCCTGGTCCTTCTGAAAAAATCTTGATAATCCTGATATTCTTTTGGTAAGGTATCCATTGGTTCCAGGATCCCCGATGCTATTCCTTGAACAGATTTCAGGTTTGGCTGTGGTATAGATTTCGGGTAGCAAGCGTGGGCACATTCGTCGGAAAAGGTCAGTCTCTTTGCACGCCAGTCTATGTGTGGATTGTGAGTCACTAACCATGGCATCCTTAAGATCAACCGGAACTGAGGAGCTTTGATGAGGTCAAACGTGATTGCTTCTTGATGTCCATCCTGACACAGAAGGGTTAATTCTGTTGTGCATTGGGTTACTGGTCCCGAAGTAATTTCTGTACCGCCAACAGTAGTTACCTTTTCAGTTGTTGGTTTTGTGCCTAAGGGAAGTCCCATATCTGTTGCCAGATCTCGATCTATGTAATTACCAACTGCTCTGCTGTCCATATATGCCTCTATGGCATGCATCCGTGACAGTCGTTGGTGATTGATCAAGGTTACTAGTAGGGCAAAATGTGAGGTCTGTGACTCATCCTTCTCGCCCGACAAGCGGACCTCTAAACTTGCCGGGCATCAGGGTACTGAACAATAGTCTGCTAGACACAAATCAATTGCACATGAGTGGCACTGTCAAACGTCACTTCTATCATCACACTCCACAACACATGGGTCAGTGCAAGCAACATACATGCAGAAACAGGCATGGCACGTGCAACAGACATTTACATCTATGTCCAAGGCACTGTTGGAACATCCGATGGGGGGCTGAATGTCACATTCAGCATGGGATATGCTGTTATGACCACTGTGAGGGGGCACACGTTGTGCCACAATCAGGCTCCCACCAGAACCCTGAGGGCCTTAAAACCACTGCAAAAGCTCTCCTGGAGCCAGTCCTAGCGCCTTTGGCACCAGGCTCATATGAGTCGGGGCCTGCTGGCAGGTGCCCATCACTGGCAGGTGCATGGTGCCATGTGGGCTGCCTTTTGAGGGGTGTAGGGTGTCCCCTGTGGTTTGGGCTGCCTGTGGGGCATGGTGACAGGTGATGGGCTGCCTGCGGGGCATGGTCACGGATGGACACGGGTGTAGGGTGGTCCCCTGTGGTGTGGGATGCCTGCTGGGCATGGTCAGGGGTGATGGCTGGTCCCCTGCAGTGTTGGCTGCCTGTGGGGAATGGTCAGGGGTGATGGGGGGTCCCCTGTGGTGTGGGCTGCCTGTGGGGCATGGTCAGAGGTGATGGGGTTCCCCTGTGGTGTGGGCTGCCTGCAGGCCATGGTCAGCGGTGTAGGGGGGTTCCCTGTGGTGTCGCCTGCCTGCAGGGCATGGTCAGAGGTGTAGGGGGGTCCCCTGTGGTGTCGGCTGCCTGCGGGGCATGGTGACCGGTGATGGGCTGCCTGCAGGGCATGGTCATGGGTGATGGGGGGTCCCCTGTGGTCACCATGCCCTGCAGGTCGCCCACAGCAGAGGGGGGCATGCCGACACCTGTCACCACACGCAGAGCACTTTTGATGTGATTTGGCTGGTGCAAGCAGGGTACGCGTATTGAAGGGGGTGTGCAAGGAGAAGTTCAGGAGATTTGGGTGGCCGTGCAGGGTGCGCATAATCAAGGGGGTGCGTGGATACATTTTCACGCATTTTGGCTGCTGTGAGCTGGGTATGCATATTCAAGAGGGTGCGTGAGTAGATTTGTGTGTGTTTTGGATGCCACGAGCGGGGTACGCATATTGAAGGGGGTGCGTGGGCAGACTTTCGTGCATTTTGGCTGGCGGGAGCGGGGTACGCACATTTTTGTACACAATTACGGTTTAGGGGGGCTGTATGCTGGTCCAGGGTTAGCGCAGTCCATTGCACCATATTGGGGACTTCTGAGGCTTTTTCTGGCACAAAGGACGTTCTTGGGGGCGTAACTGGTGCTGCTGCATGTTCGCTGCGCCACGGCTGGAAATGAGTAGGGAAATCCATGAATACGCGGTGCACCTAAATCCTGTTTTGTGCTGCGCCTGCTGCACGCGTGGCAGGCGCTCCCTCTCTGCACTAGGCGCATGCACTACTTCTGCGCTGAATTCTATGAATTGGCCCCAAAATATCACACAGTCAGTTTGTAGTGTAACACATGAAAGCAGTATTTTCCAACATATTTTCATGATGCCTTTTCTGGAAAAATATAAAAGTATTCTGGCAGTTCATACTGGTTGTGGCAAACATGTCAAGCCTGGCTGCAGTGTGAATGTCTCAATGTAAAACATTCCCATGTTTGCTTTGCCCATAATGTCAGTAATCATACTAGAAGAAAAGAACATGTCCATGCTGGCACTGCAAATATATGTCAGTATAAACACATAAGAACAATCATCTGTTTGCTTTGCATAAAATTGCAGTACAAAAGTCCAAGCCACTGTAGGAAAACATATCCATACTGAATGTAGCAATGCTTATCAATATGTCAAAGAAGGAACATTCACCATTTTGTCTTTAGCCATAATGGAGGAAAAATGATATGTCACTTTAGGAGAACCTGTCCACACTGGCTGCACCAACCTACGCCAGTACCCATATAAGAACACTCATGTTTTGCCCATAATGCCAGTAAAAAAGCCATGCCACTGTGAGAAAACAAGTCCATTATGGATGTATCAATGTAGGCAAGTAATCCCATGAAGGCACACTCATCATGTGGCTTTGTGCATACCGCCTGTAGAAAAACACCCTGTAACTGATACGGATCATGGTCCTGCTCATTGGTAGTAGTGCCATTTTACCTACAGACTCTAGTTGGGTGTGTCTCCCCATTTGCACCCTCAGAACCACTGGGAGCCAGGTTTTTACTACAAGCATGACAACAGGCAAGCCCCAAAAATCCTGCCATTAGAGTAAGATGGAACCTTTCACCACAACATTGTGGAAATCGGGAGAGCCGAGCAGCAGACATTTGAGGAGGTGCCACCCCCCCTGAACTCCCCAGGGCATCTATCCACACCACGATCTAATGCAGGCAATAATAGATTCCAGGTCATCCAAGGTGGGGAGGATCGATTCCCTGGGGACAGATTTTGCCTCCTTCACCATCACCTTCATAACATATTGGCACGTATGAGTGAAGTGGAGACACAGGCCTCTGATGTGGAAGATACGCTTGGCACAGTAAAGAATAAACTGTTGGAAGTACTGCAACACACAAAACATCTGGAGGAGCGAGTTGAAGACGCCAAGGGTTGATCCCAGTGCAGAAATATCTGAGTGATTGGCCTTCCCGAAAAGGCAGAGGGACCCTATGTTGAGCTGTTCTTGGAAGCCTGGAAAAAGGAACTGGTGGGAGCCTCTGGGCTGTCAAATGTTTTCTCTGTTGAAAAAGTTCATAAGGTTCCGGCCACACCTTGACCCCCCAACACCCGAAAGCTCCCAGGGTGCTTGTTGCCAAGATCCTCAACTTTAGGGACTGACCCACAATACTACAAGTATCTTCCAAGAAAGACTTGCTAGAAGCGAATGGTGCATGAGTTGCAGTATTCCTGGACTTTACGCAAGCAGTTCAGACAGCTAGACAATCCTTCGACGCAGTGAAAAAGCGTTTCCTGCCCATGAATGTGAAATATGCACTCTAGTATCTGTCTAACCTCAAAATCCTTCAGGAGGGCCGCATAATTTTCTTCACTGACCCCAAACAGGAATGGGAGTGGATGGATTACACTAAAGCCCAAGACAGGACCACCAGCGATGGACGAAACAACCTTTAGATGAAAGTCCGGGTGATAGCCCCTGCTGAGGCCAACACACTTGTAGCAGAAACAGTGGCAGTGTGGACCCAGGACACTTACTTGATGGACCTGGCTGAGGTATGGGTGGTTCCCGGCTGGGGTATATGATGGTTTTGGGGGGCAGACATAGCTCTATTCTACACATGCATGTGGCACTGTGTCTATACAAGTGCGCTTGGATGGGTTTAGGTGTCACATAGCAGACAGGGGTTTCAGGGTGGTCGTTGGAGAGTACATTTATTTCCCGCTCTAGGACTTCTTACCATGAGGAACAATTTGAGAACCTTAGTTTATGTTAGGGCGACAGATACACTGTGTTCTGTGGTGGAATGTGGTGGCAGGAGTTGGGAAGTCTAATGGGTTTATTCAGCGATCAGTAATGAAGTGCCACTGAGGAAACACATCTCATGTGTCTCTTCTGGAATGTGAATGGCCTATGTGACAAGAGCAAAAGTGGTGCAGTGCTGAAATTCTTTAATAGGCATAGGTCTTCTGAAGCGTTCCTCCAGGAGATTCATCTGGCTGGGAATGAGTGCAAAATGTTTGGTAAATCAAATTACATCCACCCAAAAACAAGTCATTGGGCTGTGCTTGTGCTGGTAGAGAGTTTCCCAGACCCCCTTCTGTTTTGCATACCAGGTAACTTTGGCTCTCACCTTAAGTTACCAGGGCAATACAGATGTGGGCCCCTTGCTCAGGAGGCACAGCTTCACCTCACTGATGATGCCCAACTAGGCTGAAACACATGTATGGGGTTGATGTGGTACTCTTGTTCAGAGGAGAATTGCCTAGCATTTCGGTGCTGGACTGCCCCTGGGCAGAACAAAGACTGATATGCGAGGACATTTCTTCTCTGTGAAAAGAGCAGTGAGCTAAAGACTTGGTTGAGACTCTACCAGGGGCCATCCACCCAAGAACAAGTCAATGGGATGTGTTTGTGCTGGTAGAGAGTTTCCCAGACCCCCCTCTGTTTTGCATACCAAGTAACTTTGGGTCTCACCTTAAGTTACCTGGGGAATCCAGACCTCAACCCCCTGCTCACTGCTTTTAGGGAGGCACAGCTTCACCTCACTGATGATGCCCAACTAGGCTGAAACACATGTATGGGGTTGATGTGGTACTCTTGTTCAGAGGAGAATTCCCTAGCATTTCGGTGCTGGACTGCCACTGGGCAGGACAAAGACTGATATGCGGGGACATTTTTTCTCTGTGAAAACGAACAGTGAGCTATACACTTGGTTGAGACTCTCCCAGGGGCCATCCACCCAGGAACAAGTCAATGGGCTGTGTTTGTGCTGGTAGAGAGTTTCCCAGACCCCCTCTGTTTTGTCTTACAAATGTACAACCAAATAAAAAATAAAACGTGGATCTGTGTGACACTACTATTTTTGTTTCTGTTCTAAAAAGTCAATAAAAAATAAAAATGTTTCTGATGTTTTCAGATACTGCTCAATGCACGAGTTGGTGCAACAGCACAAGGGCTGATGGTGTGAGAGGCAGAGACGTAAGTAGCCTTTGCTTAAAGACACAAAACGGTGCTGTGGCAAAGGCTCAGACACAAGGGAGATGTCCCCCCTTCCGTTCATCTTCTCCCTACCCCACTTGTCCTTCTTGGCCCCCTGCTTTCTTCTTGATCGCATGTTTCCTGCGTGCACGGGTGTATCAGCTTTGGTGGGAACACATGTGCGCCCACAACACCTTCGAACGTTCATACATCATACAAGTCTGTGATTATGCAGATGTTGTGTCCTGATATCACATTTTGACAGAGCACAATATCCAATATAACAGTGCCCGAAAGGGGCACCTGGATGTAAATCCGCAACATGGAGAAAGTTGCCACCCCACATGCCATGATTACACTATTCCTGCTAAGACCACAGAGTAGTCAGCCCACAGGAAACCACTTGTGCATGCATACATGATAGTTTCAACAATTGGTGTGAGTCAATATGTGGCTTGCTGTTCATGTAATAGTTAAAAGTGTCATCCTATATTTCTCATAGTGGTAGAGGGCATGTGCCCAGCAGGCACACTCTTTCTCATTTCGGTGCCAAATGGTATATGAAGGCTGGCACTGTCCAATAGATAGTGGATCTTTATCTATCAATATCGTATGTGGAATCTGTAGTTGTGCCACTATCGGTTGTGTCATGTTTTTAGAGGTGTTGGCCTATCGCCCATCGCCTATCTACATAATTTTGAACACGTTTATGTTTGTGCAGTATCTCAGATGTCCTCAAGCTGCTTTCACTCATCATGTACCCGAATATGGATGTTTTCACATTGGGGGCCTTTGCAACCAACCTCATATGTTGCCTAGCCTCATTATGTATGATATTTTTGACTTGTAACTGTTCCTCTGTGAACTTAATTTTTTTTAGCCAGCCTGGTATTGCCTCAATGATTGTTTTTTAGGTGGAGTTTTCTGCTTGACCACGTGTCGGCATACGGATTGGGTTCAAATAACTTGCATGCAATTAGTTACTGATATGTTGCACGATTAAAATGCCATTAATTGGTAGTTTTGGTAGAAGGCGCCATCTGCCAAGCTACACATCACGATCTGTGTAAGGGTCAGCAGGTCAGCAGGCAGCACAGACGGTAGTTCATGCAGCAGCAACATGGATTAAAGGGAAGAAATATGATCATGTTTCCCATTAATAGCTCAACTTCACAGAGCTGCATAATGAAATGTGCATCACATTCAAAGTAGCGTTGCACTATTCATAAAGCCTTGCCAATGGGTACGCCTGTATATTTGGCAAGTAGTCAACACATCTCTGGGGGATCATGATGAGTACAGAGTACTGATTTGAATAGGTTATGACTTCCTAGAGACAAGTAGCTGAAGACATATGTGTTCTCTTGCTATGCTCCTATATATGGTGGAATTCCTTGTCAGTTGCATTGCATCTGAGTCCTTCACTTACCATTTGCAGGAAAGAACTGGCAACCTTTCTTTTTGGGTGAAATTGACCCGCCAGTTCTACCTTTTATTTGTTCTCTGCATTTACCCTGTATTGATTTTATAAAATATGCTTTTTTTATAGTTGTTGGTTTAAAATCTGATCTGTAATTTCTAGGTATGTATGTTTGATATGATTACTCTTGGACGGTATTTAGTGCTGTTGTAAGGTGCTCAGTTGCCCATCTGGATTCGGGTTGTGCCATATAAAACTGCTGAAGAGATAAATAAATAATATGCTTCACACACTCACACGACGACAGGCTGACACAAATCCTGGAGGAAAATAGCAGGGACTCAGCTTAAACCCCCCACGTGGCTGTGAGCATCCCCTCCCAGCGGCCCTCCTTCAACAGTGAGCATCGAGTAAGACCTCCTCTAGAGGCTGTCGGGAATGATAAAGCAGGAGACTAAGATCACACCCACACATGTCTAGCAAAGAAGATTAAAAGAACATGTTACTGCCATTGCTCCTTTGGACTGGGATATGCTGAACACATCCGATACGAGTTGTAAGGGGATGCTGATCCCACAAATGGCAGTGGCTACACTGCCCCTTCTGCATTCTACATTGGATCCTCCCACTTTTCCATCTGCAGATTAAAATATAATTTCTTGTTCTAGGTGAAAGAATGAATAACTAGCTACCACCTAAATGCAAGCTCTTCTTGCACAATAAGATAGTCGAGGTGTTTATTATTCATGGTTTAGTCAAAAACGGACACAGAGGCCACATTTGCCATATGTGAAATTCTGCTACAGACACTGAATTAAACATAATAAACGGCCTTGATGTTTCTAGATGTACTGTAAGCTTAACATACAAAATGACGCAAGAGTTTTAGAAAGTGTGTCTCTCTGACAGGCGAGTGTGGTGACGTGGATTGTACTTACCTGCATCTGCACTGAGTTTGAGACCCTCATCGTTCTGCCGTGACTGGCAGTCTTTCCACCGCAGACCCTTGCCAGCCATAATCCCTCGCCACACATTTGAGATGATATCTGTATATATGCTGATGAATGAATGACCTTTACTGAAAGTGAAGCGTCATTGGTGGCTTTAACAGATCATATTGCCCATAGGACGCTGCGCACCCATTCATGGACGAGGATACATTTACTGACATCCACTCGCTTAGTAGGGCCTCTGGAAGTTGGCCTTGCATCAGCTAAACCGACCTGGCTTTCATTATTGTCTCAACACTGCTCTCCAACTGCAGATACAGTGAAACCTCTGACACTTCTGCTTACAGGCAATCTGTTTTCAACCTGGAACTCTGTTGTGGGTGCCAAAATCCTATTTAAGCCAATGTACTACAGAAATAGCCCCACTGTGAGTCCCCACAATGAGTTCATTCAAAGCAGCAGAAGCAGCTGCATGCTGCACAGAGTCACTCATATACTCCTAATGGCATATGGTATGCCTGCGCTCCTGCGCCAAGGCCCACACACTGATAAGCAGTGACCTGTTGAATGTGACCTGCGTGCTCCTTTAAACTCAAGACAATCATTTTATTTTGTAGTGTAATGAATGTATTAGCTATGCTGTTTAAAATAATGTCAGCATTCCGCCTTACATTTGCTTTGAGTACTTTGAGACACTATACAGTCACAGATAGAAAACAAATGAAAAAAACGGACAATCAGGCACACGAGACGGGGCAGCTACAGCAGGCAGAGGGCACTATTTTGAATTAGTCTACTATGAGCCTTGTTTGTTTGCTGCCCACCACTTTTACCTAAACTTAATTGTGACACATAATCTTACCTTCATGCATTTATTAAAAGTATTTTTATGGTGCAGGCCCATCTAATTTAGGTCTATGCATTTACTAAAAAAGAGAGGAGTGGCAGTTGGTCTATCACCCAGTAGGTTAGAAAAGCAGAGCTTAAGCACACATTTAAAGATAAAGATTTTGACAAATTACTCCTGCCAAGGAGAGCATCATTTTGGTGGTGATGCAGAGGGGCCTGATTCACAGAGCATTTTCCAATGGGGTTTTGCCATTATAAAAAGCTTCTATGAATTAGGCCGCTAGTGTCTCAAAACCAGATAACCCATCTAGGTAAGCCCTAAACAGGTAATGTTGCATTACAACCTGGACTGCTACTTTGCGCCTGCCAGGGTACCAATGCTCTAACAGAGAATTGGATAGGAAACCAAGAACAATGGTCACATGGGAAAATAATAGATAAGAAAAATGTGCAAGTAGTATCGTTTCCAATATGCGAACAGAGGGGATAGGCTCAGTCAGTGGGAAATTACATATTCATATTTTATTGATAAAGTACATACAATAGTATAAAAAATGTTGAGCACCTTATTTACCATAAAACTAGTGCAAACTGTTGATAAAAAGACATAAGTTTATTGCTACATCAAGTACAAATATTTAGTCTAAATGAAGAGGGAATCATGATGTTGAATAGCATGTGGTGCTAGCTAGACCTGATTACCCATAACCCTGCTGCAATCAGGGCTAGTGGCTGTATTTCTCTCAAGTAATGGATATCATGCTATCTGAATTGACAAAAGTAATGACAAAGCAATGTGCAAATTGTCATTAAGTGCTGTCAGTGCACAAACACACATGAGACACATGACACAGAATATCCATTCCTTGAATTATCCATTCAACAGGTGGACAGCACAATGCCCTACAATGCCCTCTCCACAGCACAGCTCATCAAACTACAAAGACAGGAACCTCAGGAGGAAAATGAGCTATGACTATCTCTTTCTCCTACTGACCTTATCTGGTGACAGAATAGTAAAGGGAAACCAATATTGCCACTAGCATTGCTCACCATTGCCCATGACCAGTTACATTGCCCAGCATACACATCCAAGGAATATATTGCTGCAGACCTACAAGAGAAGTGGTTTATTCCGAACCTCCAGGAAATGCTTGCTAATTTCATAGCTAATAGTGCAGTTTGTCAGCAGTACACCATGGGACACAGTCTCAAAACACTGAAAGCAACATTACCTCACCCATCAGGGCCCTTCCGACATCTCCACATTGACTACATCAACACGATTGACAGGGGCGGTAATTACCATAACCTTATTGTTGTAGTTTGTCCTTTTTCAAGCTGAATTGAGGTGATCCCTTGTGTCAACCCTGATGTCAAAAGCACGGACCGATTTTTGAAGCGCAAAGTATTTCCCTGGTGGGGCATATGTGACATCATCAGGTCTGACAATGGGACCCACCTCGTTAATGAAATAGTCACTGAAATTGCATCTTTGTTCGGCATCAAGCACAAATAGTGTTCAGTGTACCACCCCCAGGCAACAGTTTTGTGGAGAGGCTAAACGGCCACGTAAAACAAAGGCGGCAAATTGTACACTTCCTTAAAGGTGCTCTTTGCTATGTGCAATAGCCCAGGGACAAATCACTATTTTACTCCTCATGATGCAGTAACATGCAGGATGCTGAACACTCCACCCACACCTGCATGCACAGCATTCAATGCACACAAACCAGCACAGATTTTCGGAGAAGAGTTTCAGGGATATCTTAGAGAGCTTAACAAAACTGTCAGATTTATAGCCCACCAGATTGGACCTCAACATCAAGAGCTTGCAGAACCACCATCAGATGCCTCATCACAACATCAAAAGGACTCGTCACAAGACCAACCTCAACAGCTGTTCCCCGGGGAGAATGTTTTCATCAAAAGCTTTGTGCGGAAGAGGAAAAAAACACATTTCGAGGGACCAATCAACATCATCTATGCCACCCCCCACAGCAGTCTTTACTTTTATTAATACAATACAGCCAGCAGGGCACAGGGATAAGGGTCCCTCTCAGGAGCAAGAAGACCCAGACTTAATGAACAGATGTATGCCTGTTATTATCTTGCTTTTTTGTCTTCTCACACTCTCTTTCTTCATGCTTGAGGTTATATGGTTTCTTGCTGGGGAGGACAGTATACTGTCAATAGCATTGAAGATGTGTCAACAAATGTTACTGTTTCTATGACAAGGATAAAAGGAGATATCACTAACCCAAATGCTCTACCAGATAGATCTAGTGATGTGCATTGCCATGCAGATGACAATCTGTGGTATAGACATATGGGAGTGGTTGGAAGGAAGAAGTTGAGCGAGCCATGTTTTGTTTGCTCATTGATCCTCCATACGACAGCCATTCTCAGGCTGTTTATACCACAGAAAAATAAAATAAAATGGAGGCACACTGTTTAGTGCACCTTATGCAAGGTATGAGGTATGGTCACTCAATAACCACACAGTGGGTAGGGTGGGAAATATCTACATATGAGGATACCTATGTGAAGATCAAGGGGTTGGCTGAGGATGTCAATGGAAACAGTCTGATATTAATGTTACCAGCGAAGGGTGGTGCAGACTTTGATGAGAAAAGATTGAAGGTGAACAAGGTCCTTTTCACAGCACCACCCACCGTTCAGTATTCTAATAGTGTAGGAAGGGGCCAACGACAGTGTGATAGACCTAGATTACAAATAGAAGGTGCAGTTTTCTTCAAGGATAAATTGGTGGATGGTCTGATTGGGTGTAGAACAGAAGGGATGATGGGACTACCTAAGACAGTATCAGAAATTAATGGAACATGTCCTTTAATTTGGAATAAGTATATTTAATGTTGGACATGGCTGGACCAGTACAAACCCACAAAAGTATTAGCGCTTTTAATTTTTCCTGTGTTTCAGAGGCAGTGTTAAAACATGTTCGAGCAACAAGAAGTGTGGCATGACTGTTAGCATCCCGGATCTCTAAACTGGCACTGCAGCCCTAATGGGTGTCTACTGGGTGTACGGAAGACTAGTCTATGTGCAGGTGCCGTCATCCTGAGGAGGAACGTGTTTGTTGGCAACCTTGCAGTCCACTGTGCTTGTGGTCCCAAACGTCAATTTAACAGTAATCACTGAGCACTCTATGGCAAAAAAAGTTCACAAGATGCATCAGTGGGCCTGTTGGTCCTTTGGTCTGGAGCACCACCGTTGAGGACATTATTTTTCAGAAGAATCCTGAAAGAAGTTAGTAGAGATATCAGATGAATTCAGACTCTTTAGCAGAACCCAGACATTTTTAGCCTCCATCCTTGCACCAGCATTACAAACAGCAGTGAATGCCAAATGGCTGCAAATATTCAGATGGCAGCTCATCCAGATGGCCAATGACAATGAAAATTGACCTAATGCTATCAAGGAAGAGCTCTGCGGGAATAAAGTAGTAACTCTCCAGAACTTTGTGTTCTGGACCTTCTCACTGCCATGGAAGGAGGTGTGTGCACCAGGATAGTGACATCCTGTTGTACTTACATAGCTCCAAATGACGCAGACAATGGTTCCCGTTTCAAAGCCATAAACTCCCTTCATGAATTGCTCACCACCATGGAAAAGGAAGGTGGGGAACTGGCAAGTGACTGGTTAACTTCCATCTTTTCTTGGGTACCATGTTGGATAGCCCTTGTTTTAAAAATTCTGATACCTGTGCTGGTTTTATTACTTAGGCTTTTTTTGAGCTGTCAGTTGATCGTGAGATGCTGTAAGATTTACACCAATGTTGCCACTTGCATTGCCACATTCTAAAGCTATGCCTCTTTTCAAAGATGTTGAGACACAAGTAGGGATTGCTGGAGAAGCATGGCCCCACAAGACACATATGGTTAGTATAGAAAGGCAAATCGGCAACCAGGCACACCTTTTTACAGACCACACAATATTAAAAATTATAAAGAGACATTTGCAGATGTTGAAGGAGATGGGGATTGTTTTTTCCTGCCATGCAGCACGGAAGAGTATGGAGGGGTTCTGAGAAATGGGAGGAAGGTCTGGGTGCTAGTTGATCTTTTTGATTAGACAAGAGAGAACCGAAAAGTAGTTGATAAACCAATTACAGGGAGGAATGTAAAAATGGGGATGCACTATCAACACACCAAATGGAGCAGAAATGATCAGCTCTGAGAATTCTACCCACATGAGGAACTCTGACAGACTGATAAACGTTAGGCCATATTGGTAAGTCATTGACATCACTGAGAGTACCACTCTGTCACATTAGGCCTATCTACTAACACTACATAATAGGGGTCCACGGACTGTTGCTTTAAAAGTTATTACTAACTTAATGGGGTGGGTTTTTGTCATTCTCAATACTAGGCTCTTTTTCTGAATGTACTGCCATTTGTTGAAATCAACCTGCAGCCCCGTTTCAGGGGAAGCCTCCATGACAGAGCCTCTGGTGGAGGGACAGAAATATGTGTTAGCAATTGCTTCAATAATCATGCCCAGACTGTTCCCTTCATGAAGCTGTTCACAGGACATTTGAGCCTCTTACAATGTAATAGTTCATGTCCTTGGTGCAGCACAGACAGATACAGGTGTTATGGAAAGACATGTCTCGAGTGTGACCAAAGAATCTTGTGTATAGATGGTGCCAGAGCACTGGGCCAGGCTGGATCTATACTTCCCACAGGACTGCTGGCCACCATGTAGAATAGCTCATAATCACACATGAATTAGTTCTACAAGAGTTGGGCCTCCATCACACCCCTTCTGAGATCACTTGTTTCCCAAGGGACATGGGGCCTTGGCATAGGAGACCATGTATCTGAGATATTTGAGGGACCACAAGGTATGAGGACAAGGGGCTTATCAATCTGATTGGTCCCATGGGAAAAATACTTGTTGTTTCAAGTTGTTGCTCCAGGGGTCAGGTCCACGTTTTCTGCTGACTATAAAATTAGCAAAAACAAAGATGTGATGGCTAGAAGGTTTAGGAAGAATCTTAACCACTGGCATTGCTCTGGGCAACCCTTCAGACCACTGTTCTTCGCCTGCCAAGCCATTACAGAAGGGGAAAGACCATATGCAAATCAAACTTGGCACCACCCCAAAAGGGACAGTCCAGCCCGAACTACTAGGCCACATCCCTTCTGCACGAGACCACAAGCATCCCCAAACATGTTTCACCCTTGTTGGGGCTCATCAGTGAGGAGTAGCTTGGGTCTCTAGGCCCAGCAGGCACGGGACCCACGTCTGGGCATACCCGTTCCACTCGGGGTGACAAAGCAAAAACAAAGATGTGATGGCTGGAAGGTTTAGAATGAATCTTAATCACTGGAATTGCTCTGGGCAACCCTCAAGACCACCGTTCTTCGCCTGCCAAGCCATGACAGAAGGGAAAGACCATATGCAATGGCGCAGACGGGCTAAAAAACGGTGGTGTGGAAGGTTGCCCAGAGCAATTGCCAGTGGTTTAGATTCATTCGAAACCTTCCAACCATCACGTTTGTGGTCAATTTGTTTCTCCTTGTGAGAGAGGGTATGCCCAGACGTGGGTCCCTTGCTCGCTGCGCCACAGGGAACCAGGCTGCACCTCACTGAGGAGGTCCAACAAGGCCGAAACATGTCTGGGGTTGCTTGGTTTTCTGTGCAGAGGGGACCTGGCCTAGCAGTTCGGGCTGGGCTGCTACCTTCGGTCGCGGCAGCTGCTGACTGATTTGCACATGGCTGGTCCCCTTTTGCAATGGCGCAGACAGGCTAAAAAATTGTGGTGTGGAAGGTTACCCAGAGCAATTGCCAGTGGTTTAGATTAATTTGAAACCTTCCACCCATCACTTTTGTTGTCAGTTTGTTTCTCCCTGTGAGAGAGGGTATGCCCAGACGTGGGTCCCTTACTCGCTGCGCCACATGGAACCAGGCTGCACCTCACTGAGGAGGTCCAACAAGGCCGAATCATGTCTGGGGCTGCTTGGTTTTCTGTGCAGAGGGGACCTAGCCTAGCAGTTCGGGCTGGGCTGCTACCTTCTGTGGCGGCACCTGCTGACTGATTTGCACATGGCTGGTCCCCTTTTGCAATGGCGCAGACGGGCTAAAAAACGGTGGTGTGGATGGTTGCCCAGAGCAATTGCCAGTTGTTTAGATTCATTTGAAACCTTCCACCCATTACTTTTGTGGTCAGACTATAAAATTAGGGCACATCTTCTGGGGAATGCCCCCACTACGCAATCAGGTTTGCACTAACCAATGAAATATCTTACAAATGTTGTGTTTAGGAACTCAGATAGGTGGAAGCCAATGAGACTGCAGAGATTATAATATACTTGTTATTTTGTATAACATACCAGTCTTGCGGTTTTTGTCTTCAAATACTGTAAACTGAAGTGGGAGTGTTGAGGGTTACTCTGTCTTGCTGTCTTATAAGGCTGACCTCCCAGTTGTCTTTATTTCTTACCTTGCATTAAAATTGTGTTTTCTTGCAACTCATGTGTTCCTTTATTTGTGTCCAAAAATCACTAGGGGTCTACACTTCTGTAAATTGAACCCTATGAGCAGTGCCGCTTTGCTGACCACCACTAAAGAGTAGGCCACTTCACACTTCTCCATCACTTATGAGCGGTGTTCATAAACTGTGGACCCCCACACAATGGCAATGACTCAATGCACACATGCTACAAAATAAAAGAAGTATACAAAGCCTGGTAATCCAGATGGTATATCAAGAAGAATCTCTGCAACCTTTTCAAGGTTAAAGTGTTACCTGCCGTCTTTTGCTCCTTTTGTGCTGCCAAACATCTTCGAATATACACTATTGACCATAAGGTTATGTTTCTTTGTCCAAGAAAATGTCTAAAAAAGTTGACTAGAAAAGGCAATTTCTCCTTTGGTTTATGAACTTGCCTAAATAAGACAAAAGTCGATATTGAGGGGCTGATTCATGGAATTTGTGCACCGAAAAAACGCGGATTTGTGCGCCAATCTGCCCGCAAATCCCTGTTTAACAAATGGGGATTTGAGGGCAGAATGGTGCGAATTCCATGAATCAGCCCCTGAATGTCTAACAATACACAGAAAGAAAACACAAAATAATTAAGCTGATTGCATAAGGCTTATTGAAACATGAATATATAAGAAATACACAAAAGTAACATATGCAACGATACAAAAATTATACAATTGTAAAATATTTTCATCAGAGTCAACAACAAAAAATAATAGACACTAAAACAGAATGAATAATTTACAACACATCAAGATAAATACAAAAACATCAATCAATATCTAGTGTGCATAATCACGCACGTTATTAAGTGAACAATAGGCAGAAATGTAATATGCTAAAATGAATAGAATGTAATTAAACTATACAGAGACTAAACATAATTTTGTATTAATCAAACCATTTTTATTTTACCAGGGGCCTATTAGGACTTCAAATTGACATCTGGTAATCAGTCAGCCTGATCTAACTGATAGGATTGGTCGGTAGAAGTATAACATATACATTTCAGGTCAAGAAGCATGTAGGCACCTTCATCAGGACCAAAACAGCGGTTCCAGCCCGTTGTTAAGAAAAGAGAGAAAATCGAACTGCTAATAGCCACATCACAGGAAGCAACATCAGGGCACCCCTCACTCAGTTAGTTTGAGAAAGTCCATCAAGGCAAGGAATGTTTTGTATGAAAGTAATAAAGAAGTTCCAAACTGGAGTACATATCATTCTTTTGACTCTCCTTACTTCAATTCAATAAATGGAGGAGTCCTCTGGCTTCTCTCAAACTATATGCAGGTCCCCTCTGTAAGGAAAATCCCCCCCCCCCAAGGCGTTCTGACTCCCTGATTGTGAGTTGCATTTCGTCTAGAGAAGTATTTCAATATGAGTCCCAGAGTGGCAGTTTTGGGCCAAAAGTCTAGTCTACAAAGGCAGACTATCAATACCTGACCATGGTCTGGTTGGGTAATAATACGTCATTCACCATTTGTCAGCTGGATGGGTTACATGCTTGGACTAGAGTGGGGCTGAGGACTGTGGGTTGTCTGACACCCAGTGGTGTTGGTAGGTCTGGAAAATATCCGGGGCTACGCTAATGTCAGGACTGGCGGGACTTGGGGCTAGCTAGCCTTTTGATTGTAGCCCCAGAGTTTTTATCTGGGTTACAACCAAAAGATCTGGGGCTATAGCCCCCTCAGCCCCCCCCCCACCCTTTCCCACTAGCAAAGCCTCTGCTGCCACCCTAAGAACAAAGATTGATGATTGGTCTTTCTTTGATCATGAAACATTAATATCACTTCAAGATCAATTTCCACACAAAACATAAACATTGTTGAAACCAGCAATGCTCTCTGTGGAAATAAGGTGCTTCTCCGAAAAGGTTCTAAAGGTTCTGTTTGTCATCACTATTTTGTTCTCAAAGTAAAGACAACCCTATTATATGTTTTCTTAGGTGATCAAAGACTTTAAAAGAAAGAAATACACTGCTCAAGATTGTCTCTGAAATGCCGGATCCATTTGAAACTCCTGTATGATAAGCCAATCCGTCCACTGTCAGTCTATGGCCTAACATCTCTGGTTTATGGCAACCCTTGTAGAAGAGTGTGTTCTGCACTTATCCTCTTACATGCCCCCTAAAAGCATATTCCTGTATTGAACATTGGAAAGCTCTGTACATACATCGGCTTTCCTCGACCCTTTCATGTCCTCTCCCCGTCCACCAATGTAGTTTTTTTTAGGGGGTCATGTGTACTATAAGCTTGGCGAATAGGGTTGATTTTGTGTCCCTGCCTAATTATTCTCCACACCTTTACCTTGTAAATCCGTTGTCATCTGTTTTTAAATAATGTCTTTGTTTTGTTAAACATTACTGATGCACATAAAGGCATATTTGTTGGTCGAAGTGTGTTAAATAAACTTGACTTGACACTTAGTCAAAGATACATATATTTCCATTTGCACATTGAACGCTATGTGACAGTAATTACATGCTCTTATAAAAAAAAAAAACGTATGTGTGATGACAGATAACGGAAATCACTGCAAAACGCGTTTAATACTCCATTCCTACACCACTAAGCATAGAATGAATTCCAAGGTGTTTGGTAGTGCAGGAGTGCTGAAGTGAATACATTTTTGCAGTGATTTCCATTATTTTTCATCACTGATAAATGTGCAAGAATAACAGGCCACATTCCGTTCAGGCTTAATGCTTCACTAAAATAGTGCCACCTGAACGCGCAGGTTGTTTTCCTCACTTTTTTTGGGCATACAGCAGTGGTATAGAAAGTTTGGCGCAGGAACCTTTTCTGACAAGCGTATTTTTGATCATCGTTCACCCTGATGAGGCTAGGGCTACCTGTCTTTTGTTGAAAAACTATTTTGTTTATAAGTTGGCACGCCCTAGTCCACTTTATACCGGCTCAAAAACATTTTGCCTTTTCTTTTTTGCAGAGACTGATCTTTCAGGAAATGGAGTCACAGCGAGTTCGGCGGTGGGCAAATCGGGGAGCACAGGCCCGCTCAGCCAGGGTCATGCGCATGCCGTGGACTTGGCAGAAGAAGGTCTATTGCCAATGTCAGTCCGAGGGCAGCCGTTCTCTTGAAGATGTAGGCAGTGAGCCTGGAACGTGGGCAGTGGGCAGGGGAGATGTCAAATAATGTCTTGCCGGAGTGGCATTCCGGGTAGGCCCGTGGCCCAAACTGCCCCTGTTCCACTGGGCTGTTTGCTTTGAGCAAAAAAATGCTCCGGAGTCCCTGCGAAGGAGCCCAATGGCAGAGGGAAATCTCTGCGCGTGGGGAGACACTGCCTTGGGAATAAACACTACCTGGCTGGTCCAATTGCAAGCAACGATTGGCTGTTTGATCCTAATTTTTATGATTGACCAGAAGCTGAATAGCAGCTTCAGCTTCCTATCATAAGGAGGAACAAGCAGTCAATTATTGCATTTGCGAAAGTGCAGTGCGTCATACATAGATACCTTCATTCAGGCGATCCATCGCCATCTTGGAGCACTGAGCCCTGAATGCCTCGTCTTCCATCGAGATTCGAGGTCCTGCTACTTTAGTTAAGAAATAATATTCTTGTGCTTCTGTTTACGCCACCTTTCAGCTCGCAATCACCCCCACAAGGCCCCACAGCCCATGTTACCTGCTTGAAGCACCTGTTTTTACTTTTTGTAATGCCTTTGGCAAGGAGGCTGGGGGTGCAGCTGGCAAGAAGGTTCGTTTAAAATGCACAACAAAATTATAATTGCGCGAGTTTGGTGTGGCAAACACCTTGATTTTATGTAGCTTCGTTCTCTCAGGCTGGTTAAATATGATGGCAGCACTGCCCTGTCACCCTGGTGTCACTAGCAGGTAGCGAAAGACGGTAAAGGAAGCATCTGTGGCTTTCAGAAACTCAGGAACTGTGGCAGGGAGAGCAAGTGATAGATACTGTTACCGGCCACCACAAGGTTACCAGTTGCCCCGCCCACAAGAGGGGCAGCATTTGATGACGAATGTTGCCAGGAGTTGGGGATTCTGGGAAAGGTGCGCGAAGTGCCCGTAACGGTTTATGTAAGAAGAATAAAGGTTGTTTCCTGAAACCCTCCGTGCGTGTGTGCATTCATTTGCCTCATACCTGGCAGCATTGGCGACGAGAACCGTCCCGCACACGACGTAGTCCTCCTTATCGGCACTCCGCCAAACTCTGTGGCCGCTGACATTCCGTCAAGCCTCCTCCTCCTGAAGCTGCGGGCAATCCCACTGCGCACGAGCTTGGGCCTGGGTACTCCACCAGCTAGCCTCCTCCTTCTCCTCAGGCAAGCGTCGCGGGCCTGCTGTGCGCAGGCCCGACCCTGGCAGTCCGCTAGGTCTCCTCCTTTGCCTGCTAGTGTGAGTGATCCCACCACGCTCACACCCGGTGACAGCAGCTCGCCAGCCTCCTTCCTCCTGATTGTGGCAGCGACCCCGCCGCACATACCTTCCAGCTAGAGGCGGCCCACCAGCATCCTGAAGCAACTACATGCCTCACATACTGCCATAAAACTACAGCGGCCTACGCCACTCAAGAGACCGCGCAAGATCTACAGGCAAACACCATGGCTGAAAGAGCGGCCGGCTCCTCTCAAGATCAAGAGCATTCAGCAGCGGACACGCGCGCACCTACTGGTGAGTGGACCTGAAACACCCTCACTGACACAGACTGTGGGTCTTCTTGTGTCCCACCAACACATCACAGTGCACAGTAGACTCCGCCAACGTGGACACGGCCCAATACCTGGGACACATTTGGCCCCGTGGTCCCACCGGCAGAATCACAGTGCCTCACACCTCAACCCCAAGTGCCCACTGGCGGTGCACATCCACACTCTCTCAACAGGGTGACGCCAAGGACTTCCCTACTCCACAAGGACACAGCAGAGTAAACAACGCCCCACAAGATGAGCAATCCAACATCACCCCAGCCTGCCCGCGCAGCTAAATCCATACAACTGTGGATCCCGCCATCGTTCACCACGACGCCCCAGTGTGAGAGGGTCAGGAGACAGTGATTCCCCCAATATCAGAGACATCTTCCTCAATCTAGTGGGGGGAGAGATTAAGACCATTGTCAAGACAATCCCTGCAGCTGAACAAAACAACTTCTCAGAATTAAGTAAAGCACTGGACAATCTCCTCATAATTGAAGTAAATCGCGATTACGAAAGATACTTCTTCAACCAATGTTCACAAAAGCCACAAGAGACGGTGGATGAATTCATAACTCGCTTAAGGGTGAAAGGAGCTCACTGCCAATTTGATGCATTTTCCCTTGAAGAGGCAATACGACTTAGGGTTATAGAGGGCTGCCTATTGCCTGCACTCAAGAAGCAGCTGTTGAAGAAGCCCCTCACCATCCCCGAAGTCAGCGAGCTCACCCGCATTTTTGAGAGGGTCGATGCCCAAGCCGCATCCATGATCAGCACCAACAACCCAAAACAAGACACTGCCAAACTCATAGCTGCCATACAACCACCTCTCCAGGGTGACAGAGGATCACACCCATACAGACCACAAGCCTCACAAGTCCCATGTCAACAGAGACAATACTATCGCTGCGGAATGACATTTCCTCACTCAGGATCATGCCCAGCTCTATCACAATGGTGCACAAACTGCGGGAGAGAAGGACACTTTCAGTCAGTGTGTAGAGAAGGGATACTGTTTCCCCCGGTACTCCCACAAGCACCACTCAGGTTACCGTTCCGTCTACCGTCCCCACAATATAGATACTACCAACAGAACCAACGGCGATACGTTAGAGCTATTCATGAATACCAAGAGCATGAGTGTCCGCAAACATCTGACCACACAGATCAACCCCAATACTCAATGGACGAATATGACAACCCACCTGAAGAATACGGGGACGATGCATTTTACCATGATCCTGCAGCGACTTCATACAACACATATTACGACCCACATAACCACAACGAGTATGTCAACCTCATACTCGACAATGAAGAAGCCAGAGAAGCCCCCAAAATGGAAAATTACCTGTTTCACTTCATGGTAGACTCTGGTGCCACTGTAAACATTATGGGTGAACAAGACTAGGCTAGGATTCCAAGTCCACCAACGCTCGAGCCGTCACATTCAAGAATCTTTCAGTGGGGCGCCGCCACACCCTTGGAGACAATTGGACATTTCACATGCCGCTTCTTCCTAAACAGTCAACAGGTGGACACCACCATCCATGTCATTCGCTCACTCACCAGAGGTCGATGCCTACTCAGCTATCACACCGGTTCTTGCCTGGGACTGATCGAAATTCACGTGAGAGCCGGAGACACCATCACCGCAACGACGAACAGACAAGATTCGAAAGAACAGATTGGGACAATTCTGTGCAAAGAATCGCAAAACCTCATCACTCAAGAGGACATTACACAGAAATTTCCAAAAATATGCTCAGGTTTGGGAAAACTCAAAGGGCCCCCAATCAAACTTCACATAGACCCCAATGTAAGACCGGTGCCACAACATCCAAGAAGAGTCGGATTTCACCTCCAGGAAGCCGTCTCATGAGAACTTCAACAACTCCTCTCCGACGGCATCATCGAGCCAGCGACAGGACCAACACCATGGGTGTCCCCTCTTGTCATTGTACTCAAAGAAGGGAGCAAGCTACGCCTGTGCGTCGATATGAGAGTAGCCAACACTGCCATCCAACACGAGAGACATCCAGGTCCATGCATCGAGGACATGATAGTGCAGCTGAACAATGCCTGACTGTTCTCCAATCTCGATCTAATCCAAGGTTACCACCAATTGGAGCTGCACCCTGACTCCAGAGCAATTACGACTTTCGCAACACACAATGGTTTATTCAGGTACCGGAGACTAAACTTTGGAATCTCTTCAGCAGCCGGAATTTTCCAGGAGGCTGTACGCCAGATCATCAGACCAATACGAGGTGCTCTCAATTACAGTGACAACATCCTTATTTTTGTTTTGTCAAAGGAGGCTCATGATATTGCTCTTTTTTCCACCTGTGAGGCATTACAAGCTGCTGGCCTCACGCTCAACATTGTTAAATATTTCAGCAAAGCAAAGCTTACATTTTTTGGGCATATCTTTTCTAGCGAGGGGATGATGCCAGACCCTGAAAAAGTTGACACAATCACAAACCTCAGCGAACCACAACAGGCTGCAGATGTCCGCTCTTTCCTAGGCATGGCTGGATATTGCGCAAGGTACATCCCGCACTACGCATCCCTCACAGAGCCACTCAGGAGACTTCTACAGAAAGAAGCAACGTTTGACTGGACACCAGCGTGTCAATGCTCATTTATTGACATCAAGCATGCCCTCACGGAAGCCCACCCCATTGCCTATTTCAATCCGACATGGCACACAGAAGTAATAGTGGATGGAAGCCCAGTTGGCCTTGGAGCCATTCTAGGCCAGACAAGTGGTGTAGACGTTAACCCCAGACACGTGGTAGCTTACGCAAGCAGGGCACTGTCAACCCCAGAAATGGCCTACTCTCAGGCAGAAAAAGAAAGGTTGCTGTCTGGGCATGTGAGCACTTTCACAACGTTTTAATTGGAAAAAAATTCACTCTGATAACAGACCACCAGGCACTCCTCTCTCTATTGGGTAACCCACACACCAAGATGCCTCCAAGGATTGAGCGATGGGGCATTCGCCTTCAAGAATATGATTACAACATTATTCATCGACCCAGAGGCGATCTGAACCCCGCTGACTACTTGTCGCGACACCCAGTTGGAGCCCTGATAATGCGTAGAGGGGATGTTGCATATGTTCATTACATTGCATCGAACTCATTACCACCTGCACTGTCGTTAGAGATGGTCGGTGCCGCATCAGCTGTTGACCCCACAACCTCCCTTGCGATCAGCCTCACAATGACCAACAAATGGAAGGACCACCGGAGAGCAATGCTAGCCCACCCGGGGGTGAGCAGACATGAAATTGAAAGATTATCTAGAGTGCACAATGAACTAGCCGTGAAAGACCACAACACTCTACTCAGAGGCTGCTGAATTGTCATCCCAGCCACTCTAAGAAATGAGGTTGTCCGCACCGCACACAAAGGACATAGGGGAGCCAAAAACACAAAAAAACAACTGAGTTGTCATGTCTGGTTTCCATTCCTGGATGCTGCAGTCGATGAATGGGTAAAGAACTGCCACGCTTGCCAGTGCACATCACCAGCCGAACCCCCTGCTCCTCTACAACACACGCAAATACCAGATCACCCTTGGGAAAGAATAGCCATGGATTTTTATGGACCCAAAGAATTGGGTGACTACCTCCTACTCCTGATAGATGAATTTTCACGGTCTCCGATAGTAAAAAAAGTAGCCACCACAGCTTTTCCGCAAGTGGCTGAGGTACTGGAAGAAATACTCAGTGAATGGGGAATCCCCAGAGAGATCAAGTCCGACAACGGACCACCATTTTGCGGATATTAATTTGAAATGCTGGCAAGACATCTAGGATTCAAATACATGAAGATCACACCTCGCCACCCTCAAGCAAACGGGATGGCGGAGCGATTTATGGCATCAATTAAAAAGACAATCCAGCGAGCCAGAATTGAAACAATCAACCCGCATCAAGCACTGTTTCGACTCCTCAGAGACTACCGGAACACAACACACGAAGCCACGAACAAGACACATGCTGAACTCATGGTTTGTTATGAAGTACGCACCTGCATCCCATGGAACACGTCCGTCACAGAGTCCCCAGATGTTGAAATACTCCAGCGAGATGCCGAAGGAAAAGAGAGAGCGAAACAGGAGACTGACACAAGGCGCAAGGCAACGCCAAAAGACTTTCAGACCGGAGATTAATTTCTGGTACAACAACCCATGGTAACCAAGCCCCATGAGGGTCACAGCAATAAAAGGAACGGTGGTGACAGCCCAAGACCAAGACAAAGCCATCACAAGGAATTGCCAACAATTCAAACACTACCTCAAGACAGAAGAAACTGAGTTTCCTTCTGAGACCCGTCACCCCGGAGCCACGGATCCTGAGAGACGACTTATGGGCCCCTCCCGAGGGAGACCCCAGAGGGACAGAACAGTGCGAGGAACCCCAGAACAGGGAAGGGTCAGAGGCCCGGTATGGGAAGCCACAGGAACAATCAAGAGGCCAACACAGCTGGTTGAAGAGTGTTAAGTTGACGGTTGGACATATTGTCCGGGGGTGGTGTTACCGGCCACCACAAGGTTAACAGGTGCCCCCCCACAAGAGGGGCGGGATTTGATGACTAACGTTACGGGGAGTTGGGGATTCTGGGAAAGGCACATGAAGCGCCAGTAACGGTTTATGAAAGAAGAATAAAGGTTGTTTCCTGAAACCCTCCGTGCGTGCGTGTGTGCATTCATTTGCCTCATACCTGGCAACAGATACCACTGCAGTTCTTGTAACTCCATCTCTCTTGGCCTACTCACTGCACCATCTTGTTGCATTCTGTTACTTGTAGTCACGCTATCAAATTGGCACCATGTGGTGCTACATCTGTCTACAGACCTCTGCTATGCATGTCATATGCGAGTAATAAGTGCAGTCCTGGCATTTCAGTTGCAATGAGTGTGCACAGTCCTACATTTACAAAGGTAAAAGCAACACAAGACGAAAACAGGACTCACACCTGTTACGTGGCAGCTTTGAATCTCCAAACCCTGCGTTCAGAGCTGTCAAGTGGTGTTATTGTGTTCTGGATTTTTTTTTCCTTAGGGCGAGTACTGTGACCAATCAAAACTGCAGAGCACAACTTCCATTATTTTCTCAAAAGGGGTTCTTACTGAATCACTAGAATACATGTTTAAAATTGTAGAAATGTTATGTTCCCATAATGCTCTTTGTTTTTATGCAAATCACCAGGATTGGGTTCTCAGAAGAGATCATGTATTGTATGACCTGGCCTGTGCCACACCTCTCAGCCACGCCCTTTGCTCCCCACGGCCACGCCCTCCAAGTATGAGAGGGTTCCCCCAATACATTGTTTCCATTTCCAGCACTGGTTGTGGGTGGAAAATGATCTACTTCCTGCTCCAGAAACTAAGCGCGTGCACAGTAGCAAAGAAGGGGAGGTGCAGAGGGGAGTCTGGTGGACCAGGCGGTCTGCTTTATTCATTACAAGGGAAACAGAGAATCAGAATGGCTGCACGTACCCATCAATTTAAATACACATTTAAAATGGTACATCCCTTTGAACCCAGTCTCCTGTTTCATGTAATACATTTGCCATCCCTCACTGGATACAGTTCCCTGAAGCTCATTTCAGGCTTGTCTGTTGAAATACATAAAAGTCTACTTTGTTCAGCACCCTCAAGGTATCATTTGTATAAATGTATCATCATATTACCAGCCCCTAATCTTTTCTTCTTATAATGAGACTTGTAGATCTGGTTTTGTAAAGGGAAATTCAAAACAAATCCCAGAATTAAAAGAAATGCAAATAAAAAATGAAGTGGTGAAATAATCCCACTTTAAAATGAGCAACTAGCAAGCAACTAGCAAGCGCGGATTATCATTAATTTGGCCAAGATTCATTTTTAAAGCGCGATTTGGTTAAGTGAAAAATAATGATGTCACATTGCTTACTCGACATTGTTCAAGTATTTGGGAAAATAAATCTCGTACAAACAGCATATAACTGTAGATGACGAGTAGGAAGAGAGCAGGGATATATTCCATGAGGGACTCCAAATGACATGTTGACTCTCCTTGTCAATGATATCACTCAGAATCGTAAGATAAAATGCAAGGATTTGTTGACAGTTCTACATGTGTAATGTTAAGTTATATATTCCCCCCACTCACATCTCCTTCCCACCTTCTGCTCTGCTTACCAATGGCAATGTCATTGGGGTCTTGCCCTCTGCCCTTTCATAAGCCCACAAAACACCCCAAACTACCTACCCTTCTGCCAGTCACCATTATCTCCATGAAAGGACATGCAGTGCTTAATTTGTGAGGGGTTTGCCATTGTCTCAGACTCAGTTCAATTAATATTTGGTGTTTGGCAACTTTATTCATTTAACGGTCAGTCATCTTAGAAGCATCTATAAAATCAGAACAAAATGTTAACAATGATTGTTAAAGACACACTTAAACATTTGTCTCATATCAGGGCACAACGGGTATGTTATTTTATGTTGATTAGAATTTGTAAATCACACATCTGCCATAGTTAGTACATCTTTCATCCCTAATGAGCCAATGGGTGTTGGAAGCTTTAATCAATCACACACGTTCTGTCCCTAGTGGGACTTCGTCAGGCTGAATTACGAACAATTATAAACTATATCCCTCTAGCAAGCCGCAGGGGGTATGAAACAGCAGCCCTGCGTAAGTTCTTTGGTGAAATCACTCCGAACTCAGAGCATTTAAATGTGCTTTTATTCAATACAACACAGTGACATGAGCAGCACATTAAAACATAAGCAGGCGAATTCTGTGATACTAAATACAGCTGAAATTGTGTAGTGATACAAAGGAGGTAGATATGAAGTGCACACTCGTGTTGCATGCTGTGCTGGTTATCTTTGGTCTCTAGCTTAGTCTTTGCTCTTCAGTTTCTTTGGATGGTCTCTCTGTCTCATCCTTTGTGCACCGGAAAAAGCTCTGTTCTCACTCAGTATGGGCAATCAGTGACCACTTATCTCCAGAACAGGATGGGCTGCAAAACCAGGGGTTCAACGCCCGGCCAAATCTGCACGATTCTCCGATGCCCTGTCTCGGTTTAAGTATGACTACCCTCCCTTATAAAGTGTGTCTGTTGCCTTACGAAGTACAGTTGGAGCATACAGGGTATGTTAACTGTTTATACCACTGGTTCAAGTCTGTGCAAAAGGTAAAATAACCAGAATCTGGCACAAAGATGCATTTATGGAAGCTTTGAGCATACTGTGTGTGACAAATCAACTTCCGCTACACCAGTTGTCCAGGGATGAATATCGGTTTCTAAACCGTCAAGCAGCACCAAACCTCTAGTACCAAAGAAGGGATCCGAACAGACTGCAAACACAAGTCAATTATAAAACTCTGCATCCAATTTTCATAACGTTGGGGAACGGCAGGCTTATCTCTGCAAGGTCGCGGATTGTTGGTTAGTTGAAATGCAGCGAAATTACAATTATTACCCAATGATAAAAATTTTACTTTATTATTATTAAACAGACATTTTGAGCACACTACAAAATAAAATCCACCCTTTAAAGGAATGCAGAGGACAGACAGTTTCAAGAAGGAAAACGGATGCACCCTGGATACTGACAGGAGGATAGTCGGTAAAGTAATAGTTCAAGGACACTTGGTTTCAGCGCAAAGGGAGCAATGGGTCATAACATGTCACTAGGGGCCTTTGGAGAAGGACCAGGGGGACAGAAACACAATATTCCTTGTGCTTGTAGAGGTTCTTGGTGTTTGACACTGTCGAGTCGGTTTCAGGGCGCTTTGCAGCTCCTGCAACACAGTTCAAGCTGGGAGACAGCTGCGGGTATCAGGCAGCAGGCAGTTCGGCGAGCGAGACTGGACGGACGGCTGCAGGCTGGCCCACATGGCAGCTCAGGGTCAGGAATCGTTGTCTCAGTGCTGGTTGGCAGGTCTGAAGCACTGATCTAGGCACCTCGGACAACGTTAGGGACTACGATGTGACAGTCAGCATTGCAGTCGGTTGCAGCTCAAGGGTCTCGACTGGCTCAAACATTTCCTTTAGGGCAGATGCTGGTTGATGCTTGTTGATGCCCTCCTCCTAGCTTCTTCACTGGGCGTTTGTTGTCCTTAAAGGCGGACGGCCGAAAGCAGAGTAGAGTGTTGCAGGCAGATGTTTTGTCCTTAGTTTGGTTCAGAGACTCTCTGGCACTTCCCTCCTAGGAAACTTGCTGCAGAGCCTTTCAGGGAATGCAGTGTGCTGGCTGGGTACCGGTTCTGGAGCTGCTGGAGGGTCCTCTGGATTTAGTATCTCCCTCTGTTCCCTGTGAGATGTTTAGGGGAGGGATCTTGCTTCCCTCTTTGGAAATCATGGCCTTCCTTCGCTGGCAGAAGCTATAAGGCAGACTGTACCTTCAGCCAGGTTCCAAATGATTTCTTCTTGTTACTCCTTGCAAAGTCGTGAGATGATCTGCCCAAAAGAAGGGCTCAACTCTCTTTTAAAGCCAATTGGGCCACAATGATTGGCGTATGCTAAGCCTACCTTTATGAATCAATCCTGGGTCCGACCAACAATCTAATATATGCATGAGGTCATAACCAGAGTGCTTTGCAATAGAAAAGGTCAAGGGGTGAAAACATGTAATACTAAGTCCCACCCATCTTCCTGTCTGTTGTGGATTAAAGGGTCTCTCTGGTTAATTGAGCTGTCTGTGGTTCCTGAATAAAGTGGCAGGTCTCCCTTGAAGCTGTGGCGAGACCAGATATTTGGTCGCCGCCAAACCAATACTCGTACCTTCTAAATGGGTTGCCCTTGCAGAGATAACTACTGTAAATACATAGTCCCAGACATGACAGGTCATTGCTCTTGATGCTGAGAGACCGGAGCTGGCTTCAGTGCATCTCAAAGGTTGTTGGGGTTTATCTGTCTTTTGTTAACATCTGCAGCCAGGCCGCATGTGGGTCTGTTTGAAGTATACTCTATTTGTATGTTAATTATGTTAATTTATGCCACCATCTGCATAGGGTAAGCAACTGGACAGGGCGGATTCATGGAGCCTTCGATAGTTAATTAGGCTGGCCATGGCAGGAGGTAGGTTGTGGCCCTCCCCCTTCTGAGATGCATCATGTACTCCATCTGTCAGATCCCAACAAAATATAACAGGGAGGTCCGCGCCTCTAGGCTGTGTCCACCCAGAGTACACGGGTCTATGTGTATGTCATGCAGCGAGCATAGGAAAATGCGTGCAAATTAGCCCCACACATTTTCCAGAGGTTGTTCTACCATCATTCAATCAATTCCATTTAAAATTTCAAAAAAGCCCAGGCGAGCGCACAACCACCGTGGGGATGGTCGGAGTCCTTGCACTGTGTGAAAATCTGCTGAAAAATCTGCTGAAATCCTGCTAAGTGGGGTTTCCAGAATGTTGCAGCAATCAAGAAAACATGTCACTTCATTTTTTTATGTATCAGCCAATAACAAAGCACACATACTCTTTTTGGGGCTAATTCAAGGAATTTGTGCACCGAAAAACAGGGATTTGTGCGCCATTCTGCCCCCAAATCCCTGTTTAACAAATGGGGATTTGCGGGCCGAATGGCACACAAATCCCTGTTTTTCGGCGCACAAATTCCATGAATCAGACCCTTTATCTCTTTGTTTTTGCAGTTTGCAGCATGTCAAATCCATGCACTGTATATATACTTCCATGATCACAATACAATTAATTCAACTTTCTTTATCATATTATTTAGCCAATCTTCATGGCACTTATGATGGCCAAGAGGCCTAGGTTTATATTTGTATTCTATTTCAAATGAAGGCACTGGCTTCATATTTGTCTTTTATCTTAATAAATCGTGTTTTGATAATAGCATGATTAGATTTCAAGTATAACCATTTTGAAAACACATTGGGCCTCATCACGAATTTGGCGGTGATCTATGGAACTACTGTCAATCTAGGTTAACGTTACCGCCATTTGGTCCCATGCTATTACCGTATGATCCCAAATAGTGGTAAGGCAGTGGAAATCCCCATTTTTGGAGTCCACCATGATGATTTTTAGTAGATTTACTGCGACCATTACTGTGTGGTAAATCCAATGAGTTTTGGAGGTAAAGCGGAGGAGTAACTTCTAGAAAAATGGTTGAGGTACCTCATTCACCTCACCTCCAAACCTGTAGAAATGCTTTGCAGTAATGTTGTGGTCATGGAATTAATGTCACTTTTCACACCGTTTTTGCCATACCGTGGCACTTGTAATGAGGCCCAAAAACACATGCATTACCTCATCAATATTATGTGCATAGGTTTTTTATGCATTGAATTTCTATTGTGGGTCACACGTAGGGCCTGGTACCAAGTTTGGCGGTAGTAGTAAAACAGCCAGTATTTTTCGAATTCCTAATGTTTTACCACTCTGCCAAAATATGAGTTTCAGTTTGGAAACTCTTTATTTACACCAACTTTTGCATGGTGGCAATGACCCCCACGCAAACACGGTACGCAATATGCTAATTTTTGCATGTGGTAATTACCACTGAGTTTGGAGTCCTATAGGACTCCAAAATGGAGAATAACAGAGGGATCGACATTACTCCAAATCATGCAGACCCTTCAAATTACTGCATGCTTACCTTATGTGGTAACAGTATTATCGTTATCTCCAGAGGAAATACCGCCAAACTTATGATCAGACCCGAGTTGACACACGCCTACATTATGATTTCCAGGTGCCTGGAAAAAGCTTTGAAAACCGACCACAGCAGTGTTGGAAGGGCCAAGCAGGAAACAGATTTGCAGCACAGAATCTGAAGCTGTAAACCTTTCTGCAGATTCCGTAGCCGGATATGGGAGCGACATCCTGTCCCTGGCGCTGGCACAAAGATACCAGCACATCTTTGCATTAATGTGTCTTCTCACAGTGCTGCGCATGATGTCAGCAATAAGCGGCTGAGTGTCTCTGAAGGAGGAGATGTTGATGTGGCTGTTATTGCTGGAGAGTGATAGCCTTTGAAGATGTTCCTTTGTTTGAGTCCCATATGTAACATTTCATTAAACGAGGGAAAGATTTAAAGGAAGTCAAACGCTGTGACTCGGGCATCTGCTATTAAAGGGTTTGAAACATGTTATTAGGAGTTGCAAAAGCCTGTTCAGACTGCCAGAGCCCGGCGGTCCGGGGACAAACAGCTATTTTTCTTGTTAGCACAGCTCTGAGTGATGGGAGAAGCCTGCTAATGCCTTTCCTTTATCCTGGACCGAGGCCCGGCTGTAACCTTTCCAGATGCGCAGCTGAGTGTGGAGAGTGATAGTTTCATCTTAATCATGCAGTGGTAATGAGCAACTGCGCATGTGTGCATAACCATGAAGGACGCACAGAGGCCAAGCAGCCCCAGCCTCCTCTTCAGACATCTCATTCGGATAAATCATTTTCATTTTCTTAAATGACTCGATCAGGCCTGAGACAACTCTCTGAAAAAATACAAGTCACTTTCTTAAAAAAACAATAACCTATATCGGCAAAAATGTCTCTGGGGATATCGGACACCATCATTGATGGCGTCACTATATCTCTCCATTTTGTCCTTTAGACTGGCAATCCACTTGTTTTTAGGGAGTGATAATTTGTAACTGAGGACTGCATTTCTTAAAGTGGTAGGCTTAAATACAAAAGTTGTCTAATTCAATTGCATTTTGAACACAGGCATGACGGAAAGGGCTATTGCTAAATCATCAACTCCTCTTCAAACCCTGAACTCCTAACTGTATGATAGACAAGTACAGTGGACAAGGGAATCCCTTTACCAAAGAAATCCTCGGTTAAAGCAGAATTGCAAGACCGCGAACAGCAGTCAATGATTTGGGTCAGGGTTTTTCTACCTTCCTCTCTTTAGAGGTCGTGGGCTATGACACCCATGAGCCCTCTATATAAAGCACAGAGGGCTGTTTCGGGATTCTCAACTGTGGGTTGCCCAATACAGTAATCACACTTTGAAAACTCACAGTTTCTTTAATGGGGAAGATTAAAAAGAGAGCATATGTCTCTGGCTTGGCTTTCAAGCTCGTATTACTGCACTGTGTCGTGCTAAAAGGCACCTATTAGTCCATTAAGGGTGAGACAGGTGTCTGTTGCTCTTCAGATGAAAAAACAAAACTCTTTAATGGGTTTTCTCAGTTTTGAAAGTGGAGATGTGGGTTTGGAACCTCAGTTACAATGGTGTTGGATGTGGCAGTTGCCAAGTGGTATAGCAGTACCCTACTATGACTTTCAAATAACTACAGGACACAGCTGAATGTTAAGGTTGGTCGAATTTAATGTTTGGTCAGGTCACAGTAACTGCCAATGTTGGGCAGACAAACTTGTGTACAGTTGCATATTAAGTATATGCCATTTACATGTTAAGAATTGCCAACACGATTCATCGCATATCTGACGATCACTGTGAGCCTGCACCACTTTAGAATCTATTCGGCCACCCACACTCAGGATCCACCGGACTGGCCATTAGTAATAATAATAATTTGGCATTTATATAGCGCTATGAACCCTCAGGTATCTGAGCACTGCTTATTATTACCCACGGTGTGTGGTGCTCATGGACCTTGGAAGGATGAAAGGCTGAGTTTGGCCCAGCTGGGATTCGAACCTGCGTTAGCAGGCTCTGCACAGATGTCAAACCGAGCACTCTACTCACTGTGCCACTTGACCAGCCTTGAGAAAGACCCTAGTTCGAAACACGTGTTGGCAAATCTCCACTATCCCCATAATGAGTCTTTACAAACTTACATGAGGGTGACGTTTAATTCTGTAAAGTCGGTTGAGGTTTTGGGGAAGGAGAGGAATTACTAGAGAATACAGTTTTTGTAGACCTTGCGGGGAAGAGGCCCTTGAATCGTCAAAAAACGTAGTATTTTACTGTGAAAGCCCATTGAAGTAGAGAAGAAAAGCATTACTATCGTGTGGATCGTTAATTGGTAGAGAGGAAGCTATAGAACCACCATGTGCACCTTATTTCTAGGGGAATGAATTTGGGTTGATCTTCCATTTCACAAACTGTTTGCCATTTATTGAGGACATTCTGGAATGCATTGATTTTTTGCATTGTATCTTCTATTTCTCAGTATATAAGCCTCTTTCTTTTAATCTGTGTTAATATTAGGATGTGATAGTATTGTGGAGTGAATATTTTACAGTGGAAATGTGACTGAACTAATAATTCCTTCGACACATTTCTTGCATTTCATTGATGAGATATGGAGTACATCGAATCTTCTTTTAATAGTGTATATTGTGTTCCCAACATCATTACTATACCTCGTCTCAATCTTTATGTTAAAAGGTATTTCATGTAAAGTTGTATTGATGCTATATTAATTGTCTCACCGGCTACTCCAAGCTGCACATTGGTGGGGCCCCAGTGCTGCACGAGAGTAGTGTCAGGTTCTGGGTGCACAAGGCCTGCACCTCTCATCATGCAACTGAGGCTCGGAATTCCCCATCCCCATGGGAGCAAATATCCTGTTGGAGACCTTCCATTTGATTGCAGTGGCAAGGCTAGCAGGTGGATGCTCTCACAGGACCCAATGCATTCCCTAATAGGGGGAACCCATATCATGTGCGTTTACACACTGTGCGGCTTTCTGGAGTCACCAGCTGAACACAGAAATACATGCATACACTTGCATTACTGCTGGTGCATACACACAAGTGCATCCTCACATGCCCTCACATGCCCAGCTACACGTAACATGCCACCGCAGTTATTTAGAAGCCAAGAAAAAACATCCAACGGTGACCAGAAATAAGTTATACATTTGCCATTGGAAATCTTAGCCACACATTGACAAGCTATTTTTATGAATCTCACTATTCCCATCATTAATTCACTGTATCAATAATGTACGAACAGGTTATCTCCCTAATCAGCCATGGAGTCACTTCAGACAAGAGGCTATTATGTAACATTTACATAAGCACACGTGTCTGAATTCATGATATTGCATGAACCTGCTCATCACAGCTGATGCCACCTTAAATGGGCTAAGCCGAGTTTGGGCCAGGGTGACTCAATTTTTCTTGCCTCAGGTTGGATGCTCATGCAATTCTGTGTCTGTAAGTTTGAGTCCCTGATATAAATGTAGATGAAGGAATTAAAGGAAATTTGGAGTATAAGCACCTACTCAGTGGTCAAAGTGAGGGTGAGCAGTTGGGTGCGGTGCTCCTCTACTCTTTTATTACATTAAGTTTTATCGGTCCTATACTTTTATTTAAAAAAAAATGTTCCAGGAAGGTTTCGATTTAAAATAAAAGTGTAGGAAGAAGTTGAAACTTGCACTTCAGTGCACTGCACTGAACGTTCCTTTAAACAGCAGGCGCAGTTGTCTATGGGTTTGGATTGCGCGTAGGAGGGGCCGTGGGGTGCAGTTTATGGGAAGCCTGGCAAGGCCAGCAGGAAAGTTAGTTCCACTACTTCTTTTGTGCACTTCGACCACTGCACCTACTTACCTAATAACTTGCAACTCTAATCATTCGCAAACACAAACATAACTTCACAATTCTCTAGGCTAGCGTATCTTTGCCACTATGATAATACAAGACCGTAAATATTCATAAACATATTGCTGGAGACAGAGCTACCATCTATTAAAGGTGACATTCTAATGTGATATCCTGGTCCTCTGGCCGTGGAGCTTCTCCATTACCTCTTTCAAACACCAACAAGCATTGGTAATGTCAAAAGTTTGGCCTTTTGTGTAGGCATGGAAAAAGGCACTTGCCAGGCACTCCATAGTGGTATTAACTGCCATTGATGGTAGCAGGTACTAAACGGTGTGAGTATATGGGCATCTAACAGCAATGCCTGGCAAATGACTAATACTGATAGATAAGCCAAAACTGTTGACTTTGCCAATGCTTGTAACAGGATATCATTGATGAACACGCATAGTTCTTAGAAATAGAGTGGATGAAGCCAGACATGGTTAATACATTTTTATTACACTAGTAGCGTGTTTACAACTCTAAGTCATTTACTCTCAGAAGACTGCTTTGTGAAAATACGGGCATGCACTTCGAGTGCAAAGTTAGATAGTAAGGCTTGAATAAAGAGAGTTCAAAGAGTTCCTATGGGGAGGTGTTTTGGCGAGGGTGGCAGGAACTGGGTGGGAATGGCCATAGGAATTAGCATGACCATGGGCAGTCAATGGGTTGGAAAATAACTAAACAGTACCTAAAAGCAGTGTGTCCCTCATATGCCCTTTCTTCCTATCTGTAGTCTAATGAAATAGTTTCGGCTGATAGGTGGTGCTAAAACACTATCCTTATAGGTCAAACTAAAATTGAGAGGCAGGACTCAATGTCTGAGCGAGGGGAGTCTACAGCTGACATTTTGAGTTCAAACTAGCCCATCCCCTCTGCATCGCCCTCTCACCCACGATTATCAGCACACTGCACCGTCTACCCACTGCATCCTACCTGCCAAAATTCCACAGCTATGCCAGGATATTAACTATTTTATCTAAAGCCAGCTTGCTCTGAGAGACCATATCCATCTATATTTTGCCAATCAAAAGTGGGTGTGTTGGGAGGTTTCCAGAGCTCCCAGTAGCTATCCCCGTAAGCCCCCAAGCATGCACACAAGGACACAGAGACATCCGTTCTGCTCGGGCTTCCCGGTCGCACTTTCGCGGCAGGGAACGCCCCCTTTACAACATCACGCCGCAGCCTGCTCTTCCCTTAAAGGGGCAGCGCCACACTCCTCCTTTTTCATGAGGACAAACAACACAACTTTATTACTCCACCAAACTAACCACATAACATATGAATCATAAACTTTCAAAATATCCCCAACACACCCCTTTATTTGCAACCAACCTGGATACCCTTAAATTACACTATGACCCACGGGCCACTCATGATACATGTCCCAGAACGTAATCGCTGAGGTAAGCTGGTTTCCCTCGCCCAGCCCTCTGGGGGTACCTCCCGCTTACTTCGGACACGGGGAGTCCGTCCAATGGCAATCCCCGGGAGGGGGACACGGGTGTTGATGATGGACCTCCTCCGTCTTCAGGTACCTCCGTCAAGTCCGGGTCTAGGGGAGGCTCAGTCCTGGGGTCCCCTAGCTTCTTGAAGAAGCTCACATTCCGGGTAACAGCCGACCTCCCGTCTTACCATGGACCCCTTGATGGCCACCATATCGAGTGGCTCAGGTTCGTAGGGGAGAGAGAGCTGTCCGTGAGGATGCCTGTTCCTGATGAGTACCTCATCCCCCGGCTCCAGTCGCTGCGGACGCAGCCCTCGCAGCACATTCTCCTGTTCGATCCGCACCCGGCGCTCCATCTCAACCTGCTGGTCATCGATCACACCAGGCTCCTTCTACCCCACCTCGGGCAGCAGTTCAAGGGGGCACCGCTTAAACAGGGCCACCGTGGGCGCCACGGTAGTGGATGCATGGGGTGTGGTGCGATACACCCGCAGGAATTGGTACAGGGCTCTCTGCAAACACTGGCCCTGGCCCTGGGCTATTCTGAAGGTCTTGTTCAGTGTCCTCATCAGCCTCTCGGCTTCTCCATTGGCCCTCGGCCATAGTGGGGTAATCTTCCTGTGCTGTACCCTGTACCCTTCCATCAGTTCGAGAACCGCTCGCTTTGGAAAGGCGCCCCGTTGTCGGAGCACAATGTGTGGGGGAATCTGTGGGCTGCAAACACCTTCTCGATGGTGACCATCACATGTTCGAACGCCACCGACTCCACAAACTCCACCTCCGGGTACCGAGAGTATTCATTCATGACCACCAGGAAGTGGGTATCAAGGGTCGTAGACCCACATTCCGCGTGCACCACTTCCCACGGCCGCGTACCCCGAGGCATGCCCTCTATAGCCAGCTCTCTTTGCAGAGGGGAGGCCGCCTGACACCAGACACATGTCGCCACAAAGTCATCAACCTTGCGTTCCAGTTCGGGGAACCACACTTTGAGCCACAGTCTGGCCTTGGTTTTCTCAGCGCCCTGGTGTCCATGGCGGGCCAGGGAGATCACTTCTTTGACCTTCGACTGGGGCACAACAATTCGGTCACCTCTCAGCAGCAGGCCGGAAGCTGAAAGCAACAGCTCCTCCCTAACCCTTCAGAGTTGCTCCAGTCGGATCTTAGCCTCCTGGGTGCGCCCGGCCAGGGATTCCAGCACTGTTTTCCATGAGCCCTGCTGCAGGGCCTGTTTCATGATCCGGAAACATTCGTCCTGCGCTGCTGCCGCCTCCAGATCCTCAAGGGGCATGGCATTTGGGGTGGCCGCCTCCACCACCAAGCGAACATGGTCGTCCGCTTCCTCGGCACATGTGTCCGGGTCCTCCCCTCCACGTACGCTTGGGTGCCTGCACAGGTAGTCCACCGCATTGTTCACCCCTGGCCGATACACCAGAGTGACCCCATATTCCAGGAGCGCCAACATCCACCTCTCTATCCTTGCTGGTGGCTTGGATAATGACCCTGCTAGGACTGGAAGCAGAGGATTGTGATCCGTCACGACCGTTAACGGGCAGCCCAGGACATAGAGCCTGAAATGCCTGCAGCCCCACAACACCACCAGTGCCTCCCGTTCAATTTGAGAGTACCGCTGTTCCGTGATGGACAGCGCCTTACTGGCATAGGCCACTGGACGGACGCCACTGTCCCGATCTACTTGTGTTAGAACAGCCCCCAGGCCAAAAGGACTAGCGTCCACAGCGATCTCCGATGGCAGAGCTGGCTTGAAAAAAGCCATGGTGTCGTCAGCCGTCAGCGCACTCCTAATATCATCAAAGGCTGCTTGTTCAAGGGGGCCCCAATGCCAGCTCGTGTCCTTCTTTGTTAGGGCTCTCAGGGTTCCGATCTTGAGGCAAGGTTTTGGATGAAACGGCCACAGTAAGTCACCATGCCGAGAAAGCTCCTCACATCGGTCACGGATTCGGGTGGTTGAGCTTTCTTAATGTCGTGGACTTTCCTTGGATCCGGCAACACACCCCCCTCCTTGAAAACAAATCCAAAGAACTCGATGGATGGGCGCAGAAATTCACATTTCTCCCTGTGGAGGGTGAGGCCAAGCGACTGTAGTTTTTCAAATTTCCTTGCCAGCCTGCGCAGGTGGTCGACCTCAGTCCTGGCAAACACTAGGATATCATCACTAATGTTTAAGACACCCTCCAGATCAGCGAGGGCGCCCCGGATGATATTCTGAAAGACCTCTGCCGCTGATGATACACCAAAACTGAGCCTCTTATAGTGATAGAGCCCCCAGTGGGTGGTGAATGTAGTAATGTACCTTGACTCCGGGTGCAGGACTACCTTATGGTAACCGGCCTGGAGATCGAGTTTGGAGAAAAACCGAGCACCCTGCACCTCCGCAATGATGTCATCAATCATTGGAGTGAGGTGTCTCTCCCGTTTGATGGCCTTGTTGGGTAGCCTCAAATCGACAAAAATGCGGATGGAATCAGGTTGCTTCGGCTTCCTTGCCACCACAATTGGGGAGACCCACGGAGTTGGACCCTCCACCTTCTCGATGATGTCCAACTTCACGAGATTGTCCAACTCTTTATCCACCTGCTCCCGAAGATGAAAAGGCACCCTCCGATGTTTGAGGGCAATGGGCTGCACAGACTCATCTATATGAAGCCTAACGGGGTCACCAGTCATCTGTCCGATTCCAATGAACAATGCAGCATACTTGTCCAGGAGGTCGTTGATGTCCTCCAGATACACAAAATACGCAAAGCTGACGATGCCGAGGGCCTCTGCTGCAGCGCAACTCAGGAGAGTGCTTGTGCTCACCTGCGTTACATAGAAGCGTGCGGTGATCTGCAAGCCATCATACTCTACCTTTGCTACAAAGGCACCGTCCAGCGGTAGAAGTTCCAAACCTCTGAAGGCAAAGATGCGGGCCTTTGGGCTGACCAGCTTGGGAGGCATGTCCATTGCGTCGCAGTGTCCACGGGCCATCACATTGACTGACGCACCCGTATCCACAAGGACTGGGACCAGTGATTTGTTGTCCTTCACCATACACCTTGGCTGCCGCCTGGCCTTCGATTGTAGGGCACCCACACTCGATACAAAGATGTTCTTTTCGTCTTCTTCCTCCTCTTCTTCCACTGGGGGACCCTCTTTGCTTTAGCCAACCTGAGCTATGCTCGGTGGGCGATTCTGGCCAAGGAACCCAGACTGAACCGGGCCTCTGGGCACCATCACAGGCAGGGCTGCCTTGCACACCCAGGAGAAGTGATCCACCAGGCCACACCTGCCACATGTTTTACCAGCCGCAGGACACTCAGCATGGTGGGGTAGGTCATACCCACACTTCTGGCATGACTCCCCAGCTCTTCCACATCTGTCACAGAGGCCAGATCCAGTTCTTCTGGCACCTCTTCCACCTCGCCACATGGCACACACTTCCTCAGTCTTGACTGGACTTGTGCCAGCCTCCATCATGGACGCCAGGTCTTCGAACACTTCGTGGCAGCGTCCTAGCTCAAGGATGCGGGCCAGCATGGCACCGGGCTCCCTCAGCACCAGCCGTCTTAGTTTGCCTGAGCAGCAAGCCTGTATGAGCATCGTACGGATCATGTCATCCGCATCACCCCATGCACTTGCCAACGACAGGCGCCTAAGGTGGCCATAAAAAGTGTCCAAATTCTCATCCTCCATCTGCTTTGCCGACAACATTACAAACCTTTCGTAGTCCGCATTGGCCAGGGGCAGAAAATGAGCCTGGAGGGCAGTCTTCGCAGCCGTATAGGAACCATCGCCCGGTGGCAAGGACTCAAAAATTTCCTGGACCGCAGGTCCTGCCGAATAAAGCATGGTGGCAAGCTTGCTGTCATCGTCCGTCTTCATAGTGGCCCTGAAATACATATCGAGGCGGTCCACCCACTTCTTCCATCTGGGTCACAGACTGGATGATGGGCCTGAGACATCGAACTTGGGAATCGGCTGAAAAGCCGCTGGGGCCCGTGTTTGGGCCATGACAGGAGGCGGCGGCTGAACAACAGGTTGTGCCGCTGGTGGAGCCTGATAATGCACTAGAGGGTATATCCCTACTCTGTCAAGGACCGGGAAATCACTAAACCACAAAACAAAAAAGTGTCCTGACAGGTTCACTAAACATATATATAAATTTAATTTATAATAAACTTCTCAATACCAGAAATATGGCACAAGCTATCTAGTTTTCTGTGTCCACCTAAGTTTTCATAGGGATACATTTTACAAAAATCACCATTTCGTACTTCTGTTTAAGCATTATACAGAAGTGACTTTTTATTATTTCAATTATTACTCATAAGCAAGGTCTGTCAATTACCAAGCACTATTAACTCAACATAAATTCCAAATCAAGCACAATATGTACAAAAAAGAACCAATAAATATCCATGTTCATGTACACAGTATTTCATACAATGCAAAAGACAGTTATATACACACATTAGAAAAAAACATTTGAAAAAACTTTTTCTCAGAATAGTCAACACTATATACATTTTGAAGTTGATAGGCCCCCACTCAGAGGTTGAAACCATATGTGTCTGGATTATAAATGTTCAGTTCCATTGGGGGCATTTTCAATTGGTTAGCTAAACTCAAGGTCTACTAGCTAAACTCAGGGTCATACTGGTGGAGCCTGAGTCAGTGAAGCCTGAGGTGCTGCTGGGGCCTGAGGCAGCACCGGAAGTTGAGGCTGGGCTGGAGGCTGCTGTTGGTCTGCAGGTTGTCCACCATCCGGATCACCAGGCCCGTTCATGGGTTAGAGCACACAGGCACCTCCAGCATGGATCTTGGGGGCCGCAACTCACTCCCACCACCACAGCACAGTCTTGACACCCACACAGGCAATATAAAGTCCAACCTGGCAGTGATGATGATGATGGTAGAGCCGTCGCCCCCAATAGAATACTCCATGCACCGACACAGCAGCTAGACATGATGATGAAGAGGATGATGAGATGTAGAAGTACTCAGCTGCAGCAGCTTGGAATGATGATGAAATGGATGAAGAAAAATGAATGCTCAGCTGCACTGGTCATGTTTGCATATACAGATGCCCCAAAAATTGAGCCAAGGAGATAATGGGATAAGCAGGCCCAGCCATTTCAGCCCTTCACCCCGCTTACACTCGATGTAGGAAGCTCAGAAATCAAGAAAAGTCCAAAATTCTGGCATAAGATTGCAGGTATAACTGCCTGCTAGCAGTAGTTCCAAAGATTTGACCTGGATGCCTCTCACCGTTCGCACTAGAGCTCGGCGAGTATCCACGCCCGAAATCTAAAATGGCCGCCTGCCGCGTGGTAGATGCACGGCCTATGGCGTGAAATGAAACTCATCAAAATTCCGCTTTGGGAAAAAAAAATTTAAGTTACTGTCACCGCCGGGCCCAGGCATTACCCTGACCTCATCGCCACTGTTGGAAGGTTTCCAGAGCTCCCAATAGCGATCCCTGTAAGCCCCCAAGCATGCACACAAGGACACAGAGATATCCGTTCTGCTCGGGCTTCCCGGCCGCACTTTCGTGGCTGGGAACGCCCCCTTTATTTATACTGCACGCAGCGGCGTGCAACGTCACGCCGTCGCGTGCGCTTCCCTCAAAGGTGCAGCGCCACAGGTGGGAATCAGGTGAGGGAGGAGAGGTCTGAGGAGTTTTTTAATAACTCTGTTATGTTATGTTTTCTTATTTGTCTTTAATACTGCACAGACCACCCCCATATAAGGCTGAAAGCTCTACCTCTGGTCTGTCTGGCGCCCCTTGCAATCCCACGTGGGGCGGCAGCCAGAATGTGGTCCTTATGGTGAAATTAAACTGGGCAAAAAGGAGCAAAGAAGGAGAAGAGTGGGAAAAGTCAGCGTGACAGAAAACTGTATAGTGTAATCGCCACATGCATGGAAAAGAAAACAAAAGGTTGAGTGATAGTGAGTGTTAGGAAGACTATAGTTTTTAGTGTTTAAGTCAGAAAAAAATGTGATCAAAAGAAGGGACCAGACCTTCCGTCATTGGCTGGAAGAACTGTCTTGGAAGCCATTACTAGCATGGTTGTGGTATTACGTTAAGTCCTGTTTTGGATGCTTGATGGCCTTGAGGTGTTCTCAAGAGTTCCTGGAAGTTGTAGGAACTACAAAAGAGATAATCACGCTGGATCCAGCCAGGAATTGGCTTTGTTCAAAATGAGAGCTGGGGTACACAAATGAAGAGTTTGACAAAAAGCCTTTCCTCCACCATCATTCCAGATTAGCATAGGATGCAGAACAGAGAACAGGGTTGACCTTTGAATGTATATTATGATACTTCATAATTCTCTAGCACCTACTCCCATTGTAATGGGATCAGGTACAATACGAAAGTATTTCCCGACCTGGTCTGCAGTAGTGTCATGGGGGATTAAGCTACATCTGTCATTTGGGCGGGAATTCCCATGACTGGTAACAGGCTGGAATCACCATGGAAATTCTTACAGGATCTACTCATGCAGCTTCAGAGACTGGTTGGCGTTTTCCTCCCTCAAGCTGTTTGATCTACGAGCATGGGTAGGATTATCCGCCTCAGGGCTAGGAATGGTAATCTCTCCTCTTGGTTCTTCAGTGGTGCTTATGGTAAAAAATACAATTTAATTCACAGTTCCCTCTGGACCTGGGGTTGGAGGGAAACCAGTATTCATAGGTTGTGCTATCTCCAGTGACAATTAAAACCTTTCTATATGCTTTTGCTCTTCCAAAGTTGTCCCATGAGTTTGGTAGGTTGGTCTTTATGACGGTTCAAGGTGCAGTCCACTTTATTGCACTATGCATAGCAAAGATGCAATTCATCAATTGACACTTTGTTTATTGTTCAAGGGATTTTAAGAACTTTTCCTTAAATGTTCAGGTTAAGCCCCTGGAGAAACATGCCTCACAATGTTTAAGCAGTTCCCCATCACAACACCTCTTAGGCTGGTGTATTCTTCATTGAAAGTCACTAGCTTTCTCAGCACCTGAAATTAAATTCTAATACAATTCTTCAGATGATTCATTCTTGGTTCTCAATTTGTTTGCTTCCTTGTATTATCTGTGGATTACTAACCACTTCATTTTAGTCTCTTTATAGCGACTTTAAGCTCAAGATGCAACCATTCTGATTAAGAGTTTTGTGGGCCTATATTCCAAACCACTATTCCCACCATGCATATTGTTTCCAATCTTGGGTCTTTTGGAAGTTAGTCATGCCTACAGTTCCCAATGTACACTTTCGCACAGCCTCTCAGGATGTTAACAAGATTACAATTCATACAAGACCATTCCCTTTCTTACGTTTTCTTAGTTTTTTAGGTTATCAGGCTTATGAGATCCATCCTTCCTTCCTTCCTTCCTTCCTTCCTTCCTTCCTTCCTTCCTTCCTTCCTTCCTTCCTTCCTTCCTTCCTTCCTTCCTTCCTTCCTTCCTTCCTTCCTTCCTTCCTTCCTTCCTTCCTTCCTTCCTTCCTTCCTTCCTTCCTTCCTTCCTTCCTTCCTTCCTTCCTTCCTTCCTTCCTTCCTTCCTTCCTTCCTTCCTCCTTCCCTCCCTCCCTCCCTCCTTCCCTCCCTCCCTCCCTCCCTTCCTTCCTTCCTTCCTTCCTTCCTTCCTTCCTTCCTTCCTTCCTTCCTTCCTTCCTTCCTTCCTTCCTTCCTTCCTTCCTTCCTTCCTTCCTTCCCCCCTCATCGCTCGCTCCCTCTGTCGCTTGCTCCCTCCCTCTCTGCCTTCAACCATCCCTGTCTCCCTGCACCCTCCCTCCCTGCCTCCTCCCTCCCTGCCTCCCTTTCTCCTTGCCTCCATCACGGCCGCCCTCTTCCTTCCCTCCCTCCCTCCCTCCCTCCCTCCCTCCCTCCCTCCCTCCCTTCCTTCCTTCCTTCCTTCCTTCCTTCCTTCCTTCCTTCCTTCCTTCCTTCCTTCCTTCCTTCCTTCCTTCCTTCCTTCCTTCCTTCTTGTGATCTTCTGAACAACAATCATTTACTTACAGCGCCCTTACACCTAAAGGGTTAACAAATGTCAAATGGTCTTCGGGCTTGCAGCAGCCTTCATAGCCCTCTTCTTCCTCCTCCTTAAATGATTATGCTTTGGCTTCAGCACATTTTGCTGGTGACTTTGTGTTAAGCATGCCAACTGGCAATGCTGTGGCATAAACTGGTGACACATAAAATGTTATGTATTGTTCCATTACGCTGTTGTAATGCAATAGTATCTTATGTAACAAATGTTCTCCAAATGAGGGGTGTCTGTGTCACTTTCAAAGCTAGAACCACCGAGTGAACTTTCTTTCAGAATGTCAGCAGCCAGAGAGAGTTGGGATACGTTCCTGGCTCCTGGGCTACATGTAGGTTTCCCTTTCTGGATATTGTTACCATACAGGCCATTATGTGTTGGAGCGGTGCAGTACCACCAACAACATACAGATGTTGTAGTGGGGCAGATGAAAATGCAGGTATAACCTACTGCCCCATCTCAAATAAATATGCCAATTTCTGTCCCTGCTCCTCACCATTACTGTACAGGTGAGAAACAATACCAGCGGAGACAGCCCAACCACTCTATCAATCTATGGATGAGAGACAAGGCAAACTATACTTTAAACAGTCCATTTACACACATCTGCCATAAAGAATTAGTTAGGTTGTGCGACACTAGTAGGGATTACAGTTAGAAAGCAGCAAACACATGTAGTGTGTTGTAAATAGCATAGAAGGGAGAAGGATTTTTGAATACCAAGGGTTGAACTCACTACAGCTATAGGGCAGAAGAAACTATAGGCAGGTAAGATGCAGCATACACAGGCAGGGAAACCAATGTATGGCAGATGCACGAGTTTAATGAAAATGAACAGAGATGAATATAGACTGTCAATATGAAGATGAGAAATGTAGAGGTACATCAATTGTTCCTAGCACAGAGGCTGCAGCAGTCCTAGGAGTTAGCAAGACCTCAGACAAGATGCTGAATTCATAAAAACACATTTATTTTAGAAGCTATGACTCTGCCCAGACAGCAGTTCATAGCAAGCATGAAGGTGGGATGCACAGAAGGGAGTCATGGATGTGTAGATTCTGGGACGAGATAACAGTTCCCAGGACTAGAAGCAGTAGACTCCCAAGTTAATTAAGTTACAATAAGAGCACAGACATTGATGTCAAGATGCATGAGATCAGTATGCCAGAGACTCTATTGTGGACAGAAAAAGTGTGTCTCCAGTGGCCACAAAGAGTGCAACATTCATGTTAGAATTAGCTAAAAGCCTAGCAAATAGGAAAACATTCCTTCTCCAGCACGGTCCCCTAACATGTGATCAAGACCTGAAGAACGCTGGATTTCATTATGAGCAAAGTATAGGTAAGACACCTGCTAAAACTCTATAGCACGCACACAGACACAAGATGGAAACAAGGCCAAACACAAAGAAACAGATAGGCCACATGGGCTGGAAATGATAGGGGAGTACTTTTAATTGGAATTTGGGCAGATCATGGACTTCTCTCTCCCCCTCCCCTATGTGTCTCTATTATTCTGATGTCTTGTCAAAGTGTCCACCGTTGGTGTGTAAAGTGCCAACCAATAGAAATCTCTCTTGCCACACTGCCTATGATGAATAATGCCAGCCAATTAGTGGCCAAATTAATGAGATAATGAAAAGATTATCTATGATGAGTTGGGCTTGGGAGGAGCCATCAGATATGTATAAACCAATAAGGAAGCAAACAAATATGTATTACATATCTACCTTAACATATTAACCAGTGCTTACAAATTTTGTAACTGATGTCATATTATGACATCATTGCTTAAATAATTTTAGTACAAAATCTGCTCACGCTCATTGTAATGTTGAGAGCTGCTTGTATGCTGTCCTGGCCGAGAGTCTATGTTTTGTATAATGCTGGGTTTTGTCATGCATTTTGAGTACTCCATTATTGAGTATTGATTTTACAAATTTTGGTCAATTGGGGCCTATCTCTACATTGAACACATGAGAAACCTTTGATTTCTCAGGAGGACATCAGTATGTTGTTGGTGGTTCTGCACTTCTCCAATCTCAATGTGATTTCTTATGAGGACAGCTGTGTGTGTCATTGGTACTTTGCCCAGCGTAGAGTCAGGTGTACAGCGTAGTAGTACTCTCTGGGAACTGCAATCCGAGGAATCGAGGAAACACTGACATCCCGCACAAGCAGATTGTTATGGGGGGAGCATACTAAGGGGCACAAACCGAAAGTATTGAAGTAGTAGCAGGCCTTCTCGGAACGGACTGTGGAATTGGCCCTTTTTCGTTGGGCCTGATTGGAAACTGATCAACCAACCTCCCAGGTGGACCCTCGAGATACAAAGGAGCTATATCATCCATTTAGGATAGAGCTTCAACATAGAACACAGCCATACCAAAAAACTCTAGTTGGAACAAGGAATATAGAGATACAACAACTAAGAACTTAGTGGAAAAAATCAGGTCTACCAACACCAATGTCATCCAAAATCAAAAGTGGGTCTTTTCTGTCCTGATGAGGGTTGTGGCAGGAGAATTTTCTGAAAGCCCGGCCCCAAACTTGGATTGACGTGACAACAGTTTAAAATCTTCCCAGGAAAAAGAATGAGTGTTTTTCTTGTAAATATGCATAGATGTGGCAGTTGAATATATTTGAATGATCACAATATTAGCCAATGTTAAAGCAACACAATTGATGCATTTTAGAAGGCGATGAACAACGTCTAACATCAATGGTCCAAAGGTTGGACCCATGGGTTGTTCTCAACCAAATTAATGATGATTGCTTATTTTGCACATGTATGAATGGGTTCTTTTGAATGTGGTTGGAAGGATTTGAAATGAATGGGTTTGCATGAGATCACAGTATGGTGTGGTGTTTTTAGACAATGAAATTGCACTGAATCAAATTTCAGGCTTATTTGTTTGGTATTTAAGCCTTTTATCTGATGTCAATAAGTGATTGTCATGTGTGTATTTTTGTATCAGTGTGAGAATGATGTTTATAAAAGAAAAAAAGAAAAAATGCATAATATTAAATACTTATTAAATAAACATACTATAAAAAAAAATAAAAGCTGTTTGAAATTAATCTTTCTCCGAAGGTATTGTATTTAAGTGTTTTACTAATAAAACAAATTCAAAGAAAGTCAGTACATGTCTAGCAACAATTGTACTCCTTGTATTGCCCTATTCTCATGATGACAACTAAGGACAAGCACAGTGATTTATTGGAATGTGAATAGAATCAATGATCGGAACAAAAGGAAAAGGGTACTGGATTATTTGGACAGAATGAAGGTAGACGTAGCCCTCCTGTAGGAGACATTTCTGTTGGACTTGAATGCAGATGGGATGAGGAGGGGATGGGTGGGCTCTGTATTCTCATCTTGTTACTGTTCTAATTCAAGAGGGGTATGTATTCTGTTGAGAAATGGTCTGCCTTTGACTGGGATGTATACAAATTGTTTGTATCTATTTGCCCCTGGTCGATTTGGCTGAATCTTTTGAGGCCGTTTTGAACACAAATATATGTGGGTGGTAACCCCCACAACCCTGTCAATCCCCTTATATTATTTATTACCCCAAACCCACTCCTCACATATATTTTCAGTCAAAATGGCTGCAAAAAATTAAACCAATTTGGTTGCGGGCAAATCGGCCCGGTCAATTTAGTAATACCTTTGACTGTACTTGTGAATAAAAAGGATGCCAAGGGCCGGATCATATGCATCACTATTAAAATACAAAACTCCATAATTGGGATCTGTAATATATTTTGCCCAAAGGGAGGGGGTGGGGTTCCTTTTCAGGTCCCTCGCCCAGATTCTTCAGGGAGCTGGGAAGGTTGATTTGATTCTGGATGGAGACTTTAACGAAACAATGGACCTGTATGTGGATTGGAGTGGGGGCACTGCAAGTAGTATGGGTGGTAATCACATTTCTTTACATGCATTAGTTGATGAGTTAAAATGTGTGGATGTGTGGAGATTAGCCAATCCCACTGTTAAAAATTATACACATCACTCTGGATGGCAATTATTTTTTAACATACTGATATGTTATTGATTGCTGGCCAATTTACACAACATTTTTTGCATGCAGATGTGGAGCCATATTAATCTGTGATCATGCCCCAGTCTGGATAGAGAAGACATTTTCTTTCATAATGCCAAAATCAAATTACCGGAAAAAGAATACTGTCCTGCTGAATTACAATGAGCTGGTTGAAAGGATTGTGAAGGAAGCTGATTTTTTTATATTTGTGAATTGGTCTCCGGATGTGTGTGTGATATCGACCTGGGAAGCATTTAAATGCTATATGAGTGGCTTGTTGATCGGTCTATCCAGAAAGAATCCAACAGTTGAAGCAAATATCAGCTGAACAAGCTGGCCCAGGAAGCAGATCGAACCGTAAGTGCAATCAATCAAGCTTTAGGAGGGCTAACATTTGACCCCACTAAGATTAATAAAGAATTCCATGACTTCAATTCTATATTATATACTTCTGAAGATATCTGAGCTGACGAAAGACTAACCAATTACCTGGACAATTATGGCTTGAAAAAATTACCTGACAGACTAAAAACCTCATTGGATCTAGCCCTTTCAGTGGAAGAATTGATGGGGGTGACTTCCAAATTAAACAGCGGGAAGTGCCCTTGTCCGGATTATGCTAAGGGTAGTCTTCAAGCTTCTACTTGAGGTGTTCATTGAGTCAAAGCAAAGAGGTTTATTTCCAGCAACATCAAGACATGTTTCAATTTCAGTTTTGCCAAAGAATGGGAAACCACCGACTTCTGAAGGGAGTTACAGTCCTATCAGTCTAATCAATACTGATAATAAGATCCTGGCCAAAGCAATTTCGTTGAGAATTGAAAACACCCAAGAGCACCTAATCAATCGCAAGAAGCCCAACTTTGTGAGAGGAAGGAGCCCTTCCGCCAATATTTGTAAATTCATATTAACATTGCAGGAATGCAATTAGTTGGATTCTGGCGTGGCTGTGTTTTTGTTAAACGCAGAGAAGGCATTTGACAGAATTGAGTTGAGTTTCCCGTTTGCAATACTGAAGAACGGTGGATTTGGTACAGCTATCACACCATGGATATCGTTGCTTCATTCAAAGCCAACGGCTACTGTGAAAATCAATGGATTGTCATCCAAAACAATCGAACTGGGACCCGGAACAAAACAGGGTTGCCTGTTGTTGCCACTCCTCTTAGTGCTGGCAACATAGCCAGTGGTGGAGAGGATCTAGTGTGATGAAGAGATAGAAGGAGTGCAGTATGGTGTTGTGTTGCAGAAGGTGTGGCTATATTCTGGCGACATGCTATTGGTGCTGCAGACTCGAGACTCTTCACTGATGGCTCTAATGTACCAAATAGAAAATGTTCAGTCTTATTCAGGATGCAAAATCAATTGGACAAAATCTGAATCAATGCTGGCTTCACCTTCCCACTCCAGAAATTGTGTCACAGGGTTTGGATTTCATTGGTGTCCAGAGTAAATGAAATATCTGGGTGCCTGGCTAAGAAATGAAGTGCATTGAATTGTGAATGTTAACATGCGGACCATAACATTGAAGATGGGACTGACAAGATGGTCTGAATTGAAGTTATCAATCTGGTTGAAGGTTAATGCCATCAAAATGTCATCTGCTCCTCGCATACATTATGTGATGAGCATGTTAGCACTACAGATAAATAAGACAAGTTTTAGGGAGATCAACAGTTTGCTTCAAAACGTCCTGTGGGAAAGCAAACCACCACAACTAAAATTGTGGAAGTTACAACTCACTTGCGAGAAAGACAGTCTTGGGATCCCAGATTTTGAATGATACCATTAATCATTCTCTGCCATTCACCTGCTACCATTCATGGATCATTCGCCAGATGAATGGGCAAGGGCAGAGACTGGACTGAACACGCCCCTGTCTCTGGAGGTACACTTGACATCTGTGACCACAAAGGGTCAAACAGTGTCGGCGGTGACAGAATTTTTTTAAGAGAACTTGGCGAAAGTTGGAGGAAATAACTGGGGAGTGGGACACGGTTCTGGCAAGGTCAACAGTTTGGTTGATTACAAATGTACACATTGATGGAAAATCATCTTTTTGGCCAGACTGGTTCTTAAAAGAGGTACAGTGGTTAAAGGACCTTATCGTGGGCAATAAATGGTTACCATTTCCACCATTTAGTTACCACGAAGGACCTTCAAGGATGCACATATGGCAAATATTGTAAATTAAGACTGCCATTGAGGAAACTGAAGGTTTCTGATGATGGTATTCTTAGGAGACAGCTACTGTCACTGAAAGCAAAGGGTCGCTGCGCTTCTAACATGTACACATTCTTGATGAGCTTCAGGGGCCTGCATGAACAACTTCTCAGGACTTGGTGGGAGAGGGAACACTCATACCGGGGCACTGCAGGGGCTGAAATTTGACATTTGCAAGTAACAGTTCAGTAAAAACTCATAAGAGTAGGGTTTGGAACCCTAAGGGGAGAATATTAAATAGCGAGCAAACTTCAAAGCACTTTTTGAAAATGCCATAAGATTTGATGAATAACAAACAAACTGCAAAGTACCTTCTGAAATGTACCAAGATGTATTTAATACTGAATTGAAGAGAAAGATAAGTAAATAAGATGGAAATACTGCATACGTGAAAAGTGAATGATATACAATTGTGAATGCAGTGAAAACCCATTCAGAAACAGTTGATAAACAAAGTAAAAGTTCATGATAAGCATTATTTAATCAAGCAGAAAAGCAAGTGTGAATGGCAAGTTGGTGAACTTGAATGGACATTGAAAAAGCCAAGTGTAAAAAGGTGTGACAGTGTAACTTGAATACAAGTTGTGGCAGAGCGAAGTGACTATCATTGTGAGAGCTACCATGAATGTGAATTACTGACAGAGGTCCAGGGAGGAAAACCTTTGTTGGCCAATGAAAACAAAGACCATCACAAAGTGCCAAATGTTATCAGTTGCGTGACCTGTAATGGGTGGACTGTGTGGTCTGACAACTGCACCTAGACCGAGTAGCGCCTACTGGAGAAAGAATCCAGGAAGCCAAGAAATAAAGGCTTTGCTTCATGGTGATTGAGGTTGCAGAAAGCAGTTCTTTAAAGTATCAAAAGAGTTTAGAGATTACAAAGTTAAACCTGAAGCATTGAAGAGGCTCATAGGACTTCTGTTGGAGGCGATGCCCACTTCGGGAAGGGAACCCATGAGATAATTTGAAACTGTGTTGAACTCAGAGGAAGGGAACCCCTGAGATAATTTGCAACTGTGTTAAACTTGGGGAAGGGAACCAGTAGACATTTTGGTACTGTGTTGAACTTGGGGAAGGGAACCCTGAGATGGTTTGGAACTACTTTGAATGTGGGAAAATGTGAAGCTGAAACCAAAAAAGAGCTGGATGAGGCTCAGAATGTTACATTAAACACTGTTTCTTTTAGTGCTGACATCCCTACTCATTGTATAGCTTTAGTTGTGAGGGCAAGTATAGGTTTTGGACACAGACAGGTTTTTAAGTTTAACTTAATATCGGCCTTAGTCTCTTTCCGTAGGGAAATCCCACCTTAGTTTAGGGCAAGTTAGTCATTACTCCATCCTGACATATAGACCAATAAATTATTTTTTTACATAAATATGAATCTGTTGTCTGTATCTTGCTTCATGATGCCTTCACATAGTTCAAGCCTCTCTTTTCTATCGTACCCTTGGCAGGAGTTGTGCAGCTATTGTGCGGTCTGTTTGGATCTGTATTTTCAGCTAATTCAGCATGGTCTATTTTTCCTGTAGATTTGAGGCTTCTTTGATGCATTCCCATCCACTCGAACCTGGCTGCATCATCCATTTTATCCAAAATGGCCACTTGTTACTGTTGTGTTTCTGCATCAATCAAGCATTATATGTATTCTTATGCATCTTGCTTTTCAGCTCATATATTGATTGTATATCTTCTAGTGTCTATTGAATGCAGGTTACATTCTTTGTCTCTGAATGCAGTTTGGCCTACTGTCTGTGTATCTTCGGTGTGAGTGTATGTCTGCTTCATCTCTAATGAATCTACATGTGTCAGTTTAACAGTGCTTTTACTTTGTTTTCATCATCTTTCGTTACAGCATGTTCATGTCTGCTAGAGCTTGCAGATTCATCGCTACTTTGATCGCTCCAGGATAAGGTTGGTAGGATTCGCTCCTTTCATTCCAATGGTATAGAAGAAAGGGAGGGGATGATCCTATGAATGACTCATTCATCTGCCTCTCAACAATTCCTTCACACCTCCTAGCTCAATTGTTTCTAAAAAGAACCCACAATCCACACTTATCATAATATGATCACTCCACTCATTCTTCGTGATGCTTAATGACTCACAGAGTTGGAACAAGGAGAAATCAGTAAAGACATAGGGCCTCATTCTGAGATTGGAGGTAGCCATGGCGCTATTTGCGCTATGGCTCCCTCCAATAACGGGACCGGCACCGGTCTTGTTCAATGGGGACTTACTGGTGCAGTCGAACCCTGGCGGGACCGAAAAGTCCCCATCGAACAAACCATTCCCCATTCCCATTTGAGCCCCCATAGGACTCAATGGGAATGGGGAGGGTGCTAAAAACGGGTTCGCAACTTGCAAGCCCGTTATTAGCACCCTGCTCCCTTAGCAGGACCCGTAAGGGACGTGTGGCCAGACCACACGTTCCTTACGGTCCCCGCCAAGGGACCTTGGAATAGGGCGGTAAGGGATTACCGGCACCGGTCTCCTTACCGGTGCCCGGTATCCCATACCGCCCAAGTCGTAACGACCCCCATAATCAAGTGTAGATTCACTAACACTGCGAGGCCAAGTGGGGTGCCTTGGGCAGTCCCCTGCACTTTCCCTTTAAGCATATTTAGGCCTACTGAAGAAAGCCCCACCATCCATTTCTTACCTGATTTCTCCTTTTTCCTTTGATCATATTCCTCCAATATCTCATTCCAATCATCCACTTCTGTATTCGGAACAACCCTTGTGAAATTGAAACCACCTGCCAAAATTACCCGTCTGTCTTCCTTCTGACATTTCCACTCTGTCACAGACTCTATGACAGTCCTCAAGAAGATGTCCAAATCACTCACCCCCATTCCAATACACATTTAACAATAGGAGTGGCTTGAATTCACACAACTTTCTCAGAAATATCTCCACGGCTAATATGCCGTATGGACCGTTGTGCTGCACCATGGCACTGATCTCTCAAAGGTTCGTCCGATCATTGTCCTATCCCCGCGGAAAGTGAGAGGAAATATCCTTGCAGTGCTGCCTCCTCCTCCACGTCCAGTATAAGGTGCAGTGAACTAACACAGTGTGCCTCATTATAACCTTTGCGGAACGGGTTAATGGGCTCCGCCAATGGATGCGGATCCGTTAAACCCATTCCGTGAAATTGCAAGGTTCCCTTGCAGGACCCGGTAAGGATGCCTGGTAAAAGCAGGCATCGTTATCAGGTCCCGCGAGGGGACCAGGGAGCTAACAACGGTCCGGTCATAATCGGCCCGTTGTTAGCTCCCTCTCCCATTCCCATTGAGCCCTATGGGGCCTCAAATCGGAATGGGGAAGGTCCGGGCCCGGGTTCCCTGGGGGAGGAATTACCGGGCCCTCCGAACTCGAATGGCCCGGTAATTCCCCATTCAGGGAACCCAGGAAAAGGAGCCCCATAGCGCCATGGCTACCGCCAAACTCGTAATGAAGCCCAGTGTGTCAAACAGCACCTCTCCAGTACACCGTCACACTGAGACCCGATTCTGTCACACTCACAATCATTATTCAAGCAAGCCAAAAGCAAAGTTATCCAGGGATTATTATTGCGAAAATCTATTGTTTAGATATGAGAGGATTTAAGAAGAGCAGGGCGATGGCTGTTGGCAGAGGTCAGGAGCTGGGGGTTAGTAGGTTGGTTGGCTGATGGGCATTGGGTGACTGCATGCCAGATACTCACTGGAGGAGACTGGCTCTGAGGGCAGTTGGATGGAGTAGAGAGAAAAAGTGAGACCTCTGACCTGGAATGGGCTGTGGCCATGTGAGGGTCTATTTGGGACATTGAGAGGGGATATCTCAAGCAGTTTATGGAACTTAGATAGGTTTGACCTCGGGAGATGGACCAAGTCAGTGCTATGGGCTTGTGATGAGGGGACCTAGATAGGGGAGTTTATGGGAGAGTCTTGGGAACTTTAAATCAACTGACTGAAAGATTTGGAGGTACTTGCGGAGTGATAGAGTAGAAGAACAGCTGCTGCATTGGGGAAGTGCTGGAATCTATAAACCACAGGCCATTAGAAAAAAAAACACTAAAGCAAAGTTGAGGGCTCAGTCAGTTTCTCCTCTTCTTTCACTGAATGGTATTTCAAACCGTTATATATACCTTGAAATCCTTGAAAACTACATATTGCTATGATTCCACGTACTCTGATGTGTTGTGACAAGATAGATAGCCCATCACATTGGAGAAGGTTCTGTTCATGGTCTGGTAGTGGGAGATGGAGGTATTTTGCATGGATTGCATTGTCACCATCTGTGAGAAATTCGACCATCCGCACGAGGCGAGTGTGTACGGCCATTCTTCACCCATTTAATCTCCTTCCCACACAAATGCATAGTTACGTGTACTCTGGGAAAACACTGCATACAGGTGCCACCTTCTCCTGTCATATTCAGCTGGAATGTGACAGCCATGGGTACATCAAAGCATCTCAAAAAGGGGAAAGGCACACCTTCCTCCAGCCATGGGCAGCCTAATTTAAATATCAAAGGCTCCATGGTTCTGCATTCCTTTTGTCCAATCCGGCTGCTGGTAGTGCATACTAATGAGATAATTGAAGCAAGCCTAGAGGAGAGGTTTGGTTGCAGAACAGACAACAGGAAGGTGGGTCTAACCCTTCTTTGGTATGCAATGTGTGAACATGAATCTAGTTCCCACCTCTCAGTATGAAAGGCAGTGAATTGTCTGACTGGGTCCAGAGTTACTCCCTTTCAGAGGGACGAAGGATGTGATATAGGGGAAACAGGAAGTCTGCTCCCACCACAAACTTTGTGGGGAACCTGCACTTTAATCAAGAGTTACAGAGGGATCAGTTAACCAGAGAGACACTTTCATCTACAATAGACAGAAAGGTGGGTGGATCTTAGGTATGTGTTGTCACCCCTTTTCTATCCTGTTGCAGAGCACTCTGGTCCTGACCTCATGCATAACAGAAGAGTGTTGGTGGGCACCCAAGATTTGTTTATTAAGCTAGGCTTAGCTTGCACCAATCACTCGGACCCATTTGGCTTTAAGAGAGGGCTGAACCCATCACTTGACAGATCATCCAACGACTTTGAAAGAAGTAAGAAGAAGGACTCATTTGGACCCGGCTGAAGGTACAGTCTACCTTAGATCTTCTGCCAGTGAAGGAAGGCCAGGTGTTCCAAGAGGGAAGCAAGATCCCTTCCCTAAACATCTCCAAGGAAACAGAGGAAGATACCTCACTCAGCAGACCCGTCCAGCAGCTCCTGAACTGGTACCCAGACAGCACACAGTGTGCCCTGCTGGGTTCTGCCAGCAACTTCCTAGGTGGGGAGTGCCGTAGAGTATCTGAACTAAGGACAAGGCTTTTGCCTGCAAACACTCTCCTGAGCTTTGGGCTGTCCGCCTTGAAAGGATGAAATGAGCCCTGCGAAGAAGCTAGGAGGAGTGTCACACAAGCATCATCCAGTGTCCATCTTTTAAGGACATTTTCGAAACATTCGAGTCCTCGAACCGCATCCGGCTGCACCGCTGACTGTTGTCACGCCACAGTCAACAGAGCCGTCTGAGCCACCTTGGCCAGTTTCCGGATCCACCAAGCAGCACAGAGACAACGATTCTTGGCCCCAAGCCACCACGTCGGACAGTCTACAGACATCTGTCCAACCTTGCTTGCCAAACTGCCTGCTACCCACAGCTGTCTTCCGCCACTATCACTCTCTCAAGAGCTGCTAAGCGCACTGGAACCCCCTCAACGCTGTCGAGCACCAAGAACCTCTTCATCACCAGTTACATGTGGTTCTGCCCCCCCAGGTCCTTCTCCAAAGGTCCACAGAGACAGTTACGACCCTTTGCCCCATTGGTGCATTGGTGCTGGAAACAAATATCCTTGAATAGTAAGACTGATTACTTTACCAACTACCCTTGTGTCAGTATCCAGAGTGCATCCCTTTCCTTCGTGAAACTGTCTGTCCTCGGTGTTCCTTTACAGGGTGGTTGTATTTGTAGTGTGCTAGAACTGTTTATTGTAGTAATAATAAAGTAGATATTTGTATACAACCTTGACGGGACAGTCCCCTTTATCATTGGGTAATAATTGTATTTGCTCTGTGTTGCAACTAACCAACGATCCACGACCATGCAGAGATAAGCCTGCCGTTCTGTCCACGTTACCTATATTGTATAAGGAGGTTTTATAAATCACATGTATTCCAATCTGTTTTGATCCCTTCTGGTGTACTAGAGGTGTGGGGTTGATTGATGGTTTAGAAACCGATATTCATTCCTGGACCACTGGTGCCCGGAAGGTGATTCATCACACCATGTCTGGCAAGAATGAAGAAGACAGGATTTTAGTGGCTCACCTTTCTTCACTCTCCTTTTCATAATTAACTTTCCTTAAACTATTTACTTCAATTTGTTTTCTAGCCCTTAAATAGAGAAGATTATCGAACCTATCACTACCTCTCACACTCAGGTGCTATACAGGAGTATGCAAAAATAATTTCCAATCCGAGGGTGTACGTTATAATGGTGGCTATTTTGATTACGTCATTCATGTTAAGAGGTTTGGGAATGAAAAGGCAGCATTTATCGAAGGCTGGATTCTGTGTCAGCTAGGAGACCGTTATCAGCTATGTTTCGATTGCATAGCGTTAATTGGGTTATATACGGTAGGCTACTTGGAAAGTAAAGTATTCCTTATAAAATAAAGCATGTTAAGATAGTTTAGTGCTCAGGTGCGGGTCACAGGGATCGTACTATTTGGTAAACAATGTGCTTGTTTCTATTTATTTTGCCTGGGATGGGTTCCGGGCCTTTCCATCTTTTCGGTTGACTTGGGCCCCGAGCTTCAGGGGGACCCCAAAGGCTTCCATCATGTTGATAGTGTTATGGCCCAGCAACATTTTCTTTAAATGATGATATTAAATGTGTGGTTTGCAGCACACAAGGTACAGGTTGCCTTTGCTTTCTCGCTCCTTCAGGTGGTCCCCTCAGTCCCTTCCAGTATCCCGCAACATTCTGATCAGTTGGTTGCCTGTTTACTACTGTTTCTTCTGCATTATCGCTCTTTGTCAACAAGCTGCCCCCAACACTCTTGATGAAATGGGCCCTCACTAGACCTGGCTAGCGACCCTGTATTTTGAGCAGCGGTAGCAACATACAATAGCAAGGAAGTGGGAGGATGTCTGGGGTTTAATTTCCAAACAAATTAAGACGGAGTCCGCCCATGGAGTAATGCTTCCCTCTACAATGCACTGTTTATGATGCATGAGAGGGGATTTTGTTGTGATGGGTCTCACGCAACATGATTTACACAGCAAAAATATAGAATCCCATATGTATACCACAATAGCATATTACTATGTCATAGGCTGAGATTTAGAAACATTATAGCTAGATTTGCTTTGGTTTGCATATGCTGTTTGTGGTTTGTGTGCAGCCCGTCATCCCTTATCTGGACCCTAGAAAGCTGGTTTGCTTGTGGTTTACACATAGCTTGCCGTCCCTTCTCTGGACTTAGCATTGTGTGTTCCAAGCTTCCTTCTAGTCCCTCACCCTTGTGCTTAATTTACTCTAGTACGCTACAGTGTTCGTTGGTTACCCTTTCCCTTTGTATTGAAGACCCTCGCCATAGGCTAGCAGGTGTTATGCATGTCCATTTGATGGGGAGTTCTAGCCACATTACTGGTTGCATTTCTACTGGGAGCTTGCCCCAAGGTTGGCTTATGCATACATGGAGGTGGGGCTCGGTAGCAATAGGGGTTTCCATTTTTCGACCTTATACTGGGGGCTGTCTCTAGAAAATGGCAAGACATCTTCCAGGTAGGTTGCTCTTCACGGAAGGGCTAGTTCCATTCTGCGCTTGCTTCCTATCTGCTCTGACTCTAGGCTACTTATGCCACTTTGCATCACCGCCCTATGCCGAGGAATTTAGGTTATAGTGGTGGAGAAATTACAGAAGTCTCTGCACATAAAGAATGGCATGTATGAGTGGCAGGCTAGTAAGGCAACTTTAGCTTCCATTGGTATGGCCACAGGCAAATTCACATATGTGGGGAACATCGATTATCACACATCGTCTCCCTACACATGTAATCTATGGTTCATTAAGTCATGCTCTGTTTCAAAATGTATGTGATCTTTTTGGCCGTGCCTTGCTGCTCTATCCGAGGTCTAATTGTTGCACACCATAGATATGCAACACTTTGTTGGACTAGCTCTCTCTTTGTGGCCAAATGGGGTCTTGTGTCTTGTTTTTTTGCAGCCACCCTAACTCTTGTTGGATTACTCAACTCAGTTCAGTGGAAGAGGGGAATAGACCAATAGGCTCGTATGCTTGGTTGCTGAAATGTATCTTTGTGATGACAGTGCTCCATGTTGTCCTGCATCTGGCAAGGTAATAGGTTATATGTTTGAAATACTATACTTGGGTGACATTAGATAGCCCCGCTCCATTTATCCCAATTTCCTGTGACTCACCTTAGACTGGGCTACTTAAGCAATAAGCCCCATGCTGGGGGGACATTACACCAGTAATGCAGGGATGTCATTTCAACAAAATGCCTGGGGTAGCGGAAGTGACACCGTGTGACCCTTGACCTCCAGTGAGATCACAGGAAGTGATATCATTTGACCCCACCCCAAAGTGACATCACCGGAACCGATGGAAAACAACCTTTCAACTCTTGACAAAACAGGACATGGCATCACATAGCATTGATCCTAAGTACATTACAAAAAATATGGTTTCGATATGACTGTTATATGATATACATTTTATACAAGAATGGATCATCATATGTATAGTTAATATCAGTGTGCATAGGCCCATATTACCAAATTACTGTGAATGCAAGCAGACGTCCAAGGCAAAATGATAATGATGGGTTATTATATAGCACTTATACTTAAGTACTTTATATAGAACAAATATACATACAATATCAGTCACCCTGTGTTGATACTCATTTATCAACCTCAGAAGGATGATAGGCTGAGTTGGTTTTGCAGGGATTTGAACCTGCAACCTGCAGATCACACACACATCGCAGCAGCGAGTGCCCAACCCACTAGGCTATCTTTCCGGCTATAGCTAGCTTAATGGCTATAGTAAAATTAGCAATTACATGCCAGAATGTTCTCAAAGTGAGAAAGCAAATTACACACTGTAGTGGATACCAATATATTGGTAACTAGGATTTACCAGCATGCAGTTTATCTGCAGGTCTGTTGCAAAGTTGGCAAAATGTCAAGCTTGTGTGGATCTACTTTTCAGGCTTCTGAGGTTGGCAAAATACACATAATTGGGTGGGTCCATAACTGTGTATTAAAGAATTTAGAGTACAGCAGGGAAAGCAGCACACTCACAAGACATTGCGTACTCTGGGCACTTGTAACCCTATTCATGCAAACAAACATCATGCTAAGGAGATAGGAAAGATAGACAAATTGCAGCAAAGCATTGAATGGGGCACAATGAAATCAAGGGGAACTTTATGTGCTATGGTCAAATATTTCTACACTGTACACAAGCTTTTAGGCACAAGGATTTTGCCAAGTGACCAAGGAATCTGAGATGCAATGTCTTGTAATGATCGTAACAGAGACAACGGCAGAAAAAAAAATGCTATAACTGCAACTTGCGAAAAGCAAAATACATAGTTCGAAATGGATGCTAATTCTACTCTAAATGCTTTTTGGAAGTGTGTATCTGCATTGTGAATTTGGGGTCTTTAAGAATAGACCAAATCAATAACTCACCTCGTGAAGTGTCCCTGAAGTAAACATTTAATGAGTCTAGCAATTATTGTATAGAATTACAGAAAGACAAATTATTTGTTATTTCTATTCTTTCTTATTTAGGGCCACTGGTCAAAGTGTTACAGAACCCCCTGTTTTTTTTTTTTAAAGAGGCCTGAAAAAGAAAGCCAGCCACTCAGAGCCATATGACACTGGCCACAGCCCAGGAGCATCAATTAAATACAAATAAAAAAACATGTTTTATTTTATTTTCAGGGGTAGCAAGGGAGACCCCAGGGGTCTCAGGTGCAACCCCTGGCAACCCCCAAATGACATTCCTGCAGTACTGCCTCCACCGCTTGGGGCTTACTGCTATTAGTACCCCGCCCCGCAAGACCGGGGTTAAGTTTCGAGACGCATGTAGTCCCTTCACCATTTCCATGGTGGCCAATGAAAAAAAAAAGTAAACTAAAAAGTGGCCACCAGGGAACAATGAGAAGGGACATGTAGTCCCTTCTACCTTTCGTTGGCAGCCAGGACGTGGCTGTGACCGGCCAGACAAAGACTTTGTCATGCTGGTAAGGACACAGCGAGGGCCAATGAGCTCAGTTATAACAAGCTCAATGTCTCTCGCCTGGCACTAATATTATTTATCTCCCAGGTAAGAGACATGAACTCACTTGATGTTGCATTTATCCCAAGGGACCCTGCAAGTCACTTATTTTTAAATAGATACATACCACTCAGATCAAGAGGATAGTCGCCCCCCTTCTCCACATGTTAGCTCTCTCACAGGTCACATTAGTAAAGTTGCCTTCTTTAAGGGGTCACGCATGCATGGCACTAGAGGAGGGCCGATTTCACTACCTGTTCTCTCTTAGCCCTCTCCCACAGCTGGTTACTGCATTCACCTTTTTACCCAGCCAATTCTGTGTGCAGTAATAACATTGCGGCAAAAAAAGGTCTGTAAAATGAATTGTGGCAAAAATACAGTGGTTTGACCCAGTACAGGTCTACCCATTATGCCATTTAAGGGGAGCAGGAGTTGTGGGGGTGTCCCCTGTTAGGAAAGATTTTCATTAGGTGCAATCTTCCCTCCATTTGTGAACCCCACAAACCTTTTGCTTTTGTTTGGCGTACCTTACCTGACTTTTTCCAGTGAAGCACAGACTTCAGCTGCGCTCCTCTGGGTTTTCGCTCATTTGTTATGGGAAAACTGACACATCCTTTAGTCTGTCTGTATTGGGAAACTATGTTTCCCTTAGTCTTCATCTGTGTTGCCATTTCTTGGTAATTTTTTTATCTATGTGCCAGCAGTCCTTTTTTATGGCCCTAGCCAATGTCTAAGGATTTTTTGGTGTTTTTACAAGTGTGCCTAGGACAAACTGGTGACAGCAGTTTACTTTTAAAGTATTTTTTACTTCGTTTTTATGGACCATACAGCGTTTACCACATTTAGCCCAACACTGTGGTAAGTGCCGAAAATGGCCATGCCACAAAGTCTTTTGTTCTATCCTTTGGCTGTATTTTCCCTTTGCCTTTCCCCAGGTTGAGAGACCCGAGTATTTCTTATTTGGGGATGCAGCTTCCCGCGAAAACCACCATTTACGCAGGCTCCTGCATGTCATGTGACCTAGTGCCCAGTCCCAATCCACACTACTGTTGCCAGTGTGTCCGGTAGCCATGAATGTCTGGAACCACTGGTGTGCATTCAAGAGAACAGATCTTCCATTGGCTATCTAAGTTTTGAGTGCAATCTGAATCTTGGATAAGAATAATGGTTCTGCATCCATTCCAGGTCGATCTACTGAGGTTCACACCGAACCTCATAAGGAGTCAAGTATCTTTAAGAAAGAAAGCAGACTTGAGGAACCACAGGTGACGTGCTTGGAAGGTTTGGCACCCTGACCCTGCTGTTGTCCCGTCGGACCCCTGTTTTTTCATCGTATCAAGAATGCCTGCAAGGACGCTTCGACCCTTTGGAGTAGTGCAAACAACTACTCTCGGCTTTTCCTACGTACCCTCAAAAAGAGTCTCTTCGGAAGTGTTACTGCGCCATCCAGTGAACTGACCAGCTCGAACCCAGGGTATCGTTCAGGAAAGCTGTTGTCTTGAGTTGAGACTGAGACTCTGGGAATCGCTAGCTTGTGGTCCTGGGCCCTCTCCTGCTAAAACTCCTAGCTCCTCTGGGTCCTCTGGGCCACGCCATGAGCATTTGTGGTCTTTGTGTCACCCCGCTGTGGTGACCATCGCTGAAAGTGCCTGCAGTGTATCCTTCTTCTACCTTCAAGGGCTGAGAAAAAGCGACATCCCGTCACTGACGATCGTCCTGTACCGCAGCCGCTGAGAGCTGGATCCGTCCTGAAACTGCAGGGTTAACACCAACAGGCGAACTTTGGTCTGGACTACGTTGATGGTCGGTGAGTATTTTCCTAACTTACTGGTGGCCCCCAGGCACATCCATTCATTTTTATGCACGAGTGTCCCTCAAAAGATACTCACATTGACTGGGATAGCCTGCGCTCCCCAGCTATTCTCAAACTCCAAAAGTCACTCTATCTGCAAGGTTAGACCCTCTTCTAGGTATAGGAATGTATTCTTCATCACCTCAAGCCCCTTCCTGAGCAGCTACAGCCCCCTGAAGAGAAACTGCTTTTTCGTTTATGCTAATCGCATTAATGTATATATGAGATAGTGTATGACTCTTTGTGGTATTGTTTCTTCATAACTGTGGTTTAATGGTGTTTTCATTATAAGGCCTATAATACATGTATTTTTGAAATACCTGTCTAAGAGTAATCTCTGGAGTTTTAATGTGTTGGCTCACTGTGCGCTTTTGATCACTCTCACCCCTCCTGAGATATAGGGCCTCATTACACGGATGGCGGTAAGGGTCAACGGTCACCGTTAATGGTACCGGTGACCGTTAACCCTTACCACCTTACTACGAGGTCCCTTTGCGGGTTGGAGAATTTAACACCAGCTTTTTGCAGGCGTTAAAAACCAACCCGCAAAGGGACCAGGGAGCTAATTACGGTACCGCAATGCCTATGGGGCCCTATGGGGCAAAAATGGGAATGGGGAAGGGCAATGGGGGAAGGGGGAATTACCGCCCCACCAACCTTGGAATAGGGTGGCAATTCCCCTTTCCACCAAGGCGGTGCCGGTATTTTATCGGCATGGACCAAGGTGCTAATAGCTAATAGCACCTTGGTCCACAGCCGTCCGTGTAATGAGGCCCATAGTCTTGACCGCCTGCCAAGCTACCGTAGATTGGTCTGGTTTGCCCATAAGTTTCCTCTGTTCAAATAAGCTAGAGTGGCCGCCTAAACTTCTGCCCACCATATCAGAGTTTAGAAATGCATCTTAACATGCCCCGCTCTCTTAAATGGTGTAAAGAGTCCAGGGGGTTGTGGCGGTGTCCCCTGCATCCATTACACGATTTGTTGTGTAAACGGCCATGTCTGCCACAATTTTAACACATGGAACTGCCAATTCTTGACTCTGACACTTCTGAGAGTTGGCTGTGCAATCCCAAAATGTACCTCTGGGGTCTGCCAGGATGCCTACAGTCATTACCTGACCATCTGGCCTTGGCACTTCAAGGGCATCATTCAGCCATGCTTTCCCTAGTTCTAGTACCTCCTTCTAATATTCTAGAAACTACCATCACTGGATGATGCTCATTATCACAGAATCTCTTTATTCCCTCTTTGTGATCAGCATTTCATCTGATCAGTAGATTATCACTACACATGTTCCACTACTTAGACAATCACATTCCGTCTTCTTCAACCTTGTTGTAGCCTTCCAATGTGTTAGTCTCTGTGTCCATTATCTATTCACGCTTTTTCTTCTCCCTCCCTCTCACCCTTCTCCTTCATCCCGAGACCATGGTCTGGCAACACAAACGCTCAGACAATATCCCGGTAGTGTAAGGCCACTGCCGTAGCAAAGTGTACAGCATAAAAGCTCAGTTAGACAACATGGATTGAGTACAATATAACAGTGCAGCAAAACGTTGCATAGTCAGACATAGAGATCTAGGTAAAATTACTTCTAACTCAGGTGCTGTGTGCTGGGTTAAGAGGTACTGTAAGAGTGGCAAATATGGCAGCATAAGTTATGTGACTTAGTGGTTTGACATGGTGCATAAACATTTTGAGTTGTCACTTGCCCTGAGCTAGTGGAAGAAAGGGAAAAGTTGGTGACTTGTGTATACAATGAAAGTGAGTGCACACAACTGTGTTAAATTGCATGGGATCCCATGCAATTTAACACAATTGTGTGCACTCACTTTCATTATGTTGAAAAGCAATTGTTTTGCAGTTAAACATGTTTGTGAATGGCTCTTTCACAGGCAAGGCTCAACTTGTGATGTCTCTTATGTTGCTCTCCCTCATCGGGAAACCTTTTAGAAATTCCTCCTCTCAGTCTTCGATGAGGAGGGCACGTGTTCTCATTTTAGCACCAGGCTTCTGGTTTTGGATTGGTGAAATGTGTGGTTGGAAAGGAAGATGATGCCCTGTCTAAGGTAAGAGGGATGAGCTATCAGGTCTAATCCTGAGCTCTTGCATCTGGGTAGTGACCAATGCTGTTAGGATGTCTGCAGTCAGGGGGTACACCACTCCGACCTTTGGGGCCAGGGTTTAATGCACAGCATGTCCATGGGACAGGATGTGGGCAGAGAGCACACACTATGCAGCTGGGGACGAGTTAAGTGGCTGTGCAAACCAGCCCCGGAGAGCAATATGCCGGCGATATCCACTGGAGCCAGGAAGCAGTGGGTGATCTTAATGCAAGTGGGTGCTGCTTAAGGACCATGCTTTGATAAAGCAGAAAATGATTGCTCAGCATTTATGAAAGGGCCTGTAAGCATCAGACCTCCAACACAAACACACACAATTATGACCAGCAGAAAAAAATATTGAAGACCAGCAATGGCATGGTGTTCCACTTTTCCACGGCATTTTGCAACAAAATGTGCCATTTGTGACACTTTGCAGTGAACCGCATAGGACAAGAGACCTACCTAGCATGGGCACATTTGGCAACATTTTTACAATGTGGAGTGTGCACACAGCATTTCAAATTGAAGCAAAAACAAATTCCAAAAGACTTGCCACACAACAATGTGCACGCCATACTTGCTTGCGTAATCGTGTCAGCTTCACACAGCAACATTGTCCCTTCGGGTCCAGATGAAATGGAGAATAACACCAGCCTCCCAGCTTTATGAGGGCTTATATTTGAAATCATGTGGCGACCTTCATGGATTGGTTTTGCATTGGTTATCTCACACAGATGCCTTGCGAAAAACAGCGAATATTCTTAGGCCTCTCTCCCTCATAACACACAGAGCTTGAGGACAAAGCCCCACCTCCCCCATTCCGCACACTCTGGAAAAATTCACACTCGCTGCATGAAAAAGGCGCATGTTTAAATAATAAATAGCCAAGCGAAAAGATAAAATGAATGACTAAAATAAGATGAACAATAAAGAACAGTGAGGTAAAGAGGAGGGAGTGTTCACTGGGGGCTAAAGGTGAATTACCAGTGAGTTGCCCCCTTTTTGTAACAAGGAAGGGAGGAATATGAATTAAAAGAAGGAAACAAATAAAACCAGATCCCGAAATCCTTTCTGATGGCTTGAGCTGAAATTGACCTAACGAACCATTGCATTGGGGTGGCTTTTGTTGAGCTGGGTGCCTTGAGATGCCTTGAGTAGTGTGTCTGGTGAGACTCCTTTCAAGGGGATGCCATCGCAGATACAGAGCTGGGATCCTGTTTATTCTGATCTGTATTCTGCATGTACATTATAATTGCGCATCTGTAATGCACAGGTTTATTTATTTGCTATTCCTAATCAATAATCCACTGCCACTAAGGATTTAATAAACTGTGCCACAATGCAGGACTAGAGCCGGAACTGTAGAGGGCGGTGCTCCGCATAACATTGTGTTGCCGGAGTGCCTTTCCGGGGAGAGGGAACATCTACTGACATGTAAGTAGCATCTCAACCGTGAGTGTGGCGGGGTTTGGGGGGCATCTTTATGATGGCTCGCGACTCACACAATAGATTGCTTATAAAGCTGGTTAAGTGCAGCGTTCTCATTCCTCTGCTGGCCCCCCCTGGTTACCGCCTTTCAGTGAGAGCAAAGGCACACAGAGACCTGGGAGAGATGGGTATTAGGGTCACGAGATTAGTCGGGTGGGGTAATGTTGCGCAGACATTGCCACGGCACCATCATTAGGGCCCCACTCCTGCTGCGAATGGTGACAGTAATACAATGGCCCTCATTACAACACCGGCGGTAACCAATGGCGCTATTAGCACCATGGTTGCTGCCGGTATTGTAACGAGTCCACCATGGTGCAATGGGGAATTACCACCCCATGCACTATTGGCCCTTCCCCATTCCCATTTTTGCCCCATAAGCTCAATGGGAATGGAGAAGGCGGTAATTACGGTACCGCAAATTGCAGTACCGTAATTACCTTCAAGGTCCCTTTGCGGGTCCCTACTTTAACGGCTGGTCCAGACCAGCCGTTAAGGTCGGGAGCCGCAAAGGGACCTAGTAATTAGGCGCTAAGGGGTTAACGGCGCCGCAGCCTTTTACGGCGCCGTTAACCCCTTAGCGCCAGGGTCATAATGAGGACCAATGTGTTGATTGGCAGCTCTGCTGTTTAGGTAGTCTTGAACCTTCAGTCAATCTGCCAATGATGGTACTTGAGTTTAACTAGATTAAACAGAAAAATGTGCCTTCTCAGTCATACGGCCATTCACACATTTCATGATTCCAAAACATTATAGTTGAAATAAGATAGGTCCTTTAAGAACACATATTTTTAGATATCACAATTTGTGCAGTGTTTTTTTGGTTTGTTATCGTTATCGTTATCCTGAAGAAGTACAACTTTGGAAACGCTGTGAAGGGACACTACACGGAAAAGTTGGAACATTTGTGGTACAAATGGGAGTTACATGATTTGAGACAGCTGAGACGCAACTCAATCTCACTAGCGTATAAAGAAGGTAAGATTTTGTGAGAAGATAGGAAAGGACCCATGACTGCTGCGGTTGGGGAGGAAATGATCACAAAGCCTTTCAGAGTCCTTTCTGATCTTGTTCATTGCTGTGGTGCAATATCTGAAAAGATGAAATTAAACTAAACACGTTTGCCCCAAACATCTCCTTATCTAGTTATAAGACTTCAAGGGACTGCAGCTTCACTTTTGGTAATATGACTATTACCTCAAGTGTTGAGGGGAGTAAGAGTACTTTGCCTCTCCTACACAATTTACAATTGTTGTGTGTATCTATTATGAGCAATACTTCTGTGTCTTTTATTATTTTTAATTGTAGGTCACATGTTATACCACGTCTTTTCAAAATGGTCCTGAGGAAGATCCCATAATAATATAAGGGATTGAAACATGTCAGGTTAGGTCAAAATGTACTCAACAAATGATAATTGCTTATGAATTTCATGTTTTTTTGGGAGAGTTACCTGCAAAAACAAATGCCGGGAATACCACTACCAGCATTACTTGGCAGCGACTGTGAGGTCACCTGACTCTTTCAAATACCTGGAGAGATAGAAAAGAGATCTCCTGTGCTGAAGCAGTACTTCAGCAGAGCTGTAGTGTGCACCGTGTGTGAAGCACACAGGGCGTGTCCCCGACACACTGTCATGCACAAGGGCTATGGCGGAGGCTGCCTATGCTGATGAAGCTGAAGCTTGCTGCTTGGCTCTTGAGTTCGAAGATCTTCTGGTAATGAACGAGACACATATGGTGAGTGATGTTGGTCTTATCACCTATGAAGGCTATGGCTATCAACTGCAACACCCTTGTGTTTGTCCTCTGAAAATGATTAAAGCTCCATTAAAAGTTAGCAAGAAAGTAAGCAGTGGTCAGACATCTAAAATCAGTATGTTTTTTACTACTCGTGATATTTGTCACAACCGGGAACTGAATCCCTTGGAGGCGTTTGCGTATTTGGGCTAAAAAATGACGGACAGTCTCATCGCCACGCTTGCACCAAATATGACACATAAAATGCATAAGATGACTGACGTCCCTAGTATGCCACCTATTAAGGATAAATGTATATGATTGCAATACGGAAGCAAGGTCTTAAATGCTGAGATACACGGGGACGTAATAGAGATTCTGATGTGGAAAACACTGGAGATTGTGATACCATGGCCAGCTTTATAACAAAGACTTCTGTGTTACTACAACCTATTTCATTGGCGGCTGTTGAGTTAACGGAGAAAGAGCAGGAAGCTTCTCAACATTCTGTATTATCTGCTAATAGACGGGAGGGCATCTCGTTGACCATGCTTTATACGACATTAGAAAAAATCCTGACTGTGATAATCAACAAATGTGATGCAATTGAATCTAAATTACGAGTGCATTCTACATTACTTAATACAATCTTGCAGAAGAATAAACAAGATATTACTAGATCAAATGTGGCTTGTGAGCCAAATATGGAGATTTTCAAAGATGATGATGAATCGCTGAGTGTGGATCTGAATTGCCCTAATAATGGCAAGGGATCACCTAATGTTTTGAAAGATCTAGCACAGAATGTGAACAATCTAAATGTTGATATATCTGTCCTGCGGGATGTTCTGATTAATAGGCCAGAAGTAGAAGTTGATGGCTGTGATCAAACAGTTTGCGTAAAGGGCAATTGTGATAGAAAAAGGTAGGAAAGGTGTGAAAACTGAATAGGTATAGAGAAGTGTTGTTATAGTAGAATAACAAATCTAAATGGAAGAAATCTTGTCTTAAACTATTTGGATCTGATATTGTAGATTTAACTGAAAATGAAAATGGCATCTATGACTTAGTAGGTACTAAAGTGACAACCAATAGAAATAAAAATAATGATGTTGGTGACGATAATAAGTCAGCAAATAAATCTTTATGGAATAAATGAGTAAATATGCCTATGTTAAATACTAAGCATAGAATGAAGGCTAGTGACATCAGACCCTATTTAACGGCACAGAATGGGAAACAGTGGAGTAAGGGGGTAAGGAATCCTTCACAAATTCAATTAAGTCAAGCTAGAATGAAGGTAATATTGAGTAGGGAGGAGGATGTTACTGAGATATTTAATGGATTGGATGTGTTATTCCATCTGGAAAAGCCTATCTCCTTATCAAAGGCTACAAAAACTGGTACCCAAATTCTAAAAGGGCACACTTGTGAATTTTATAACAGTGATCTTATAAACAACCCTAACCGTATAACAGGGAGCCGTTTGATGGTACAACAACGGTAAAGTGATTGATACACTGCCCTAAAACTGACTAGTGTTTCCATACAAAAAGGGCAACTGGCCATCAATCAGGCTATATTATAAAAAAATCTTACATCGCATAAATCCATTTGGGGTGATAAGACATTCTACTTGTTGATCAGGTGAATAGTAAGGGTAGGGTTGTGGTGAATCTAATATTCCAAATGGAGGAATTATTAGACATCATATTTTTAAACGTGAATGATCTCTTTCAAAGATTATATGAATGTCAAGTTGTAAAGATTGCTCGAAGGAAGTATACACAAAGGTTGTATGATACTAGCACTGAACAACTTGCCAACATCATGGAGCGGTGCTATGCCAGGGCTACAAACACTTCACAGGGGAACACCAGGTGGACACATTAGGAGGTTATCACTAATAGAAGGGTGATAGAAGACCACAAAATTGAAGGATACTTGCAATGGCTCCAGGGAGCTTTACAATCACATTTTAATGAAAAATCCTACCCAAGGCATTGTGGTATGTTCCTGAAACACAAGGGTTTTTTCGCATTATAACTCTGATGGTGGCCTAGTTGAGAATATACATATTTTTGGTTTATTAATGCTGCAGGAAACCTGGTGTATTGACTCCCCCAAATTTGATGGCTATGTTACCATCCAGGTGCCAGCAGTGAAAGAACCTATAAGAAGGGAGGAGGGTGGATTACTCATTGCAGTTGACAATAATCGGGGTATCTCCAAACATGAGGACAGTTGTCATAAGGTCCTGGCTGGCAAAATGTTATGTGTTGGGGCTGGATAGAGGAATCACTGTAATTAATATATATGATCCACCAGCCCTCGCAATTCACGGGAAAACTCTTAAAATGGTTAAGAAAACTTTAGATACAAAAGATATTACTAATCCGATAATTATCGGGGGCTACCAAACGATAGAATACTGCCTGGCTCAGATATTTGTGATGTTGAATGTATGCTGTCAAGGGATGGAGAAGTGTTATGAATAATTGTAGAGTGATCTCTATTAATGGTGTGCATAACTGAATAAAGTAAACCATCAAAATCTGAGTAAGTATAGCGACATTGCTAATGCTGAACTGAGAAATATCATTAAACGAGATAATACTGGTGTGTGAATAGAACATTAGGATTTGAATGCAAGATTATCTGGTCTATTCATGGAATTAATGTGCGCCGAAAATTCCCGCGCAGAGGTGCCAAAACGTGCGATTCGCAGTAAAAGTGCGAAAATCGCAGTGCAACTGCGAAAATCGTAGGGAAACCAGCGCACATCGATTCATGGAAGTCCGTGCGCGAGAAAAACATTGGATGTGCGCTGAAAAAGTGCGCGGCGCATGCCGGCGCACAGGTCATCCAACGGCGTGCGCCACGGCCACTGCGAAATCGCACATAGCGCGGCGCACATCACAAAAGTAGGCGGAACACGGGGCGTAACACTCGGAATGGGGAACAACGCGTCAAAATATGGGCGTCACAGGGGAAGTACAGGAGGCAAGTGCGCGGAACGCCCACACGCTCGCCTACAACCCGTATTCATGGAATCGAATAGGGCAAACCAGCACATGGTGAAAGACGCGCACAGGGCCAAACAAGTACGCCACAAGAAAGCAGGCGGTAGCGTCCCTGCGCCTGAAATAAATGTGCGCCAAAATGTGCGCTAACAAACAGCACCCATATACAGCCATGATGAATGGTCCATACAGTGGCCCTCTAGGACAAATGAGGTGCAAAGGGGTACCGACAAACACAGACACCCGCTGTGTGAAAAATAGCGTGTGCGTGTATTACGGGGTTCGTGGGAAGTTCCACACGCGATTGGCCTGGGCACGTGTATTCCGGGGTGCGCGGGAAGTTTCACACGCGAATTTGCAGGGTATGTGTATTACGGGGTTCGCGGGAAGTTCCACACGCGATTGCCCTGGGTCCGTGTATTTCGGGGTGCACGGGAAGTTTCACATGCGAATCCAGCAGCCTACGTGTATTTCTGGGGTGCCGGGGAGTCCCACACGTGAATTGGCCGTGTGGGTCCTCCCAGCTGTTCCCTCTACACCCTCCACGGCCCCTGCAGGTGGCCCACACCACAGGGGACAACCCTGCACCCCTGCACATGTCCCACAGGCAGCCCATCCACCATGGCCATGCCCCCCAGCCAACCCACATGTCACCTTGCACTTCTGCCCACCAACGCATGTCTCCCAGCACCCCCACCCCCCAGCATCCAGGGGCACCCTCCACCAGGCCCCCACTCATGTCTCCCTGCACCCCCACCCCCCAGCACTGTGGGGCACCCTCCACCAGGCCCCCACTCATGTCTCCCTGCACCCCCACCCCTCACCAGTCAGGGGCACCCTCCACCAGGCCCCCACTCATGTCTAACTCATGTCTCTTTGCACCCCCACCCCCCAGCATCCAGGGGCACCCTCCACCAGGCCCCCACTCATGTCTCCCTGCACCCCCACCCCCCTGCATCCAGGGGCACCCTCCACCAGGCCCCCACTCATGTCTCCCAGCACCCCCACCCCCTGCATCCAGGGGCACCCTCCACCAGGCCCCCACTCATGTCTCCCTGCACCCCCACCCCCCACCAGTCAGGGGCACCCTCCACCAGGCCCCGACTCATGTCCAACTCATGTCTCCTTGCATCCCCACCCCCCAGCATCCAGGGGCACCCTCCACCAGGCCCCCACTCATGTCTCCCTGCACCCCCACCCCCCTGCATCCAGGGGCACCCTCCACCAGGCCCCCACTCATGTCTCCCAGCACCCCCACCCCCTGCATCCAGGGGCACCCTCCACCAGGCCTCCACTCATGTCTCCTGGCACCCCCACCCCCTAGCATCCAGGGGCACCCTCCACCAGGCCCCCACTCATGTCCAACTCATGTCTCCTTACACCCCCACCCCCCAGCATCCAGGGGCACCCTCCACCAGGCCTCCACTCATGTCTCCCTGCACCCCTACGCCCCTGCATCCAGGGGCACCCTCCACCAGGCCCCCACTCATGTCTCCCAGCACCCCCACCCCCCACCAGTCAGGGGCACCCTCCACCAGGCCCCCACTCATGTCTCCCAGCACCCCCACCCCTTTGCATCCAGGGGCACCCTCCACCAGGCCCCCACTCATGTCTCCCTGCACCCCCATCCCCCAGCACTGTTGGGCACCCTCCACCAGGCCCCCACTCATGTCTCCCTGCAGACCCGACCCCCACCAGTCAGGGGCACCCTCCACCAGGCCCCCACTCATGTCCAACTCATTTCTCCTTGCACCCCCACCCCCCAGCATCCAGGGGCATCCTCCACCAGGCCCCCACTCATGTCTCCCAGCACCCCCACCCCCCACCTGTCAGGGGCACCCTCCACCAGGCCCCCACTCATGTCTCCCAGCACCCCCATGCCCCAGCATCCAGGGGCACCCTCCACCAGGCCCCCACTCATGTCTCCCTGCACCCCCACCCCCCAGCACTGTGGGGCACCCTCCACCAGGCCCCCACTCATGTCTCCATGCACCCCCACCCCCCACCAGTCAGGGGCACCCTCCACCAGGCCCCCACTCATGTCCAACTCATGTCTCCTTTGCACCCCCACCCCCCAGCATCCAGGGGCACCCTCCACCAGGCACCCACTCATGTCTCCCTGCACCCCCACCCCCCAGCATCCAGGGGCACCTTCCACCAGGCCCCCACTCATGTCTCCCAGCACCCCCACCCCCCACCAGTCAGGGGCACCCTCCACCAGGCCCCCACTCATGTCTCCCAGCACCCCCACACCCCCTGCATCCAGGGGCACCCTCCACCAGGCCCCCACTCATGTCTCCCTGCACCCCCACCCTCCACCAGTCAGGGGCACCCTCCACCAGGCCCCCACTCATGTCCAACTCATTTCTCCTTGCACCCCCACCCCCAGCATCCAGGGGCACCCTCCACCAGGCCCCCACTCATGTCCAACTCATGTCTCCCATCACCCCCACCCCCCACCAGTCAGGGGCACCCTCCACAAGGCCCCCACTCATGTCTCCCTGCACCCCCACCCCCCTGCATCCAGGGGCACCCTCCAACAGGCCCCCACTAATGTCTCCTTGCACCTCCACCCCCCAACATCCAGGGGCACCCTCCACCAGGCCCCCACTCATGTCCAACTCATGTCTCTTTGCACCCCCACCCCCCAGCATCCAGGGGCACCCTCCACCAGGCCCCCACCCATGTCTCCCTGCAAACCCACCCCCCTGCATCCAGGGACACCCTCCACCAGGCCCCCACTCATGTCTCCCTGCACCCCCACCCCCCTGCATCCAGGGGCACCCTCCACCAGCCCCCACTCATATCTCCTTGCACCCCCACCCCCCAGCATCCAAGGGCACCCTCCACCAGGCCCCCACTCATGTCCAACTCATGTCTCTTTGCACCCCACCCCCCAGCATCCAGGGGCACCCTCCACCAGGCCCCCACTCATGTCTCCCAGCACCCCCACCCCCCCTGCATCCAGGGGCACCCTCCACCAGGCCCCCACTCATGTCCCCCTGCACCTCCACACCCAGCACTGTGGGGCACCCTCCACCAGGCCCCCACTCATATCTCCCTGCACCCCCACCCCCCACCAGTCAGGGGCACCCTCCACCAGGCCCCCACTCATGTCCAACGCATGTCTCCTTACACCCCCACCCCCCAGCATCCAGGGGCACCCTCCACCAGGCCCCCACTCATGTCCCCCTGCACCGCCACCCCCCAGCACTGTGGGGCACACTCCACCAGGCCCCACTCATGTCTCGCAGCACCCTCACCCCCCAGCATCCAGGGGCACCCTCCACCAGGCCCCCACTCATGTCCCCCTGCACCCCCACCCCCCAGCACTGTGGGGCACCCTCCACCAGGCCCCCGCTCATGTCTCCCTGCACCCCACCCTCCACCAGTCAGGGGCACCCTCCACCAGGACCCTACTCATGTCCAACTCATGTCTCCTTGCACCCCCACGCCCCAGCATCCAGGGGCACCCTCCACCAGGCCCCACTCATGTCTCCTTGCACCCCCAACCGCCAGCATCCAGGGGCACCCTCCACCAGGCCCCCACTCATGTCCAACTCATGTCTCTTTAAACCCCCACCCCCCAGCATCCAGGGGCACCCTCCACCAGGCCCCCACTCATGTCTCCCAACACCCCCACCCCCCTGCATCCAGGGGCACCCTCCACCAGGCCCCCACTCATGTCCCCCTGCACCCCCAGCCCCCAGCACTGTGGGGCACCCTCCACCAGGCCCCCACTCATATCTCCCTGCACCCCCACCCCCCACCAGTCAGGGGCAGCCTCCAACAGGCCCCCACTCATGTCCAACTCACGTCTCCTTGCACCCCCACCCCCCAGCATCCAGGGGCACCCTCCACCAGGCCCCTACTCATGTCCCCCTGCACCCCCACTCCCCAGCACTGTGGGGCACCCTCCACCAGACCCCCACTCATGTCTCACAGCACCCCCACCCCCCAGCATCCAGGGGCACCCTCCACCAGGCCCCCACTCATGTCTCCCTGCACCCCTACCCCCCAGCACTGTGGGGCACCCTCCACCAGGCCCCCACTCATGTCTCCCTGCACCCCACCCCCCACCAGTCAGGGGCACCCTCCACCAGGCCCCCACTCATGTCCAAATCATGTCTCCTTGCACCCCCACCCCCCAGCATCCAGGGGCACCCTCCACCAGGCCCCCACTCATTTCTCCTTGCACCCCCAACCCCCAGCATCCAGGGGCACCCTCCACCAGGCCCCCACTCATGTCCAACTCATGTCTCCTTGCACCCCCACCCCCCAGCATCCAGGGGCACCCTCCACCAGGCCCCCACTCATGTCTCCCTGCATCCAGGGGCACCCTCCACCAGGCCCCCACTCATGTCTCCTTGCACCCCCACCCCACAGTATCCAGGGGCACCCTCCACCAGGCCCCCACTCATGTCTCCCAGCACCCTCACCACCCTGCATCCAGGGGCACCCTCCACCAGGCCCCCACTCATGTCTTCCTGCACCCCCACCCCCCACCAGTCAGGGGCACCCTCCACCAGACCCCACTCATGTCCAACTCATGTCTTCTTGCACCCCCACCCCCCAGCATCCAGGGGCACCCTCCACCAGGCCCCCACTCCTTCCTACCACCCTCCCACCCCCCAGCAGTGCGATTCGCCTGTGTACGTGTATATCAGGGTTGCACGTGTAGTCTGACACGCGATATCAGCAGGGTACGTGTATTACGGGGTTTGCAGGAATTTCCACACGCGATTTCAGCAGGGTGCGTGTATTTCGGGGTGCGCGGGAAGTTTCACACGCAAATTTGCAGGGTATGTGTATTTTGGTGTGTGCTCGTGAAGTTACACATGCGACTGGGCCTGTGAGAGTGGGGTACGTGTATTCCAGGGGTGGGCGGGATTATTTACTCGCGACTGGGCCTGGGAGAGCGTGTTAAGTGTATTCCTGGGGTGGGCGGGAAGATTTACACGCTCGCCTACAACGTGCCCAAAAATAAAAGGACCAATCCTGAAACACGTACTCCAGCATGAAGCAGGCGCACGTCCCGCGCAGCATAAAAGAGTGCGCAAACAACAAACAAGCTCAGACGCCAGGATGAATATACTGTTCCTAGCAGCAGTGGCCATGGGATACCGCAGGAGAAGGAGAAGGATAGTCAGGGCCAGAATCTTCACACCGAGAACCAGCCTATTTGGTATGCCAGATGACCAGGTGTATGGGAGGTACAGGTTTCCACCACACATAATACTCGACCTGGTCAGTGAGTGGGAGGATGACCTCACATCACCCACCCTGTGCTCCCAAGCACTCAGCCCCCTGGAGAAGGTCCTCAATGTACTGCACTTCTTGGCTACCGGATCTTTTCAGCGGACAAGTGCCATAGTGGGGGGGGTGTCACAGGCCACGCAGTCACAGTGCCTACACCAGGTGTTGGCCATCATCACTGCATGCCCATCAGTCCGCAGGCACATATACCTGCCAAGAACACCTGCAGAAAGGCAGGCTGTCCGCCAGGATTTCTACAGGGTGGCACAATTCCCCAAAGTGCTAGGTGCCATTGATTGCACCCATGTGGCTCTACGTCCCCCCAGGGCATCTGAGCACATCTATAGAAACCTCAAGCACTGGCATTCCATCAACGTCCAGGTAGTTTGTGATGCCAAGTGAATAATCACCTCAGTATATGCCAACTATCCAGGGTCCACCCACGACAGCTTCATTTACAGGATGTCAACCCTAAACCGGGACATGGAAGCTGGGCGGCATGGCGATGCATGGCTGCTTGGTGAGTAGAAATGCCACAGCACACGCATGCATGACAGATACAGAGTAATGCCAATACCCCACTAATGATCCCCATCACCACCTCCCCAGGGGACATTGCCTACCCTCTGAGCACACACATGATGACGCCAATTCGGAACCGCATCACGCCTCCCGAAGGTAAGATACAACATGGCCCATATTGCAACACGGGGCATAGTGGAGCGCACATTCGGAGTGCTCAAGTCACGCTTTCGCTCCCTTGACCGTTCTGGCGGGCAGCTGTTATACGCTCCCCCAGTAGTGTGCAGGATCATAGTGGCAGCATGTGTCCTGCACAATGTTGCAACACGCCGGGGCCTGGCTGTGGACATGGTGGTGCCCCCACATCCCCAACCACATGCACGCCCGCTGCGCATGGGAGGAGAAAGGCTATGGGGTGAGGCAGCCCGTACGCAGCTGGTGGCTAATTACTTCACATAGAAAGCAAACCCCTGTGGAGTGCACACAGCCCTGGCACATACCATCTGACAATCAATGATGACTCAATCTGACAATTATGATGAACAAAGGGACAGTCAACTGTCAGAACCATAGCAGCCTGAGATTGTTCATCTGGAAGTGTCACAATGTGTGCATCCCAACCTACACAAACACCACCAATGCAGTGTCATCAAAAGACACACTTCCATGCAGCAAAAATGAATACCCACTTGCAAAATACAACATGAGAACAGTGCCATGTCACCCAACCCCTCCCTGGCACGGCCACACAACACACCATGGCATGTCATGCAATGTGAGAGCAAACAAATTAATCCCCACAACATGCCCCAAGTGTCACCAACTACAGTGTCCCTAATGGAAACTGGCCACACATGAAATGCTCACAGTAATGCAGGACCAACAACACACATTACCAAATACTTACCAAGAATACCAATCACCTACACAACCTCCAACCTACCTTAAACATGACAGTACGGACTTAAAAAATTGGTAGCCTCACTACCTGATAATGGCAGCACTTCGAACACTTCCAAGTATACAGTGTTAGCGCCACGCAAGAGTGTAGGTGCACTGCTTACAACATGGACTCCAGTCCTAAAGTAGACCGCCTTGTGAAGACATGAGAAAAGGACCTGCAAATTATGAGGATGAGATGGATGCAGAGGCACATATCAATACACCATGCAGTGTACAATACAACAACAATATGCACTAGGAATGTATACACAGTATTGACTACAGACTGCCCACACATCAAATGGGAATCCAATGTCACTGTGTAAGTCAATGTCACTTGGGCACACCCTTTGCAAGCCCATGGAAACGGGAAGCAGGAGGGGTGTGTGTCACACAAACCCAAGCATCTGACCCAAATTCAGGACAAGCCTGCATGTGCTCAGCCACAATACAGTGTATGCCCACGGGAGCCACACAAGGCAACACACTGTCCAAAAAATCAAAAATCAAAAATCAAAAAAAAAAAAAAGAAAATCAAAAATGGCCATTAATGGGCCTGGGGGGGCGGGGGAGACCACCCAGGAGGTCCAAGGACAGGGTGCACACCAAAACCCACCTGTGTCAATCTTGCGGAAATAAAACACCTCCATGGGCTCATGGCCTGCACGGCTACGCTATTGTGAGAGATTTGCTGCTGTCGTTCTCCTCGCCCTCTGCAGCTGCATCAGGAGGTGGTGGCACTATGGGAGGCAGCCCACGCAAAGCCCTAGTCTGGTCCTCCATGGCAGCAAGCATGCGGGTGTGGAAGGTCTGGTTCTGGAGGATAATTGTGCAGAGGTCCCCATGCAACAACTCACGAGATGCCCGGACCTCTGCCCTAGTTGCGTGCATCTCAGCTGAGAGCGTACGTGTGAGCCGCTCCAGCTGTTGTTCTGTCCTCGTGTTAGCTGAAGCCTCAAGCTCAACCAGAGTTGCCCTGAGCTGACGGAGTTCCACCCTCAGGGCTTCCCTGTGGCCCTGGGACTCAATGGAAATGGCTTCCTGCAGAGTCTCCAGTGCCGCCCGCCTGTCCCTGTTGGACGCCAACATGTCCTCCCTGTGTGACTGGCTAATAGAGTCTGTTGCCTGCTGTAGTTGTTCAATTAGCCTTTCTTGGGGGACAATGGAAGTGGCCACCCTATCCATGGCCTGAGCCATCATCTCAGTTGATGCTGCCTGTTGGTTTGCCATACCGTATATGGATTGCTCCCATGCAGTATTGCCTGGTGGCGTATGGCCACCGCATCGGCGGGCTCCACACCTGTCTGGGGCAAGGCGAACTGCGCATTGCTGTGCCGGCACTGCCTGAGGCTGCAGGACTGCATTCCCCCTCTGATCTGCTGGCACAGGAACAGGATCAGATGTAGCGGAGTGTGACCCTGCATCTGTAACCACCAAAGGCTGACTTACCAACACTAACATCCTCATTGAGGGTTCTACCCCTGGTGCAGGTGGGTTGGACAGTACATAATCCCTCCCAGAAACACTTACCTGCGACGGCACATAGGTCTCATCATCCGAATCGACACCTGAATAGAGCTCGGGGGAGGTGCACCCAGAGACACCCCTTGAGATGACGGCCTGCAGCAAGTGTGGGTTCTCACCCACCACCACACCACGTCCCTCACTGGTGCCCGGTCAGGCCTGAGACCCCTCCTGGGTCTGCACCATCTCCACAACCCCAGCAGTATCAAGTGCGTCATCCCCTGCAAAGACATGAAAGAAAAGAAATGGGAACAGGCATTAGCAACATGGAACACAATTAGGGCCGGGAAGCAACAGAAACAGTACTTCATTGACACATGTCCCACATGACTATAACCCTCCCATGCATGCACTGTCACTGCGTATGAAGGGGAGGCAAATGGCACACATTGATGACACCAAGATGGAAGACCAACAAATTTGCTGCATGCTGCCTAGCAGTGCCATCACACATTGGCCTGTGATAGGCATGTCAAATACACATACATGACACATGCCATCACACAGATGGCATGTACCCTAGCCATGTCACACATGTGACAATAGGACTGAGAAATGCCTAGTGAAAGTGGTGGAATGCAGACAATCAGCCTGAATGTGGCAAGATGACAATTCAAGGGCAACTGGTGTGAGGTTGGGCTGAATGTCTACTGTTGCCAGAAGGGATACTGCAACACCCAAATCCTGGTGTGCAGAATGTTTGGATGAAGCACATGGGTGACCCAAACCACTCAGGCACACACCCCCTCACCTGGCACTCAATCAGAAGCACTCACACACACACCATGCACATGGATGACACACACATGCACGTGCACTCAACGGACAATGCCTCGTAATCTGGCAGGTCTCCCACGCCTTGGATCTGTTCCTCCGTGACGTAGGTCCCAGCAACATACTCATGTGGAGTGAGTTCTATGTCCTCTGCCGGAGACCCACCTCCAGTCACTAGAGTTGCGGCATGACTTGAGGCCAGCTTTTTCTTTGCCCTGCGCTTAAGGTCATTCCAGCGCTTGTAGCAATCATTAGCTGTGCGCCTCAAGAATCCAAGGGCACTTATGAGTTCCGCAATGGTCTGCCAGTGTGCCTGACGTTGTGCAGGTGTGGGCTTGCATCCTGCAGTAATCACCATTTCGCTGTCATGTGCGGACACATACTCCACAAGTGCATCAAGTTCGACCCGATTGAAGCAGGGCTTCCTTGGTGGGCCGGACTGTGTAGCCGTGTCTGGGACATCAGCCTGTACTGGACGAGCACTCTTCCTCTTCCGCTTGGAAGGTGGTGGTGATACTGAGTGTCCTACGCCGCTCTGGACACTAGGGGCAGGAGCCCCGGTGGACTGTGGACTAGGAGTGTGGGAATGAACACTCACCATGGGAGTTGGTGCAGGCATTAGCTGAAGTGTGATGTGGTCAGGGGGAAAGTCAGCAGGATGGACTAGGACCGACACTGTCCTGGCTGGGACACTCAGAGCTGGAGTGGATGGAGCCACAGCTGCCCCTGCAGCCTCCCCACCCTGCCTACTCGGGGCAGCAGATGACATAGCTGCCCCTGATCCACGTGGGCTGGTGACACCAATATGCACCACCACACGTGGCCTAGACCTGCTGACCTGGAAGTCAGCCATGGAGTCACCCAGTGCCAGGTCTGGTGCCACAATGGGCTGGTCCAACAAGGGCTGAGCAGGGATGATGTCAGCCACGTTACCCTCAACCAGGGGGGGGGGGCATGGGTGTCCCTGACTGGTCACCCACACATGGGGGGCTAGGGGCACCCTGCAAGTCCTGGCCACATCCCCTACCGTATCCACCACGGCCACCTCTTGTGGCTCGCCCACCTTTGCCACCCTTACCGCGTGCTCGCCTTCAACCATGGCACTGATGTTGTTGTGCGTATGGGAGTTGCAGTAAACTATTGTCCTGGGCAATTGGGGGTCAAAGGGGTAGGGTACTAGATGGAATTCGTACCATAGTGCTCTAGCAAGGCTGTATGTGACCCCTGGGGGAAGATGACAGGAAAAGGTAGAAAATGTGCATGCAACCCCTCCTAGACCACGTGCGTGGAAAAAAAAACCTGCACTACGCTGTGGCACCCAGAAACACAAAAATGAACGTATGTTTGTCACACGCAGCCTAGAATGACCTCTGAAGGGGTAGGCAACACACGGGGCAAGCACAGATGTCAAATACGTGCGCCACTCACCGTCTGCCAGAAAAAATCGCGTGTAAAATACGCGCGTGTGCGCATTGGCAACACATTGGGAACACCCCCGCCAAAAGAAGAATTGTACGCTGTCTGAGGAGAAGTGAACGCTGTTTGAGGAAACAGGCCCAGTAAAAAGACAAGAAGAGAAAAAGCTGTCAGAGGTAACAGGGAGTACGAACTTGGAACTCTGTGAAGTAAATCGCGTGTGATCCGACAAGAAGTACAGATTTCACCCACTTGCTCTCCACGAAAAGCGCAAACAAGGAAATGGCGTTCTACACGTACCTTTTAAACATGCCCACACGTCCAGCATCACTTCCGCGTGTACGCGCTAAGGCCCCATCCTCCAATTACACGCGCTGACACTCTGACGTGCAGTCATTGAACGTGTAACATGCACCCGAGTACAGGGAAACGCCCGCGCACGCACGTCACAGACGTGCAAACGCGCTGTTGGCCTTTGGGCCAATGAATTCGCGTACGTGTGCTAACGCGCTTACGCGCTAAGGCCCTTTCCTCGAATTACACGCAGACGTGCTGGATTTTCACGTGCCAAATCACTCCGTATCAAGCTGGCCACGCGTAAGCACACGGAAGACCACGCACCTGCCCAGAAGGCCGAATTACTGCCCCCCAGAGCCCCGAGCACGCTCCCACCTGCCATCTGCTGCTGCCTGATTGGCTGCTGCCCACGTGCCCTGCCATTTGCTGCCTGCACATCAGCCAGGGGTGCTGTTGTTGTGACCACCCCTGCTGGAACCGAAGACTCCCCACTGGGATTCCATCGCTCCATAGCCCAGCCCCAGGACCCAGTTGCCCACCCACTCCTGCCTCTGGGGTTGTCATGTCGGGCACTGCTACATCTGGCACCACTGACAACCCCCGGCCAGAGAGGCAGAGGGGCACCAGCTTCACTGCCACCGAAGTTGGTGTCCTGGTGGAGCAAGTCCTGGGGCAGTATGATGCCCTCTTCGGAAGTTTGCGCGCCGACAAGGAAGTGCGGACTCGGATCTGGATGGACATTGTGACTGCCATCAACACGGAGGGGGTGGCAGTCCGCGACTTCCAACATGTCAAGAAGCGCTGGGAGGACTTCAGGTCCAGGACCCACAACAAGGCCCGGCGCCTCTTGAAGGCAGCGGATGCTAATGGGCGCCGGGGCCACTTGTCGGAAGATCAGATGAGGGTCCTGGAACGCATATCCCCAGCGATCCACGTTCAGGTCCTTGAGAGGCAGACCCATCTGGAGTCGAGCAGTAAGTGTACATGCATCATGATTGTAAGCTGTGCGTGTGGTGATGTGCCAATAGTGTGCAGGTTGCACATCTGTTTGTATGGGGCCGAGTATGGGTGGGGGTGTACAGGGCCATGAGGCTAACACATGCGAGGGCTGTCATGTGTGAGACATGGATGGTGCTTGTGTGTGTAGGCTTGCATGCCAAATGCAGTTGTGTGGGCACACATGTTTGGATGAATGTGTATGTAAGTAGGCATGTTCGTGATGTCACACATGTATGTTGTTTTCAGCTGCATGTATCAGCACTGTGTACATGTGCACGTGTGTGTATTTGACAAGGGTGCAACAGTGATGCAACATGGATGCATGTGACAGCGGGATGTGGAAGCCATATTGGCAGATGTGACATGGATGCCCATCTGAACACTGCGACAGTTGGCAGAGGTGTACACATGCATGCAAGTGTGGTGGTGTGTGTGCATGTGTAGTGCACTCCCTGTGTTGCATGTGATGTCTGGCTCACCTTTGCCTGCTCATGCTGTTGTATGTGTATGGATGGTGCTGGCAGTTGCGATATGGCTGTGGTATGGCTCATGTCTGCAAGTTGAAATGACATGTGTGTTGGCGATTGTGATGCCATGTCTGAGGTTTGCCAATGCCACTCATGTACAACTGTCATGTGTGTATGTGTCCATTGTACAGTGCCCTGATGCCTGTGTTTTATTTCTCCCTGTCTGCAGCGTCAACTGATGAAGAGGGCGGAGAAGGTGCTGTGGAGCACAGCAGCGGGGATCACACCGCCAGCCGGAGACGCAAGGCCCGTCTCCCCAGCAAGGTTGTGATCTCGTCGGGGAGTGAGGAGTCCGGTGCCGCATCCCAGGACGCAGCGACCGGGGAGAGGTCCAAGAGGCGGAGGTCGGAGTTGGACTCTTTGGCAGCAGAAGGGGCAGCTGGGACCCCACAGGGCCCAACGGGGGAAGATGGCACAGAGTCATCCAGGTTGGTAGGGGGTTTGGTGGAGGAGGAGGCCGTGCAAGCAACAGAGACGAGGTCTGGAGGTGGGGATTCCACTGGCGCTAGTGGTGCAGTGCAGGACCAGGGACAGGAGGCAGCACAGGCCGCCGCGGAGGTGCCTGTGTGCAATCCTGTCCTTGATCCTGTCACTGCATCATCTTGCACCAGCAGGGATGCCTACATCCAGACCCGTTTTCAGGCAGGGGATGAGCTCACAACAACTGGCCTTCCTCTGCCTGCGGACGTGGCTATCCGGGTCCGGGTTGAGCCTGTCCTGGCTGGTGTGGCGTTGAGTCAACGGGCCATGCGAGGTGACCTGCAGTCTTTTCATGAGGAGACTGCACGTCATCTCGAATGGCTCGTTGACCATGTCGGCCTACTGGGACAGGTCACTCAGGCGGGATTCCTCTGTTTGATGGGGCTTGCTCAGACCCCCTCCTCAACTGAACCCACTATGCGCCAGTCGTCCTCTTCACACCCATTAGTCACCTGGGTGCCCTGTGGAGCTGCCTCTGACGGTGCGGCCAGGCTGGTGGAGGAGGCATCCCTGCCACAGTCGGGAGTCGGACGTGCAGCAAGGGTGGCCACATCAACGACTGCACCCCAGCCAGTGGAGGATGTGCAGGCAATAGGAGGCAGTGCACGGGCAGAGGCACAACAGCAGCAGCAACAAGGTGGGAGCCATGATGGCTCGGGGCCTTCGACATCGGAGGGGCAGGCATCGGCCAGAGGGCAGGAGGACCCGGGACGGGAAGTGTCTTCCGTGTGGCAGCAGTTGGGCCACGCCATAGATGCGGAGCGGCAGCGGGCGGAAGAGGCACGGCTCACAATGGTCAGGGCGGAGAACTCCATGCGGAGGGCCCTGATGCGGGCCGAGTGCCTCGAGGCAATCCGCAGGGAGTTGTAGGTGAACATGTCGACGGCCCTGCGGACCCTCGGGGCCATGGAGGAGGACCACCTCCGGGACATCGAGCAGGAGTTCAATGATGCCCTGGCCCGGAACATCCCTAAGTGAGCCGTCGGACTAGCCCCCTGCCCTTGTAAATAGTTCTGTAGTCAGTGTTAGGTTTCGTTTGGTTTTGCATTTTTTATTGGACCTTTTGGACAATGGGCCACATTTTTGTATATAGTTTTTTTTTATTAGGTAGTGTTATTAGATAGGTTTCATTTCTTCTGTTGGGATCATGGACCCTCGATTGTTTATCTGTATATAGTTGACTGTTGGATTTTCATTTTTTTTAATGATTTACCCATGGAGCGATGGTGTTCGATTTTCATTTTCCATTGGATTTACTTTTGTGGACTGTGACTTTGGACACCTTTCCTTTGGATTATGATTTGTGGTTTAGCATTATTTCACGGACATGCTGTTTTTTTTTTTTTTTAATTCCCATTTTTGTTTGTTTATTTTTGATTCAATTTATGTTGCTTTTAATACATATTTTTCTTCAAACTTCAATGTGTAGTACCATTTCATTGGTTTCATGCATATCATAATATGGGTTTTGACATTCACTGACACCCATTGGGTGTATGTGAGGGACATGTGTTCATTTCCAAACTTGCAATTGGGGTTCTATCATGTTATTGCCATTTCTAAGTGGGTGGATGCAATACTCGGGTGGGTGTTTGGCATTTGGAGGCTGACCATAAGGGCCAGGGATCTAGATTGTGATGACATGTTGGCTGGTGGACATGAGTGGGGGCCTGGTGGAGGGTGCCCCTGGATGCTGGAGGGAGGGGTGCAGGGAGACATGAGTGGGGGCCTGGTGGAGGGTGCCCCTGGATGCTGGGGGGTGGGGGTGCTGGGAGACATGAGTGAGGGCATGGTGGAGGGTGCCCCTGGATGCAGGGGGGTGGGGGTGCAGGGAGACATGAGTTGGACATGAGTGGGGGCCTGGTGGAGGGTGCCCTGGATGCTGGGGGGTGGAGGTGCAAGGAGACATGAGTGGGGGCCTGGTGGAGGGTGCCCCTGCACTGCTGGGGGGTGGGGGTGCAGGGAGGCATGAGTGGGGGGCTGGTGGAGGGTGCCCCTGGATGCTGGGGGGTGGAGGTGCTGGGAGACATGAATGAGGGCCTGGTGGAGAGTGCCCCTGGATGCAGGGGGGTGGGGGTGCAGGGAGACATGAGTTGGACATGAGTGGGGGCCTGGTGGAGGGTGCCCCTGGATGCAGTGGGGTGGAGGTGCAGGGGGACATGAGGGGGTGCCTGGTGGAGGGTGCCCCTGGATGCAGGGGGGTGGGGGTGCAGGGAGACATGAGTGGGGGCCTAGTGGAGGGTGCCCCACAGTGCTGGGGGGTGAGGGTGCAGGGGGACATGAGTGGGGGCCTGGTGGAGGGTGCCCCTGACTGGTGGGGGATGGGGGTGCTGGGAGACATGAGTTGGACATGAGTGGGGGCCTGGTGGAGGGTGCCCCTGGATGCTGGGGGGTGGGGGTGCAGGGAGACATGAGTTGGACATGAGTGGGGGCCTGGTGGAGGGTGCCCCTGACTGGTGGGGGTTGTGGGTGCAGGGAGGCATGAGTGGGGGCCTGGTGGAGAGTACCCCTAGATGCAGGGGGGTCGGGGTCCAGGGAAACATGAGTTGGACATGAGTGGGGGCCTGGTGGAGGGTGCCCCTGGATGCAGGGGAGTGGGGGTGCAGGGGGACATGAGTGGGGGCCTGATGGAGGGTGCCCCTGGATGCTGGGGGGTGGGGTGCTGGGAGACATGAGTGGGGGCCTGGTGGAGGGTGCCCCTGGATGCTGGGGGGTGGGGGTGCTGGGAGACATTAGTGGGGGCCTGGTGGAGAGTGCCCCTGTATGCAGGGGGGTGGGGGTGCAGGGAGACATGAGTTGGACATGAGTGGGGGCCTGGTGGAGGGTGCCAATGGATGCAGGGGGGTGGGGGTGCAGGGGGACATGAGTGGGGGCCTGGTGGAGGGTGCCCCTGGATGCAGGGGGTGGGGGTGCAGGGAGACATGAGTGGGGGCCTGGTGGAGGGTGCCCCACAGTGCTGGGGGGTGGGGGTGCAGGGGGACATGAGTGGGGGCCTGGTGAAGGGTGCCCCTGACTGGTGGGGGGTGGGGGTGCTGGGAGACATGAGTTGGACATGAGTGGGGGCCTGGTTGAGCGTGCTTATGGATGCTGGAGGGTGGGGGTGCAGGGAGACATGAGTTGGACATGAGTGGGGGCCTGGTGGAGGGTGCCCCTGACTGGTGGGGGTTGTGGGTGCAGGGAGGCATGAGTGGGGGCTTGGTGGAGGGTGCCCCTGGATGCTGGGGGGTGGGGGTGCTGGGAGACATGAGTGGGGGCCTGGTGAAGGGTGCCCCTGTATGCTGGGGGGTGGGGGTGCAGGGAGACATGAGTGGGGGCCTGGTGGAGGGTGCCCCTGGATGCTGGGGGGTGGGGGTGCAGGGAGACATGAGTGGGGGCCTGGTGGAGGGTGCCCCTGGATGCTGGGGGGTGGGGGTGCTGGGAGACATGAGTGGGGGCCTGGTGGAGGGTGCCCCTGGATGGTGGGGGTGCTGGGAGACATGAATGGGGGCCTGGTAGAGAGTGCCCCTGGATGCAGGGGGGTGGGGGTACAGGGAGACATGAGTTGGACATGAGTGGGGGCTTGGTGGAGTTTGCCCCTGGATGCAGGGGGGTGGGGGTGCAGGGGGACATGAGTGGGGGCCTGGTGGAGGGTGCCCCTGGATGCTGGGGGGTGGGGGTGCAGGGAGACATGAGTGGGGGCCTGGTGGAGAGTGCCCCACAGTGCTGGGGGGTGGGGGTGCAGGGGGACATGAGTTGGACATGTGTGGGAGTCTGCTGGCAGGTGCCCCACAGTGCTGGGGTGTGGGGGTGCTGGGAGACATGCGTTTGTGGGCAGTAGTGCAAGGTGACATGTGGCTTGGCTGGGGGGCATGGGCATGGTGGATGGGCTGCCTGCGGGACATGTGCAGGGTAGTCCCCTGTGGTGTGGGCCGCCTGCAGGGGCGTGGAGGGTGTCGGTTGAACAGCTAGGAGGACCCACACGGCAGATTAACGTGTAGGCCTGGCCGGCACCCCTGGAATCCACGTAGGCTGCTGGATTCGCGTGTGGAATTTCACTTGCTCCTTGGAATACACGTACCCTGCTGAAATCACTTGTGGAACTTCCCGCGCACCTTGGAATACACGTACCCTGCTGAAATCGCATGTGGAACTTCCCGCGCACCCCGAAATACACGTACCCAGGGTAATCGCGAGCAGAACTTCCCGCGAACCCCGTAATACACGTACCCTGCTGATATCGCGTGTCAGACTACACGCGCAACCCTGATATACACGTACACAGGCAAATCGCACTGCTGGGGGGTGGGGGGGTGGTAGGAAAGAGTGGGGGCGTGGTGGAGGGTGCCCCTGGATGCAGGGGGGTGGGGGTGCAGAGAGACATTAGTTGGACATGAGTGGGGGCCTGGTGGAGGGTGCCCCTGGATGCAGGGGGGTGGGGGTGCAGAGAGACATTAGTTGGACATGAGTGGGGGCCTGGTGGAGGGTGCCCCTGGATGCAGGGGCGTGGGGGTGCAGGGAGACATGAGTGGGGGCCTGGTGGAGGGTGCCCCACAGTGCTGGGGGGTGGGGGTGCAGGGGGACATGAGTGGGGGCCCGGTGGAGGGTGCCCCTGACTGGTGGGGGTGCTGGGAGACATGAGTTGGACATGAGTGCGGGCCTGGCTGAGGGTGCCCCTGGATGCTGGGGGGTGGGGGTGCAGGGAGACATGAGTTGGACATGAGTGGGGGCCTGGTGGAGGGTGCCCCTGACTGGTGGGGGGTGGGGGTGCAGGGAGGCATGAGTGGGGGCCTGGTGGAGGGTTTCCCTGGATGCTGGGGGGTGGGGGTGCTGGGAGACATGAGTGAGGGCCTGGTGGAGAGTGCCCCTGGATGCAGGGGGTGGGGGTGCAGGGAGACATGAGTTGGACATGAGTGGGGGCCTGGTGGAGGGTGTCCCTGGATGCAGGGGGGTGGGGGTTCAGGGGGACATGAGTGGGGGCCTGGTGGAGTGTGCCCCTGGATGCTGGGGGGTGGGGGTGCTGGGAGACATGAGTGGGAGCCTGGTGGATGGTGTCCCTGGATGCTGGGGGGTGGGGGTGCAGGGAGACATGAGTGGGGTCCTGGTGGAGGGTGCCCCTGGATGCTGGGGGGTGGGGGTGCTGGGAGACATGAGTGGGGGCCTGGTGGAGGGTACCCCTGGATGCTGAGGGCTGGGGGTGCTGGGAGACATGAGTGGGGGCCTGGTGGAGAGTGCCCCTGGATGCAGGGGGGTGGGGGTGCACGGGGACATGAGTGGGGGCCTGGTGGAGGGTGCCCCTGGATGCTGGGGGGTGGGGGTGCAGGGAGACATGAGTGGGGCCTGGTGGAGGGTGCCCACAGTGCTGGCGGGTGGGGGTGCAGGGGGACATGAGTTGGACATGTGTGGGGGCCTGCTGGCAGGTGCCCCACAGTGCTGGGGGCTGGGGGTGCTGGGAGACATGCGTTGGTGGGCAGTAGTGCAAGGTGACATGTGGCTTGGCTGGGGGTGCTGGGAGACATGCGTTGGTGGGCAGTAGTGCAAGGTGACATGTGGCTTGGCTGGGGTGCATGGGCATGGTGGATGGGCTGCCTGCGGGACATGTGCAGGGTAGTCCCCTGTGGTGTGGGCCGCCTGCAGGGGCCATGGAGGGTGTCGGTTGAACAGCTGGGAGGACCCACACGGCGGATTCACGTGTAGGACAGGCCGGCACCCCCGGAATCCACGCAGGCTGCTGGATTCGCGTGTGGAACTTCCTGCGCACCTTGGAATACACGTACCCTGCTGAAATCGCATGTGGAACTTCCTGTGCACCCCGAAATACACGTACCCAGGGCAATCGCGTGTGGAACTTCCCGCGAACCCCGTAATACACGTACCCTGCTGATATCGCGTGTCAGAGTACACGCGCAACCCTGATATACACGTACACAGGCGAATCGCACTGCTGGGGGGTGGGGGGTGGTAGAAAGGAGTGGGGGCCTGGTGGAGGGTGCCCCTGGATGCAGGGGGGTGGGGGTGCAGGGGGACATGAGTGGGGGCCTGGTGGAGGGTGCCCCTGGGTGCAGGGGGGTGGGGGTGCAGGGAGACATGAGTGGGGGCCTGGTGGAGGGTGCCCCACAGTGCTGGGGGGTGGGGGTCCAGGGGGACATGAGTGGGGGCCTGGTAAAGGGTGCCCCTGACTGGTGGGGGGTGGGGGTGCTGGGAGACATGAGTTGGACATGAGTGGGGGCCTGGTTGCGTGTGCCCCTGGATGCTGGGGGGTGGGGGTGCAGGGAGACATGAGTTGGACATGAGTGGGGGCCTGGTGGAGGGTGCCCCTGACTGGTGGGGGTTGTGGGTGCAGGGAGGCATGAGTGGGGCCCTGGTGGAGAGAGCCCCTGGATGCAGGGGGTGGGGGTGCAGGGGACATGAGTGGGGGCCTGGTGGAGGGTGCCCCTGGATGCTGGGGGGTGGCGGTGCAAAGAGACATGAGTGGGGGCCTGGTGAAGGGTGCCCCTGTATGCTGGGGGGTGGGGGTGCAGGGAGACATGAGTGGGGGCCTGGTGGAGGGTGCCCCTGGATGCTGGGGGGTGGGGGTGCAGGGAGACATGAGTAGGGGCCTGGTGGAGGGTGCCCCTGGATGCTGGGGGGTGGGGGTGCTGGGAGACATGAGTGGGGGCCTGGTGGAGGGTGCCCCTGGATGCAGGGGGGTAGGGGTGCAGGGAGACATGAGTTGGACATGAGTGGGGTCCTGGTGGAGGGTGCCCCTGGATGCAGGGGGGTGGGGGTGCAGGGTGACATGAGTGGGGGCCTGGTGGAGGGTGCCCCACAGTGCTGGGGGGTGGGGGTGCAGGGGGACATGAGTGGGGGCCTAGTGGAGGGTGCCCCTGACTGGTGGGGGGTGGGGGTGCTGGGAGACATGAGTTGGACATGAGTGGGGGCCTGGTGGAGGGTGCCCCTGGATGCTGGGGGGTGGGGGTGCAGGGAGACATGAGTTGGACATGAGTGGAGGCCTGGTGGAGGGTGCGCCTGACTGGTGGGGGGTGGGGGTGCAAGGAGGCATGAGTGGGGGCCTGGTGGAGGGTGCCCCTGGATGCTGGGGGGTGGGGGTGCCGGGAGACATGAGTGGGGGCCTGGTGGAGAGTGCCCCTGGATGCAGGGGGTGGGGGTGCAGGGAGACATGAGTTGGACATGAATGGGGGCCTGGTGGAGGGTGCCCCTGGATGCTGGGGGGTGTGGGTGCTGGGAGACATGAGTGGGGGCCTGGTGGAGGGTGCCCCTGGATGCTGGGGGTGGGGGTGCAGGGAGACATGAGTGGGGCCCTGGTGGAGGATGCCCCTGGATGCTGGGGGGTGGGGGTGCAGGGAGACATGAGTTGGACATGTGTGGGGGCCTGCTGGCAGGTGCCCCACAGTTCTGGGGGGTGGGGGTGCTGGGATACATGCGTTGGTGGGCAGTAGTGCAAGGTGACATGTGGCTTGGCTGGGGGGCATGGGCATGGTGGATGGGCTGCCTGCGGGACATGTGCAGGGTAGTCCCCTGTGGTGTGGGCCTCCTGCAGGGGGCGTGGAGGGTGTCGGTTGAACAGCTGGGAGGAACCACACGGCGGATTCACGTGTAGGACTGGCCGGCACCCCCGGAATACACGTACCCTGCTGAAATCGCTGTGGAACTTCCCGCGCACCTTGGAATACACGTACCCTGCTGAAATCGCATGTGGAACTTCCCGCGCACCCTGAAATACACGTACCCAGGGCAATCGCGTGTGGAACTTCCCGCAAACCCCGTAATACACGTACCCTGCTGATATCGCGTGTCAGACTACACGCGCAACCCTGATATACACGTACACAGGCGAATCGCACTGCTGGGGGGTTGGAGGGGTGGTAGGAAGGAGTGGGGGCCTGGTGAAGGGTGCCCCTGGATGCTGGGTGTGAGGGTGCTGGGAGACATGAGTGGGGGGCTGGTGGAGGGTGCCCCTGGATGCAGGGGTGTGGGGGTGCAGGGAGACATGAGTGGGGGCCTGGTGGAGGGTGCCCCACAGTGCTGGGGATGGTGGTGCAGGGGACATGAGTGGGGGCCTGGTGGAGGGTGCCCCTGACTGGTGGGGGGTGGGGGTGCTGGGAGACATGAGTTGGACATGAGTGGGGGCCTGGTGGAGGTTGCCCCTGGATGCTGGGGGGTGGGGGTGCAGGGAGACATGAGTTGGACATGAGTGGGGGCCTGGTGGAGGGTGCCCCTGACTGGTGGGGGTTGGGGGTGCAGGGAGGCATGAGTGGGAGCCTGGTGGAGGGTGCCCCTGTATGCTGGGTGGTGGGGGTGCTGGGAGACATGAGTGGGGGCCTGGTGGAGGGTGCCCCTGGATGCAGGGGGGTGGGGGTGCAGGGAGACATGAGTTGGACATGAGTGGGGGCCTGGTGGAGGGTGCCCCTGGATGCAGGGGGGTGGGGGTGTAGGGGGACATGAGTGGGGACCTGGCGGAGGGTGCCCCTGGATGCTGGGGGTTGGGGGTGCTGGGAGACATGAGTGTGGGCCTGGTGGAGGGTGCCCCACAGTGCTGGGGGTGCAGGGGGACATGAGTTGGACATGTGTGGGGGCCTGCTGACAGGTGCCCCATAGTGCTGGGAGCTGGGGGTGCTGGGAGACATGCGTTGGTGGCCAGTAGTGCAAGGTGACATGTGGCTTGGCTGGGGGGCATGGGCATGGTGGATGGACTGCCTGCGGGACATGTGCAGGGTAGTCCCCTGTGGTGTGGGCCGCCTGCAGGGGCCGTGGAGGGTGTCGGTTGAACAGCTGGGAGGACCCACACGGCGGATTCACGTGTAGGACTGGCCGGCACCCCCGGAATCCACGCAGGCTGCTGGATTCGCGTGTGGAACTTCCCGCGCACCTTGGAATACACGTACCCTGCTGAAATCGCATGTGGAACTTCCCGTGCAACTAGAAATACACGTACCCAGGGCAATCGCGTGTGGAACTTCCCGCGAACCCCGTAATACGCGTACCCTGCTGATATCGCGTGTCAGAGTACACGCGCAACCCTGATATACACGTACACAGGCGAATCGCACTGCTGTGGGGTGGGAGGGGGTGGTAGGAAGGAGTGGGGGCCTGGTGGAGGGTTCCCCTGGATGCTGGGGGGTGGGGGTGCTCGGAGACATGAGTGGGGGCCTGGTGGAGGGTGCCCCTGGATGCAGGGGGGTAGGGGTGCAGGGAGACATGAGTTGGACATGAGTGGGGTCCTGGTGGAGGGTGCCCCTGGATGCAGGGGGGTGGGGGTGCAGGGAGACATGAGTGGGGGCCTGGTGGAGGGTGCCCCACAGTGCTGGGGGGTGGGGGTGCAGGGGGACATGAGTGGGGGCCTGGTGGAGGGTGCCCCTGACTGGTGGGGGTGCTGGGAGACATGAGTTGGACATGAGTGGGGGCCTAGTGGAGGGTGCCCCTGGATGCTGGGGGGTGGGGGTGCAGGGAGACATGAGTTGGACATGAGTGGAGGCCTGGTGGAGGGTGCCCCTGACTGGTGGGGGGTGGGGGTGCAGGGAGGCATGAGTGGGGGCCTGGTGGAGGGTGCCCCACAGTGCTGGGGGGTGGGGGTGCTGGGAGACATGCATTGTTGATCAGTAGTGCAAGGTGACATGTGGCTTGGCTGCGGGGCATGGCCATGGTGGATGGGCTGCCTGCGGGACATGGGCAGGGGTGCAGGGTGGTCCCCTGTGGTGTGGGCTGGCTGCAGGGGCCGTGGAGGGTGTAGAGGGAACACCTGGGAGGACCCACACGGCCAATTTACGTGAATTGCTCCCAGCGCACCCCTGAAATACACGTGCCCTGATGGAATCGTGTGTGATACTTCCCGCGCACCCCTGGAATACACGTACCCTGATGGAATCGCGTGTGATACTTCCCGCGCACCCCTGAGATACACGTACCCTGCTGATTTTGCGTGTGATACTTCTCGCGCACCCCTGGAATACACGTACCCTGATGGAATCACATGTGATACTTCCCGCGCACCCCTGAAATACACGTACCCTGCTGATTTTGCATGTGATATTTCCCGCGCACCCCTGGAATACACGTACCCTGATGGAATCGCATGTGATACGTCCCGCGCACCCCTGAGATGCACGTACCCTGCTGATTTTGCGTGTGATACTTCCTGCGCACCCCTGGAAAACACGTACCCTGATGGAGTCGCGTGTGATACTTCCCGCGCACCCCTGAAATACAAGTACCCTGCTGATTTTGCGTGTGATACTTCCCGCGCACCCCTGGAATACATGTACCCTGATGGAATCACGTGTGATACTTCCCGCGCACCCCTGAAATACACGTACCCTGCTGATTTTGCGTGTGATACTTCCCGCGCACCCCTGGAATACACGTACCCTGATGGAATCGCGTGTGTTACTTCACGCGCACCCCTGATGTACACGTACCCAGGGCAATCACGTGTGATACTTCCCGCGAACCACTGAAATACACATTCCCCGCTTGGCGTTTGCTTTTTGGCAGCCCTGTGAACTGGTCCAGGGTTAGCGCAGCCCTTCGCGATGAATTGGGAATTTTCAAGGGTTTTCCTTGCGCGAGGGCATTCTTGGGGGCGTAACTGGCGCTGCTGCAGGGTCGCTGCGCCACGCTGCGCCACAGCTGGTTTTGGAGGCTGGAATCCATGAATACGCTGTGCGATGAAATGGATTTTATCGCACGCGGCTGGCGCAGTGTATCACACGGGGACACTGTGCGCCAGCCGCGTGCGCCACTTTTGTGCGAAATTCTATGAATTACCCTATATATGTTGTATTGACTTTTATCCTATTACATCTTTATTAAGATATGGGTAAGGCAAGGGGTGGTTAGACGGACTGACCTGATGATCATTCGCAGGATAGAACTGAGCGATTGGTTTTCCCTTCCTAAAACTGATTTTATGGGGTGTGGGGCTAGTACCTTACCTGCATTTTCTCAGACATTGCAATTATATGCCTAAAGGTGTATCTCACTGCAACTCGATTTCTTTAAAAATGCTTATTATCCTTTAGGAACACTTTCTCTGTACTATTCTACGCTTAATTATGATCTTGTTTAATTGGCTGGTGGATGTCATCTAGCGGGGCCTGCTCCCATGTTAACATTTGATTGTGTCCCCATATGGAATTTATCCCTTACTCCTGCAGTGTTTATGTTTCATGTTGTTTTGTCTTGTTTGCGCCATCACGCCTGTGGGTCTATTGTGCGCACTATAAATGTAATAATGTAAAAGTAAAAGTAAAGTTTCAGCACCCTTAAACGAAGAGTTATGGAAACTGTTTTTATAAATATATCATGAACTGTGAAGTATTGTATTTGGTCTGTGATTGACAAACCATTATTACATTTATTATGGATTGTATGTTCTTATCATGGCTCACGCCGAAATAAAAGAAAACAAATGAATTAAATCACTGATACAGGCACATGAGATAGGAGGATTGTAAAGCCATAATTCTGAGCTAAAATTGTCCATAAAAAAGCGGGAAAATTACTATTCTAAATGGTTAAGTGCCTACTTTAAAAAAAATAATAATAGGGATGTGTGGCTAACCCTTGAAGGTCATGCTAGAAAGGGAGAATTTAGAGGCTTTGGGGGAGTTATTAGTGCTAGGAATTCCTCTAGGACTATGAATAGTGGTCCCTCTAGCAAGGACTGGGAAGTTCACTTAGCTAATAGATTGGGGATGCACAAAGGGGATACTCCTTATCCCATTGATAATAATATAAGGTGGCAGGTTCGACCTGCTGTTAGTGATCTGATACTAATAATAAAGAAACAGAATAATTCACACGCAGGAGAACCTGATGGGACCTGTAATGCTCTACTCAGAATTAACCCTGAATTGTGGGTGCAGGTTCTTCATGACCTATTTGTAAATATTAGTGTGACTCGTACAGTGCCAGGTTCACGGAAAGACAGCGCAATGTTATCCGTGTATATAAGAAAGGCAGCAATAGCTCCCCAAGTAATCATCGCCTTCCAGTAATTTTTTACATTTACTTTTTTTTTTTTGCCCCTGTCCCCATGTATATGGTCACCTAAATGATATCGCCACGACATTTTCCCGGCGATATTATTTACGGTGACCATATATATGGCAATATTATTACCTGATACCCTCGTGCCCTGCCGCATAAGTAGCCTGATCCGTGACGCTTGCTCTCCCCGTAGCAAAGAGCAGACTCAGAGGTCACGAGTCTCTGCAGCGCAGGGACAACAGTTAAGATCTACCCCCTTGCTTCCAAAACTACGATGATCATAAGTAACCCATGCTGGTGGCAGAGTAAACTCAAAATAAAAGCGATGCCTGAGACTAGGCAGAGTGTATGGTACCACTTATGATCATAGCCAAAAAAACAGGTGCCCACCACTGGTGGAACACTGCCATCCCCTGCACACCAAATTGTCAATGTAATACAATCAACATGTAAAATTGTTTAATTAACCAGAATTAGTCATACATCTTCTTTTTGATAGTCACTTTCAAAAATACACACTATGTCTACAATTTTGAATATATCAGTGAGATAACGCCAATTTATTGTTTGTATCTAATTATATTTTTTAACAAGAAATTAAAAAAGAAAATAATTAATTCAAAGAATCCACAAAACATATATATTCCATGCCCTTCAGATTTCCTGAAACTATAGGAAACCATAGGGGCTATAGTTCTGAATTTTCAAATATTCAGAATGTTCATGAGTCAAAGTGCAAACCGCTTTTCAGAACTTATTTAGTGAAATAATCCATAGTCAACTATACTTTGTATATACATCAAGAAGTCAAGATCTATCATGATTTTTTCTTTAATATTCACCTGATGAAAATCTGGTAAAAACAGTCCAAGCTGTGGGTACTTTGTTCTGCAAGATGCTGGGACCTCCTAATAATGCTAAACAATACTTTGACAATACTCGACATTCCACATCAATACTCCACAATACTCAATGCCCTCCCCCACAACCCCAGTTGCTCTGTAGCTGGGTCAATACTTACACTGCGTGGTTTGCTGACGCTGCTCGGCTGCCACTTCCCCGTCCTGGTCTACTGGACGCCTCATGGACCTCAGGCAGGATATTTCCAAGCAGGCTCATTATGTCCATTCCACTGGTATGCGTTCCTGGTATTTCCCAAAATACGCAAGGGTTCTGCAGCCTCTCAGGTTCTGCGGTGGAGGAATCAGCCTCATGCCGGGCTGGCACAGCCAACCATCCACTCTACTACCAACTTGTTGGGAGGGACTCCCAGGTATGCCAGAGTATGGCTGGGGGTCAGCCTGACTTTGAGGGCCCAACACCCTCCCCAGAATAGATGGAGGTCTCAGCCAACAGCACGTAATACTGGGGTTTATTGTAAATAAAACCAACAGAGATCAATACAAGAAAAGGAGAATCCTCCAATACGTCTCAGCTCTCCATGTTGTGCAGCATTGTTTTGTACGATTATGTTGTCATCACCTGGGACTTCCCCACAAAACCTATCATCACAAGGGATTGGGTTCTGAGAATACTACTACCGATAGAGAACACTATAGAGGTTATTCTACTGGTCCTTGCATGTTAGGTGGCTGGCCTGTCCTGTCCCCAAAAAACGATTACTTTTTTGTAGAGTAAGGGGCTTACCATTCATTTGTACCCTTTGCCATCCACCCCTGGCTGTCTAAGCTGTGATTTGTTCAGGCTTATCTCCCCGGGCCTGGGACTCGATCACATTCTCAGCCCTCTGTACACCTCTTTAAGGTGATGTGAACCATATTGTGTCTGTTTTTTAACTTGTGTGTACAACCTTTGCCTATGAGAATGTGCTCCTCACGTTGCCTCTGCCTTGCTGGGGTCGGCTCCACTTTCCCATCACAGATGACTGTCTATTGTCTCGTTTGGTTGTACCACGTGTTCAGGGACCACAGAATTGAGCTCTGCAGCTCACAATTATGAGGATTTATTCTGGTCCTCTGCAGCTGGTGCCTTTGTCGTCTGGAGATTGGAATGTGTCCACGTATCGATGACCTTGGATGTGAGCCTGCTTCGTGCTCTGTACCATCTCTTCTTCGTGGCTTTTGGGCCTTTTGTAATTTTCCTTAGAGATATAATATGAATTCTACATGTTCATGTTACTTTAAGTATTTTATATGTGAGTCACACTCTGTCCTATCAGGCTCCATATATATGCCTGTAGCCTCATAGGGTTGTTCGTGTTAAGCATCTGCAAGCTTGCTTGGGATCTCTTGTGCCTTGTGGTTCTGCGTTACTGCATCTGTTCTTTAGCTACAGAACTGTATAATCATATTCTTCACGTATATGAGTTTGCGTTTGTGTAATGCGGTGCAGGACTGCGAGTGTGTTTCATGTCTAATGCTGATACATTGTGGTGTCACTAATGCCGTCAGCACCATAGGTTCTTTGTGCTTAATCCAGGTTGTCCATATAGGCGTCACTGTCCATGATCTCTGGTTCTTCTCCTGTACATGTGAAGACTTGCAATGTATTCAGTCTGTATGGCTGACTGAGAGTTTAACTTTCAGTGTACTTGTCAATCATTGGTGCACCCGGTAGCTGTCCGAAATAAGATGGGCGGCTGCATGCATTTCTGGCTCTCCGTCTCAACATGAATCTGTGGGTGAGGAGGGGCACCCCCAGGACCCTCCCTTCACTGTTCTACCACAACAAACCGGTCGCTCCAAGTTCATCGCACCTGGAACAAGAGGAAAGTCGTTGAAGCTGGTCGCTGCGCTTCTCCACCACTTTGAATTTGCTTTCGCTTTCAACCAGATCAACACTGGATTGTATCCTAGCTAAAGTTCATCACTGCTAGGCCTTAAGCATCTGCTCAAGGCTGGGACACAAACCAAATCACAGGAGAGTCACACGCTGATTTTGACCGGGGTTACAACCACAGCTAGACCCAGCTAGCTCTGGAATTGCCCCCTGATCGATCTCACATCAATACACTCAAGATCACCTCTTCGAAGACCATTGTCCGCTGACTAGAACCATTTTAGTGTCACTCATTGACCCTCCCTAGCGGATAAAGCCCAACCCGGCCTGGCTAACTGCAAAGCATACCTGGGACCACCCCAACTTGCCCTTCTACCGCACAGAACACCCACCTTTGCCCATACTTGATGCCTGCTTGCTGGTTGTGTCAACATGATCCAACATGCCTAAACTAAACTTGATCCGCTCACATCTACATTCAAAACCAGTTCTGACCTTGTCAGCACACCAAGAACTGAATCCAGGTACTGTTGACTCTGAACTGCCCCCTCAGTCCACTTGGACACTATAGACTTTTTAGGCCTCAATCTCTCATTCTTTCATCCTTATATCCTTTTTTGTGGGTAGTACTTTACTTACTACCTCTAGAACTACACTCAGACTGCTACATTCTCCAGTCTGTTGTATCTGGTCTGTTCTTCCTTTATGGTGAGTTTTTGTGCAGTGTTTCTATTCATTCTATGTGCTGATGGTGTGTTTGATTAAAGTGTTTATATTTGTATAGCACCTTGATTGGAAATTCCCTTTATTTTAGACTGGGGTTGTGTTGTTTGGGTTACTACTGGTTCACCTTCACACCCCTCTTAAGAGCATAATCTTCCCTCGACACACGTTACCAACGAAGGTGAAGAAGGTATGTCTTTTAACTGTCTCTATTTTACCGTTACGATTGCAATGGGTTTTGGTTTCTAGCAGTATTGAGTGTGCCATTTTATCCCTACTCATCCTTGCGCTCCTGCTGAGCAGAATCCAATTTGCCACATTATCAGAGAGTAGTGTGCGTAAATCCACCTTCCTGATTGGCTGAGCAGAATGTAATGTTGAATAAAAGGTGCTAAATTAAGTTGGTTAAATCCTTAAAATGAATTGCAAACTGATCCTCATAAACGCTGGAACAAAACAGCATTGCATTGAGTTTTGATTACTAGAAGTGTGAGGGTTCAGTGGGCCATTTCATCCCTACCCATCCTTGTGCTCCTGCGGAGCAGAATCCAATTTGCCACACTATCAGAGAGTAGTGCCCGGAAATCCACCATCCTGATTGACTGTGCAGAATGCAATGCTCCATAAAAGATGCTAAATTTAGTTGGATAAATCCTTAACATAAATTCCATACTGATCTTCAAAAATGCTGGAACAAAATGGCAATAGAAGCTTGAAAAGAATTACGGTATCAGGACACCTTCAGCACAAATATAAAAGAAAATGGGACCTCACTTTCCCTAAAGCTGATCTGCTCCAGATAATTAAGAATGTCAGTGCCTCAAGGGCCCCGGGACCGACGGCCTCACCAACTTCACTATAAAGAAAAATCCAGAAATATGGGCAGAGTTTTGCGAAGAGCTCTTTACCCGAATCTGTAGAAGATGTGAAACTCCAAACTCCTGTAAGACTGCAATAATAGTCCCCATCTTCAAAAAAGGAAATTGCCTTGAGCCCAAAAACTATCGACCGATAGTGCTCTTGGACGTGCTAGGCAAAGTGTACGCAACCATGCTCCAACAGAAACTGTCACAATGGATTGTCAATAGCAACCACACTGATGTACGACAGACGGGCTTCGTAAAAGGTGTCGGCTGTGGCCTAAACCTTTTGCTAATAAATTTGCTAAAGATGGAAGCAATTAGAACTGGAAGAAAGGTCTATTTAGCCCTGATAGACTTCTCCCATGCTTTCGACTCAATCGACCGAGAACTACTGTGGACAAAGATGACCAATTGGGGATGTCCTGAGAGTCTACTAGCTGCCATTAAAGAAATTCACACTGCTACCACCATCAGAGTGCGCCTTGACCAACGCGGATCTCTTACAGAGGAAATTAACACCTTCTGCGGAGTTAAACAGGGCTGCCCTCTGGCAGCGATCATATTTAACTTGTTTCTCTCGGACATTGGCATGTCAATTACGAGCCTCGAACTGTGGAAACAAAGAAATTGACATGAGGCCGGGAAGCCCAAAAGGAAACACACCAACACAGGTTACAAAGGACATACAAAGCGCTTTATTTCAAAGTTACAAAGTTACCAAAGTCAATTGACATGCGAATAGCTATTCGGCCCTCTGACTAACACACGAACCTTCAACGTTAGGTTCGCACTGAAAGTGGGAGAGACCGATCATCGGGATGCTTGGGTTTTTATACATTTAGTACTGCATTGGCCAGCCCTCTTACAAGTTAACCATTTCTGGAACCATGGCTAGGGTTCGTAGCCAGGTCGAACACACAATTTCCATACATTAGATCAGTTCCGCTGATACGGTTACATATTTACACATAGGTTTAAACAGAGGACAGGGTCTTAGTTCATGACCCTAACAAGTAGCCTGCAGACATATTATTCATTCACGTGTGCGGAGGTCACCATGGCCGAATTCTTACTCGAAATGTCATTCGGCCTCCATTTTGTGATTCAGGGTGACTTCCACACTGCAAGAGTACCTAAAATGGCGGCTAGATTCAAGATGGCGGCTTACACAATACATTAAGGTCAAGACCTTTGCCGCGGAACCTATGTACATGGTATCCTTTAGACAGCTTGGCGTAGGCCAACATACATTTAAACGATGCGATTGGGGTCATAATATTATATCGATTTCCACAGACCCTCCTTTTGGCCTATGCCAAGTGCTAAAACATTATTTCCTAATACTTTTGAAAATACTTGAAGGCATTAGCATCCATAGGTTCCACATCATTGTCTGAAATGTCAATAGCCATAAAGTTGTTCATAAGAACTCCTTGCAACATGAATTCTTTAGATGCTGTCTTCGGGGTATATATTCTACGCCCTATTGCGCTCATAACTTGGGCACAACATCCCCCTATCATTCCGCATATACTCGGGAGGCATTGAAAACAGCAGCAAAGGAATAACAGAGTCCCTAAAATACCTAAAATAACAGAAAGCACCTTCCACCCCCAAAATCGTAGAGAATCCCAAAACCAAGTACTAAGGCTCCAGTCTCCTACAGGGATATGGACTTCAGAACTAAGAGTGTGTAAATTCTGAATTGCTTTGAATATTGTTGGTGAAGAATCTGGTACGAAAACACAGCAAGCGGACCCCACTAATTTACATACTCCACCTCGTTCAGCTAAAATGACATCTAATGCCATTCGATTTTGAAGTGCTACCAATCTTATCGCCTTTTGCTCTAAGGTCATATTGTAAAGTATGTCCGTGGTCCGGTTGATTGTTTTCTCCAACACCCTCGCTAATCCCCTGATGTTTTCTGAATTTGCTATTTGTCCCCAGAAGGGAACTACTGATTTGGCTATATCCCCGAACACTTGTCCAGGGGTATCTCCATCATTATCCCGTCGCGGGCGAGCCTTAGATACCTCTAAGGTACTGGCTATAAATACACCTGGTAACAATATCCCTAAATAACAAGTCCCCTGCCAATCCTTGGGCAGCCAGGGAAAAGCTAAACTACCACACACAAAATAAACCGGTCCCCCTACATACAAAGGCCTATTTTCCCCAGTCAAATTTACAATATTTATACACGGCTCGAAATCTCCCATTGGCCTAGTGCCGTTTCTTTGTACACAGAAAGGGACAGAATCAGGACTATGATTTACAGAATAAGAAGGAGGCATGGCATCCTTATTGCCTATCGGAGCCATCTTGAAAGAAACTAGATTTTGAAAAGGGAAAGAAAGTTTATCAGACGGCCTAATAGAAGCGATATTAGGTCTACTCCTATTTGCGAAAAGCGAGCATCCCAGGGGAGTCAATTCACGTTTTTCAAATTCATTCAAATTAGTCCCATCGAAGTTCCCTGAGATGCTATCATTCCATCGGCCAAAAAAGAGTGCTCTAAGAGAGGCATAGCAAGAGGTTGTTAGAGGTAAGGGATGTATATACCATCCCAGTCCCTTGTTCCCATGTTGTGGTAAGTGAGTGCAGACCCAACAATTACTTCTATTAAAAATAGCATGCGTAGCATTCATCACTATCATCAAAGTGTTATTATAATATTTCTGTCTATGCCGAGAGTCCCTAGGGGACAGAGTGTGAAGGTGTACAGAGGGAGTCAAAACAGTTGGTACAATTTTGGTCGGTAACAGAGGCTTCAAAGGATAAATTTCTTCAAAGTACCAAAGTCCCACAGCAGCAGTTGCAAAACTAACAATAATCAAAACGAGAACACAACAGTACGTTTTCGGGGCCCAGGCACATTGTCCATTGTTCGAATTGGTCACCTCCTTATTTAATAGTTCAATACGAGGAGCAGCGGTGAAGGCGGCAGGCATCATGGTTATCCCGATCGACGACCCCAATGTTCGTTGCTGGCGGCACTTCGGCCGCGCGACTTCTTAGTCCTTCCCAACCCTGGCCAACAGAACCCCCCCTTTTCTTTGTTCCAAAAAAAAGGGAAGACGATAGTATTTCAATCACTCCTTTTTCTTCCAGATGCACGATACTCGTGCGGCGATTTTATTTGCGCGGTCGAAGGTTGTACCGGATGGTACCCAAGTTTGTTGAATCCGAAAGCAAAGTATCGTCGCTCCCTGAGGGGAGCGTCGTATCAGTAGCGACGGAAGTCGCAGAGCTCGAAACAAGGTTTTCCGGAAGTGATTGATCAAGGGAGTGCGGAGACAAAATGGACGGCTCCCCGAGCTCCTCAGGCTCAGAGAACTTCTCCGACGTACTCACAACGCTGCCTGCTACTCCGAGATCAGAGAGTGTAGCACCAGCGAGGGGTTCTGTTTCTTCTGTAACGTGTGGCGCCGGGTGAGGGATCTTCTTAATATGTGTTGCGTGTATCCAGTTCTTCTTTCCTGCCACCCGTACTGCCGTCCTGGTGACCAATAAAACCTGGTAGGGTCCCCGCCAGCGAGGCGCGAGACAGGAAGACCTTTCGTAGGCCTTCACCAGGACCCAGCTGCCGGGCAATATATCGTGTCCTGGGCCCGTAAACCGTACAGGTAAGGCAGCGTTCACCTGGTGGTAAATGAAATACAGATTTTTAGTCAATTGATTACAATAGTCTATGATCAATACATTCTCCACATCCCTTAGGGCTTTAGGTTTAGGGAGACCCCAAATATTAGCAGGCCTTCCCATTATTACCTCGAATGGAGAGAGCCCAGTTCTAGTCTGGGGTGTGGTGCGCATAGCTAACAACAGAATAGGTAAAGCATCTGGCCATTTTAATTTAGTGTCGGCACATGTTTTTGCAAGTTTGTTTTTCAAAATACCATTGTGTCTTTATACCAACCCCGCACTTTGAGGGTGCCTAACTGAATGAAAACGTTTCTCTATCCCACAGGCAACACATATTTGCAACATTACGGCTGCGATGAAGTGGGGGCCGTTGTCCGACCAAATTATCCTCGGGAGCCCAAATCGAGGAAAATAGTCTTTTACCAAGATCTTTGCGGTGGTCATGGCGGTAGCATCTTTGACGGGGAAAGCCTCGACCCATTTGCTAAAAGCACAAATGATAACAAGAACATATTTCAAGTTATTACATCGCTCCATTTCAATAAAATCAAGGTGAATGGTTTCAAAGGGGACAGAGGGGGGCCCGAAACTTCCCCTTGGAGTCACTGTCCCTTTACCCACATTGTGCTGCAGGCAAATCATACAGTTCTGGGTGTATCTTTTTGCAGTTTCCAAAATTTTATCATTCACCCAAACCTGCTGTAATATCTTCGCAATTTGCTGGGCACACACATGTGTTGGACCGTGTGCCATCGTGACCATTGCTAATACATAAGAATCAGGAAGCAACCATTTCCCGTCAGATGCGTCCACCCAACACCCTTCGTCATCCAATTTCCCCATGCCTTCAGCCCATTTCCTAGATTCTTCAACAGAGGCATCAGTCTGAATATCTCGCACAGATCCAATGCCTTCATCTATTATACAACCATCTCTCACTTCCCTCGAGGTGTACATGTCTGTGCTAAGGTCTGTAGCTGTTTGTCTAGCTATCAAATCTGCAAAAGCATTTCCTCTTCCCACATTGTCTATGACCTTGCGATGTGCTGCACATTTCATGATTGCTAATTGTTCAGGGAGTGAGAGCGCTAAAAGTAGTTGTACTATTAAGGGACCATGCTGAATCTTGGTCCCGTGTGAGGTCAGAAACCCTCTTTCCGACCACAGTTTTCCGAAATTGTGAGCCACCCCAAAGGCGTACTGACTATCCGTATAAATGTTAACTCTATGCCCTTGGGAGAGCTCACAAGCGCGGGTCAACGCTATAATCTCTGCGGCCTGCGCGGAGTTATGCGGAATCCTTTTAGTTTCTACGATCTTGTTCAAAGTAGTAACTGCATAAGCAGCTGTAGATGTGCCATTCGGAAGTTTAAAACAGGAGCCATCACAAAACAGCTCCCCTTCCGCATTCTCCAAAGGAGTATCTGAGAGGTCTATTCTGCCCTTTGTTTCTTGTTCGGTGGCATACAGGCAGTCATGTGATCCGTCATCGCCGCAAGCAGTAGTTTGCGGGAGAGGCAAAAGTTCAGCCGGATTGAGAACACAACACCTTTTAATTTGGATATGAGGAGCAAATAGAACTAATTCGTACCTGGTCAACCGGGCAGAAGTAAGGTGTTGTGTTTGAGTTTTATTCAATAGAATATCGACAGAGTGAGGTACCATCAAAATTAAATCGTGGCCTAGGACCATCCCCTCACTCTGTTTTACAGACGCAGCGGCAGCAGCAACAGCGCGCAGACATCGCGGCAAAGCGCATGCAACAGGATCGAGGGCGGAGGAATAATAGCCGCACGGCCTACTCTTCCCTCCATGTTCCTGTGTTAACACAGACAAAGCACATCCATTACATTCATGCACAAACAACACAAAGGCCTTATCGTAATTTGGTGTACCCAGAACCGGTGCTGAACACAGCGCGGCTTTGAGAAGCTCAAATGATCGTTGATGTTCCGATTCCCATGGCAATGGCAGAGAAATGCCCTTCTTCGTCAAAGCCAACATCGGTTTTACCACTAGGGCAAAGTTCGGGATCCACAGTCTACAGTAGGACGCCATCCCTATCAGGGCTCTGACTTCCTTCTGTGTTTTTGGGACAGACATGCCAGAAATGTGTTTTATTCGTTCAGGTGTCAATCTTCTCCCCTCCTTTGACAGGAGGTAGCCTAGATAGGCAACCTCCTGACAACAATATTGAAATTTCTTAAGTGAAGCTTTGTGACCATTTTCAGCTAGATGAACAAGCAACAATATAGTGCCTTCTTTACAAGCTTTCTCAGAGTCTGCAGCCAGGAGCAAATCGTCTACATATTGAAGCAGCGTGCAAGTAGGTGGTAATTCAAGGGTGTCGAGCTGCTCTTTTAAGGCTCTACTATAGATACTAGGACTTTCAGTATACCCTTGAGGTGCCTTTGTGAATGTAAACGAGCGTCCACCCAAGGTGAACGCAAACAAATACCTGCTCTCCTCATGTATCGGAATACTAAAGAAGGCGTTTTTTAAATCTACGACACTAAAGTGTGTAGCCGTAGCAGGGATCATTGTTAAGATCGTTGTTACATCAGGCACGATTGGAAATTGTGGGGCTACTACCCGGTTAATAGCACGAAGATCTATTATAAACCGGTACGGAATTGCATTGTCGCCTTTCTTATATACTGGCAAGATCGGGCTATTACATAAGCTACCTGTAATCTCTTCGATCACTCCACGATGTACAAAATCGGAGACAATGCATTTCAGAGCGCGCTCTCCTTCAATTGAAATTTTATATTGCGGAATGCGCGGTAGCTTAACCCCATGTTTCAATATTATCTTAACAGGTTCGATGTGCAATATCCCGACATCATTATCGTCTATTGCCCACAAACATTCTGGGACAATGTCGAATTCGGGAGGTAGAGGTCGGGTCAAGTATTGGGAGTTAAAGGGTTGCTGTGGTGAAACTGTTAATCTTATTCCGTCAGGGGAACAATGAATCACTGCATTCAGTTTCTTCAACAAATTCAACCCCAGCAAATTTTCTCCACAGTTTGAAGTAAGAAGAAAAGGGCACTGGTCTGTAAAAGGACCCAAAGAAACGGATACCGGCGCAGAAACCGGACAAACAGTTGGTATGCCAGAAAACCCTATAGAAACGTTTGTTTGCCCTGACAGTGGGATGTTTGGAACCCTCGAATGGTCGATGGAGCACTTTTGTGCTCCAGTGTCGATCAAGAACTGATGTTTCCTATTCCCCACCAATAATTCAACATAGGGGCCCTTCTGAATAACGGGAATAGGTAAAGGTTCCAAACGCTGCTTCGGGCAATCCTAGTAAGGCAGAACTTCATCAAAGGGAAGTTCCTCAGAAAGATAGGCGGCGGAAGGGTGATCAAATATATTTCTCGAGTCCATACTCGGAGTCTGATTTTCCCGTGAAAAAGGTTGCTGGGGATCTTGTAGAAGCTGACCCCTATCAGGGCCCCCTGCTCCGGGGCGGCCCCTTGGTCGCCTACCCATACCTCCAAATGTGCCTCCTGACCTCTGACGAAGGGCAGGGCACTGTGCTCGCCAGTGACCTTCCTGGCGGCAATAAGCACACTGATTAATATTTATAGAATTTGGAGGGGTATTTCCTCTTGGAATGTACTGACCTCTAGTCTGTGTCGTACCTCCTCTGGGGTTCCTGACAATTTGCTGCAACAATACCTTAGTCTTTAGGTCACCCCTTCTTTTTTCGATTTTCTCTTTTTCATTATTAACCCGATTCTCGTAATACTGAGCCATATGCAAGACCTCTGACTGAGATTTTGCCTGCCAAGCGCTCTCTGAGGACATAATTTGTGACTGGATGTCGGGCAACAATCCACGCACAAATTTGTCCACAAACAACCTCTTCCCCGACTCTGTACCTAAATCCTGTCCACTGAAGTCGGAGAACACCTGTTCGAATCTATTAAAGAATTCAGTAGTACCTTCAGTTTTCCCTTGGACGCAGGCCGTAAGCTTGTCCCAAATAATCCTTTTTTCTGGGATTATAGTTTTTAATTTGGCAACTATTCTATCGGGTAAAGTGAGTATTACCTGGGGTGGTTTCTCACCAGCTGGTCGTTCCCCATCTATTCTAATTAAGTTTACCCATGTATCCCCTAACCCCGGCACATCATCTATTGTTCGTACCTGTTTCCATACATCAACAGGTAAAAGCACTGGAAACAATAAATCCATGTCACTTAAGGTGAACACAGAAGACTGCAAGACGGATTCTATTTCTTTATAAAACCCTGTCGGGTTTTTCCTAATATCAGGGACTGATTGTCTAATCGTGTTCACTTCCTGTCGGGAGAACGGGACGTGAACAAACTGCGATACGTAATGTGCAGGGATATCCACCGCGGCAGCACCAGTCGCCGCGTTGGCGGGGATTTCTAATTTTGGGACAAGGGTCGGAGGGACCTCTCTCATAGGCAACTGAGATATAGGGACCTCCGACTGCTTACTGAGCAATAAGGCCAGATCGAGCGCTAAAGCAGCTGTAGAAGTGTCGGGCGAAAAAGTTCTTTTACAAATACCCAATAACTCTATGGGGCAACCAACCTTCTTCCTTATACATTCCTCCTGTAAGTGCTGTACCATCACTTGGATTACCTTCCTTTGCATCTCTACCGTGTATTGACTATATGTGTCATACACCTCATCTGGCGATATCGATGAATCCGAGATCCATCGAATCGCATCTCTAGTACAAATCCGTACTTCCTCAGGTGCTGATCTTCGGCACGAAAGGAACCGTTTCTGTGCATACATCCTGTCGTCCTCATCATCCTCGTTTTGTAACCTTTCAAAATCCCTCCTAAACTCAAACAATCTGTCAACATGTCCATATACTTTCTGCTCTGTATCCCTTGAAAGTGCCAAGGCATTCAGATCTCTCACCCCTTGTGGGAGATCCGAAGTCTGCAATCTACCCCACATTACACCTAAATGAATCCCCAGTCCTTCAATAAAAACTTTTTTCTCGGGAAAATCGTGCAAATTAGATAATGTTGAAAGTACATCAGTTTGATCACCTTTTTCCATGCAATGTTTAGCCCAAGCAAATAGTTCCTGTTTCCTGGCCGCAGGAACAGTACTACGAGTCACAATTTTCGACCCTGCACCGGGATCTGATTTAGTGAACACGGGACTCCCCAGAATCGGAGGTGTAGGTGAACCTAACAAGGGTGCAGGGGAAAGAGGTAATGTAATAGACGAAATAGACAGAGGAGCGACAACCAAAGAACTAGGGGCAGGAGGCTGCGCAGGAGGAGTAGGAATAACGATAGGAGCAATAGCAGGAACGGGCAAGGTGCCCACAACAGGAGCATACGGAGGTGGCGCTGAAGAATCAGGCCTCCGTTCGTTTAATATTTTCTCAATAAACTCCTCGGAAACATGGAAATCTTTAGAGGGGTACATTTTCTGGACACCGAGCGAGAAAGCTCTATCCATCTTCTGGGTTTCATCTAATCGTTTTTCCTTGTCATACAACAATGCCTTTTCGGCATTCGTTTTATGACGTCGTGCATGTTTATCCCTACTTTTAAGCACATCAAAGGCTGCTGGCCTAGCCTTCTTTTTAAGCAAGATCGACTCTAAGTATTCAATACGGGGGATCTCAAAGCTACCATTGACTGGCCACTGAAATTCGGAGGCATTTCTGGTCTGTCTGTGCCAAATGTCATTAAATACAATACTACCAATGCCATACTTACAGTACATAGTACACGCCGGCGACCCCTCCTGTGGTGCCGGACGGCTAAATTCCAAAGATTGTCGATCGCTGCGGAACAGAACCCTAAAGCAGCTAGACAATTTCCCAGGCATTTCTCAAAAAATTGGTGTTACCTGGTCCAATAATTGTGTCTGCAGATACAATACGCCAAATTCAAATTGTCAGGGTTAAATTAAGAGCCGGGTCACGACTGCACCTGACCAAACCTAAGGAGGACCGTACGGTTTACAAAGGACTTCAACTAACAAATTTTACCTGCGTTCGGTGGTTTCGGCAAATCTGCCCGCCTCGGAATTGGACCCTCGTCAAGATGCCGTGTCAGACCGCACGACTATCGCCCAAGGATCGGATCGTGCAGCGCTGCCGAGGTATCGCGTCTCGATCGGTCGGGCCCGCAGAATCACACCGTCCGATCCCGATTCGATAGTCTGCGTCAACCTTCAATGATCCGGCATCAATCTTGAGGGTCCCTATTCGGGCGCCAACTGTGGAAACAAAGAAATTGACATGAGGCCGGGAAGCCCAAAAGGAAACACACCAACACAGGTTACAAAGGACATACAAAGCGCTTTATTTCAAAGTTACAAAGTTACCAAAGTCAATTGACATGCGAATAGCTATTCGGCCCTCTGACTAACACACAAACCTTCAACGTTAGGTTCGCACTGAAAGTGGGAGAGACCGATCATCGGGATGCTTGGGTTTTTATACATTTAGTACTGCATTGGCCAGCCCTCTTACAAGTTAACCATTTCTGGAACCATGGCTAGGGTTCGTAGCCAGGTCGAACACACAATTACCATACATTAGATCAGTTCCGCTGATACGGTTACATATTTACACATAGGTTTAAACAGAGGACAGGGTCTTAGTTCATGACCCTAACAAGTAGCCTGCAGACATATTATTCATTCACGTGTGCGGAGGTCACCATGGCCGAAGTCTTACTCGAAATGTCATTCGGCCTCCATTTTGTGATTCAGGGTGACTTCCACACTGCAAGAGTACCTAAAATGGCGGCTAGATTCAAGATGGCGGCTTACACAATACATTAAGGTCAAGACCTTGCCGCGGAACCTATGTGCATAGTATCCTTTAGACAGCTTGGCGTAGGCCAACATACATTTAAACGATGCGATTGGGGTCATAATATTATATCGATTTCCACAGAACCTTTACCCCAAAAATACATGGCTGTGCTCTAAGCTGGATGCTGTATGCGGACGACTTAATCTTGTTAGAATCTTGTTAGATACCACCCCAATCGGCCTACAGCGTTAAATGAGTGCAGTGGAACGTTATGTGGAAACCAATGGTCTGCACATCAATAACACAAAAAGTGAAATTCTGACGCTGCAAAACCTGCAAACGGGCCGCCATCAGAAAAACAACAAATTTAGATAGCATCTGGGAAAAGAAAAACTTACCACGGTGGAAAGCACTAGATATCTCGCCATGCAAATTAACACAAACATAAATGATAGCCCTTGGATGGAGATTGCGAAAATAAAATGCCGACACTTTGCCTCTCAAGCACTGATCCTAAACAAAAAATACGGGAAGTTCTCTCTTAAGCCAGTGATAACCTTTTACCAGCAGAAGGTTGTCCCGTCCCTCATATATGGAGCTGAAAATGCTTTTGGATGCCCAGTTGAATTCTGGCCAACCCTAGAACACATCTTCTGGGTAAAAACTTTACATCTACCAAATAGCATCCCAACAGCCTGCCTACGTTATGAGTTAGGCTTGATTTCTATTGAGACACTAATCACGTGGAATGCCCTGGCCCTATTTAGGAAAACTACACTGCCAGACGCTGCTCCACAATTTAAAATACTGAGCAAACCTGGAAATGCGAACCCAGACTGTCTGTTAGCTTTATGGTTTAAGAAATGTGAAGAGCTTCTGACCATGTATGAGACCAATACCAAAACACTGCAGGACAATCCGCTGTTGGTAAAGAAAAAGATCTGGGAACTCGATTGGATCTAAACCAGCGAAGAACGAAGGACTTCCAAAACAATGAGGGACGCTCCTAGTGAAGCAAGAGCGTTCAATAAACTGCAAAATTATGTGGTCTTATTCCCAGACAACAGGAGGAGAGCCACATACATGAGATTCCGCCTAAACCTGATTAGAACTAAAGATCGAACAAAGAACTGGGCTGGAAAGGATAAGTCTAACATCGTATGTAGGTTTTGTAAAGCCTGCGACGAAACGCTTAAACACCTGGTCTTATTCTGCCCCTTCTTTAGATCTCTAAGAACTAAACATCTTGGCTAAATGTTAAATGAATATCCACTGAGGAACGCCTAAGAATGGTGGCAGCAGATGTTCATGGGTTCAAACACAAAACTGTTTTTGCATGAGATTGAAAGGAGCCTTGAGATATCTGACACCGAAGCACAAGGACATTAGGGTAGTGTCTAACATGGCTTAGTCATCACACAAAGCAATTTAATCACTCCCTGACAAGGCTCCTTTGGCACTAAAGACACAAACCGTGTCAAAAGGACGGAACTTTATCTCATGCACATGTTTTGTCTTGTTTTGTCTTGTTTTGTTTTCTATTGGGTCTGGACTACCTCGAAATGTTTTAAAGGTTTGTATAAACCAATAAAATAAAAAAATAAAAAATAAAAGAATTTCATTTGATTTTCAAATTAATTCGACCAGAGCCAATTCAGAGGTCATCTTTCATGGGTTAGTCTGATCCTACTCTCTACTTTGCATTCGTGAGGATGTTCACTTCACATGCATGATGGGACCATTGCTTCCAGTGATGCTGCACTAAAACAGGTTTGGCATTTTTACTCTGACTGTATTTCAATGATTCACGAGGGGAACCACCGCTGTAATGTTCAAGTGTGTATACAAATTCCCCATCACATTTCAATCCAGAGACAGGCCCTTTCCCACTGCTTAGCCCATGCCACGGAATGTGTGGGGGCACTGACACCATAGTCTGCACAGCTGACGGGAGGAGGATCTGAACAGAATCCCTCTTCTTTCCATTGCTTTCCACAGCCAGTTTGTAACATTACATGAGGATGGGCCTTGCAAAATGCTGTAAACGTGTCTGAGATTTCTAATGCCATGTAACATACAAAGCTGTTGCCAATCTGGGGACCCTTGCTTGCATTGCAACGGCTTTGGGGGTGTCCAGTACGAACCCGCACGATACAGCATGGGGTAATCCAGCAACACATGTTGTGTAGGATAATGTGGACCACGTAACAGGCTCTGACATTAGAAATAATGTACTGACACAGCATGTGCCCTGTATCATTCAGCGGTTCCCTACTCTACTGACGTCAGACTGCACAGCCTTAAACTACTGTTTATTAAAGGGTGACAAACTGAGGTTTGACAACTTGTCAAGGTCGGATCCAATATTTCCTTGTGGTAACATTGGAAAGGCTGAGCTCTATAATACAATTCAAAGGATTCTGCTTTCAGGCTTCACACGTTATAATGAGCCATAGCCTGGGAAACGGTGTAGAGCAAATGCTCTTTCCTTCTGCATAACCTATAATTAGAGCAAGTCATCCTGCTGACAGTTCTTGTGGCATCATGTTACAAAGTGTTAGGTGCCCCAGCTTCCCTGTAATTACTATCATTGCCATATGCCTCACACCAGTCTTTGTCTATCTGTGCTACATTTGCACAACCTGACAATGCAAAGAGGGTTGACACCATTGCGAGTATGTTTTGGCATAGATACCACGTTAATGAAAGAGGGTGGAATTCCGGAAGGTTCCAATTTTAAGGAAACAAGTCTGCCTACTACAAACTCTAGACATAATAGACATGTTTTACATTTCCGAAAAGGCCAGTTTCAGAACGCTTGCAAACAGACATTACGAATTACCGTTATTGTGTTGTGTGACCCTCCCAAGTTTGTTGCCCCTTTAAGGGAATGTGTCCCTCCCATGTGTAGTGCCCTTTTAACACAGGCCATGACTCTGTCACGGCCAAAGCCAGGGGTGGACTGGGAAATAAAAGAGGCCCTGGAAATAATTACTGGGGACCAAAAGAGGCCCTGGAAATTATGTTCAAAGTGGCCCCATATGACACATTTTCAGCAAACCCAATGCTTTTCCTATGAGAAAATGTGGAAATACCACACAAAAGAGGCCCAGGGTGCAGAGGCCCACCGGGAAATCTCCAGAGTTCCCTATAGGCCAGTCCACCCCTGGCCAAAGCTAATAAAAGGAGCCCCTGCAGACACATGCATCGGAACGGCTTCAGACTCCCAAAGAGGAATGACTGGTCCGTCTCTCATTTAGGCCTGCAGGCCATCATACTGTGGGACCTTCAAGCCAGCAAGGTGCCAAGGGTCCACATGGTCATGGGTATGGTCCGCCCTGCCCCCACTAAAGACTGGGTGTCCCCCGGGCACCCTCTAAGGTGCTGATGACCCATAGCAGGCTCCCATATACCAATGGCGATTAAGAAGAACCCCGTGGGGCTCACTGTCCCCGCTGCTCCTGAGGTTTCTTTTTCTTCTTCCTTTTTTTTGATGAAGGAAGGAGGGAGGGAGCTGTCCCCCGTGGGGGGAAAGAATGCGGCTGGCGGCAGCCATCGCAGCAAATGAGGAAAGGAGGAGCGTCACCCCCACGCTGTCGGGATGGAAAGGGGAGAGCATGCTGGCCGCCCTGCCAACGAACCCTCATGGCCGCGGCCCTATGAGAGGAGGGTGCTTGTGCGGCCAGGGTGGGAGTCAGCTCACAGCCTCCCTGCAGCATCCGCCGAAAGAAGAGAGGGAGAAGGCAGTTGGGCGGCCGCTGCTGCTGAACATGGTGGGTATAGCAACAATTGCCCCAAAGGAAGGGTGAAACCGGGGACCTGTTGGTGGATCCTCCTTGGCCATGGCCCTTTGTGAAGAGGGTGCTTGTTCGGATAGGAGAGGGTCAGCCCACAGCCCCTGTGAGCCTTGGAGTCCCTGTGGCATCCAACGCTGTGAGGGAGGAAAGGGACATCAATCGGTTGCAGCCGCAAGAAGAAATGGAGCCGCCCCAAGAACAGGGAGAGCCCAGCTGCAGCAGTGCTGACCGCTGCCAACTAAGACATCTCCAGCCCAATGGGCAATAAGGGTCACTAACATGGCTCTATGTATGGCACCAGCCCTGGGCTGGCGGCGGGGAACTGCTGTCCCCACCGGTAGTGTGCACAACCCAGAAGTTGGCGAGGTCAAGTGAGAGAAGTGTGGAGGTGAGTGCCCTGGCCCTGCTGCCACCCCACGACCGGCGGTGTGCTCCTGACACCGGAGTGTGTCATGAGAGAGAATAATGTCCCACGCCGGGCCGTGAAATAAAGCACAGATGCTGCCTGCTTCCACCAATGATGTATGCAGCACTCTGCTGTGCTGGCGGCCCGAGCTGAGACAGGACCGGGCCGCCGGCAGTGAGATCTGCAGCTCCATGTCAGATCAAAGGGGAAAAAAAGTGCTCCAGGGTCGGAGCTGGGAAGTCCCGGGCCCAAATGACAGTGGCCCTCATTACGACCCTGGCAGATTTTTTCCGCCATCGGCGGACTTTTCCGCCATGGCGCAAAGTCCCTTTACGCCATGGCGGATGGCGGACTTACCGCCCCATTCCGAGGTTGGCGGGGCGGTAAGTCCCCATTGACCCATTTACCCTTCCCCATTCCCATTTCGGCCCCATAGGGCTCAATGGGAGTGGGGAAGGTGTTAATTACGCCACCGTACACTACGGTGGCGTAATTAACACCGAGGTCCCATAGCGCCATGGATTTTTACGCCCGCAAAAAGCGGGCGGAAAAGTGACCATGGCGCTCTGGGAACTCGTAGTTGGCGGTAAGGGGTCGGCGCAGCTAACGCTGGCGCAAACCCCTTACCGCCAGGGTCGTAATGAGGGCCAGTGACTAACATGAAGTGCTCCAGTGTCAGAGCATAGTTTAAACAGGAAGGCATAGCATATGCAGCATTCCCGGGCCACAACAGTGAGAAGCTCCTATCAGCCGAGCGAAGGGTGAAATATCCCGGGGCAGCACAGCTGTATGCTCTGTGTTGGAGCAGGAAGGGATGCCCCTACAGGTCCCCGGGTCAATGTGGCGGTGAAAATGGAAGGCGCTCTGTGTCGGAGCAATGGGAAACTTAGAGTGCCCCCACAGATCCCGGACTGCTGGCGGTGAAAGAAAAGAAATGTTCCAGGATGGCACAAGGGCACCCTGCAGAGCCTGGGCCATGATGCCAGCTGTATGTAAATGCCCAGGAAAGAAGAAAAGAAAGCGGACCCAACACTGTGCCGGTAGGGTCGCTCTGCCTGCCCTGCAAGTGTCCGTGTCTCCTGCCTGGAGGAGCCAAAGAGGGGACCTTATCACCCTGCCCCTAGTGTCGCCATGGCACTGGTGTGCACGTTCTACTGCTGGCAGTGCAATGCCAACTACTCTTGCCTGGGGGGAGCTGAACAAAGAAGTGGCCCTAACGCCTTGACACCCTGTCCCCAGTGTCACCTTACCACTGATGGGCACCCCCTGCTGATGGCAGCATTCCTGCCCACACGCCTGCCTGGGGGAGTGAACAGTGCAGATGGCTTCATCGCCCTGCCACTGTTGTGTGCCCCGCCAGGCCCACCATACATGGACCAGGCCAATGTGGCCCTGGATGCGACTCCTGCCACCCTGAGCAGGTAAATTACCTGACCTATCGTCCTGCCTGGAAGAAGGGAGGATGGGACTGGCCAGGACTGCTGCGACTCCGTCAGCAGCAGTGACTTTGGGAGTACAAGAAGGGGCACAGACACCCTGTCATCTGCGTCCGTCCAACCAAGGTCTTGCAGCCGTCAACCCCACCACCCAGAAGAAGTGCAAGGAGCAAGAGAGGGTTGCAACTCAGTACGAGTGCTTGTGCATCCTCCTGTCCCATAGCACTGAAGAGACACTCATGCCTGGGGTAGTATAGCCAAGGAAGTGGGGAGGGAGTAAAATGCTGCCACCACTGCCCTGTCGACATCATGTGGCGCAGCCTAGATGCCCTGCTACCCGCGTCTCACTGACTGCCCAACATCAAGGGACTAAGCCGATGTGGCCCCTGCTGCCCCTCGGTGTGGCTTTCCGGCCTTTGAACTGTAACATCAGCAGACCTGGACTGTGGAAATGACTGGAGCAAAAAGAACTGGTCTCCTGCAATCCTGCAAGTGCTCGGAGAAGACACAGTAAACATGTGTTTATATGCTGTGAGCCTGCATGTCAGTGATGTGCTTAACATGGTCCCAGTGAAATGGATGTGAAGGTATGCTCCCGTAGTTTGTAGGCATGCTCTAAATGGTGTCAGCAGCTAGCAATGGCGTCATTCAGTGGTGGAGGCTCCACTGGCCCCAGGTTAATAAAGGGTATTCTAACATGTGGTCGAACTGCCAACATTTCACCAGCGGTTCGCCAACCGCGACTGTCACCCGCTGGTTATGTTTAGAGTGTGTTATATGTGTAATATGTCTATAACTATGTGATTCCCATGTGTGTAGCAGTGGCATATCCTATGTGGTGTCGATCCTACGATTCTGAAGTATCCCAAGTAATGTAATTCTGTAACAGGGGGAGGGAATAATTTATGTTTCAGGAACATTTGTTTGTTATGAAAAAGGAGGAGTTTGATGTGTGACCCTCCCAAGTGTGTAGTCCCTTTAAGCGAATTTGTCCCTCCCATGTGTATTGCCCTTGAAACATGGGCCATGGCTGTGTCATGGCCCAAGCTAATAAAAGGAGCCCATGCAGACACGTGCATCAGAACGGCTGCAGACTCCCAAAGAGGAATGACTGGTCTGTCTCTCATTTAGGCCTGCAGGTCCGCACCGCGTGAGCATGGGCCTGCAGGCCATGATGCCGTGGGACCATCGAGACAGCAAGGTGGCAAGGGTCTACATGGTCATGCCCCCACTAAAGACTGGGTGTCCCCCGGCAACCCTTTAAGGTGCTGATGACCCATAGCAGGTCCCCATATAACAGTTATTATGACGCACATGTATGGCCCTCAATGTATAATCTCAGAAGGATGAAGGAACTAGTAGTCATAAAGGAGTATCGAACCCTGGTACTAGCACAGCATGGGGCTATTCACTCCCTTACCCTAGGTCTTGATAAAGGTCCTCTCTTTTCTGCCAGTTCCTACGGCAGCTGACATAACTCAAGGAAGAGAAGGGGCCAGTCTGCGTTAGGGGCAGGCGGGTGTGGCTGGAGGCACCTTGCAAACTGTGCTGAACGTTTTTGACTTTCAATTCTCTTTACTGATTCGATTGAATACACATTTTCAGACACTGCGCATGTATTCTTTCACTTCCGTTTTGTGGGACCTAGTCACAGTATTCAGCAACTCTTACTCCAATAGTTTGTTGCACATGTAGGTGCAGTGCTCTGTTGCTTCCCAGCTAGGTATGCTTCATAAATCCCATACATATCTGCATAGCCTCAGGCATGTGTACAGAACCATATGTATAACACTTGTGTATAGGCGAGTTATAAATGCCATATCATATCATACAGGCATACCCCATTTGTTGTGGCACAACAACTCTCCACATCTAACACACACCAGCTCCATAACTGAAGGAATACAGAACAGTAAATAAAAGTATCACATGTTTTGCACTCTGCAGTCAAACTTCACATTATTGTAATTAGTTTTATGTTGATTTTTGTTCAGTAGTTTCTAAAGAAATCCCACAGGTGGGCCTGGGTAGGTCATTTTAATTTTTCAGTACCTTGTTCTGTCATCCTAACAATATTGCAAGTGTGGGAGCTGAACTGAGCTTGCACATCATAGAGCCAGCTCATTTGCTGATCAGTTGGATCTTCCATCCCGTATTTATAGCTGTTTGGAGTGGATTGAAGATGCCTAATGAAAGTGCTATGCACGAACTGCATGCTGGGCTAGCACATGAACACGAATCTAGTGGCAAAGGACATTTCTATTACATTGGTCTGCTCTATAAATGTTCATGGGTAGGTTTTGCTAGTTTTTTACGGTTCTTCTTTTCTCCAAGCAGTCTCTCTGCATTTCCTTTGCAACGCTTCTTGGATCTTTACACGCAAATGTTCCAATGTAGCACATGCATTGCTTATATGACTGCCTTTTATGTCGGATATTCCAGTGGACTGTTCTTTATTATTTTATATACCAATATATTGTCTAGATTTTTAAGATCTGAACACCTTTAATTGCCAGTTGTGGCAGATCATAAGAAGGACGACCACTCTCGGGGGACCTTTGCAATGTGTATTTATTAATAATATGAAGGCCTAACTATTCCTATCGCTATGGTGTATTCTCCACACATATGAACAGCTAAGGTACTCGTCAAGCATCTATCAATGTCTAAAAGCTAATTCTAACTGCCCCTACCACTAACTTAATCAAACTAAGGTCAGGAGAATGACCCCCTTCTACTGATGTGTTCTTCATGCACTTCTCTTCTTTTAGTCTTTAAGCTTTTTGTTAATATGTAATTAGTTTTTCATGAGTTTTCTTATCAGGTTGTGTAGTTCATTCATGAGATTATGGACTTCAGTTTCCTCTTTAGAAATAGCTTTTCTTGACTTTAGTTGAATTGTTGGATCAATCTTAATGGTCTTTGCAAGAGCAGACAAAGTAAAGTTTTGGGTATGATTCTTGGTTCCTTAACATTTATAGTTCACCTTTTCATGTCCTTGTTTCTCTTGCGGTTTATCTATCAGAGAGGCCTCTTTGGCCTTCAGTTTATCATATTATTTCTCAGTTATTTTACACTCTCTGATTCTTGACCTGAGGTTAACTTTCCCCTCTTCCTTGGGTAGGGGTAATCTCCCTCATCTTATTTCTCTCCCTCTCCGGGATGTTTATTATTCTCTTTCAATTATTATGACAGTTCACCTCCCTTACATTTGGTTTAACGTTTTTCTCACTTCTACTGAGAAGGGTTTCTAGTGGTACTTCAATTCTATTGATCTCCCTTTCAGGGATGTCTATTATTCTCTTTCTTACATTAAGGCAGTTCAAGTTTATCAACTTTGCTTCTAAGCCTTTCTCACTTCTGAGACGAGTTTCTCCTGGTATTCCAATTCTATTGATCTCCCTTCCAGGTACAGTATTATTCTCTTTCTTTCATCCAGGCATTTCATGTTTCTTTACTATGGTTCAAAGCTTTTCTCACTTCTATTGGGTTGAGTTCCTTGGAGCATATAAGGAGTCCCTTTTGGCCTCTCGTTCCTCACGGTTTCCCTGTTACCTTCCCTACTGTTTGGGAATGTCTACAGGATTCCTACGGACCTAGCATCTTCTCCTATTCTCCGTCTCACATTCAGCTCATTCTCGGCATCCTTGCCATATGCCTCTCACTTTTTCTCCTGGCTTCTCGGTATCTTGACAGAAAGGAGTGTGGTTTGCCATGTCAGTGTTGTTGCATGGGCAGCCTACCCACCACAACAATCTCGTGGTCATGCCACCACTGAATCTCCAACTCCAGTTGTCTCTGCTTTCCATCTCTCATGCTCAACAGGTTTCCAGCCTTTGCTTTGCTGGTCCAGGAAACTCTGAAAATAATGGGCTCTGCGTTCCTCTGCAGCTCTGCATCCTGCTAGTTTTACCCTACCCGGGTATCTCCCCTGCTTCAGTATGAGTACATCTGTCTTCTCTCCCTCGTTTGATGAGTACTCCTCGGAGTGGATTGGTGATTTCCATTTAAAGAGACAACTTCTGTTTCTCCCTGATGATAGTACATTTGAACTTTCTCTTCAGTCAAGTCTCTGTACTTGAAAGTATTTGATATGTTAGATAGTCCCTTGTGAGCCATCAAGTGAATTGGCTTTGGAGTTCCTCACAGGAACAGGAGTCCTTGTCCCCTAAGGGGGAGTCACTCCCGGTGAGGTCCCACTTACCTTGAATCCTGGGGAGGGTGATGCCAAGCAGGCTCACCTACCTAGCCTCAAATGGGAGGGGTTCCGCCTTGGGCAGAATGGAGTAATTCCCCCAATTCATCACACAGTTCAGATAAACTGTGGAATTCTAAATGTCCACTGTCACCTTAACTTATCCACCAGTTGTAGTTTAAGTAGCTTATTTTTTATCTTGCCTGTGCAATTGCAACCAATTGCGGCTGCAGTCGTGTTGATACATTTAGTAACTGAGGTGAATGTTGACATTCCTAGGGTGTCTCTACACATAAACATTGTGGTGTTTGCATTTGGGGGTGGTTTAGGTTGTCTGTATGGACATTCGGCCTAATTCTCTTTGCGTTCAAAAATGTGGACCAACAAAATGTCCATGCCAACTTGTGCAATGTTTCCACATCAACCATAATATATGCAACTGACAACCTCTCAGTTTGTGTGATAAATATATATATATTTCGCTACTAAAAACCTATGAAATTCAGTAAAAAAACTTTGTTAAAGGGACGTTATGGTTAAGTTAAGTTGCGCTACTAAAAACCTATGAAATTCATTGAAAAAACATTGTTAAAGGGACGTTATGGTTCCAAGTAAAACCGAAAAACCCTTGAAATTCGCCAGTTATGGTAAGCTAAGCAACCATAACTCGCGCCACCACCGTACACTGCTAAGACTAACACCCACAACATCAAAGCAGACATCACAAATGTCATTGATGACATCACTGATGACATCACATGTCTGGCTCACTCTTTTTTCTTTTGCTGACATATCTAGGCCACATGGTTTTCTACAGTACCAGTCAGAAACTAAAAATTGCATTTTATTTGTAGACGTATCCTACAAGTAGGTTCTTATAGTAATTCCCTTAGAGTCCAGTCACATCATATGAAACGTATACATAGGGGAAGACACAAGATTTAAAGACAGCATTATTTTCATGCAAATAAATGATTGCTCTGTTTCAAAGCTGCTATTTACCCTATGTATATGTATATTGGTATGTGTTCTTGTCTCTTTGTGTTTTGTCTATAGTAATGCAATTATGTAATATATGGGTTTTATTAGCTACTTATTACATATTTCACAGTACATAAAAATCTATTAAGAAAACAATTATCATTTCATTATTCAACATATTAACATTACGAATATTATACCTTCATCCTGTACGCTGCACACAATGCTATGTTTCTGCATTAGTAGCTTAGTATACTAGCTAGAACCCCATAATAGAATGCTATTTATATCAATGCATCGTTCAATGCACTAATTAGGGTATGATATTTATTGCAATGATCCTTGACACTTTTTTCGCAACATTATAATAAGAATCCCTTGTACACATATTTTATGAAAAGTACATACACATGTGATGTCATCAGTGATGTCATCAATGACATTTGTGATGTCATCTTTGATGTCGTGGGTGTTAGTCTTAGCAGTGCACAGTGGTGGCACGAGTTATGGTTGCTTAGCTTACCATAACTGGCGAATTTCAAGGGTTTTTCGGTGTTACTTGGAACCATAACGTCCCTTTAACAAAGTTTTTTCACTGAATTTCATAGGTTTTTAGTAGTGCAACTTAACTTAACCATAACGTCCCTTTAACAAAGTTTTTTTTACTGAATTTCATAGGTTTTTAGTAGCGAAACTTAACCATAACGTCCTTTTAACAAAGTTTTTTTTACTGAATTTCATAGGATTTAAGTTGCGCAACTTAACCATAATGTCCCTTTAACAAAGTTTTTTTACTGAATTTCATAGGTTTTTATTAGTGCAACTTAACCATAAAGTCACTTTAACACATTTTTTTTTACTGAATTTCATAGTTTTTTATTAGTGCAACGTAACCATAACGTCCTTTTCAATGGAGGAAGACCACTAGCATCCTAGGTTCTCAAAGTGGAAACCCGGGGTGGTAAAAAAAAGATTTTTCTTCCCAAACCGGGACACCGCAGGCAGGCGTCCCGGTGTAGGAAGGAAAATCTTTTACCAAGATGGACACCAGGGAAAGGGAAGGCAGGGTGTATAAAGAGAACACTACAGGGCATCGGCTGGGGGTCCGGAAGACCAGGAGAGAGACACGGGGCATGAGCAGGGGGTGGAAAGAAGGGAGACACGGGGCATGAGCGGGAAAGAAGGGAGACATGGGGCAATATGCGGGGGGAAGAAGGGAGACACGGGGCATGAGCGGGAAAGAAGGGAGACATGGGGCATGAGTGGGGGGTAGAGGGGGAAGAAGGGAGACACGGGGCATGAGTGGGGGGTGGGGGTGAACAGGGGAGACACGGGCCATGAGCGGGGGAAAAGGAGGGAGACAAACACGGAGCATGAGCGGGGGTGGGGGTGAACAGGAGAGACACGGGGCATGAGCAGGGGTAGGGCAAGGTGGGCCCCCACCCCCGCTCATGCCCCATGTCTGCCCTGTTCCAACAGTGCAGACACGGGGCATGAGCGGGGGGTGGGGGGGAAAGAAGGGAGACACGGGGCATGAGCGGGGAGTGGGGGGGAGGAAGACACGGGGCATGAGCGGGGGGAGAAGGGAGACACGGGGCATGAGGGGGGGTGGGTGGAACAAGAGGTCAACAAGGGGCATCATAGGAGGGAGGGACAAGAGGAAGATACGGGGCATGAGCAGGGGGTGGGAGGGAACAGGAGGAAGACACAGGGCATCAGCGAGGAGTGGGGGGGACAGGAGGAAGACACGGGGCATGAGCAGGGGGTGGGGGAACAAGAGGTCAACAAGGGGCATCATAGGAGGGGGGACAAGAGGAAGACACAGGGCATGAGCGATGGTGGGGGGCAACAGGAGAGCGACACGGGGCATGAGCAGGGGATGGAGGGTACAGGAGACAGACACAGGGCATAAGCAAGGGCGTGGGGGGCAACAGGAGAGAGACACAGGGCATGAGCGGGGGGTGGGGGGAACAGGAGACAGACACGGGGCACGAGCAGGGGGTGGGGGGAACAACAGAGAGACACGGGGCATGAGCAGGGGTTGGGGGGTAACAGGAGACAGACACGGGGCATGAGCGGGGGGTGGGGCCAACAGGAGACAGACACGGGGCATGAGCGGGGGGTGGGGAGAACAGAAGACAGGCACGGGGCATGAGCGGGGGGGTGGGGAGAACAGAAGACAGACACAGGGCATGAGCGGGGGGTGGGGGAACAGGAGACAGATAAGGGGCATGAGCGGGGGGTGGGGAGAACAGGAGACAGACACGGGGCATGAGCGGGGGGGTGGGGGGCAACAGGAGACAGACACAGGGAATGAGCGGGGGGTGGGGGGCAACAGGAGAGAGACACGGGCATGAGCGGGGGGTGGGGGGGTACAGGAGACAGACACGGGGCATGGGTTGGGGGCAACAGGAAACAGACACGGGGCATGAGCGGGGTTTAGGGGAACAGGAGACAGACATGGGGCATGAGCGGGGGGTGGGGGGAACAGAAGACAGACACGGGGCATGAGCGGGGGGGCAACAGGAGAGACACGGGGCATGAGCAGGGGTGGGGGGTACAGGAGAGAGACATGGGGCATGAGCGGGGGTGGGGGCAACAGGAGTGAGACATGGGGCATGAGCGGGGGTGGGGCGGTACAGGAGACAGACACGGGGCATGAGCAGGGGGTGGGGGGCAACAGGAGTCAGACACGGGGAATGAGCGGGGGGTGGGGGGAACAGGAGAGAGACACGGGGCATGAGCGGGGGGTGTGAGGGTACAGGAGACAGACACGGGGCATGGGTTGGGGGCAACAGGAGACAGACATGGGGCATGAGCGGGGTGGTGGGGGGAACAGGAGACAGACACGGGGCATGAGCGGGGGGTGGGGGGAACAGAAGACAGACACGGGGCATGAGCGGGGGGTGGGGGGCAACAGGCGAGACACGGGGCATGAGCGGTGGTGGGGGGTACAGGAGACAGACATGGGGCATGAGCAGGGGTGGGGGCAACAGGAGACAGACACGGGCATGAGCGGGGGGTTGGGGAACAGGAGACAGACACGGGGCATGAGCGGGGTGTGGGGGGAACAGAAGACAGACACGGGGCATGAGCGGGGGGGTGGGGGGCAACAGTAGAGACACGGGGCATGAGCGGGGGTGGGGGGTACAGGAGACAGACATGGGGCATGAGCAGGGGTGGGGGCAACAGGAGAGAGACATGGGGCATGAGCGGGGGTGGGGGAGGTACAGGAGACAGACACGGGGCATGAGCAGGGGGTGGGGGGCAACAGGAGACAGACACGGGGAATGAGCGGGGGGTGGGGGGAACAGGAGAGAGACACGGGGCATGAGCGGGGGGTGGGGGTTACAGGAGACAGACACGGGGCATGGGTTGGGGGCAACAGGAGACAGGCACGGGGCATGAGCGGGGGGTGGGGGGAACAGGAGACAGACACGGGCATGAGCGGGGGGTGGGGGGAACAGAAGACAGACACGGGGCATGAGCGGGGGTTGGGGGGCAACAGGCGAGACACGGGGCATGAGTGGGGGTAGGGGTACAGGAGACAGACATGGGGCATGAGCAGGGGTGGGGGCAACAGGAGAGAGACACGGGGCATGAGCGGGGGGTGGGGGAGTACAGGAGCCAGACACGGGGTATAAGCAGAGGTGGGGGGCAACAGGAGAGAGACACGGGGCATGAGCGGGGGGTGGGGTGACAGGAGACAGACACAGGGCATGAGCGGGGGTTGGGGGAAACAACAGAGACAGACATGGGGCATGAGCGGGGTGGGGGGCAACAGGAGAGAGACACAGGGCATGAGCGGGGGTGGGGGCATGCAGGAGACAGACACGAGGCATGAGCGTGGGCAACAGGAGACAGACACGGGGCATGAGCGAGGGGTGGGGGGTACAGGAGACAGACACGGGGCATGAGCGGGGGGTGGGGAGCAACAGGAGAGAGACACGGGGCATGAGCGGGGGGTGTGGGGAACAGGAGACAGACACAGGGCATGAGCGGGGGGGTGGGGGGCAACAGGAGACAGACACGGGGCATGAGCAGGGGGTGGGAAGAACAGGAGACAGACACGGGGCATGAGGGGGGGTGGGGAGAACAGGAGACAGATGCGGGGCATGAGCGGGGGGTGGGGGGCAAAAAGAGAGAGACACGGGGCATGAGCAGGTGGGGGGAACAGGAGACAGACATGGGGCATGAGCGGGTGGGGGCAACAGGAGACAGACACGGGGCATGAGCGGGTGGGGGCAACAGGAGACAGACACGGGGCATGAGCTGGGGTGTGGGGGGCCACAGGAGAGACACAGGGCATGAGCGGGGGGTGGGGGGAACAGGAGACAGATATGGGGCATGAGCGGGGGGTGGGGAGAACAGTAGACAGACACGGGGCATGAGCGGGGAGAACAGGAGACAGACACCGGGCATGAGCAGGGGTGGGGGGAGACAGACACGGGGCATGAGCGGGGGGTGGGGAGAACAGGAGACAGACACGGGGCATGAGCAGGGGGTGGGGGGCAACAGGAGACAGACACAGGGCATGAGCGGGGGCAACAGGAGAGACACGGGGCATGAGCGGGGGTGGGGGAACAGGAGACAGACACGGGAATGAGCGGGGGGGTGGGGGGAACAGGAGACAGACACGGGGCATGAGCGGGTTGTGGGGGGAACAACAGAGACAGACACGGGGCATGAGCGGGGGGCAACAGGAGACAGACACGGGGCATGAGCGGTGGGTGGGGGGCAACAGAAGACAGACACGGGGCATGAGCGGGGGAGGGTAGAGACACACAGGGCATGAGCGGGGGGTGGGGGGGTAGGGGAAAGACACACGGGGCATGAGTGGGGGGTGGGGGGAAGGGGAGAGACACACGGGGCATGAGCGGGTGGGTGGGGGTAAGGGGAGAGACACAAGGTGGCATGAGCGGGGGGTGGGGGTGAGGGAAGAGACACACGGGGCATGAGTGGGGGGTGGGGGGGAGGGAAGAGACACACGGGGCATGAGCGGGGGGTGGGGGGAGGGAAGAGACACACAGGGCATGAGCGGGGGCTGGGGAGAGGGAAGGGGCATGAGCGGGGGGTTGGTGGGAGGGAAGAGACACACGGGGCATGAGCGGGGGGGAGGGAGAGAGACACACGGGGCATGAGCAGAGGGTGGGGGGAGGGAGAGAGACACACGGGGCAAGAGGGCGGGGTGGGGGGAGGGAAGAGACACACAGGGCATGAGCGGGGGTGGGGGGTAGGGAGAGAGACACACGGGGCATGAGTGGGGGGTGGGGGAGAGAGGAGAGCCACATGGGGCATGAGCGGGGGATGGGGGGAGGGAGAGAGACACACGGGGCATGAGCGGGGGGCGGGGGTGAGGCAGAGGGACACACGGGGCATGAGCGGGGGGGTGGCGGGGAGGGAGAGAGACACACGGGGCATGAGCGGGGGGTGGGGGGTTTGTATGTCAGGAGACAAACAAAAACACGGACATAAGTTTGTGCGACAGATCCCGCTCCTCGGCCCTCCGCTGGCCACCGTGTGCGATGGCGTGAGAGGGGGGCTGGAGGAATAGGGGAGACACGGAGCATGAGCTGGGGTGGGGGGACAGGAAGGACACACAGGGCATGAGCGGGGATGGGGGGGACAGAAAGGACACACGGGGCATGAGCGGGGGGTGGGAAGAACAGGAGACAGACACGCTCCTGCTGACCTGATAAAGCCTTTCATGGGGGAAAGAAAGATGGCGGGCGTCTCTGAAGCCAGACGCACTGCACGCTTTCACTGCATCCAATGAGAGAGCACGTCAGATGTCCGCGGACATCACGCAAGCTGCTTGCCCAATCACTGTCCTGTCCGCGGAGCAAACAGGGAAGTGTGTCCGCGAAGCGAACACAGATATCACACATTTTTTTTACCTACTTTTTGGTCATTTTAAAAAAAACTACTGGATTGATTTTCACCAAATGTGCAAAAGCATGCTTTCGGGACCAAGCCGCTGCTCCTGGTCCAAATTTGGTGAAAATCCGTCCAGCGGTTTGGGCTGTAGGCGTGAGCAAAAAAAATTTCCCGTTCAGTCTATGGGAAAAAACAGACATTTTGGGACCCCCCCTATAACTTTTCCCCCCCTCACCAAACTTTGCAAAGAGATTCAGAGTGGGCTATATACTTTTGTTGCAAAGTTTGGTGAGGATTCGTCCAGAGGGGGCGAAGTTATAAGCCGCTCAAAATGTGCTCTTCCTATGGAAACACAATTTAACCATAACTACATGGCCACTACTGTGGCCAACACGAAGTCTATTGTATTCTAAAATGCAAGGAATATCAGCGTTTATTTTACTTGCATCAAAGTTGATTAGAAATAGACCCTTAAGTGTACGTAATCATGATAGTGCTACGTAGCTCATGCCTTCTTTAAAGACTGTGTTACCAATGTCTATCATAGCTTTGTCTAGGGTAAGACCTTGTGATTTATGAATGGTGACTGTGTATGCAAGAGTTAGAGAAAATTGTTCTCTGCGTACATACATGTCTTTGAAGAGAAGGAATCAAGCTATTGAGCGTCCTATTCTTTTTACTTCTGAAAGTTTGTCAAAGAGAATATTGACAAACTGAATTTTGTTGTCACATGGGTATGTTTGAAAGCCAACAACTGTACCGAGTGCTCCATTAACTAGTCCTTGGTCCACGTCAAGGGTACGTTTCAGCATTACTCTGCAATTTAAGGATAATTTTAATATCTTTTCCAAGGCTGCTGTGTTTGAGATTGATTTTTCTAAACTATTTAGTCTTGTTGTGGCTTGGTCACACATGGGTAGTGTCATTCCATGTACATCTAGTTTGTCTGTGGCGCTAATTTCCATTATTGGTTGCATTTCTTTACTTAACATTATTTCATTGAATTTGAAACAGCTTGCAAGAGTTGGCATTAAGTCCATACAATTGACATTTTTGTGGGCTAATTGTTCCATAACATCTGTAGCACATGCATTATCACCATAAAGTGCATGAATGTGCCGGGTTTTCAATATTGCTTCTGCTTCTTTAGAAAGTATACCAACTCTGATACTTTTTACTTTTTTAAGAAAGGTTGACATTTCCAATGCTGCCAACAGTTTGACGGCAGAGTTTGTGTATAATGTGTTTTCCTACAAAGAGCTCTTCATAGTTTGTTTTGAGTACTTCTTGTAACCTGAGGTGAATCAAAGCCAACATTAGGTTGGACACCATGCTCACTTCATCTATTAGTAGCATTTTCATTTGTTTCAATACTCTGCGTAGTTCCATTGCAGCTTCTGCAGAAAGTTTGTAATAATCTAATTTGTTTTGGTGTTCTACTGGCAGGAGTAGTAATCAGTGTAAAGTGACACCACCTATGTTGTAGGCAGCTAAACCTGTGGGGGCAGTGACAACAGCTGACAGTTTGTTGTTTGTCAATTGTTGAAGGAACTTACTGATGATTTTGATTAGGAATGTTTTGCCAGAACCAGCTTCACCACTGACATACAATAGTATAGGTTTGTAATGTTGACAGGTGCATTCTTTGTTTTCATGTTGTACACCATGTGCAATTTATTTTGTTACTTCTTGAAAAATGCTACGTTGCTCATTGTTTAGCTCTTATTGTAGTATAGTTAAGTCTTCTTTTTCTTCATACTGACACATGGTGTTTTCTACTTCTATCATAGCTAATTCTGCCTCATTTGTTATTAGTGGGTCTCCCAGTGGTTCTTGGCTTCCTGTGACAGAAGGTTGACTACTGTCAGGAGTGTCCTTATCTAGTTGGGCCTGGAGTTCTTCTTTGTGTTGCTGTTCATTGTGCAACATTGTTTTGTACTGTGCAAAGTTTACATCAGTTGCACTGCTTTCATTTGCTTTGAAAGCGTCTTCATATGAGTCATAGTTATCTAGCATTTCTTCTTCTTTTCTCCATGGTTTAAAGTGTTGTAGCAGTGACATGTAATATACCTCTTTATTTTGAGTTGTCTTTAATGGCAATTTAATATGATTAATTAAATTTGGTTTGGTGAGTTTTACTAAGCTGCCTTCAAAGTTTGTCACTTTGTATTTACGGTTTTGTTCATCAGGTTTTATATTATTTTTGTATGTGTAGTTTTGGGCTATGTGGTATAGACTCATGGTTTCCAAAGTGGTACTCCTGTTTGGGTAGTATGTGTCCAATAATTTTTTTTTAAAAATATCTTGGCTGTTGGGATCATATTTGGCTATTGTTTCTATATCTTCTTATGATTTTAGAACTCTTTTTCTAGATTTAGCTGGACCAAGACTTAGCCATACTATATTTGCAGATTTACCATACAATGCAGTACCAGTTAATCAATCAGCTGCTTCATAGGATCCACATTCTCTATGGGACAGCATTTTTATGCCCAAGCTGTATAATTTCTGAGACACTGTTTTATCTGATGACAGGTCATTCCAGAGGTCTTGGAGCTTTGTCTTTTCTGATTTGGTTAAGGATGCTGTGACATATCGTGCAACTGCAGTAGAATTTTCTGCAATGTACTGCACGTCTATGTTTGCATTCCATAAGTGGGCAATGATTGCATTGTAATCATTGATATATTTTTCTTCTTCTTTTCTTTTTATGCAATATGTATTTTTAGGTGACTTACCTTTAACACTATGTCTAACTGAAGACATGAGGTTGTTCACTTGACCTGTATTTGTAACTGGTCTAGGGAAACCAAATTGGCATTTGGTGTAGTATTTCCCTTTGTTTTTGTATTTGCGACGACAATATTTGCCACATTTGTCTCTTTGGAATTGTAAAATTTGTGCATGAAGATCACTATTTGCGGATTCTGATGGAATTTCACAAGTGACATATTTTTCAATAAACTGTAAAACAGTGGCATCACTGTCTTGACCAAATTTAGGAGCATCTTTAATCCATAAAAGCATGTGGACATGTGGTGCTCCTCTGGCTTGGTATTCTTTTCTCCAAAAGAAGTGTTGCACTTCTCCAAGGGGAGGAACAGTTTTGTTCCAAATAAAATGCAGCATAGCAATGAAGCGATGGTGAAAATATCTTGAAACATTAACAGGATCCTGTGAACAAAGTTCTCCAGGTGTTAGTATATCTATGTTTGTTTTGTTTTCGTTTGATATGCGTAGGAAAGCATGTAAATCTTACCATGCATATTCTGCACAACTTAATGTAACAAACCAAGTGGGTGGGCCAAGGTTTCTGATCATACAACGTACATCTCCATGACGTCGAAACCAGTACTCTTTAGTACCACGCATATTTACTAATAGATTTGGAAGATTTGCTTGTAAAACCTCATTTTTTTGTTGAACATTTTGTAATAATTGTGTAGCTGTCATATTTTGAAAGTGTGATCCAGATTTTAATATGTGTGCAACTCCGTAACATAAAGTTGCTAGTTCACTTTCAAAGAGTAGGTGGAATATGTATTCCACATTTTGTCAAAATCTGGGATCTTCAGAATACATTCGTAATGAGCGATATTCTGATGCTGATATTTCAATAGGTCTATCATCGTATCTTCCTCCTTTGCCAGTAGGAAAGAGAAGAGGAAAAGTACGTGCTTCTATACTTTTTTCCCATATGCTGATTGGTGATCCTTTTGTTTGATGCATTTGGTACGTTTCCAGTGCATCTTCTATGGTGTCATTAGAGTGCAATGGATGAATTGTACAATGGTCTAAAGTGTTTGATATTGTTGCAGGATCTAGGAGCTCAAATTGACCAGCTTCTTGTGTCTCTTGAATTATTTCAGTTGTATGTTTCAAGTTTTCTTCAATATTAATTTCTTTGTAATATTCATTATTCTCTTTAAGATATTGCAGGGCTTTTCTAACTTTATGTAAATCTACTAGTTGTTGCCAATTTTTTTGTCTTTTGAAGGTACTCCATTTATCAAGATAATTAAAGATTGCTGCATTGGATGTTGCACTCCTAGAGTGTGTACATTTTCTTTTAGATCTAATGATAAATACACTACTTTTCCACAAATACCTTTTACTAATTCAGAGGGAGGTAATTTTGCAGTTTTTTGTTGAAGGCGTATTATTGCTTGAAATGGGTGCACTGTTTGAATTATGATGCTCTCATATAAATTAAGTTGTTGAAGGGGTTTTGGTAGTGGATATAATTCCAAGTTATTTGTGATAGCACGTGAAGGAGTTTGGTTGTTGTCAAGTTTTGTAGTGCAGTAACTGCAAAGTATTATGGGGTCAGTTATTTCGTATTTGTTTTCTGCTATAAGGTAGAGAGCTAATTCAAACCATTTAGAATCTTCATTATCTTCTATTTTGTATGATAGGTCTACAGTTTTTGTGTTACTTTTATAAAAAGTTTTGCGGCAACATACACACACGTGGTTTGGTGCTTCAGCTGAAGTACTTTCAAATGTTAGTATTTCTTTTTTGTATGTGTGTAGTGAAAGGTTGCCATGTGCAGATTTCTTTCGAAGTTGGTTTACAGCTAATTCATCTGGTAAGTGGGTTTCACTTCCAAAATATTTTGTCTGGATATAATCGATTTCTTCTAGTAGGTCTTTTGCTGTACCATGTAGAAGAATGTTATTTAAATTGGCTAGTGCTAAAGCAGGACTTTTAGCATAGTACAGTTTATAAACTAGATTTCTTATACTTGCATGATGTGTTGATATCCTTTTGATATCATGGAAGGGTGTTTTGAAAGTAGGTCCTGTAATGCTGGCCAATGAATGTCCTTGTAGTCCTGTGTACTTGCATACTCGACAAGCATCCATATTTTGCAGTACTTTAATTTTGATTTTGTCTTTGCTTTTCACAAATTGATTGACGAATTGGCGTAAAGACTTGAACATTTTTTTGGGAATGTTACACATTGACGTGCATGGCCATTTGTACACTAGATGTTCTGATTCAGTTGAATGGAGTAGTAAATCTATGTTTTCAGGGCATATTTTTGTAAGGAGTACTTCTTGTTCCATTATGGTATTATTAACTTTTTCATAACCTCGACCACTGCTATGTATGGCAATTGTATTTGTTTGCTTTTGTTTGTAGGCTTCTTCATTAAAGTATGGTTCTGTGCTTGTAGTGTGACTCCATTCACCTCCACAGATATTTAAGAAGTTATTTCTGTTGACATTTCGTTTATTGAGAAGTCTTTTTTGTATTTAGTTATTAGTTTTGTTAGTGGTTTCATTCTGTTTAACACTAAAATAAATAACTTTCTTTTGAGAAGAAGTGCACTGTCTTTAAACGCTTCTAAGATTACTTTCCTACGATAGGTTTGAAGTATTGAACCTGGTTTCTCTCCTGTTTTTATAAGATTTTGAAGGACTTTGTGACGGAACATTTTGGCTAAAATACTTTTCTTGGTATGCTTCCTTTGTACTATATCAAGATTAATAGAAGAAGTTTTATTTGTAGTGATAGTTGATTTTATGTTAATTGTTTTTTGGGTTGTTTTACTTTTTGATAGAGGAGGCAAAGTTTTTGTACTAGAAACTTCTTCTGTTTCACTACATGACTGTATTAGCTGTTGTGTTTCAACTTTTTTTTTACACATTCTGCTATAGATGGATGTTTATGTTGGAAACTTTTCTTTTCATTTGCTCTACTTCTGCGTTCCTTTCTACGGAGTTGCTTTTTGGTAGGCATGCTTTAGGGTCTGTTGAAAAAAATACAGAAGGTATGGGTTGGGGTGTTCTGCAATGCATGTGCGTTGTGTGCATGAGTGTTTGAGTGAGATGATAAAGACGTATGTAATGGTGTGTGATTGTGCATTGGGAAGTACAACCACTAGGGATGGGTATTCTTGAATTAATGTGTTAATAAACTGGGGTTCAGATGACAGAAAAAAGTAAGCCAGTGGTGTGGAGAAGTATAAATAGTATATATAAAGCTATACAATTAAAACAGTTGTTTCTTCTACAACATCTAAATTCTAGTGGCTGAGTTGGGTAATTTGTATGGCGAAAGATAGGAATTTGTGGGCCATTCTGCCAGTAAATCATTGTTTAAGACGGGAGGATTTTTGGTCAGAATGGTGCAGAATCTCTATTTTTAGGTACAGAATTAGCATGAATTAACATTAGAGTGTGTTTGAGTAATAATTCAAATATTATGGTAATAATCTACTTACTTTTTTTCTAAAATGAGCAGTTTGCTTCTTAGTTGTTCTTTGTAATTCAAATTCGGCTGCTTATTTTCAGGAGAATGGTCTTCACTGCAATTGTAAAAGAAAGAAATTAGTAATTCGGTTTGTATATAGCACTGTTTTTAATTTAGACATAGATTTTTTTAAATTGAAATGCTGAGCGCCTTCCTCAAAACCATTAAAACTATCTTATGACTAACTGTACGAAAGAAAATATCTTTACTATGGCTGTGATAGCCTGCTTTTCCACGTAAGAGGGAGTCAATGTCATAGCCTGCTTGTCCTATATAAATGTAAGTAATTATATAAACTAAAAAAATTAAAACCAAGTATGTGTAAGTACAAATATTATTCTTTGAGATTTGATGATAGAGTGTGCATGTAATTTTGTTTGATCATATGTAGTCTATATATTTTATTTAAAAAATGTTAGTTTAACATTATTTGCATGTGTGTGTGTGTACGAAGAAATTAAACGGTATAAAGGTTTGTAAGTCACAGTTCATTTTAGGAGAATGAAAAAATGATCGTAGATTCATTTTACAGATTATACAAGGTAAAAGTCGGTTAGAAAATGTGTTCATGTACTGTATGGAAAATATGCATACCTGTAGTTTGTGTTCATGCATATGGATATGGACGAAGCTGCAAGTAGAAAGCTTGGAGACTTGTCTAGTATTTTTTGTAGTTCGTGCCTGCCAATGGTATGAGACTTGTAGTCTGAGAGATTCACTGTACATTTGCAGTGCTGATCTATGATGATGCAGTTACATATAGAGGTCTTGGATTTGATTGGTGGATGGTCATGTGATTTCTTAGCTACATCCAATGAGGGAATGGCACAGAGAGTGAAGTGGAAATGGTTGAAGGGCTGTCCATGTTACGATATGTTCGCGGACATGGCGGTAGTTCTAGGACACTGCGTATTACATCCGGGGAATTTGGGGTGGGGAGGCATGCAAATGAGATTGAATCTAGCAAGGGATTGGTCAGTAAAGTTTAGTGAGTGTGTTGTGCTAGGAGAGGTTTTCTCAGATATTCTTTTTGCTGAGAGAAGAACAGATAGCTATGGCTGAGTGTTTTAAAAAAGAGATTGGGGTTCATTACGACCTAGACGCTAATTGCGCCATCATTACCACCATGGTGTAAACTACGTTTACACCATGGTGGATGGTGGATTTACCGCCCCATTCGAAGGTGAGTGGGGCGGTAAATCCCCATTTCCCATTTTCCCTTCCCCATTCCCATTTTTGCCCCATACGGCATAATGGGAGTGGGTAAGGCGCTAATTACGCCACCGTAAATTACGGTGGCGTAATTAGCATCATGGCAGGTTAGCGCCATGGATTTTAACGGCTGCTAAAAGCAGCCGTTAAAATCACAATCAGGCGTTAAGGGTTAACGACGGCGTTAACCCTTAACGCCTGGGTCGTAATGAGGCCCATTGTGTGGATTTTGGGAGACTCGTGGATACATTGGTTGAAGGTGCATGCAGAAAGCTGTGGAGTATCTATAGATCTTGGATTCCCACATGTGGAAGTGCACTGGCATGGAGTGCGTGGAATGAAGTGCCTGGACTTGCTACCTCTCTGTGCAACTTTGAAGATAGAGGAACATCCAGACATAATTGTAATTCATTGTTGAGGGAACAGTTTAGGACATGTGTCTGGAATTTCTTTGCAATTTGTAATGAAAGAAGGACTTCAGAATATCATGGACATGTTTCCAAACTCCAAAGTAATTTTTTCACGGATTGCGCAGAGACAAATGTGGCTTTATTCTTTCTCATGTGGTCCACAAATGGAGAAAGCAAGGCGTAATGTCAATAAGGCTGTTTGTGCCTTCCTAAGAGATTTTGACATGTCCTCTTTTCACAATGAAAATATTATGTTTCGTAGTACATACATTTTTTGCAGAGATGGAGTCCATCTTACCTATGCTGGCAATCAGATTTTTCTGAGAAATGTACAAAATGCATTGCGACCTTTTTTAGAAATGCAGCATGCATTTCGAAGTAGATGTTAAGTATTTATAATTTTTGACATACAAACACCTCCCAAAAGCTCTTTTCAGAGCCACCACTTCCTCTCAGAGAAAAATGCAATGGTTACAATAGGGTAGCATCCCAATTTTTTTTATGTTTGCGAACTGTCCACGGACTTTCAAGAAATAGAAAGGGCCCTGCGTTATTTATCTTTACTTCTGTTTTTTAACAGTGAAAGGCGGCTCTGAAAAGAGCCTTATTTTTTTTTTGATTTTTGTTATTTTGTATTTGTTTTGGTTTTTTACACACGACACACTAGGAGAGGAGGGGAAAGGAGGGGAAAGGGGGGGGGCACCAACCACAGGGATAAGAAAGGGCGAGCTGAGAGAGGAAGATGTAGAGTGGGTTTTATTTGGGTAGTGAGCAGGTCTTCTCGTGCTCTGAGACGATAGTCTCAAAAGCACTGCAAAGTCGCTCCCCCCTGCAGAGTACTGTGTCACAGTACATACATACAACTGCGAGCCTCGAAAGGTAAGGGTCATCAGAATTCTGTATGGCCTGTGAGGCAGCTTGAGGAAGATGCTGTCCCAGAGAGGTGTTCCTTGTGGTGACAGGATGAGAAACGGAGGATGAAGTAGAGGCAATCAACCTACTACGTTCTTCGCAAGGTACAACCTTGCGAATGGCCCCAGTGTGGAATGAGTTCAGGTGTCGCTTCATGGTCGTAGTCCCAAAGCTATACGAACCATGCCTCCCGCGACTGAGTACCATTTTGCACTCATTGCAGGTGACACGATTCGCACGAGCCTTAGGACCATTCCCATGAACGGTAAACAACCGCCACACCCGAGAATCACGCCGAGGGCGGGTAGTAGGGTTTTCCTCTACCTCATTCTCGTCATCCTCTTCTTCCACCTCTGTATCCTCACTCCTGTTCCCCTCTTCAGGCCCTTGGGAAGGTGGTGGTGTTGGTGGAGGGGGTGGGGGTGGTGCTGAGGCAGATACAGCACCAGGTGGCAGCAGTGGAGCCACAGAAGACATCAGGTTGAAGATGAAAATCTGCAGATTGCAGCAAAAATCTCTGTGCTCTGCAGAATAGGCAGAAACACAATGAGAATGAGCTCTAGGGCGTGGTCTTTTATAGGGGTGCTTGTGCGCGGTTCACGGACATGCGCGCCGTCCGCAAGACAGATCGAACACCAAAAAAGGTTCAAAAAGTCACAAAAACTATGTGGAAACTTAGGATTAGTATGTGGGATTTGTGGTATGTTGAGTTTTCAATGAGAAATATTGTGGATTACTTGGAAATGTACTTTTAAAGTGTTCGGGGACACGAACAGTGTCCGCATTCAGAACACGCGGTCAGCGTGGGTGCGGTCACATGATTGTTTCATGAGCATCTTCGCTAAGGTAGCAGCCGTCTGCAGTAATGACATTTGTGATGTCATCTATGATGTCCTGGGTGTTAGTGTTAGCAGTGCACGGTGGCGCGAGTTATGGTTGTTTATCTTACCATAACTGCTGAATTTCAGGGGTTTTTCGGTTTTACTTTGAAACATAACGTCCCTTTAACAAAGTTTTTTTACTGAATTTGATAGGTTTTTAGTAGCGCAACTTAACCATAACGTCCCTTTTAACAAAGTTTTTTCACTGAATTTCATAGGTTTTTAGTAGATCAACTTAACCGTAACGTCCCTTTTAACAAAGTTTTTTCACTGAATATATATATATATATATATATTATAAGGCCAGCCTATAGTTAAGGTGAGTCGGACTCCCATAGGAACCCCTTGAAATTCTATTGCTATTAACTTTTGACTTGAGTAATGGATTTGACAGAAATTTTGAAAGTGATATGGGACTTTCTCCCCAGGCTGCAAAATTTTGTAAAGATACATTACAAAATAAGAAAGCTATTAAGAAGACAAAACTATATTTTTTTTCCCAAAGTTGCAGGCTACTTCCCATTCATTTTCCCATAGACAAATAAGGTACATTTATGCCAAAGAGCACAGCCCAAACCTCTGGACGTATTTGGAATATGTCAAAACAACTTGGGCACTAAAGGGGTAATTCAAAGAATTCAGCGCACAAGTGGCGCACGCGGCTGGCGCACAGTGTGTGCGTGCGAATCCCTGCGCCAGCCGCGTGTGCCAAAACCCATTTCCGCGCACAGCGTATTCATGGATTCCAGCTACCAAAACCAGCCGTGGCGCACAGTGGCGCAGCGACCCTGCAGCAGCGCCAGTTACGCCCCCAAGAACGCCTCTCGCGCAGGGAAAAGCCATCAAAATCCCCAATCCAGCGCAAAGGGCTGCGCTAACCTTGTACCAGCACGGCAAGCAGGCTATGTGTATCACTGGGGTGCGCGGGAAGTACCTCACGTCATTTCAGCTGGGTACGTGCATTTCAGGGGTGCGCGGGAAGTTTCACACGCGATTCCATCAGGGTACGTGTATTTCAGGGGTGCGCGGGAAGTTCCACACGCAATATCAGCAGGGTACGTGTATTCCAGGGGTGTGCGGGAAGTTCCACACGCGAATGTCCAGGCTACGTGTATTTCGAGGTGCGCGGGAAGTGTCACACGCGATATCAGCAGGGTACGTGTATTCCAGGGGTGCGCGGGAATTTCCACACGCGAATGTCCAGGCTATGTGTATTTCGGGGTGCGCGGGAAGTTTCACACGCGATATCAGCAGGGTACGTGTATTCCAGGGGTGCGCGGGAAGTTCCACACGCGATTTCAGCAGGGTACGTGTATCACAGGGGTGCGCTTGAAGTGCCACACGCGATTCCATCAGGGTACGTGTACATCAGGGGTGCGCGGGAATTTTCACACGTGAATTCAGCAGGGTACGTGTATGTCAGAGGTGCGCGGGAAGTTCCACATCCGAATGTCCTGGCTACGTGTATTTCGGGGTGCGCGGGAAGTTTCACACGCGATATCAGCAGGGTACGTGTATTCCAGGGGTGCGCGGGAAGTTCCACACGCGAATGTCCAGGCTATGTGTATTTCGGGGTGCCCGGGAAGTTTCACACGCGATATCAGCAGGGTACGTGTATTCCAGGGGTGCGCAGGAATTTCCACACGCGAATGTCCAGGCTACGTGTATTTCGGGGTGCGCGGGAAGTTTCACACGCGATATCAGCAGGGTACATGTATTCCAGGGGTGCGCGGGAAGTTCCACACGTGAATGTCCAGGCTACGTGTATTTCGGGGTGCGCGGGAATTTCCACACACGAATGTCCAGGCTACGTGTATTTCGGGGTGCGCGGGAAATTTCACACGCGATATCAGCAGGGTACGTGTATTCCAGGGGTGCGCAGGAATTTCCACACGCGAATGTCCAGGCTACGTGTATTTCGGGGTGCGCGGGAAGTTTCACACGCGATATCAGCAGGGTACATGTATTCCAGGGGTGCACGGGAAGTTCCACACGTGAATGTCCAGGCTACGTGTATTTCGGGGTGCGCGGGAAGTTTCACACGCGATATCAGCAGGGTACGTGCATATCAGGGGTGCGCGGAAAGTATCACACGCGATTCCATCAGGGTACGTGTATTACAGGGGTGCGCGTGGAGCACCACACGTGAATTGCTCGTGTGGGTCCTCCCAGGTGTTCCCTCTACACCCTCCACAGCCCCTGCAGGTGGCTCACACCACAGGGGCCTAACCTGCACATGTCCTGAAGGCACCCCATCCACCATGGCCATGCCCCCCAGGAAACCCACATGTCAACTTGCACTACTGCCCACCAACGCATGTCCCCCTGCACCCCAAGCCACCAGGGGCACCCTCCACCAGGCCCCACCAATGTCGCCCACCACCCCCACCCCCCAGCACTGTGGGGCACCTGTCAGCAGGCCCCCACCCATGTCCAACTCATGTCCCCACCACCCCCACCGCCCAGCAGTGCAGGGGCACCCTCCACCAGGCCCCCACCCATGTCTCCCACCACCCCCACCCCCCAGCACTGTGGGGCACCTGCCAGCAGGCCCCCATCCATGTCCAACTCATGTCCCCACCACCCCCACCCCCCAGCAGTGCAGGGTCACCCTCCTCCAGGCCCCCACCCATGTCTCCCACCACCCCCACCCCCCAGCAGTGCAGGGGCACCCTCCACCAGGCCCCCACCCATGTCTCCCATCACCCCCACCCCCCAGCACTGTGGGGCACCTGCCAGCAGGTCCTCACCCATGTCCAACTCATGTCCCCACCACCCCCACTCCGCAGCAGTGCAGGGGCACCCTCCACCAGGCCCCCACCCATGGCTCCCACCACCCCCACCCCCAGCAGTGCAGGGGCACCCTCCACCAGGCCCCCACCCATGTCTCCCACCACCCCCACCCCCCAGCAGTGCAGGGGCACCCTCCACCAGGCCCCCACCCATGTCTCCCACCACCCCCACCCCCCAGCAGTGCAGGGGCACCCTCCACCAGGCCCCCACCCATGTCCAACTCATGTTCCCCACCACCCCAACCCCCCAGCACTGTGGGGCACCTGCCAGCAGGCCCCCACCCATGTCCAACTCATGTCCCCACCACCCCCACCCCCCAGCAGTGCAGGGGCACCCTCCACCATGCCCCCACCCATGTCTCCCACCACCCCCACCCCCCAGCAGTGCAGGGGCACTCTCCACCAGGCCCCCACCCATGTCTCCCACCAACCCCACCCCCCAGCACTGTGGGGCACCTGCCAGCAGGCCCCCACCCATGTCCAACTCATGTTCCCCACCACCCCAACCCCCCAGCACTGTGGGGCACCTGCCAGCAGGCCCCCACCCATGTCCAACTCATGTCCCCACCACCCCCACCCCCCAGCAGTGCAGGGGCACCCTCCACCATGCCCCCACCCATGTCTCCCACCACCCCCACCCCCCAGCAGTGCAGGGGCACCCTCCACCAGGCCCCCACCCTTGTCTCCCCCCACCCCCACCACCCAGCAGTGCAGGGGCACCCTCCACCAGGCCCCCACCCATGTCTCCCCCCACCCCCACCCCCCAGCAGTGCAGGGGCACCGTCCACCAGGCCCCCACCCATGTCTCCAGCCACCCACACCCCCCAGCAGTGCAGGGGCACCCTCCACCAGGCCCCCACCCATGTCCAACTCATGTTCCCCACCACCCCCACCCCCCAGCAGTGCAGGGGCACCTGCCAGCAGGCCCCCACCCATGTCCAACTCATGTTCCCCACCACCCCCACCCCCCAGCACTGTGGTGCACCTGCCAACAGGCCCCCACCCATGTCCAGCTCATGTACCCCAACACCCCCACCCCCCAGCACTGTGGGGCACCGGCCAGCAGGCCATCACCCATGTCCAACTCATGTTCCCCACCACCCCCACCCCCCAGCACTGTGGGGCACCTGCCAGCAGGCCCCCACCCATGTCCAACTCATGTTCCCCACCACCCCCACCCCCCAGCACTGTGGGGCACCTGCCAGCAGGCCCCCACCCATGTCCAACTCATGTCCCCACCACCTCCAACCCCCAGCAGTGCAGGGGCACCCTCCACCAGGCCCCCACCCATGTCTCCCACCACCCCCACCCCCCAGCACTGTGGGGCACCTGCCAGCAGGCCCCCACCCATGTCCAACTCATGTTCCCCACCACCCCCACCCCCCAGCACTGTGGGGCACCTGCCAGCAGGCCCCCACCCATGTCCAACTCATGTTCCCCACCACCCCCACCCCCCAGCACTGTGGGGCACCTGCCAGCAGGCCCCCACCCATGTCCAACTCATGTTCCCCACCCCCCGCACCCCACAGCACTGTGGGGCACCTGTCTGCAGGCCCCCACCCATGTCCAACTCATGTTCCCCACCACCCCCACCCCCCAGCACTGTGGGGCACCTGCCAGCAGGCCCCCACCCAGGTCCAACTCATGTCCCCACCACCGCCACCCCCCAGCAGTGCAGGGGCACCCTCCACCAGGCCCCCACCCATGTCTCCCACCACCCCCACCCCCCAGCACTGTGGGGCACCTGCCAGCAGGCCCCCACCCATGTCCAACTCATGTTCCCCACCACCCCCACCCCCAGCACTGTGGGGCACCTGCCAGCAGGCCCCCACCCATGCCCAACTCATGTTCCCCACCACCCCCACCCCCAGCACTGTGGAGCACCTGCCAGCAGGCCCCCACCCATGTCCAACTCATGTTCCCCACCACCCCCACCCCCCAGCACTGTGGGGCACCTGCCAGCAGGCCCCCACCCATGTCCAACTCATGTTCCCCACCACCCCCACCCCCCAGCACTGTGGGGCACCTGCCAGCAGGCCCCCACCCATGTCCAACTCATGTTCCCCACCCCCCGCACCCCACAGCACTGTGGGGCACCTGTCTGCAGGCCCCCACCCATGTCCAACTCATGTTCCCCACCACCCCCACCCCCCAGCACTGTGGGGCACCTGCCAGCAGGCCCCCACCCAGGTCCAACTCATGTCCCCACCACCGCCACCCCCCAGCAGTGCAGGGGCACCCTCCACCAGGCCCCCACCCATGTCTCCCACCACCCCCACCCCCCAGCACTGTGGGGCACCTGCCAGCAGGCCCCCACCCATGTCCAACTCATGTTCCCCACCACCCCCACCCCCAGCACTGTGGGGCACCTGCCAGCAGGCCCCCACCCATGCCCAACTCATGTTCCCCACCACCCCCACCCCCAGCACTGTGGAGCACCTGCCAGCAGGCCCCCACCCATGTCCAACACATGTTCCCACCACCCCCACCACCAAGCAGTGCAGGGACACCCTCCACCAGGCCCCCACCCATGTTTCCCACCACCCCCACCCCCAGCACTGTGGGGCACCTGCCAGCAGGCCCCCACCCATGTCCAACTCATGTTCCCCACCACCCCACCCCCCAGCACTGTGGGGCACCTGCCAGCAGGCCCCCACCCATGTCCAACTCATGTTCCCCACCACCCCCACCCCCCAGCACTGTGGAGCACCTGCCAGCAGGCCCCAACTCATGTTCCCCAGCCAACATGTCATCACAATCTAGATCCCTGGTCCCTATGGTCAGCCTCCAAATGCAAAACACCCACCTGAGTATTGCATCCACCCACTCAGAAATGGCAATTACATGAGAGAACACCAATTGCAAGTTTCGAAACAAACATATGTCCCTCACATACACCCAATGGGTGTCAGTGAATCTCAAAACTCATATCATGATATGCATGAAACCAATGAGATGATACTACACATTGAAGTTCGATAAAAAAATATGTATTAAAGGAAACATAAATAGATTCAAAAATAAAGAAACAGAAATGGGAATGTACAGAAATGAAAAGAAGCATTTCCGTGAAAAAAAGCAAAACCAAAAATCATAATCCAAAGTAATGGTGTCCAAAATCACTGTCCACAAAAGAAAATCCAATGGGAAATAATAATTGAAAGCCATTGCTCCATGGGTAAATTGTGAAAGTAAAATAAAATCCAACAGTGAACTATGTACAGACGAACAAGCCAGGGTCCATTATCCCAACAAAAGAAATGAAACCTATCTAACAACACTAACTAATAAAATAAACTATATACAAAAATGTGGCCAATGTCCAAAAGGTCCAAAAAAAAACAAAAAACAAAGGAAACCTAACACTACCTACATAACTATGTACAAGGGCAGCGGGCTAGTCTGACGGCTCACTTTTGGATGTCCCGGGCCAGGGCATCATCGAACTCCTGCTCAATGTCCCGGAAGCGGTCCTCCTCCATGGCCCCGAGGGTCTGCAGGGCCGTCGACGTGTCCACCTCCAACCCCCTGCGGATTGCCTCGAGGCACTCGGCCCGCCTTAGGGCCCTCCGCATGGAGTTCTCCGCCCTGACCATTGTGAGACGTGCTTCTTCCGCCCGCTGCCGCTCCGCATCTATGGCGTGGCCCAACCGCTGCCACACGGAAGACACTCTCTGTCCTGGGTCCCCCTGCCCTCCGGCCGATGCCTGCCCCTCCGATGTTGAAGGCCCCGAGCCTTCATGGCTCCCACCACGTTGCTGCTGCTGCTGTGCCTCTGCCCGTGCACTGCCTCCTGCTGCCTGCACATCCTCCGCCGGCTGGGGTGCAGTCGTTGATGTGGCCACCCCTGCTGGACGTCCGACTCCCGACTGTGGCAGGGATGCCTCCTCCACCATCCTGGCCGCACCGTCAGAGGCAGCTCCACAGGGCACCCAGGTGACTGATGGGTGGGAAGATGGCACGGAGGACGACTGGCGCGTAGGGGGTTCAGTTGAGGAGGGGGTCATAGCAAGCCCCATCAAACGGAAGAATCCGGCCTGGGTGACCTGTCCCAGAAGGCTGACGTGGTCAACGAGCCATTCGAGATGACGTGCAGTCTCCTCATGAAAAGACTGCAGGTCACCTCGCATGGCCCGTTGATGCAACGCCACACCAGTCAGGACAGGCTCAACCCGGACCCGGATAGCCACGTCTGCAGGCAGAGGAAGGCCAGTTGTCATTTGCTCATCCCCTGCCTGAAAACGGGTCTGGACGTAGGCATCCCTGCTGGTGCAAGATGATGCAGGGACAGGACCAGGGACAAGATTGCACACAGACACCTCCGCTGTGGCCTGTGCTGCCTCCTGTCCCTGGTCCTGCACTGCACCACTAGCACCAGTGGGATCCCCACCTCCAGACCCCGTCTCTGTTGCTTGCACGGCCTCCTCCTCCACAAAACCCACCACCAACCTGGATGACTCCGTGCCATCTTCCCCCGTTGGGCCCTGTGGGGTCCCAGCTGCCCCTTCTGCTGCCGAGGAGTCCAACTCCAACCTCTGCCTCTTGGACCTCCCCCCGGCAGCTGCGGCCTGGGATGCGGCACCGGACTCCTCACTCCCCGACGAGATGACAACATGGGAGGGGAGCCGGGCCTTGCGTCTCCGGCTGGCGGTGGCTCCACAGCACCTTCTCCGCCCTCTTCATCAGTTGACGCTGCAGACAGGGAGAAATAAAACACAGGCATCAGGGCACTGTACAATGGACACATACACACATGACAGTTGTACATGAGTGGCATTGGCAAACCTCAGACATGCCATCACAATCCCCAACACACATGTCATTTCAACTCGCACACATGAGCCATACCACAGCCATATCGCAACTGCCAGCACCATCCATACACATACAACAGCATGAGCAGGCAAAGCTGAGCCAGACATCACATGCAACACAGGAAGTGCACCGCACATGTACACACACCACCACACTTGCATGCATGTGTACACCTCTGCCAAGTGTTGCAGTGTTCAGATGGGCATCCATGTCACATCTGCCAATCAGGCTTCCACATCCTGCTGTCATGTGCATCCATGTTGCATCACTGTTGCACCCTTGTCAAATACACACAAATGCACATGTACACAGTGCTGATACATGCAGCTGAAAACAACATACATGCGTGACATCACGGACATGTCTACTTACATACACATTCATCCAAACATGTGTGCCCACACAACTGCATTTGGCATGCAAGCCTACACACACAAGCACCATCCATGTCTCACACATTACAGCCCTCGCATGTGTTAGCCCCACGGCCCTGTACACCTCCACCCATACTCAAACCCATACAAACAGATGTGCAACCTGCACACTACTGAAACATCACCACACGCACAGCTCACAATCAGGATGCATGTACACTTACCGCTCGACTCCAGACAGATCTGCCTCTCAAGGACCTGGACATGGAGCGCTGGGGATATGCGTTCCAGGACCCTCATCTGATCTTCCGACAAGTGGCCCCGGCGCCCCTTGGCATCCGCTGCCTTCAAGAGGCGCCGGGCCTTGTTCAGGGTCCTGGACCTGAAGTCCTCCCAGCGCTTCTTCACATGTTGGAAATCGCGGACTGCCACCCCCTCCGCATTGATGGCAGTCACGATGTCAGTCCAGATCCGAGTCCGTCTTTCCTTGTCGGCCCGGGAACTTCCGAAGAGGGCATCATACTGCCCCAGGACTTGCTCCACCAGGACACCAACTTCGGTGGCACTGAAGCTGGTGCCCCTCTGCCTCTCTGGCCGGGGGTTGTCAGTGGTGCCAGATGTTGCAGTGCCCGACATGACAACCCCAGAGGCAGGAGTGGGTGGGCAACTGGGTCCTGGGGCTGGGCTGTGGAGCAATGGAATCCCAGTCGGGAGTCTTCGGTTCCAGCAGGGGTGGTCACAGCTACAGCACCCCTGGCTGTTGTGCAGGCAGCAAATGGCAGGGCACGTGGGCAGCAGGCAGTCAGGCAGCAGCAGATGGCAGGTGGGAGCGTGCTCGGGGCTCTGGGGGGCAGTAGTTTGGCCTTCTGGGCAGGAGCCTGGTCTTCCGTGTGCTTACGCGTGGCCAGCTTGATACGGAGTGATTTGGCACGTGAAAATTTGGCACGTCAGCGTGTAATTCGAGGAAAGGCCCTTAGCGCGTAAGCGCGTCTGCACGCATACGCAATTTCATTGGACAGAAGGCCTCAAGCGCAAGCGCCCCTGTGACGTGACGCGTACAGGCGTGCATGGGCATTTCAGCGCGTGTTAAAAACTGCACATCCGCGTGTAATACGAGGAAAGGCCCATGCGCGTAAGTGACGTGACGCGCGCGTGCATTTCCCTCAGCACGGGTTAAAGGTGAGCGGGCCCAGCAGTTCGCTGTACGTGCCTTTCGTGGAGACCGACGTGTGTTGCTGCTTCCTGTTGTTTTGCGCGCCATCACAACTTCGCAGCTATCAAGGACGTATCTCTTCATTTGGCGGGGGTATTGGCTACGCGTGTTTTTCTGCATCGCGCTAGTCAGATGGTGAGTCGCACACGCTCTTTTTCCCACTGCGGGTGCCCCTGTGTATCGCACCCATTTTCGATGTCATAGTAGCCTGCGTGTCCCACGCGTATGCGTTATTCGTGTTACTGGATGCCACCGCGTACTGCGGGAGGTTGAATCCACGCACATAGGCTGCAGGGTTGCATGCACGGTTTTACTGCAGTTTTGGGGTGCCTGAGCGTTGCGTGACCCGTCACTACATCACCGGGGTCACATACAGCCTTGCAGGTGCAGGGGGGCTGTTAACATCTTGCTTCCCACCCCCTTCACCCCAATTGCACAGGTCAATTGTGGTGTACACCTCCCATTGGCACCACTCCCTCTGTGCCGCCACTACTACATCTGTGCCATGGTTGGGAGGCGACCAAAGGTGAGGGGCACCTCAGCTGGGCGTCCTCCTAGTGGCGGGCGTGGTCGGGGACGTGGCCGTGGTGACCAGGGAGTAGGGGGACTCCAGGGTGTCCAGGGCGGCCACAGAGGGGGAAGAGGCAGGGGTGCGCCACTTGAGCACAATGTTGTGCCATATGTCGGTGCAGTCATGCCACCACCCCCTGTGGTTCTGGGGGATGCAGCTTCTGCATCTGGCACTGGCGCCCGTGTGACCCGGCAGTCCGTTCCATCGACTGCCATGGGCCGAAGGGTAGTGGTAGCTGCAGGTGCAGCTGTGGACACCACCACCCAGGCTCGGGGTCTGCCAGCGCAGGCTGCCTTGGCACTTGAAGAGCCCTTGGTAGATCTCCAACAGGCCAGGGGGGAAACCATAGGGGCATGCCGGGCTGCTCAGACCAAGACACATGTCCCTGGGGCAGTCATGTCATCTGCTGCCCCGAACAGCCGGGTGTTGGCAAGTCAATGACCCTGCCACAGCTGATGTTGCTGCGTAGGGTCCATTAGTGGGCACCCAGCTGCCACTGACACAAGTCAGGCCTTTGGTCATCCCTCCACCTGCCACTCCCTTGGCTCAATCCACCGAACCCACTGGCCATACTGGTCAGGGCGGCATTAGCCAGCCAGGGTCTGCGCCACAGTCCAAGAGGAGGAAGGTTGCACCTGCAGCACAGGCTGGGACCCCACACACAGCCACGACCTCCTGCACGTCGAGGAAGAAGCCTTTCTGTAAGCAGGAACTGGACTTCCTCGTGAACTACGTGCGGGCCACAGCCGTGACATGCTAGTGGGTGCCAATAGTCAGACTACGGCTGCCCAACGTGACACCCACTGGAAGCATGTTGCGGAACATGTCAGTTCATTCGGCCATGAGGTGCGCACGGCGCAAGAGTGCAAAAAGCGTTGGAATGACATCAAACGCAGCACTAAGGCTAAGCGTGTCTCTAATTACAACTTGACTCTGGTGACTGGCGGTGGGCCTGCACCAGAGGAGGAAGAGCTCACTCCGCATGAGGCACTCGTTGCGGAGTTCATACCACCTGAATTGGTCGAAGGAGTGGGAGAGATGCTGGACTTTGATGCCCAGTCCAGTGAGTGTTGATGCGTGTTTGTTGAGGACGTGTGTGTTTCACTTGTGGGATGTGTTGTGCATGATTGCTGCTACATGTGACGTGTACATGGTTCTGATGTGTAACTAATGCAATGCTTCCGTCATGCATGTCTCCTCTGCCTGCATGCGGGGACTCCATGTAGGCATGCTCCCTTGCCCCTCCTCCGCCACTCTGCACCACAGTTCCACCCTTGCACTGGTGTTCTTCAATCTTGCCAATGTGTACTTTCTTGTTCATGCGTCCTGTGTAGATGCCAACTTCCAGCGTAGAATCTGCCAAACATATGCCGTGTGGTACAGCCTTAGTACTTGATGCAGGGTATCTCACTTGTACTGTGCATAGGTCAGATGTCCCGCAGGGACATGAGTGCACATTCATGCTCCATGTGCATTGTACGCATGCCCCTAGGTGTCCTTGACTGGATGATCACTGTAATACAAGTCCTTGGTTACATACATTGCCTGCCAGCTCATCAGCCTTCCCAAGTCAACAGTCCTGCGTTGCACACATGTTTAGGGTCTGACAATCTGTGTGGCTCACAGGCCTCAGCCTGTTCAATGGCCAATGACTCTGTCCAACTGTTGTTGTGTCTTCTTCACACATGGGCGGAATCCAGAGTTTTCATCATGTGTCCTGCTTACTGTCCCAGCATTATTTGCAGTGTTGTCACTTGAATCACATTCAGCTGTTGATGCCAGTCAACACTGCCTGTCAATACACAGGTGTATGGTCAGCCTTTTGATACCATGCTAGGCATCCCTGCTTTGGTACTGGGGTGGAGGGGTGTTTGGCTTCTAGATATGGTACACATTGAATGCACAATGCACGTGATGTCTGAATTTGACATTGCACTGCCTTCACATTTCCTGGCAAACACCATGGAGTCCTTGTACATGTAGGTAGTGAGTGGCGTACACATTTTCTGCACTGCATAGACCCACTTCCATGGAAACTGCCACCTTTCAACAGGTCTGATCACAGAAGCAATTCAAAGTTGACCCAGCATGCATGGCAGGTTATATGTTGTGTGTCACATGTCTGCCTGATGCATTTTCTGTCGGTGTGTGTGTGTGTTGTGTGCTTCTGGCATGTGTAGTGACTTTTTTTCTCCCTATTTTTCAGGTGATGACGCAAAGGAGGCGGAGGATGGTGTTGTCATGCCAGACACAGGGTTGTTACCACTACATCAACCCGGCACTAGTGGGGGTTGTGGGGTGGTAGGCCACAAAAACACCCAAGTGCTACAGTCCATCTTGTCTCTGGCTGCCTATGAGTCCAGCCTTGATGATGACTCTGACGTCCATGTTGAGTTGGATGAGCATCAAGTCCATGTGTCAGGGGTGAGTGATTCTGATGTGGACACTCCTCTGTCTGCGACACCTGCACTGAGGGATCAGACAGTCTTGGTTCCTCCGCCTGTGGCTGATCGGGACGCAGGGTCACCCTCCACACCAGTCACTGATGTGCCTGGGACATTACGTCGACGGGGGCATGTAGTCGTGCAGCCGCGGGCGTTGCCAACACAGCGAGGACCCCCGGTCCTTGGGTCCCGCAGGGGTCAAGCCCGGAAACGCGGTCGCCGCGCGCAACCGCAGTATACTTAGTGGGAGCAAGACATGACTGCCAATTCAGAATGGCAGGGGGCAGCAATGGAGAACATCGCTGAGAGCATGGAGCGTGTGGCCCGATCTGTGCTCCCCCCTGCTAGGCAGGTGCTTCTCCAGCAGAAGGCGGCACGGTCCACGGCCCGCTCGCACAGGCTGGGCATGGCGGCCTCAGACAGGGCACGCCAGGCTGAAATGTCGTCTCTGCGTCAAGCAATTGCTGCTCATGCAGAGGCGCACATGGATGCCCTGAGGGAGGTGTATGCTTCCCTTAGATCCACTCTGGGTGTCCTTATGATGTCCCAGAGGCAGCAGGCAGAGGAGAGGTTTGCACAGCTTGAGCGTACCATCTCGGCTGAGCTACAGGCTTGCCGGGAGGTGCAGCGGTTGTCCAGCCAGGCCTTGCAGGAGGAACTCTGTGTTACACGTGCTACCTTGCAAGAGGAAGCATGTGTATCACGTGAGGTTCTGCATGCAGACCTACTCACATCGCCACACAGAACCAGGCTCACCCGTCCGGCAGACTTTCTGCCGACGAGGTGCAAGCTGTGGCTAGGTGAGGCCAGGCTACTGTGCCACGTCCTCCTTTACAGGATGAGCCAGACTCGGACAACCATCTATCTCCCACATAGGTCGGGCTGTGCAGGCGTTGAGACCATGGAGGTTTTTATTTTGGCTCAGCATCATCGCATGTGGATGTTGAGCAGCACCCTGTACCTCCCCCCTCCTGGGTGCCTCCCCTCCCCCCCGGGTCGTATGTGGCCATTTTTGATTTTTCTTTTAGTTTAGTTAGTTAAGTTTCTGTTTGATAGTTAGTTTAATTAGGTAATGTATGTTTTCCATAGTTAGTGTAATTAGTTAATAGTTAATATAGTTTAAAATTGCTTGTCTATTGTGCTTTCATGTGACGGTGCGGTGCTTTGTGGCTTTTGAAGGCATCCACTGTCTGTTCCAGTTGGGCCCTTCAGGCTTATCTTGTGTATGTGTTTGCTGCTTGGGGTCCTTGACTCACATATGCCACTCCTGCCTCCCTTATCCATGGGCTCGCAAGGATGGTTCGGTGTCACAAACGTTTACACAAGGGATTTGGACTGTCATATCTGTGGCATGTTTAGTGCTGTGTCACTTTTGTTTACACCCCTAGTGGGGATGATTTTGGTGTTATTGTCCACTGTTCAGCTTTTGCTAGATGGGGTGTTTCATGATTAATGTGTACATTAATTGCTATGCATTGTGTAGTATGTTTCTTATCTTTACTGTACACGTGCTTGTTGCAATTCATGCTGTAGATAGTGTTCCACACTTTGGATGTGAAAGACGGACTGATGGTGTGATTTATGATGTGACTCTCTGACATGGTCAAGTGATGGGATACCTGAAGAGACACACACAGATGACTTTGAAGCATTAATCATGTGTTTCATGCCCTTTCTGCAGGGGGATGAGCCTCGAGAGCACCTTTGCCAGCAGACATGGCCCATTGGACGTCTGAATTCTGGACACGTTTGTTGGTGCCCACATGCACATGTGTGCACAAGCAGAGGCACAGGGATTGCAGACCTACATCCTAGAACTGCTGACGTGTTCCAAGGAACTCCAGGCAAGGTGAGCAGCACAGGGGGGCCACAACACAGCAAAGCTTGCACCAGGAGAGTTGCACATGCAGGCTTAGTCACAGCACTGAGGGTGAGCTTGGACGAATATTGGTGTTGAAGCACACAATGCAGCTCAGATGTGTTGGCGGACTGATGGCTGTTGATTGTAAGGTTGTCTGGGACACCTGCAGGGGCAGTGGCACATACCCTCCGGTACACCAAGGTCCATTCAGGCACTTGTATCAACCATGTAGCCTTCCGAGACATGGAAAGGGGCAGCTCACAGGGACATACAGCAAGGGACATACTCTGGTGCAGTGCATTTCATTTCCATGTACATTTTGATACATGCACTGCCGACTTTGTTTCGGTCATGGTGGTACGCAACTTGCTCTGAAGTCATGCTATATGGGTCTGTCTGCTTACCCAGGGAACATTGCATGTTGTGTGAATTGTAACACATTGGTGTTCCATTTGCCATGCACCCACCGGCGGTTGACTTACTGCATTGACTGTGTATGACCCGTCACAGGGGTAATGTTATATATGGGTATGAAGCATCTACACCAGATTGTCTGTTTGTAGAGTAGTTTGTTGCGTAGTTTGTTGCTATGGGGCATGTTTGGTGGTGTGTTTTTGTGTAATTGGCACGTACAGGTTGTTAACTGTGGTTCTCTTTGCAGCATTGCAGTGCTCCTGTAACCGGACCTGAGAGTGCGCAGGCAGGAGGCCAGCACTCAAAACCAGAGCTAAGTGTCTTGTTGTTTTTCTTTCAAACTGCTCTGCATAGGCTTGCTGGGGGGTGCACTAATGCATGGATGTATGTGTGATTCAATTTGGTATGTTTTTTTCCCCCTCATCACCCGGAATCCTATGCAATTTTGAACCCTGTACCCTCTACCCAGTGTTCCTGCTTCCCGTACCTATCCAAGCAACGTTCCCTAACCCTCTTTCCCCGCTGGGGTTGCGGATGCCTGTGTAAGCCCCGAACTTGCAGGCACCAAAACCCTAGAGGGGGTGGTTGGTTCGTACCACTCCTAAGCCTGGACTACAGAAGGCCATGACAATGATGTCCAAGTTTGTTTGGATTGTGTATGTGTTCATGCAGGTAGTACATTTTCGTGCATTCCCTACTTTCATGTGTCATTCCTCCTCCCCTCTCCTGCCACTCATTCCAGTTATCCAGTGTGCCAACACCTGTCCCGACTGCATATCCCTGAACCTCCTTCCCCACAAGGGTCTCAGGGGCCTTTTGTGAGTTTGACCTTGCAGGCACCCGGGACACGGTGGGGGTGGTTGTTTCGTGACACTCCCGCGCCTGTACACGTGACCTGTGACAATACACATCCGTTCATGGTGCATCATCCTATGTTATGTACCACACATGGTTCACATCCTGTTGTGACATTGTTTTACTGTGCTACCTTGGTTGTTGCATCATTGTGGTAGTACTTGGCCTTTGTGAGGTACTGCTACGCCAAGTCATCTACTGGAGGGTGTTCGGGTTAGTTTTTATGCCTTGGATTTTGTGATTTTGGAAATGAGTGTGGATTCTGACGGTGCAGGCACCTTTTTACACACAAGGTGGGAGATGGTGACGAAGGGTAGAGGTGATCCTGTGGCCAGGTGGAATTGAGGGTTGAAGGCTCCATGACCCAGGTGCAGTTGTTCAGTGGGTCATGGTCATTTGTGAGGGGGGGGTTGTTGTTGATAGTTGCGTTGCCCTGCAGTGTGATGGGAACTCTGACATTGTAATGGTGGTATCCTATGTACATGTTGTGTTCTGCTGATCAATGCCTGTTCATGTGTTGTGTTTACCTTTCAGGTGCGAGGGGATAGTTGTGGTTTGACATGCTGGGGTTTACACATGGTGAATGTTCACATGTGATGTGTAGAGAACACTGATGGTCACTTGAGTGCACATGCATATGTTGAGTGCATGTCCTTGCAGACTCACACACTTGCACTCTGATGCACTACATGTACTCCCACCCTTGCATATCCACATGTACACTGTTTGCCTTTTGGTGGCCACTGTGTCCCTGCAGCACATGTTCTGTGACCAATTATGGATCCTGTAATGCCTAATTTGCTTTTCGATGTGGTCTGTCGCTTAGATGTGATGCTCAGGGTGTGCATCACACACAATGGCTGTTCACTGTGCTGTGGGCTGAGCAGTGTGTTGCAGGAGTAGGACACAGCACACAGAAACTGCAGTGTTGATTTTGCAATGCACAATGTGCATGTAGACAGGCATTCATTGTTATGTTACGTCTACAACTCTTGTAATGCATTTGGAAATGACTTATTTTGGGTGGGAGGTTGTTGGTCTGTCATTTCATCTGATTCCTGGTCAGGCATCATTGTCTGATGCCACTGTACATTTTGGACATGGCAATGTGTACCTTATTGTTACTGTGTTGGTGTATGGGTATTGCTTGCCATGTCATGTTGTGGTTTGGGAGGGTTTGAGTGACATAACAGTGATGGCCATAGCCTGTTTTGCAGGTGTGTGTGATGCACACCTTGCATGTCAGGGTCATCCGCTTCTCAGAGCAATTAGCTGGGGGTAGATCTCTCTCCGCGGCAGGGCCCTCCCTCTGGAACAGCCTTCCTGCCTCACTTGAACTTGAGGGGAACCATCTCCGGTTCGGGAAGCACCTCAAGACCTTCCTCTGTGCTTCTGCTTTCTCTCTGCCTCTCCCTTGCGGAATTCTTCACTGGAACTGCACTGGATCTGCAACTGGGCCACTCTCACCGACCTCGGTCCCTGGCCCAGCCACTCTCCACTCGCACTGGCTCCCTGGCAACCCCTGCACTGCGGTACTGTCTCTCTATCCCTACAGCCCCCACTTCCCAGCACTTGTCTGCACTTACCTTTGCAGTTGCCACCAGCTGACCTATGTATTTGTTTTTTGGTCTACTTCCCCTGTACTGCACTCCCCCCCTCCCCTTCCCCTTGCACTTTTCCCTTCCCCCTACCCCTGCACTTGCACAATCTAAATGACACCTGGCCTAGTTGTACCGTTGTCTGTCTTCCCTTGTTCCCCCCTCCCTGCCTCATCGCACCTTGAAATACTTGTGTATAGGCCGTATCATGTCATATGTCATATGTGTGCCTTTTGGTCACACAGGATAGCTTGTGTTTAAGTGGCTAGGGATGCAGACGATGTGGCACTTCCATGGCAACTATCTCAGGGTGGTAGGGTTGTGACAGTTGACTGTTTCTTTGTCATCATCGATTGTCACCGGGTATGTGCCAGGCCTGTGTGCACTCCGCAGTGGTGGGAGCTGTCACAATGATTCTGCACACTACTGGTGGTGCATGGAGTAGTTGCCCGCCAGAGCGGTCAAGGGAGCGGAAACGTGACTTGAGCACTCCAAATGTGCGCTCCACTATGGCCCTGGTTGCAATATGGGCGGCGTTGTATCTTACCTGGGGTGGTGTGGTGGGGTTCCGGATTGGCGTCATCATGTGGTTGCTCAGAGGGTAGGCACTGTCCCCTGGGGTGGTGATAATAGTTGAGATTATTAGGCTTTGGGTATTTGTCTGTGTGTGACTTGCATGCATGTGCAAGGGCATTTGTACTCACCTAGGAGCCATGTGTCGCCATGCTGCCCAGCTTCCAGGGCCCGGCTCAGGGCGGACATTCTGTATATGAAACTGTCATGGGTGGAGCCAGGGTAGTTTGCATAGACAGAGGTGATAATTCCCTTTGCATTGCATACCACCTGTACATTGATGGAATGCCAGTGCTTGCGGTTTCGGTAGATATGCTCACTGGCCCTAGGTGGACGTAGGGCCACATGGGTGCAATCTATGGCACCGAGCACTTTGGGGAAGTGTGCCACCCTGAAAAAATCCAGGACAACGCATGCCTTTCTGCGGGTGTTCTGGGCATATATATGGGCCTGCGGACTGAGGGGCGCACTGTCATGATTGCCAGTACCTGGTGTAGGCAGCATGACTGCGTGGCCTCTGAGACCCCCCCACTATGGCAGTAGTCCGCTGAAATGACCCAGTGGCCAAAAAATGCAGGACATTGAGCAGCTTCTCCAAGATGCTCAATGCTTGGGAGCAAAGGGTGGGGGATGTAAGGTCATCTTCCCACTCCCTGACCAGGTCTAGGATGATGTGGGGTGGAAACCTATACCTGCCATAGACCTGGTCATCAGGCATCCCAAAAAGGCTTGTCCGTGGTGCGAAAATGCGTGCCCTGGCTATTCTTCTCCTCCTGTGGTGTCCCACGATCAGTGTTGCGACAAATGGGGCATTCATCGTAGCTGTATATACGTGTTTGTTGTTTGCGTGCACTTTTGTACTGTGCGCGGGGACGCTTCCGCCTGCCTTCGTGTGGCGGACGTGTTGACGCCTGTGTGCGTCTTTTGCCATGCGCGGGTTTCCCGTATTCGGATCCATGAATATGGGTTGTTCGCGTGCGTGTGGGCGTTCCATGTAGTTCCCTGCAGTACTTCCCCAATTACGCCTTCTTTTTCACGCGTTGTTCCCCATTCCGTGTGTTACGCCCACTGTTCCGCCCACTTTGGTTGTGTGCGCCGCGCTATGTGCGCTTTTGCTGTGCGCGTAGCGCACGCCGTGTATGCCTGCGTGTGCCATGGCTGGATTGGGCGCACGGACAGCGGGAAACACGCGCAGCGTCTTCCTTGAATCGCACGCTGCGTTTCTCACGCTTGCGCTCCCTTGCACCTGCTTGCGCATGGATTTTCGACGCACGTTTGTTCCATGAATCACGTTCACGTTTGTCCCATGAATCAGAGTGTTTTTAGAAATAAAACAGACGCCATCTTGTTTTTCTCTCATTGTGAGAGATATTCGAGGTTATGGGCGAGAATATAGGAAAATGAAACACAGAAAAAAAAGCCATTTGCAGGTCAAAAAAAATGCAATAGGTGGTGGGTGGCTATAGGGCACCAAGTGAAATTTGGGAGTAGGAGGGTGCCTAGGGACTGAGTTTGCAACATGACGTTTTTTGTAGCCTCGGCTATACCCGCAAATAGCCGATATCGTAAAGCAAACTGCGTCACAGTAACAGTGTGTGTTGTGGGGGAAAAAGGAGAGGGCAGGGGAAGAAGCCATATGGGGTGTGAGGGGAGCTGGGACAGAAGAGGGGGGCACTTGGTGAGGGCCTGTGGCGCGGCAGGAAAGCATTTTTTTCTAGCCATTTTTCCAATTCACGGCAACATTCGAGGCTGTAATAGACTATAGTGACGTCGGGAGCGAAAAATCACTGGCTATGGCAAGTGACACTAATGCCATCCAATTCTGCCATCCAATTCTCCCATCCATTCAGTAACCAGGACAGACCCTGCTTAACTTCAAAGTAGGAAGGGGCCAGCCTCCTCGGGCTATGTTGCCTGATAAGTAAACCAAAATTACAAGACCACTTAGAGAAATGTGCTGGCCTTTCTTGCTTTGAAGCTAAACAGGGTCAGTACTGGTTACTTCATGGATGGGTGACCAAATGGGCATCAAAATTATGTATTTTTTTATACCATGCTGCTGTCAGTCCTTGAAAGTAGTCTTGCACTCAGTGAACATTCTTTGCCTTTTACTGAATTGTATTCTGGTATTTGTAGTCTCCCTGTCAATAATTAAAAATCAAATTAGTATTTTTACAGTAGCAGTGGGTTTCCCATACCTGCAGTAACTGGGAAAAACTCTGCTTAGCTTCAAAATGCAGAAGGGATCAGCCCCCAAAGGACGTATTGCCTAATAAATGAGCCCACCTTACAAGAGCACTTAGAGAAACATGCCCTAAGCGGGTTGGTCTCTCCTCACTTTGAAACTAAGCAGTATCTGTTCTGGTTACTGCACGGATGGGAGACAGTCCACAGTCCTGAACGCACGGCATCAGCATTATTATTTTTAAAACCGTGCTACTGTCAGTCCTTGAAAGTTTTGCACTCAGAGACAATTGTTTTACCTTTTTCTGAATTGCATTCTAGTATTTGTAGTCTCCCCAGTCAAGATGGGGTGTGTGGGGGTGTAATGGCACAATTGTACACTTTTTGCCTAACATAGTTCAATAAGGATTTATATATTTGAATTACACTATGGAATGTGTACTTTTTAAGTTATCTTTATAAAGTAGAGTATTGTTGAAATCCAGACATGAGGGTGAGGAGGTGAAATTATGAGAGGGCAAGTAAGTCATGAGTATTTGCCCACGATGTGGCAAGAAAGTTTTTAATCCTGGACACTGGTGCAGTTATTTTTCCCTTGATTGTGTCTGCTTTTCATGGAGCCTAATAAGTGAGTCAAAGTTACAAGACCACTTAGAGCAACATGGCCTGAGGGGGCCGGCCCCTTCCTCACTTTGAAGCTAAGCAGTACTGTGCATATATATTCATGGGTGCCAGCTTTTGATTTTCGTTAAGGGAGTAAAAAGTATCTGGGCACATGTTATTCTTGCAGCTGGTCATTTTTTCCCCATTTTTGTGCTGCCTAAATGTGGTTAGTTGGGTTGTGCGATGTATCACAATAGTCAGCAAGAGACCGGCCATAAAACAGGGGACATGGAGCGCGGGACAGGACATTTCAGCATGGCCATTTAGGCGCTTACCATTATGGTGCAACCGTTTCGGCGCAGGTCCCATTTTGCGCACCCAGTTAGATGCAGCCAGTTTGGCAAAGAGTCCTCTCGGCGGAAGGATGTTTTGGTGTGAGAGGTCGCAATGGCACAAAATTAACCTGCAGTTACTTTGCATTTTATAACTTTCGGCGCAAAGATGTTTTGGCGTGAGAGGTCGCAATTGGCATGAACCTGCAGGCACTTTGCATTTTGTAATTTGGATTAAACAGGAACCCTCAGGAGTTTGAGACGCAGCACTTAACCATTATGCTACAATGACATTATCATTTGAATTCTCCCAAATGTCATACTTAGCCATTTACAATTGGACAAATTAAATTGTAGGCTTAGTGTGAAATGTATACAGTTCTCATATGAACGTCCCTGCTACTAAAGTGTGCTCCTTGAATATATTTATGTATATTTATAATATAGGGCGACTATAGCGCCCTATATTGAAGGTGAGCTGGAGACACATCGCAACCCCGACAAATTCTATTGTTAATAACTTTTGATTCGAGTAACGGCTTTGACCGAAAATTTCAAAAGCCATCTAAAGTCTGCGGGCCCCCCAGACTGCAACGGTTCATAAAGATTCACTAAAAAATTAGAACATTTTTGCCCAAACTGCTGGACAGATTTGGACTAGTTCTGAAACAACTTGGGCACACTGCGTTCAAAAGAGCGCTTTGTTTGGTTTGGGGTTATTCTGTGCAGTAGTTATGTAAATATTTGATGGAGTAGGGGGTGCCCCCTTCCCCCAAATAAATAGAGATATCTTCCATGATGCATTTCAGCATCATGGTTTTCAGAAATGAAACGACCACCATCTTGTTTTTCTCTCGATGTGAGAGATATTCGCGGCTATCGCCGAGGTTATGGGAAAATGAAACAGAGTAAAAAGCTATTTGCAGGTTAAAAAAATGACCGCCATCTGAAAGCAAATTGCGTCACAGAAGCAGTGTGTGTTCTGGGGTGAAAGGGAGGTGAGGAGGCCATCTGGGAAGTGGGGTGAACTGGCACAGACGAGGGGGATAGGACAGCATTTTCTTTCAGCCATTTTGAAATGACTGGATAATCGTGTGTCTGTGTAGTTCAGAACCAGTGGTTTCATTATCAGCTACAGTGACATCAGGAGTGAAAAATCACTGGCCATTGAAGAAAAGGCCATACAGGTCTCCCGTCCATGAAGTAACCAGGACAGACTCTGCTTAGCTTCATGGTGAGGAAGGGGCAGGCCATGTTTCCAGACAAATAAGGTAATCTTACAAGACCACTTAGAGGAACGGGCTAGCCCTTTCCTTGCTTTGAAGCCAAGAGGGGTCAGTCCCACTTTGATGCTAAGCAAAGGCTGTGCCCACTGACCATGGCTGAGGATCATGCTAGTGGTCTGGAAGCATTCTCAAAATCTATGGAATAACAAAACCCCTGAAATTCAAGGAAAACATTTTAGTTGCAGGGACATTTAGTTGAGCAATACAATGTAAGGAAATCTTTGAAATTCAAGGAAAAAGGACTTAATGCAACAAAACCTCTGAAATTCAGCTAAAGCCACCTTAACTTTGCAACCCCTGTTGCGCAACCTGTGACCACAATGTGCTGTGGGGGAATGGGAGCACACAATGTTTCCGTTACACAATTTCCTTTCAATTGTTGGCTATTCGAAGCTATTCTGTTCATCGATGAGGCTACAGAAAAGGTTTGTGTTGTAAACTCAGTCCCTAGACCCCCTCCAACTCCCACAATTCACTCTTACCTTTCCCACCTCTAGACTGATGGAGTGGATATCTTCTTTGACCTACAAATGGCTTTTTTCCTGCATTTTATTTTCCGGTATCCTCGTCAATAGCCACGGCTATCTCTTGCTTTGAGCAAAAACAAAGATGGTGGCTGTTTCACTTAAAAATTCCCGACTTCTCAGCAATTTACCTGTGATATAGCTATCTATATTGGAGAAGGGGGCAGCCCATTCTCCATCAAATGTTTAAAAAACTACTGGACGTAATAACATCAAGCCATAAAAAGGCCTCAAGTCAACGCTTCAGGCCCACGTTTCTCTGGACCCCATCCAGTTTCGTCCAGCAGTTTGGGCTGTGCGTTCCGGGAAAGCTTTTTTGTTTTTTCTGTTTTCTTAATATCTTTTTTAAACTTTGCAGTCTGTGGAGGGAGGGTGGCCGGGGAGAGGGTGGGCACATGTCCCTGATCGATTTCAAAATTTCAGGCAAATCTATTGCACGAGTCAAAAGTTATTAGCAATTTATTTTTTTGAGGTTGCTTTGGGAGTCCAACTCACCTTAACTATAGGGCAGGGACCACCGCTCTATAATATATTATAGTGCGGCAGGTGCTGCACTATAGTTAAGGTGAGTGACATGAGCCATACCAAATCCAAAAATTCTATTTATAATAATGTTTTAATTGCATGATGGATTTGGCTGATATTTTCCAAACAAAATGTGTGCCGCCCCCCTCCACCCCACACTCCTGCCCCCCACATGAGCCCCTCTTGGACTGGAAATTAGGAGAAAGATTCATAATAAAATCAAAAGTTATTAAGAAAGCAAAAAAAGCAGAGTCGGAAATTTCAAGTTGGTATTTCATCAGTTCCACGCCTCTATGCCAATGTTGGGAAAGCAGTGGGAATCCACTAGAAAACTCTGAAGGCAAGCCATTTCGCCTACCAGTGCACATGGGGTCCAGTGCTGAAGGCACACATTTCTTGCACAGCACCAAACACTGGGTCACCTTCCCCAGTGCTGCTCTTCAGTAAAACCCAGAACAACAGTCATTAAATGTCATTCACCATCTAGTGCCTGGAAGAGCTTTACTTCAGGTTCCACAGGGGAGTTGATTTCTGGGAGAAAGTAAAGGAGCTGTTTCCACATTGGCTCACTCGTTGTGCTTTATACGTGGGATTTTCCACAGATGACAAAAGATGTAATTTTGGAGCTTCTGTGAGGTTAAGTGAAACCATGCACATGCCCTGCTGTGCCCAATGTCCTCCTTTTTGTGATGCCACATTTCAGAAGCCATCATCTGACACCAGAAGAGATAGTACGTGTGGCCCAGAGGATCTTCAACTACTTTTGCCACCCCTTCATTTCCCAGAATATGCAAGGAAAGCTGCAGCCATCCACATAGCTCCCTGACAACAAGTTGAAAACCACAATGATGAATTCAGTACCCCATATGCAACAGCATCTGTGAGAGCAGTGCAATGCAGTGAACAACTGCTGCAATTGCCAGAACAGGCAATTGGATGCGTTCTGCTTATGGCCTGCACAGTGGCAAATGCTGGACAATGTTTCTACTGTGCTGCAGTCTTTTGAAGAGGTATCCTAGCGGGCTAATATAAACACTACATCAGTAAGCAAAGTACTGCCATTTGTGTAACTGGTGTTCTTAAAACTATACAACATATTTGATGAACATGAACTGTCCGGTGAAGCAGAGCAACTAGCTATGCATCTGCTGTCAACCTTCCAACAGTATCCTATAATTGTCATGATGAAGGGAATATGGAGTACATCCTGGCATCTTTTCTCGACCCATGGTTTAATGTCATGGTGTCAACATTTACACAGCATTTCAATGAGGATGAGGACAATGCAGAGGGTTGTTGTTCACAAGACATCATGATATCCATGTGTTAGTAGGCACTAAAGAGTTGCTTGAAAGCATGGATGGAATGAGATGGGAGGGACAAAGGTCAGAGATTAGCAACGCTGCCTGGGATTCTAATATTACATAGAAGTTAATCCAGCAGCGTTTTTTGTTCTTCGCAACTTCTGACTCTAGTTCAGATATCACCAAGGTGAAATTGTGTGGAGTGGAAACAATCTAAGCATCTGTGGGATAGACTCCATCCCAAGTCTGACTTGCTATATGCAATGGGCGTCCCTCAAATATTTAGCAGGTCCACTCTGATGGAGTTGCATGGAGAAAGGTGGAGGAGTCTTTGAATCAGACACAAGTGGTTATGTGCATTGCAAAAGCATACCTTTAATGTTCCTTTCGTTCTTAGTTTATTTGGCTCTACCAACCAGCAAATCCTCTCTCTGCGTCTTTGTTTTGGCCTTGGAATCTGGAGGTTATAATTCAATTTATTTGGCACTACCAACCAGTAGACCCAGTCTCTGAGTCCTAGTACAACGCTCACAATCTGGAAGTTCTGTTTCAATGTATGTGGGTCTTCCGAGAAATACGATCACTCTTTGAGTGAGTCCTAATAACGCAATCACAAACTAGAGCTTATCCCTCAAAGTATTTACCTCAACCTATGAGCAGAGCCACTAACACATTTTCTCTACACTCTCTGAGTGCAACATGCTCTCTCTTTTACTATGCTTTCTGCTAGCCATCTAGAAGAATGTTGTAGAGGAACAACTGTGTGCATCTGCAGGTGATCCCGCCCCCTACCTCCTGTGGATTGGAGGCATGAGATCATGCTGTGCCTGACAGCAGCCATAAATCCAATACCGCAGCATGTGTTTGAAAAAATATATCTGTTGAGACAACCCTATCGAATGTACCCTTGACGTGATGATACCTTACAGGAGGAAAAACCTGAAGGAGTATGAAAAGAAGGTAAACAAGTGAATTAATTAATTAATTAATTTATTTATTTAGATTTGTAAAGTGCACTAACAGCCCAAGGGCATCAAGGCACTGTTGCATGAAGTTGTCTTAGATGCATGAAATTATCTTAGTTACGTTCAGGAAGAATGCTCATGGTTATATTGAGCTTGCATATAGAATATTCCTCCTCCAATGAGATTTGAGGTTACAGTAGGAGGAAGAAACATAGATGGTTATAGCTTTTAGTATATTGTTCTGCTATATTCTGCATCACATGCGAGCCAAGGAGGAACGTTATATTTACCAAGGCAAAAAGAAAAGGGATCCTAGGACTTGTTTAAACAGCATTGTTTTTAGTGCTTTCCTGTGAGGTGAAAGAGCGTTGCAGCACGTTGCTGTCAGGACTGGGAAGCTGGACCCACCGGCCCAAATTCTCAGTGATTTGGGCATGGAAATCCTGTTGTCGTAGACAGATCTTGTGGGTCTGGCTGAGGAGGGCTTGACAATTCTCTGAGCACGGTATACAGGTGCTAGTTTATGGACACACATATGTGTCAGGGCAAGGGTTTTAAAAATGATCCTTTCTTTAAAAGGGAGCCAATGTACCTGCTTCCAGGTTTCAGAAATATGTTCTCACTTGGAAATGCCAGTGGCAGCCCTCAAGGCATTATTCTGAACAGTCTGGAGCTTAATAATCTTTTTTTACGGAAGTCCCAACAAAGGGCATTTTAGTAATCCAACCTAGATCCAATAATTGCTCTTGCAATTGTAAAACAGTTCTGTTCTGACAGAAAGAGTCTGGCTGAATTGAGCAATTTAGAATGGTAGGCTGAGGATGATGCTATGGCATTGACCTGCCTGTTCATGGAGAGGTCAGAGTCCAGGTAGACCCCCAAGGTCTTGACAGCTTGCAATATGGCGATAGATAGGTTGTCAATTGTGAAGGAACTGTATGGTGTGTCCAGTTTCTTCGGGGTCAAAGGAGTTCGAACCAGCAAGTTTTTTTTTTTTTTTTCGCCATTAAGGCATAACCAGTTTTCTGCCATCCAAGTTTGGATTGTGGAGTAGATGGACTTAAGGGTGAATATGTCTGCCTCATAGTCAACAGTGAGGGGGATAATAACCTGAGTGTCATCAGCATAGTTGGTATATGTGATGCCCAAGGTGTCCAGAATGTGGAACAGAGGCCTTGTAAACAGGTTATAGAGGGTCGGGGAAATGAATGATCCCTGATGTACTCCACATTTAATGTTACTAGGATGTGCACAGGCTGAGTCCGAGAAGACTTTCATAACCCTTCCTTGTAGGAACGAGGTGATCCAGGCAATGGCATTAGGGGACTCATAACGAAGTGTGCACAATGTCTCAAGATAAAAGCAGTATGACAAGGTAGGAGTCCTAGGAGACAAACGATGATGGAAGAGTTTAAATGAACTATTGATGTAGACAAGAAGAATACTACACAATAAACAAGATGTTGAATAAAACAGTTCAATACATGTACAGATGCTGAAACGCAAGGTTGATTAAGTAAATTGGTCATCTGTTCAAGAAGGTACAATGAACGTGGGAAGCGAGGTGAGCTCCTGCTGAGGTGCAATGGAAAAACACTACGAGTGCCAAGTTTTATTCATTTAATAGTATTAAATGTGAGGAAGGAGCTAAAACACGGTCTTCTGTCACATGGGGTAGATGAAATTGACTTTGGGCAAGCTGCATCGAGATTGAAGATAAGACAATGCTCACAATCCCTTCTATTCTCAGGCACAGTGATACTTTGCAAGGCCGAGTTCAAAGACAATTTGAATGGCAGACAACAGGAGTGATGATGGATGATGGGCGAATTGGATGGGAAGGCATGGTTAAGTCTACCCACAAACACCTAGGGTACCAGCTTGTGTGCTGCTAGTGAGAGGAATATTTTGGAACAGTCTCCCTGCCACTTTGAAACTAGAGGAGAACCATCTCTGGTTCCAGAAGCACCTGAAGACCTTCCTCTTTGCCTCTGCTTCTGCTCCCCTTCTCTCCTGCAGATCTGCTTCCTCTCTCAGCACTGTGCAACTGGCCACACTCTGTCTCCCACGCTCAGGTACCTGCTCACCCTGCCACCCCCTTGCACGGTCTCTGGGCTACCCCTTGCACTGGGGTCTGTACCTGTACCCATACAGCCCCCCCCCGCATTTCTTACGCACTTATCAAACCCAGCACTTAACACTTGCTGGCTGCACTACAACCATTTTTTTTCCTCACCTTATTTATTTATTGATTTGATTTATTATTAATTATCTGTTTTCTCTGTTAGACACTCTTTATTTCTCCCCCTTCCATGCACTTGTCTGTTTTTCCCTTTCCCATGCACTTGTGTGTTCTCAATGTCACTGTGCCTAGTAAGATTGTTGTTTTGTATGAGCGCAATATAAATAAAATATCATATCATATAATTCCAGAAGGGTACAAGCATGCCAACCAATTGTAGAGGGCCATGTAGCAATTAGCCCTATAGTTTGAAAGCCAATGAAACATTGTCCACCTGACTCTAGGGATCCAATCATAATCCTATCCCCCATAGAAAGTATACCTAGATGTTCCCGGTAGACCAACCACAACCCCAAGTAGGTTTTCTTACTTTGACATGTAGTATGATGTCAATGATGACATGTTTTTGCTATAAATGTGTATTTGACCTCCCATCCACTCGTTGAACATCTGTTGCTGTCCGCTGTGTTTTGGACAACTGCTAATAAAACAGCTGATATTTGCCAACTTCCTGAGTCGGTCTTATTATTGGTGTAAGAGGAAATTCTGCATCCCCATCCATCAAATAAAGCACTCCCTCGCTTAAACGGCCTACGGTTTCAACATGTTTTTAGAGGTAGGCATAAAACTGTCCACCTGATAACTGACAGCCAATAGCAATCTTAGCTCCTATAGAAAAGTATACTTGGATGTTTCCCTTAACCAATCCTGACCCTTGATAGGTTTTCCGCTATTTGCCACGTAGTATGATGTCACTCTGACATATTTTTTGTATAAAAACCATATTTTGTGTGGAGATCATTGAGAGACTGAGCGTACGTCCGTTGATGTTCGTTGTAACCTCCTTGTTAATAAAACAGTACTTTGCCATCTTTCTGAGTTGGATCTGTTATTTTGACTCAGAATTACTCTGGTGTAACCCATCCATTCCATATGCACGTTCCTAAGGGCCATATCCTTATGTGGTAGCAGTGCGGATGATTTCAAGATCCAAACCAGTTTGGGTCCTGAATTTCAGATGATCGGCCATTCCCCAATCCCCATTTTACCCTTCCCCATTCCCATTTTTGCCCCATAGGGTATAATGGGAGTGGGGAAGGCGTTAATTGCGCAACCGCAAAATACAGTGGCGTAATTAACATCAAGGTCCCGTAGCGCCATGGATTTCTCCGCCCGGAAAAACCAGGCGGAAAACGTTCCATGGCGCTACGGGAACTCGTAGTAGGGCGGACGGGTCCGCCGCGAATAACGCTGGCGTAAACCCACTCCGCCAGGGTCGTAATGAGGGCCATTGACTGAGAGATAAAATGATGGAAGGGAGAAAAGGACAGGGCTGGTGAGGTAACACTCGTACAGAACGAGTGGATGGGAGGTCAAATACTACTCAAATTAGATGGGAAAATCATTGAGGAGGTTAGATAAAGAGACGATACGGATGAGCAAGAAAAAAGGACAGGGAACGAGAAAAGAAGACTGGCGGAGGATGAGCAAGGAAGGAAAAGAAGGGATCGACGGGAACAGATATACAGCGAAAAAAGGGCAGATATACAAAGGAAGTATGACAATTGACAAAGAACAATAGAAGCAAGGGATAGGAAGGAAAGAAAGAGAGAGGAGTAAGAAGCACAAAGAATGAAATACAGAAGGTTACAGAGAAAGAGAGAAGAAGAGGAACAAAAACAAGAAGTAAGAAGGGAAGAACAAAGGCGGGAGGAAGTGAAGGCTAGAAGGCATGCGAGAAAGCAAAGGGAAATGGATGAAAAAATAAATAAAACAGTATAGGAGGCAGCGAGGTTTGGATGCCAGTCTCATCCTTAAGGAACAAATGAGGCCAAGCGAAGAAATACAAAGGTATAGAGTGAGAGAGATTCGCCCAGTAAAGGAGATGGCGCCAGAAACACCAAGAGCAGTGCTAGAGGAAGAAAGATACGATGCAGAAGGCATTGGAGAAAGGATTGATAAGATATTTCAGCAATTAAATCTATATCAGGGCAAGGCGGAGGATTGTCACACTAGCTGGGGTCTCGAAATGTCAGACAAGGAAAGAGAGTCATGTTGTGAGGCAGAAGGAGTGGGTGTGTGGGCTCCCCTGGGAAACTAACAGATGGATAAAGAAGTAAGATTGTCAGATTTGGAACACCATAAATAAAGTACACCGAATCCCATATCATATCCAGAGCTACTCCAAGGACGATCATATAGTGAGAAGGGAGAGTCTCCCCCAGCAGGTTAAGGTAGCTACCAGCAAAAAAGGCGCATAGGCATGATTACCCCTGCCATAGATAGACTATGAGTGGGATCTGACTATGGAATGGGGTTCACACAGTTCCCCTTGTTAATCTGTCGGTAGCCTTCGATCTTGTTGGCCATGATAAACTGTTATACAGGCTTATTAATACAGGTGGCTTCTTAGCTAAGGTCATGGCCTGTATTAGGTCATTTCTAACGGGGCGATTGTCAAGCGTAATATGACGTACCGCATGCTCACCTGATGAAACTTTCAAATGTAGTGTTCCTCAGGGTGCTTGCCTGTCCCCCTCTCTCTTCAATGTATATTGCCACCCTCTCTGTGATCTCTTGGACGGGCTGAGTGTGCACTTTACTAACTATGCTGATGACACCCAGCTCGTCTTTGAGCTGAGCGGCAAGTACACTGAGAATGATGAGCTCATCAGCAAAGTATATGCCACAATTCAGCAGTGAATGTCCAACAATGGGATGTGCCTGAATGCTACCAAAATGGTGATTATGTTATTTGGCTCTCCTCAGGTGAGATCCAAAGTGGATCCCTAGTATGCTAGTTTGACGATGGAGAACTGTCTTATTTAGACCGTGGCTAAGGTCAAGACACTGAGTGTCACCTTTGAATCCTCACTGAATGCTGATGCGAACATTGAAACTGTTGTGAACAAGACGCAATACGTACTTCGACTTCTAAGGCTGGTGAAGCCTGATGATTCAGAGGCCAACTGTGCTACCTTGGTTCGTGGCCAACTGTGCTACCTTGGTTCATGCCTTAATAGTGCCAAGGATAGACTACTGTAACTCCTTGATGTTGGGTGCTAGTAAAAACGGCCTCTGGCAATTTCAAGTTTTACAAAATGATGCAGTTCGCATCATCAAGAACATCCCTAGACATGAACCCATCTCCGCCCACAGAAGCAGTCTCCATTGGCTTCCTGTCAAGACTCGTATCTACTTCAAGGCATTGACAGTAGTTCACAAATGCCTTTATGGCCAAGCCTCAGCTTATCTCAAAGAATGTGTCAAGATTCACAGCTCCATCAGACTTACTAGATCGAGTGATGGGTTTGTTTTTCTATTCCTAGGAGCAAGCATGCTAGAGGCATGGGTAGATATTTTGCCTCTCAAGCTGCCATCCTATGGAACAATGTCTCCAAACCATTGCCTGCTGAAAACAATCTATTGAAATTAAGGAAAGGGGTGAAACCCTTTATTTTCGGGGGAATAGCTCTCCTGTTTCGTGGCAACCTCATGCCACCTCTGCTCCCTTTACCCTGCATCCCTGCGCCCTGATGCATACGGGCTTCAGCGCATTAGAAATGGACAAATAAAAAAAAAATAAGGGGGAGCAAGAACACAATACATTTCATGGCCACAGATGGATAAGGATAACTTAAAATGCAAGCTCCCTAGTTTGACTTCGGGGGCTGGGAAGTCGATATACGAATTAGAGAAAATGATGGGAGGAAACACGCTGGCCATAGGAGACATAAAAGGTCTCCTGGCAGCCATTGTTGGGGAGAGGGTGGTTGACATATGGAGGAGAGCGGGGAAAGCAAGTGTGACTGTGCAAAACACAGCGCATGATGGAGCACCATTTAATAATTGTAGGGCAGGTGTTTGGAGGGCTCTCAGGGTACAGTATCCTAGCAAATCGGATATGGGTGCAATTATGACACGGAAAATGAAGCAAGATGAAGACCATATTGCTTATATTCAGGATATTCAGGAGAAATGGCAGCTTGAGACTCATGAACCATGGGAAAAGACAGTGGCACTATTTTATCATATTTTATGTCAGGGATTACCAGAACCAGTACAAAGATAGATTAAAAAATAAGTGGGGATGAAAGCAAAGCCATGGGCTGAGATACAGTAGACTATAATACATCACTGTCAGTTATATCAAGAGAAAAACAAAAAGAAGGATGAAAATAGAATAATTGAGGAAGGCAAATTAATTCAGAAGAAAATTGTCAACATTTGCCATAGAAGGTGCACTATTGACAAACAAATAAGGAATGGTATTGCAGGAAGCAATAGGTACATCGCAGGTGAATAATTCACACCTGATGGATCAAGGCGGGTATGGGTTTGAGCCACAAGGCAGAGGTATGGGTTTTAGGGGAAGAGGAGGCAGATTTCAGAACAACTAATGTTGATTTCAAAACACTCAGAAAGAGAATCAGAATGCTCAGGGAGGATATAACCAAGGACGGTTTGCCAGAGGGCCACCCCCAGTGTGTTGGAATTGTGGAATAACATGGCATATTGCCCGCACATGTAGGAGCCGAGGGAGTGTAAAAAATGGCCAATTTTCAAGAGGGGGGACAGCTTATCCGCCACCATACAGCACACAAATGAGAGAGGGCTTTTCCCAGGATCACGCATCCTATCAGGCGCAGGCGCCAAAAGTACAGCGAGTACAACAGCAGGGACAAGTCCAAATGCACCCACTGCAAGGGCAGTCACAACAAGCACCTTTGCAGACACAACAATATGCGAACACAGGGCAATTATTGACGCCCAGAATAGAAGGGGTCACTGTGGTAGGAGGAAATCCTTTCACGGGGTCGGGATGAGCTTATACCCACAATAGGACAGCTCACAGGGTGACTTGATGTGTTCAGTACTATCTGTGAAACCAGACCCCCAATAGGAAGCAAGGGTCGATGTGACGATAGGGGGCAAATCCTTTTCTTTTCTTGCAGACACTGGGGTGAATCTCTCACCTATACGGGAGGGAATATACCCAATGTCAGGTATTGCCATGAATTCTCAAGGGTTCTCTGGAGCAACTAATTTAGTTCCTTTTACTGATAAATTGCTGGTTTCTATAGGGGAATGTGACATGTCCGTTCCTTTGTTATAGTCACAACAAACACCAGTTAACATTTTGGGAAGAGATTTAATGACAAAACGTAACAAGACAATTTCATTCACTGATCAAGGAATAGTGTGCTCCACTCCAGAAATACACTATTTAAATGTGGGAGAGTTCAAATTGGTCTTCACAGGGCAAGTGGCTCTGTGAGGCATCCCGGTAGATCCTGAAGTCTTGCTATATGGAGTGAGCCTTTTGTTGACATGTCTTCCTGGGCAGGTAGGGAAGATATGAGGATACCTGATGAGTGTTTGTATAGACCACGAATACCTATGGAGAAAGAAGATGGGCACACTATTCCTATGGAGTTGGAAGAAGCTATAGTATGAGGCAAGATAGCAATGCTTGAAGCGTTAGACGATGAAGGTAGATCATGGAGGTCAGTGATAGCTCTTGAAGAGGGAGACAGATTGACTGACATAACAGATGAAGATATGTTCAGAGAAGAACGTATCGAGGATGAAGTAGTGTTCTTTATGAGCATTACATAATGGATAAGGATCGAGAAAAGAGAAATCCGAAAGCGAATGGCTATAATGTGGCAACAACCAGCATTTTTCCAGGAAGATCTCGAAAGGTTGACACGTGTCCTATGGGTTTATTGAAGAGAATAGGGGAGGTTAAAATAAAGCTTCATCCAGGAGCAATTTTACCCCAAACAAAACAGTACCCAATGTCCCGAGAAGCTGATGAATGTATATTCCAGACTATTTCAGCACTAATGAATCAGTGGACCCTAGTGCCATGATGCAATACCGTGATGCAATACTGCAATGTATGCAATTAGAAAATCTAAAGGGGGGGTCATGGAGATTTATCCAGGACCATAGGCCACTTATCCAGATTGTAGAGGTAGAGTTTCCTTAAGTTCCTAATTCTACACCAATATTGTACAGCATCCCAGTAGAAGCTCAGTATTTCATGGTGATAAATTTGAAAAATGCGTTTTCTAGATCCCATTGCATAAGGACTCACAAGGCCTGACTTCCTTTACATTTAGACAAAAAAAGACTAAAACATACTTGTTTTCCTCAAGGGTACTATGAGTCCCCATTGATCTTTAACAGGGTCCTACAGATGGATCTAGGCAATATGGATCTTAAGAGTGTGGTGATACAGTACGTAGATGACATATTGATTTGCAGTACAACAGAGGATGAGTGTAGGCAAGACTCTGTCCAACTAATGCATTATTGCCAGGGAGAGGTGTTGTAAATTGGTCAGTTAATTTCACATGAAGGGGAGAAAGTGACACCTGAAAGGGTTGAGGCAATTATGAAGACACCCAAACACTGTGAGGCAGATGCAGCAGTGTCGAGGCTTGTGCAATTACTACAGAGCCTGGGTGTTTGATTACAGCACATATACCAAGCCACTTTTGCAAGCGTTAAAGAAAGCATACGTTGGTAAGGAAAATATTGAATGGACTGAAGAAATGGAGGAAGGATTTGTGGAGTTGAAAAGAGCAATTTGTACAGCTTGATGGATTCTCAACTATGGAAAATCATTTTATTTATTCTTGCACACAAATGGGGCAGTAATGACAGCAGTACTTACACAAAGGACAATATTGGGGTACAAACGTTTGGCATGCTATGGCAGGATTTTAGACCCAGTTATGAGAGGACATTTCCCATGCAAACAATCTTTGGCTGCTGCTGCATTTGCAATTGAGAAGTCCACAAGAATTATCATGGGCAGTTCTACGTGGAACATGTTTTATTTGCCATTTTAGAAAAGCCCAAGTGCACGTTAACATCCCAAAGAGCTTCAGCTTCAGCTTACGAAGTAATGATTTCCAATCCAGACAATTAAAATTGTAAGATGTAAAATAGTGAACACAGACATGTTTGTAGCTGAACCTGTAGAAGAAGGTGGTCATGTGCATGACTGTGCAAATTATGTTGAATTTTATGATGACATACGTGAAAGAGAATTGTTTGGCTTGAGGGGAGATTATTTTTATTGACGGCTCTTTGAAAATTGACCGACGAGTGGGGGGAGGCATTCAGGCTGTGCAGTGGTAAGACACAGATTAAATGGTGAATCTGAGGCAGTGGCAAATGAAAGACTACCGTCTCACTTTTCAGCACAAGCTGCAGAATTAGTAGTGCTTATTGTCGTGCTCGAGAAACACGAGGGGCAGGGAGTGATGGTGTACAGTGACTCCACCTATGTGATGTCAACCGTACACGCAGGGTTGTCATGTTGGATAAGGAGAGGCTATCTCCGTGCAGACGGCTCTCCAGTACAACATGCATCCTTGTTGGACAGGCTCATTAAGTCAGTCCAACTCCCAGTGGCCATAGTGGTCGGAAAATGCACAGCCCATACCAAACAAACAGACTTCATATCTCGCGGAAACAAACCCGCAGACATAGAAGCCCAAAGGGTTGCATATTCTTCAGATATTTAGTTTTGAAACTGAAGATATTACAGAAAATGTAACTAGAAACATGTTAGTATGAGAAGGGTTTAATATGTTGTCAATTACTCAATTAATAGATATTCAGGGAAGAGCAAGAAGAGCAAGAGCTATGGAAATTAAAGGGGTGTTCTTTATCCTCCACAGAAGCTTTATGGCGACAGGAAAGCACTGGAAAGACAGTAATGCCAACAGCATTATTGAAAGTCTCACTTGAACAACTACATTACCCCGTGCATATAACAGGAGAAAGTCTTGCTGCCACTATTGCAGAAGATTGGTTAGTTCCTAATTTGCTGGAACACGTTGCACAGTTCATGGTGAATTGCATTGTGTGACAAAAGTTTACTACTGGGCATACACTGAGAACAATTAGAGGAGTAATACCTTGCCCAAATTGTCTGTTTCAGCATTTACATATCGACTATGCAGACACGGGTATACATCTATGTTGCAGCATTAGTTATCCGACCACGTGACCTGAAAAATGAAGAGTTCCCAAAAATAGCTGATCACCTGAGAAGGAGAAGGTCAATAGAACTCCGGCAACAAAAAAAAAAGAGATGACATTTTTTAATTTCTCAACTTTTAATGATATTCCTGATGAGCACAATTTGTTCAGTAAAACTGCTGTGTTGCCAGGCAGTTACAAATCACCAGATGGGAGCTGCTTCAAACAATCAATGCCACCAAAAAGGGATTTAACACGATAAAAGAAGAATTGAGGGCCATACGGCTGATGACCCTCCAGAACAGGTATGTTCTCGACATAATCACAGCTGTGGAAGGAGGTGTTTGCACAAAGATCGGGCCATCACGTTGCACATTCATACCATCTCATGACAGAGAGAATGTGACGTTGACAGAGCCCATATCCATGCTGACAGATTTGCACCTAAAAATGGTGGATGAGACATCAGTCATTGAAGATGACAGTTGGTTTGCATTCCTGTTCTCTTGGATGTCTTATTGGTTGGCCAACTTATTCAAGTTCCTGGGAGCTATTTTTATGTTAATAATATTTGGATTCTGTATGATAAGGATAATAATTGGACAATGTAAGAAAACTGCCAAGAAAGCAGTAGGAATGAAGATCATGATTGATGCCAATGATGAACCAGAATTTAAGGAGCAGACTGATGACACCACCACAGAGTACATGATGGCCAGCATTGTAGCAAAAGAGGGAACAAAGTTTTGGTACCCCAAAGATCATATCAACTATGTGAACGATGGGTCTACTGTACCCCAAATGGGCAGTGTAATTACTTGACCTGGAGTGTGGATGACCACATAAAAACAGCAGTCACCCTGAAGGGGGTGACGATGACATGGACACCGAAGAGACATTTTTTCAAGAGAAATTACAAAGGAGCAGACAAACTTGAGGAGGTGGTCAAAAACTCGACCAGAAGGGGGAATGTAGAGAAGTAACTGTGTGCATCTGTGGGTGATCCCACCCCCTTACCTCCTATGTATTGGAGACATGGGATCATGCAGTGCCTGACACCAGCCATAATACCAATACCGCAGCATGTGTTTGAAAGAAGATATCCATTGAGACAACCCTATTGAATGTACCCTCAATGTGATGATAATGTACAGGATAAAACACCTGAAGGAGTATGAATAGAAGCTAAACGGGTGAATTAATGACTTCATAAATAAGTGAGCATGATGTCCTTAGATAGAAGAAGCATGACAAGATGTGAGTCCTAAAGGACGGACAATGACACAAGAGGTCAAATGAACTATCAACGTAGACAAGAAGAAAACTACGCAATAAACAAGCTGTTGAAGAAAACAGAAGTTCAATAAATGTACAGATGCTGAAACGAAAGGTATATTAAGTCATTATAGGGGCTAGCACTAAGAAGTAAATAGAATGCAGGTGAAGCCGCCATTGTACAGAACTGGACATTGGTATCATGAAATAAGTTATCCAGAAACCATGGAAGGAGACGGAAAGTTGTGTCACAGCAAAATAGCGAGCTCATGGAGCTGCGTGGCAACGCCGTCTGGCCCAAAGTCTAGACTGAAGCAACCAAGGTCAGATATCTATTCTGGAAAGGAGAGAGCATGCAGAGGATGAATCTTCCCTTGTTAAGGTGCAAAGAAAGAACACCAGGGATGCCAAGTTTTAATTCATTTAGAGCATTTAAAACCTACAGAATGGACCAGATCATGGTCTCCTGTCACGTGAAGCCAACGATGGAAATAGAGTTTGAACTTGGAGTTCCAGACACGATAGCAAATGCCCTCACTCCCGTGCATTCCCAAAGATGAGAATACTCTACAAGGCCAGGTATAAAGACAATTTCATGGCAGAAGGCATGGGTGATGAGAGATGCTGGGCTAATTGGGTGATGGGGTAGTTCTATTCCCTATTTCCTTGCACCTTGGTCTGGGCTTATATGCTGCTAAATGAACTGAATGTTCCATACATGGCACACATGTGCCAACCAATTGTTTTAGTCCATATAATGATGGACCTTATAGTTTGAAGACTAATGAGAAGCTGTGTATCTAATGTTTCTGAAATTACATGTTTTTAGAGGTAGGCACAAAACTGTCCACCTGATAATGAGACAGCCAATACAAATCTTAGCTCCAATACAACAGTATACTTAGATGCTTGCCTTAACCAATCCCGACCCTTGATAGGTTTTTTGCTATTTGCCACATAGTATGTCCTCATACTGACTGATTTTTCATATAAAAATCATATTTCGTGTGGAGATCATTGAGAGACTGAGCGTACGTCAATTGATGGTCATTGTAACCTCCCTTTTTTAGATAATTGTTAATAAAACAGTACTTTGCCATCTTCCCGAGTTGGTTCCATTATTTGGACTCAGTATTACTCTGTGTAATCCCATCCATTCCATTATGCACGTTCCTAAGGGTCATATGCTCAATGTAGGGTGGTGCAAGAGGTTGTATCACTCCATGGCATCCATTTCCACCTTGGGAACCAGCTCTGCTTTACTGACAGAGATTACACAATGAATTTAGTATGTGCCTATATTCTTCATCACTCTGTTTCACTTATACTGCCCGAATAACTCTACAACCTGAGTTGGTGCTTGTGGTGGAAAAGTGTCCCATCCAGTTGATGGTGCTACTGGGTGTGCAGGGTCAGACATTGATGGGTAAGAAAGGTGGTTGGGCTGGCCCAAAGTCAAGAAGCATTGGGTTTGCTTGCTAGAGCAATGCTGATGATGAGCTGGAGTAACATCAAACATTCGAAGAGGGTGTTGCAATAACTGCATATGTGGTGTACGCAGTGCTCAGTTGTTTCTCTGAAACTAGGTCTTTGCTCAATAAATACCATGTTACTACTATTAATTTGAATAATAATAATAATAATAATAATAACAACAACAACAATGAAATATGATGTGTGCTCCTTGAAAACATCACTGTGAAACAGCCTACTGTTTTTGTACACGTGCCCAATGCACCTTTATTTCGGTAATCCTGATTAAATGTATCCTGGTAGAGATTGCATATGACATAGGCTGCCTCCACCCTGACAGTCACACCTCTTGCAAGCGGAAGTAGCCTCACATCCATGACAAGATAAATGGGAATGTCATGGACAGAGATATCTCCTGATACAACTTCACCTTCCTGAGAAAGGCCGGAGCCCACCATACCTTTCTGCATAGGCAGTCACTGCTGTAGCGGCCCAAATATCCTCCTCCTCAGTTGTCTGAGCTATCTGCCGGAGGATCACCTCTGGATCCTCCACATGCTGCTCTTCAGTCTCTTGCAGCAGCAACGCCATCTCTTCTCCTGTTTCATCCTCTGCACTCCTGTGGCTACCTCTACCTAGCTCTCCTGGAATACCATCTCCTTTTTGTCAAATTCAAGTTGATCGCACTTGCATATTTTTTGCAAGATCTCCTTGGGTGACTGTGAGGCTACTACCGACTCCTCCAGGTTGGTAGCCACACTCTCTTCCTTATGCTGTGCCTGCCCCATCATCCATTTCCCTCTCCTCAACCACTGTCAGCCCCTCCTCATGTTCCGTCTCAACCTCAAATTGCCCCTCTTCATAGTCTATATCACACTCCTGGTTGATGTAATCAACCTATGACAACGAGTTTGAGAAGTAGTCCAGCTCCTCATCTTCATGGCCCTGTACTCCCTTTAAATAGAATACATTTTACTTAGGGTTCCAAGGTGCAAAATTTAAATCTGCCTCTGTGCCAATATGCAAAACACAAAACAAGTAACAAAGACAAACATAGTGACTCTCATAAGACCCCCATAATGAGAAATGGTGAATGAAATAAACATACACTATGGAAGGTGACTGAGCACAACAGAGTAACAAATCTTGGGTTCATACATGAAGGTTTCTGTACAAACACAGGAAAGAAATGCTGTAGGCAAACTTATTTTTTTGGGGTGACACCAAGGTAACAGAGGAAATTACAAGGGGGACTTAAAAGATTATCAAAAGCGAGTAAAGTAAAAAAAGGAAGATCAGAGAGGCAATCTAAAGAACATATGCACACGGACGAAGGGGAATAGGACAGGTATCGAGAAACACAAAAAGCACCATAAACAACAAACTTCTCCTGACCACTCCTGAATTCTCCTAAACTCGTGAAAAGCAATCCAAAACTCACCTATCAATACTATTTGTGGGCCTGTTCTGTCGACGTCTAACTTGATAGCCAAACAAACCCACAAAATGAAGCAGTAAGCAAGCTGGGGCTTTTAAAGACCCTTCAAACTGTTTTAGAATGGCTCAGGTCTTCTGATTAGCTGGCCAAACTCACCACCCAAGTGCTAGTCCTTCTATTTGCATGGTGGGCCTCCACCTTGAGACCCAACGTGGAAATCTTGCGGGAATCCCCTGGGGCAGGTCTAACCTGTTCGGAGTAGCTTGACCACCCCATGAGGCAGATTTTCGGAGGATAGAGCACCCTTAGTAAAAGGCTCGAACCTCAGCGTGTGATTATGTCGCTGTGAAAAAGTCACCATGTAGGCGACTTTTTTTTGCTGACCGCCCAAAATTCTTTCCCCAAATATACTAGGAGGGGTATAATTGTATATTATTACCTCCAATCCTAGAATATTTGGGGAAAGTGTTTGATTATCTGAAGGGTGCATTTGTAGGCAAAGGTTGCCACCCAGGGCCATTTTCACAGCAACATTATCACTGGATAAGTAATTAGATCACCTACTATCACATTGCAGAGTTGTGAATCCAGCTTGATGTGCTACACAAAATCATGATATTCAACCATATAACATGATTTCTTTTTAAAGCATGCATTTCCATGTGTTACTGATAACTAGTTGCTCTCAATCAAGTGGGTTAAGGGCAGACCAAGAGAAGAATGAACAACTATAAAAAAAAAAAAAAAGGAACACAGGACATGCAATAACAGAGAAAACAAGGAACTGATTGTTTCAAACTGGATGCGGTGTTCAGCAAAACATGGATCTCGTTAAAAGTTTGGTGGTAATTCGTTGGCTGAATTACTGCCAAACTCGATTACGTTTACTGCCACTTGGTCCGGTGGAGTGTGGATAGGGCATTGTAATTCCCCATTTATGGAGTTCATAGAACTCTATGGGGATTTTGGGCAGATTTACCATGCAGGGAATTACTGCACAGCAAATCCAGTGATTTTTGGAAGTAAAGTAGAGGAACTACCACCAGCAACAAGCTGGTGGTGAATCCACCAATTTACCTCCAAAAATGGACAGATTTACCATGTGCTAACTCCACCACTAAAAGAGATAATTTGGCAGTGCAGGAAAAACAGTGGTACATTTTTACTGCCCAAAAAGTGGCAGTAATGAAATTAATGTCACTTTTTTCCCTCACCACCAAACTTGTAATGAGGCCCATTCGATATCTTTGCTTTCCTCTTTTACTAAATGTCCATGAGGCACAGACGTCATTATTCACTATTATTGCAAAGTGTCAGAGAATCGTTTGATTGATGACAATTCAATTATTCAATGGACTGTACTGCACGCATCAAATGCATTATTAATGTACCAGATGTAGGGAGATTGGCACGTACACTCATTATCGAATTATCCAAGTATTCCTTTCAACCACAATGCATTTCAAAACACAGCCCACACACACTCTTCAGCTAAACACTCACACATCATTCTGTCACCTCACATCCAGTAACATCTATTTTTCATTACAATATTATTTCAATAGACTGCCATTCAATCCGATCCATGCTCATCGTGCATACACCTGCAGTTTGCGCATTCAGGTTTTTTACTGATCCATGAATATTGATAACATAAAATATCTACATATAGTACAACACACATTTACAGCAAACCAATGCCGTTCTCTTCAGAATATAACCTAACCTCTCTGGTGGTTGCTGCATAGGGCAACAGGGTTCCACACCTTCTCATACGCCATATAAATTGCCCTTTGGACCATCCCAGCTGCTGGCAAACTCCAACTCAAGTTCCATTACAGAGCAAGCGCCTTCCTGAACCTCGCTCCGTGAAGCAGAGTGCTGCCCCCGCATTTGTGAAGAATCTACCAACATGAAGATTCTTTGCAAAGCAAAAACCTCATAGCTCCCTGAAACCTCGCAGAGTGCTGTGCATGGCTTAGGGGCTGAGGAATATTGGCAGTTATGGGGCATTATCTGGGGGCACGTAGAGGGAGCAGTGGATGCTGCATGGCACAGTTTGGCGGTCAATGTATAGGGTAGATGGCAAATCACGGGGCATTAGTCGTGCAGTAAGAAGCTCGGGGACAGTGCATGTGGCTGGGGGGGGGGGGCGTTCTGGTGCCAATGGATAAAACAAGGGTGGTGTGGCCTCTCAATGGTACACTGAACATGTGAGGGTTGGAAGTGCTTGAATGCTGCAAGGTTACAGTGGCTTAGATTACTCAGAGGCCCAGCTAGGCATGAAACAAGCTCAAAAGTACTTAAACAATTGGATTTGGGCATAGGGAGTACAATGATAGATTGTTCTTAAAGTAAAAAGGATAAAGTCGATGCTGCTGTACAGCTTTATAAATATATGTATATATGTATATTCAATGGCTCCTAATGAGGAGCTGCAGTGGAGGACGTCCGTTCCTCTTTGCGTCACGCTTTCAGTGCGAGGTCGCGTCTCCACAATGGAACAATGTACGAGGCAATATGGGTGACATTAGGAAAATAAGAGGACATTTTGAAGTGGCATACTGTGACAGTTCTGGAGGCATTGTCAATAGCATGATATCGTGTCAATGGACGTGGCAAGGGGCATTTTTACGGAAACAATACGAGTGACAAGAGAAAAGTCAGATGACAATTGGAAGAGGCAAAGGCAGTTCTAGGGCAATGGGTGTGATAAAGGGCGCTGACGGGGCAATGACATGGCACGTGGAAGTTCTGGAGCATGGTGAGTTACACAGATCACAACAGGAGGACACGTGCATTATGGGGTCATGGAAATGGGAAGCTTTAGGACAATGTGGCCACCGCTCTGCCATGTGTTTGGCAGGGGTCAATCTGGAATGGTATTGTTGAGGCTGACATCATCTTTTCCTGGTGGCAAGGTAGCCATCTGATTAGAATATGCTTTCATGTGACAGGATTGGCACGGATTTGTAGAAACTAGCATCACATTTATCTGGGGGCAATAGGTATGCCTTACAAGTATGATAATATATTTTACTGGAAAAACACGGGCATATCATGTTTACTTTTTGCCTTAAGAGGTGGTGGTAGCCATATGTACGCGGAAGCATGCTGCTGCTATAAAGTCAATCATTACACGGAAGGCGGTAATCCAGGGTGCTATTAGCACCCTGGACCATGCCGGTAAATTACCGGCACCGCCTTGGTGGAAAGGGGATTTACCGCCCCATTCCAAGGTTGGAGGGGCGGTAAATCCCCCTTCCGCCATTGCCCTTCCCCATTCCCATTTCTGCCCCATAGGGCTCTATGGGAATGGGGAAGGCGCTAATTACGGCACCGCAATTTTGCGGTGCCGTAATTAGCTCCGAGGTCCCTTAGCGGGTTGGTACTTAACGCCTGCAAGAAGCAGGCGTTAATTCCTCCAACCCGCAAAGGGACCTCGTAGTACGGCGGTAAGGGTTAACGGTCACCGTTGCCATTAACGGTGACCGTTAACCCTTACCGCCGTCCGTGTAATGAGGCCCAATATGTGGGCATGCTCACCAGCACCATGACAAGTAATGTGGTCTAGGTTATCTAAATCATTGCACATTTACATGATTTAAAACATTAGTCTATACCTGCACAAAGAGTTGTTTTAAAAGGATTTGGTTATTTACATTCATTCAGTGGAGATTACTGCCGACAAATGCATATGTCTAGAAGGCAATTAGATAACCGCCGTCATCAAGCAGCTTCAGGTGTAAACACTGTTCTAAGCCAAGCGTGCCTTCAGCCAGGCCACTTAATGGGTTTCATTATGAGGTTTGTGGTCCGGAAATAAAGGTGCTGGTAGCAATGTACCAGCACCCTTTCCGGACGGCCAAATTAAGAGTCTGCCGGTAGGGGCACGGAACTCCCGACAGGCATGACCTGCCGGGAGTACAGGCCCCTACTGGCAGTGTTTTCACTGAAGCACCGGCACCTTTAGCAAGGGTACTGGTGCTTCAGTGACCCCATTCCTGTGGGAATGGGGATTTACTGTCTCCGCCGCCTGCTGTAATATCCTGGTGGCAGCGGGATGTCAGACAGCGGAAACACTCTCACTCCTTTGAAGTATACAGGGCCTGCCAATAACAAGTAACTAATTGTAACTAAACCACTGCTTTGAGCCATGTTGGCCATATGTTTTATTTGCACAAATGTAACATTTTTTAATTAATACACAAGATGTCTGTAACCTCGCCGTGATACCTAAGGGTCTGGGCGATTAACAAATGAAATAAATAAATAAAATAAAAAAATAAAAATAAACAGTGTTACGGAGTTGTCGGTAACCCTCCACCTACCAGTGGTTTTTCCAGCAACACCATAATGAGTCCCATTGTCTAAGCGATACAGTAAACCAATACGTAATACTGAATTAAAATGTGTTAAGTGAGACAGGGACATCAGTATGTCCCTGTCAGGGGAGCCCAAGCAACTCTTTCAACCTGGGGTAGGCAGGCTACCAGGGCAATTCCAGAGCCAGATCTGCCCGAGAGTCAGTGTGAGGGAGTTGGGAGACACCCCCATTCCTGCCCCCGCAATACATGGAGTTGCAATGGTACCCCCTGCCCCAGTAATTACCAGTACAGGTCCTAGTAAGGTCTGTCTTTCAAATATTTCAGGTTGTTCCCCGGAGGATGCCCCATCCAGATACAAACAACAAGGACTACCATTACCACGGCACACCTGGGTCCAATGGGCAAGATCCGACCCGGAGCAGGAAAAAAAGAAGTGTTTTCTTTACTAATGATACCCAACCTCTCCCCATTCAGTAGTCAAATGGGAGACCCAACACCTACCCCAAAATCCCCAGAGCGAAACAGGTGAGCAGTAGAGGAGCAACAGCAGGGATGGAACCAGCAAGCAACTAGACAGTGCTAGAGAGAACAAGGAACACCCCTCAAACCCTTTTTAAACAATAACTTAACATATAGCATTGGGCACAGAAGGATGAAGAATGTCTGAGACCACATGGAAAGCTGGACAGAAATGGAAACTAAAAAGTGTGTGGGGTTAAAGGCCCTTATGAAGACTCACAGGAAGCATTCCAGCCCAGAAAGGGGAGATGGGAGGAGTTGGAAATAGAATTGAAAGAGATTGGGGCAATAAAACATCTGTCTTCAATACCCAATGGGAGTTTATATAATTTCTAGACAGTAAGAGGACAGCTATTAAAGCCCAGGAGAATCATATTGCAGTGAAACGTGTTTGAATGAGGTTGGAGAAGGCGAAGGAGGACCACGAGACCTGAGACGAGTATGCCGCAGGTGAAGGAGGTCTTGGAGTAGAACATTGGAGCGTATAAAGTGAGTGAGGGTAAGGTGTCTGGATTGTGTGATTGAGAGAGGTATCAATTTGGTTGTATGCATGTGAAAGAGAGATAATGAGAGAGAGCGAGAGAGAGAGAGAGAGAGAGAGAGAGAGAGAGAGAGAGAGAGAGAAATGCAAAATCACGAGAGTTAGGAGGGAGTGGAGAAATGATGGGTGATAGATAGACCAGAAGGGGGCAGAGAGTAGATAAGTAAAGAGCGAGAAACAGAGTGAGAGACAAGAGGGTGGAAAAGAGTAGAGGCAGAAATAGTGAGGGAAAAGGAAAGATCAAGAGGTAGGCGAGTAAGAATACGAGCTAGGCGGAGAGGGGCGCAAGGAGAAGTGAGGGAAACAATAAGGGCAGGAGAAGGAAAATTGGAATACAGAGAATTGAGAGAAGTGATAAGACCAGGAGAAGGAAAGCAGAGAGGCAAAATGAGATGCAGAGTGAGAGACAGGCAGGCAGAATCAGGAGAGTGGAGAAGAGTAGATCCAGGACCAACGAAAAGAGAGTGAGCATAATGATTGACAGACTTTCATTGCAGGAAAGTCATGACAGGGTGATCAGACTACCTAATTTGGCTCACACAGGAAGTCAGAGAGCTATGGCTATAGCCTATAGGACCACTTTGATTAGACAGTAGGGGTACCTTGGCAATAGGGAGCACATATTGTGCCAAGATCCTTGAGAGTTGGCATCGTGGGATAGGGATTTGGGAGCCCCATTCAAGGTTGAGGAATATGTACAGGGACCACCCTTAGACTTTGAGCCACAATTACTTTTTCTTGCGTGCTAGCTATGTAATAAAAGCTAATCAAACGATTTACATCACGTGACTTATTGAGACTCTTGTCAGACATGTCAACCTTTTTTCTCATTTGTGTAAACATATAGATGATTAGTGACATTGGGCCTCATTACGACCCAGGCGGTAAGGGGTTTACGGCGCCGTAAACAGAGCCGACCCTTACCGCCTGAGTACGAGGTCCCTTAGCGCCATGGCGAATTTAACACCTGCTTTTAGCAGGTGTTAAAATCCATGGCGCTAAGGGACCATGGAGTTAATTACGCCACCGTAATTTACGGTGGCGTAATTAACGCCTTCCCCACTCCCATTATGCCCTATGGGGCAAAAATGGGAATGGGGAAGGGTAAATGGGGATTGGGGACTTACCGCCCCGCCAAGGTCGGAATGGGGCGGTAAGTCCGCCAACCACCATGGCGTAAACGTAGTTTACGCCATGGTGGTAAAGTCATGGCCCAGGCGGTAACTTACCGCCTGGGTCGTAATGAGGCCCATTGTATTATTGTTTGTTTTATACAAAACATGTAAAGACAAGTAGTGGCCTGTTATTAATCTTACTGGGATAATTTGTAGAAAACTGAAATGCATAAATGTTGTAATGGAAACCGATGTTTGAATGGAGGATCAGGTCTGCCTAAAGTCCAATTCTGTTGTCTTTACCAATGCTTCACTTAACGTTTAAACTTCCATCACAATTGTCGCAGGACAGTGCATATAATTCTACTTTCTCCAAGAAAATGTTGATGGACATTTGAATATGCAATACCGATGTTGCCCCAGTAATACAAATTAACATGCTGATGTCCTAATTTGCCAGGGCAACAATAGCATGGCATTATTTATAGTGTCTCTTCAATTACTTGGAGAATCGCTTATATCAGCATGTTCGTATATTTTGCTGTACAAATCCTGCAGTTGCTTTGTTGTGACTGGCATATTATAGACATCAGCATAATAATGCATTTTACATCGGCAACAGTGGAATGCATGGCACTGTTGAAACTGGCAGGACATTGATAACATGTAATCAACTGAGCCAGTTTCAAACTGGCTTGGTAATTTGACAGGGAAATGTAAAATAATGCTTATATTTTAACAGACCACAACATCAATTCTATCTAGACGCTTAATATGCGTTTGTATTGCCATAGTCAGTGGGACACAATTTATCAGCCCAGGAAGAATGATGGACTTACTTTGGGCATGATCCAGGGAGGGACGAGGAGGACAGTCACCTCCAATTGGTCTCCTCTTCCACGTCCCAGGGTACCCCTAGTGTAATGTCATGTAACCATACTTGTAAAGCTCAAACTATGGTGCACACTATGCCACGTGCTTTGTAATAAAAGTAGAGGTCATTGCAAAGCAACCATTTTGCATGCATTGCAATGTCTACTGGACCCAATCTGGAGGAGAAGTGAGCATTGCGTGCAACCTCTTTCTGATCAATGTCAACATGATTAGTGTTCTCAAATGGCCATACTGGCCTACATTGCTGAAGCTAGTATGGCCATATCCTTTTACATTGGTATGGAATTTTCTACTGTCAGGATGAGTGTTCTTCTGTGGACATACTGACCTACTTACACTGGCGACTGATTTGCATTACTGAGATTGTTGGCAAAACCAACATGATGCATAGCCTTGTGTGGGCATGCTAGCTTAATTTTGTGCAGCTGGTATGGACATGTTTTCTTAAAGTGGCATTACATTTTTTACTGATGGTAAGAGCAAAGCCAAAAAGGTAAGTGTCCTTATATGGCCATAATGGCCCACATTGGTGCTAGCAGCATGAATGTGTTTTCTTACAATGGTGCAGGTTTGGTTTGTTCTGCCATTGTGGGCAAACATGATGAATGTTATTTGGTGGGGATACTTGTCTAATGGGTATAGTTGCAGTACAGACTTTTTTCTTGAATTGGCATAACATCATTACTGGCATCTCTCTCTCTATATATATATATAAAGCAGAACATCTGTTAGTTTGTTACTTATACAATTCCATGGCACTCCACCATTCTGCACCAAATGTGGCATAGTTACCTGTTAGGACCCTCCAGACATTTGTGGCTACATGACATTTGGACACCTCATGCCTTTCCCTCGATTTCAGCCCCTTCACATGTGAGACGGGTGACTGAAATAGGTAACATATCAATGTGGTCATAGAAGGATTGGATGAAGCTCACTTTAAGTGCCCCAATGTGAAGGACACAACTTGAAGTTAAACCATATTTGAAGGCCCTTGGATGCACCATTTATGAGATATTTGCATCGCAACGCACTGCATTGCACTGGTTACATTTAAATTTTGTGTAATTTCTATGATTTTCTTTTTCCAGATGCCTCCCTAAAAGTGAAAATCCATTGGATAAATGAATCCAAAATCAAAGGAAGTGAGATTGTTAGAGGTCTGTCTACAGAACCTGTGCAGAGTACGTGTACTTTTTGCTACTGTTTATATATTATTAACAACTTTATAATCCATTTAAAGCCTGGACGGGTTTCTGCTGAATTTCACTTGCGGATTTGGAAGGGCCATTCGTTTTGGGGGGGAGGTGTGTTTGGGGGAGGCATGGGGGATAGACATCAGTTTCAGGGGAAGGCCCCGAGGATCTATGTTCCCCAGACCTCAAGAAATGTCACAATGGCCTTGGCTTTATGCCAAAATAAGCCCACCACAAGGGAATGAGAGGGGGCCTTTCAGGCTGCAAGCCAGCATGGTTTGTTTGTTTTATTCACTTTTTATGCGCCCCAAACCCAGGGGTAGCAGGGCGCAGTGGCAAGGAAATGCAAAACTTACAGGTTACATCATAGTATAATGTACAGTAGAGAATATAGTAGGTCTCTGGAACACAGATAATTACAAATATACAAAGTTCAAGTAAGGTCAATCAAAGTTGCAGATGTGTAGAGTCAAGAATTAGTGCAAGTAAGGTAGGTGGTAGGTGACACAGGTCAACTGAGGTCAGGCGAGGTGAGGTGTTGAATGACATTTTTTCTGAAACAAAGATAGGGCAAGTCCGCTCTTAAGTCTTGTGGTAGTGAGTTCCAGGTTTTTGCAGCCTTTACCGGGAAGCTATTTCCTCCGATCGTAGTGAGACTAAAGTTCGGTACCGTCAAGCAATTAGAATTAAAAGCTCTGGTCGGTCTGAGAGATGTTCTCCTGTGGAATTTGTCAATCAGGTATCTAGGGGCAGAGTTATTAAGGGCTTTGTGAGTCAGGGATAACATCTTGAGATTTATTTTGTTGTCAGTGGTCAACCAGTTGTGATGGCGTCTGGCGGAGGAGATATGGGATCTTTTGTTTATGCCTAGTGCTGCTCTCAGGGCATTATTTTGTAGTATTTGTAGTCTTTGAGTTATTGTTTTATTAGCTCCGGAATATAGAGCGTTGCAGTAATCAATTCTGGAGAGTATTAAGGCTCTGGCCAGGATTAAACAACTGTTATTGCAGAGGAATGGTTTACCGGCTCTTATCAGTTTGCACGTGTAAGCTGTGGAGGAGGCAAGGGATTTTAGCTGTTTATCAAGTGAAAGGGTAGAATCAAGATAGAATCCCAGGGTTTTTACATCCTTGGACACTTGGATGATATTCCCATCTATGTTGAATGAGGAGAATTCCTGGCCTCGTATTTTGATATTGGCTTAGGTGCCGAGGATAATCAACTCTGTCTTATCATCGTTCAGACAGAGGCCATGAGTGGCCATCCATGCTTGGATGATGAGGTATACCTTGTTCACCAATTCCGTGTCTTTTGCATGATCCCCAGAAAGCGGGAGGAGGATCTGTGTATCATCTGCATAGTTAGTGTAGGTGATACCGAGATGGTCCAGATCATCAAACAAGGGCTTGGTGAAGATATTGTATAGAGTTGGGGAGACACAAGAGCCCTGGGGGGACACCGCACGAGATGGGGGTGGGATCTGCCGCTGCTGAGGGGGAGAAGACTCTCATCGTTCTTTCACTCAGGAATGACTCAATCCATCTAATGGCTTCCGGGGAGAAATGAGTGGCGGAATCCAGGTGACTACAGAGGACTTTATGGTCCACCAGATCAAAAGCAGCTGAGAAGTCCAGGAGTAGCAGGAGTACTCTTCTCCCTTTGTCTCTCAGCTCCTCAATTTGGGATTTCAAGTCAATAAGGGCAGTTTCTGTTCCGTGAAGGGGACGGAAGCCCGATTGTCTCTCTACTAGGATGTTGTGCAGTTCTAGATGCTTTTGAATTTGGTTGTATGCGGCTTTGTCCAGAATCTTGAGAAGAAACGGTACCGTAGTGATAGGGCGGTAATTAGTAGGGATGAGGGGGTCTAGTGTCTGCTTTTTAAGGAGGGGGAGTACCCAGGACTGTTTAAGGTTGGCCAGGATGGTGCCTGAGGCAAAGGAGGCGTTAATCAATTTAGTGATAAAGGGAGATAATTCTCTGGCAGCGTCTTTTATTAATTGTGCAGGGCAAATGTCACCTTTACAATTAGACGGTTTAAGCGACAGGATAATTTTTTCAACTTCCAAGGTGGTCATTTTGGAGAAGTGGAAGGTATTACTATGCACCATCAAATTATTGGTATCGGAGATTTTAGGCGAGTCCTGAATTTTGAGTACTTTTTTTCTGCTGGATTTTATTTTGGAGTGTGATCATTTTATTTGTTAGGGCTTGCTGTATATCTATGCACCAAGGTTTGTCCTTGGTACAGGGGTCCGGTGTGGCGATAGGAGACTCAAGTTCCTTTAGATGGAAAAGAGCTCTTTCATGCTGGAATTGGATTTGGCTATACGATCATCATACGAGTTACGTTTTGCCTGGCAAACTTCTTTTTTGTAAAGCGAGGAGAGTGAAATTAATTTAGCTTTGTTATCGACTGAGGGGCAGAGCCTCCAGGTGGTTTCACTCTTTCTTTTCAGAATGCGTAGGTCTCTTAGCTGTGGAGTAAACCATTTATTTAGATGAGCTTCCGGTTTGCTTGATCTAGGTTTGAGAGGTACCAGTTTATCTAGAGTAGAGAGCATGATATTATTAAATTCTTGCACTAGGGTGCTGGGGTTTAGATTAGCTGGTAATACGTTGAGGGTCGGTAATATAGCTGGGATCACTTTCTCTGACGTGATACATTTTTTATTTCTGGTTAAGCAAGGTGGCGTTAATGGAAGGGTTGTGGGTTTAGGTCTAGAAGTAGCTAGGTTAAAGGACACCAAAGAATGGTCTGTCCAAGGTAAGAGCATTATGGGTGAAATAGTGGTTGAACAGTTGCAGTCAGCTATCCAATCTAACGTTCTTCCCTTCAGGTGCGTAGGCTTGTCAACTCTTTGAGTTAGGCCTAGTGCGTGAATAGTATTGGCTACCACTGTAGCATTAATATCCGTGGAGTCGTGGAAACCTAAGTTAAAGTCCCCAACAAGGATTAGTTGAGAACAGGGTTTGAGGTTATTAGTGAGTAGGTTGTGGAGATCCTCTTCAAAGGTGCCTAAGGGGCCTTGGGGTCTATATGCGTCTGTCTGGTGAGAAACATTGCAGTTAAAAATCAGCTTGCTGGGGCCCCTCAGCCAACCAGATACATAGCCACATTGGCAAGAATGGGCTTATAACAGAAGTGAATGAACTGCAAAATTGGTTCACAGGGAAGCAAAATGGTGACCTGCACAGCTTGTTCACCTGGAAACTCTTTCAATAAAAGAAATCGGGAGGGGTTATATTTCAAAAATGCTAATTTGCCATGTTCATAACTTGTTCCATTTTGTTTTCATTCATTATTTTTCATACTGTGCCAAATTACTACCACAATGGTCTCAGAGCACTAAAGCATGCCTTTTCTTGGACTACGTCTCAGGGCTCCGAACACTATCTTTGCCTGAGCAGTGGTCAGGCTTTTAAGCCTTCCACAAAGCAAGGGTGCTGTTATATGCCAGGGCATGTTGAAACCATGCTGGATAAATTAGCAGGGCAAAGCCCTTCAGCTTCCTACACTACGCCCTGAACGGCCCCCAATTATCAGGTTCTTCAGACAGGAAGGCTAAAGGGAACTATGGGCTCTTTTAAATGACAGTTGGATTTGAGCCATTGCTCGTCTAGAAGGAAAGCCATGGGCCGGGCTTCCTGGAGGTTCTTGATGGCTGCTACAATCCATCAATGGGTATAGAGTAGGACTACTGTTCTTATTGATTGATTGATTGTTCATTTGTATAGCGCCCATAAACAATGTGTTTCAAAGCGCTTCAAGGAGGGAGGGAACAATGGGGGAATACAGTTACATTCTTACAAGTCCTTGAGACAATTCAGAATGTGAAAAATAACTACCTTAATCAGCCTGGAGACATTTCAGATAGTGCAAGTGCAAGGAACAAAAAGGTTGGGGGTTGGGGGATAAGAGACAAAACAAGCGGTTACGTTACTATGCCTGACGACAATTGATGTAGTTCCGCAAAAATAACAAGAGGAGGGGGGATAAGGAGTGAAGGAGAATGAGAGGAACAAAACAAGCAACTAATGTACTTGGTTCTAGGACAAATCAGAATAGTTCTGGAGGGGGAAGTGGAGGAGAAGACAAGGAGGGAAGGGGGGAAAGACAAACAAGCTGCTGTCACAAGGTCACGAGATAAATGATAGAGTAAGTGCTAATGACCTATAAGAGGGAGGGGAGGAGAGAGGGCAGGTGGATGAGAAAGACGGGCAGCTACAATTACTATTCCTGACGGCAATTGAGGTAGTGCCTGAATTTAACAAGGAGAGGGGTGGGGAGGAGGAGAGAGTAGGTGGGTGAGAAAGACAGGCAGCTGCAGTTACTATGCCTGACGGCAATTGAAGTAGTGCCAGAATTTAACAAGAGAGGGGGTGGGGAATAGGAGGGATAGGGGTGAGGGAGGAGGAGGACAAGTCAGCCAACGTAATAGGCGAGAACGACCATTCAGGGTAGTGCAGGAGGAAGGGGGTAGGAGAAGAAACAAAAATAGGGGGGACGCAGACAGACGGCTGACATACAGGAAGGAGGAAGTATGGACAGCAAGGTGCTAGAGAAAAGGGGAAAAGGAGAAAGGGGGTAGCAACAAACCATCAAGAGACAACCAAGGGGGGTGAGGGATCAACACAGTCATCACTGGGGGCAACAGGGTGGGAGGGGGGCACACAATCCATCACGGGGGCAGGAGGTGGGAGGGCGTCACACAATCCATCACGGGGGGCAGGAGGGCACACAATCAATCACGGGGTAGGAGGGTGGGAGGGGGGCACACAATCCATCGTAAGGGGGTGTGAGGGGGGCACACAATCCACACTGCGGGGATGGGGGGCACACAATCCATCACAGGGGCAGGGGGCACACAATCCATCATGGACGGCAGGGGGCACACAATCCATCACGGGGGCAGGCTCACACAATCCATCATGGGGCCATGGGGGCACACAATCCATCACAGGGGTGCAAACAATCTATCACAGGGGGGATGGGGGACAAACAATCCATCACAGAGGGCAGGAGGGCACACAATCCATCACTGGGGGCAGGGGGGCACACAATGCATCACAGAGGGCAGGGGGCACACAATCCATCACGAGGGGCAAAGGGGGGTAGTGTGGCGGCGTACCGGGCGGAGAGGGGTAGACAGGGCCCCATTGTGGGTCTTAGATATTAGTGGCCAGCTCCCTCCTCCCAGTTGCATCTATTCTATTGGCTTAAGGTGCCAAGGCAACCAATGGGAGAGGGGGGCAGGGGCTGGCCCAGGGTTAGGTCACAAATTTCGGATTTTCAGAATGTAACAGCCATCTTGGAAGGACTGTGGGCAGGATAGCATCAGGTCACACAACAGCAAAGATTTTACAATCCAGGAGGAATAGTGCACAACGCGCAACATGCTGGCGTCAGCAGCCCAGTACAGGCAAAATAAGCAAATGACATAATTTAAATGCCCAAAACAGCGTTGCACGCACATGGCCAATAAATATCAAACAAGACACCAAACCTTACCCCCAGCATTGCGCACATCAGATGGAAGTCTGGCGCGGTGGAGGGAGCTGGGGGGACGGAGGAAAGGGCTCCGCCCAGTTGATGAAGAGGGAGAAGAAGAGGTGAATGCAGGCATGGCCCGTTGTGTTAGTGAACAGCTCCCACCTCCCGGTAGCAGCTATTGGCTTAAGGTGCCAAGGCAACCAATGGGAGAGGGGTGCAGGGGCTGGCCCAGGGTTAGGTCGCACATTTCAGATTTTCAGAATGTAACGGCCATCTGGGAAGGCCTGTGGGCACGGAGGCATCACGTCACACAACTGCAACATTTTACAATCCAGGAGGAATAGTGCGCAAAGCGCAACATGCTGGCCTTGGTACTCCAGCACAGGCAAAATAATCAAATTACATAATTTAAATGCCAAAAACAGCTCAGACCGCTGTGCAATGTTGACTCCTGGCAGGATCTGGCTACTAGTTACAACACAGGGCGTATCAACTTTTACGCATCACACAATGCAGGAGACTGGCGAGGCGCTAGAGGGGTGGCCCCGTCAGTAAATATTCTGTGCGCAAACAGCGCAACACCAGCCAGCCTCTTACTTTAGATTGGGGCATAGGCTAGCAACAGGTATTTAGTGAATGCCATTGGCTGTTTGCCAGCCAAAGACATTCATGAGTGTGGGCGGGGTTGGGTGTTGGGCGCCGGCGTGTTGGTGACATAGATGTTGCCACCTTCTAGAACTTCTCAGTCAGTCTACTTGAGAAGTGTTTCAGGCAGCTGCCCAGCCATGGCGCAGAAAAGGACAGCAGAGAGAGAGGGCCCACTTCAGTTGCAGTGCATCAGTAAGTAAAAGGATGTCGGAACCTTGAATCGTTCCCCAGGTCAGCAGGACCTGGGGAATACAGCAGGGCCAGGGTGGGCCTAGTCAGTGTCAATGTCAACGCCGTAGTAGTAGGCAGGCCGTTGACATGGACTGGCTGAGGGCCCAGGGAAGAGAACAGACAGACTGGCACAGATTGATCCATGCCTGTGCAAAACGCCTCCGTGCCCTGTGCTATTGGGAAGGAATGTATGCAGATTTCGGTTTAATAGGAAGCAGTTGCTCAGAGTATAGACATGCACTGCATAGCAGCACATGTACACCCTCCCACGTACATTTGGCTGGCCCAGATGCTAAATACAAACCTGCATTTTAACCATCAGGTCCTCTGGCATGTAAAACCACTCCAGCCACTTTCAAACCTGTCCGCAATCCAGAAAATGCTGTTTCGCAGAGTATTCCTTGCAAATAGACAAGGACTGTGGCCAACACCCCTCATCCCAGACAGCATGTGTGTAGTTCCACTTGCACTCAAGCCATATTTTCGATGCATCACATGTGCCGGGTGTTGCATCAGGCGGCCTTCCCCGTTCTGCACCAGCTGTGTCAGATCAGATGCAAGCGTGTGGTGCACCCGGGACAAGGAGATCTGGTCCCTGTTGCACCTTCAGTTCTTTGCAGTATGCCCAGAGCAGACGGGAGTGTGTGCATTAACACCAGAAAAGGGAATTAAGGTAGCCGCACACACGCACACACTCACTCACAAAGCATGCACATGCAAACTACCTTGCAAACTCTGCCCCTACTCATTTCAGATGAGGGTGAGGGTGGTGATGCTTAAAAACCGATGCAGACTGCCTCACCTTGGGTGACCTTTAAATAAAGGCTTGCACCTCGCATATGGGGGGTGAATCCCGTCCCATGATAGTCATGCAATATAAATTTAAAAAAATGGGCGCACAGGCTTTAAGTCCCACCAACATCGTAGAGAAAGGCACTATTATAGCAAAAGTTAAAAATATATAGCCCCCAGATGCCACGAATGCAGTCGAAATCCTGCGAGGAAAAAATGGGAGCTCTAAAGTGACACCCGGGCTCAGATGTTCATGCAAACCTGGAACTATCCCGAAATGTTTCCTATAGCGCTACAACCCCATTACAAATGGTGGGAGGCACTATACAAAAAGAAAATAGGTGATGGGTGAAGGGAGAAAAAAGGGGTTCCGTGTGTTGATTTTAGTGGACAAAAGAGCCATAGTGATCGAATACGCCTGTTCTCAGATAATGTCCTGTGATGGCTGCGTGGAGGAGCTAGCTTGACATGAAATTCAGATTCTGTTTATATTATGCCAGCCTCCGGCCCTTTAATGACTGTATAGGGACGCAAGGGAGCCATAAGCTTGGGTGGGTTATTCTAATTGGTTAGGATTGTTAGAGGAGGATACTGCAGATACTGCATAGTGAGTGACAGCTATGGTGGTACTCATTTGTGTACAATGACGGTGGAACGTGGGTTGCACACACACTAACATATCACTGCACAGTGAGGGATATGGTGTGGGGGGTAATGCAGCCAGAAGTATTCCTGGGTAGACCGACCACACTGGGATTCGGAGTAAATGCCCTGGTATTTTTATTTTGTTTTGCTTTTGCCATATATGCATAGTGGCAGAGTAGTCCTTAATAGTAAAAGTAGACTGGGTACACCAGCAGAATCACTGTACAATGAGTATGGAGAGGATGAGCACATACGTGAAGTTGCGCAGGGATCGTGAGGTACACGTAGGGACTGCAGTGAGTAGGGACATTCAACCGATGAGTTTGTAGAACGTGCTTGCATGCGTGTTCTTTTACAATCAATGGGGCAGTTTGGTACACATAGGAAAAATACTGTTTAGTCAAATAGTGAGTGCCTGCAGCATTTCAGCAAAGGCAGAGGGGATACAGAGATGTTTTCCTGCACTGCCATGGCGTGGGGAGAGGTATTCCTGCACGGCCATGGAGTGGGGAGAGATATTCCTGCACGGCCATGGCGCAGCGAACAAGGCTCACACCAAAAATGAATGAATGGTAACACTGGATACTTTTATTTGGGCAGGGCCGTGGGTGGGGGGCACAGGATCAAACAATGCTTATTGCAACTGCCCACTGCTGTCATATTGCACATGTTTAATGGCTTAGAAAAACAAGCACTGGCAACGCCAACAGTTTGAGCTTTTTTGTAGGCATGGGAAAGGCTCTTGCCAGGCGCAGCCATAGAATGACCTGCCTATTGATAGTCTCAGGTGCAAAATGGTACGAGTACCTTGGTATCTATTAGCAGTGCCTGGCAAATGCCTAATACTTATACACCAGCCGAAACTGTTAGCTTTGCCAATGCCTGGTTTTAACAGGACTTTGGTAAAGGACACGCACAGCACTTACAAATCAAGCGGCTGAAAATGATCTAGTTAAGAAATGTGTATTGCACCAGTAGCGGGTTGCCAACTCCATTTAATTCATTAACTCTCAGAAGACTGCTTTGAAAAAGCACTGCTGGCAGGCACATTTATGCGCAAAGTTTGATGGTAAGACTTGGTTTAGGCGAGCTCAAAGAGTTCCCATGAGGAGGTGTTTTGGGCAGGGAGGGGCAGGACTCGGAACTGTGTGGAATGGCCATAATGATTAGCAGGCAATGGGTGGGCAAATAACTAAACAACACCTACAAGCTGTGTGACCCTCCTCATATGCCATTTCCACCTATATGTGTTGTAGAGCGCATTTTTCGGCTTATAGGTGTAATAGCCCACACTAAAAAGGTGCTATCAGAGGAGGACAGTGTCAAACATTCACTGAACTAATTCCTGTAACTATAGATGTTTTCGAGCTGTAAAGCATAGACGATGGTTCACGTAATGACATTCATCTTTATGATTAGAAATAAGTACATACACACAGCACTGTTATATTCTTTAACCAGCCTCAGTCAGAATCAGGTTGTTCTGATAAGTAAACATTTTTAAAACTGCATCAGGTGTGAAGATTCTGATAAATGACATGCTAATATTTTAGCTTAGTTTCTCCCCTTTCATGAAATGCCTAAAATCCAACCTTAGTAAGAGGATGAACGCATATGAATGCCAGTAACAGCATGACAAGATAATATTTTTCCATCATTACTGGCTATCTATATAATGAATTTCTTTATGCATACACTATAGTACCAGCTATTCCCAATACAGGCTACTGTAAAATGCACCATCACACTTGCACACGTAAGAATAATGTACCACCATTAGTATGTAAAACCTAATGCTATTTATATCTTATTGCGTTGGGTTTGGACAGTAAATTGCACATTTTGGAGGCCATTTTCCAAACATTTTCAATGGAGGAGAAACCCCTGGACCCTCTTGGGTGGTACTGGCTCTGAAATGGGCATACTGTTATGGGCACAGCCATGTGGAATGGTATTATTAGTGGCATTAATAGCAAAGCCAAAGTGAGTGTTCTTATGTGTGGATACTGGAATATATGGGCACAGTCAGCATGACAATGCGATCTTACACTGGCAAAATACTGGCATATATTCTACACAAATGCATCATCAAAAATCGCTGGAAAATTCTCATATGTGCTGTTGGGGACCTGGAATATACTGGATTTTTTCTTGTGTTAGCCTCCAAAAACTTTTGTAAAATGTGGGTTGTTTTCCTCCACTTTTTCACACATAGTCTTCTCTAAAATGCATAATATTAACCAATTATTATGCAACATTTCCCAGAAGGAGAACCCCTGCCGAGTGCCTCCCGGTGGGCTTTGCCTCCCTCACTGCACTCGGTCATGTATGCAAATTTGTGGCAAGTATTTACACCCCTCCAATGTAAACGTCACCAGCAGCCATTGAAAACCAGTGCCCCCTCATAAGTCACCTACAGCTCCCCCCCACCTCAAGTCAAATTCAAACCTGTGACTGCAGTTTTCATGCAGATTTCCGATTGGTGTGCTTAATTTGGTAAGTTATCTTATTGAAAGATTGGTACACTGTGCTGAATGTTGTCTCATTTAATAACATGGCAAAGGTGGGGACAGAGTCACAGCTAATGTTGAATGTACGTTATATTATACCAGTTCTGCTTCTACATAGAAGATCTATCTTGGTGTTCATTAAATATTCTGCAACAAAATGGATAATTGGTATAACTGGATAATTTATCAGTGCGGTAGTGGCACAACAAATCTGCCACTGCTTAATTGATGTAGCACACAAATATATGGTTGTCTGCTGTGTATGAAGTGTTTTTCTTGGATAGACTATTTTCTGATGGGAGCATAAATGTGCTGCTGCTACGAAATGCTGCTGTGTAAACCTGACTTCTGATCTATTGGAATATTTCTTGTGTTCACCCAAGGAACTGCCTGTGCACCCTGTAGCATTTGTCCACTTCCTCCCAAACCTGGAGCTGTAAAATGTACCCATTCTACTCATGGGCTAAAACATGTTAACTCACTATTCTTAGAGAGGCACAGCTCCACCTCACTGATGAGGCCCAACTAGGCCGAAACACGTGTCTGGGTTTGCTGTTAGTACTCTTGTTCAGAAGAGAATTGCAAGGCATTTTGGTGCTGGACTGCCCTTGGCCAGGACAAAGACTGATATGTAGTGGACATTTCTCTTCTGTGAAAGGATGGTGAGCTAAAGACTCTGGTTGAGACTCTAACCTGGAATATAGGCCGGTAGTAGAGAAACTCCCCGAACCCCCCTTGTTTTTGCATATTAAGTAGCTTTGGGTTTTCACCCTAACTTACTAGGGTAATCCAGACGTGGAACCCTTGCTCACTGTTCTTAGAGAGGCACAGCTCCACCTCGCTGACAAGGCCCAACCAGGCCGAAACACATGTCTCGGGTTGCTGTTGTGGTGGTACTCTTGTTCAGAAGAGAATTGCCAGGCATTTCGGTGCTGGACTGCCCTTGGGCAGGACAAAGACTGATATGCAGTGGAAATTTCTCTTCTGTGAAAGGATGGTGACTCTGGTTGAGACTCTAACCCGGGATATAGGCCGTAGTAGAGAAATTCCCAAACCCCCCTTGTTTTTGCAATGTTTGGGGAACACCACAAAAAACATCCCGAATGGGCACAGGTTTGCTCGCTATACTCACACCAATTCGGAGAAAATATTTATACCTCACCACCTGAATAAATCACCAGCAGAGTAACTGCTTAGACTCTTGCTAAGTCTAAAATGACAATGCATCTTGTGCATGCATTAGCACAATTTGATGCCCCATAGTTGCCACTTTGGTATTGTGAATTATACAAACTGTTACAGCAGAAGAGCCCTTATTAAGAGCTTGAACAGCCTATAGAAAACAGTTTCTTCCTTATCCTTGGGACACATTGCGGCAGCTTGGATTTCTGCTGCAAGATATAATGATGGTATAATGGGTCTCATTATAACATTGCTGGTTCTGGCGGTAAATCCACTAGGATACCAGCAAATGTTAACACTGTTACTGATACCCGGTCCGGCGGTTATTACTGCTGGATTAGTGCTGGTAAGTGTTGTAAATTCCCATTCCATGGAGTCCCATAATACTTCATGGGGGGACTTGCTGGTATTACTGCTGCCAGTAATATCAGCTATTTTTGATGGTAGGGTGGCAGAATTACCTCCAGCTCTTAGCTGGTGGGAATTCCTCTGCCCATCGGCATACTTGTACTTTATCAGTGTTGGAACGTACCGGTATGTGCTACTACTTACAGATAATTCCACAAAGTTATAATAGGCCCCAGACTTTTCCAATGCCAGTCATGAGTGACACGTGTCTGTTTTTTATATAAGTCAAGGAAGAACGGTATAAATAGTTCACTCTTGACAAAAATGTGCGTTATTTTATGTGGGGCCTGGGAAGTCAAGACAGGAGACCAGGTACCTCATTATATAATTTGTGATCTAGTAGTAGACTAAGGAAATGCAACACATAGAGTCATCAAGGTTTAACTTAGATAAATCATTCATGACATAAGCTTCCTTATTACCCCTTGACCCACAACATCTTCTCAGACATGATGTTTTATATACAAATCTTGTATTAACTTTTGTGTACCAGCACGGATCACCATGAAGAAAACAACATTAAACCAAACTTAATGACGTAAGGAAACCTTTCTTCGCCTCTGAAAGGAGACCTTGCTCCCTACAGTTGTTAGGCTATAGATTAGCTGTCAGTCTTCAGGCAATGACCAAACTGTGATCTGTACCCTAACAGTTCTATCGGGCACCACAAAGGTTTCCCTCTACAAAGCAATAACCTCCTACCTGAAAACACAAACTGATGCATAAAGAAATCAAGCAAAGGTCTCTCAGAAGCAGTGAGACACTCCTCCAAAAAAGTATTGAGCTTGCAGACCTCTCCGAAAGTTCACAGTATCAGAAAAGAGATCTATTCTGCTTCTACGCAAGCTGAGAGCATACTTCTCGACCACAAACCTAAAACAAGTTTACATGCTTTCTCCCTCACTCTCTTACAGATGCCCTTCAGAAAACGATCACCACAACCATACCATTAAAATGTCAGGAGACCCATTTTATGTCCCATCAGTGAAGAGGTCACCTGGAGGTCACCCGCTGCTCCCAATCGTCAATAACTTTATGGAACTAGACAGAATTGCCAAATTCCTCAAGATCGGTGACGTAAACCCTCTCTTGAAGAAGTCAACAGCAGTCCTGGATTGATATCACTACATATAGCCCATTACTGTGCTCCCCTTTCTGAGCATATCAATATAAAAGAGTGGGGCTAATCAATAGAACAACCATCTTGACAATCAATTACTAAATGGGAACCAATCAGTCTTCAGACTAGGGTGCAGAACTGAAAGAGCATCTGAACGAGTTGTAGATGATGTACCCTACATAATGGACAATAGTGACGCCTGTTTGCTTACTCAATGTCATAATTCCTGGAGGAATGGTCCCTACTGTTGACAAACGGAAAGTCTAAATCATCACAAGTCCCCAGTCCACACAGGGTCAAATAAGATTCAACCCTCTCTCCTCACCTTTCACCATGTAGATGGAGCTCCTGGGGGCCACTGCACATCTGAAAGACAGACCTCTTCATACACGATAAGCCAATGATACAAAATTGAGTATAGATCAAACCCACCGCTGTGCTCGAACATTTTACTTAGAGATTTCCCTTTTCGTTACATTAACCCAAAATGGCCAACTCCGCAGAATTGACCATGCAGACAATTTGGACATTGCATCTGCATTATGCACCTCTGGTTATCCGAACAATGAGCAAGAATGGAAATGCTGGCTAATGTCACTGTTAAGAAACAGAAAGCTAGTGATGTGGGACTGAAAGGATTGATTGACTAGAGAAAGTCCATTCATTATGCTCACCTGTTGAATATAATGAGAATAGAGTGTACGTGGGTGGCCTAAAACCTTATCTTGGAACATTGCTGGATTTTGATAAACATGTAAAATGACTCTTGGTGCAGTTTGGTGAGGGAGCAACATGTATGTTCCCAGGAGACATGGCTTACATCTGAGACACACTTCCAAGGTTACACCGCCATCCATATGATGGCATCTAAAGAGGCGCTGAGGGTCTATACTAGTGTGAAGTGGGATGCTCAAGTCACTGACACAGCACCAGATGACTTACAGGAGTGAATCTGTGGAATGGTCACCATTGATACTTCACATCTGCAATCAATCCAACTAGAATAACTGTATGGATAACTTCAAGGTTCTGAATAAGCATGCTTCTTATTGAACATTTCAAGTGAAGATAATGTCCACCTAGTTCTCGTAGTTGAATTTAATTTTCAATTTGAACCCCTGAAAACCCTATCAGGCTCTCTGGAGGAGGATGTTGCTGCTTGGGACATACCCGCCTTGGTGGGGGAAGTGGCTAAATGTGTTCATATGGATGTACTGGGACTTGTCCCGCATCCTAAATAATTCTGTCTTCAGAACATGTAATGGCAGGAAAAGGTGGGCTAAACCTACTTTCCTCTGTGTTAATAAGCAGACACACATTTACTATGAACTTGTTCCCATTGAAGACTAGTGCCTAGTTTCTAATTTCACTGTACTGGACTGCTCTTTTAGTGGCCATAGACCATTGAACATGGTATTCAACCCTGCACCTTTTTGCGTAACAACTCACACGTATATAGGAAGAAATACAACTACTGACACTGAGGGTCACAAAAGGCAGAGGATCAAATGGGCTGAGTTAAATGATGCAGGCACCCTTTTTAACTGGGGAAGAGATTATGTTCCTTTATAATGACATGGATAGCCTGTGACTAAACGCGGAGGTTGGTAATACATGCATCCATAAAACAGGAAGGAAGGTATGACAAGGAATATCAAGAGGCTAAATGGGAACTGATAGTTATGGCTAAGGATGTGGACTTGGTCGGTAGGGATGCCTTATGTATTGCTAGTTGTAGGTATTCAAATCTGATAGCCGTCAAAAAATGTTGCTCCACAAAGAGGAAATGAACTTCCCTCTTGGAGGCAGTGAATGATGAAAACACTGGTGAATTCTGGAACTTGGTCTCCTTTGGGGATACCGAATCCAGAAATCCATACAGGGTACCATCAATCTTTATGCGTGGAAACATCCTCTTCAGAATGTGTATACTGAAAGCATAGATTTTGGTATAATCAGGGATGCACTGGACAGCAGCATTTTGTATTTGTATGTGTATTGACTTTATAAAGTGGTTTTCGCCAAACGGGCTTCTAAAAGGTAATTGTTATTTTTTTGTTTGTTTTTTATTTGTATTTGGTTTGAAAAAATGTAAACCTTTACAAAAAATGTGTTCTTGGGTTCCTGTATATAAAAAAAAACAGTTTGTATTTCTACATTACAAAATTAAAATTATATCTGAACTTTATCTTTTTTTGTTCATGTCATTTGCCTTTTTTCCATTCTGTTTTCTACTTGTTCGACCATGCCTCTTCGCTTCCGATGCCCAATTTTCCAGTTCTAAAGTAATTAACAACAGTACAATAAAAATGAACAGTAGATTTCAAATGAATAAAACAGAAGTGGGTAGAGAGTTAATTGATGAGAGATCGGTTTTAATGGTAATGTTTTAATGTTAGTCTTCAAGATAGGAAGAGAAGACGAAGAACACATAGAAAGGGGAAGGGAGTTCCAATCTTTTGGGGCAAGAGGGGCCAAAGAGCAGAAATGAGAAAAAGCATATACGGGTTTTCGGGACCAGAGGCCTAAACAAGATACGTCAAGAAAGATACAAAGGAGCAAGACTAACGACACACTTGAAGACAATGGAGAGGTTATGGAAAACAAGAAGGGATTCAAAAGAAAAAAGAGATATAGAAAGTAACAAAGCTGTAATAGAGGACTGAGAAGGAAGCAAAAAGAGAAGATGAATAGAAGAGTTATAGAGAGAGAGGGAAGAGGAAGAAGATGGGAAGCAGGGCAACCAATGAGAAGAGCTGAGTAATAGTCAATACGAGAAAAGACCAAACAGGAAAGAACGAGCTTTGTAGTGTGAAAGGAGATATACAGTCGAGCACAATGAATAATAAAATGAGCATAGCAGGATCCAGCAGTAGAATAAATATCTAAAGTGAAAGACAGAGACGGGTGTCACAAATGACCCCTAAGTTATAAGCAGAAGCAGAGAAAGAGAGTAAGGAGAGAAGGAAAGAGAAGGGGGAGGAATAGTACGAGGAGTCATGGTAGCAGTGGAAAATGGAACGTCAGTTTTACAGGGATTAAGGTGTAGGAAGTATAAAGACAGACAGCTTTAGATGGCAGAAAGACAGAAACTGTGGAATGTAAAGTATTACTGAAAGAAGAAAAGGAAAAGAGAATGTGGATGTCATCGGCATACAGATGAAAGCAGAGACCAAAAGAAAATATAAAAGCAGAAAGAGGGGCAGTGTGAAGTGATAAAAACAGTGGGTCATGGACAGACCCTTGAGAGACACCATGGAGGAGAGGATAGAATGCAGAAGTTTGACCAGCCCCTGTTACCAAGTAAAAACACTGGAAAAGATAAGGGCAGAACCATGTTAGAACCGAGTCACATTGTCCATGGATGCAAAGAGAGAAAATGAGGAGAGGGTGATCAATAGATTCAAATGCTGCAGAAAGGTTGTGTCATCTATGAAGATACAGAAGGCAGTCAGGCTGGGCCGCGTGCTGGCCCGCCCACTTTTCTGCATCTTTGTAAATAACTTCGGAGTTGTTAATTCTTCAGACTGATGCCATAGGCTTAGGTCCAGATAGAATCCCTCTCCTGGTGTTTGCGGATGATGCTTTCTTAATTTCCCAGGCTCTAATTGGTCTCAAGAAGCAACCTTCTTGCTTCAGTAGGTGCAGAAGTCCATGGGTCTTGAAATACATATATCAAAAAGTGAAAACATGCATTTCCAGCCACCAAACAGTAAACCACGCAGGTTATCAATATCCCTGTGCGGCACTTCATTGGAACGGGTGACCCACTCTGATTACATGGGTTTGCCTTCTTCTAGTATTTGTGAAAGGACAGAGCAGCCTGACAAATCCAGCCTGACTTTAGAAAGGACTAATACAGCGCTCGCAGGATTTGCACATATGCATTGTAATGGGGCTCTGGCACCCTCCTTGGAAATATGCAGTCTACAAGCCAATGCTACAGCGATGTATGGTGCAGAGATGTAAGGTTAGCAGAGAGGCACACCTTGGGAATTCTTTTTAAAAGGAATGAATGCCTCTATCCAAAAAGTACCCCAAATTCTTTCCTGCACATAGTACTCAATCTGAAGTCTATTCGAAAGGATTTCGAGTTTAATCCCGGCTTTTATGGGTTTTGGGTATGGGCATTCCCTAACCTGGCAAAGCACAAGACGGCACTCGAGGATTTAATATCACAGGTGAGGGGGTAGCCCTCCCTTGGTGGCAGCACGTAAAAAGAGGATCATTTCCCTGGACCTCAGTTTGTGTACGCAGAACCCTGATGGTAATGCTGTTCAATTCTAGATCTTGGTAATCACCGTCGTGTTGGTCCTCTACCCCTTGCGTCATTGATTCGTTCATGGGATGCATCAAAACACAATATTTGTCCGAGTTGTCGACATGGGGGGAATCCATTTTGCCTTTTCTATTCTCTTGTAGTTTGGGCTATGCGTCCCTCCGCCACCGTGCAGTGTAACGCGAATATGCACACCGTGTTACAGGCCTGGCATTGTGTAGATCAACAAAGATCATGATGGCTATTTAGGCTGCTTCTAAGTTCAGCTACAGGGTCTGACTAGAAGGAGCAGGTTCGTTATTTTGGTAGGCGTGGTGAATTGTATAGAAGATGGATGAATGTTATGCCTCTGATTGCGTTTTCACATATAATATCGAATGATGTGTGTGTTAAATATTGTTTAAATTCCTGACCGTTTTTAAAGCCACCATTACTAAGATTTTATATCTATTATATTGCGTTTGATGTGTTAGTTATATATTGTCTAAAACTCTGTTTGTTTTTAATCTGTGGTATTTTTTATTGTTGTGAATGTGTTGTTGCCAGCTGTAAGACTCTGGGCCTCATTAAACGGTAGACGGTAAGGGTTTAAGCCGTTTAAATTGGGACCCGCAAAGGGACCTTGGTGCTAATTACGGTACCGCAATTTGCGGTACCGTAATTAGCCCGTCCCCATTCCCATTGAGCCCTATGGGGCAAAAATGGGAATGGGGAAGGGCCATGGAGACAGGGGGAATTACCGCCCTGCCAACCTTGGAATGGGGTGGTAATTCCCCTTTCCTCCATGGTGGTACCGGTATGGTACCAGCGGCAACCATGGTGCTAATAGCACTATGGTTTAACGCATTCCGTGTAATGAGACCCTCTGTGTCGAATAAAGCTTGAATAAAGATACACAATTGTATATCAGTGTGATAACATGATATGAGACCACTCACCTGACTGCTCAGCTCTCAACCAATGCTGGATATCAATGCACCCCTTCAAGCCGAACCCAGAAAAAACATGAATTCCTACCCTTGCCTATATCCATTGCAAAGTACAATGTGCAAAACAGGTTGTCTCCACCTCTAGTGTTTGGAGTAGCCACAACTCGAGTTTCACATTCCACATTTCCTGGCTTCTTGATAGACAGCAAAGCACAGCTAAGCCACTACGCCAAACCATTGCCAAAGATGCTCAATTTCACCACTTCAAAGCAGCAGCTGTTTTATTAGAAGTGTGGAGCCAGTAATTATTGTAGATGCCACGATGACATAACTGTCTACAACCTGTGACATACATTGGGAGGCACCAGAGGTGGACCATTACCTGTGGAATTAAAATTTTAGAATGCACCTGATGACAAATCTTACTGCAGAATATGACTTTCCACGGTGGCAAAATATGTTGTTCTTTTGCAACTTCACTATTGAAGAAACTCTCGACTGGCCCATCCAAACACAGGCACCATCCATTGGAAGTGCCCGCACATGCAGCAGCCTGCTGCAAGCACATCACCCATGTTACCATCTCTCTAATTAAGCGTGCCATCGGAACCCACTGTGTGTTCAAGATGGATGGATAAAACAGAAAAACGTCCACCTCAACACACCCAAGTTCTTCAGTGACAAAACTCAGCAGCAAAGAGGAGGCTACATGCTCAAGTAGCGTCAAACTCTAAGAAAATCTTTCTTGCACCACTCTAAAAATGCCTAGAAACACTTGTCTACAGGCACGCTATACATGACGTATCATATCATATCAAAATAGCCACTTCTCTTCCTTTAGACCCGCGATGTGCCCACCCGCATGCTATGCTCTGAGAAGACCTATAACCCTTACCTTTAAGAAACACAAGGTGGCAAGTGCCAGCATCTCTATATGCTACCTTGCTCCTATTCACGTTGCCTCAGAAGCCCTCCCGCATCTTCACTTCAGCTAAAAAGGAAAGTGTATTATTGATTGGGAAAATGCTAATATTGAAGTATCTTCTCTGTTAATTAAATTCCCTTGGGCTGCTTCTATCAGGCACTGCAGGGTGAGGAGCGCAGCAGCGTTGGGCTCTCAGCACAGCACACCTGTGATGACAGAGAGGGCCATGGAGCAAGCCCTTTTGGCAGCAAATACTGTCGGACTGACACAGCATTCCCTCTTGGGCCTATCTGCTGGCAATAGGAGACTTGAGAGCCATACCGTCTCACATAGCCCACAGATTGACCAATGGGGGAATGTTCCCAACGTTCCATGAAATATAATTTGTGCTATCATTGGCTAATTTCACTCAATGTATCACTTCAGAAGGAGGATGTGCTTTTTTCGTCTTACTGCATTTGAACCTGACTGCAGATTTCACATTTATGTCCAAGTGTGTACTTAAGTCACTGACCCAAGTAACCAGTCTGCATATATATTGACCCAGAGGCATTTCTTCATACATGTTTGGCAAGCATTACTTTAAGGACCCTAACAGGGTCTATTATCATAGAATTTATTTTGCCTTCTATTCCGACAAAACACAGACCTGGCCCAGTTTGAAAACAGCATATTTTCCAGTTTTATCCTATAGAAGCTTTTCTGCATCAAGCATTGTGACAGGCTATACACTTGATGAAATTAGATGTAACAGCACTCAAATTATCCACTCTGGTGGCAAGTACTTTAAAATTAAAAGTTTTTAATGAACTTTCATTCTTAATTCCATATACATGTTTTGTTAAGTCAAATCCTAAAACAGTTGCAGTGAGGCACAGTTGCAATGAGGCCATGTCTCCCCATAATTATGGTCCCAACGCCTTTTGGTTTGTAAGAAGATTCAATTCAACACTACAGCTAAGTCAATGCCTAGTCTGGGATACTGAATGGAAACCCTTATTGATATATCTTTATGTCCAGTTCATGAGTTCTGGATGACTACCCCTATATAACACCCCTCTCTTAGAATCCCCCTGACCCCACTGAGCCAAGAAGTAGTTCTGTTTTGCAAGTTTAAAAGGTTTATTTGAGAAATAAGACAAAATATAGATACCACGCTTTTATAATAAATAAATAATCGATATCGCCCTTATAAATATAATGTTAATCAACAATGGGTAATCTGACACTAGCACACTTCTTTATAATCAATGAGGAGTTAGTATAGGATGGATCAAGTAGCAAAAATACTTTTATGATTTCAAGGGAAAAGCAATGAGGAATAAAATGCAGTACATAAATACTTGAGATGATTTTAGCAAAAGATAATATAATCACTTTTCTTTGGCAATTCACCCCCCTCCCCTATGCAATGTAAGACATGGAAGTAGATGGAAAGAGGAGCACACAGTTCTCAGGAATGCAATCAAATACAATACGAAATGCAGTTCCCCCCCAGCAAGCTTGGAGAAAACCGGTATGAGTTTTAAAACACAGGCCCAAGTGCTTTGAATGTGGTGGCAATGAAGTGAGAAATATGCTGAAAATGCTTTTAATTCCCTTTAGGAGGTTCAGGGTGAGTGAGAGATACTTGGGATGAGTTCAGGCTCACTTTAGCAATGATTCAGAGATGGTGATTAAGAGGCAAACAAATTTTTAGCAAGGAAAGAAATGACTGCTGATGGTTACACGTGGCTGGATTTTTAACCAAATCGCAAATCGTGGTAAAATATGCAAGTGCGTGAATCGTGATTACGGCAAAGGTATAAGGAGTAGCAAGAACGATGGGTTCGTTGGAAAGCTGAGATTCTAAGCTTTCAGAGGAAAGTTAAACCAAGTTCCTAGGACAAACGGTTCCAAAGATATGAACGATTTTGTGAAGGTCGTTTTTCGGATTTAAAGGAAACTCAAATTGACAAGTGACAGCTATGCAGCTGCAGAATTGACAAGTGACAGTGGTGCAGCTTTACAAAATGACAAGTGGCAACTTCTAGGAGGCAGTTCTGGTTAGATTAAAATAGTTTAGATTCGATTATTTTAAACTAAGAGCTTGTTTCTGTCACAATCTGACCTAAGTACTCACAATATATTTTGGAAGGACTGGACCTCGTCACGGATCTGATCAATCAAGCTAGCGGCACTTCACAGCGATCTGGTCTCTGGGTCTGCGGTTCTGCACGGTCTGGTCTGGTCTGGTCTGGCACTGGTCTGGTCTGTCCGGATACAGCGGTCTCTGCACGGCTCCTGGATCTCTGCACTGGTCCTGGCAAAAGTTCTTGGCAAGGGATTCAAGCAGCTCGCCCGGCTCTGAGTAGCTTGCAGTGATTTGAGGCCTGCTGCAGAGAACTCAGCTTGTGGTTTTAGGCCTCTGATTTAGGTTCTAAAGTATAAGTTCTAGGTTCTGGAGTATGTAGCTGGAGTCAGTCTGGAACTGGTATCTGCTGGATGTTGTGTGGTCCGGCAAAACGCTCCGCAGCAACTGGATTTGAATGTCTATACCTGTCCCAGCAGTCTCTTTTTATGTGTTTTGAAAATGGGTGTGTGCCTGGGCCTAGCTAAGCCTGCCCCGCTCTCTTTGTCATTGGCCCAATTCTCCCCTCTCCCATGATTGGGGGAAGGAAATGTGAGTGAGAGTGATGCTGTAGGTTTTATGGGTCAGAGGATCCTCCCCTGGTCAGTTTGCCCACAAATCTATATTTGATTCAAATACATCCTTCCCAGATATACAATTTGTTGAAATTACATTTGCACATTATATATTCCTTATGGTCCATGCTTGTCCGCCTCTGATCTTCCTGGGGGCTTGCATTCAAAAATGACAACATTTTGCGCTTTTTAACTGGTTTTGCAATATCGGACATTTACCCAAATTTACACACATGTGCGCAAGGAGTATGGACATTAATTGATGAAGTGTCAGATTTTTAACATGCAGACATTTGGAGTGAGACCCTATTTTCCGCTAGCAACCCCCCAGAATACACCACAGGGTCCTAACGCATCTCAAAATGTTCACAGAAAAATCACAAAAATAATGCTATTACTTATATAATTCTGACAAGTCCGCACTTTGAGTTATCTATCTTTTTAAAATTATGCCCTGGTCAAAAAGGGGTGTGGCTTCCCACATCAGAGGGTGGAATAACTGGTTTATCCACTTCCCCCAAGCTCAGCTGCTAGCAGAGGCACTGCCCCTCCCAGTTTCCCCTAAAAGGAAGCCACTTTTACGATGCCCCCAATATAACATTTGCCTGAGTCCAGGACAGGCCTTTGTTCAACTTCCTGTAGTCCCCAGCTGCTCCACCCCTAATCTAATCAGAGAGGTGACAACTCCTTTTGGCAAGGGGAAGAGTGGCTGAGTAGGTTTCAACTCCTGTCGGGGGTAGTTGTCAGGCAGAATCCAGTTTCATTAAGCCAGGTTTCAGCTGAATGTCACTTTTTGTTCCCAGTTTAAATCACTTACAATTTTTACACGTGCAGCTAGAATACTGATTCTAAGTTCAAAACTATGACATTTCAACAGTGACAAACTATGTGACACTCAAAAGTAGGTCACTCATTTATTCTAAACATTTCGATTTTAGTGTCTTTCAGTTCAGTTTAGCACTCAGCCAGTCTTGTTATCAACATTATTTTGGGCTCTTCATCTTCCCCGATTTTGTAGGCACACAAAACTTCATTCTGTCAGATGTCTGCTGGTGTTCAGTGAGATTTTTGGATGTGTTGCAATGTTTGAAAATAGGCATTTTGAGCTGGCATTCAGAGAAACCAAAGGTAATTTTAAAGCGTTTTTTTTTTTTTTTTGGCTAAAAGGCGCTGCTGTTTTACCTTTGGCACCCATTCCACTCATGGCACCCTGGCCCATCATGCTCGCACTGGTGGGTGGCAAGTTAGGCAACCATTTTGGTGTGCGCACAAACTGCGTGGTTCTCCTGTATTCTGGCGCACATGTGGGCTTTTTGGCCATCTTGGATTTTCTAAGCCCACAGCACCAAATGTTGCAGCATGATAGCTGAAACGTGGGTCAGGACACCCGACAGATTGAACGCCGTCGGACTGAACAAGGTCCAGAAATTTGGGAAATGTTTGGGAGGGGCTATGATGCGTGTGTTCATTGCTGCCTTAAAAGTTAAGCGGGGGTGGCCAAGACCCTGGTAGTCACCCATGTCTAAATGGAGTGTGTATGGGCACAGCAGAGGAATACTATGAACTAAGGGAGGATTGTGTTAAGGTAATAGAGAGTTATGCGGGAAGCTACAGTTCGAATTTGTGTTGTTAAAAGTAGCTTCATTTTTATGGCAGGTGTGATGTGTTTGTTTGTGTTATATGTGTGTGGATGGTATATGGAGTGAAGTTGTTCCTGCCACTAAACTGCGAAGGTGCGTTGTGCGAGGGAAGAATAGGTTAATTGTCCAAACAACAATGAGTAATTCCTGGGCTCCATCTATTTACAAGGAGCGCTACTTCCTCTCACAGGAGATGTAAGTGCTTGATGAGTGCATAATACTTATCCTGTGACTGGTTCTTAGAGAGAGAGATTGCCATCCCTAGTTCCTGCTATTGCATGATCAAAGATCCCTGTTTCATGATTGTTTGCGGCGGCCTGGCCTACAAACCTTTGCTATGTTGCCCAAAGTGCATAAGGATTTGGCCAATCCTCCAGGACGGCCCATTATTTCCTTATGTGGTACCATCTTATAAACCTTAGGCAAATGTATTGAATGGCCTTGTTTTATTATTATTTTTTGGTATTTCTGGTTTCATTGTGTCTTTGTAACCCCTTTTTTGTGGCCATACTTTAGAGCCTGTGTTACTGGATTCACTCTCATGTTATCTTCATTATCAGTGTTTTATGACATCTTTCAGCACTTTGCACTTTATAGGCGTTCACACATGATGTATTTCTGTTTTATTTGTTGTTTTCATTCATTGTGCTCCATACAATTGACACAGAATATGGTGTTGCGTACCATGAGATTGACCAACTTAGTGACTAGCTATTGACGGTAGCATCAAAAGGGAATGTTGTAAAATGAAAACGTTTTTAGGAGCTCTTTTGGCAACTCTTTTGAGAACACATATCCTTCATGCCCTGCCCTTTTATCATTTGTGTTTCCCCGCTGTGAAGGATTAAGGGGATAGCCTATTTTGATTGTTGGGTAAGCCTGGCTGAGCACCAAAAGTAATATTATAAGGTCAGTACCTTTCTAGTCTTGGGAGGATAGCTCAGGGGCAACATGCTCGCCTTGGAAGCAAGGACACAGAGCAACAGAGGTTCAATCCCGAAGTCGGCGCTTAGGAACCTCTTGGTATTAAGCGCATTATAAATAACCTATCATATCACAGAAGGAGGTGTACATGAGCAGAATACATGGCACAATTGTCTCTGGGTGCTTTTGTAATTCGACAGCCCACACTTCGTGATAACATGTGACGTAGGCATGGAGGAAGCTGGCATTGAGGAAGAGGAAGGCATAGTTTCACGGTCAACCACTACAAGGGCATATGATAGAGCAACAAATCCAAGGGAGCCAGAGCCACAAGAGAACATGTGATATTATCGTGCAAATCCACAGCTGCCTCATGCCAGCATTGAAAATATCATGAACCCCTGCCACACTGGAAACATGATGGACATCAAGGAAAGAATGGCTCGAAATGCTCTTTGCCGATGCTGCGTGGATGACGATGACAAGAAGACATCCATGCTTCTATTTTATGCCAGAAGTGTGATCCATCGGCTGCCACATGCCGACAGTTCATACACTGCCCCTGGTGATACACTGATGGACTACTTCATGCCCATGGTGAATGTTGTCTATGAGAGATTTCAGCGATGCCAGGCAAGCCATGCTACATGGAATGCCTGGACGGTTTCCATATCCAGCTCAGACATTTGGCGGCAACATGATCTCTCCCTGACGAGGATGGGGACATTAGGGGGCAGATCATCCAGAAGTCTTTTTCATCCCTACTGAAGAAGCACATTCTATAGGAATCTGGATTGATGCTGCTCTGAATATTAGAACTAGGGCGGACTCACAAACCGGCCACACCAAGAGTAATCCATATGGAAGAAGCAATGAAAGCACTCAAGATGGAAGAAGCACATACAGTGGAAAGAGGCCCTCCATAGGGTATGCAAAGCAGGGAAACAAGTAAAGGTTGTTCCACACAACAACACACAAGGGTGTCTGAGGGCAGGCGGGTAATGTGGCTGCTCCGAAAAAATGAACCATTTCACAAACGTATGTAGCGATGCATGGCTTCCTCCGTTTTTCCAGAACAGCATGCCTTAGACAATAGGGCGTCCAGCCATAATTGGGATGATTGCAAAGTAGTAACCGGAAGAGAAAATAGATGTGGATGACAGAACTGATGCAGATGATATATTCTTCATATCAGCAATCTGTCAAGGCATCCCACGGCAAAGGTGTCCGCCTCGCTGTGCAGTCATGAGACTGCCAGCTCAAGTGTCAGTTCTGATAGATACACGAGCATCTGTCAATGTGATGTTGTCGGCCCAACTTTACAAATTGAGATCTACCCCCAGACTGGAGAACCCAAAAATGCTGATTTTTACCGGTGGTGGTAGACACCCTCTGCTCCTTTCCACACCCATGTAGAGCATGAGAGGGTGAAAATGCCAGCTACATTTAAAGATACAACAGAAACCAAAGATATGCTTTTCAGTTGCAATACGACAGAAGTCTGGGCCTGGTGCATTTCCTTTCACTGTCTACCAGACAGATATCGAAGGATTGTGGACCGAATACCAAGACCTATTTCAAGGCGTGGGTTATCGATGAACACATAACGTGAGATTACACGTAGACCCCAAAATGAAAATGGTAGCCATGAGACCTGTGGAATCACCACATTCCATTCCAGATCAGGGAGAAAGTCGAAGAAGAGTTGAGCCGACTTGAAAATGTGGATATCATAGAAAGGGTGAGTGGACCCACCCTATGGCTTTCCCTGACAGTGGTGGCTCCCATTCTGAAGCAATAAGTGAAGTCCAGATATGTGTGTACATGAGTCTTACCAACAACGCAATATGGCTTAAACAGCAACTAACCCTGACGCTGGATGAAATACTGGCTAACCTCCAAGGAGCAGCCATTTTCCCAACCATTGATCTCCACTCCAGCTACCACCAAATACCGTTACATTTCGAATCTCACTGCATTAAGTCTTGTTTCACTTATGTAGGCCTCTTCTAAATCAAGAGGTTTCATTTCAGAGTGCCATGTGCAGCAGAGATTTTCAAACATGTGATTAGAGGTGTGCTAGCAGGCCTGCAAGGGGCCATCAATGTATCAATGTAAGTGATGATGTCCTTATATATTCCAAATCAGAAAAAAAACGTTAAGCTAGAGTTGCAGCAGTGTTGCAACGACTTATGCAGCATTAGCTCACCCTACATGAAAAACGTTTTGCTTACTGCAACGGAAAGTCAATTTATTTTTCTTTACATTTCAAGAGGGAGGAGTGTCTGCTGATCCCAAGAAGATAGAGGCAATTAAAAATGTTGCACCATCCAAAATGTCCGCCAGAAACTTCCTTGGAATGATACATTTCTGTGGAAGATTCATCTCTAATTTGGTCACCATCACTGAGCCATTGAGGAAATTGATTTGAAAAGATTACGACTGGGAGTGAACTCATTGCACACAAAAGGCATTTGAGGACACACAACTCTCTCTGGCAGAAGGTGTGACTAAGGCCTTCTTTGATCCCAAGCGACCATCAGCAATTCCCAAGAGACCATCAGCAATTCCCAAGAGACCATCAGCAATTATTCTGGATGCCAGCTTTGGTGGGCTATGGTTGATATTGATGCAGACTGATATTTATTTCAGGTGTATGATATCCCATCTCATTTATGAGCAAAGCCTTAACTCCGATGAAACAAAGGTATTCACAAATAGTTTGGGTACAAACATTTCAGCTTGTTTATATTTGCCCATTCCTTTATGATAATTACTGATCACATGCCTTTGATACCCATTTTACAAGGCTCAGATCTGCAACCCATAATAAGTCTAGAACGATGGATAATACAACTGCAAGACTATGGAGTCACCCTGCAATTTAGAAAGGGGGCAGGGAATCCCTCAGATTACTATTCATGCACCCACAGTCTACAAGTATGCTCCCGGGAGACATAGATGTGAATCAGGGGCCCTATTTAACATGATAACCATAATGGTTATTTCTAACTCAATGGCATTGACTTACATTCCAGAAGCCACTGCACAGCACACGGGCATGCAGGGGTAGCAAAGCAGTTGAGAATGCAATATGGCATTAATTTGTAATGGACCATGCACATTACACACCAGAATTGCAAACGTTCATGCAAGGACTATGGCGAGTCCATGCAAAGCTATCAATCGGATAGGAAGGAGTTACTCTCAGAGGAATTTGAATAGTCATTCCACATGTCCTAGTATTGAAGGTGGTGCAAATTACTCACACAAGACACCAGGGAGCAAATAAGCAGAAGGCCTGACTGAGGGAGAAGGTATGATTTCTCGAGAAAACAGCCTTCTAGCAAACTGCAGATTTTTTCAAGCATCCTGTACACCAATGTGGCCAGCATTGATCGATTTTGTGGTAGAATTGCGTGAGTGCACCAGATACCCTGAGGTATGATTCATTCTTTTCACATCTGCTGAAACAGTTTCACTGATATTGGAAGAGTTATTCGCCACTCATGGCCTTCCTCAAGCATTGAGGACAGGCAATGCATGGCCATTTCAAAGACTTTGACAAATCCATCAAATTCCACAGAGTCTGACATCACTGCATCACCCCATGCTGGCCATAAACAAATGGTGACATGAAATGCCCATGATAAAAGAAATTCCACAGAAGTGCCACTCATAACGTTCATAATGCTGTGCAGAAGATCGCCCCACACCACCACAGGGGTGGCACCTGCAGAGACATTTCTCAACAGGAAGATTTGTTCCCTGATACCTCACTACGGATCCTGACAGCAACCGGTCATCAACACAGCATTAGCACCCGGCAGGGGGGAGCCAGCCAATCAGGTGGCTAGGAATGCAGGCTTGGACCGCCAGTGTAAGCCCGAATTCCAAGCTACCTAACAGTCGGCTCCCCTGCCGCCATCTTCCTCCATGCTCCTCCCATCCCCTTTTTTATATTTGAATCCCTCCACCCTCAAATTTACCTTATTGCAGCTGCGGTGGCACTGGCTGCCACAGCCGCACCTTCCTCTCTGCTCAGAGCCACCGCAATGGAAAGGCATGAGGGACTCTGTATGATACTGAAAGACCAAAAGAAATATCAAGGCTTAGTACCACCAAAAATGAAATACGCCAATCACGAGTTCAGAGATACATGTATATTTTATTCCTATTCAGATACAGATAGCTATCTGGCTTTCAACACCTCACAGTGTGTACCAACAGACACTGTGAGGGGAGAGAGTGCTGGACATCGCAAAATAGGTATCTTTTATGCACAATCCCGGTTACATCATCCAGCCTCTCTTCAAATTAAACATTTGCTAGGGTTCATACCCAGGTTACATGACAAATATAGCAATATTGTTTCTAAACACTTCACATGTTTTTCCTATACATCAAATGTAATGGTGACAAACTTTGTTCTGTCTGGTCATGTTGATTTTTGGTTGTTTTTCAGCTTAAAGTAAGTCCAGTTTCAAGAAACGAACACAATGGGTTTCTGCAAATGCACACGGTTTTAGTTGTTCAGCATTCAGTTCCACTGTTTGAATGAGGATGAAGCTATTGGTGCAGACAACACCTAAATTGCAGTTCAGTTCAGCTCCAAGGTTTCTTAGCACAAGACACACATTCTGCTATCAGCAGTCACAACATGTTTACACAGTACAAAGTTCATCTTTCCTCAGCTTGAGCGGAAAACATAGTTCAACAAGAGACAGAAAACAGGAGTTTAATCAAAATGGCAGATGTTTCTAAAATGGCGGCATTGCCGGCTTTGAGTCAGTTTTATCCAGACATAGTTTTTCAGTGCAATGCGTATTAGCTTAGGCCAATGTTCATTATCAGGCGGTTTTATACAAAATATGGTTTTACAGTAGCCCGCCTTCTCTTTTCATGGCGGCCATGTTGATAAAAGCTTTTTTTTCCTTCCTACAATGGGATGCCACATGCGCCCCGTTGTAGGAATGAAAAACCTTTCTTTTTTAGCATTCCGGGTTGTCACTTTGGTAACCCGGGGTGCTAATGGCCTTAACACAAAAGCCAGGAGGTGTATGATATCTTCTAACATTCAGGTGGGAGATGAAGTGTTGATTCACAACTGTAGACCGATACAAAAGCTTTCATGTCACTGCAGTAAGCAATAGGGAAGAAGACACCTGGACCTGTAATTTGTTCTGGCGGTTGTCGCACCAGGACATGAAGGAAAGGCAGATGAACAGCGAAATCGGAAGAAATATACCAGAGGAAAGTTCAATAGACATTACAGACTGTGATGACAAGGAAAAAAATGTTGTGAGAATGAGCAATTAAATGCCATCTGATCTCATTGATAACAAGAGAGTCACTCTAAACAGATATACCTGAAGGGAAAGCAGGAAAACAACAGCCAGACTTACAGAACAGACTTTGTCATAGATATGTCAGACGATGACCAAGCATGAACATATGGTTGATGATAGTTATGCCAAAAGAAGCACCCTGAATAGCAAAGTTATAGTTGTGTTTGTTAATCGTTGTTTCATGTTAAAATGTAATTTATGATGAAGGAGTGATGTGTTAACATCATGCTGCAGCATGCCGAATGACTGTGGAAGTGACACCATTGAGAGAATAAAAGGGAACCATCCCTATTTGGTGATACAAGTTATGCGAATACCCACGCTGTCAGTGCCATTATTTTTTTCTGGTCCTCCGGCATCACCACCGCCACCTGAGGACACATAACAGGGGGCATGGCCATTACGGGAAAACAGCAAGTGACAGTGGACCACACTCTATGGGAGCGGAGGGGCAGTTGAGGAAAGAAATGCATAATTGATAACGTGATCCATCCCAAACTATAGATGCTTATCCAGTCCAGATTTGTGTGTGGATTTTCTTGCAGAGTTTTATAATGGAAAAAGCAGAACTACAAGTCACAGACTGCAAAAAAATCAAGCAGGGCTTGATAAGCACCCACCGATAGGAGTGGATCATGTTGACAAATATGGTAGTGCACAGCGCTTTCTCAATGGGCACAGCAGTGAAGGTGGCTGAGAGGGGCTAGTGGGTCAGTCTGAGCAGGCAAGATGAGCAAGAGGGCTTAGGGGGATGAGGGCAGGCGGAAAGCATATCATGCTGCCGGCAGTGGTGAGTGCATAACGCCATTCAGATTCTAATGTAATTTGATGTCTTGTAGGGCATCCACACTGAGTAATTGACATGCACAGACAAACCAGCAAGTACTGATACCTAACATTCTTGATTAGAAAATAATAATTGGCCCGTCATGAAGAGTGCAGCTACACTAAATGCATAATACGTGATGCCCCATCAAAAGAAACCCTGCAAGGACTAGGGAGATTTTGCAAAGTGTTGTTTCATCCATTCTCTGAGGTACGGCAAATAGCTGCTGGGCCAATACCCCAACAGAAAGGCACATTTCAATATGAGCATACTGATGCATTCAGCGCTGGTCAATGGGCTGGCTCTTGCTGGGTCCAAGATCTGGCATCAGATGTCTCCCTGTATCTCGGACCCGGCCTGCCTCAGCCCTGACAAGGCTTTACTGACCCCCAGCTTCGCAGAGTGCAGAACTTCCTCGTTAACACTCAGAGCAAGGTGTGTTTGTCCCTCCGCAAAGCCGGGGGCTAGGTGATCTAATCTGCTCTGTGCGCTGTAGCATACAGAGCAGATTACATTACAACATGTAATCAGTACAAATGTTTTGTCCAAGACCAAGACAATAGTCCCTTAAATAAGCCATGATTTATCAATCACTCATACTTTAAAAGTGATTTTGCCTCTTCCAGTCAAGATGGGGGGAGTAATGTCACAAGAGTACACGTTTTGCCAATCAGATTTCTATCAGGATTTATATATTTATGTGAGTTCCTTACTATGGTTTGTGTACTTTTCAAGCTATCTTTATAAAGGAGAATATTGTTCATAGCTAAACAGCGAGGTGAGGAGGGGAGATGATGAGAGTACAAAGTGAGTTGTGAGTTTTTGCCCAAGACTTGTCAAGAAAATGTGCAATCCTGGAGACTGGAGTAGTTGTTTTTCCCTGATTGTGGCCAAGGATACATGTGGGTGGATAGTGTTGCTTTATTTTCAGACGGCAGACACAACACCCCTTGCAGGCATTTTAGGCTGGTCAGCTTGCTCACGCGTTTGGCTACCAGGATTTCGCCAAGGTTGTCACTTTAACCGTGTGTTGTGGATTACCCACAAGACCACATCAAATTGCCATCAAGCACATGTCCCATATCTGGATTTTATTTTCCAGGGAATATTGCACTGTAGATCATCAGGTTTAACAGGTGAGCATGTTTCATACTTTGCCAGCATAGCTATTGGAAAATCTCATCTCTCAGGTTATTTTTCCGGTGTCGGGATCCCAAAGCCATTTTAAAGTAATGATGATAACATATTTTGGGTGCACCACGGCCATGAAGGAGGTTTTAAGTAGAACAGAGGTACAGTGTGGAGTCTGGAAAGAAGCAACATGAAAGAAATGCCATCATTTTTAAACTATTATTTTGAACATTTCCTTTGAGCAGGGTTCAACTGCAAGCTCTGACCCCCATTCCCCCCACCGCTCTCCACCCCCCCCTCCACCCGGAACTCTGTCTCCTAAGAACTCTGGTCCCTCTTCCAAACTCCGCCCATACCATGATCCTTGTGGGATCCTCCTTTACTTTTTTTCTATTTCCAGCACTGTATGCATTCAAGTTTCCACCACAGGTAAGTCACAGTACTGTTTAATTACCTTTTGCTAATGACAACATGTACAATTATAAGAAGTAACAAAGTCATCTTGGTGTGCTTAGGCATCGGTGCCTGAGAAAGGTGGCAGGGGCTTGGAGGCGACATCTGGGTGAATCAGCGCAGTGATGGATGATGGGAGTCCTGTGAGAACTGGAGTACATTACGCAGAAGGCCTAAGCAAAGTCGACCCGTAACGCTCCTTGATAGATTGACCTCCTGATAGGCAGAACGGTCAAGGAACGTCCCAATTTGCAGCATTCCCTCATTGAGAGGAAACTAGATTGAATCGAGCGATTGCTCCGAAAGCACCATGTTTTCCAGATGTACAAGCGAACAAGGGCCAATGTCATTTCCTGTGTCATTACACGTTTGCCGAATTCCTTGCCAATGTCATTTGTGGACAACACTCATTTTCTAAGTGTTTCACAATAACAGCCTGAGCTGTTTGTACTAGTGCCAATGTCCCATGTTCGTACATTTTGAGGCAATTTGCAGATGACTAAAACAGCTAGCGGGGAACAAATAACAAAGAAACAGGGGGCACAGCGGCTTTCACTGCAGACAATGTAATAATAATAAAATTAGATTTCCAGCATAGAATATAAGCACTATACATTTAATGTAAACATACAACTCTGGTGCTCCAGCCCGTGAAGAAGTGTATGGACCTCTCTACGAGAATGTATGCCTGCATGTGATAGGCCTTATGCTGTACGGTGCTCGGATGCGTCTTGGTGCACAGTTCTCATTTGATGAGAATTTAAAAACAAAACAATAGAGGACAGGGGCAAGTGAAAGATGCCCAACCATATTGATCATCAATTTTGTGGTCCTTTATTTGAGACCCAGTATTAATTATTGTCATGTTTTGGGGTGGCACGCAGATATTAGTGGTGCCAAGTGGCATGAGGTACTCACTTGCATCCCATCACATTTGCTAGATCTGTTAATTTAGTCAGCATCACCACTCTTTGCCAGTTTTCCTTTGCCCGAGGGTCTCGTGATTATGTCAGCCTCCCTCTGATTGACAGGCCCCACCAATACTGGATGACCGATAACCACATCTACCCCAGTCTATTACCTCCATGCCATGTGAATCCGTTCCTGGCGGGACAACGTACCAGATTGCAGAGCTAGGATCCACCGTGTCCAGCAGTGAAATTCCTATCCCCTGGCAGTCTTTTTTCTTCCCTGCCGTGACAAGGTATAGCAGGTTGAGCTGGCAGCTCGGCGCAAAGACCCAGTATTCCTTACGCAGCCGCCGAGTGAGGATCTCCGGTTGAACAGATTTCCACATGCGCTGCTTATAAGCAACTAGTGCAACTCAAGTGCTGTCACTGGGCTCTGCAAGGCCGTAGAAGAGTGTTCAACGGCCCAGTCTGGGGTGATCTGCCCTGAGCCAAGATAAGAAGCAGGTGGAGAGGCGCGCCAGTAGCGATGGATGCAATAGCAATTAATTTGCATCGTTTTCACACCACAGATATTTAGGGCGGACAGAGGGCATTTTTAGATGTTCTTCTCCACTGTATCCTGAGACCAGAGTACTTGAAGATGGGCGAGCATACTCAAAAAAGGCATCACCTGGAGCCGGTGCAATCCTTTTCCTTCCCACAGAGGAACAGAAATAAGAAAAGGCATGAAAACATTTCGGAAGAAAGGCTCTAAGAGCTTTTTAAAGGGCAATCAAGGAAGAAGGCATCAGGAGTAGACATACACATGCGCATAACTTGTCCTCTGTGCCCTCCCTTTCCTCTTCCACATCACCCAGCTCCTCTGATGACTCCTTCTCTTCACTACGTGAAGCTCAAAAGCATAAATACTTTGAGACAGAGGCAGTAGCTTCAATGTTGGGCCAGGTTGCCCACTACATGGAATTTCCTGAATCGGCTCCTCAAGCTACGATAGAACTGGGAGAGCACCGTCCCCACTTATCTAGGATACCAAAAGGGCTGGTATCCCTCTGCCTACAGAAGTTAAGGAAAACATCTCCAAGGAATGGAATCATCCGGGTACATCATCGGTCCCCAGATATTTGAAAGAAAAATCTAAGACACCATTCTCCCTAGCCTTGCTAGGAGATCATCCATGGCCCCAGATGATGGCATCAAAGACCATAGAGATAGATAAAACATATGGGGCACTAACGAAAGTCATGTGGGAGAACACCTGTCCCTTAGGTCTTAGGAGGATAGCTCAGCAGCAACGTGCTCGCCTGCAAAGCAAAATGACACAAAGCAACACAGGTTCAATCCCCGGGTCTGCACTTAGAAACCTCTGGGTATTAAGCGCGTTATAAATAATCTATCATATTAAGGCAGTTGCCTACTCCTCCTTTACAGCAGAAACTGCTCTGGACAGTCTAAGGTCCCCTGACAAAAGCAGTAGAAGCTGCTACTGATCAGCAGATAGGAGCGGTGTGGGTTGGATTCATGTCTGATGTAGCTAATGATGGTGGCAAGGCCTCTGCCATGACCATAGGAACTGTGTTGGCAGGTCGTAGATTCCTTCACATTAAGGATTGGAGTCCTGATACACACCAAAAGAGAATTGAGTTGAAAATTCCCCTTTGAGGGCCAAATGCTTTTTAGGAATGCCCTTGAGGACAGGGTACACAGTGTATTTAAACCTGATAAGCATGCAGGGACACTACGAATAAAATCAGGACATCTTTCCCTATCAAGAAATCTAACATGCCCCAGAGTTTGGGTTAGGGTTCCTGTAGGAGTACAAGTTATGTCATGGCAGGCCCAATGCACTTCCTCCCCCTCAAAGAATCATGTATCCTCACGCCAGGATAGTAGGCAGGCGTATGAAGTGGTTCTGGTGCAAGTGGAGCCAACTGTCTGGAGATTCATGGGTAAACAGACTGGTTTGCTGGGGCTAAAAGATAGAGCTTTCCCCTATGCCCCATGTGCTCAGAAACTATTTATACCCTTGCCCTTAGGGGGGGGGAGTCAGGAATGGGGCAATGCATCAAGCAGTGCGGGAGTTACAACTGGAGAGAGGCCTCAGACCATTTCCCCCAGGGGAGAGGAGACAAGGAGTATGCTCCATTGTATTCTTGCTCCCCAAGCCATTGAAACATTAAGGCTAATTACACCCATAAAGAATGTGAATCGCTGGATGGTTTCTCAATGCTTCATAATGGAATACGACCAGCATATTATTCCTCTGATACAGGAGAAAGACTTCATTACCATCTTGTACCTTCACAATGCCTATTTCCATGTTCTAATTTGGAAGACGCATTAACGATTCCTGAGGTTTGCGGTGGAGACGATCATTACCAGTTCAAAGCCCTCGTGTTCAGACTCAAATCCTTAACCAAAGTCATGGGTCTGATAGTTGCCTATCTCCAGGCAATCCCATATCTGGATGATTGGCTGTGTAAGGCCCCCCCTTCTTTAGCCCTGCACTTCAAATTACCTTTTGTGTGCAAGCTCCTATTGTGTGGCGCTGCAGGCCGTTACTATGGAATTCTCTCTTTGAAGCCAGACTCTCAGGTCATCTACTGCTGAGAGATGCCTCGCCTGGCAGGGGAGTAGTTACCTTTCTACCCAGAGAGTCAGAGACAGCCCTCTTGTCCCTTTTCCCATTCACTGTAATGGAGACAGGCAGATGCCAGGAATCCACATTGCCTTGCATTGCAAGTCAGAGCTCCCAGGGTTAACGATGGTATGTTGCAAATCAGAAGTGGCTTTTAATAATTATTTGAAGATGTTTGTCTCACCATACCAAAACCTACATATGGTTTATATATTCAGATAATCCTTCCGCCAGGTTGCTAGTTTATCATATTAGGTTTTGGAATGGAGGTTTAGCTGTAAGTGCAGACTCCACACTGCAGCGACGTTGCGGTCACTGCACCTAAACAGGGCACATGTGACCTCTGAACCTGCTTTGTGCCACTGGAGAACAGGCACTGCAGATCAGGATACTGATGTAGCAGGGTACAGGTGTGCGCTATGCTTTCTGAAATGGATTACGTGCATCGTCTTTTTATAAGTGCCAAGGACGAGTATGCTCGTTCTTTTTGCATAGACTTCAATAATAGCCTTGCACTTAAGGGGTTAATACAAATCAAAAAAGGTTGTGCAAAGAAATTGTAGAGGGGAATCCTTCACATGCAGTTCATGGATGTGTGATTTTGAGATCCTATTGTAAAGTGCATTGCAGTAGTATAATATTGATAAGCACCCCCGCCCTCCCCACACTTCACCGTGGGAATGTTAATTGCATGAGGCATTGAATTTGGCAAAAAGTGTTTTTTTTGTGCTCCTGATCAGACAAAGATTCTGCCCATTGTCTCTTAAAAAGTGACAGAGGTGATTGTTACAGGCCCTGATGGTCCAGCCCAGAATGGAGGTGGAGTCTGTACATGTTTATTTTTAGAAGGTGGTCTGAGTGTCTCTTCTGGCACATGCACACATTCCAATGCTGTGGGTCGAAGGCATACTCTGGGGAGTGGTTTTACATCCATTGATCTTCCAGGGTTGGGTGTAAGGGGTGACACATTTGGGAGATGAATCTGCATAACAGTTGCAGCAATCCCATTTCTTGTTTTGCTAAATGTAGAGATGCAGAAGTTACCCCGTTGATTACTGGCGGATTTTGGTGAAATTAGGGATTTCTCATCAGCTTAAGGGTCGAGTAGAACACACACCGTCTGAAATAGTTGACAGCTTCGATTCTGCATGTTTAATGTTGTTGTCATTAGTTTTCTTTTGATGGCAGTTTTATTGGTATGCAGATACGTTCTCTGCCATTTTCGTTTACCGTGTATGGCTTGTCTCCTAAGCTTGCTTATTTTGTCAGAGATAGAGGGTGTCCGATTGGACTGTTGCTTTGTTGTTTTAGTATGAATCTTGGCCTTTTGGGAGCAAGTGAACCTCACTGAAACAGACACATAGCAAGATAGTCTATACAAATGAATTGCAAAAGTTATACAAAACGATTCCAAATTCGTGGTGTAAAACGCAATAAAACTGCACATTTCATACAATATGATAGTAATGCTCATAACAATAATAATATAATAATAATAATAATAATAATAATAATAATAATAATAATATAATAAACATCCACTACTATGGGGGCCGGACTATAATATGTCTTAAATGATTCAGGTCTTAAGCACATGTATTGCAACACCAGAAACAAGTATCGCTGTTAGTTTCCTATATTCATGGGTACTCAGCTACCTAGATAAAACGGTTCCATGTAATAATGTCCCCTCAAAAATATCGCCATGCAAAAAAATCGCCAAAAAATGGCCGTTTTTTGTGGGGACATTATTACATGGAACACAAAATAAATAAGGTGACTTCGCCTTATTAGAACTGGCGCTTCACAGTTAGCCCCTAATCTGAGGGGCTGAAAGCTTCAAAAGAATTTCAAAACAGATTTTCTTCAGTAGTACATTTTTCTAAACAAATATTGAATCGATGTAGGTATAACAAGAAATGTTTTATTCACATTCCTGTTATGTGTTCTCAAAGTAGCGCTTATTTTCAATATTGAAAGTTGAGCGATCATCTCAGTCTTCCATGAATGTACATTTGACAATGCATCTCGGAAAAACCTTCATCAGGGCTGTACATGGGCAATATCTTGCTCAATAAGGCTATCACTGTTTAGATGCGATGTACAATATATACAAAACAAACATGGATAACAGATAATATCATGTTCAGAATATAATGCAGCACATTCCATTCATTGTTGTAACAATCGATTCATCCCAAAGTGGAGAAAAGAGACAAAACAAAAGGTCCATTTTAGTTTAAATGCATTGGAGTCTGTGATATATGAGTATTTAAACTTGGTACATGGGCTCGTCCAACCTGATTACGCATAATTCTGATTCGAATGCGTGTAAGAACGCATGAAACAATGCTGCCCCTGCCAGGAGACAAACACACACTAAGCTCATGTCTCTCTCTAAATCTAATACATTTCAGAAGCTAACGCAGGAGCGCCAGCTCTCACCTCTTGTCTGTGTTGTGATCCAGCTGCTACCGTGCAAGCCGCGGGGACTCGGGCTTGTGCAGGCTGGAAACCTCTTTTATGTGTCACCATGGAGACGGTGCGAGGCGCCGTGGTCCAGCTGCGAAGCCGGAGCATGTACGCCTCGCGCCCCACCTCCGGGAGTGCACCCTGGGGCAGGGACGTCTCCATGGCGACACAATGCTGCTGGGGAAGCTATAGTGATAGAAGAGTATGAATGGAGCTGTCAAAGCTCTTCTAGCTGAATTGCCGAGTGCGATCTGCAGATTGTGAAACATCAGTTGTGTAATGTTAAATAAACAGTTGTTACATGTTATACCATGGGAAATTGTACGCATAGATCAGAAATATAAAATGAAAATAAAAAATAAGCATTCGGTGTCAATCATGCATGTTGAGATAGGCCGATTATACAAAGAGCTGATTCTGCATTGAGCGGAATGGTCAAAAATACAAAGTAAATCATCAAAGAGTGATAAGGCGTGGGCCCACTCTTGGTGGACAAGGGTAGTGCTACAATGTCCAAAGGCTGAATCAAAGTGGAATGTGGGAAAGTACAAGTTGCTTAATGTAGCAATTAGAATCAAAGAAATACATTTATCAAAGAAAAGTATATAAGTGATGCATTACATTATAGCTCAAATACGTTGGGTTTGATAGATGTCTACATTGGCATTTATAAAAAAAACACATGTAATTGATCTCCTCTTTTAGCCCTTTTGGTGTCAAGGAGCTAAGACGGTCGATCCAAAAGGTTTCGCGTTGGTCCGTTTTTTTTCTGGAAGTTCTCATGAGGATCCCTTCTTTGTACTACCTCCAGAATTACACATTGAATCTGGGCTAAATTGTGTTTTCTGTCATGCCAGTGCCTGGCCACAGCCGAGTTTTTGTTGTTGTTCCGTATACAGGACCTATGTTCGTTCCATCTGTCTTTGGCCACCCTAAGTGTTTGACCAACATAATATAAACCGCAAGGGCATTTTATTGCATATATCACATTGTGGGAATCGCATGTAGCAAAACTTTTAAATCTGATTGTCTCTCCTGTGTATGGATGTTTGCGTGATTCACCTTTCATTATTTAGCCACAATTAGTACAATTTAAGCAGGGAAAAGTACCAATGCGATGCATGGTTTTCTTTTTTTGTGCTGGTTTGGTTTTGACAAGTTTGTCTTTGAGATTATGGATCCGTTGGTAGGCAAATGTGTGGACATCTTTAAATAAATGTTCAACTCATTGGTCACGTGTCACTGTGTTCCAGTGTTTTTTAATGATGGTTTTGAAACGATTACTTTGTCTAGAGTACTTATACACGAACACAAGTGGAGGTGCGTTGTCTTTCTTGGTTTTTACTTTCAGCAAATCTTCCCTATTTTGAGTTGCTGCACGTGATTCTGCTGCAATGACATCTTCCTTGGTATATCCTCGGTCCAAAAACCTCTTACCCATTTCTTTGACTTCGTTATCATAGTCTGTTGGATCACTCACCAGTCTTTTCACCCGAAGCATTTGGCTATAAGGCAGATTTTTAATAAGGCTTGGTTGATGAAAACTAAGTCATTGAAGGAGGTTATTGCGGTCTGTAGGTTTGCGAAAAATGGTTGTCTGATATTCTGTGTTGGTTATGTTGATCTTCACATCTAGAAAGTGGATACTTTCTCGGGAGTACTCATGTGTAAACTGGATCCTGGTGTCTTTGCTGTTCAGGTATTCAAAAAATTCTAGTAATTCCAATTCAGTGCTTTTCCACACTCCAAAGATATTGTCGATGTATCTAATCCAAATACTCAGATTTTGTTGCCAGCAGTGATTGAGGAGTACGTGTTCTGTCTCAAATTTATGCATAAAAGCATTAGCATAAGGTGGAGCCATAGTCGCCCCCATTGCTGTGCCTACTACTTGGAGATAATATTTGTCTTTGTACCGAAGTATGAGTTATTGCTTATGAATTTGAGGAGTGCCATAATGAATTCTTTTTGCACTGGTATTTCTTCTGCCTTAAGTAGTACCCATTCAACAGCCTCACTTCCTAAATCATGTGGGATCGATGTGTATAAACTTTTGACGTCTATCGGAAAGCAAATGTTAATGGCGTCAAATGGTATTGAGTTCAAATATTGTAGAAAATGTGTCGAATCCTTAATGTATGTGCTGGTTTTTTGAATGAGAGGTTGTAAAAAGTAGCCTACGTATTTACCAAGAGGTTCCAAAATGCTGTTCATCCCTGCTACATTTGGTCTCCCCGGTGGTTTCACTGGTCTTTGTGCACCTTTGGAAGTGTATTGAAGTATGGTATCAGAGGGTATGAGTTTATCAGAAATTTCTTTGTGTGATGGTTGATCCATTTGAGTTCCTCAGAAGTGGAAGAAGTGTTTCCAAGTTGCACTTGATCTCTGGTGTTGGAACATTTGCTAGTTGTGCATAGGTGTTCATATCACTAAGTTGCCTTTCACACTCTTCTTCGTAGTCTGTAGTGTTCAACAATACCAAACCACCTCCTTTATCTGCAGATCTCATAGTTACTGATGATCTCCATACACATCTTGTATCAATTTTAATTCATGTGGTATTGCATGTTGTGTTGGACTTAAAACGCATTTTCTCCAAGTCTCTCGTTACCTGTTTTTGAAAAATGTCAACTGAAGGTATCGTCATCGGAGGGATAAAGGTGCTCTTACTCCTAAATTCTTTGAGATCTTCATTATTATCTTGTACTTCTTCCTGTTCGAGTTCACTGAAGAACACTTTCAGCTTCATTTTTCTAATCAATTTGTACAATTCTATCTTGGACTCAAATAGTGTACTGTCATATGTAGGCACGAAACTGAGACCTTTCTGCAATGTTTGTGTTTCTTGAGCAGTCAGTATTCTTGTTGATAGATTGATTACGATGTTATCTTTTGCTGTAATCTCATGTTTGGTTTTCCTCTTTGCCTTTCTCTCCCCCCTTCTTGTTCTCTTCTTCCTTTGTCTGAAAAAGCTGTTCTGCCTCTTATTGATGTTTTCCGATGGTCTTGGAGATCGTGAAGTGCTTGGAAGGTTTTCTTCTTCTACATTGGTAGGCTCTCTCTCTGTATCTGTTCCTGAACTCGATGTCTCACTAGTGTTGGCAGGTTTGGGTTCTCTTACAGGAGGACCATACTTATCCTTCCACCTCTTCTTCAATATGTGTTTAGAAAAATGTACTACTGAAGAAAATCTGTTTTGAAATTCTTTTGAAGCTTTCAGCCCCTCAGATTGGGGGCTAACTGAGAAGCGCCAGTTTTAATAAGGCGAAGTCACCTTATTTGTTTTGTGTTATATTTTTGTGGTCCTAGTGCTATAGGACCATTTTGGACTGGCAGCTCCAGGTTAAAACATTAGAATAACTGTTGAAAAATTCTGAACACTGATCATTAATGGATTAACAGTGTGGTGCCCACCACTCCTCCCCTTTTTTCTAGACATTATTACATGGAACATGCGGGGGACACCCCTGCAACCCCTGCAACCCTTTTTTTCTTCATGGGGAGCGGGGGACACCCCCGCAATCCCTGCTGCCCCTGTCCCTATATATATGGTCACCCATATAATATTGCCACAACCTTTTTCCAGTGATATTATATACGGCAACCATATATATGGGGATAATATTACCTGATACCGATAAAACAGAGTGAAAGAGATATGAACACTGTATATTAAGGCTGGAGAAGCCACCAACATTATGAAAATCTAAGAGGATGAACAGGCACACGTTATATGTAAAAAGGACTGAAAGGGTATACGTGTGCTTTATGTCAAGGATGGGAAAGCGGACAAACATATGCGGAACTGGAACAGAGGTTAAGGAGTATAAGAACTCTGCAACAATGCTAACCAATCAACAAGGTAAAGGGAAGCTGTAATGCCCGAGCCCTACTTTTATTAATTGGACTTGGAACCATTAACCCTGACAAAGAGCCACAGGACGTTGGGGAATCCCAGTGCCACAAAGGTGGGATACAGACAAGTGTGTTGAAAATGATCCTGGAGGGATTTGACCAGTGATACAAACATGAGAAAAGTAAAATAAGAAGAATTCTTCCTTTCCAAAGGGGGGAGAGAAAGCAATGCAGAGAATATTTGTATTTTTAAACAACAAACTCTGTAAAGAAGACTGTGAGCTGTGTCAATATATTCCAAAGGAACTTTGAGACTAAGCACAAGCCGTCAACGAGTTAAACAAGGCAGAAGCCCATTCCTATGCGGTTGCACAAGCTTCCCATTTTCATATTAGTTAAATTTTCTAAAGTGGGAGGGCCAGTAAGAAAACTAGAATTTAGACTTAAGACCTTTATTTTTGGACTTCAACGAGTACCCTTAGTTTTTATTTTAGATGGTAGAGAACTTCCCTCATAACAATAAGGCCAGATAGGCATTTGTCTTTTAATCGAAATAAACCAATTTGAAACATGACCCATTTTAGTCCGAGTCCTTCTTCTGGTTCACCACAGCAGGTTCTTTCGGTTCTGTCAGTGAGGAGCAGAGCTTTGAATACTAGATTCTTCCAGTCTCTTGATTACTGTTGTGTGTTTGATCATATCAAAGGCAGATGTTATGTCAAGTAGTATGAGGGATGATTGGGTGTTGTTGCCCGTGCTCATCTTAAGGTCATCCTATATGGAGAGGAGTGTTCATTCAGTTCCTCCAATGGGTCTGAAACCAACCTGGAATTGGTCAAGTAGCCCATTGCTTTCTACATCATTGGAAAGTTCTTTGTGCACATGGTTCTTCAAGATTCTTGACGGGTAGGTTAGGTTTGATTTAGGCCTGTAACGGGCAGGGTCATCTGTTTTTCCTATCTCATTTTTTACGAGGGCTGATTTGTATGATATTATGATATAGGGCTGGTATTTTATGGGCAAGTTGACTTTTGTAGATATCCTGTGTCCTGTGGGGATGGGCTGCTGGGAGATCCAGCCATGTTGGTTTCTTTTAGTAGGTTATCAAAAATGTCCTTGCTTATAGGTTTGAATTGGGTGAGTGTTGGGCTGGTTGCTGGGGTGCTGGGCCTCTAAGGTATTCTTTTGTGCTCCTGCGGGTGCAGCTTTTTGGATTATGTATATTTTTGCTCTTAAGTGGTCTGTGATGTTGTTGCATAACATTTGTGAAGGTACGATGTTATTGCTGCTTGAAGTTGGGTTTTTTATTTCCTTGATCATTTTGTACCTTTTTTTCTTTTGGTTTTTGCCAATTGGATTCTTGCAGTGTACTGTGTTTTCTTGGCTTTCAGAAGTGCCAATTTGTATAACTGAATTTTTCCTTGATAGTTGATTTTGTTCAAATGATTATAGGTTTATTTTCTTGAGTTCTCTCGGGTCCTCTGTGAACCATCTCACTGCAGTGTTTTTGGGTTTGAATAATTTTAAGGGTGTAAATTGGTCAAAAGCATCTGTGATCCACGTACAAAGGTTCTTATCAACAGTCAATTTTGTTTTGTTGATAGGTATTGGATTTAGTGGTTTCTAGTAGTTATGTTATTGTTTCTAGATCAAATCTTTTCCAGTTGCTTTTGTTTGTCACCAGATGTTTATGTTTGTGGGAATCGTGCAAATATCAATTTTGACGGTAAAAGGGATCTGACGACGGTTGCTCCAGATGATTCATACCATTGGGGCGGATGTTGAAATTCCATCCCTGCCGATGATTGTGTAGAGGGTGTGTCCTACTCTGTGAGGGGGTCCATTTGCCATTTGTTTGAGATGGAGAGTATCCAGGTGGGCACAGAGGGAGTCTGTTGTGGTTTCATTTTCTCTTTCAAACCAGATGTTGAAGTCTCTCAGAACAATTATGTTGTTGTGATGTATGGCTAGGTTGGCTATGACATCATTGAGTTTTGTGGCAAAGTGCGGTTGTTGGTGGGGGTCTGTAGATGAGAAGGAAGAGTTGTTTGGATTGTTGGTTGAGTTTGAGGTTTACTAAGAGTGATTCACAGTTTTCTATGTCTGTTCAGAATAGGTATGTTGGTTTGATGTGATTTCTATGTGCCAAGTGATTCCTTCTCTGCTTCTGGCTTCTCTGTTAGATTGTATTTGTTTGTAGTTGTTGGGTATGGCTTCATGAGTGGTTACTTTGTAGTTGTCTGAGAGCCATGCTTCTGAGAGGAAGACAGCATTCGTGCTGCCTTCCCCTAAGAGGTCGTAGATTTAGTGTGTGCATTGTGGGTTGCTCTTTTTTTTAATGTTTTGCCAGTAGCTCGATGGGGGTGGTGTGTTGGACTCAAAGTCAGGCAGGCCTGTATGTTACCAAGTCTCTAGTTAGATCACCTGTCCCTTTGTTGAGGAGTTCCAATAGGTTGCGCAATGGGTCTCTCTTTTCTTGTTGTGGTTAGGCATTTAATTGTCCGCGTGGGACTTTTTCCAATCTCTTCTTCTCAAAGGGCTGTTGGTGAGGGGGGATTCCAGCTTTGCTTTGGCTTTTTATAGTTATGTTTCAGTGGCATGTTTCTTCATTTTCAGGTTCTGTGTGTTGTGGTGGTTGGTTTGTTCTGGCTAGTTTAGTTGAGTTTTCTCTATCGACAATTGGTTCCTTCTTTGTGGAATGTTTAATTTCTGATGTGGCTGTTTTGTAGTTGGAGAAGTAGCGAGAGATGTATGATGCTTTTGGTCTCCTCTTTGTCTGGATTATTAGTTAGTTTAGTAGAGGTTGGTGGTGACTTGGAGCTGTTGTGAATTCTGGTTGGTGGTTACTGTTGTTCGATGGGGGTGTGGTATCTTTTGTATTTCTTGCTCTGTTCTCCATTCTTATTTGTTTGTCCCTTTTGTATCTTGTATTGTAAGCCTAGGGGCATCAGTGTCATGCCTGCGCCATGGGCGCACTCATTGGCAACCATCATGGACTATTTGTTATTCATTTATCTTCAGAATACTCTTGGAACAACCCCTATCCACACTTTGGTACTTAATTCCCATTTGCGTGACTTTGGTGCCTTCTTATATAACTCAACTAACTACATGTACGACAATGCACCTTGCTACAGCTATCAATTCCTGGCCATACCCTTTTGTCAGCATTGGAACCACAATCCCCAGAAGCCTTAGGGATCAGTGCTGCTTCCACCATCTCAGGACCAGAGAGGGAGGAGGCAGATTGTATTCAGGTGTGCTGCTCCATGTGCTGCCAATTAGCCTGTCTCAGTACAGGGCAGGGCGGTATTTAAGCAGCTGCCTGCAGGAGCTCAGTCTCTTGCATCAAGAGTCCTCCCAGCCCCTTTTTTGTCTTTTGTCTCGAATTTGTATGCTGTTCCTGCTGCTGCATTTTCCTGCTTTTGTTCCAGTGTTCTTTCTGGGCTTCCTGCCTTGCAGCTTGCTACACCCTGCTGCCTACAGCCCTATACTTTTGGGCTCCCTGCCTTGCAGCCTGCTACACCCTGCTGCCTACAGCCCTAGCCTTTTGGGCTCCCTGCCTCACAGCCCTGCTCCTCTGGGCTTCCTGCCTTGCAGCCTGCTACACCCTGCTGCCTACAGCCCTAGCCTTTTGGGCTCCCTGCCTCACAGCCCTGCTCCTCTGGGCTTCCTGCCTTGCAGCCTGCTACACCCTGCTGCCTACAGCCATAGCCTTCCGGGATCCCTGCCTCGCTGGTCTGCTCCTCTGAGCTCGCTCCTTGCTGCTCTGCTCCGCTGGGCTACCTGCCTTGCAGCCTGCTACACTCTTCTGCTTTCAGCCCTGACCCTCGGGTCTCTCTGCCTCTACGCCCTGTTCCTTTGGGTTCGCTCCTTGCTGCCCTACTCCTCTGGGCTCTCTGTCTGCCGCTTACTACAGCTCTCAGTCCTGCTCCTCTGGACCCTCTGCCTAACAGCCTACTACAGTCCTCTGCAATCCACTACAGTTTTTCTGTACCTTGTACCATTTGGTACTGCAGCCCTGCTACCTTGTTTGCAGCCCCCCTCTTTACTGGCTGCTGCTCCCTTGCTCTCTTCCTTGTTTGCAACCCCTTTTTCATGATCCCTGTCCTTCTCTTCCTTGACTCCTCTGTCCTCCCCTTTGTTTACCCATTTCTATTGTACTGTTTCTTCCTTCATTCCCTTCTGCTAGATTTCTCTTAGACTTCCTTGTCAATGGTTATTTCTGTTCTTGTCTCTCTTGTGTCTTAGGTTGATCCTTTGTACAGAGCTTGAGTGTTGGTTTCCGGCAGGCAACCTCTGCCCCTTCCCTTGTCGTGTTTTCTGTTTAACAGTCACCCACAGCTGTTGTTCCCAGCCAAGAGCAGACAGAGTGGGCCTCTGTAATAGTAATCCTTGCAGAAGGCTGGAGTTTCCAAAGGTCCGTGGAACACTCTTTTTCCATATCTGCATACACCCCAAGGGGGAATCCAGTTTGTTTGTATCTTTGTATTTCCTGCCCCTTTCTGTTCACAACTACAGTTGCCTACTTTTCTTTCTTGATCAGTTTCCTGCTGTGTGTGTACTTATCTGTCACCTTACATCAACACAGCCACCCAAACCCTACCTGGGGGCCCTGTGCCACTCTTGACAGAGTGCCATCCTTGACAATCAGTTCTAACCATGTTCTCAGGTCTTAGGATTTTTCCACATGCTGGACAGGATTCCGTCTTTTTTAAAGTATCCAAGCCAAGGTACTGTACCTGTTGCTTCTAATACCAATACAAGAACACCTTTTAGTGTTTATTGGTAGATGTTACCATTATGGTTAATACAAACCTAGTTCACATCAAAAAGGTCTTGAGATGGACTTCATTCCACACTGATCTCATTCCAACCTCTGCCCTCATAACAACCTGCAGTGTCCGGATGATACACCCAACAGCCTGTGTATAAAGGAATTGTGTGCACTTGCTAGAGGGAGTGAATGGCATGTCCCCCAAATCTCCAGGCCATAAACGGCTGTAGCATCTGCCTGACTATGTGTTTCAAGGGGAAAGCAAGCATGATACATTTTATTTGAGGCTAAACTGCCCTACTTTGGTGGTGCAGTCTGCATATATTTTCTTACTGTAGCATGGCATTTTATACTGGGCATCAAGGGTAATGTAAACATGATAAATGTTATTACATGGCTACACTGTTCTACTTTGGTGGTGTCAACCTTGCATATACTCTTACTATGGCATGGCATATTTTAATGGGCATCAAGGGTAAAACATGCATAATAAATGTTATTATGTGGGTTGACTGGCCTACATTATTGGTGCCAATCTAGCCATATATTCCTACTGTGATAGCATTTTGTACTGTGCATCATAGCTAAAGCGGACATGATAACTGTTATTACATGGCTTGGCTGGCCTACATTGGTGCTGCCAGTCTGGCCATATATTCTTAGTGTGGCATGGTATTTTGTATTATTATTTGGCTTGACTGTTCTACATTGTTGGTGCATATACATTCTTACTGTGGCATGGCAGTTTTTACTGGGCTTCAAGAGTAAAAGCAAACATAAGTGTTTTTAATTGGCTTGATTGACCTATATTGGTACAGCCTGTCTGGATATTTATGTGTGTTCTGTGGCATGGCATTTTTTACTAGCTTTGAGTTCTTACATGGTAACACTGGCATATATTGGTGCAGCCTGCATTGACATGTATAGACACAGCCTGCATGAAAATGTTTTTGAACTGAGGTTGTGGGTAAAGGCATCATAGAATTGTTGAAAATATGCTTCTGTGCACTTTTGGTGACTTGTATCTATTGAACTCTTTTGTGTGTTACGATGTAAAACCGAATGCACACTGTGTGGCTTTTTACAACATTTTTCACAAAAAGAGTGCTGCAAAATTCACACTTTTAACCCGTAATTTAAAAAAAAGAAATTCTCAGGGGGAGAACCACAGTGAACTTCGCTGTGATTGGTTTGGGCACCTCACTTTTGTTATTCGCTCCTACATACTCGCAAACATTTGTTATTTATATTTTTTTCTTTTTGATTTGATATCATAATAACATATTATGTGTTCATCCACATGATATGGGGCTTATTAAATATGTATTGCTAAGCCAGTTTTACGTTTAAACACTAGTTGCAAAAATGTGCATATGCTTAGCTGATTAGTTATTGGTTTAGCCTCGAGCACCCGCTGGGTTAAATGGATCCTGTGTTTCAAAAATTCTACTGCTCTAAAGCGATGAATGATGAAAGACACCTGTTATAAAGTTTGTAGACTGCCAGGGACATTAGAGCCCTGAGGCCTCTACAGGTTTAGACTTAACATACTGTTCTAGCTCAGCAAGGAGAGCTGGGTATATAAAATATGCTGCCACAAATGTGCATTCTGGGACAGGTAGTTTGGAACCTCTTTTAAAAAGAAAATGCAAAATGGCATTTGGGTTCTAGTACAGAAACTGCTAATGTTTATGGATCTGTTTTTACCATTTAGGGGGTCATTGCGCATTGTTTAAGCAAAGTGCCAACTTGTCTCCCTATGCCAGTCTCACATGTGCCTTTGTTTGGCAGTTCAGTTTACTGCTGCATTTCATGGAGGCACTTCTGTACAAATCTGGGGTCACAGTTGCACACCAGGTGTGTCATGAAATATCAGAGTCATCTATCCATCCATTCATGTACATTAATTAGACAGTACTATTGAAACGCCTGGAGTTAACATTAATATAAGTGTGCTTGCTGAGATGCGTTCGAGGCAGGATTCTGCCAGGGCCAAGGGATAAAACCATAGGCGAAGAGGAGGACATGGATGTAACAATGTGTTTGATCCTTCATCTACAATCAGCTAAACCTACTCAGAGACTTCAAATCTGCCTAAAACTGATCCCCACCTCTTTAATATGCGAGATAATATGGGGGTAGGAATGATATGTGAGAAACAGCCTTTAAGATGGCGTAAAATCAGTGGGGACTTATCCACAATGCACCTGAACTCTCACACATTATGATGCAGGTAAGCCAGCCCAGTGTTCACACTTAGTGCTCCCCTTGCTACTTTCTGCAGATGAGGAAATGCTTCTGAGATGGCTTAAATGGTTAAAGGGAAACATGGTTTCCCTTTGTCAGTTTCTATTCCCCAGCATGCATGTCCAATGGACTATATATAGCCAGAGGCGTGTTGATTCCCAAGGCTTGCATAGCCTATTGGTGATGCAAGCAGCAGAACTGCACTCTAAATATATCCAGCATTGCTCTGCACATTCAGAGAGTCTGGACAGTGACACAGTGACAAGTCAGTGCTCCGGTTCCTGCGCGTGTGAAGGAACCAGGAAGCAAGCACTATTTGCTGCCTGGTTCCTGATCATGTAGTTCAAGTGCCGGAGAGCTTCTGTGTTTACTGACAGGAGGCAGGCATGTCCAGAGGAGCAGAATCCGGACCAGGGCTGAAGGTAAGAATCTGCTTTATGCATGTTATGAGTGTGTATGCGTGAATTAATGATTGATTGTATGATTCATGGGTGGGTGCTGGGTGTGGCGTGTGGGTGTGCAAATGAATGCCATGTGAATGAGCGAGGGACTGTTAAGTGAATGTGTGCTTGTGTTTGTATGAGGTCAGACCAGGCTGCTGACTTGGGGGCAATTGCGGCAGGGGCAAAGGGTTCCTCAAAATCAAAGATGGGCAGTTAAAAATGGCTAGAAAGGAATGTTGGTGCAGCCAGTCTGGCTGTTTCTTACTATGACATGGCATTTTTTAATCAGCATATTTGATAAACAGGCATGATAACACTTACTACGTGGCTGCTAGACTGGAATTTTGATGCAGCCAGTCTAGCCATTTCTTACTGTGGCATGACATGTGTTACTCTACGTCTTTGATAAAGAAGGTTTGACAAGTATTATTATGTGGCTCGGCTGGTATTTTGGTGCAGCCAGTCTAGGCATTTCCTGCTGTGGCATAATTGTTTTCACTAGGCATCTTTGATAAAGCAGGAATGATAAGTGTATTATGTGGCAAGACTGTGCATTTTGGTGCAGCCATTTTTGCCATTTGTAAGTGTGGCATGACATTACTCACTGGGTATCTTTGATGAAGCAGTGTTAGGAATCACGGTTCTACACAGTCTGGGTTTAAAGTACCTATGGAAAGAAACTTGCCAGCACGTCCGACACCCAAAAAGAAATCCCTGGCCCTTCGGTTTTCACGTTTCGGACGTCACCCTAGGCTGCAACATCAAGCTCTGTTTCTCGCTTGTTCCTGGTTGGCCTGGCAATGAGGAGAACGCTTCTGGCGAAGACACGCTGCTGTCAACACGTCACGTGTCTATGGCATGTGACGTACACAGAATAAAGCCGGCCCCCAGACTACGGCACAGCGCATCTGATTGAAGTGTTTGGAATCGCCTCATACTTCTTGAAATCCTCGTTTTCTGGACCTGTATTTTGCCTTTTTCGATTCTGCCTCGACCTTGCCTCTTGTCTACCTGCTTCTGTCCAACCCTGTTTCCTTACTACGTCCTTGCTGCTGTTTGTCTTTCTTACTGAACTCTTCGCTCTGCATACTGGACTTGCCTTGTGATTCTGCTTTACATAGCCTGCACGTTGTCAACCCGCTCTGCATACTGGACTGCCCCTGCCTTGTGATTTTGCTTTACATAGCCTGCACGTTGCCAACCCGGTCTGCATACTGGACTGCCCCTGCCTTGTGATTCTGCTTTGCATAGCCTGCACGTTGTCAACCCGCTCTGCATACTGGACTGCCCTGCCTTGTGATTCTGCTTTCCATAGACTGCACGTTGCCAACCCGTTCTGCATACTTGACTGCCTCTGCCTTGTGATTCTGCTTTCATGGCTTGCATGTTGCCAACTCGTTCTGCATACTGGACTGCCTCTGCCTTTCGATTTGGCTTTCCACTGCCTGCACGTGACAAGACCCATCTATCCTACAAAGTTTTTCATCTGCCTGCCCCTGCCACCATCTTGTCTGCAGAAAGGCCTATCTACCTGGACTCTTGGAATAGTTCGAAGGGGAACTCCTTGAACTCCACCGCGTTGGATCTCAGAGACTAGAGACTCTCCTTGTTCTAGGCGTCCTCATGCCATCGGGGTAGTCCTTGGACATTGGATTGTTGGAACTTCTAGGTGTCCTTGTGCCATCGGGGTAGGACCTTGGATCCTTAAAACTGGGACCACAGACAAACTACAAAACACTGAATGGTAAGAACCATTTCTGCTTTCATGTATTAGTACTCTAAGCACTCTCTCGCATAGATTCCTCAATAGACTCTTGTTTTTTTCTTGCATTGATTGGCTTAGGGATCCCCGGGCTACTGAGGAAATCTTCACTACCCTTCTGTAATATCAACGCAGAGTACTACCATTCAGATTGGTGTAGTTGGTATTCTGTTACTTTCGGTTATACAAGATTACTACAGTACTGATCTTGTTATTCTCTCTATTGCTCCCAGTTGGTGCCACTGGGTGTGTGTGTCTCCTCTTCCAACTATTTGATCCTTCTGTCTGTAAGCTTTACACAGCAGAGGGTTACAATTGTGGGAAGCATTCTACAGCGACTCCCGGAGTCTTCTGCTACCGTGCTCCTACCGTCCTTGTTACCTGGTGGTGAGTTCTAACATAATCAGAAGCCTTAATATGGAGACCACTGATGCCCTGGAAAATTTAATCTGCCTTTTCTCCGAATTAAGGGCTGACATGACAGCCGCACATGACGCTACGCACCGGCGTATTGATGCCTTGCAGTCTGCGGCCCAACCCACTGGTCCTGGTCCAGATGCTCATCCGGTGGCTTTGGGTTCTGGGTTTCCGGTGCTCTGCCAGGAACCAGTTCCGGTGCTTATGTCTGCTCAATTCCCTTTAGCTGCACCTGAACGGTTTCATGGAGATCCCAAACATTATCGTACCTTCATAAACCAATGCCGTCTACACTTCTTGTGTCGACTCGCTTCATTTCCTGATTCCACCACTAAGGCTGCCTTCGTGTTGTCTTATCTGGGTGATACAGCAGCAGCTTGGGCCAATCCTCTTTTGGAAGAAAACAGTTATATGTTATATGACGGTGACACTTTGATTAATGCCATGGCTCGTGTCTTTGACACCAGATACAAAACTCAAGCAACTGATCTAGAACTCTTGAACCTCTGACAAGGGGACTCCCCATTACTCACCTATTTGGCAAGATTTAACCAGCTGGTGGCAGAAACTAGTTGGCCAGATGATAAGAAAACAGAGGTCTTTTATAAGGGGATATCAGAGTCATTAAAGGACACCCTACCTACCGTTACAGTAGTTCCCACTGATTTCCCTGAACTATTAGACCTGGTACTGCAAATTGATGCCAGAAGGGCAGAGAGAAAAGGGGAAAAAAGATCTTTGCCTCCTGTGACTACTCGCCCTGAAGTACCAACAAGCAGTGAAGCTGAGCCCATGCAGATCGGGGCGGTCAGGGGCCCCCTCACTCCCAGTGAGATGGAAAACAGGAAACAAAATAATCTTTGTTTCTACTGTGGGTCTTCTGACCATTTCCTTAGGTCATGTCCTAAGAAACCAGCAAAGAAGGCAGGAAACGCCAGGACTCGACAGTAGACGGGGTCCATCTTTCGAGTTTTACCGTTCCGGACCTCAACGTTGGTACTGGCTTTTCTCATGGTCCGCCTTGGCCATCCTCGATTCAGGTGCTACGCGCAATCATATCAATATACAATATGCCCGGGACTTTGGAATACCTGTCACCACCAAAAACAAACCAGAACTAGTTCATGCAGTGGACGGCACTTCTATAGTGTCAGGACTAGTTACTGAAAGTACCATAGATCTACAGATGATCACAAAAGATGGACATATGGAATCCATCATTTTTTACTTAATTGCTGCGCCCCAATATAAAGTAATATTGGGACTTCCTTGGCTATCGGTACACAACCCTTGTGTGGTCCGTGTCATCAGCTTTGTGATGCCACCATGATAGTGGGTGCTATCACCAACCACACTATACCAGCAGAATATCAGGCTTTTTCAGATGTATTTGACAAAATCAGAGCTCAGACCCTACCCCCTCACAGGCCATATGACTGCCCGATTGACCTGGTCCCAGGGGCAAGCATACCCAATGGGAGGATCTACTCCCTTACACATAAGGAGAATATCGTTCTAAAGGAATACCTTGACAATGCACTATGCACTGGGTTTATCCGACCATCTTGCTTACCTGTGGCATCTCCTTTGTTCTTTGTCCCTAAAAAAGAAGGGGACTTAAGACCTTGTATCAATTATAGAGCACTGAACGCAGTTACCATCAGGAATCAGTATCCACTGCCTCTGATAAACACACTCCTGGATCAATTAGGCTCCTCAGTCTTGTTCACAAAATTAGATTTGCGAGGTGCCTATAATCTAGTTAGAATCCGCAAGGGGGACGAGTGGAAAACTGCTTTCAAGACACGGTATAGATTGTTTGAGTATTGTGTCATGCCTTTCGGTTTGTGCAATGCACCAGCCACATTCCAGAACTTTATCAATGATATGTTCAGAGATATGATCGATCATTTTGTACTGATATATCTTGCCGATATCCTGATTCATTCTCCTTCACGTCAACAACATATTGATCATGTTACCGCGGTCATTCAGCGTTTAAGAGAAAACAAGTTATACGCCAAAGCGGAGAAGTGTATATTCCATGCCACTGAAGTAGAATTTCTAGGCTATAATCTGACAAACAAAGGGGTGCGTATGAACCAGACCAAAGTCAGGGCTGTTTTGGAATGGCCCAGACCTGCTAATGTGAAGGCTTTGCAATCCTTTTTAGGTTTAGCAAACTTTTCTCGATGTTTTATTTGCTCTTTCTCCGAATCGGTGGCTCCATTGACCGCATTAACCAGCAACAAACGTCCTTACCTCTAGTCTTCAACACAACAACAAGCTTTTGAAGCTCTTAAAGTGGCTTTTACGTCTGCCCTAGTGTTGCAACATCCCAATTCCACCTTACCCTTTCATGTAGAAGCCGATGCGTCTGGTGTCGCTATTGGTGCCATACTGTCCCAACAATTTAGCGATAATGGACTCCTTCACCCAGTGGCATCTTTCTCTCGAAAGCTTGCACCCTGTGAGCGTAACTATACCACCACTGAGTGTGAACTTCTGGCTATTCGTGACGCCTTCAAAGAATGGAGACACCATCTACTGGGGGCTTCTCATCCGGTCCAGGTATTTACGGACCATAGAAATCTGCTTGACATGAAGTCTGTCAAATGTTCCACTTCACGACATGCTAGGTGGCATGAGTTTTTCTCAAAGTTTGACTTTGTAATTACCTATCGACCAGGTCATCTCCACTCAAAGGCCGATGCTCTTTCACGGATGCACGATCCGGATCAAGGTGAAACAGAGCTCAGTCCCCTCTTGTTGCCCACACAAATTGTCTGTGGTTGTACTCCGCAACCATCCTTGAAATCTTCTCTTGCCGAGTGGGTCCTAACCCAGTCCAGTGAGATTCTGGAATACAATTTGGACATAGTAAATTCCTTGCCCTATATCCAAGGGTGTCTATTTCTACGAAGTGATAAGACCCGTCAAACAGCCTTACAATGGTGCCATGATGCTATGTTCTCAGCACACCCTGGTAGGAGAAAAACCTTAGATCTCTTACAGAGGTGGTGTTGGTGGCCTATTATGCGGCAAGAAGTACAACACTACATTGAGTTATGTGCTATCTGTGCGCAGTGTAAAACCATATCTGGCAAACCTATGGGGTTACTCCAGCCATTACCCGTACCACAACGTCCTTGGACCATGTTATCCATGGATGTCATAGTAGAGCTGCCTTTAGTGCAAGACTTTAACACAATCTGGGTGGTTGTGGATTATTTCACAAAGATGGCTATTTCTGTACCCTGTCCTGGGCTACCATCAGCACCGGTTCTCGCAGATCTGTTTATGAAGAACGTCTTCCGCTACTTTGGTGTTCCCTCCACCATGGTGTCTGATCGGGGCACGCAGTTCACGTCTCATTTCTGGCAATCATTAACGTGTTCTTTTGGCATTGAAGATCGGTTTTCTAACGCTTACCATCCCCAAACTGATGGCCGCAGGGTCGGACTGGGACAAGAAATAGGCCCGGACAACCAAAAAGAAGTGGCCCACCCCTCGCCTCAAAAAAGTGGCCCACCCCGCGCCTCAAAAAAAGTGGCCCTCAAACCATCATCCGTGAATCGCGTCAATTCATGACTTTACAGAAAATGCTACTTATGGAGGGTTCAAGTGTCTTTTACATTACAACACATAAAATAACATAACTTTGCATAAAGTTCTGTGACAGGGTCCACAGCTCCGAGCAGGAGTAGCATGAACACGACCTTTCAACCCTTGACAAAACAAGAAGTGGCATCAAATAGCATTGCTCCTAAGTACACTACGAAAAATATGGTTATGATTTCACTAATGTGACATACATTTCATACAAGAATGGATCACCATATGTACCATTAATATCTGTGTGTAGGATCCATATTGTCAAATTACTGTGAATGCAAGCAGACGTCCAAGGCCAAATGATAATATGTTATTGTATAGCACTTACGCTTAAGCTCTTTTTTATAGAACAAAATCTGCATACAATATCACCCAACCTGTGTTGGTACTCAAGTATCGACCTCAGAAGGATGAAAGGCTGAGATGATTCGAACCTGCAACCTGCAGATCACACACACATTGCAGCAGCGAGCACTCAACCCACTGAGCTATCATATCGGCTGGAGTAAAATGAGCAATTATTCTGTAGTGTGAATACCATTAAACTGGTAACTGAGATTTAACAGCAGACCAGTTTAGCTCATCTTCATGTCTGGTGCAAATTCGGCTGCATGTCACGTATGCATGCATCTACTTTTCAGGCTTCAGAGGTTGGCATAATAGGGAAAGCAGCGTACTCATAGGACATTGAATACTCTGAGCACTCATTACCTCATACATGCAAACAAACATTCTGAACAGCATGTCAGGGAGATGGGAAAAATAGCCACATTACAACAAAGCATTCATTGTGTCAGAATGAAGTCAATGGTAAGCCACTTGATGTGCTATCCCACACCAGTTGCGCCCTAATGAACTACCCAATACTTTGAGTATTGCCATAGCTCCAGTGTTGTGCGGTTGTGGTTAAGTGTGGTTTTGGGTTCTGTTGGGAGTGTATCTGAAAACAGAGGACAGGAAAAGAGAGTTGGGACCCTTCTCATATGTCACCCATCAAAGTTTATTCCAGCACATTTAGAACCCCTTCATGGCCATTCTAATAGAAGACCAGGCAAATCCCTAAAATGGTGGTGGTGCTGCTATAGCCTAACAGGGACCTTTTCTAATTCTATACCACAGTAACACCTGAATCCCATTGGCTGTTCCTGATAGTTCTTAATGCTTCTACACTACAACACACTTTACCAATCTACAGAATGAAAGTGTAAGTGTTGTGCACAATCATAGCAAATGATTCAAAGTATGGCTATGTAAGCAGTTATTGCTTTCGTCTCCTTTCCTGCCTTCACCACCACGGCTTATACTCCAAGATGTACCACTGTCGGTTTTTTCAGCCCCAATGGTTGAAATGTTTTGGGTCGGGCAGATGAGGTTAGCTGGAGTGTCTCCCCAATGCATTATTTTATTTGTAGTTCCGGGGGTGGGGTAAACCTGGTGCTCTTAGCACGCGCCTTATTGGGGCTTCCCGGCACTGAGAGGGAGAATGCTGCGGGAGGAGGGGAGGAGGTTACTGTCCCAGCTTGCAGCAGATTGGTGACAATTGCCTATACTAAACCCTTCTGCTGGCCCCCTAAGCCTTTGCCTGGATCCTGCCACATCCGTCTATGCAAAGCATTGTGGAGCAGCCACTCTAACATGTACAACGCAGTGCTAAACTCCCAAGCTAGCCCAGGGCGATTCGCACATACATACATGCAAGCATTAGGACAACAACAGTTACCCGTATTTTGGGGGGGTGAGGAGAGGGGATTTCAGATGCCAGGTTGGAATGAATGCCAGTTAGAGCCATGGGGCAACTCAAGGCGCCCCCCAGCACGGCTTACCAAGCAGTCTGGTCTTGCACTGCAAGCCATCCCGTGTCCCCCCTCAAGAGTTCCACCTCACGGATCGATCTTCCTTCGTGTCGACTCAAACTGGTAGCCTACACATCACGGCTACATCCGAGGGATGCGACCATTAATTAGCACATAACTAGGCTACCATGCCCCACAGAAAGCCTTGCATACGTATAATGTTTAAAACTCCCCATTCCAACACCCTCACGTAACACGAATTACATCCAGCCAGAATCAAGGCCTTTCTTTGGACAAAATCAGTTTTATATTTTACACGCCAGCAACCTCCCCTTCCCAGCGAACCCCCCATGACTGTGTTTGCGTGCACACCCACCAGTAAAACTGAACCCCAAACACACTGGATCCAAAGAAGCACCCACCGCAATGGTGCCTGCATAATGCAAACACGTGATGCTATGGTCAAATATTTGTACACTGTACACAAGCTTTTAGGCACAAGGATTTTGTCAAGTGACTGAGGACAAAGAGATGGAATGTCTTGTATGATCGTAACAGAGACAACGGCAGAAAAAACATGCTATTACTGCAATTTTCGAAAAAGAAAAATACATAGTCACGGTTACGGAGGGAGATCCCGCCTACCGTACCATTAGGACCACTTAGGGGTCTTCCCCGTGGAGTCCCAGGTAGGCACTCTATGCCTCCTGAGTCCTGAGTGGAGCGAAGAGGACACAGAAATCATTCCGGCGATGAAAGCCGCTCACTGCTGCAATTTGCAACTTGTGGTGCTGGCGGCAGTGGCGGTGTGCGGCGGAGAGGCGAGCAGAGTCTGTTACAAATCACTGGGAGGGAGCAGGCTGGGCTGAGGCAGCCCCGCCCAGCCCTGCCCATCCCTCCCAGTGTTTTGTAGCATCGACTGCTGCTGGCGCAAGGGTGTCGAGGGCCGAGGCAGTTAGCCACCGGCCCGCCGCATTTATCAAAGAAAGGTAATACTTCAGTGCTACCTTTCTATGCATCTGCGGTGGGCCGGCGGCGGAGGCGGGCGTGGGGCTGCAATTGCAAATGATCTTTAAGTTACTTACTTACAGATCATTTGCAACTTGCATCCGCCTGGCAAGGCCGAGGCCCTGGGGGCTGGTTCCTGAAGTGTGAAGCCCACACCTTGGCTGAAACCGGCCCCCGTGGGCTTCAGGAACCGGCCCCCAGGTCTCCGGCCATGATTTTGCATCGGCCACGGGCCGATTGGCCGACGACCCAATCTGACGCTGCCAAACCGAGAGACTCAACTCTACCCTTGAACAATATCTGCGCTGCTTGATACTCCAACATCAGGAGTTTTGGCTATCCGTCTTAGTAGCTGCTGAATTTGTCTATAATAACTCATTGCATACCTCAACAGGCACATCTCGTTCTTTGCTCTCTATGCACAACATCCACGTGCTTTGCCCCATGACCCGACTTTGTCGTCAAACAACCCGGCCGCTTCTGATTGTGTGAGAGAAATGACTGAAATCCATAAGAACACAAAATACCGTCTTCAGGAAGCCCAAAATCATGCTAAACACTTTGCAGACAAACATCGCTCACCGGCTCTCTCATATCAGACTGGCAAGAAGGTATGGCTATCGACCAAACATCTACGAATTCCGTGTCGACGTACTTTGTTGCCTCCCTTCATAGGCCCCTACGTAGTCACTCACGTAATCAACCCCTTTGCTGTCCGATTATCTTTACAGAACTCTTCGAAGATTCACCCTGTCTTTCATGTATCTTTGGTCAAGCCTTTTCGTTCTGGTACTTGTCTCAGTGTTCGTCCCCCTCATATTATGGTGCAATGATCTGAAGAATATGAGGGCAAGGCCATACTGGACACCCGTCTACAGAGGGGGGTCTGTATGTATCTGATTGACTGGGTGGATTACGGCCCAGAAGATCGTACCTGGGAACCTCTGGAGATTATCCATGCCCCTCGCCTTCTGGTGCGCTTTCATGCCTCCAAGGGATTGGATATTGCATCGGAGAGTATGCTGTTAGGAATCATGGTTCTACACAGTCTGGGTTTAAAGTACCTGTTTAAAGAAACTTGCCGGCAAGTACGACACCCAAAAAGAAATCCTTGGGCCTTTGTTTTTCACGTTTCTGACGTCACCCTAGGCTGCAACATCAAGCTTGGTTTCTCACTCGTTACCGGTTGCCCTGGCAACGAAGAGAATGCTTCTGGCGCAGACACGTTGCCGTCAACACATCAGGTGAGTATGGCACGTGATGTACACAGAATAAAGCTGGCCCCTAGACTACGGCACAGCGCTTCTGATTGAAGTGTTTGGAACCGCCTCGTACTTCTTGGAATCCTCGTTTTCTGGACCTGTATTTTGCCTTTTTCGATTCTGCCTCGACCTTGCCTCTTGTCTACCTGCTTCTGTCCAACCCCGTTTCCATACTATGTCCTTGCTGCTGTTTGTCTTGCTTACTGAACTCTTCGCTCTGCATACTGGACTGCCCCTACCTTTTGATTCTGCTTTACGTAGCCTGCACGTTGCCAACCCGCTCTGCATACTGGACTGCCCCTGCCTTGTGATTCCGCTTTACGTAGCCTGCACGTTGCCAACCCGCTCTGCATACTGGACTGCCCCTGCTTTGTGATTCTGCTTTCCATAGACTGCACGTTGCCAACCTGTTCTGCATACTGGACTGCCTCTGCCTTGTGATTCTGCTTTCCATAACTTGCACTTTGCCATCTCATTCTGCATACTGGACTGCCTCTGCCTTGCGATTTGGCTTTCCACTGCCTGCACGTGACAAGACCCATCTATCCTATGAAGTTTTTCATCTGCCTGCCCCTGCCACCATCTTGTCTGCAGAAAGACCTATCTGCCTGGACTCTTGGAATAGTTCGAAGGGGAACTCCTTGAACTCCACCGCGTTGGATCTCAGAGACTAGAGACTCTCCTTGTTCTAGGTGTCCTCGTGCCGTCGGGGTAGTCCTTGGACATTGGATTGTTGCAACTTCTAGGCGTCCTCGTGCCGTCAGGGTTGGACCTTGGACCTTGAATCCTTAAAACTGGGACCACAGACAAACTACGAAACACTGAATGGTAAGAACCATTTCTCCTTTCATGTATTAGTACTCTAAGCACTCTCTTGCATAGATTCCTCAATAGACTCTTGTTTTGTTCTTGTATTGATTGGCTTAGGAATCCCCGGGCTACTGAGGAAATCTTCACTACCCTTCTTTAATATCAACGCAGGGTACCACCGTTCAGGTTGGTGTAGTTGGTATTCTCTTACTTTCGGTTATACAAGATTACAACAGTACTGATCTTGGTATTCTCTCTATTGCTCCCAGTTGGTGCCATTGGGTGTGTGTGTCTCCTCTTCCAACTATTTGATCCTTCTGTCTGTAAGCTTTACACAGCAGAGGGTTACAATTGTGGGAAGAATTCTACAGCGACTCCCGGAGTCTTCTGCTACCGTGCTCCTACCGTCCTTGTTACCTGGTGGTGAGTTGTAACAAGCAGGCATGATAATTGTTATTGCATAGCTAGGCTGTAATTTTGGTGTAGCCAGTCTAGCCATTTCCCACAGTGGCATGACATTTATTATTCCAGATACTTGATAAAGCAAACAAGATAAGTGTTCTTATTTGGCAAGAATGGCAGATTGTTGCAGCCAGCCTAGATATGTCTTACTGTGACATGGCTTTTTTACTGGGCACCTATGAAATAGCAAGTATGATGTGGTGAGTCCTACATTTTTAGGTACAGATAGATTTTAAATATAGCAATAGTCACCTGTTGCTGGGGTGGGGGAAGCAGCCATCAAGTTGCTCGCAGCACAAGCTTTTTTTGATAGAATCAGCCCGTGATCTGAGCAACCTGATTGGTTGCTTCCCCCTACCACGGGTACTAATAAGGGAGTGAATGACTGAGTGGCTGACTGACATCTTGACCAATAGTATGTGTATGTGAGCAAATGAGTGAGTAAACTGTTGTGCATTTGAGTGAATGAGGGAGTGAGTGACTCGCTGTGTGATTATCTGAGTCACTTACTCTGTTACTTTTAATGTGTTCACTTATTTAGACAGCCAGTCACTCACTCATCCTGTCGGATAATCATCACTTACTTAGTCAGTTGCTCATTAAATTACAATAACTCACTCACTGAATTGTTAGTTTTCTTATTGGTTCTGTCAGTTAGTCGCCTAGTCACTCGATCACATATCCACTGATTCACTCAAATATTATTGTGAGGCCTAGATGTTTCTGTCTTTTCATTCAAAATTAAAATAAGAACACAGAGCGGGGGAGGCCCCAATCAGGTTGCTCAGATTGCGGGCTGAATCTACCATTCCAAGCCTGCGTTCCGAGCAAACTGATGGCTGCTTCCCCAGCCCGCCATCTTCCCCCAACCTCTCTTCCCTACTTAATTTTAATCCCCCCCCCAACCCCACTTACCTGATTACTGTGATGGAATCAAACAGGAGGACTATGCCCAGGCCTTTAACTGGGGCCCCAGCCATTACCAACCCTTCCAATCCATGGAACGGGTGATCATTGCTATAGTATATTCCAGGAAAGAGCCGTTGCTCTTTAGAGTATCAGACTGCTCATCCATAGGACTCTTTGGGACCAGAAGAGATGGCTTTGTCTTGAGAACCAAGCTTTGGAATAAGTTACCAAATTCTATACAAGGAACTACAAGATTTTGAAGATTTAGACAGCATCTGTTCAGGTCGGTGTATAGGGTGAATATGGGTTCCAGTGGAGGGCAGATCAGAGTTGTAGAAGTGATATATAAATGTTTGGTCAGGCTGTCAAACTGGGAAATGAAAATGTAGAACAATACAGGGGGACTGCCTTGTTTTGCCTGTTCCACCCACATTGCTGTCCATTTGCCATATTGAACCGACCGCAACCCATTACAGCATGCATAGTACCATGCTCACACCTACCCTATCACCCGGCGGGGTCACAGTTCCACTACATTTTCTGGTACACCTCTACCACTGAAAAAGGTCCATTTTAATATGAAGCTCCACAGGTGAAGACATATTATGATACAATGTGACTAAATTGGCAACTAGAAGTATAGTTTTATTTCTCTCTCTCCCTCTCTCTTCAACTAAAAAAGACTGTGCTTCTAATTGTGGTCCGAATGGAATAGCCTGGTGGTTTCATTATGATGTGCCTGGAATATGGAGGGGGCTTCCCCCGGGGGAGGGATATCTGTATTTGCCTGGATTTTCAGTAGGGAAGAGTGTTATATACTGTGATACCTTTGTAGTTGAACATAATTGGGAAACCTTTTGGCAAATATAAAAGAAAGAAAATATTGATCATTGAATCTTTGATGGGGAAAGAGCAAGGAAGTGTGACACAAAATAAAAGAGTAAAGAAAAAAGTGCCTAACGCGATGGCGTAACAAACATGGCAGCTGAAGTGGAAAGAAGCATTGGAAAAAGTCAATATTTATGGCTATTGTATGGTTACAAGTTAATGCACCAGACATACTTAGCTATATATATACTGGGGGAAGCAGATTGAGTGGAGAGTAGGAGCAGGAGGTGTGATGGTATGAATACAAATATGAAAAGTTAAAAAAGAATTGAGAGTGAGAGATGATATGTGAGTGAATGATTAAGATCTGGAGCTGGATGGATGAATGACTGATTTTGAAGGTAGGTTAATGGATGAATGTTTTAAAGAGCATATGATGATGTGAGAATGTGCGGATGGATAATTGTGTAATATGAATGAATCGATTATTGAATAATAATGGGTGGGTAAATGAGAGTGGGAATACATGATCACAGTGTTTGAGGGCACTAAGAATTGTTTTTGGTGCAGATGTGGTTGAGCTTTTTTGGCCTTCCACACAGTCAATCGTGCCATTGTCAGCCTGGACATGTCGAAAACATTCCTCATAAAATAAAAATCTGCTTTGGTAGCCCGGAGTGCTAATGGCCTTAAGCCCCCGTTCCACATGGTGGAACAGGGAGTAACGACCCAGAGCCCACCTGCCACTGCCAAATAAGGTAAGTTGGGGGGGTGGGGCGGGGTGATAGAAAAAAAATGGGATGGGTGGTGGGGGGAGATGGTGGTGGGAGGAGCCGGCTCTCAGGTGGCATGGAATGTGGGCTTTCACCTGCGGTTCAAGCCTTTGTCACTAGCAACCTGATTGTCTGTCACCCCCGACAGGGTGCTAATGACCAATTATGTAAAGTGTAACACAATAGAAGAGTTAATAACTGGCCTGTCTACAGTTCTGTGCTCCACAGTCCCTGGATATGTTGTAAACGGATCAAATTTGTGAGGTTGTATGTGTCCTCTCTCTGTCTGACCCCAATTTGACTATTATTATCTGGTCATCCAATCTGCTCCTGCTTCTGGTACAGACTGGACCCCTTCACGTTTGCTAGGGGGGCCTTCATGAACTCTGCCTCTGCTCCAGGTATGCCTCAGAGCCAAGCCTGTTCAGTCCAGTGATACATAGGTGCGCATAGCCTTGCTATTTTGGTAGGTCCAGGAAGGATTTGTGGGGCAAACTAAAAACTTTCAAGGTCAGGCCAAGGACCATGAGAGTGCAGGAAGTATAGCCACACTGATCCTTTATTCATGAGCAGACGCATGCATATCTTGGCATCTACTGTTGTCCCTGTACATAGCAGAGAAAGAAATGTGTTGGGAAGAATGGGACCTGAGAGCACAGGGCATGCACAATTCTTGGCTGCTTGCACTTCATCTTAGGGCCCTTTACGAACGTGCATATGTAATCGATGATATCAAACAGATACATTCCGAGTCCAAATAAACGAACAATCTCAGGAAGATGGCAAAGTTCTGTTTTATTAACAATTATCTAAAAAAGGGTGTTAAAACGAACATCAACGGACATACGCCCAATTTCTCTCAGCGATCTTTTCACAAAACATAGTTTATATGTCAAAAATACATCATAGATGATGTCATACTATGTGGCAATAATGAAAAACCTACTAAGGGTTGGGATTGGCTTAAGGGGAACATCTAAGTATATTTTCTATAGGAACTAGGATTATAATTGGCTGCCCACTATCATTAATGTATGCCTACCTCTAAAACATGTAATCTTTTGAAACATTAGATACACAGTTTCTTATTGGTTTTCAAACTATAAGGTCCTTCTTATAGTAGTCCATTGTGTGGACTACTATAAATGGTTGGCACGCTTGTGCCAGGTCTGCAACATTTGGTTCACTTAGCAGCACGTAAGCCCAGACCTAGGTGCAAGGAGATGGGGCATGACTTGGCCTTGCAAAGTATCCTGGTCTTTCAGAATACATGCGAGTGAGAGAACTCATGATCGTGTTCTGGGACAAGTTCAAACTCTATTTTCATTCTTGGCTCACGTGACGGGAGAGCACAATTAGGTCAATTTTGTAGCTTTTAAATGTGTTAAATGAATTAAATTTGCCACTCTTGAGGTTCTTTAACAAAGAATGATTCATCCTTCGCACATTTGCTCCTTTCCGGAATAGATAGCTGACCATGGCTGCTTCAGTCTTGACTCCAGGCTAGACAACCTCGTCTTGCAGCTCCACAATTCCACTTATTCTTGCTGCAACAGCGCTTTCCCTTCCCGCTTCATGGATTCGGGCTTACAAAATTCATGATACCGATGTCAAGTTTCTATACAATTGCGGCTTTGCCTGCATTATAATCGCTAGATATAGCCAGCTTCTATGATGACTTGGGCTATCTTGCATTTCTGCGGCTATACATTTATTGAATGGTTGATTTTCTGCAGCACTTCATGCACGTGTAATCTTCCTTCTTTTTATTTGAGATTTCACTTGCTACTTCACTTCGTCATTAGTTTCTTTAGGATCCATACATTATCTTTATTCAATATCCCAAGACGCTGTGCATAGTTTTTGTGACATCACTGGCTTATTTTCTCTGCTCCTTCTCATATTCCTTCTGGGAGTTCCTCCCTCAAGTTATCATCCCTACAGGGATACATTTGCCAAGTTTTCTCAATGGGTATCTTTTTTCGAACAAACGCTGCAGTATTGACACAACTGCTGGTGTCAAACAAGGCACAATCTCATGCCTTCAACATATTTGAGGTAGGGGGGCAGGGTTTCCTGCAGAGGCATGCAGCTGCTCCTCTACACGCCCCTCTGGTTGAGTCCTTAACCAGCTCTTCAATTGTTTCCACATCCTGGTATTATCTTTTGAAAAAGTGTTTCTTGGGTGTCCATATCTTCATAACCCCCTTAGGGTGCCTGCTGTTTTGACATGTTCATCTACACTCTAAGTCATGTAGTTACATTGTCCATTTGGGGTACAATAGACCCATCATCCAATGTACTTCTTATGATTTTTTGGATACAGAAACTTGCTTCAGTCAGGGGCTATGATACTAGCCTCTATGTATTTTCTAATGGCATCACCAGTCAGCTCATTGGCGTTTGGTTCAGGTTTGACATTGATCACAATCTTCATTCCTACCACCTTTGTTGGCTTTTTCTTGCATTGAACAATCACTGTCCTGTCTACACAAAATCCAAACATTACTAGCACCAGTATTACTCCAAGAACCTTAAATATATTCGCCAACCACTGCGGAATTCATGAAAACAAAGAGGTAAACCCATGTCATCTTCAATGTCATCTGTCCTTGTGTTCCATTTTAGCATGCGGGTCTGTCAACAACATTATGGCCTCTGTCAAGGTTCCATTCTGGTCATCGTGAGAAGGTATAAATGTGCAACATGATGGCCCAATTATAGTGCAAATTCCTCCTTCCATCGCTGTGATCATATCAAGGACATATCTATTCTGAAGTGTTATCAGTCGAATGGCACTCAGCTCTTCTTTCATGGCATTGAATCCCTTTATGGTAGCATTGATTGTCTGAAAAAGCTCCCATCCGTTAATTTGCAACCACTTGGCATTCGCTACTGTTTGGATTCCTGGCACAAATATTGCTGTCATTAGCAAAGTAGTCTTGCTGAAGAACTTGTGCTCTTCAGGAATGGTATCATACGCTGTTATCGATAATTTTCTCAGTTCGTCCATCGGTGGAGATCTTCTTTTTCTAAAATGGTCATCCACTTTTGGAAATTCACCAATGTTCAGTCACTCTGAAGAATCACTAATGCTGGAACATGGATGAGCACCCGGGAACATACTCCACCCCAATCCTTGGGCAACTTCATATAGGCTATGGATCCACAAGCCCAATATCAATGCATAAGGACGGCTGTCCCTTCACTCATCCCAGGAACGTCAATTGTGCCCTTACATTCTTTGTTATATCCCACATGGTTCTGTCCATGATTTCAGAAACATAGTGTTGCATTAACCAATGGGATTACAACTACTTGTCCTGATTCTTCTTCTAACTATGTGAGTAACTTGGAGTGTTTGGCCCATCACTTTAAGCATCCATCATTCACTTTCTGCACTTCTTGTACGTAGTCCATCTTCAGGAGATGAGCTGCACAGGATACCATTCCTTCTTCCCATCCCTTCTTGGTATGCACCCGTCCGTAGATCAACATTTGAGTTGTTTCCCAATATCCAGGTGATCCTGCTATTTCTGTCACATCAGGGCAATTAATTCTCTTCATTTCTTCAATGATCACCTCATCCTTTCCTAAAGCAGGATATCCAAGCATTTTGCTTTTCCATCCAGGCTCCTTCTCCATTTGTATGGTTTTGATATAGTCATCCGAGTGTGGAAACAACCATGTTGATCTCCATCGCCAGGTCGCCCAACTTCTGAGAAACTGTTCTCGAGTAGTACATGCTGCAAGAAGGCTGAGGCACTTTGCATTGTGTGCTAATACCTCCTTCCAAATAAAAGTCCTTACTGTTTTCATGCCATAGTGGGTGAGAAAGCAGACATAGCAACTCTCATAAAATGCCCCTACCTTTTTCATGTGTTGATAACACATGTTATTCACCAGGTGAGCTGAATTATCTATATAAGTAGTTATCCCTTCATTATTCTCCTCCACATCTCTTTTATGTCTCCGAATATACTTATTTTTTATTTATTAAAATTATACAGTTTATATATAAACTTTTAATTTATAAACTCATCCACATAATTGTATTCTCCTTTCCCAATAAATCACAACAAACAAAAAAGAAAGAAAAGGACAATAAAAAAGAAAATAATTATGATAATAATATACTTTTGATATCCTGACTCAACATATGTGAAGACGTCCATAATACATATAAATTATCAGCCTGTCAATTTGTCAAGTTCTAGGATGTTGGCAAGAAATTGTGTAATTGTAAAAATTGATTTGTTTTATTCTGGCCACTTAGCATCCTCATCCATCTGGTTGCGGCCTCCAGTTGTTGTATCGAAATCTTAAAAAAGGTACCAAAAAGAGCTCTCTTATGGGCAAGGGCTGGGCATATCATGGTTAGATGATATATTGATTCTGAAGCATTAAGGTCCATACAGAACCGGCAATATCGATCTGTTCCTGGTAATTGTCTGATTTCCGTGAGTCTTTCTCGTGTCGGAAGAATATTATATACTTATAAAGATCAAGAAACTTGTCATTATTCATTTTCATAGTGGGGAGAAACATAGGAACGTTTTCTTCAGCAGAAACATTAAGATGATAGAGACTGTGAAAGATAAGGAACAAGAAGACAACGAGAACAATCATGCAAATATATATTATGCATAGAAATCTGGGCAACCATTTCTCGTGCCCTCCTACTGCTTGCTAAATGTGTGCTCTCTCTATAATCGTGTTGTTTTCCTCATTAATCATTTCGAATACAATCATTGAGCGTCTTTATATCTATAACTGTACAATTTGTTCAATTATAGCAATGACAAGTCTTCTTATCCCTGGACCATTTTTAGGATCCTGTAAAAAGTAGGAATATTAACAACTCTTCTGACAAGAGCAGGGTAAGATTTAAGTATGAACACAAAGACAGCAACCACACACCGATGATAGTCTTTGTCGGCAGGTATCGTATGTTTTTATCTGACATTTATGCATTATTCTGATGCATTTTTCCACATCTTCAATACATTTTTAAAAAGTTAATTTTGAAACTCCTGGAATTCTCTGCAAGTCCTTGCACTCTCTGCTAAAATATATAGGTGGGTCTATTGAATCCCAGTCCAAATAAAGTAAGTACATATTAATCACTCATTGTTTTATCCTCCTTCTTCTTAGTCATCGATCGAGTCTGCACACACTGAAATTCTTCTTGTCTTGCTTCTAGATTAGCAACGGTCGGAGGCAGGGTCTCGCCTTTATAAACCTTCACCTCATTCAGATACAACCAAGCTCTTCTTCCCTGAACCTTAATAGCTGAAGGGGACACTTCTACAACGCAGAATGGGCCTTTAAATCGAGGCTCATGCCACTTTCGGGTGAAATTTTTGATTAGCACTGGGGCCCCAAGATATAATTTAGGTGGTGGTAATAGTTCACTTGGATTGGTGATCTTCTTCCATGTACCTAGGCCATCCCTCCGCTGCTTGACTTGATCTGATATGAAAGAAATTCTGGTAGTCATACATGTCAAATAATCGTGCATCACATCACCTACAGATTTGGCTACACTCTGGGCATCACTTCTAATCCTAGACAGAGGTGTAAGAGGCATTCTCATTCAACGCCCTCTTACTAGCTCATGTGGGGTGAGGTGTTGTTCCAACACTGGCTAATTCCAAAGGGATATAAGGCCAGGGGTAGGCACACACCCATTCCTTTTTAAAGACAATTTAATATTGACGATCCTCTCTTTGGGGAGACCATTGAGTCTCTCACATCCTCCGTTCGCTTGTGGGTGACACGCAGAAGAGAACTTGTGTTTTACACTTAATAAAAGCACTATTTGTTTGAATAGCTCATTCACAAAATGTGGCTCATTATCCGAGCTCAACACTTCACACACACCACACCTCGGGAATACTTTGCACACTAAAAATTCACTGCGCAAGTGGCATCAGGGTGTGTACATGGACACGCCTCGATCCACCTAGAGAAGAGACACACCACCACTAATAGATACCTATATCCATTGCATGTCTGCAGCATCTAAATGCTGAAATGGACCATTTGGTTGAGGTATTACTACTCTTATCATTCTCATTGTGTGCCCAGCAGTACACTTCGGACACACAATGCAATTATGATAAATAGTGCAACATGTTGCAACAAAATAGGAAGGAACCAGTCTTCTGCAATATTAGCAGCAACACTTTCTCTAGTTACATGCGCGGGGTAATGCAGCTGTTCAAGCATATCTTTCAATAAATTACTGGCATCACTGGTTTTCCAGTGTTGTCCTGTCACCATAAAGCTTCTGTGGGGGGATACAAAAACATCCCTTTTGTTTCCATAGTTCTTGCTCTTCCTGTGGTGTGCTTCCCTGAATCTCTATTAATTGGGTTATTGACAGCATATTAAACCCCTACTGCACTAACATAGTTGTAGCCAACTTTTCTTTCTTATCCTCAGTGTCAAAACTAAAAATTTCTGGAGAATATGCAACCCTTTTGGCTTCTAGGTCTGCGGCTTTGTACTCAAAAGAGATAAAGTCTGTTTGTTTAGTATGCCATGCGCTTTTTCCAACTGCTATGTCCACTGGGATTTGTAGTGCCTTAATAAGCCTATCAAATAAGGATGCATGCTGTGGTGGACAGCCATCTTCGTGGAGATAGCCCCTCCTTTTAAAACATGCCAACCCTGCGTGTACGGTTGACATCAGAAAGGTGGAGTCACTGTACACCGTCACTTCTTGTCCTTCATGTTTCTAAAGCACGACAATAAACGCTACTAATTCTGCTGCTTGCGCTGAAAAGTGAGATGTAATCTTGCACTCAACAAAACTTCAAATTCTCCATCTGTATCTCACTACTGCAGCTGCCTGAATGTCTTTCCCCACAAGTCAAATCAATTTTCGAAGAACCATCAATAAAAATAATTTCCCCTCCCACCAAAGCATTCTCTTTCACACGGGGTATATAATAATAAAATTCAACATAATTGGGACAGTCATTCACATGATCACCTTCTTCTACTGGCTCAGCTATGAATGTGGCTGGGTTCACTATTTTACATCTTACAATTTTAATCATTGGGTTAGAAATCATTACCTCATAAGCTGAAGCTCTTTGGGATGTCAATGTGCCCTTGGGTTTCTCTAGAATGGCAAATAGAGCATGTTCCACATAAAGGATTATAAAGCAGCTCATGATAATACTTGTGCCAAAGATTGTTCACAAGGGAAGTGTCCTCTCATAACTGGGTCTAGAATCCCACTGAAATATGCTAATGGTTTATACCCCAATGTTGTCCTATGTGGAAGCACTGCTGTCATTGCTGACCCATTTGTGTTTGAGAAAAAATAACATTCCACGCCATAATTGGGAATCCCTAAAACTGGAGCTGTACAAATTGCCCTTTTTAATTCCTCAAACTTTCCTCAATTTCTTCAGTCCATTCTAGTTTTGTTTTACCAACTTGTGCTTTTCTTTAATGCTTGCAGAAGTGGCCTTGTGTGCGTGCTATAATCAAATACCCAGGCTGTAGCGTAATTGCACAAACCCAGAACCTGTTGCATCTGTCTCATTGCGGTTGGTTTTGATGTTTTCATAATAGCCTCAGCTCTCTCAGGTGTCACTTTCTTTCCTTCATGCAAAATTAACTGACCTATGTATAACACCTCTTCTTGACAGTACTGTAACTTTTCCTTGTCCACCTTATATCTTTTGCTGCTAAAATAATCATTAGTTGGATAGAGTCCTGTCGACACTCATCCTCTCTTTTACTTCAAATCAATAGGTCATCTACGTACTGTATCACCGCACTTTTGAGATCAATATTGCCTAGATCCAGCTGTAGGACCCTTTTAAAGCTCAAGGGAAACTCACAGTACACTTTAGGCAAACAAGTGTGTTTTATTCTTTTGTGGCAAAACATAAATTAAGTCAAGTCTTGTGAGTCCTTGTGTAACGGGATCGAGAAAAATGCATTTTTCAAATTGATCACCGTGAAATACTGAGCTTCCGCTGGAATACTACACAATATTGTCGCAGGATTAGGAACTAAAGGAAACTCAGCATCTACAATCTGGTTAAGAGGTCTCAAATCCTGGATAAATCTCCATGACCCTCCGTTAGATTTTTTAATCAGATACACTGCGGTATTACACAATGATTCTGATGGCACTAGCATCCCCTGATTCAAAAGTGCTGAAATAGTCTGAAATATACCATCATCAGCTTCTCGAGACATAGGGAACTGTTTTGCTCGGCGTAAAATTGCTCCTGGATTAAACTTTATTTGAACCTCCCCTATCCCCTTTAATAAACCTACATCATAGAGGCCTTTAGTCCATAGGGCGCTCAGCAACTTTTCAAGATCTTCTTGCAAAAATGCTGGTCATTGCCACATTATCGCCATTCACTGTGGGACTTCCCTTTTCTCTATCCTTATCCAGTATGTAAGGCTCATGAAGAACACTTCATCATCGCTTTGGTCTTCCCTGAACATATCGTCAGTCTGTATCCCTCCTCAAGAGTTATCACTGTTCTCCATGGTCTAACATCATTGTCTATCCCTTTGAGCATTGCCATCTCTCTTCGTACTATGGCTGCTTCCAACTCTATAGGAATAGTCTGTCGACCTTCCTCATCAATAGGTATTTGTGGTCTAAACAAAAGCTCATCAGGTATCCTTACAATCTTCCCTACCAAACCAGGTAGCCATGTCAACAAAATGCTTACTCCATAAAGAAAAATCTCTGGATATACTGGAAAGCCTTGCAGAGTCATTTGCCCAGTGAACGCAAGTATGAACTCTCCCACATTTAAATAGTGTATTCCTGGAGTGGAGCACACTATTCCTTGATCAGTAAATGATATTGCCATATTAAGTTTCGTCATTAGATTTCTTCCTAAAATATTAACTGGTGTCTGTCTTGAATATAACAAGGGAACGGACATCTCACCTTCTCCTACAGAGACTCGTAATTTATAAGTAAAAGGAACTCGACTCCTAGCTCTAGAGAAGCATTGAGCATTCATGGAAATAACTGAAATTGGATATTTTCCCTCTCGTATACAAAAATGAGTTGCTCCAGTGTCTACAAGAAAAGAAAAGGATATGCCTCCTATCATCACATCGACCATTGGTTCCTCTTGTGGGTCTGGTGTCATGGATAGTACTGAACACATCAAGTCACCCTGTGAGCTATCCTATTATGGGTAAAATCTCATCCCTGTCCCTGTAAAAGGATTTCCTCCACCACAATGACACCTCCTATTCTAGGTGTCAATACTTGTCCTGTAGTTGCATACTGCTGTGCCTGAATAGGGGCTTGTTACGACTGCCCCTGTGGTGGATACATTTGTGCTTGTTCCTGCTGTGGCATCTGCTCTACTTCTGGTACTTGTGCCTGAAAAGATGTGTGATCTTGGGCAAAGCCCTCTCTGGTTTGTGTGCTGTATGGCAGAGGATAAACTGTCCCTCCTTGGCATTTTGTACATTCCCTTGGCTCTCGCATACACGTGCAATATGTCCTGTCATTCCACAATTCCAACATACTGGGGGACCCTTCTGACAAACCCTCCTTGGTTATATCCTCCCTGAGCACTCTGGTTCTCATTCTGTGTGTTTTGAAACCCATCTTGGTTATTCTGAAATCTGCCTCCTCTCTACCCTCTAACCCATACCTCTCCCTTGTGGTGTAAACCTGTACCCTACTTGGTCCAACGGACACATATTACTTTCCTGTGATGTACCCATTTCTTCCTGCATTCCCATTCCTTCTCCGCTTGTCAATACCACCCCTTCTATGGCAAATCTTGATAACTTTTTCCGGACCAACTTGGCTTCCTCAATGTTTCTATTTTCATCTTTTTTTTTGTTCTTCACTTGTAATAATCAGCAATGGTGTACTATTGTCAACTGGTATCTGGTCATTTCATCTAAAGCATTACCATCGAATGCCATTCCATCGACAAAATTGCATCTAAAAAATATGCATTGAATGCATGTTTTTTCAAGGTAAAGGGTTTAGTGTTATTTATAATGTGTTTTAAAGGGTAAAAAACGGGGTTTGAGAGGGGACCCCCATTTAAAAAAAAGTAAAAAACATGCATTCAATGGTAATTTTTTCAATGCATTTTTTTAACGATGGAATGGTCATTCGATGGTAAAAATTCGATGGAATGACCATAAACCCTGTCAACGGTATCTCAGCCCATGGCTTTGTTTCCATCCCCACTTGTTTTTTCATCTGCCTCTGTGCTGGCTCAGGCAACCCTTGGCATATAATATGGTAAAACAATGGCACTTTCTTTTCCCATGGCTATCGATTTTCAAGCTGCCATTTCTCCTGAATTTATTGAATATAAGCAATAAGGTCTTCATCTTCTTTCATTTTACTTGTCATAATTGCACCCATATCTGATGTGTCGGGATACTGTACCCTGAGAGCTTCCAAAGATCTGCCCTACAATTATTGAATGGCCTCCATCATGCACTGTGTTTTGTGCAGTCACACTTGAATATCCTGCTCTCCTCCACATGTTGTCAGCCCTCTCTCCAAGAATGGCTGCCAAGAGGACTTTTATGTCCTCTATGGCCAGTGTATTTCCTCCTGTCATTTTCTCTAATTCGTATATCCATTTCCCATTTCCCAGCTCCCAAAGTCAAACTAGGGAGCTTACATTTTAAGTTATCCTCATCCATCTGTGGCCATGGAATATATTGTGGTCTTGTCAACCCCACCCCAATGTCAGATTCCACTATTAGTCTATCCATGGCAGGGATAATCGTCCCTGTCTGTCTCCTTGTCAGTAATGACTTTAACCTACTTACATATGGTGGAGACCTTTGCTTCTCACTACACAATCATCCTTGGGGACACTCAGGATATGCTATGGGATCTGGTGTTCTATCTTTAGGATGTTCTAGATCTGACCATTTCACTTCCTTATCCATTTGCTGGCTTCTACAAAGGTGCATGCGCTCCCTCCTTCCGCCCCAAGACCGGCCTCTCCTTCCTTATCCGGCATGTCTAGGCCCCAACTAGTATGGCTAACATCCTCCTCCACTCTGTCCAAATTCAATCTGCTTAAAGACAATGCTCGACATTCATCACTAAACAGGGTTCCTTCCTCACTTCATGATTTAGAAACTTGGGATCGATCATCGTTTCTTCGAGCTCCATGCTCACTATCTCGTTTTAATTGCTGATAGACCATATCAATCCTTTATCCAAAACTTTCCACATCATCACTTTTATCTTCTAGCGCTAATCTAGATACTGCTGGCGTTACTTCCTTCATCGGAAAAATCTCTTCCACTCTGTCCCATTTCTGGGCTTGGCCTCATTTGTTCTTTACTAATGAGACTGGCATCAAAACCTCACTGTCTCCTTTTTCGTTCTATTTCTTCATCTACTTCCCTTCGCTTCCTTGCATCTCTTCTAACTCTTTCTTCCTCCTGCTTTCATTCTTCTCTCCTTCCCTTATTTCCTCTTCTTCCTTTCCTCTCTGTAATCTTCTATCCCGTAATCTTTGTGCTTCTTCCTCTTCTCTCTTTCTTTCCTTCCTGTCCCTCTCTTCCATTGCTCTTTGTCTATTGTCATACTTACTTTGTTCCTCTGCCCGTTTTGCATCTTTCTCCTCTTCCTCCTGATATATGTGTTCTCGCAGCTCACTGCTTTTCCTTCTTTGCTCATCTTCCTTGAATCTCTTATCTCATTCCTTGTCCTTTCTCTCTTGTTCTTCCTTATCTTCTCCGTGCCTAACTTCCTCAATGCTTTTCCCATCTATTTTAAGCAATATCTGTCCTCCTATCCATTTGTTTTGTATGAGTGCTACCTTGTAAGCCTTATCTTTTTATCCGTTTGATCTCTTGATTTCTCTGTCTATATCTGTGGCCAACTCGACCATTTGCTTCTTTCTTCCTTGTCTTGTATACATTTAAAAATATCTTCCTTTCTCTTATTCTCTTTCAGACTATGGTCACTACTATAAGGAAGGGGTTCATATATCGGATTAATATATATCATCGCTGCTTTCAATTTCTTTAAAGGATATACTAGTATCTCTTCTGTAAACACACTCTTTACTTCAGGCATAGTAAGTGGAGCTGAGGGCTCAACAAATTCCCCCATGTGCTGATTAAGCATCCACTCCTCAGGTGTCGGGTCTTCTCTTTCCTCTTGATACATCTTCTAAAGTTCAAAATTGCTAATCCCTTCTCTAACCTCTTCCCTGTGTACGCGGCATGCAAGAATGATAATACCGCTCTTGACAATGTTCCCCTTGTGGCCATGGCATGGAACTGTTATCTGCTGTGCCCTTTGCCCATTCTGCACTGTACTGTTTGAGCTTGGGCATGTGTTTTGGTAGTGTTTTGCATAGGTGCATGAGAGAAGTGTCCCCCGTAATAACAAGTCTGAATTCATTGTCAATACTTACCAGATCATTAAATAAATGTTTTATTTTATTTTAAATCACCACTTTTAAAATTTAAAACAACAAAAATGCAGAAGCACCATCAATCGCTGCTCAACCTTCTTATTTCAATAACCTACCTATTTTTTTGATTGCCGCCAATCATTTTGCAACACTTATCTTTATTCACTGTTACTTCTTCACAATTCTATGGCTCCTCGGTACTTTATTCAACAAACAATGTTTAAACTAGTCAGAAATGTGCACATTTCAAACACTGTGATCACCTTCCCACTTATCCATGTCTTATTCATAAATACGGGGTACTTCTTCCCTCACCTTTACTTTGACCCTGTACAGGATTTGAGACACTACCTTACACGGTCCTGACCTGTGCATTTTATATTTCTCTCTACTCCTGTTGGAGTTTGAAATGTCTCCTTCTAATTCCCTTGAATTAGGACTCTTAGGTTGTATCTCTTTATTATCACAATATTTCCCTGTTACTCAAAATTATTACAATCCCATCCCTTTATTTGCTATTCCCCGTCTACTCACCATTTGTTTATCGACTTGAGGCCTTCAGTTTTGACTCCTCCTACAATATGTCCACTATGCCTTCTGTCCGTAGAGCACCCATGGAAACCGGGCAGGGATTTCTTCAAAAGGGGACCTGCCCCCAGTCTCGGTTCTTCTTGCAAGTTTATTTCTATCAGCTGCTCTCCACAGGAAACTATGCGCTCTTCCAGCTAATGGCAGAAGATGCCTGGAGCTGAACTGGTTTGGATCTTTAAACCATCTGCACCACTACCACATGAGCTTAGGGCCCTTTAGGAATGTGCATATGTAATTGATGGGATCACCCAGATAAATTATGGGTCCAAATAACAAAACCAACTCAGAAAGATGGCAAAGTACTGTTTTATTAACAATTATCTAAAAGTGGGAGTTCAACAAACATTAACAGACGTACGCTCAATTTCTCTCAGCAACCTTTCACAAAACATAGTTTATATATCAAAAATACGTCAGAGATGCTGTTATACTTTGTGGCAATAATGAAAAACCTACTAATGGTCAGGATTGGATTAAGGGATTAAGAGGAACATCTAAGTATATTAGTATGGTTTTGCTCCTTGTGTGAGAACGCTTTGTGCTTTGAACGTTCTAACATTCTAACGTTCTAATTTGCCTGCAATTGCTCTTTACTGAGCAGCACTGCGAGCCGAGCTCTTGCTGCTTCTCCTGCTTCCTGGGGGAGGCGGGGCCTACTAAGGACACATGACGCATCACGTGACTGCTCACCTCTACAAATTGCCGGCCCAAACGCCCGAGCAGCGTGGTTTTGCTCCTTGTGTGAGAGCGCTTTGTGCTTTGAACGTTCTAACGTTCTAACATTCTAATTTGCCTGCAATTACTCTGAACTGAGCAGCACTGCGAGACGAGCTCTTGCTGCATCCCCTGCTTCCTGGAGGAGGCGGGGCCTACTAAGGGCACGTGACACATCACGTGACTGTTCACCGCTACAAATTGCCAGTCCAACCACCCTTGCCGTGTTCGGCTGTGATCTGTGTCTGTGCAACGGTTCTGTCAGTACCTCTGACTGATGTGCTCCGCTGCTTCTTCGCTTGCTTGAACTTTAACCAGTCTTTAGGGTAAGGGGGGGAGAGTCAGACTCTGGCAGCTCCTTAAGCTGTCGGGCGTTCCTTACCCTGAGACTGGGTGTTTTTTCAGATTTAAACTGATTTATGGGACTCTATTCTGCTCATGAGCTTTTTATTGCATTAATCAAAGGACTTACATACGATACTTCTTTCCCTATTTTCCCAATTTTAGGATGGGATTCATATCTATCTGTATTTTATTTTAACGTGTATTTGTTGTAGTTTCTGATGTGTTTTAGCTATTTCTTTTATTCAGTGCATTTTTAGACTATTGTCTGTTGTTTTAAAGGTTTTAGTTTCTGTGTTTTCTCCTGCTTGTGATTTATATTTTAATATTAAGCCTTGGAGTTCCAGTACTTTATCATTCGCTGAGCTATTCTTGCTGTTACCCCTCCTGTTCCCTGGCACTCGCTTCTGTGGTGGCTCCTTCTCCTGCTTTGAAAGACTGTACCCCCTCAGTGAACCCCATTCCTATCTCTTTGGGTAAGCCTCCACATACACTAGTAGATAGCTCCTTGGATTCCTCTTTTCAGAAAAGTATGGCCCATGCCCAAATCCGGTCACAAGATAGGACTGAGGTATTTAATATGATGGCCATTATTCCACACACTCCAGCTAATAATAGCTGCATCTTTATTGGGAAACCAAATATGTCCATAGATGCACGGGAATAACGCCTAGCAGCTACTATAGCTTTGAATTTGGAGGAAGGTGGTAGTTCACTAAGGACAAGGACAGGCGCTGATCACTTGAATAATAACATGGTGAACATTACTCACCCAACCCCCGACCTGCCGCAACCTAGGCCGCTTCTACCTGCCTCTATGCTGGATGACTCCGGTGTGAATTCTATAGAACCTCCTGCTGCCTCTAAGGAGGTTTTTGCTCCACAATTTCCCCTAGCAGAGGGCAACACGACCTATGGTATTTCCCCCGTCAATCGATCACAGGAGGTATTCTCCTCTGGTAGGTGGTCAACCATACTTCCTCTATTCTTGTTAATCTTTCTGTTACTAATATGGGCACCCTGGGTAAAGCTATCCAAGGGAAAAATAATCTCCAACTATATTGGAAAAAGGACAGCCCTTATTAAACCTCCCCATTCAGCTTTAACAGTTTTTACTTTGGACCACATGCACTTGGCGGATATAGCCAATAAATTAGAGACTGAAAATTCTGTAGATAATGATATTGACGATATTAGTATTATTGAATGCGCAGATAAGGCAATAGCTGAGAGTGAGCTGGAACCTAATTCTATTAACACAAATAATGTAACCCAGCAAACTTAAGATGCCTCCTACGTGGGTTCTCCCTCTGAACTCACTAGTTTTATTGATGAGTATACAGAGAAGCAAAATTGGCTCAGAGAACGGGGCCTACTCCCAGTTATAAAAAAGGAACACGCCAGTGAGTCCATACTGCATCATAGCCTTAACGAGGCGGATGATAGAATAAAACTGACTCAACCTACAGTCTCTGCATTGAATATGGTCCTAAGTTCCTTTGTGAGTTTGTATGACAATATTTGGTCAGAGGTTAGATCACACTCTCTTTTACTCTCTGAAATCTATACTAGGCTAGAAGGATTAGATAGATACGAAGAGTTGGTCAAAATTATTAAGGAAGATAATTCCTCAATAACAAAACAGTGTCCAGACTCTATTCCCCCAAGCCAACCCATTATGGAAGTGCCACTGGATAAAATAGTCCCTAATGTGGAAAGGGACAGTACCCCGGGGGACATTTTCAATACGGCCCCAGCTATAATTGGCCCACTCTGTCCGGACAGTGGTATTTGTGATCAACCTTCTGTGATCCCCCCCCATGAACGATGAGGGCATTCATGTGGACTATGTCCCGGATGTAAAACTGCCAATTATTTCCATAAAAGCGATTATAAATCCCCTAGTGGCAAAAGGCCAAGAGGGCCTGGCCGTCAATTCTCCTGGTTCCACTTCCTAGGGGCCATCATGTGAATCTATTACATTAGAAATGGCTAAATCACATAAATGCAGCCCCCTCTCTTGATTCTAAATCTGATTTCTTTTTGGAGAAGTCTTCTGACTTCATTGACCTTACGAAAGAAACTGTACACTTAAAGGGCTTTGCTTATATAGGTAAAAAAAAAACTATTCAACAAATAAAAAAAACTAAAAACCAGAAAAATATGAAAAAAATAAATTCTTTTACTAATCAATTCTTTAAAATTCTGTTTTTGTCAAATGCTCCGGTGTGTGTAACAACTCTCAACCCTCCTGAGGGGGTTAACATTCCGGTGGAATCAGCAGTACCTGTGACCACTTCCCTCAACGCGGTTCCTGCTTCTGTCGGACTGACTTTATTACCTACTATTGCAGCTGTTCCCAGCCAGATTGAACCTTTGGCAGCTAGCTCTATGCCAAAGGACATTATTCCCCCTGTGGTTGTGGGGAATACTGGGCGGGCTGAGGAAACTCATGTCACCTGCCATCCAAAAACTATTTCAACTTACCTGCAGCCTATAAATAACATTGCTCCAGTTATTTTGAACACCCAAACCATATGTAACTCAATGGTATCCTCTTTGGATGCAGAACCCTCAACTATCCTGGGTAACTCTTCATCTGGTTTAAATCCTACTTACCCTGAGCCTATTGCCACTCCAATATTGGCGAATCTGGTTAACCTTGACATGGCGAAACAACTATTTCAGGAGCTCTTCAGCACACATTTACTTACTGGGGTGGATGTCAATCCGATTCCAGGTCCATCTCAGGATAGGGCACCTACAACTACCTCTTCTCTATAGATGGTCAGCCACCCTATCATGTTGATGGTCATTTGAACAACGCAGAGTCTGTGATGGGGGAGTTTGCTATGGGATTTAGACCAGTGCGGGGTCTCTATGTTCCCAATTCTTTTATATCTGCTCACTTAAGCCGCCAAATGGAGGCTCTTTCAATGGTCATGAAGGTTTTCCCGCCGGGTCTGATATTTCCCAAAATAGGAATTCTCCCAATCTGTATGAAAGATTTCCTCTAGGACCCCATGTATCCCAAAATAGGACTTTACTAAGGGGTGCAAGGGGTACCGACTTGGAAGTTGACTCTAAGTAAATTTACAAAATGTATAACTGATTCACTACCTCAATCAACGGGGGCTAAAAACTCTCTGGAAATCTTGCAACTTACTAGTCTTTGGGGACAGGAAATGTCTATTTGTCTTAATCGCGGAAATATACTAAAAATTTTCCATCAACTTCCTTGTCTTTCACTCATTTCAAGCTACGATATGGAAAGGATTTTCTTTCCTCCTAAAGGACACGTAGATATGAGTAATATTGTTCTGAAATCAAGAGTAGTATTAGAACTAATAATGGGCCAAAAGGAAGGTCTAATGCAGCTTGGCTTTGAAGTAAATTTGTTACAATACAATCAGCCTCCCAGTAAATATGGAGGGTGTGAAGAGTATAGGGGAAACCTTACAATGGTGTATCACCCGGAAAGAGCTCCACAGCCCCAACAGAGGCAATTTGCGCCCAGATTCAATGGTAATGCCAGAAACTGGTCTCAGGTTACCTCAGGTCTGTGGAAATGAGCATTCTCCAAAGTGCCGTGTTATACCCATTAAAGTCATGGTCCCCAACAAATTTACTCTTCTTTCCTGGAATTCCAGGGGAAATCTATATCTCTTCACGAATACTGATACAGTACTTATGATCAGTGACTCAGAATGTTTTTTTCTACAGGAAACCTGGTTGCTCTCACCACCCGCTGTTGATGGATTTGATATCTATTCTCAAAATGCTAAATCTAGTTTGGGAGGGAGGGCCTCTGGGGGCCTTCTTATTGTAATTAGATCTTCTCTTGGCTTTAGGAATGAAGTCCTCGTGGACACGCCATTTGGGATTTTGGCTTTGGAGGTCACTTCTGTAGATCGATTGGTTAACCTTCTTCCGATCAATGTATATTGGCACAAGGGCATTGCTGCCCTTGAGCCTTTTCTGGAAAGTCTAACTGATATGGTACTTGCATGGAGATTTTTACATCCCAGGGGGGAATTGATCCTGGCTGGTGACCTTATCTCCGACTGTTCTATTTCATCGGAGGCCAACTATGACGACCTGGGATTGGTTTTGGAGGATGACAATCGGCGAGGTCAGAAATATGTTTGGGGTAGACTTTGGAATCTTGCTTTTGATTTGGTTAGCCTAACATGTCTTAACAGCTCTTCTGGTGCAATTTTCCCACTTTGCCCTACATGGCATAGAGGTTTGTCAACATCTACTATAGACTATGTCTTTGTAGATCACTCTCTGTCTTCCCTTTCGTCTGAGGTTGAGGTCTCCTTCAACCCATGGAGTAACCATGGGTCACTGCTGGTCACATTCTTTTCCCCCTTTTCCCACAAAGTTTTTTCCCGCTGGGGGACCACGACATCTCAATACTGTGGGACAAGGGACCAGGGTACGTTGGTCACCTGCTAATATTAATCTCCTTAATTGCAAACGTATTTCTTCATTTAACCATACTTCCTTTTCCTGGAAACAAGCAATATTTAACACCTCATACTTTGATAGCTTTCTTAATGCTCTCCACAGCAGTATTTCTGATCTACTTAGGAAGGGTATCCCTAAAAAATCCCATGCTCATAGGTTTGATCAGGAGTTGGCCAATGAAAAGGCCAAAACTCAGAAACGTATCAGAGAGGTCCAAGTGCTTGATACTGACTGGGATAACAAAAAAACAAAAATCAAAGCCATCCGTCAAAAATATAAAAAATGACTGCAAATCGAGAAAACCAAGTCTGCTACAAAATGACGCAGATCTTATGCTAAGAGTCCTGGTCAAACAAGATTTTAGGGCATTTTGGGCTATTTTTTCTAGACAAGAATACAATGCGGTGGTCGACCAGTTGAATGTTATCCCAGAGGTTCAATGGGCAGACCACTACACCAAACTTTTTGGTACAGGGTGTCAAGAATGGCAGCCTGTCAAGAGTGGCACAGGGTATCCAGGTAGGTTTTGGGTGGCTGTGCTGAAGTAAGGTAGCAGATAAGCACACACAGCAGGAGGTTCAACAAGAAAGAAGAGTAGGAAACTGTAGCTGTGAGCCAAAAGGGGCAAAAGATACAAAGGTACAAACAAACTGGATTCCCTCTTGGGTGTATGCTGAAATGGGAAAGAGTGTTCCACAAACCTTAGGAAACTCCAGCCTTCTGCACAGATTGCTATAACAGAGGCCCACGCTGTATGCTCATGGCTGGGAACAACAGCAGTGGGTGTCTGTAACACTGAAAACGCGACAAGGGAAGGGGCAGAGGTTGCCTGCCGGAAAACAACAGGCAAGCTTTGTACAAAGGGATTACATAAGACACATGAGAAGACAAGAACAGATATATTCAGCAAAAAGGAAGTCAATGAGCAATCTAGCAGAAGGAAATGAAGGAAAGGCAGTTAGACTGAAGTAGAAGGTGGAGTACAGAGGACTCAAGGAAGAGAACAAGGGAGCAGCAGTCAGGAAAACAGAAGGGCTGCAAAGTAGGAAGCAAGTCTGCAGTCAAGAGTGGCACTAGGTGCAGGCAAACTGTAGTGGACTGCGGAGGACTGTAGTAGGCTGCAAGGCAGTCCAGAAGAACAGGACAGAGAGAGATTAGTAGTAGGCGACAGACAGAGAGTCCAAAAGAATAGGGCCGCAAGGTAGGGAGCCCAGAGGAGCAGGGCCGTAGGCAGCTAAGTGTAAAACAGGCTGTAAGGCAGAGGAGTGTAGCAAGCCGCAAGGCAGGGAGCCCAGAGGACAAGGGCTGGAGGCAGCGGAGGGAGACAGGTTGGAAGGAAGGAGCCCAGAGGACACGGGCTGTAGGCAGCGGAGGGAGACAGGTTGCAAGGAAGGAGCCCAGAGGACACGGGCTGTAGGCAGCGGAGGGAGACAGGCTGCAAGGAAGGAGCCCAGAGGACACGGGCTGTAGGTAGCGAAGAGGTGCAGGCTGCAAGGAAGGAGCCCAGAGGACAAGGGCTTGGAGACAGCAGAGGGTTGCAAGCTGCAAGGTAGGGAGCCCAGAGGACAAGGGCTGTAGGCATCAGAGGGAGACAGGCTGCAAGGAAGGAGCCCAGAGGACACGGGCTGAAGGCAGCGGAGGGAGCAGGCTGCAAGGAAGGAACCCAGAGGGCAAGGGCTGTAGGCAGCGAAGAGGTGCAGGCTGCAAGGTAGGGAACCCAGAGGACAAGGGCTTGTAGACAGCAGAGGGTTGCAAGCTGCAAGGTAGGGAGCCCAGAGGACAAGGGCTGTAGGCAGCCGGAGTGAGGCAGGCTGTACGCAGGGAGCCCAGAGGACAAGGACTGTAGGCAGCCGGAGTGAGGCAGGCTGCAAGGCAAGGAGCCCAGAAGAGCAGGGCAGCAAGGAGTGAGCCCAGAGGAGCAGGGCCACTGACTGTAGAGGGCTGCAGAGGACTGTAGTAGGCTGCAAGGCATGGAAGCCCAGAGGACAAGGGCTGTAGGTAGAAGGCAGCGGAGCGAGATCGGCTGCAAGGCAGGGAGCCCAGAAAGGGCACTGGATCAAAACAGGATAATGCAGCAACAGGAACAGCATACAGAGTAGAGGGTCAAGGCAACAGGAGCGGGGAGATCTCAAGATACAAGACACTTTGCTCCTGCAGGCAGCTGCTTATATACAGCCCTGCCCTGTTCTGAGGCAGGCTAATTGACAGCGCCTGGAGCAGCACACCTGAAGACAATCTGCCCCCTCCCTCTCTGGTCCTGAGCAGGCGGAAGCAGCAGTGGCAGCTAGGGCTTCTGGGGATTGTGGTCCCAATAACGATGACTTAGAATAGCCAGGAATTGAGGACAGTAGCCAAGTGCATTGTGGTAAATGTAGTTAATTGAATAAAATAAGAAAGAACCAAAGTTGAGCAAATGGAAATAAAAGACCAAGGCGTAAATAGGAGTTGATCAAAGAGTATTAGAAGGATCAATGAGTACCAAGTAGTCCATGATGGTTGTCAATGCGTGCGCCAGCGGTGCGGGCATGACAGTATGCCCCTCTTCATGCCCCTCTCCAGGCCCCCTGAAGACTGACCAACAAGAAGATCACGTCCAAGGCCTTTCACACCACGAGAGAGTCTTATACCAAAAAGGCACACCATGAAGCACCAAAAACTGTTTAATGCTGCAAGGTGAGAGTCTTGAAGGGAGGAGACATTACCAATGTTTTGAACCTTTGAGGTAGAATTCAGAAAAGACAACTTCTTAGGGACCCAAAACCCAACATTGCGTCCATGAACTGAGGAACCGTGGAGATGTGCTGCAGGCTCCATGGCATATATTGCTTTGAAAGAAGTGGTCTTCCTTAGGACTGGCAACAATACAGCACTAAAAAGTGGAACCAGAGATTCAGCTGAATTGGTTGCTCTAGGACGGTCGTCCAAAAAGTCAGAAGCAGCAATGGCAACATGAAGATTTGCGACAGAGACTTCAGGAGTAACAAATGTTGCAGGAACTCCATAAGTTGCAGAGAGATCAGGAATGGCAGAAGGAAGTTCAGATGATGTAACAGCTGGAAGTATAGGTGTCACAGGAGCACCAGCGGACAGGGACGCAACTGAGACTGATGGCGTTGCGACTAGTAGTTTAGGTGCAGCAGTGGCACCAACAGGATCTACCGGAGCTGTAGCCTTAATAGGAGAACTTTTAACTGGCTTTGCAACAGGTACTGTCCTTGCAGGCAGAGAGGAAGGGGGTGCTTCGACTGCAGTAGGAGTGATTTGAGATGCGGCATCAGTAGCAGATTCAGGAGTACTAGCAGGGGGAGCAGCAGAGATTGGGCTTGCAGATTTTGTAACAAGTAGCATGGTGGATGTAGGACCAGGAAAGGGTAAGCTTTCCGAAGGCTAGCCTGCAAAGTCTTGTGTGCCCAAGTTGATACATGGATCTGGGGTATTGACAGTAGGCAAAGTTGGATTCCAGACAGGTACTGGGTATGTTTCAGGATCTGACTCATGGTCAGGAGTACCAATGTTCATAGAAGCAGAGTACATCTCAGATCTGGTCACTTCAGTAGAGGCTGTAAGTGGGAGTAAATGACCGACATCAAGGGCAAGAATGGAACAATCCTTTGACTCAGTGGAATCTCCAGTCAGATGATTATACTTGATCTTTGGTGTAATGGCCGGGTGAGCGATCTGGCCCACTGGAGGAGTCCATTCTTCACTATCTGAATGACAGCCTGTGTTACTGTGGCTAGTAAGTGATTGAGCGGTGTCAAGCTTTAACTGGTATGTATATGCCAAGTTCAGGTCTTCCAACTGCTCTGTATAAGTCTGTATCCTCTTCTGTGTTACCAGTACGGGCCTTAATCTGTTAAACTCTAAAGACAGAATGTCGGGTGTTGGACATAGTGTCAGATGGTCTGGTAAATTGTGTCCCTTTGCTAGATTCTTATAATGCAGATAGACAAATTCATCATAGAGGTCTTGGGTTTGTCTTTTAAGGCGCAAGAGCTGTTCTTGAAACTGGTATGTTCCATTAGCCAGTTCTACAACTTCGGAATCTGGTGTAGCAGAAAAGCCAGGTGTTACAATCTGAAGACTGACCTTAGAGTTATCGTGGTTAGTAGTTACAGGGGAAGCATTAAGACAACCGATGGTCAGTATTGGTCCTTTGTACCCAGGACCAGCTGCCCTAACTTCAGGAAACTGAATGTCTTGTCCTGTTAAATGAGTGGTATCGGTAGTCTGGGGAGGTTGTGTAGCTTGCCAAGCTGATCTTGAGGATGTCACTTTGGCAATAACGTACTCTGGTTGAGAGTTTGCCACAATGAGTGCACATCTTTGGTTGAAGCAGTGTCAAAAGTAATGCCAGAAAGCGCATGAGTGTTATCCACTGGTTGGGCTAACAAAATCTGCAAGAATTCATTATCTTGCTGTAGTTCTTCTACAGATAGAGACTGTGAATCATAGTTGCAAATGTCATAGTAGTTATACATAGAAGGGTCATAGAGCCATTGAGTGTAGTACTGTGCTTGTAAACCTTTGTTTACTAGGGCGAGTCTGTCTTTTAAACTAGGGTTTTTGTTTGCTGTCCTTAGGAAAACTTAAGATTTTTGTAGAGGTTTCTTGAACTGAAAAGAAAGCATCTTTGGTCTGTGTGTGCCTTTCCTGCCTATGGAACAAGAATCTTTTTGGTCTTGCATTCTGTCAAGAATGGCACCCTGTCAAGAGTGGCACAGGGTATCCAGGTAGGTTTTGGGTGGCTGTGCTGAAGTAAGGTAGCAGATAAGCACACACAGCAGGAAGTTCAACAAGAAAGAAGAGTAGGAAACTGTAGCTGTGAGCCAAAAGGGGCAAAAGATACAAAGGTACAAACAAACTGGATTCCCTCTTGGGGTGTATGCTGAAATGGGAAAGAGTGTTCCACAAACCTTAGGAAACTCCAGCCTTCTGCACAGATTGCTATAACAGAGGCCCACGCTGTATGCTCATGGCTGGGAACAACAGCAGTGGGTGTCTGTAACACTGAAAACGCGACAAGGGAAGGGGCAGAGGTTGCCTGCCGGAAACCAACAGGCAAGCTTTGTACAAAGGGATTACATAAGACACATGAGAAGACAAGAACAGATACATTCAGCGAAAAGGAAGTCAATGAGCAATCTAGCAGAAGGAAATGAAGGAAAGGCAGTTAAACTGAAGTAGAAGGTGGAGTACAGAGGACTCAAGGAAGAGAACAAGGGAGCAGCAGTCAGGAAAACAGAAGGGCTGCAAAGTAGGAAGCAGGTCTGCAGTCAAGAGTGGCACTAGGTGCAGGCAAACTGTAGTGGACTGCAGAGGACTGTAGTAGGCTGCAAGGCAGGGAGTCCAGAAGAACAGGACAGAGAGAGATTAGTAGTAGGCGACAGACAGAGAGCCCAAAAGAATAGGGCCACAAGGTAGGGAGCCCAGAGGAGCAGAGCCGTAGGCAGATAAGTGTAAAACAGGCTGTAAGGCAGAGGAGTGTAGCAAGCCGCAAGGCAGGGAGCCCAGAGGACAAGGGCTGTAGGCAGCGGAGGGAGACAGGTTGCAAGGAAGGAGCCCAGAGGACACGTGCTGTAGGCAGCAAAGAGGTGCAGGCTGCAAGGAAGGAGCCCAGAGGCCAAGGGCTTGGAGACAGCAGAGGGTTGCAAGCTGCAAGGTAGGGAGCCCAGAGGACAAGGGCTGTAGGCAGCGGAGGGAGACAGGCTGCAAGGAAGGAGCCCAGAGGACACGGGCTGAAGGCAGCGGAGGGAGCAGGCTGCAAGGAAGGAGCCCAGAGGACAAGGGGTTGGAGACAGCAGAGGGTTGCAAGCTGCAAGGGAGGGAGCCCAGAGGACAAGGGCTGTAGGCAGCCGGAGTGAGGCAGGCTGTAGGCAGGGAGCCCAGAGGACAAGGACTGTAGGCAGCCGGAGTGAGGCAGGCTGCGGGGCTGGGTGCCCAGAGGACAAGGACTGTAGGCAGCCGGAGTGAGGCAGGCTGCAAGGCAAGGAGCCCAGAAGAGCAGGGCAGCAAGGAGTGAGCCCAGAGGAGCAGGGCCGCTGACTGTAGAGGGCTGCAGAGGACTGTAGTAGGCTGCAAGGCAGGAAGCCCAGAGGACAAGGGCTGTAGGTAGAAGGCAGCGGAGCGAGATCTGCTGCAAGGCAGGGACTCCTGAAAGGGCACTGGATCAAAACAGGATAATGCAGCAACAGGAACAGCATACAAAGTAGAGGGTCAAGGCAAACGGGAGCGGGGAGATCTCAAGATGCAAGACACTGTGCTCCTGCAGGCAGCTGCTTATATACAGCCCTGCCCTGTTCTGAGGCAGGCTAATTGACAGCACCTGGAGCAGCACACCTGAAGACAATCTGCCTCCTCCCTCTCTGGTCCTGAGCAGGTGGAAGCAGCACTGGCCGCTAGGGCTTCTGGGGATTGTGGTCCCAATAATGATGAATGGGAATAGCCAGGAATTGAGGACTGTAGCCAGGTGCATTATGGTAAATGTTGTTAATTGAATAAAATAAGTAAGAACCAAAGTTGAGCAAATGGAAATAAAAGACCAAGGCATGAATAGGAGTTGTTCAAAGAGTATTAGAAGGATCAATGAGTACCAAGTAGTCCATGATGGTTGCCAATGCGTGCGCCAGCGGCGTGGGCATGACACAGGGGGAGAGGGGCTAGAACTTTGTATAATGGGGGAGAATGCTCTAAATGATACTTGGAAGCCCGTCATTGACTATGAGACAATATTTGGCTTTATTTCCAAAGCCAAGAAATCAAGGTCCCCCGGCACCTAATGGCTCAACAAATAATACATTGAAAGCGGAAACAGAAATTTGGGCTAAACTTTTGTGTCTGCTATTCCAAGATGTAGTTAATACCGGTAATGTCCCAACCAGTTGGCAGACCGCCCACATTGTTCCCATCTTTAAGAGAGGCCAACGAACTCTGGTCAAGAATCATAGACCAATCTCTCTCATTGATGCAGATTGTAAGCTTTTTGCTTCCATGCTTCTCTCCCACCTTAATGTTTGGATTAAGGAAAATCATATCCTCCTGAAGCAACTAACAGGCTTCAGGGTCGGCCATTCAACTAATCTTAACGCCATTATTTAACTGCTCTACAAAGTACAACATTGGGAAAATATAGTGGTTCTCTTTATGTTGCCTCAATCGATCTGTCGAATGCATTTGACCTGGTAATTAGGTCGAGACATTGGGAAAAATTATCAAAGTGGGGGATCCTGGCAGGTCTTCTCAATTTAATCATGGCAATGTATGAGAACTCGGGGGTCCATATTAGAATCGATCTTGAAGGAATGCTCTCTAGAAGGATAAGGACTCGTATTGGGGTCAGACAGGGCTGTTGTCACGCTCACCTGATTCCCACGGAGGCGCAGGTCTGGCTTCGAGTGCTGATGCTTCTTCAATGGTGAAGCGCAGGACTCTGAAGATGGACAGGAAGGGCCCCTCTACTCTGGCTTTTCTGGCTCGCAGGAATATTGCCCTGTGCGTGAAAAGGGAGTATTACCTACGGACGGAATAATGCTCAAGCCTCCCACTCCCTTCCAACCCTCCACGATACCCTTCCACGATTCCCCGTGAAGTCTCACCTTAGGGTCTGGAAGGATGAGTTCTCCATCCTGCTTCTGATGCAGGGGCGCGTTGAAACCCAGTTACTTCACTGGATTGAGGTTTGATGGGAGTTCAAAATAAGCTTGACTATTCAGGTGAGGCGCTGTAAGAGTTCTGTTGCAAGTTCAAAAGTTCAAGCTTAATAATAATGTTCATTGTCTTATTGCAGCAAGCGCTAATGCTTATGTCTTTTTCCCATTAGGGGCCGGGGTTCGGAATGCCGGAGATATGGCGCCGACCCGAAGTGAAACGTGCAGTTCGAGTAAATGACAGGTAAATTCTGGATGAGCGTTCAGGTAATGTCTTTGCATTCGCTCATTCAATGTCTTTGTCTTTTTTCCCCATAGGGGCCGGGGTCCGGAATGCCAGGAAGCGGCAGGACCCGGAATGAAATGGGAATGACCCAACAGGTAAGTCTTAGAAGGAAACTGAGCTTTTCCTATTTCCCTTCCTTCTCTCACCTTGTTTTCTTGTCTTTTTCTCTCTAGGCTCTGGGAAGTGGGTGCGGATCTGGATGATCGCTGCTGAAGATGGAGGCGCCCAGGAAAGGTGAGTGAAATGCAGCGCTGCAGCGATCGAAGCGAAATGCTTTTAAAATGATGTCTTCCCTTTCAGGATCGTCGGTGTGATGTCTCCGGGATGCAGCTTTAGCAGGTAAGGTCTTCTTTCTCTCCCAATTCTCTCTTATCTCCCTTTGCAGGTGACCCAGGATGCTGACAGGCGTGGCTGAAGTCCAGATGCAGGAGTTGACACGGTGAGCGTCCAGCTGCGAGGAGCAGAACAACGCGAAGCGTGAGTTGCTGAACGGGCGTGGTTTAAATAGCTTTGGAAGAAGTTCCAGGTATGTATCCTTCCACCGAGATGGTATGTATCCTTCCCCGACCACACCCAGGTGGAAAGTAGTCCCACAGGTAAAGTAGTTCCATTCAGGCCTCAAGAGGGCCTGGATGTAACAGCATGGTCTGCATCAGGTAAGTGCACATTAAAACACTTGAACACATGTCTAGCTTTATGAGCCTGGCGCCTAAGGCGCCAGGACAGGGGTCCAACATGAGCCTGGCGCCTAAGGCGCCAGGACTGTGTCCAAAGGGCCCCAGCTTGGGCCCGCTGGCACTTCCCTGGGGGGAATGATGCCTGCCTCTGGGGTTGCTGGGTCGGACCTGGCTCCTTGGAGGTAGGCATCATGACAGCTGTTCCTTAGCTGCATGCCTTTTTATCCTCTATTTGGCAGATGTAGGGGAATTTCATGGAAACACGGGCATGGTGAATGCAAAATTGGGGGATCTCAGGCTCTCTTGGTTGGCATATGCTGACGATTTTCTTCTCTTTGATCAGACCAAAGTCGGCTTGCAAAGGCTTATATGCAAGTTTGAAGAATATGCCTCACTTAACGGGTTAAAAATCAACCCGAGTAAAACCCGTACAATGGTATCTTCTAGGGGGAAAAAAGGGAAAAAACAAGTGTGGAAAATTGGTGGTGAAAACATCATCAGAGCACATACAATCATCTATTTGGGATTCCTTATTCTGGCACAACCATCGGTCGTTGAATTAAGACGTTCCCTTAGACATAAAATACTTCCGCTTATTTCACAATCTATTAAGTTAGATAATAAATATGGTATGTTCTCCTTTAAACCCATTGTAGATTTCTTCAAGGGAAAGGTGATTCCAAAACTAATATACGAAATGGAACTGCACTATCTAGTTCTCTTGAACTTTTGGGACACCCTTGAGGGTATCTATTGGAGAAATGTCATGAAACTGCCCAATTGTGTTCCAATAGCAGCCATAAGGTATGAACTGGGTTTAGTTTCTTTGCGAGCCAGAATACTTTGGAGAGCTATTGCCCTTTTTCTGCCCTGCACTCTCCTAAACAGGACACGCTCTATGTTGATGTGGGTAACACGCTCTTCTCGCAGGGATCTCCAGACCGAAACCTATATCTTTCAAAATTTAGTTAAAGAGTGTCTTTTCAGTTGTGATTGGAGTAATACGCTGGAATAATTGCATGCTTATTCATCTCTCTGTGATTTACAATTTGATCATAAGAAGAGAGGCTGCTTGTCTTTTATTTTGACTCAATTTCCTAACCGCCACTATCGTTCACTTCTCCTGAAACTTAGATGGAATCTTCTACCTACTAAGGAAGTTCTTCATAGAAGGAAGGAGATTAGTGATTTGGACCTTTCATGTCGTTTCTGCCACACTCCTGGTGTTATTGAATCTGCACGCCATTTCTTTCTAGACTGTGTTGCTTTGAAAGGTCCTAGGGACATCTCTTTAGGCAGATTCAACACTCTGGGACTTTTGGGGACAGAAAACTTTATTTGGTTTCAATGTCTTTCCATCTCTAAAACCATAGATGGACTTGCTGTGGCTGGTTTTATTAAATCATTAGATTTGTATGCCCCTTCGCTTTGATCAATTTATATGATGAATTTTGACTTCCTATATCATTGACTATACCGTGTATGTATATAAAATTTTAAAATTCTATTGATATTTTGTCAAAATGTGTTAAAATTTGTTTATACGCAGACAGAAGCTCTTTTTGAATTTTAAAATATTGTATCCAATTTTAACTAAGCACTTAATTTTAAATTGATTTGTTTTATGCTTCCCATTCTTAGAAAAAGGATATTGGGTTCTTTATGTATCTTTTAATGTATCTTTAATGGCATTTATTTGTAATATATGTTCCTTTTCATACTCTTTGTTTTATATTGATACTTCTTTTTCCTATTCAATGTATCTGTAGAAGTTTATTTTGTAAACCATATAGAATAAAATATATATATATATATTTTCTCTAGGAACTAGGATTGTAATTGACTGCCTACTGTCAGGTGGACAGAATATGCCTACCTCTAAAACATGTAATCTTCAGAAACATTAGATACACAGTTTCTTATTGGTTTTCAAACTATATGGTCCTTCATTATGTGGACTACTATAATTGGTTGGCATGCTTGTGCCAGGTCTGGAACATTCGTTTCACTTAGCAGCACGTAAGCCCATACCGAGGTGCATGGAGATGGGGAATGACACTACCTCCCCACCCAATTAGTCCAGCATCACCCATCGCCCATGCCTTCTGCCATAAAGATTGTCTTTGAACTTGGCCTTGGAAAGTGTCCTTGTCTTTTAGAATACATAGGAGTGACAGCACTCATTATCGTCTTCTGTGACTCCAAGTTGGAACTCTATGTTTTTCTTTGGTTCACATGACAGGAGACCACAATTGGGTCAATTTTGTAGCTTTTAAATGTTTTAAATTAATTAAACTTGGACCTGTTGGTGTTCTTTCTATGCACCTTAACAAGGGATGATTTGTCCTTTGCACGTTCGCTCCTTTCCGGAATAGATAGCTGACCTTGGCTGCTTCAGTCTTGACTCCAGACCAGACAATCATTTTGCAGCTCCACAATTTCACTTATTCTTGCTGTCACACAGCTTTCCCTTCCTGCTTCATGTGTCCTGGCTTACTAGATTCATGATACCTATGTCCATTTTCCATACAAAGGTGGCTTCGCCTGCATTCTAATAACGACATATAGACAGCTTCTATGATGACTTGGTCCACCCTGCGTTTCAGCGTCTGTTCATTTATTGAATGGTTGATTTTCAGCAGCACTTTATGCACCTGTAATCTTCCTTCTTTTTATTTGAGAGTTCACTCGATTCTTTACTTTGTCATTAGTTTCTTTAGGATCCATACATTCTCTTCAGTCAGTATCCCAAGATTTTGTGCATACTTTTTGTGACATCACTGGCTTCTTTTCTGTGCTCCTTCTCATATTCCTTTGGGGAGTTCCTTCCTTAAGTTATCATCCCTTTGGGGATACATTCGGTAAGGTTGTCTCAATGGGTATCCTCTTTCGAACACACGATGCAGTATTGACACAACTGCTGGTGTCAAACACAGCACAATCTCAGGTCTACAAAATATGGGAGTTAGTGGGGCAGCGTTTCCTGCAGAGGCATGCAGCTGCTCCTCTACACACTGTTCACTTCCGGGCAGAGTTAGAAAGTGAAAAAAGGAGGACCAAGAGACAATGTCAATAAGTGAGGGCTTCGGAGGAGTGGTAAATCAAGAAAGATATACATATAGAGGGTTTGATGGTGTGGGGAAAAAGAGAAGAGAAGAGGGAGTAATGAATAGTTTTTGCGTTTTGGGCTGGGAGTTGGAGGTGTATCCAGAGGTAGCCTTACAAAATGAGCGACAGAAGTATTCATCCAAGCGGGGTGAGCCTGACACTGCCATGTACAGGTCTGGCAGAATGACTTCTCTACTGAAAGGAAACATCAACTCAAATACTTTGTATCCTTACACAAATATGAAAGTCCACAGTATGTAAGAATGCTTTGGCTAACCATGGTGGGTTTGCCAACCTTTCAGCCGAAACTAAAATTGGCACTGCCAGCAGGGGAGAGAATACCTGTTTTTGTTACGCAGGGGAAGGACTATAGCAGGATAATGCTTTTCATTTGGGATATTTTGGCAAGTCAATACCCGTGTGCTTTTCTCTGCTACATGGCTTTTCTGGATATCACTTCCTTCCCATGTTTAGTTGTCCCGGGGTTATTGAAAGGGCTCCAGTTTCCTTCTATAAATGGACAGCATAAGCCTCTCCTTTTGAAAGGAATTTAAATATTGAGTGTAAGGAAGGGGGTTGGTTGTTACCACTATGTAGTGCTCGAGATGACCATGTTGATTAGCTCAATCATCACTTGTCAAAAGGTCTTAATGTGATTGGCCTTTCTGGGTAGCACTTTTTCAGTAACTCTCTTTCCAACATGTCCCTCATATCATCCAATAACCAACCTTGTGGTCACCGTTCCATGCGTTTTATCTAGCTTTGCTCTTTACAAAACCCCAACACATATACATACTTTCTGAGCATACTGTTACGCCCTGTGCATGCTGGGTGGGTTCATTTTATGCTTGGCAACGACATATGGGCATCTTTACCGTTTAAGCCTTGACTGAACTGCTGTGGTTTGTGATCTGATTGACGCGCTTGTGTAATTATGTCTGAGTGTCTGAGTGTACATCTGTTGCTCAGATTGAGGTGTGAGCATAAGTATTTGCCTGTAGCACTGAACGGTAGTAAATAGAGCAGACTAATTGCGAGGTGTGTCCTGCGAATGGTGTATGAAAACTTAGTTATTACATGTATCTTGGCATTTAAAGGTGTGGGTGAGTTATAATGTGTATTTGTTGTTTTTTTCTCAAGCAGTGGCGAATCACATGTTCTATTTCATGCACAGATTTTAGATTTGTTGTGATCTGAAGTTTTAACTGTATGTCATGACGTTATAGTTTTGCCACAAGTGGCTTTTCAACCACCGCAAATGAATTGTGCATTCATGTAATGACAAAAAGTAGAGTTGTGATTTGTATTCTGCTTGACCACTGACACTGAATGCATAGCCTTTTAGATGTTTTCTTTCTCACAGGTGTAAGCGATGCAGTAGCGGTACAATGCCAACAAAATCCATAATTCTGCATTATCAAGCTAGTCTGAGAGCAATGACACTTTTTTGCACTTAAAGATGAGCATTTGTTAGACCCAAGTGGATCTTCCCAGGATTCAGGCAAGATCGTGGGAAACCTGTGTGATTTGGGCACTCGTGTGAGAATTCTGGTGAGTACTTAGGTGGAATGCTAGTTTGGCTGTCTATAAAGGAACATGCAACCTCCTGTTTCCTTTGTGGGTCGAGGTTGGCTGTAGTAAGGAGAGGCAGGGCTGCTCTACAGGGGCAGTTGTTTTAGGCAGTGATGTGATGTCTTGCCAGGGAGCAGGGTTGTGGGTGTGCGTGTGTGTGCTGAAAACTTATTTTTTCTTACTTTGTGAAGCCATTTTGTTTTTTTAGGCCCGTTTGTTTTGGAAACCATTTTGTGTTAGGACCACCTATTTTGTTATTTTGCTAGGGACATTATTTGATAAGGAAACCATTCTGTGTTATTTAGTTGAAGAAAATGGCAGGGTGGGAAATAGAAGACTCTGTGCTGTCTATCAGAGAATATATCAATCTTGATGTGGGACTCAGGTGGATGTATAACTGTTGCTTTTATAGCTCGAATATGACTGGGTGAGGCCCAATTATTTATATATTTGTTATGGTGATGACAATTAACCATCTGCATCCACACACAGATCATGTGCACAGATGTTGGTGCTACTGGAGGTAATGATGATGGAACTGTTGATGGCCATGATGTTGATGATGGGGCTTGGACTACTGAAAATCACAATGATGTTGCTGTTGCTGATGATGATGAGGATGTGGGACAAGAGAACAAGGAAAGGACATATAGGGACATGCACTTTAGAGGGTGGTGGAAGAGGAAAATTTATGAACAGTATTCCCATCGTCATCATCAGAAAGATTGCCAAGAGATGGTCAAAAATAAGAGCAGCTGTTCATGCATTGTTAACATGCTGTTGCTGTGTTTGTACCTGTGAATGTATCCTCCAGCAATATTATAATATAACCTGTTGGTGTTTTGCTATGTGTCCCACCACATAAAGATACTCAGCCCAGACTTGAGAGTGTGATTCTCAAGAAACTCCTCTCCACAGTCAGACGCATATTTCAAATGACGGACATGCAACGTGTGTGTGTTTCCATGCCACATTTCCTGTGAAAGGGCATACACATGTGTATATGTGCCCAATTACCTGTGGCAGTGCAGCAAAAAGTCGGTATGTGGCATCTATTGATGGAAGTGTGGCAATATGGGTGTGCCTCCTTGCCTACCAGAGTGGGAAAAAAATAGTTTGCTCCCTTACCTCTAGGACTGCAGTGCAGAAAAATGTGTGCATGTACCTTCACCCCCGTGGGAGAGCCGAACAAATTACATGTGTGCCTCTACTGTGTGGGATTGTGTTATAATTGTGTGTGCATCATTGACCTGTGCAGCAGTGTGGCAACATTTGTGTGTGCATCCACTTCCCGCTCAGACTGCAGCAAACATTAGGTGTACACTCCATTCCCTGTGGGAGTGTAACCCCTTACCTGCAGTCATGCATGTAAAATTGTGTGTCACTTCTCTGTTGGATTGTGGCAAAACATATGTGTGCGACATGTGCGTCAGCTACTACACTTAACTCTGTCATGCATGACCATGCATTCAATAAACCAGTATGCCCCAGACATTTTCCCAACCACAAAATATCCTGTTAAATCTGACTAAGAAATTCAAGTGCTTAGGTGTGTAAGTCACTACACTCAGCCACGTTGTGTGTCAGCATGTGTTCAATCAACAAACGTGACCTGAAGATGTTTGCCCTTCCCTCCAATTGTGTTCATAAATTTGACAAGATATTCAAGTGTTCCTGGGGGTCAGTTACCACACTCAACCAACTCATGTGTGAGGAGGGTACGTTTCGCTGAGTTGGCATGCCCCAAAGATGACTTCACTAAATTTTTACTGATAAATTAATTGAGAAATTCAAGACCTCGTGTATGTTAGCTACTGCCCACCAGCAAGTCAGACTTCAGCATGCGTTAAATCAACCAGCATATCCCAAAAACATGTTCTACTCTCTCAAATCATGGTAATACATTTGACAAGGAATTCAAGTGCTTGTGTGTTTCACTTACTATGCTCAAACAAATCATTCATGAGTGCACTTTCGTTCAACCAGCCTTCACTCAAAGATGTTTACCCTTCCCTAAAAGTGTAATAATACATTTTTTGTATCATTTATTTTGATTTGAATGTTGCATATTAATAACATTGAATTTTGGAATTAGATGTAGCTTTATGTTATAATAAAAAGTTAATATTTAAGAGCAAGTAACCAATTTGACATATACCATCACTTAGAGAAAAAAGAAAGGAAGGAGAAATTAGAAGGAAACCACAAATTGTGATAGAAAGTTCCCTTCCCAAAATATGTTTAAAATATAAGACCAGTCCACATCCATATATTCAAAACATCGATTAGACAAAACACTAATACATTCACTGTGGGATGTATTGACCCGCTAGGCTCTGCCCTGTGACATCACTGTGTGCTGGTGGCACCGGAACCAACAAATTGGCCGCAAAGAGCCCTGTGCGCGCTAAACCTCTGAAAATTGAACAGTGAAACCGGAAAGGTTGGCTGCCAATCTACTTTGCCTGTGTCAGTGGTTGAACAGGAGACCACACTGCTGAGACCTTCATTGGGCTACCCACAGAGTGAAAATGGAAACTACATGAAAGGCAGTGCTTCATTGCAAGGAAACCCAGAAGTGCTCTGAAATCTGTTTTTCCTTGGTTGCTGAGATTACAAAATAATGGTTCCAAGCATGGGTGTTACCCGTCACCTTATTTAAAGAATCCACATAAGAAAACAATGTCAGGAAAAGCAGATTCCATCATAAGAATATCCACATTAAAAAGTGTGCTTGTCTGTGAAAAATCTGTCAGAATATGGGCGCAGTACCGCCGGCCGCCTGCCTGACAGCTGTCAATTAAGTGCATTGGAAGTTTAAACTTGTGCCAGTAAAATCATATGGTTGAAATTAAGTGACTTGCTATCAAAAACAATATAGGTTGCAACTATTTAATCTCTATTGTTAAAAAGACAGGAATTAGAGATGAGTTTTAAATTAAACTGATACAAGCCAAAGAACTTCAAAGCAAATTCCACAGCGTGCCCCAAACAAAAGGCACCTTCCTTCTGCTCTCTGCCCCAGGAACTCCCATTCAGGTGTTAATGGAGAGGGGAGGAGATTTTGGCCTGTTGCACCAGAGAGAGACAAAGGACTTCCTGGATTGAAAAGAATATGCAGATGCAAGTGTCAACAGAAACTCCTGCCAGAGAAAAGAGACGGGGATTGCTATTGACCCACCAAAACTTTGGGGGCGGGACAGACAGTATTGTATATTCTGAAAACACAAGAAAGTATATTGTTGAAAAGGACTGACAAAGAACTGTGTGAAATTGTAAAAATTGTAATATGACAGTATTGTTAATATGAAAATTCTGGTCACGTTTTAAAAGTACTCAGAACTCTGTGCGATGTTCAGGGACATGACTACAGAATTTGTGGTTTTGTAGCAATTGTGGTGATGCCAGAAACATGAAACTTCATATGATTATGCCCAGATATCATGCGCACATATGTGTAAAATTGGGGATACATCTGACACTGGGTACCAGACCAAAAGTGCGAGAAATTGCCAAATCTAGACCCAAGCTCTCACCGTGATGGGGTACGGATGAATACTTGCTCCACCAAATCTGTGATATCAATATGCCATTGCTAGCAAGTTTGTAAAATTGTAAATATGTCTTGTATGAAAAATAGATTTCATGTGCAGAAACCAGGGGGAGGTGTTCCCTGGATCATAAAACACATCGTCATCCTGACACTCTGTTTCCTTCTCAAATGAGGGGAGAGGAAAGACTCTAACCAATAGAATATCTAGGAGTGTGCCTAGGATAGTTCAGCATACTCACCCCTTTAGGAAATATATAAATAGAGACAGCACCTAGAAAGACACACATTCACCCACCAAATGATTGCTGGTGGAGCACTTTACAAGAGAAATCCATATCCAAGACTCCAGACCCCAGAATTTTTAAAGCAGAAAGGCCCATTTCCAAAGCTGAACCCTTCTCAGCTTGGGCTTTTAAAATCCAGAAACCAGATTTTAAGCCATACCTCTGAGGGGAACAAAAGAACAGCCTGGCTGTGCTGTTGCTGCTTTCTTGCTAGGAATTCTTGCCAGAATCCAGAGTTCCAACCCAGTAGAGCAGAGCTGTGACCAGATAGCTGCGAACCAGAACCAACCCATCAGATCCAGTCCAATCCCACCTTGCAGTGTCCAGAGTGCCGTGCTGACTGCAGAACTAGAGTGCCTTGAGTCCAGTCCGGTGTGCTAGCTGAATTCATGTCCAGAAAGTCTCCCTGACCAGATCCCTGACAGGTCCATTCCAAACCCCGGTAGTGAGTATCCATAGCATAGGATTGTCGCTAGCAAATATATTATCCATAAGTAATCCTATCCAAACCCATTCTCTTATAGCCAGAACTGCATTGTAGAATCTTTTTGTCTTACCTGAACTCTTTCTCTTACCCTATAGTCCTTTGTAATAGTAGTGTTAAAATCATCTTTCCGCTAAAATATTTTCTGAAGAAAGACGACCGTCTCGGCAGGCTAAACCAACCAGTGATATCCTGGGCTGGTGGCTGCGCTGTCGTGTAGTTGGCTTCTTCATAGTCTCCCTAGTGTAAAGAAATCTTGTTTGTTAATGTTAAAAAGCGCATCTTTGTAATTGACTCTTTCTGAAAAAACAACCTTCACAAAAACCTTCATAACTTCTTCACCGTGTATGCTAGAAACCAAATTTAAGTGTCAAATTGTAAGGTAACATCCTCAGCTTTCCAACAAACCCCAAACCGCATTCCAATTTATAGTTATTCCGCAATCGCGCTAACCGCGCGTGGAAAAGTTTGCCGCAAATTTTTCATTTGGCTCAAATCTCTCAGATGTGAAATAGCTGTTCCTTACATCCGACCTCCGAATTAAGTGTTCAAACTGCTAGTTACTCAATAATCATTGCTAGTGTTTGTCTGATACTATACAAAGTGGCTCCCACTAGTATTGAATCAATTTTAGTGAATTAAATCAATTTTCAGTGTTTTCCCATTCATTCAATTCCACATTCAAAACCATCTTGAGCCGTTTGCAATCATTCCTGTTTTTCTCTGCGTTCGCTGGCCAGAAATCGGGATTGATATTATACTGTTGAATTCTGTGTTCCTGAAACCTGTTTTCTCTTTTCCATCTCTTTATATTGCATATTTGGGGGATTGAGGAGTGTGCAGGGGGAAAGAGTGATCACATCGCATTTTCATTGAACCCACACAAAATATTACTCTATGCTGCATTATTTTCCTATCATTGCTCCTTGAGATTAAAGTGATTTATTGTGACTTCACCCTATTGGTGATCATTGTATATCCATTCAATAGTGTGATATATATATATTGGGAAAATACCTAAAATAAATACTTTTAACTTTGCAAAACAGCCTGCTTCCTGGTTCAGTGTGACTGGGGGGGATTCAAAGAGAGGGGCGTGATATAAGGGTATATCATTCAGAAATAAAAGAACTTATTGACATAAATAAATAATTAAGGGTTTCAATTGTGCATCCCACGCTAGGCATTGACTTAAGCGAAGTGCCGGGTTTAAATCACTTACATCACACCATCAGACAATAAAGCATACATAGTCCTGTTTGGCATTGCCCTAGCCATACCCAATTTATGGAATAAAATACTAGCAGATAGGTTTTACAACATGTTCATAAAGAGGACTGCATGATTGCTGTACTCACCCATGCATCTCATTGAATGATGTGTCAATTGTCCGAGTAAGTGTGAGTGGGCACAGCTCGTGTTTATCAAACTGTTTTTAGACAATTTATGTGGTTCTAATTCAGTTATTTGGTCCTGTCGCCAGATCCTGCCCCATTTGCACCATGGGGTGATTTGTGATACTTGCCAAATGTTAGTCTGGGTTAGGTGTCCCAGACAACTGGAAGGAACTATGCGGGAATCCACTGGATTTTTATTTTTTTTATGTCAATCTTCGTTAGGTGCATATAAATGAAGATTGAGTTGGGTGCCCTGCTGGTGGAAACTCTTTTAAAAATAAGGTCTTGTTAGGATCAAGAGCCAAGCAAACCCACTTACTGCCATAAAGTAAGAGTAACAAAGGGCACCAGATGGAATACAAGACAAACTTGGGTCTCACCAAGTAAAGAACAAAGAAGCCTGGTAAAAAGTTAAGTCCCTGAAGATGGTCGAGGTTGACCAAAAAGCATTGGACACAATTTACCACAGGACTTCTTCTGAATAGTCTCTATAATAAAGACTACCTTTTGTGAAAATGTACAAACCTTTTGACTCATCATTTGCATACACCTAACGAAGATTGACATAAAGCAAAGTGAATATCGGGTGGATGCCCACATAGGTCCATCCAGTTGTCTGGGACTCCTAACCCAGACTAACATTTGGGAAGTCCCATTGAATGAGTCCCATATGTCCACCTAAACATCCCCTTTACCGTGTTTGTCATACATCACTTTCTCATATTCTTATATATGCCCTTTATATGTGGCTTTATTCTAGATTTTCAGACTTTCATAATCGTTTTTTAGCCACAACCAGAGCTTTATTATTTCTGTCTTGTTGACACTTGTTGTTTCTGGAACTAGTTGTATCCAGAAGAAGTATATTTAAAATAGGATGTCTATGAATACACATTTTCATCACTATATTCAGTGTATTTAGTACAGCCTCCCAGAATTCCATTACTCGTGTACAACTCCGGAGAATGTAACAAGGAGTCCCCTTCTCATTGCCACCCCCCTAGCAGTCATCTTTTTCAACTAGTCCCAATACAAGCATAATTCCAGCATCATACCAATATAAATGTGCTGTCACCTTTTTCTGTATAAGACGAAGGATAAGATCCAGTTTGCATTAAAAAGCCTTCCTGTTAGTTCTTCCCATTGTTCTATAGATAACTCCGATTATAACTCTATTGGCTGTTTCTGACCTAACTGGTCCCACCTAATAGAATATTCCTTTTTCCAAGGCATACGTTTAAGAAATGTCAATACCATCGAAGGGGGATTTTCGAATAGTTTACATACATCTGGCCTGCCTTGAAAAGGAGCATCCAACATTTCGCATCTTTGCAGTGAGAGTATTATCATGTGCAAACACATGTGACAAGGCACGCTTGTGTGTGTCAGCTAATGCACACTACGAAGTTTGTGTGAGCATGCATTCCATCATCCAGCATGCCTCAAAGATGCGTGTCCTTCCCTCAAAGTGTACACATACATTTTGCAATACATTCTATTACACTCAACAAATTGGAACATTGGCGTGCATTCAATCAAGGCACCCCAGCACACATTTCCCCTCCATCCAGACTGGTGATTTGTTGTGCCACACACTCAATCATCCGGCCACTAAGCCGACTGCCTGAGTGATCCGCAATACCCTGCAAGTAATTTATTTACCAGCATGCCTCAAAGAGGCGTCCCCTTGTCTCAAAGTGTGCTAATAAATTTCATAGGACGTTACAATGCACATGTATGTTATTGTGATCGCGTAAGTTGGACATGTGTGCACACTCAATTATGCAACCCCACAACAAGCTCTCGAAGCAGTGTGCCCTAGCAAGGCTTGCAAAGTCTCACTTTTAATGGAATGCTTTTAGTGATGTTTGAAAAAGCAAAACACATTATATTCTCTTCAGCAATGTCTAAAATCACCCCTAAAATCAATACCTGAAAGAACTGCTGAAGTAAAGTGTTCCAACTCTCAATACAACAGCAACAGAAACCATCCTCGATCTCTCTGAAAGATACCCAGTGGCTGCTAAAGAGTTGAAGAAAGTTCCTTATATAGACAGGCACATATGGCGACCCAAACTCAGTAACCTGAATCACTTAAGCATCTGTAAAATGTGCTGGATCCTAAGTATCGCTGAAATTCAAGTGATTATAGATTCAGATGAATACATTTGGCCAGACTTAGGGATCGATTCATGGAAAAGTGCGCTTTTCCCCTGAAATTGCCATGCGCCGAGAACGACACGGCACGAGCCTTCTCGCAGAATAATAAAAACGCGCCCTTCGTATTCATGGAATCTACTGCACAAGTAACTGTATTTGTAAGTCGCGCCCGGAACGCCTCTGGTACGCCCCCACGCAAAGCATAAACAGCCTGAACAAATACATTTGCATGCTCAACTGGGCATGGTTGCATGCACCCTTCAAATAGTGTATGGGGTGCCCCGCAAACAGGCTTGCATCTCGGGCACCCTGTGCAGGGTCCACGTAACTGTTGCCGGCAGCCTGCCAAAATTCATATGATGCTTCATAACTTAGGTACAACTCGGAAAATCTGTGCTTGAACCCTCGTAAACCGTTCCTATGCCCTGCTACACTGTGTACGCACACCCCTCATTTAGATTGCAACCCCATCTGTGTGCATTCACCCCTAAATCCAACATGCAATCCCACCTCTGTGCGGTGATTCCTATGTGCATGTGTCTGTACGCCTGCCTGCAGGTGGCGTAGAGATCGAGGAATTTGCATGCCCATTTCTTTGCCAAGAGGCTGCGCAGGTGGTTCCATGAATATGTGTCATTCGACCAAACTGTGGGTGTGGGAGGGACTGCCTGCGAGCCGTTCACCATAACTCACACTTTTTCACATGTTCTTCCCAATTTTGTGTGTTCTGTAGGGGAGGACTGGCCGCGAGGCCCTCCTCACCTGCAGCCTTCTCCCCAGGTGAGGACCATGACTCGGCGGCCGTTCCCTCATGCCACCCGGGCCCAGGTGGAGGAGGGGTCACCCGCCGACGACATTGCCCACACATATCCGTTCCCTACATATACCCAAATTCAGTTAGGCCTAGAAGCCATCTTGTTTAGCAAACATGGCGTGAGTTCAGCACACTGTAACGAGGCCCCCACCTTTGGAGGACCTTCCATGCATCTCTGCCGCCGCAGTAGCCCTGGTAGATCCGCTGCGAGCGCGTTCCCATGAGAAAGTCGGATATGAGCTAACCCGAGATGCTAACACTGTAACATTATTCTCATCCACAATGTAACATCGCACCCTGCATGACCTGGTCCGCGAGGCCGGGGTGACGGGAAAAAAGCTGAAGCATCACTATCTGAAGAAAGTAGAAAATAATTCAAGTATTGGTATTAACGAACTACCTCGGTTTAAACAGATCATGTAAACTGTGAATAAACCATATAGATGTAACGTTACATGATACCACCCTAGGTCTGGAATAGTGCTGCTACAACCACAGAGAAAGATGTCGACCAAATGTATAGCCTTTACTTACTCATATATGTTTTCTTAATCACCTAAAGCAGCGAGCATCAATTTCTGTAGGCCATAACCTAGAACGACCTCGTGTAACGTTTAATGTACATAAAATAATCGCATCATGTAGTAAATATAATGTTAGGTAACGAAAAGGTACTCGGACCGACTGTATTAAAGAAATGTGTAACGAAATGGAAATATATATGTGTGTTTAAATAACATCAAAATAAGGCGGAACGTTATAAAAGTTCTGCATTTAAAAGTTAGCAACGCACGAGGAAAAAACCTTTGTGAGTATATGCAAGGCCATTCTCCCTCCCACCCTGCCAAGCCTGCCAGATAAGGAAGCTAAGGCCTGTGCCGCGCTCCCTCACCTCCCCCAACCAAGCTGGAGCCGCTTCAGAGAGTCAGAGGCCCCGGTACCGCACCCAAGGCCACAGCCCACCACCTGTGTTATTTACAGCACGGTAATAAACCCACGTTTTGAATCCACTGATCTACCAGCACCCTCTCGTAAAGTCCACAACCCTCCCCCTAGACCACCCCAAGAACGACCCCCATCACTGGGACAAGACACAGAGACCCATTTATATAATAACTTCTAACGCGGCAGACAGGCATGTACCAGTCGGCTCAGGCCCCAAAACTCAGCCCCTCGACCTAAAATACCGGTCAATAGGACACAGGTAAATCTCACCCTAACCGACAATCACCGGACCTCTCAAGAGGTGCATTCCTCATGCGTTGCGTTTATTGTATAAGACAAACTGCCGAGCGATTTATTGATGAACTTAGATGTCGTTTCTTGAATAACTGCAGTGTGCATGGCCTAGGGCAAACGAGTCAGGAGAGGTATTCATCTTTGTCACAGGCTGCCCCAGCATACCAACACCGCTCGGATGACCTCAAGCTGGCCTGCCAGGCCCAACCCAACCCACGAGGCTGACCAGTGACGTCCTCACGCCAAGACCAACCACGCTGCAGCAACACCTATAGTTAGTCGACGCCACCCAATCCCAATTAACTTGTGCCCCCTATAGTGTGTAGGTTCTGATGACGTTTTTTGTATTAGAAATACGCCTGTCTTTGCTATTGTCAGACAGAGCGCTCTCGGAGGTTGCAGAGTTCTTTGCATGCCCTATTCTTTGGATAAACTCCCACTTACGCTCACCCGCACTCTGTCTTGGCCTTATTCCCACTACGGGAGAGTCCCTTATTGTCTCTCATTGCGGGGAGGATCGTGCTGAAATTGGGGGCGCTTCCTTTCAGTGGTGACCCCGATAGCGTGATATCTCCAAATTATTTATCCTAACTCCTTTCTAACGACCCCCTTGTGGCACGAGAATCTCCGGTCGAGAAGGGATACGCACGGTGAGCCGGCTCCGGGAGGCCGCCCGCCAACGGCGACCGGCACAATAAGAAGTGCGCACTCAATGAGAAAGGGTACGGGATCCCGATTGGAAAAAAATCCCCTTTGAGTGCCGCTCGCCGGAGCCAGGGGCTGACCGTTGAGTTACCGGTGACACCGCCTGGACGGACCCAGTTTCGGAGACTATCGGTTCAAGACGGGCACGTGAGTACTGAGTGCGAGCGATCGTAAAGGGGAAGGGAGGGGAAACGGTGAGCAGGAGAACGGGGACAGGTAGAGGAGAAGAATAACGGGGGTCTACTAAAGACGGGTCTTGAAACTTTCTTTATCTTTTCTTTGCATATGGCCATTAGGAGTAAGAAATAAGTGAAGTGGTAGAAGTGGCGGAAACCTAGCTCCGAAAGGGGGTGGAAGGCGGCGCCGCATAGTGCTATCTAAACTAGTACTGGGAATATATGAAGAAGTAAGAAATAAGTTATTGGTGTCTGGCAAAAGGAGACACCGGGAATATTTTTTAGTGATTGCTACTCTCTCTATTTTCTTTTTTTCCATTTCACGGGGCAGGGGAAGAAAGCGAAAAGGGTATAAGATAAATATACTTGTAGAAGGACTATAAAATAGGGAGCACATTTTGAGGAGTGGGGACTAAGTAGTGGCACGTACAGACGTGAACATAGCAACCTTAGCAGAAAAATAGGGACAGCTGGCCAGGGAGGAAAGGGAGGAAATAAGACGAGGTGTGAGTGGAAAGGCATTGTGATGGGTGCGCGCACCGTGTGAGTTGGACTAGCGAATTGACCGCGAGGTGGCGCCAGAGAGTGTTGACCATAACTAGTACTTGATCAGTTGTGAGCGGAATCACATGAGAGTGTATGGGAATGGGAAGGAGATGAGCTATGGTGAGTGCGAAAGGATTTGCGCAGTGAATAAACTTGGGTGATAATATTTGAGACGTCCGCTCTTGTCTGTGCCATAAAGGTATACACACATAGATCTACACCTAACTAAACGTAAAGAAGGTGGACACGGCTGTGAGAGTGATTTAGAGGATGGGGGCCGAAACTCCCTTGTCACATATTTGTAAGAGCTTACCGGGATACGCTGAACGAATAAATAAGTATCACGATCAATGGGTAACAGAATTGAAGGGGGAGGGTCTGCCCCAGATTTGGCCCGAGGGAGGGTCTTTTGACAAAAGCGTTCTTGATATGGTACGAACATGCATTAGCCTCAAGTATAAGGGGAAACAATGGCAAAATAGGAAGGAGATACTAGACCTCTGGAGATTGTTTGAGGAGGTACCCCCACCCAAAGCTCCGGCACCAAATATTGATCTACCTTCCACCACAGATAATCCATTGATGATTCCAAGAGAGGAAAAGGAACAGCTAGGTACAGCGCAACCTGCGGAGGTGATTAGTTTGTACCCGATATTACCTAAACCAGCCCCCGCAGCAGGATACAGCGACCCTACGTATGTGCCTCCCCCCACAACTGGTACACCACAAAGACCAACAGCCCCCCCGCCATACGAAAGCACCAGAGAGCGCGCCCAGGGAAGCACACAGAGGGTGGATATAGAGAAGCTAACGAGTGACTTAGAGTCGAGGCTTACTGTGGCAAGGGATGAACTTTCAAGAATAAAAGACATATGTGAGCGCACAGCGTGTGCCCCCACACAATCAGGACGCACGTCTAGAGCGTCGAGCGAAGGTAGACAGATTGAGGAAGGATGGAAAAAGGGGGAAATACTGTTCAGGATTGAGGAAGAGCCGACACGAATAATAGAGGTAGGAGCAGTAGGAGAGAGTATTGGTGATGTATCACGAGAGAGAGGGATCAGAGAGGACTTGTTATGTGATGTCAGAGGAGGGTTGGATGACAGTGATAGGATGAGTATGGCAGTGGGAGGGGAAAGCGAGGAAGTGGACGGTGCATGTTCACTAGGGACTATAGACGACGAATGGATGGGACGACTAAGAAATAGGGTGGGGAAGATGGCGTCATTGGAGTCAGCAGCGACTAAGGAAAGGGAGGGTGCAACTGCAAAAGGGAAGTTACAACTTCCATTGATACACAGAGGGGGGGGGAGACCAAACTATATACCATGGGCTCAGATGGATAAGGCTAATTTAATGAAATTATTGCCCCAGCTGTCAGGAGGGACGAGCAAGTGGATATATGCATTTGAGAAACATACCGCCGGCATACCGCTGGCAGTAGGCGATGTGAAAAGCCTACTAGTAACCGCAGTAGGAGATCAAGCGGACAGAGTATGGGCTAAGGCTGGTTTCCCGGCCGTGACGTTAGATTATGATCGTCATGATGGGGCTTCCTTTAATACAGTACGAGCAAGGGTGTGGGACGCGCTGCGGGAGACATTCCCAGATACCCCTGATTTACAGTCAGTAATGCAATGTACAATGAATGACGGGGAGGATGCTATGGATTACATTCTCCGGGTGCAGGAGATGTGGAGAGCGGAAACGGGCACGCCCTGGCACCAATCCACATCTCTATTTTATTTTATCATTAAGAGAGGGCTCCCAAAAGAGGTGCAGAAGGCACTCGATAAGATAGCGGGCGTTGAGGCGAAGGGGTGGCCAGAGATCCAAAGTATAATAGTGCACCATTGCAAAAGGATCAAAGAGAGAGAGAGGGAAGTAGCACAGAAAAGGTTGGCAGACGAGGCAAAGTTGGTACAATCAAAACTAGTGAAGGTTGCAGCAGCGGTAGCAGGACTCCCACTCATGAGGGAGGGAGACGAAGGAGAGGAGGGGCAAATAGCAATACAAGGAAGAATAGCAGCAAATTGGGCAGGACAAGGACAACGACAGTGGACTGAGCAGGAGCAGAACGGAGGTCCAATGTGGCAAGAGTGGGCCCCAAGAGGGGGAAGAGGTGGGTACCGGGGCCGAAGAGGAGGACAAGGGTATGGAGGAATGGGAGGTAATGGGTGGCAGGGTCCCAGAGGTCCACAGGGGAGCTGCTGGAATTGTGGGAGATGGGGGCACTACTCAAGAGAGTGCAGGAGCAGACAAAACAACGGGTTCCAGGAGACAGAACAGTACGGTCACCCCCACCCAGGAAGCCCCTACGGCCTCCCCATGGGACAATACCAACAACCAGAAAATGTAGGACAAAGAAGTAACGCACAACTACACGGACATCAGTACAGGACACAAAACCACCCACAGAATAATGACAATATGCAATACACGCCAGGCAACACTTTCGCCACAGTAGCTAACGGAGCACCTGCTCCTGCACCTTACAGCGGGGTGTCAGTAGTTTCGGGGAACATTTTTGATCAAGGGGGGGCAATGAGACACCCCGCATAGGACAGCCCACAGAGAGCACTTGCGTGTCCAGTACTATCTACGACCCACAATGCATCAGAGGAACCATTGATAGGAGCGCAGATAGGAGACAAGCAGTTCATATTCATGGTGGATTCGGGAGCGGAGAAATCATGCATTAGAGAGGGCCGGTTCCCGTTATCTAATAGAACGTTAGAGACGCAGGGGTTCTCTGGGGCTGTAATTGAAGTTCCTTACACAGAGGCATTGGATGTGACAGTGGGGGGTAAAACAGTGAAAGCACCCTTACTGTACTATGAACACTCTCCCATTCATTTGCTGGGGAGAGATCTCTTAAGCAAACTAAATATGACAATATCATTCACAGGGAGCGGTATCGTATGTTCGACGCCAGGCATATGCCCCCTCCGTATATTAGCAGTAATACACGGCCACACAATTATGCAAGAGATCAGAGGGTTACCAAGAAACGAGGAGATGTTTGTTGAGGGCATGAGAGCATTGGCTCTCATAGTACCAGAACTAAAAAGGATGGATTGGAGGATTCCAGCCGAATTCCTCTTCCGCCCCATAGCAAGCCCCGACACTGCTCTCGGGTCAGTGGTATCGTTGGATTTACACGCAGTACACGTGTCAGCAAACAGAATATGTGTGATTGGCGTTGACATGGAAGGATGTGAGTGGCGGACAGTACTGTGTACAAATGCAAATATCCCACTGAGGGAGCTCTCGGACGAGGAGCTATTTTCAGACACTGAGACAGATGGCGAAATAGTGATGGAACTAGCAATGCCGTGTGACATTGTAGTTACAGCCAGAAAAACTAAAGTTGAATTAATGGCAGTGGTAGGAGCACCACATGCATTTTTTGATGACGACATGAGGTTAGTACCCACTAACATATGGACAAATGGCCCCCATGACGTGGGGTTATTACATGAGGTTCAGCCTGTGGTAATAAAACTGAAACCGGGAGCAATTATACCCCGGGTAAAACAATATCCATTGTCACGCGAAGCAGAAGAAGGGATCAGAGAGACACTAGATGCACTGCTAGCACAAGGAATAATAGTGCCCTCAAACTCCCCATGCAACACATGCATTTACCCGATTAAAAAGGCGAAGGGAGGTTCATGGAGAATGATACAGGATTTACGCCCACTCAATGATGTGATTCAGAAGGAGTTCCCTTTAGTCCCGAACCCATCAACAATACTGTGCAACATTCCGAAAACGGCATCCCACTTCACAGTTATTGACTTAAAAAATGCATTTTTCTCGATTCCCTTAGCAGAGGAGAGCAGGTACTTAACAGCGTTTACACTAGGGGGGAGGAGGTTCGAACACTGCAGACTACCACAAGGGTATTGCGAGAGCCCAAGCATATTCAACAGGGTACTACATGAAGATCTGGGGAATCTGTGTGTAGAAAGCACAGTGATTCAGTACGTTGATGATTTATTGATCTGTGCACAAACTGAGGAAGAGTGTAGAAAGGACTCAATAACACTCCTGACATTATTGGCCAATAAAGGGTACAAGGTGGACAAGGGGAAGTTACAATACTGTCTGACCGAGGTCCTATACTTGGGACAGCTGATATCAAAGGATGGCAAGCGGATCATACCAGACAGGGCACAGGCGATTAGAGCAGTTGGGGAGCCCAAAACAGTAAAAGAGATGCAGAAATTTCTGGGTATGTGCAACTATTGCCGAGCATGGATATTGGATTATGCAGCATACACGAGGCCCTTGTTACAGGCACTAAAAGAGGCACAGCAGGAAAACAAACACATAAAATGGACAGAAGAGATGAACACAGCATTTGACTCACTAAAAGAGCTGATATCAAGCGCTCCAGTACTGGCAAATCCAGACTATGGGCGCGAATTCTTCTTATTTTCACACTGCAAAGGAACACTGATGACAGCAGTATTGACACAAAAGACATCGTTAGGGCACAAACCACTGGCTTACTATAGTGGCACCCTAGACGCAGTAATGCAAGGTCATTTCGCGTGCGAGCAATCTCTAGCTGCAGCCGCGTTCGCGATTGAGAAAAGTGCCACGATAGTGATGGGCTGTCCTGTGACACTGTTTGTGGAACACTCACTCTTTGCAATATTAGAGCGATCAAAGAGCACATTGACAACACAACGCGCCACAGCATATGAAATAATACTGTCCAGCGCAAACATCCACATAGTAAGATGTAAAACAGTGAACCCAGCCACATTCATCACAGAGGCGTGCACCGTAGAGGACATGCAAAACCACAACTGCGCTACGTTCACAGGTGACGAAGGTCAGGATCAAGTGATTTTTGAGAATGCCCTGAACGAGGGAGAGGTGTATTTCGTAGACGGGTCAGCATCAATAGATATGGAGACAGGAGAGAAACATGTGGGTATGGCAGTTGTACGATTAGAGGAAGATGAATACGAGACACTAGTGCAACACCGCCTCCCATCCCACTATTCAGCCCAAGCAGCAGAACTAATTGCGCTAATAGAAGCATTGCATGCCGCCAAGGGGTGCGCAGTGACAATATATACCGACTCAGCATACATGACAACGACAGTACACGGCGGGTTGGCACGGTGGGGGCGGAGAGGGTTCCGACGAGCAGATGGAACACCAGTTCAGCATGCAGAACTATTGAAAGAACTGATTGAGGCTCTGCAAGACCCCACGGCAGTGGCCATTGTAAAATGCCAAGCCCACACCACAAATACAGATTTTATATCTTTGGGGAACGCGGCAGCAGACGCCGCTGCCAAAGAAGCTTCGTATTTACAGAAAGGTGTAGTAGGAGAATACATGTTGCACCACACAGCAAGCCAAGAGGTCCCCACAGGATACAACATGATGCCCACACAGGAAATAATAGAGCTGCAAGAGGGAGCTAGTGCAGAAGAAAAATTGCTGTGGACTAAAAGGGGATGCAGCAAATCGCCGACTGATTTGTTATGGCGACAAAAAAGTTCAGGAAAAGCGGTAATGCCAGTCACATTGTTAGAAATAGCATTTCAACAACTACACTTTCCCGCACATAACGCAAAGCAACACATAATGGCGGAGATACAAGAAGATTGGTTTGCACCTTGCCTCCATGAACATGTCACAAGACTGGCTTTAGAATGCACGACATGTCAGATTTACAACTCAGGTATGACATTGCGCACACTGAGAGGAACGATACCCAAACCAAATGGCCCATTCAGAGAGCTCCACATTGATTATGTAGACATGGGAGAAAGATGTAACGGGGCTCGCTACATGATTGTGGTTGTATGTCCATTTTCGAGATGGGTGGAGGCAGGCCCCTGTGCGCGCCCTGATGCGAAGGGCGCCGCGAAGTTCCTAGTGCGGGAAGTGTTCCCGCGCTGGGGGATTTGCGAAGTTATCCGCTCAGATAACGGCACGCATTTTGTTAATGAACTATTCAAGGAAGTGACTACCCTATTGGGAATAAAGCACAAATTATGTTCAATTTATCATCCTCAAAGTAATGGCGTAGTGGAAAAAATGAACGGTCTGTTAAAAAGCAGATTGTCAAAACTGTGTTTTTCCCTTAAAAAGACCTGGATGTACTGCCTGCCTTTGGCCTTGTTCGAGTTACGAAATCAGCCAAGTAAAGACCACCACTTGTCCCCGCATGAGATCGTCACGGGAAGGAGAATGCACACAGCGCATTCACCTCTCCGTGAACGTTCTGATGCACACAGAAGCGCAGCGATATTAGGAGAGGAGTTCACAGAGTACTTGAGAAAACTGACACGGGCAGCGCGCGTAATTGCAAAGCAACTAGCCCCCCCCTCTACAAGAGAGGAGGGGAACACAACAGAAACAGAGACAATGCCTGAAAAACCATTACAACTAATGCCTGGTGACCTTATATATGTCCGAAGTTTTGTGCGAAGGTGGAATGCACCACGTTTCCATGGCCCTTATGAGGTAGTGTTTTGCACACCCACAGCAGTAAAGGTAAAGGGCCTACGATACTGGGTGCATTTGACAGACGTACGCAGAGCTTATAGCGCCGCGGAAGGTGAGGTACAGGACGAGGCACAGACAACTGCGGACAATGAAGTTGTGCAGAATGGATGATGGGAATTTTGTGTGCATTAAGTGTTGAACACTGAACACAAATGGTGCATGACATGCGTACTGAAATGAACATGTGTATATACATACATATATATAATTTTTTACAACTTTTGAAGGTTTTTTTGGTCCTTTTTGGGTTTTGGAGAAGTATTCTTTTTTTTTTTCTCTCTCTCTCTCTCTCTCTCTCTCTCTCTCTCTCGACTTTTCTCTTTATGTATGAAATAATGTACTGATAGTAATATTTGTAAAGTAACCTTGTCTGTGGACATACCCCCTCCTTCACCCACTCCCATACTTTGCCGAAAAAATTTCACAACGTTCTAAATGTTTACATGCGTGTACTTAATGCACTTTTATGTCTCAAACAGGATTTACTATGGCATCGGATGGGCAGCCTGCAACTAATAGATTTGTTAGATTTAGAGAAATGTTAGTAGATAGATTGACATATTCATACGAATGCGGTTTATCAATGTGTGTTATTGTGTTCTTCATCTCAATATTATGCCTAATGACACATTGGGTCATAGCGTTCATCTCTACTGAGATGAACGAGGGGGGAGGGGGGAGTAACACCACCCTTGCCCCTGGCACGAATTCAATTACAAATATGAATATTAAAGAAGGTGATTTTTTGATCTGGGATGGATCCCGCCTTGTATGGGGTTACTACACTGCACCACCCACTGCTGCCCCGTCACGATCAAAAGATAAAGATATGGAAAATGACACAATGTCCCTACCTGATATATATAACAGCCCCACTACCCTTCCCACCCCGATACAAAACAGCGACTTGTTGTTTATTGAGGAAAATGGAAAAGTAATTACAATGACAGAACACAAGTCCCTATATGAAGAATTGGAAAAGGGGGGAGGGAATGAGAAAGGGGGGCCTATTCTTACACCTATCGAAACTATAAGGTATAGGAGGGGGGAGAGAAGTAGGCGAAGAAGAGAGACAAGCAGGAGGGGGTATGATGAGTATTATGGGTTAGGATTAGACAAGATGGAAGACCCACGACACCCCCACCAAGCAAATAAATGGTATGCAGATATGAGTACAACAGCTAAACAGACAACTAATGAAAGCTGCTATGTCTGTTCGCTCATCCCCCATGCATCAGGTACACCCAAAGTGTTGTTGCCAAGAGAATTGCCCATTGTGGATGCCCAGTGTCTCCTTCATCTCACACTGTGTAGAATAAAGAACACCTTTCAAGCACACGATGTCTCTTTCAAAATAATACAGGACAACAAAACGTGCTATTCAAAAGCGTCTGGAGTGGTCTGTCCTAAAGAACCTTTCTTTGCAATACAAGGGACGCTGTTTTCAGAAAACAAATGGAAAGATGAAGAAGTACTGTGCAAAGCGGAAGCACTGAGAGGTGTCCAACCAGACAAGCTGCGATGGATGGAAAACACGTGCTTACCAATATGGAAAGAACACATCTCTAAACTAACATGGGTAACAGCGATGGAGAAACCCTTCAAGCTACAAAGTGAAATACAAAACGAACTATGTTTCAAGGGAGAAGGAAAAGTGGCAATGGGAACGAACAAAAACTGTAACAAAACTCTCACCATCCCAGACATGAAAAAAGGAACAGCAGCACTAATGGACACATACTGGGTGTGCGGGAATCAGGCTTACTTGCACCTTCCCCAGGCATGGAGTGGCAGCTGCTCAATGGCCACTTTGCATTCGGCCCTAATGGTGATTCCAGAAAGCCACGTCAACAAAAATAAAAAGACGCAAGGAAACACGAACAAGGACGAGCCGTCTCCCACTGCAGAAGCACACCTCTATGTCCTGTCCTCCGGAGGGAAAGAAGAGGAGCTATCACGGAACAAGCGAGCATCAAACTATATATCACAAGCGTCATCCGATTTATTGGCACAGATCCCAGACAGGTATCGCCTGTTCAGCTCCGTGGAAACATTTTTTGCCTCACTGGTTTCAAGTGTCCAAGCAAGAGCAAATGCAAAATGGCTTCAGATCACACGGTGGGAACTGATTCAGCTGGCCAATGACACTGAAGAAGGATTCAACATAATAAAGGTGGAATTACGAGCTCTGCGACTAATGACCATGCAGAACAGGTATGTTCTGGACCTGCTAACAGCAATCGATGGAGGTGTTTGCCGAAAAATAGGAAGTGCGTGCTGCACGTTCGTACCTTCTGAAGACGCAGAAAATGGGTCCCTGTCCCACGTTATTGAAGCAGTCCATAACCTGGGAGAGAAAATGAAGCTGGAAGGTGGGGCTAACGACAGCTCATGGTTCGACAATATCTTCTCCTGGGTTCCCTCCTGGCTTGGAATGACGATGAAATTATTGATACCGGTTGCGGTGGTCCTCCTCGTGGTGTTCTGCCTGTGCCAGGTGGGCCTTCGATGTTGTGCTAACGCAGTCCCTAACGGTGCAATGATGATGGTGACAATGGGCAACTCTGGTGGTACAATTAAGGCGACACAAGAAGTACATGTACAGACAGGACCGGATAACACTCCCAGATACCAGTTAGTGCCTATGTGCCGTGATAAGTACATAGTAGACAACCTATGGCACACCACTATCAAAGAACCCCGAGATGTGGAACTGGAATGGTATGAGGAGGTCTGGGTAGACTTGGAAGAGACGGGTGACTGTATATATTTAACATGTACCCCAGATGAGTATGCTAGAAGAGGTGAGAGCTTGAGGGGGGTATGCAGAGCCTGGATGCCTAGAAAAGGAACACCTGCATGGGATGACGCAGTGATAGAGGAGCAAGAATGTAGGAGATTAGAAGAGCTAAAGAATTCGTTACTTTAGTAACGAAAGGGGGGAAATGTAGGGGAGGACTGGCCGCGAGGCCCTCCTCACCTGCAGCCTTCTCCCCAGGTGAGGACCATGACTCGGCGGCCGTTCCCTCATGCCACCCGGGCCCAGGTGGAGGAGGGGTCACCCGCCGACGACATTGCCCACACATATCCGTTCCCTACATATACCCAAATTCAGTTAGGCCTAGAAGCCATCTTGTTTAGCAAACATGGCGTGAGTTCAGCACACTGTAACGAGGCCCCCACCTTTGGAGGACCTTCCATGCATCTCTGCCGCCGCAGTAGCCCTGGTAGATCCGCTGCGAGCGCGTTCCCATGAGAAAGTCGGATATGAGCTAACCCGAGATGCTAACACTGTAACATTATTCTCATCCACAATGTAACATCGCACCCTGCATGACCTGGTCCGCGAGGCCGGGGTGACGGGAAAAAAGCTGAAGCATCACTATCTGAAGAAAGTAGAAAATAATTCAAGTATTGGTATTAACGAACTACCTCGGTTTAAACAGATCATGTAAACTGTGAATAAACCATATAGATGTAACGTTACATGATACCACCCTAGGTCTGGAATAGTGCTGCTACAACCACAGAGAAAGATGTCGACCAAATGTATAGCCTTTACTTACTCATATATGTTTTCTTAATCACCTAAAGCAGCGAGCATCAATTTCTGTAGGCCATAACCTAGAACGACCTCGTGTAACGTTTAATGTACATAAAATAATCGCATCATGTAGTAAATATAATGTTAGGTAACGAAAAGGTACTCGGACCGACTGTATTAAAGAAATGTGTAACGAAATGGAAATATATATGTGTGTTTAAATAACATCAAAATAAGGCGGAACGTTATAAAAGTTCTGCATTTAAAAGTTAGCAACGCACGAGGAAAAAACCTTTGTGAGTATATGCAAGGCCATTCTCCCTCCCACCCTGCCAAGCCTGCCAGATAAGGAAGCTAAGGCCTGTGCCGCGCTCCCTCACCTCCCCCAACCAAGCTGGAGCCGCTTCAGAGAGTCAGAGGCCCCGGTACCGCACCCAAGGCCACAGCCCACCACCTGTGTTATTTACAGCACGGTAATAAACCCACGTTTTGAATCCACTGATCTACCAGCACCCTCTCGTAAAGTCCACAACCCTCCCCCTAGACCACCCCGAGAACGACCCCCATCACTGGGACAAGACACAGAGACCCATTTATATAATAACTTCTAACGCGGCAGACAGGCATGTACCAGTCGGCTCAGGCCCCAAAACTCAGCCCCTCGACCTAAAATACCGGTCAATAGGACACAGGTAAATCTCACCCTAACCGACAATCACCGGACCTCTCAAGAGGTGCATTCCTCATGCGTTGCGTTTATTGTATAAGACAAACTGCCGAGCGATTTATTGATGAACTTAGATGTCGTTTCTTGAATAACTGCAGTGTGCATGGCCTAGGGCAAACGAGTCAGGAGAGGTATTCATCTTTGTCACAGGCTGCCCCAGCATACCAACACCGCTCGGATGACCTCAAGCTGGCCTGCCAGGCCCAACCCAACCCACGAGGCTGACCAGTGACGTCCTCACGCCAAGACCAACCACGCTGCAGCAACACCTATAGTTAGTCGACGCCACCCAATCCCAATTAACTTGTGCCCCCTATAGTGTGTAGGTTCTGATGACGTTTTTTGTATTAGAAATACGCCTGTCTTTGCTATTGTCAGACAGAGCGCTCTCGGAGGTTGCAGAGTTCTTTGCATGCCCTATTCTTTGGATAAACTCCCACTTACGCTCACCCGCACTCTGTCTTGGCCTTATTCCCACTACGGGAGAGTCCCTTATTGTCTCTCATTGCGGGGAGGATCGTGCTGAAATTGGGGGCGCTTCCTTTCAGTTCTGACCCCTTCCCAGCCTTCTGCGCAAGCCACCGCTACGCATTGCATGGTCTCACATGCACAGCGCTTGACATCTTGCAGAGACGTGCCGAGCCGGTGCGAAATGCACATAAATTCTGGAAAAGTACCGTGCATTTCATTCCATGAATGGACGAACGTGATTACACATGCAGTTTGGCTTGCAAGTCCTCTATTTCCCACGCAAATAATCACATGAATCGGGCCCAAAGTCGTCCTGCCACTGAGAGCAAGTGGACGGATACTTTCTCTGTCTGATCAGAAGATTCTTTGCACCCTGATTGGTTGTTACAGTCTGACCTTAACCATTGGGTGGAATGCTTATTCTGAGACACAGAGGATGGCTACAATGATGTTCATGGAGCACCAGATGAAATTTCACTAAGGTGGAATGTCCTACCCTCATGCTGCAATCCTGCACTCAGACACAGTGAACCAGTGTTCCACTGACCCCGAGCGATCACTATGACATCTATCACCTGTTACCCATTGTCTTTTATGTCCTATTTTACAAGCCCCCTAACATTTGTAATACGCATGTCTGGAACTGCCTCTTTTAATAACTGTGACGCTTCTGTGCATGTTGAATTGTGCGTTACTGAGGATAGGTGTCTTGTGTTCCTTATGCCTGTTTGTTTGCATTGGGTGAAAGCAGGCTCTGTGTGTTCCTTCTCAGTGAATCTTTGTGATTACTTCAAATCAAATCATGTCAGAATCAAACATAACAAGAACAGCACAAGCAACTTTAATGTTGAGCTTGTTATGTTGTAACTAAGCTCTTAGGTTTATATTTTAGGGCTTAGACCCCCACCCACTTCCTCATGTCCACACACAACGTTCTCACTGGAACTGCCTACTCCTTCTGGTTGCTGGGCACAATGCACATGTCACTGCTCGCTAGGAGCTTATTCCCTACACAGTCTCTCCAACCTCTGCTATGGTCTGCCTGCATCCTCTAATGTCTTTCAATGGGTGTCCCACTACTGTATTTTCACTTTTTCACCTCCTCCAACCTTGTCCATCCTCACCTTTTGCTCAACGTATTCTGCTTTGATCTATGTAGAAAGCCGACTACCAGCCCCCGTTCTCTACTGTGTGTTGATGTTGCTCTGTTGTTATCGATGTGTAAACCAGTGCTATTCGCTTTTTTAAACATGTATTTGTATATGTTTAATTGAATATTATTTAGTCCTCGATTATTTTCCTTGACATTTTTACGATATGCCTTTTCTCTTTGCGATGTTCATTGGCTTCTGCAATGAGCAACTTGGCAATATGATTTTTTACTATTAGCTTCCTTCACCATATGACTGCTAGCTTACATGCTGTGTGAATTTGTTTGAGCAGAATATATGCAGTTCTTGTCAGGAGATAACAGTAAAATTACTTTTTAAAACTTTTGTTTTAATTTAAGACATTTCTAACACACACATCTTATGATAGATGGAGTGCTGTACAATGATAACAAATGATAATACCAAACATACAATCAAAAACACAAGCACTGAATTCATGGGGGAACTCTACTACCGAACGAAACCTGTTATAATTGACAAAAAAAGATGGGGCAGTTGATAGATTAAAGAGAAGACTATTCGACAATAAATTAGCAGTGACACTGGAAGCATTTGGTATTTCCAGAATACTATTTTGATTGCAAGACTTTCTATAGGTTCCTAAATAGATGAAGCTTGGAAACCAAATATTAAGAATGACATAAGTGTAATGCTTTACATATGATGCAATATAACACATCTTAAAAAGAATGTCTACTTCCAGCAGAAGCCAAAATAAAGAATAAAACATTTGGAAAACCCACATCAAATGTATTGGTTCCAACAATAGGTTTGGCTGATTACTGAAACACCACTTAAGGTCTGAGGATGGAATTTGAAATCCAAATCAATATGCCATTTCCACCATAAACATGAGGCAGAACAAAGATTTCAGTAATGAATGAAATAAAGTCAGAGGAATAGTATTTATGATCCTGTGAAAAAGGGATTATTGATACTGAACTCATTGAACCTTCCTTGAAACATGAAGATGCATAGTTAATGTATAGCTCAAAATAAAAACGGAGGGACTTTGTTGCAGGATTGTATTTTGGCCTACAATTGCCAATTGTTTTTTTTTCAACCTCTTTTTATTGAATTTTGAGAATGGTGCACGTTATCTGCAGTGAGGTGTACAATATACATAAAATAGAAAACGACTTATTTATGCGGTTTCTGTGTCCTTTTACAGTATGAGATTGGCAGATCGCTGTATCCCATAGTCCCCCCTCCCCTCCTTCCCCCAAAAACTCCCTCCCTCCCCGTTTGCACTTTCTTTTTTAACTTTTCCTTTCAGCTGGTTTCTGCTGATTTCAGTCCTGTTTCATGTACTCCCGGTGCATTCCTTTTGGGCTGGGTCTCATCCCCTGGGACCCCTGCCTGCTTTCTGCCATTTGCCTTTTGTCTGTGAGCGTTCTTGCCTGGGCATGGGGGGATGGTCTGATCTTGTTGTGTCTGTTGCCGCACAGTCAAAGTCTGTTGTTACGATTTTCTGCTGTTGTAGGAGCCGCCAGGCTGGTTCCAGTTCCTCGAATGAATGCCATACACTATTTGTATGCACCAGACTGCTGGAACCTGGGTTTCTGTGTTCTTGAGTGCTTCAAATATTGGGTTAAAGCCTTTGCGCCTCCTTGCCACTTCCAACGAGTAATCATTGAATATGGGTATTTCAGACCCGTCAATGCGCACTGGGGTTGCTGTACTGTATGCCTTGAGGATGGCCATTTAGTGCTGAAAGTTCAGTAGGCGCATGGTGATTACCCGCAGGCGTTTGTTTGGTGCTGGCTTGGGGATCAGAGCTCTGTGCGCTCGTTCTATAATGAGGTCATTGGCGTTGGTTAGGTGCAAGGAGTTTTGAAGGAAGACATAGATGAATTTTTCCATGTCCTTTCCTTCCGTGTTCTCAGGGACCCAGAAGAATCTAAGGTTATTCCTCCGGGAACTATTTTCCTGATCTTCGATCTTCTCGCCCAGTCTTTGGACCTCTCGTATGACTCCGTCCAGGTCATTTTCAGTGGTCGTTTGGTTGTCCTCTAGGGTGCTGATGCGCTGTTCGTTTTCCGTGGTTCTCACTGCCTGAGCTGTCAGGCGGCTTTGCACTTCCTGGAGGTCTTGTTTTATGTCATGAACCGCTGTGTTTGGTTCCTGCGTTCGTTGGCCGATTAGTTTCATCTCGGCCAGTATGGCCTGAAGTTGTGCTTGGACATCAATTTCTGGCTTGTTCCATGCTGAGCGTCGGGGCAAGCCCCCTGCTTGTGGGTTGTCTAGGATATTCTTAGTGTTTGGGGTGTGAGACTCCGGTGAATGCCCCCCAGTCGCGTTTGTGCCCCGTAGATTGGCTTAGAGAGGTTCCATGGGTGGTTAAGACTTCCTCCCCCAAACGTGTGGCGTTTGGTTTCAGGCGAGCACATGTGTTGGTTGCCGCCACATTGGGGGTGTGATGTGGGTTGGTTGAACCTGGCCCTTCCCAGGAAGAAGGTCTATGTAATCTTAATTCACCATCCGGAGCTATATGTGGGAGTCATTAAGTGGACATGGGGTCTTCCCTATTGGTAGCACAATGGCCAGCGCTTCATCCGTTGTCTCAGTGATGCACTTGGGAAGTTTAGTTGAGCTCACATGATTGATCTGCTGAGGTTGCCCCCGTGGGTTCCCCCTTGCTCTGTGGGGGTGCCAAGTTACTTGTGGGTGTTCCCCCTCTGTCAGATTGTGGGCGCTTTGTGGGTCTTTTGTCGCCTTGCGTTGCCTCTCGCGGCTGGCTGGGGCCCGTTCCGTTGTTAGGATCCTGAATTCCACCCTGTCGGGCTTTTTCGGGGTGTTAGCGGGAGGGTGGTGCCGGTCTCTGGGCCTGGCCCATGGGGGTGTGTCTGGCTGCCAGAAGGCCATGGTGGTTGCCGTGGATGATTTCCATGGAGCAAGGCCGTGATTGTGTGGGGGCCTCCAGTGCGTTGCCAGCGGTTGCGGTTTTGCTTTGCTTTTTTTCATTTTTATTTTCCCTGATTGCTGTTTCCCATGCCTTTGGTCAGTGGGGCCCAGATTTGGCCTGTGGGGTGGTTATAGTATCCCCCGGGGGATGAGTACGGGAGTGTTGAGCCCAGCTGCTGTGCACAGAGTCCATGCTTCGTGGTGCTGAATGGCTGGGGATAGTTGTTACCAGCCCTTGGTGGGTGCTCGCTTAAGCCAGTGTCAGCGCACTCGTGGTGTTAATGTGGGGCCCTTCACCATGAACTGGCCTTACTTGCTGTCAGTGGTCCCTGCCTTGTTCGGTGACTGCCTCTCAGGGTGATGCCACTCCCCCCCCGGGGATCACCCGTGGCGGTGGCAGCTGAGCTACCGTCCTCTCTCAGCGGTCGCCGTTAGCCTCTCTGTCAGCCACAGGGCAGTGTCACGTTGGCGGGCAGCACTTGTTTTCATGCGGTCATGGCAGAGCATTTCAGACGTATTCCTGCTCCGCGGGTTTTGGCTTTGCAGGGGAGTAGTCACCACATTAATTGTGGCACCCGGCACTTAAATCTGGACCCTGCCGCGGGCCAAAATCAGCATTGACGTTCTGTTCCATTGTCTTTGCCTGGGGGCCAGGCTCACATTCAGTGTCGGTGTACATTTTTTTGCGACTTTTCCTCTGCCACTGCCATTCATAGCGGGGGGGGTGGGGGTCCTCTGCTCTTGAGCCTTTATTCATGGAGCCTCTGTGCTATTCGCTTCCAACTTTAGCCTTTTAATGCCAGGTCTTCTCTGGTCCAGCAATATTCCTTTATCTCAGCTTTTGCTGCGTTTTAAAGGGGTGCGATTCGATTACACATGCTGGGTAGTTATGGAGCTCCTCTAACCTTCCGCCATCTTGCTCGGGCTCTCCTACAATTGCCAATCGTGAGCAAAGACAGCCTTACTTGGATTTGTTTTACAAATGTATCTGCACTGCACTAGTGACATTCTGTCTTGGCATTGTTGAAATTTAAGTGGGTACTGGTCATCCAATCTTTTATAACAGACAGGAATGCCCCAGGTGATAAACATCATCTTTGGTAGTCCCAGGTAGACACAATTGAGTATCATCTGCATACTGATGATGGTGATGACGAAACTGGAGACAAGCCCCATTACAGTACAGCAGTAACCCTGCCAGTGCTACCGGCAGGTTGGCCCCGTACTCGTAATATTTTACCAGCGCCTGACTTCCCGGTGCCACTGGGAGATTACAACTCTGGCAGCCCGGGAAGTTAGGGGCCGGTAAAATGTAAGTCCCCATTCTCACAGAGTCACATAGGACTCTATGGAATTAGGGACACGGAAACGGCAGAACCATTGTTAACGGTGCCAGTGCTTCTGTGAGGAGTCTGCTTACTGTGGCCGCTCCACCCGACAGGGTCAGACCTGTCGGGTACAGCAGCCACGACAGGCAGAAACGTAGTTTGCTGGTCTGCAAACGTATAATGAAGCCCTGTCTTCCAGTGTCTTCCTATAAAGAATGAAGAGTTGGTCACACAATAGATACCGGTGAAAGAGCACAGCACACCAAAAATGCTGCAGGTATGACTAAGTTGGCACCGCTTCCTTCCAAAAAGCATCCCAAAACTAAATAATCACCAAAGAACCTGATACACTTTGGGGAAAATAAAATGTAAACGTTCATTTTAATAAATGCACATATTAAATATTAAAACTCAAGTCCAGCATCTGACAGGTTTTACCCTCGCAGGTGCTTTGTTAAGGATGACCTACAAAAACACACAAAAATAAGGTCGGCCCACAAACACAATTTTCACATAAGAGCTCCGTAGGAATCACATCAAACAACTAAATGGGAGAGCCCAAAGAATAATTTGTAGGAATTAAAAAAGGGATATTCTCTATAGTTTAAAGACCCAGGTCCCATATTTAAAGCTCACAAACAGGAACCAATTATGCGTAATGTATTGATTTGTTTGTAGCATGTTCAAAAAAATGCAAAATTGGACATAACACAATGCTTATTTCATATGCAAAAAGATTGCAAAGATAAACACCTTTCATAAATGTTACTTACAGGTATTCCCAATAAACTATGAGTTACATCACCTGTACCTGGAAGTCCATCCACCAGTCTTGCAAACCCAAACATTCATCCTCATATTCACCTGAATCACACCACATCACAAACAACATCCTGACCCTAATACGCTAGTCGAGACATTTAACAACGCCATGTCCAAAGCCCTGGATATAATTGCCCCTATCAAACTACGTAAAAGTAAACGAGAATCTCATCTCAACTCATGGTTCACCCCGTACCTTAAAGAACTACGAATCCAAAAACGCAAACTCCAATCCATCTGGAGGCATACACCTTCTTACCCTCTCGCACTGCCTCCGGGCCACCCCTTGCACTGGGGTCTGTATCTGTACCCATACAGTCCCCCCTTTTTCTTCCTGCACTTATCGGACCTACCCTGTCTGCTGCCTTAAACCTAGCACTTGCAAATTGCTGGCTGCATTACCACTGTTTGTTGCCTTTATTATTTATTTATTGTTATTTATCTGTTTCTCCTCTGCTTCGCACTTTCCACCTCTCCCCCCTTCCATGCACTTTTCCCCTCCCCCCTCTCCCATGCACTTGCGCATTCTCAATGTCACTGGGCCTAGTAAGATCGCTGTTTTGTTCTCCCCTGTTCCCCTCCCTTGCCTTGTCGCGCTCTGAAACACTTGTGTACGAGCGCGATTGAAATAAAATATCAATCAATCAATCAACATGGAGAATAAAACTCTACTTGACAACCTTGCTAAAAAATATAAGGCAATAATCCAAACCAAAAAAGACAGATTTAATGAGAGAATTAGCAAAGCCAACTCTAATTCTAAAGAACTCTTCTCCATCCTCCGGGAAATGGAAAACCCTATTGCTCCCACAGACAACGTCCCCAAGTACAAACAATGGTGCACTAGCATCCAAAATGCCTTAACTAATAAAATTACAACCTTACAAACTAAAATTGCTAAGAAGAAAGCATACCTGAGCCCCACAAGAACCCATAACACCCACTTGACTGACTCACCCAGAACAGTCACCCAAAGTAATGGTAAACCATTCAGTTTTACTAACATATCCATTCTGGAAACTGAAAAGGTGATCTTATCATTGAAACCTTCTTATTGCCAAGGTGACAATTGCCCTGCATAAGTCATTAAGGACGCAGCAAGGGATTTAGCGCCCTTCATTTCAAAACTAATTAATGCCTCCTTTAGATCCAGTACTGTACCCACAAACCTCAAAGAATCCTGGGTACTGCCCCTCCTTAAAAAACAGACCCTTGACCCAGCTATCCCTACAAACTACAGGCCTATCACCACGGTCCCTTTTCTCCTCAAAATTATCGACGGAGTAGCCTACCACCAGATCTAAAACTATCGGGAGACGAACCAACTACTTGGATCACGCCAATACGTTTTCAGACCACTTCATGGTACTGAAACGGCAATTAATGACCTCAAGACACAAATCGACGAGTTGAAGGATAAAGGTAAAACATCTATGCTCCTCCTCCTTGACTTATCGGCGGCCTTTGACCTGGTGGTCCATGCAGTGTTATACAACCATCTAGCGTCTGCCGCCCATTTCTCAAGTGAAGCTATAGCCTGGGTACAATCCTTCCTAGCCAACAGTACGATGAGAGTGTTCTCCCCCTTAGCCTCAGCGGACCCAAAACAAATCACCTGTGGCGTCCCACAAGGTTCATGTGTCTCCCCCACAATGTACAACATCTTCACTAAGCCACTCTTCGAAAAACTTGACAGACTGGGGGTAATTTACACTAATTATACGGATGATACGCAGATCCTCATACCACTATCTGGCAACTTTGTCGAAGACACAGCTCTAGTAAACAAGATTTACCTCCTCATTCAGGCATGGATGGCCACCCACGGCCTCTGCCTGAATGATGACAAAACAGAGATACTGATCCTGGGCTCCGACTCTAACCTTAAAAAACCTAGCCCTGATTATCTTGCCTTCAACATAGATGGTAATATAATTAAAGTGGCAACCGAGGTAAAAACATTAGGTTTCTACCTCGACTCTACTTTATCCCTCAAAAAACAAGTTAATTCCCTAGCCTCCTCCACAGCTTACACCTGCAAATTAATCAGGGCTTGCAGACCTTACCTCTCCAAAACCAACTGTATTAGTCTAGCTAATGCCTTAGTAATGTCCAAACTGGACTATTGTAAAGCCCTTTATGCAGGCGCCAGCAAAACTGTCATAAATAAAATACAAATACTGCAGAACAATGCTCTTAGAGCAGCTTTGGACATACCCCACAGAGCTCACATATCCAACATCAGGAAAGACCAGCACTGGTTAAAAATCAGTGATGGAATTCTCCTCAAGACGTTATCCCTCACCCATAAAGGTCTGAACAACACTGCACCCCCTTATATCTCTGCCAGACTGACCAGAAAATCTTCTACTCACCACACTAGAGCTCTAACCACCGCCTTCTTGAAATACCCAGATTTAGACTACCTAAAGCGGGTGGAGCAAGTTTCCCTGTCAGAGCTGCCCGCGCCTGGAATGCACTTCCTACTGCACTGAGAGCCAACCTACCCTACACGAGATTTAGATGCAACGTGAAAAATTGGCTCTGGACTAATGATGACTTACAATCTGTGTCTTTGTGCTAGGCTCGGTTCTATTATCTCATTTAATGACCATGATACCTCTGAAACTTGACATCAGACTATTTCTTTTAGGGACCTGAATATTCTAGACTGTATTCACAGCTCGTATACCTTGTATACCTGTATTGCTAATACCTTAATAACACATGTAATGTATCTATTATATCCTTTTGTATGTATCCTATGTCTGCAACCTAAGCTGAAGTATTCTTGTGACTGCTGCGCCCGGCTACCCCTGGGTTTGGAGCACGTTATCAAATAATAAACTAAAGTAAACTAAACTAAGAATAAAGTGCATGTGCCTTATAAAACATAAACTGACAACATGCCAGTGATAAATCACAGCTGGTGCAACCGTTTTAACCACTCTGCGACACAACTCTGTACGTCTCTTCAAGCTCCCTGTAGCCACCTCAACTATACCGGTGAACTGGCATGAAAACGAGGGAGGAATCCCTCTACAATTCAACTGTGTTCTTCCCCTAAAACCAATGGATCAGAGGATAAGCCATACTATTCAAACACTGTATCCGACAGCAATAGCCACTCCGTATTACAATGTTGTGGACTTGGTATAAGGGGAGCGGGACCCACCGCGCTCACCGGCGCAGACAAAGCGCCTAAGGCCATGAACAAAACTGACGTTCTAATGTCCACTAGTGACGTGTTCACATCTCTCATAATTCTAACCTGTGATATCCGGGAAACAAAAAGGGAGAAAGGGCCAACCACAACATCTCTTGGAAAAATCCCAAAGTTTGCAGTCATCGAAATTACTCGAAAAACATAAAGTCATTCCGGTGGCCCTCGTGGACTGGCATAGTGTACTTACTGAACATGGTAAAAGATGTTATGTGTGAAATATTCAGTATTAAAGATAAATATATTCAATAGGACCCAAAAGCCAACCATGCAGCCCAATTGAAAGGCAATAGGACTAATATGGAATGGTTATATATCACCTACAAGGCAACAAACATGTATGAAAAAAAACATTTATAGGCCGATTCATGGAATTAATGTGAGCTGAAAATTCCCGCGCAAGCGTGCGAAACCGTGCGAAACGCAGTGCAAGTGCGAAAATTGCAGTGCAAGTGCGAAAATCGCACCGAAACCCGCGCACATCGATTCATGTGCGCGAGTAAAATCTGGGATGTGTGCTGAAAATCTGCATGGTGCACGCCGGCGCACAGGTCATCTAACGGCATGCGCTACGGCCACAGCGAAAGCGCACATAGCGTGGCGCACATAACAAAAGTAGGCGTTACACGGGGCGTGACACGCGGAATGGGGAACAACGGCTGAAAATGTGGGCGTCACGGGGGAAGTACAGGAGGCAAGTGCGCGGAACGCCACATGCTCGCCTACAACACGTATTCATGGAATCGAATAGGGAAAAACAGCGCACGGGCAAAGACGCGCACAGGCCTAAAATCGCCCGCCACACGAAGGCAGGCGGTAGCGTCCCTGCGCATGAAAAAAATGTGCGCCAAAATGTGCACTAACAAAAAGCACGTATATACAGCTCTGATGAATGTCCCATACTGTGGCCCTCTAGGACAAATGACGTGCGAAGGGGTACGCAACAAACACGGACACCCGCTGTGTCAAAAATAGCATGTGCGTGTATTTCGGGGGTGCGCGGGAAGTTTCACACGCAGTAGGCCTTGGGCGAGCGGGGTACGTGTAAATCTGGGGTTCGCGGGAAGTTTCACACGCCATAGGCCTTGGGCGAGCGGGGTACATGTAAACCTGGGGTTCGCGGGAAGTTTCACACGCTATAGCCCCTGTGCATGTGGGGTGTGTGTATTTCTGGGGTTCGCGTGAAGTTTCACACGCAATTGGCCTGGGTATGTGTAAATCTGGGGTTCGCGGGAAGTTTCACACGCAATAGGCCCTGTGCGAGTGGGGTGCGTGTATTTCTGGAGTTCGTGTGAAGTTTCACATACGATTGGCCTGGGTACGTGTAAATCTGGGGTTCGCAGGAAGTCTCAGATGCAATTTCATCAGGGTACGTGTATTTCAGGGGTGCCGTGGAGTCCCACACGTCAATTGGCAGTGTGGCTCCTCCCAGGTGTTCGCTCTACACCCTCCACGGCCCCGGTAGGCAGCCCACACCACAGGGGACTACCCTGCACCCCTGGTCATGTCCCGCAGGCAGCCCATCCACCATGGGCATTCCCCCCAGGCAAACCACATGTCAGCTTGCACTACTGATCACCAACGCATGACCCCCTCCGCCCCCACCCCCCAGCACTGAGGGGCACCTGCCAGCAGGCCCCCACTCATGTCCCCCAGCACCCCCACCCCACAGCACTGAGGGGCACCTGCCAGTAGGCCCCCACTCATGTCACCCAGCACCCCCACCCCCCAGAAGTGCAGGGCACCTGCCAGCAGGCCCCCACTCATGTCCCCCAGCACCCACACCCCCCAGCACTGAGGGGCACCTGCCAGCAGGCCCCCACTCATGTCCCCCAGCACCCACACCCCCCAACAGTGCAGGGAACCTGCCAGCAGGCCCCCACTCATGTCCCCCAGCACCCCCACCCCCCAGCAGTGCAGGGCACCTGCCAGCAGGCCCCCACTTATGTCCCCCAGCACCCCCACCCACCAGCACTGAGGGGCACCTGCCAGCAGGCCCCCACTAATATCCCCCATCACCTCCACCCCCCAGCAGTGCAGGGCACCTGCCAGCAGGCCCCCACTCATGTCCCCCAGCACCCCCACCCCCCAGCACTGAGGGGCACCTGCCAGCAGGCCCCCACTCATGTCCCCCAGCACCCCCACCCCCCATAACTGAGGGGCACCTGCCAGAAGGCCCCCACTCATGTCCCCCAGCACCCTCACCCCCCAGCAGTGCAGGGCACCTGCCAGCATGCCCCCACTCATGTCCCCCAGCACCCCCACCCCACAGCAGTGCAGGGTACCTGCCAGCAGGCCCCCACTCATGTCCCCTTGCACCCCCACCCCCCAGCAGTGCAGGGCACCTGCCAGCAGGCCCCCACTTATGTCCCCCAGCACCCCCACCCACCAGCACTGAGGGGCACCTGCCAGCAGGCCCCCACTCATGTCCCCCATCACCTCCACCCCCCAGCAGTGCAGGGCACCTGCCAGCAGGCCCCCACTCTTGTCCCCCAGCACCCCCACCCCCCAGCACTGAGGGGCACCTGCCAGCAGGCCCCCACTCATGTCCCCCAGCACCCCCACCCCCCATAACTGAGGGGCACCTGCCAGAAGGCCCCCACTCATGTCCCCTTGCACCCCCAACCCCCAGCTGTGCAGGGCATCTGCCAGCAGGCCCCACTCATGTCCCCCAGCACCCCCCACCCCCAGAAGTGCAGGGCACCTGCCAGCAGGCCCCCACTCACGTCCCCTTGCACCCCCACCCCCCAGCAGTGCAGGGCACCTGCCAGCAGGCCCCCACTCATGTCCCACTCATGTCCCCTTGCACCCCCACCCCCCAGCAGTGCAGGGCACCTGCCAGCAGGCCCCCACTCATGTCCCCCAGCACCCACACCCCCAGCAGTAAAATGGCGATCTCATGACACAAACCAAAAGTCAACTATGTACATCAACACACATCCGCCACACGAAGGCAGGCGGTAGCGTCCCTGCGCATTAAAAAAATGTGCGCTAACAAAAAGCACGTATATACAGCTCTGATGAATGTCCCATACTGTGGCCCTCTAGGACAAATGACGTGCAAAGGGGTACGCGACAAACACGGACACCCGCTGTGTCAAAAATAGCGTGTGCGTGTATTTCGGGGGTGCGCGTGAGGTTTCACACGCGATAGGCCTTGGGCGAGTGGGGTACGTGTATTTCAGGAGTGCGCAGGAAGTTTTACACGCGATTGGGCCTGGGCGAGCGGGGTACGTGTATTTCAGGGGTACGCGGGAAGTTTTACACGTGATTGGGCCTGGGTGAGCGGGGTACGTGTATTACTGGGGTGGGCGGGGAAGTACAGGAGGCAAGTGCGCGGAACGGCCACACGCTCGCCTACAACACGTATTAATGGAATCGAACAGGGCTAAGGCATGCGCCAAAAAAGACACACCAATCTGGAAAGACGTACGCCAGCAGGAAGCAAGCGTACGTCGACCCGCGCAGCATAAAAGTGCACGCAAATAACAAACAAGCTCAGACGCCAGGATGAATATACCGTTCCTAGCAGCAGTGGCCGTGGGATACCACAGGAGGAGGAGGATAGTCAGGGTCAGAATTTTTACACCCAGAACCAGCCTTTTTGGGATGCCTGATGACCAGGTGTACGGGAGGTACAGGTTTCCATCTCACATAATACTCAACCTGGTCAGTGAGTGGGAGGATGACCTCACATCACCCACTCTGTGTTCCCAAGCACTCAGCCCCCTGGAGAAGGTCCTTAATATACTGCACTTCTTGGCCACTGGATCATTTCAGCGGACAAGTGCCATAGTGGGGAGGGGCTGTCACAGGCCACGCAGTCACGCTGCCTACACCAGGTCTTGGCCATCATCAATGCACGCCCCTCAGTCCGCAGGCACATATACCTGCCCAGAACACCTGCAGAAAGGCAGGCTGTCGTCCAGGATTTCTACGGGGTGGCACAATTTCCCAAAGTGCTAGGTCCCATTGATTGCACCCATGTGGCTCTAGTCCCCCCAGGGCATCTGAGCACATCTATAGAAACCGCAAGCACTGGCATTCCATCAACGTCCAGGTAGTATGTGATGCCAATGGAATCATCACCTCAGTATATGCCAACTATCCAGGGTCCACCCACGACAGTTTCATCTACAGAATGTCAACCCTAAACCGCGACCTAGAAATTGGGCGGCATGGCGACACATGGCTGATTGGTGAGTATAAATGCCACTGCACATGCATGCATGTCAGATACTGAGCAATGTCACAACCCCACTAATGATACCCATCACCACCTCCCCAGGGGACAATGCCTACCCTCTGAGCACCCACATGATGACGCCAATTCGGAACTCCACCACGCCACCCGAGGTAAGATACAACACAGCCCACATTGCAACCCGGGGCATAGTGGAGCGCACATTCGGAGTGCTCAAGTCATGCTTTCGCTCCCTTGACCGTTCTGGCGGGCAGCTGTTATACACTCCCCCAGTAGTGTGCAGGATCATAGTGGCAGCATGTGTCCTGCACAACGTTGCAACATGCCGGGGCCTGCCCGTGGACATGGTGGTGCCCCCACATCCCCAACCACATGCACGCCCGCTGCGCATGGGAGGGGAAAGGGCATGGGGTGAGGCAGCCCATACGCAGCTGGTGGCTAATTACTTCACCTAAAATCACACCCCGTGGAGTGCACACAGCCCTGGCACATACCATCTGACAATCAATGATGATGACTCAAGGGACAGTCAACTGTCACTACCATACCAGCCGGAGATTGTTCACCTGGAAGTGTTACATTGTGTGCATCCCTACCGAAACACCACCAATTCTGTGTCATTAAAAGACATACATCTATGCCAGGGCTGCACAACTGATTTTGAGAGAGGGCTGAAAGTATCTTACATGAGGGCTATAGTGGCCCGAAAAGTAAATGTGGGCGGGGCGTTAGGTGGGGCATGGCAGGAGGCTCCTTCAACCCCCAATTTGTATTAAACACATGGAAAAAGAATATGTTGTTGAGTTGTAACGAATTTCATTTGCATTTCAAACGTACATTTAGTACTACACATTATCCATTGTCATGAATTATTTCAATTTAGTAATTGTATATCGTCTGTTCAATCAAATCATATATATTTTATTTACCCTTGATTGGACATTCAGTTCTTTTTCACTGCTATAGTTTGCTGTTCGGGTTGGCCAAGAGGAGTATGTCCTTCGTTGGGTCAGCTTTCCTCATAAAGCAAAGGATGTACATCTCCTAACTGTGCCTGTTTCAGCTTTATTATTGGGTTCACTCTTGGAGTGCAACACAATTCCCCATGGCTCCCATCCCCAACCAAACACTAAGCCCCATGGCCCCCTCACCCCCAACCAAACACTATGCCCCATGGGCCCCTCACCCCCAACTAAACACAATGACCCATGCCTCCCACCCCCAACAAAACACTATGCCCCATGGCCCCCTCACCCCGAACTAAACACAATGCCCCATGCCTCCCACCCCCAACCAAACACCATGCCCCATGGCCCCCTCACCCCCAACCAAACACTAAACCCCATGGCTCCCACCACACTTCGGGCCAACATCTCCAATCAGGCACAAACTCGAACCCCCACGCCCCTAACTCAGCACACACACTCTCAAGCATGCACCCATACAGACCCAAACCCCACACTCCCCGAATTCCTAAAACAGGACAGTACTAAGTGAAAGTAGTGGTAGTCTTACAACCTGAATAAGCCAGCACATCGACCCCTTCCAACTGTAGAGTGTTGCTGCCACGCAAATGTGCCAGTGTACTGCATACAACATGAACTCCATCTGCAAAGTAGATAGCCTTGTGAAGACATGAGGAAGGAACCTGCAAATTAGGAGGAAGACATGGATGCACAAGCACATATCAATACACCATGCAGTGTACAATACAACAACAATATCCACTAGGAATGTATACACAGTATTGACTACAGACTGCCCACACAGCTCATGGGAGTCCAACGTCACTGTCTAAGTCACTGTCACTTGGGCACACCCTTTGCAAGCCCATGGAAACGGGAAGCAGGAGGGGTGTGTGTCTCACAAACCCAAGCATCTAACCCAAACTCAGGACAAGCCTGCATGTGCCCAGCCGGAATACAGTGGATGCCCACGGAAGCCACACAAGGCAACACACTGTAAAAAAAATCAAAAATCAAAAATGGCCATGTGGGGGCTAGGGGGGTGGGGGAGGCCACCCAGGAGGTCCGAGGACAGGGTGCACACCAACAGCCACCTGTGTGGATGTTGGGGGAAAAAACACCTCCATGGGCTCATGGCCTGCACGGCTACGCTATTGTGAGAGAATCGCTGCTGTCGCTCTCCCCACTCTCTGCTGCTGCATCAGGAGGTGGTGGCACTATGGGAGGCAGCCCATGAAAAGCCCTGGTCTGGTCCTGCATGGCAGCAAGCATGCGGTGTGGAAGGTCTCGCTCTGGAGGATTATAGTGTGGAGATCCCCATGCACCACCTGACGTGATGCCCGGATCTCCTCCCGAGTTGCCTGCATCTCAGCTGAGAGCGAACATGTGAGCCGCTGCAGCTGCTGTTCTGTCCTCAAGTTAGTGGAAGCGTCAAGGTCAACAAGAGTCTCCCTGAGGTGATGGAGTTCTACCCTCAGGGCTTCCCTGTGGCCCTGGGACTCTATTGATATCGATTGGCGTAGATTCTCCAGTGCCGCCTGTCTGTCCCTGTTGGACGCCAACATGTCCTCCCTGTGTGATTGGCAAATGGAGTCTGTTGCCTGCTGTAGTTGCTCCATCTGCCTTTCAGGGGGGACAATGGAAGTGGCCACCCTCTCCATTGCTTGAGCCATCATCTCAGCTGATGCTGCCTGTTGTTTTGCCATACCGTACATGGATTGCTCCCATGCGGTATTGCCTGGTGGTGTACGGCCACCGCATCGGCGGGCACCACACCTGTTTGGGGCAAGGCGAACTGCGCCTTGCTGTGCCGGCACTGCGTGAGGCTGCAGGACTGCATTCCCCCTCTGATCTGCTGGCCCAGGAACAGGATCAGATTTTGCGGAGTGTGACCCTGCATCCGTAACCACCAAAGGCGGACCTACCAACACTGACATCCCCATTGAGGGTTCCACCCCTGGTGCAGGTGGGTTGGACAGAACAGAATCCCTGCCAGAACGACTTACCTGCGATGCCACATAGGTCTCATCATCCGAATCAGCACCTGAATAGAGGTCTAGGGAGGTGCACCCAGAGACACCCCTGGAGAGAATGGTCTGCAGCAAGATTGGGTTCTCACCCACCACCACACCACGTGCCCCACTGGTGCCCAGTCATGCCTGAGATCCCTCCTGGGTCTGCTTCATCTCCTCAACCTCAACAGCATCAAGTGCGTCATCCCCTGCAAAAACATGAAAGACAAAAAATGGAAACAGGCATTAGCACTATGGCACACAAATAGGCCTGACAAGCTACAGAACCAGTACATGATTGACACATGTTCCACATGACTATAACCCTCCCATGCATGCACTGTCACTGAGTTGGAAGGGGAGGCAAATGGCAGACACTGATGACACCAAGATGGAAGAGCAACACATTAGCTGCATGCTGGGTAGCAGTGCCATCACACATTGGCCTGTGAGTGGCATGTCCAATCCACATACATGACACATGCCATCACACAGATGGCATGTACCATAGGCATGGTACATATGACAAGTACTGCCATATGTCAGTGAATGAGTACTGTCACCCATCCATGTGAGATGGACATGCTGAGATGAAAAATGCTACATAGTATGACAATATTACACATGTGCCACTCACTGCAACACATGCAGCGTACAAGAATACACTGATCGCAGGCAGAGGTACACATCAATGGTTCTTCACTTAAACCTCCCATGAAACAACTATCATGTACCACATACAAACTGGCCCCAAAAATCAATGTCAGCAGGCCAATTCTCAATCCGCCTGAATGCTGTACTCATTCACCTAACAAGGTAACACATGTGGGCCTATGTGGTGTGTAATGTATGACAGAAGCATGTCACATATGTGACAATAGGGCTGAGAAATGCGTAGTGAAAGTGGGAGAATTGAAACAATCAGCCTGATGAACACTGAAAAATACAAAACAATGTTGTTGCAAGATGCCACTTCAAGGGCAACTGCCGTAATGTTGCGCAAAATGTCTACTGTGGGCAGAAGGGATACTGTAATACCCAAATCCAAGGCCGCAGAATGTTTCGGATGAAGCACATGGGTGACCCAAACCACTCAGGCACACACACCCTCACCTGGCACTCAATCAGAACCCGTCACACACACAAGATACAAATGGATCACACACACATGCATGTGCACTCACCGGACAATGCCTCGTAATCTGGCAGTTCTCCCACACCTTGGATCTGTTCCTCTGTGACGTAGGTCCCGGCAACATACTCATGTATAGTGAGTTTGTTGTCCTCTGGTGGAGACCCACCGCCAGTCACCAGAGTAGCGGCATGATTTGAGGCCAGCTTTTTCTTTGCCCTGCGTTTCGGGTCATTCCACCGCTTGTAGCAATCACCAGCTGTGCGCCTCACAAATCCAAGGCCACTTATGATGTCCGCGACGGTCTGCCAGTGTGCCTGACGTTGACCAGGTGTGGTCTTGCACCCTGCAGTAATCAACATTTCGCGGTCATGTGTGGACACATACTCCACAAGTGCATCACGTTCTGAAGTGGGAGAATGGAAGACCAGGCTCCCATCCTTCACCTCTCGCGCTTGGCCTAGAGGGTCACGGCCCAGACACCCGCCGCGAGAAGAGTTTGTCCATTTACCAGACGACCAGGTACCCTGGTACAGGAACATACGGATGTGTCCACCTGCCTGCCCAGCAGCCCGCACTGGCCATGCCGACACCTGCGGCTCGGATCAGCTAGACTAAAAACCACACGTCGTTAGAGATGCCATGACGACCTAGACAACGGGAAGCACATCTGTACAAATATACACACTTAACATTTCCACACCAATCTACACGAAGAACATACTCAGTGCTCTGACGTAGGCGACAGGCATATTCACGGACGTGCATCTTTATTATTTTTACATAGGCTTTCAGAATGCAGAAACGCAAGACGCATCATGAACTCATCTATAACGCTTGCTCACGCTTCTCTTGAAACCCGTTACCACCATGAGAGGTATAATGGAAACACGATACTGGTCATGGAAATATATGCTACTATAACCTAAAGCACCTATGCACCAAACAGACTACTTAAGCACCAGGCCCGAGTAGGCCTCAAACAAGAGCTCCCGTGGACATTAACAAAGCAAGAGTCAGGTTGCTGATCCTGCAGAAAGAACCCGGTGGAGCGACCAGCCAAGGTCGCAATGTTGCAAACCCACATCCAAGAACAAATCATCAAAGGCACGATGTTGCAACCTCGCACTCCGCGCCTCAACGATAAAGGCACGCCGACAAATTAAACCAGACGCGCAGTAGAAAAAACAATATTAATTGTGCAGAATTCTGCCTCTTTCACGGTCCCTCCCCACGTGACCAAGCCGAACCTGACGAGATGCCAAAACCCAGGAGAGAAAAGGCGTCTGGGTCCCTCACTACGAGACACAGGCCGATACACTTGAAAGGCTCAATGGACATCTGCTACAGTGGGAGCGGTCAGCCTTCCACCTATGAATAAATCCTCACATTGTCTGCACGTACCCATATTGAATCATTGTTGCAAACACAGGTACACCGAGAGCTGGGAACAACGGTGGTCCCAGGCTGGGAAGCTCACGGATGCACCAATCAGAACATGGGGCTCTTATCTCAGACGTCAGTAATACTAGCCAATCCTCAGGAGTCTTCATGTAACAATTCTTATGTATCTAATTGTAGGGACAACCCAGATATACCACCTGACTACACCTTGTCCACTAATATCATTCTCTATATGTGTACTATACTAACCCTACCACTCGAGCAACCAATTAAGAGTGGCGATAGGTTTTTTGTTAACTTTCTGAAGTGACGCAAGTAGCGCGTCATAATGCAGTAAAAAGGGCCTGCGAGCCCCACGATTGTGTGTGTGTCAGGACGGACGCGTACGATCCTTGACCCATCCCTGCCGTTTTGTCTAAATAAACAGCAGAGTCACCTTGATCCTTGTGTGTGTCTCATACTCTATCTCGCCTGGGATATACGGGAGGAGTTGGGGCCTCCCTGCCCGGAGGTCTGCGGACGGCCCGGCCGACCCCGGCAGAATTTCCCCCCGACAAGTTGGAGGCACTGCTGAGATCTGTTTAAGATCGACTTTTACTTTTAGTTTTTCCAGGCACTCCCGTTGCGAGGAGGCCCGGCGGCGCGGCCCCCTCTGCCGTTGCCCCCTTCTGAGGACTACAGGACCATCGCGGAGCTGCGAGAAGACCGGACAGCGCAATCCGGATATTGGCCCTCGGGAGCCGGTTGAGAAGTATCCCGCCCGCGGTCGGCGAGTGTCCAGACGTGGTCCAGACGAGGGGAGGTGGCGAGCCGCTTGGAGGGGTGCACGCAGTCGAGCGGCCCTGCATCGAGAGAACTTGGTGAGCATGACACGCACAACAAGCAATGCGAAATTGTGAGGGAGGGGGAGGAAGTAAATAAGGGAGGAGGGAGGTATTGTACAGATGTGCGGCGAAGGTTTAACTGAGTGTTGCCAATGGAATGAATGGTAGCGAAACGAGTGCGAGAACAGTCGGCTAACGTTACGCGAAAGAGGGGGGCGGGGCACGAAAACATCACGTGCAGCCGCTCGTAAGACACTGATGGCCTAAATTGCGACTACGTGTGAGGGTGGGTGTGTGTGGTTTCCTACGACTTGACATTTATTGATCAATGAGTAGATGAGGTTTCCTATTGTTCGAGCAAGAAACTCGATAGGTAGATGACGTTTCCCTGTGGGCGGTAGCTAGTTACATAGTTGCCCAAAACGGAAGATAATTGGCTGGTTAAGCCCTCCTGTTGAGGGGCGTATCACACGCGAGGCGACGCAGCGTGCGCAGTCCGGTTATATTATTGATGAGATTACCTTGTTCCAGGAGAGACAGGAAGACAGCTGTAGGGTTAGCGGGGTAGATTGCAAGTGTATTTTGAACTTAAAGAACATAACAAGAATATACCAGTAGCTCGAAGAAATCGGTGACGTCACCAATAGGGTTTTAATAGGATATCGCGTGCATAAGGAACTTTGGGTTGAGAGTGGGGAGGAAGAGAAAGATGATAAGGGAGCAGACACGGAGATAACGGATAGACTAGAGGATCGGAAAAGGAGAAGGGGAAAGGGGCGTGGCTGCGCACGGAGAACGCCGGCCACGGCAAGTGTAAAAGGGGGAGAGAACGGAGAAACAGGACGACTGTATAAGATCGTCGTAAGGGGTACGCAGCCGCAGGGGGCTGCGTGCGCTTCGGCCGCAGGGGGCCGTAGGGGAAGGAATATAATATAACATCATATTTAGTATTATTGCATAATCTGTCAAGGGATTGTCGTAAGTCCCCACACTTGCGGGGCAAGGTAAGCAATACGAGGTTGTATATTATAAACTGCTGGTAAAGAGAAGGGTAACAAGGGGAGGGCCACTATGTCATACGGGAGAGAGTCGGGAGGATGGGGGAACACTCTCACTACCCCATTACAACACATATGCACCACACTGCCACCACATAGGGAGAAATTAATTAAGTACAGCATAGAGTGGACCCAGGGGACGGACAACAAAATGTTAACACCATGGCCGCCTAATGGTAGTTTCGATCCATATGCCCAACATTCACTACTAAACCATCTACACAATACATACAAGGGGAAGAAGTTGGCAAACCATGTGGAGGTGTTTAACTTATGGAGGATGTTCCAGGGGTCCCGACCAGGACCAAATGGAATGTTCACTATGGGGGAAGCACCGGAAGAAAAGGAGATTAAGAAAGAAGGAACGGATGGGGAAAAGGGGTGCGAAAGCACAAAGAATACGGGGAACGGAGGACAGGGAGGAGAAAAGATTGATAAATCAAACGACATAAAAAAGGAACGGAACAATGAGACACCCATAACACCGGGAGTGAAAACAGAGGGAGGAGGGTTGTACCCTTTAAGAGAATTAGGAGAAATAGAAGGACAGTTCAGGGCGGCTGAAGGATACTCGAACCCGGCATACAGCCCTCCACCATATGTGGCTCATAGGAAGATACCAATGGGGGAAGAAAGGATTGTAGAAGAGCAGACTGTAGAGATAGGAAACGATGAGTGGGTAGCTGCACAGATATTATTGAAATTACGAGGCTCACTAACTGGAGAAGAAAGGGAGGCGGTAAGGAGAACAGACGAGGATAGTGCCAGAGAGAGTGAAATGAGGGGAGAGGAGCTACTATGGCAGAAGGAAGAGATTTTGGAGGAAAAATTAGCAAAACTAAGGGATGAGCAGAATGAATTGATCAAACAACTTGAGAGGGAGGAAAGAGAGAGAGTGAGGAAAAGGAAAGAAGGTAAGAACGAATTGGAAAAATTAAGAGAACGAAATGAGGAGCAAAAGAGAGAAGCTGAAAGGGTAAAAGCAGCAGCAGATAGGGTATCAAGAGTAGTGCTGAGGGAGAAGAAGAAGGAAGAAGAAGAAAAAGAAAAGGAAATGGAAATATGGAGGAGGAGGGTACTATCAGAGACAGCTAAGAAATATGAAGAGGGGAAGGTAATAGAGAGTATAGTAGAAAGAGAAAGGGTGAAATGGGAAAGGAAGAAAGAGGATGAACGAATATTGGAACAGATGAGCAACGAAGTAATGGAGGAATTGAAAAGAAAAAGGGAGGAAAATAGTAGGGAAATGGAGGAGAGAAGTGAAGGGGGAAGAGAAGGGAGGAGTAGGGAGAGTGAAAGATGGGGAGATGTATATAAAAGTAGAGAGGTAGCAACAACATCAGCACTAGGGGGAACAGTTGGTAACAACGAAAGGGGAGAAAGAGACTTAATAGACTTAAAAACAGTAACAATAAAAGGAAAAAAGGCAGAGTGGGGGGTGCCATTTATGAATGACTTTTGCAGTGAGGAGGAAGAAGGAGTGGAGAAGGATGGAAGAAAGAGTGAAAGGGAAAGCTTAGATAAGCTATACCTCACTAGAACAAACATAGATTCGCCCTGGATGAGTAGAAGATGGGAGGAGCTGGAGAGAAGTAAGGAGGGAGTGAAAAGAATAGGGGAAACACAAACCCATGAAACCACGCCACCCACATCTCCATCACGCCCTCCCACGTCACACCATACATGTTCAACCACCGCACGCTCACTGCACAGAATAAAGCTCGCGCCCTTCATGAACGAAATTACACCTTATGCATGTCGGCTTAGGGACCTCCCTAGTCGCAGGCAAGACAGACAAATAGACATACCCATATTGAACACAGGAAATGACGAAAAAAAGGGAAAGGCAGAAGAGGGAGGTAGGAGCAGAGGTAGTAAGGATGAATTTGAAGTAGTAAAGGAAACGGGGGAAGAGGAGGGGTGTGAAGACTCAATATTATGGAGCGTAAAGGGTGACACAAGACAGAATTTAATGCCACTGTTGGAGAGAGGAGGGGTTAGACCACAGTATGTACCTTGGAAACATACGGATAAAGAAAATATAAAATGTAGGCTCCCATCACTAAGTGGAGGTGCGGGTAAGTGGATATATGAAATGGAAAAACACACCGCAGGACAGAAACTAGCAGTAGGAGATGTGAAGGGCCTGTTAATATCAATATTAGGGGATAGAGCGGATGACATTTGGAAAAGAGCGGGATTCCATGGGGTAACAATAACGAACACATCGCATGATGGGGCACCATTTGCAAACTGTAGACATGCGCTATGGCAGGCACTGAGAGTGCAGTACCCAGACACATCAGACATAGGAGCCATTACTTCCCGTAAGATGGGTGAAAATGAGGACCCTGTTGATTATATCCAGGATATTCAAGAGAAGTGGCGCATGGAAACTAGAGAACAATGGGACAAAACACCAGCCATATTTTATCATATACTAGTACAAGGGCTCCCAGAAGGGGTTCAGAAACAACTAAAGAAAGTAGTGGGGATGGAAGCAAAACCATGGCCAGAAATACAACTGACTATAGTACATCACTGCAGGACATGGCAAGGAAAAATGAAACAAAAGGAAGAGGATAGGAAAACAGAAGAGGCCAAACTAGTACAGAAAAAACTTACTAAATACACAATGGAAGGGGCACTAATAACTACGCCCACACCAATGGCCCAAAGCCCAACGCAAGTAGTGGCTGCACAAGATCCCGCCCAAATAGCGCCTCCACAAGGTGTAATACAGCAAGTGCCGCCTCTGCAATTACACGCACCAAACATGGGAGGAGGGTACCCAATGCAAGGAACTGGGTATTATAGTTATAACAGAGGGAGAGGAGGGTTTATGAGGGGGAGAGGATACGGATATAATACCCAACAACAGGCTGGGGGACTTAGAAATTACTACCCCACAGGGCAACCCGTATACCAGGACAAACAGGGAGCTTCCCATGGCAAAGCAGGGAACCACCCGTGTGTTGGAGCTGCGGACTACTAGGACACATGTCACGTACATGTAGGGTCAGGCCAGGAACACCAGCATGGAATGAACAAGCACAACCTAGGACATTACAAGAACAGCAGGGCATACAACAACAGCAGATGTCACAAAAAGGGAGTGACCCACAACAACAAACAACACAACAGCCACAAACCTATTCACTGCCACAACAACAAATAACACAGCAACTGCCACCGCCACAACAACAAGTAGCGTTAATACAACCACCACCCCAAACTCAACAAACGCAATTGGGTAGGGTGACGGTGTTGGGACACAACCCTTACACAGGGAATGGCCAATCATTGTACCCCCAATAGGCCAGCCCACAGACGGCCTTGGTGTGTCCCATCCTGTCAGTAACACCTAATAGTGCGGAGGAACCACGCATAGAGGTAACGATAGGTGACAAAAAATTATCATTTCTTGTTGACACCGGGGCAACCCGGTCTTGCATAAGGGAAGGTAAATTTAAGATGTCAGGCGAAGCCATGAACACCCAAGGATTTTCTGGGGCTAAAGGGTTGGTTCCATTTACTGATAACGTTCCATTATCTATTGGAGATTATGATCTGTCAGTCCCACTTTTGTATTATAGTGCCTCACCAGTAAATATACTGGGGAGAGACATAATGAACAGGTTGAATATGACGATCTCCTTTACAGAGGATGGCATAATTTGCTCTACTCCAGGGATTAACATGCTCGCAGCACGACAGATTTTGCAAGCATACTGTGGACAGACAGCGATTAGGGCGGAGCCAGTAGATGGCGAGCTATTCCAGTATGGCACAGACATGGCATTTGCATGGATGCCAGGGATAGAAGGGAAAATATGGAGGAGGCCAGCAGCCTATCTGTTCCGACCAGAAACACCAGTTAATGAACTGGAAGGGAAGGTGTTTGTAATGGACATTGAGAGCATTATTGCAACAGCTGATTATGTTGCTGTGCACGCCCAAGATAAAGAAGGGAGAGCATGGAGGGCGGTGATAGCACTAGCAGAAGGATGTAGGCTGACCCAGGTGTCAGATGAAGAGCTGTTCTCAGAAGAAAAGGAAGAAGATGAAATGGTGTTCATGATGAGCGTAGAAATATGGCTAAGAGTGGCTCACAAACAAGTAGCACAGAAAATTGCAATGGCACTTGAGGCACCCGCAGGCACCCCAGTCCCGTTTTTTAAGGAGGATATGTCAAAGGTGCCCAAATCATTATGGACTATTAGCCCTTATGACGTGGGATGCATAAAAAGCATAGGGGGTGTAAGGATAAAATTGAAAAAAGGTGCCATACTACCAAGAGTGAAACAGTACCCATTGTCAAAAGAGGCAGATGAAGGCATATATGAAACCATAACGGCCCTTATAAACAATGGCATATTGGTCCCCTCAGAATCACCATGTAACACAGCTGTGTACCCGGTGCGCAAGGCTAAAGGGGGGTCTTGGCGCTTCATACAGGACCTCAGACCCTTGAACAACATAGTAGAAGCAGAGTATCCAGTAACAGCAAACCCGGCCACAATATTGTGTGGCATTCCAGCAGAAGCATCACGATTTACAGTGATTGACCTTAAAAATGCTTTTTTCTCAATACCATTACACCCAGACTCACAAGATTTGACAAGCTTCACTTACCAAAATACAAAGTGGAAACATACCAGATTACCACAGGGGTATTGTGAATCACCCTCAATTTTCAATAGAGTAATACAGATGGATTTGGGTAACGTTGAGGTGGAAAGCACAGTGTTACAGTATGTGGATGACATAATAATTTGCAGTACAAACGAAAGTAAATGTAGAGAGGACTCCTTAAAGATGCTGACAATATTGGCTGAAAAGGGGTACAAGGTAGACATGGAAAAGATACAATACTGTCAGGAACAGGTACTTTACATTGGCCAACTGATATCCCAACATGGAAGAAGGATTGCACCACAAAGAGCACAGGCCATCTCAAGCACTCCCGTGCCACAGACTGTGAGAGAACTGCAGCAATTTCTGGGGCTGTGCAACTACTGTAGAGCATGGGTATTTGATTACAGCTCATACATAGGACCCCTGCTTGAGGGTTTGAAGGAAGCAAATAAAGGGGAGAAAAAGTTGGGATGGACTATGGAAATGAGGGAGGCATTTGACGAATTGAAAGACGCGATATCAACTGCTCCAGTACTGGCATCCCCAGACTATGAGCGACGCTTTTTTATATTTTCACATTGCGACTCAGCAGTGATGAAGGCAGTATTGGCACAAAAAACGAGCATGGGATATAAACCAGTAGCATTTTACAGCGGACACTTAGACCCTGTGATGTTAGGCCACTTCCCTTCTGAACAAGGTCTCGCTGCAGCTGCCTATGCAGTAGAAAAAGCATCAGCAATAACTATGGGGTGTCCAACTACACTGTTTGTGGAACATGCATTATTTGCAATATTGAATAAACCCAAGTCCACACTAACGACACAAAGGGCATCAGGTTATGAGATCATTTTGTCTAGGGCTGAACTAGCGATTGTTAGATGTAGCACTGTTAACCCTGCAAGGTTCCTAGCAGAAGTAATTGAAGAGGGAGATTACGCCCACGACTGCACCCAAATAACTAAAATGTACTCATGTACTAGAAAAGTTGAAGAAAACGCACTAGAGGGAGGTGAGCTTTTGTTTATTGATGGGTCATCAACTATTGATCAAGGAGATGGGATACGAAGGACTGGGGCAGCAGTGGTAAAAATGATGGAGGCTCCGGTGTGTGTGGCTATGAAATGTGTACAGTTACCACAGCATTACTCTGCTGAAGCCGCTGAACTAGTTGCACTAATATTGGCACTGAAAGAAAGTTTTAACAAACGTGTAACAATATATTCCGACAGTGCATATGTTACATCCACTGTCCACTCAGGGCTAACAAAATGGAGGAGAAGAGGGTTTAGGAGAGCTGACGGCACTCCAGTGCAACATGCCCTCTTGTTGGCTGAATTAATTGAAGTAATAAACGACCCCCAAGAGCTAGCCCTAGTAAAATGCACCGCACACACCAATGGTGAAGACCATGTCTCAAAAGGGAATGCAGCAGCAGACGCACATGCGAAATATGCTGCATACTTTGGTGAGATATGGAACCCCACAGACTCACAGAGAGGGAGAGGGAGGGGAATAGCTAGGGAGATGTTAATAAAAGAAGGGTACACCCATCTCCCAGCCACACAGATTATGGAACTACAAGCGGCTGCACCAATGGCCGAAAAAGAAGTATGGGTAAAAAGAGGATGTACAATGTCCCCAACCGACGCACTATGGCGCCAGGGTGGCACGGGGAAAGTTGTAATACCGTTGGCACTGTTAAATACCGCCCTGAGCCAATTACATCACCCTGCCCATACAGGCAAGGAAATAATCGCAGCACGAATTAGAGAAGATTGGTTTTGTCCTGAGTTAAACTCTCATGTGTCAAATTTTATCAGCAATTGCCTCACATGTCAACAGTTTACGGCCGGTCATACTTTAAAAGTGATAAGAGGTACCATACCCCGGCCAGAAGGACCTTTTCGGCACCTTCACATTGACTATGTTGATATGATCAACATATGTCAAGGTAATAGGTATATGATTGTAGTAGTATGCCCATTTTCTAGGTGGATTGAAGCAGGGCCCTGTTCACACCCTGATGCGTTTAGAGCAGCCAAATTTATAGTAAGGGAGGTCTTCCCCAGGTGGGGAGTGTGAGAGGTGTTAAGATCAGACAACGGCCCACATTTCGCAAACGAAATGTTCCAACATATCACATCCCTGCTGAACATTAAACACAAATTTGCATGTGCATACCACCCACAGGCTAATGGCGTATGTGAACGCCTGAATGGCTTATTGAAGGAGGCAATTGCAAAAATACAACAAACAACAAAGAAAAGTTGGTTGTATTGCCTTCCGTTAGCTTTATTTGAACTTAGAAATAGGCCAGGGTCCGACCACCACCTCACCCCCCACGAAGTGGTTACTGGACGTCAAATGCGCCTTCCCCTAACCCCAACCTCAAGGGCATTCACCGACCACGAAAGTTCAGCGAGTGTGTTAGGTGATGAAATGTATCAATATGTGTCTTCTTTGATTACTAGTGTTGTGTTTGTGTCTCAACAGCTCGAGCGCACACGGGGCGGGTCTACCAGCAATCAAGAAAAAGGCGCAAGTACAGAATTGGGAAAGGAGAACTTGTGCAAACTTGCCAAAGGTGACCACGTGCTACTTCGCAATTTCAATAGAAAGTGGAACGAGAAGAGGTTCACTGGCCCCCATCTGGTAGAGGACGTATCAACAAGAGCAGTAAAACTAAAGGATAAGCGTGCCTGGAACCACCTACATGACGTAAAGATCTACAAACTGCAGACCCGCCCCAGCGCCAACGACAGGTCCATTGGAAGAACAGCAACAACATCCCCGACAGCGGAAGAAAGTTCCACCACAGACAACGACCCAATTGTTCCCTCGGAGACGATAACTGACGAAGAAGGGGGTGATCCCCATACTGCCCACCCCATGGTCACACGCTCAAAGAGTAAAAATACTTCCGCCATCTGAGCGCAAACCCCCCCCCCATTGACTGCTAAGTACAGTTGTAACTAAAACTGAAGGACATTGCTTGCACCAATACACATGTAAACACGTGAATGTTCTCTTTTTTCTCTCGCACATACAGGAACTGCGTAATATTGTATTGTTAAGAAAAAGCTAATTAACAAGTTCAGTGTACAGGCGTAGATGGTACTCCCAGACGATAACTACCCAGAAGAATTGTCACACCAATTTGTATACGAAATAAAAAGGCCAACATACCTAAAAAGGAGAAGGGTACGTGTCTACTACACAGCCTTCCTCCTGGCCATAGAATATTCCATGCCCCACCTCCGCCCGTACTTGCCGGTCCTAAGAGACCGATCACTTAGAGTAGCGTGGGAGCAGCTCTTCGCCTGGGCACTGAATGACTACTTGATAGGGAGAGCTTAAAGGAAACAAAACTAACATTTAATAACGAGCACTTTTGAGAATTTTTAGGCGGGCAACTTTAACGTCGCAAGAATACGCTGCCAGGACTGCAGCAAGGTAAGAGCAAAATGCCGGTGAGATTAGCATATGTAATAAAAATAATAGGGATTTTTATGATCACCGGGTTCTTGGCTGCCTCTGTCTGGCAGTACAGCTATGCTATCGATTTTATTGCTGCACCCAAACCTAATATACCCCCGTTCCCTGCTGCAACAGGTGTTACGTCAGGTGGTAATAGTAATTTTGCACCCAAGCAAAATAGAGTTAAACGCAGCACATACTCAGAAAATAAAGGTATTGATAATTATGTACAAGATTCAGCACACGTCGCAAACAACATATGGTACCAGCACATGACCCGTATTGGTAAGCAGACAACCGAGGACAGCTGTTACGTTTGCTCATTAATACCATACGCCATGAGCGCTTCACGAACATTTGTTGCCACAGAAATAGATGAAAAAACAGCACAGTGCATAATCTATTTGGCCCTGTTCCAAACGAAAGGAAGATTTCAAGGAACAGTAGTGCACATGACAAGGAAAACACGAGACTCATACCCATATGAAAACAACTTCCTCAAGACCTATCTGAGTTATCACAAGACCAGTTTACATGCTGAAGCATTCAGGTACATAACAAGTGGCCCTGCAAAAGGAGAAACAAAGAAGGTAACACTGCAGTATCTACCATGTGATTGGTACGCCACTGAAGTTCCGGGTAAACAAGGATGCTGGGAGAGGCCGCTACTGACGATAACAGGAAAGGTGTATCTGGGCAACAGCTGGGAGATAGGAGTGATTGGCAGCAACATGGTAACAAAAGAAACTATCTCAACTATCGAGACACACAATCATCGATGTTGGACGACGTGGATCAAGTATGTACCAATGCTCACGTGGGTAGAAGAAGATGAAGACCCAATAACTATACTACCATTGACTGCGCCCAAAGTATGCTACCAGCATAAAGGAGAGGTGGACGTAGGATATAACACCAATTGTGCAAGCGTGATGGTGTTACCTGAGGGGGGAGCGGGAACAGCAGTAATAATGGACCATTATTGGGCCTGCGGAGAAAAGGCATATCATACACTGCCTCCCCTGTGGAATGGTGTGTGCACAATGGTACACGTCAATGTACCATCACTAGTGGTACCTAAGAAGCATGTCGATGTGGAGAAATTTCCTAAAATGGATGAAGGGGATAAGAGAAGAAAGAGATCTGCACCACTTCAGAAGGAGCAAGGAAACAGGACCAACAGCAATGATACTGTCCTAAATAGGAGAAAAAGACAAGGAGAGCCACTGACAGGAAATTACCTGTGGGGAAGGTCGGAAACGGAACTAACATCAATACCGCCAGAGCACAGACTATTCAGCAGAGCAGCAATGTTCTTCTCCTCAATAATACATCCGGGACTGCAGGCATACGCAAACGCAAAATGGCTCCAAATAACCAGATGGGAACTAATGATGACCATCAATTCAACAGTAAATGGGTTCAACGCAATTAAAGAGGAGCTGCGAGCTGTAAGGATGGTAGCACTCCAGAACAGATATGTATTGGACCTTCTCACAGCAATGGAAGGAGGAGTTTGTGCAAAGATAGGACAATCTTGCTGCACGTTCATACCTGCCAACGATGCTGACAATGGTACACTGACAGAAGCAGTTTCACAATTGGCCCAGATGCACTCCAAAATGATGGACGAAAGTAACGGTGTAGACAAGGATAAGAGCTGGTTTTCACTATTATGGTCATGGATGCCATCTTGGCTGTCAGATGGACTGAAAATAATAGTGGGGTGTACTATTTTGGCTGGAGCTACCCTGATCATAATTAGATTTTGGAAGGCCCGGAAGGCACGCACGACTGACGAGTTGCTGGAAATGGTGGGAATGCACCCCTTAATGCCAGCAGATGACAGCCAGCATACAGGTGTGATAATACAAGAAAGGGAGAAGTTGCGCACCCAAATAATCACCAATCATCTAGACCCACCATCAGTGAAGATCGAGAACCCAAGGAACCCCAGGAGCTACATAGGAAGATGGGTATACTGTACTCCTGGAGGAACATGTGAATATATGTATTGGTCATTTGAAGATCATGTAAACCATTATGGACATCTCGGAGGGATAACTAAGATATGGAGGGTAAGAGGAGATAACGAGAAGGATATGTTTGTGGTCGACAAGTCGACCAGAGGGGGGACTGAAGTGGGAGAATGGAAGACCAGGCTCCCGTCCTTCACCTCTCGCGCTTGGCCTAGAGGGTCACGGCCCAGACACCCGCCGCGAGAAGAGTTTGTCCATTTACCAGACGACCAGGTACCCTGGTACAGGAACATACGGATGTGTCCACCTGCCTGCCCAGCAGCCCGCACTGGCCATGCCGACACCTGCGGCTCGGATCAGCTAGACTAAAAACCACACGTCGTTAGAGATGCCATGACGACCTAGACAACGGGAAGCACATCTGTACAAATATACACACTTAACATTTCCACACCAATCTACACGAAGAACATACTCAGTGCTCTGACGTAGGCGACAGGCATATTCACGGACGTGCATCTTTATTATTTTTACATAGGCTTTCAGAATGCAGAAACGCAAGACGCATCATGAACTCATCTATAACGCTTGCTCACGCTTCTTTTGAAACCCGTTACCACCATGAGAGGTATAATGGAAACACGATACTGGTCATGGAAATATATGCTACTATAACCTAAAGCACCTATGCACCAAACAGACTACTTAAGCACCAGGCCCGAGTAGGCCTCAAACAAGAGCTCCCGTGGACATTAACAAAGCAAGAGTCAGGTTGCTGATCCTGCAGAAAGAACCCGGTGGAGCGACCAGCCAAGGTCGCAATGTTGCAAACCCACATCCAAGAACAAATCATCAAAGGCACGATGTTGCAACCTCGCACTCCGCGCCTCAACGATAAAGGCACGCCGACAAATTAAACCAGACGCGCAGTAGAAAAAACAATATTAATTGTGCAGAATTCTGCCTCTTTCACGGTCGCTCCCCACGTGACCAAGCCGAACCTGACGAGATGCCAAAACCCAGGAGAGAAAAGGCGTCTGGGTCCCTCACTACGAGACACAGGCCGATACACTTGAAAGGCTCAATGGACATCTGCTACAGTGGGAGCGGTCAGCCTTCCACCTATGAATAAATCCTCACATTGTCTGCACGTACCCATATTGAAACATTGTTGCAAACACAGGTACACCGAGAGCTGGGAACAACGGTGGTCCCAGGCTGGGAAGCTCACGGATGCACCAATCAGAACATGGGGCTCTTATCTCAGACGTCAGTAATACTAGCCAATCCTCAGGAGTCTTCATGTAACAATTCTTATGTATCTAATTGTAGGGACAACCCAGATATACCACCTGACTACACCTTGTCCACTAATATCATTCTCTATATGTGTACTATACTAACCCTACCACTCGAGCAACCAATTAAGAGTGGCGATAGGTTTTTTGTTAACTTTCTGAAGTGACGCAAGTAGCGCGTCATAATGCAGTAAAAAGGGCCTGCGAGCCCCACGATTGTGTGTGTGTCAGGACGGACGCGTACGATCCTTGACCCATCCCTGCCGTTTTGTCTAAATAAACAGCAGAGTCACCTTGCTCCTTGTGTGTGTCTCATACTCTATCTCGCCTGGGATATATGGGAGGAGTTGGGGCCTCCCTGCCCGGAGGTCTGCGGACGGCCCGGCCGACCCCGGCAGAATTTCCCCCCGACAGTTCGACCTCATTGAAGCTAGGCTTCCTTGACGTGCCGGACTGTGTAGCCGTGTCTGGGGTATCAGCCTGTAGTGGACGAGCACTCTTCTTCTTTCTTTTCGAAGGTGGTGGGGATCGTGAGTGGCTTACGCCGATCTGGTCACTAGGGGCAGGAGCACCGGTGTACTGGGTAGTAGGAGTGTGCGAATGCACACTGACCATGGGACTTGGTGCAGGCATTGGCTGGAGTGTGATGTTGTCAGGGGGAACGTTAGTATGATGGACCAGGACCAACACTGTCCTGGCTGGGAGAGTCACAGCTGGGGTGGATGGAGCTGCAGCTGCCCCTGCAGCCTCCCCACCCTGCCTACTCAGGGCAGCTGATGACATAGCTGCCCCAGATCCACGTGGCCTGGTGACACTAACTTGCACCGCCACATGTGGCCTATACTTGCTGACCTGGAAGTCAGCCTGGGAGTCATCGTGTGCCAGGTCAGGTGCCACAATGGGCCGGTCCAACAAGGGCTGAGCTGGGATGGTGTCAGCCACGTTTCCCTCAACCATGCGGGGGGGGCATGGGTGTCCCTGATTGGTCCTCCACACATGGGGGGCTAGAGGCACCCTGCAAATCCCAGCCACATCCCCTAACGCGACCACCACGCCCACCTTTTGAAGCTCGGCCACCTTTGCCTCCCTTACCGCTTGCTCGCCTCCCAGCCATGGCACTGATGTTGTTGTGCGTATGGGAGTTGCAGTAAACTATTGTCCTGGGCAATCTGGGGTCAAAGGGGTTGGGTACTAGATGGAATTCATACCCTAGTGCACTAGCAAGGCTGTCTGTGACCCCTGGGGGAAGATGACGGGTCACGCAACGCACAGGCATGCCAAAAACAGAGAATAACGTGCACGCAACCCCTCGTAGACCACGTGCCTGGAAAAATTAACCCGCACTACGCTGTGGCACCCAGAAACACAAAAATAAGCGTACGTGTGTTACACGCAGCCTACAATGACCTCTGAAGGGGTACGCGACACACGGGGCAAGCACAGTTGGTAAATATGTGCGCGACTCACTGTCTGCCTGGAAAAAGAGCGTGAAAAAGACGCGTGTGTGCGCGTTGGCAACACCCCCGCCAAAAGAAGAATTGTACGCTGTCTGAGGAGACAGGACAAAAGAAGAAGTGAACGCTGTTTGAGGAAACAGGCCCAACAGAAAATCAGAAAAAAGCTGTCAGAGGTAATAGGGAGTACAAACTAGAAACGCTGTGAAGTAAATTGCGTGTGAACCGACAAGAAGTACAGATTTCACCCACTCACTCTCCACGAAAAGCACGTACAAGGAAATGACGTCCTACACGTACCTTTTAGACCGGCCCACACATCCAACGTCACTTCCGCATGTACGCTCTTGGGTCCTTTCCTCCAAAAACACGAGCTGACACTCGGACGTGAAGTTTTTGGACGTGCACGATGAACATGCACCCGTGTTCAGGGAAATGCCCGCGCGCGTCACGTCACAGACACGCTTATGCTCTAAGGGCCTTTGGTCCAATGAAATCGCGTACGTGTGCTGACGCGCTTACGCGCTAAGGGTCTTCCCTCGAATTACACTATGACGTGCAATTTTTTCACATGCCAAATCACTCCGTATCAAGCTGGCCACGCAAAAACACACAGAAGACCACGCTCCTGCCCTGAAGGCCATTTTCCTGTCCCCAAGAGCCTCGATCATGCTCCCACCTGCCATCTGCTGCTGCCTGCCTGCCTGCCGCCCACGTGCCCTGCTATTTGCTGCCTGCACATCAGCCAGGGGTGCAGTTGCTGTGACCACCCCTGCTGGAACTGAAGACTCCCGACTGGTATACCATCGCTCCAAAGCCCAGCCCCAGGACCCAGTTGCCCACCTACACCTGCCTCTGGGGTTGCCATGTCGGGCACACCACCATCTGGCACCACTGGCAATCCCCAGCCAGAGATGCAGAGGGCCACCAGCTTCACTGCCACCGAAGTTGGTGTCCTGGTGGAGCAAGTCCTGGGGCAGTATGATGCCCTCCTCGGAAGTTTGTGCGCCGACAAGGAAGGATGGACCAGGATCTGGACGGACATCGTGACTGCCATCAACGCGGAGCGGGTGGCAGTCCGCAAATTCCAACATGTCAAGAAGCGCTGGGAGGACTTCAGGTCCAGCACCATCAACAAGGCCCGGCACCTCTTGAGGGCAGCGGATGCTAAGGGGCGCCGGGGGCACCTGTCGGAACATCAAATGAGGGTCCTGGAACGCATATCCCCAGCGCTCCACGTCCAGGTCCTTGAGAGGCAGACCCGTCTGGAGTCGAGTGGTAAGTGTACATGCATACTGATTGTAAGCTGTGCGTGTGGTGGTGTGCCAGTAGTGTGCAGGTTGCACATGTGGTTTTGTAGGGCCACGTATGAATGTGTATGTACAGGGCCGTGAGGCTAACACATGCGAGTCCTCTCATGTGTGAGACACATGGATGGTGCATGTGTGTGTAAGCTTGCATGCCAAATGCAGATGTGTGAGCACATGTTTGAATGACTGTGTATGTAAATTTGCATGGTTGTGGTGTCACACATGGATGTCGGTTCCAGCTGCATGTATCTGCACCGTGTACATGTGCATGTGTGTGTATTTCACAAGGGTGCAACAGTGATGCAACATGGATGCTTGGGACACTGATATGTAGAAGACTGATTGCCAGATGTGAAATGGATGCCAATCTCATCACTGCGACAGTTGGTGGAGGTGCACACATGCATGTGAGTGTGGTGGCGTGTGTGCATATCTAGTGCACTCCCTGTGTTTCATGTGATCTCTGGCTTACCTTTGGCTGCTCATGCTGTTGTATGTGTATGGATGGTGCTGGCTGTCGCCATATGGCTGTGGAATTGCTCATGTGTGTGAGTTGACATGCCATGTGTGTTGGGGATTGTGATGCCACGTCTGAAGTTTGACACTGCCACTCATGTGCAACTGTCATGTGTGTATGAGTCCATTGTACAGTGTCCTGATGCCTGTCTCCTATCTCTCCCTGACTGCAGCGTCAACTGATGAAGAGGGCGGAGAGGGTGCTGTGGAGCACAGCGGCGGGGATCACACCACCAGCCGGAGACGCAAGGCCCGGCTCCCCTCCCAGGTTGTCATCTTGTCGGGGAGTGAGGAGTCTGCTGCCGCATCCCAGGCCACAGCTGCCGAGCGAAGGTCCAAGAGGTGCAAGTCGGAGTTGGACTCCTTGGCAGCAGAAGTGGCAGCTGAGACCCCACAGGGTGCGACGGAGGAAGATGGCATGGAGTCATCCAGGTTGGTGGGGGTTTTGGTGGAGGAGGAGGCCGTGCAAGGGACAGACACGGGGTCTGGAGGTGGGGATTCCACTGGTGCTAGTGGTGCAGTGCAGGGGCAGGGACAGGAGGCAGCACAGGCTGCCGCGGAGGTGCCTGTGTGTAATCCTGTCCCCGATCCTGTGACTGCATCATCCCGCACCAGCAGGGATGCCTACATCCAGACCCGTTTTCAGGGAGGGGATCAGCTTACAACAACTGGCCTTCCTCTCCCTGCGGACATGGCTATCCGGGAACGGGTTGAGCCTGTTGACGCAAGTCAACTGGCCACCCGAGGTGACCTGTAGTCTTTTCATGGGGAGACTGCACGTCATCTCGAATGGCTCGTGGACCACGTCAGCCTACTGGGACAGGTCACCCAGGCCAGATTCCTCCGTTTGCTGAACCTTGCTTCGACCCCCTCCTCACCTGAACCCCCTATGCACCAGTCGTCCTCCGTGCCATCTTCCCACCCATGTGTCACCTGGGTACACTGTGGAGCTGCCTCTGACCATGCGGCCAGGCTGGTGGAGGACACATCCCTGCCACAGTCGGGAGTCGGACGTCCAGCAGGGATGTCTACCTCAACAACTGCACCCCAGCCGAAGGAGGATGTGCAGGCAGCAGGAGCCAGGGCACGGGCACAGGCACAGCAGCAGCAGCAACAAGGTGGGAGCCATGATGGCTCAGGGCCTTCGACATCGGAGGGGCAGGCATCGGCCGGAGGGCAGGAGGACCCAGGACGGGAGTGTCTTCCGTGTGGCAGTGGTTAGGCCATGCTATAGATGCAGAGCAGCAGCGGGCGGAAGAGGCACGGCTCACGATGGTCAGGGTGGAGAACTCCATGCAAAGTCCTCTGAGTCGGGCCGAGTGCCTCGAGGCAATTCGCAGGGACCTGGACGTCCATATGTCATCGTCTCTGTGAACCCTCGGGGCCTTAGAAGAGGACCGCCTCTGGGACATCGAGCAGGAGTTCGATGATGCCCTTGCCCGGGAAATCAGGAAGTGAGCCGTCGGACTAGCCCAATGCCATTGTATATAGTTAATTAGTGTTAGGTTTCCTTTTGGTTTTAATTTCATTTGGAGCGCTTGGAAAATGCCCCACCTTTTTGTATATAGTTGTTCATTAGGTAGGGTTTTTGTAGGTTTCCTTTAAATGGTTGGGCATATGGACCCTGGATTTGTACTTTGTATATAGTTCTACACTGGATTTCACTTCATTTAAGTTTCTTTTTTACCATGGATCAATGGATGTGTCTTATTTTTACACTTTGGATTTGGTTGGACGGACAGACTCTTTGGACCCATTTGCTTTTGGATTGATTTGGATTCTGCTTTCACACATTTTTTTGGAATATTTTGGACATGCAGCTTTTTCTTCACAATTTCCATTATTGTGTTTTTTATTTTATTAATTGGGTTAATTATTGAATACATATACTTTACTGATGTGGTCTTATCTCTTTTGTTTTGTGCATGTCACAATGTTGATCTTTTCACAGTGTGTCACCATTGCGTGGGTCTGAGGGACATTGATTCATGGCCATGCTGGTTATGTATTTTCTATCATGACTTTGGAAATTCAATGTGGGGTGTTTGGACTGGGGTGGGATTTGGGTAGCCATGAGGGGCATGGGTCTGGAGTGTGATGGCCTGTCGGGGGGACATGTGTGGGGGCCTGCTGGCAGGTGCCCCTGACTGCTGGGGGGTGGGGGTGCAGGGGGACATGTGTGGGGGCCTGCTGGCATGTGCCCCTGACTGCTGGCTGCTGGGGGGTGGGGGTGCAGGGGGACATGTGTGGGACATGAGTGGGGGCCTGCTGGCAGGTGCCCCTGACTGCTGGGGGGTGGGGGTGCAAGGGGACATGTGTGGGGCCTGCTGGAAGGTGCCCCTGACTGCTGGGGGGTGGGGGTGCAGGGGGACATGTGTGGGACATGAGTGGGGGCCTGCTGGCAGGTGCCCCTCACTGCTGGGGGGTGGGGTGCAGGGGGACATGACCAGGGGTGCAGGGTAGTCCCCTGTGGTGTTGGCTGCCTGCAGGAGCCATGGAGGGGGTAGAGGAGACACCTGGGAGGACCCACACTGTCAATTCATGTGTAGGACTCCCCGCGCACTCCCGAAATACGCGTTCCCCGCTCTGACAGCAAAATCGCGTGTGAAACTTCATGCGCAGCCCAGTAATACACGTACCCTACTCAATCACGTGTGAAACTTCCCGCGCACCCCTGAAATACACGTACCCAGCCCAATCGCGTGTGAACCTTCCCGTGCACCCCTGAAATACACGTACCCAGGCCAATCACGTGTGAAACTTCCCGCGCTCCCCTGAAATACACGTACCCAGCCCAATCGCGTGTGAAACTTCCAGCGCACCCCCGAAATACACGTACCCAGGCCAATCGCGTCTGAAACTTCCTGCACACCCCTGAAATACACGTACCCAGGCCAATCACGTGTGAAACTTCCCGCGCACCCCTGAAATACATGTACCCAGGCCAATCGCGTGTGACACTTCCCGCGCACCCCTAAAATACACGTACCCAGCCCAATCGCATGTGAAACTTCTGGCGCACCCCCGAAATACACGTACCCAGGCCAATCGCGTTTGAAACTTCCCACACATCCCTGAAATCCACGTACCCAGCCCAATCGCATGTGAAACTTCCGGCAAACCCCTGAAATACATGTACCCAGGCCAATTGCGTGTGAAACTTCCCGCGCACCCCTGAAATACACGTACCCATGCCAATCGCATGTGAAACTTCCCGCGCACCCCTGAAATACACGTACCCAGGCCAATCGCGTGTGAAACTTCCCGCGCACCCCCGAAATACACGTACCCAGCCCAATCGCGTGTGAAACTTCCCGCGCACCCCCGAAATACATGTACCCAGCCCAATCGCGTGTGAAACTTCCCGCGCACCCCTGAAATCCACGTACCCAGCCCAATCACGTGTGAAACTTCCCGTGCACCCCTGAAATCCATGTACCCAGGCCAATCGCGTGTGAAACTTCCCGCGCACCCCCGTAATACACGTACCCCACTCGCACAGGCCCTTTCGCGTGTGAAAGTTCCCGCGAACCCCGTAATACACGTACCCTGCTGAAATCGCGTGTGAAACTTCCCGTGAACCCCAGTAATACACGTACCCCACTCGCACAGGCCCTTTCGCGTGTGAAACTTCACACGCACCACAGTAATACACGTTCCCCACTTGGCGTTTGCTGTTTGGCAGCCCTGTAAACTGGTCCAGGGTTAGCGTAGCCCTTTGCACTGAATTGGGAATTTTGATGGCTTTTCCTTGCGCGAGGGCGTTCTTGGGGGCGTAACTGCCGCTGCTGCAGGGTCGCTGTGCAACTCTGCGCCACGGCTGGTTTGGAGGCTAAAATCCATGAATACGCTGTGCGCAGAAATCGATTTTAGTGCACGCGGATGGCGCAGACATTCACACGCGCACACTGTGCGCGAGCCGCGTGCGCCACTTTTTATGAATTACCTCCTTAATTTCCTATCTTAGGTTACATGAACAGAGAGCACCAACAAACTAGCCATTTTGAAATGGATTCTTATACCATTGATCCACACTTGCGGTTGTTAATCCTCATTCCTACAAGTCACATTCCATTCTGCATAACAATTTTGAGAGCATTCATTCATAATTCTGGGACCAGTAAATCCCTTTTCCCATGTCAAGTATCATAATTATTATTTGAAATTGTGGGTTAAATCCTCACTGTGCATGTTAGAGCTTAAATCACAGTAATAATTAATTCTGAATGTGCCCTCATAATCTCTGTTTAGAGGTTCAAATTACAAAGTATTTTTACTTTATTGTATTGTTCTTTTATAGTGCGCTCAATACCAGCAAGTGGTTTCTAAGCATGGGATCAGGAGTCAAACCTGTGTTATGTTATGTTATTGTTATTTATCAAGCGCGCGTACACCCAAGGGCATCATGGCGCTAAAAGGGAGGAAAGGGATGGTGGAAAATAACATAGGGCTCCACTATTAGCAGAGCAGAGTTTTCAGGTTCCGCCGAAATGTAAGGTGATCGATAGTCTCACGCAGAGAGAGAGGCATATTGTTCCACCCTTTCGTGGCCGCTACCGAGAAAGCGCGACAGCCTTTGCAGGCAGCCTAAAGCGGGGTACCGTCACCGGACATGCCCCTTGAGAACGGAGTGCACGGATAGGCAGATAACTGGGGAATTTGGCTTGAACCTGTGTTACTGTAACGCTTACCTTGGGACTCAGTGGGACAGTAATGACTTTTCAGCTAGAGCACCTGTTATCTGGACTCTTATTCTCTGGAAGAAACAATAGAACTACTGTAATTCCCATTTGCAAACAAAAACTGTGGTGCAGTGTACCTTTCAATAACCCCCCCCCCTTCTCACCTGTGCTTGTTTTGTGGAAATTGCCATCCTGTATTCTACGGGGGCGCGTTGGGTTGATAACTTTTAATCTGAGGGGCTGTGGTGTCGACAGATTCTTAATTGAATGATGTCCTATCCTCTTCTAGAGGTATCATGGGTAAGTCTTATGGTGAAAATATAATTATGTACAGTTCATCAGATTCTGAGTTCTCCCTATGTTGTAGAGATCTCTCTTACTAAAATTCTCCTTTATTTTTGCAGGTTCTTGGTTCCCAGAAAAAGGGCAGATGCTGCTGTATGGCTGCAACTATACTCGGTTTGAGGAATCGTTAAATAATGTACATTCGTTGAAACAGAGTAATAGCTGCCTTCAGTGACAAGCGCGGTAATAATTAAGCAAAGAAAAGCCTTGCTGAGACTTCAGGTAAGCACATATGTAACTTCTTCTTTCTTTTCTTTTCACAAATTAATTCATTCACTAAATACCTTTGTTTTGCAGGTCTTTGGAAAAAACTGATGACGAAAATGCCTTTGGACGCTGCAGAGGCTGCTGAGGAAAACTTTTGAATGATGGCACTGCGACCGAGACGGAGGCTGCTGAGAGAAGAAATGCTGACCAACCCAATCTACACTTTAGAAAGAGCTATATCACCCTTCTCAACCGGACTGAAGACTAGTGTAAATTGAGACATTTGCACAACTGTATTCATCGCTGCCTACCACTGTAAATTATTGTAAATTATTGTACATTATTGCTGGAAATCACTGCATTGAAATTGTATTTGAGCTGAATGTTCATATCTACACCTTGTCTTGTAGTTACACTTTTTATGTCATATTGCTATTCATTATGTAACTTTGTAAGCCTTGCACCTTCTTATTGCAGCGCCCTGTTACCTCTGGGTTTGGTGCACATTAGAAATGTAATAATCAAGCAAACAAACAAACAAACTACCCATGGTAATTCGGGTTGTGGGTGTCACAAAACGGGAGCAGTGGTAAATTGTTGCTTCAATGTCTGGAAGGCCTCTTCTGCTTCTTTGGTCCAGGAGAAGGTCTTATGCTTTCACAGCAATTAAGTTATCGGGTGGACCAGTTGTGAAAATCCTGCAATAAAGCATCTGTAGAAATGTGCAAATCCTAAAAAACTTTGGACTCCTTTCACTGATGTAGGGGAAGGTCGTTTGAGAATTGCTTTGACTTTTCAATTATCCGTTTGGATTCCCTTAGGTGACAATATGAATCCCAGAAACTCCACTGACGTCTTATGAAAGGAACATTTTTCTAGTTTAGCAAAGAGCTTGTGATATCGTAGTTTCTGTCTAGAGTACTTCTCTTACATGGGTTATGTGTTCTTGGACTGAGTTTGAGTGTATAAGAATGTTGTCAAGGTACACTACGATGCAGAGGTCAAGTAATTCACATAAAACATTGTTCATAAAATTCTGGACAGCTACTGGGGCATTACATAAGCCAAAGGGCATGAATTGATATTCGTATAATCCGTACTTTGTGCGGAAGGCAGTCTTCCATTCATCTACTTCTTTGATTCTCACTAAGTTGTAGGCTCCTCTAAGGTCTCATTTAGTAAACATCTTGGCATCCTTAACTTGATCCATCAGCACTGGGATGAGTGGAAGAGGGTACCGGTTCATGATGGGGATCTGGTTGAGGGCACGGTAGTCTATGCAAGTACAAAGGTCCCCTTGCTTCTTGGGCATGCAAAACAGAGGAGATGCCATGGGGGATTTAGAGGGCCGAATGAACCCATTGGCCAGTTAATTATCTAAATAGGTCTTCAAATTAATATTTTCTTGTTCAGTTAGGGCGTAGATTCTGCTGCATGGGGTTTTTGATCCAGGGATAAAATTGGTTTGGCAATCATATGGCCGTTGAGGTGGCAGCAATTTAGCCTGTTCCTCTTCGAATACCTCTTGAAAGTCTCGATATTCCAGTGGAAGGGTCCTATCACCCCTAAGGTGGGTGTGTTACATGAAATCTCTGGTAACTCTTTCTTCAGGGTCCCGCCTTGAGCATAGCAGGAAGTCCTGCATTCCTCACTGAAAATAATGGTCTTGGCTAGCCAATCAATCCGTGGGTTTTGCTTCTCTAGCCATGCAGTTCCTAAAATCACTTTAATCTGTGGAGCTCAAATCAGGTTAAGCAATATCTTTTCCCGATGTTGTTCCTTTCAAAGCAAGGTGCAAACTTCAGTACTCTTCGTCACTGGTCCGGATATTAATTGCGTTCCATCCACGGCAGGGACATTTTCTACCACAGCTTTTGGATGTATACTAATACCCATCTTGCATGCTATTTCGTAATCCATGTAGTTTCCAATCGCACCACTGTCGACATATGCTTCCAGAGTATACATCTTGGATGGTTGAACGTCGCTACTTAGGATGACTGGAACAACAAAATGAGAGAGCTGAATTTCCTTCTTTTGGCTTGACAAGTCGACTGCTATACTTGTCGGGTGTTGGAGTTTTCCGGCTGTTCATTTTCTGTGATTTTTCTATCCACCTTGTCTACTGCTCCCACTGGCTTCCATGGTGGTTTTACTGGACAGTTTCGTAATTGATGACCCGCTGAGCCCCAATGCAGACATACATTCTGCTGTCTTCTTCTGTCACGTTCTTCTTTAGAGATGGGACCTCGAACACCCCATGATTACATGGGCTCAAGGTGATTTTCAGTCATTGAATGAGTTCCGAAGTCTCTTGAACTAACATAAAATGATGTAACCTCTGATTTAGCCCGATCAGAGCGCTGGTTCAGTAATCAGTGATCCAATTGGATGGTCAGGTCTATGAATTGATGAAAGAGTGTGGTCCTCTTCTCCTCAGGCCAATTTGTTTCTGCTACTAATCAATTGAAAGAGGCTATATAAGCCAACAATTCTTGGTTACCTTGGCGTAAAGAGAGCAACTCGTTGTCCAAAGCCTGGCCCTGATCAGGATGAGCAAAAAGTTTTTCTAGCTCCTGCTGAAAACCAGTGTAATTCCTCAGTAATGGATCATCTCTATTCACTAAGGGCATGGATCAATCTGCAGCATGTTCCCCCAAATAAGACAACACAAATGCCACCTTGGCCTGATATGAAGGAAAGACCCCAGCCTACATAGAAAGTGTAAATTACATTGGTTTATAAATACTGCAAAACGCTGTGGGTCCTCTGTAAATCTCTCTGGGGCTGCTAGGTGAATATTTCTGGGTAAAACTACTTGCAGAGGAAGGCTGGAAGTGGAAATCTGACCATGTGAAACCCCACCAGGAAGTGTTGCTTGCCCTGGTTGGGACTGTAGCAACTGGCAACCCAATTCCTCAGTGCGCTCTCTGTTAACCAACAACTCTCTCATAAGAGAGTTGGTTTCAGACCTAGCTGCGTGGAGCTCTGCCCTTAACTCTCCCAGAAGCTGGGATAAATAATCTTTTCCTGTGTCCTCCATTATGCTCAGGTGGTATAGTTTAAGTACGGCTTTGCGTTCTGTAACGCTTACCTTGGGACTCCGCAGGAGCGTAATGCCTTTTCAGCTAGAGGACCTGTTATCTGAGCTCTTATTCTGTGGAAACAACAATTATAACAATAGAACTACTGTAATTCCCATTCCTAAACAAAAACTGTGGTGCAGTGTACCTTTGAATACACCCTCCCTTCTCACATGTGCTTATGTTTTGTGGAGCTCTCCATCCTGTATTCTACAGGGGAGCGTTGGGTTGATAACTCTTAATCTGAGGGGCAGTGATGTCGACAGATTCTTAACTGAATGATGTCCTATCCTCTTCTAGGGTAAGTCTTATGGTGAAAATATAATTATGTACAGTTCATCAGATTCTGAGTTGTCCCTACGTTAGAGAGATCTCTCTTGAAAAAATTCTCCTTTATTTTTGCAGGTTCTTGGTTCCCAGAAAAGGGCAGATTCTGAGGTACGGCTGCAATTATACTCAGTTTGAGGAATCATTAAATAACGTAAGTTCATCAAAACGGAGTCATAGCTGCCTTCAGTGACAAGCGCAGTAATGATTAAGTGAACAAAAGCCTTGCTGAGATTTCAGGTATGCACATATGTAACTTCTTCTTTCTTTTCTTTTCACAAGTTCATTCATTCACTAAATACCTTTGTTTTGCAGGTCTTTGGAAAAAACTGTTGATGAAAATACCTTTGGACTATGCTGAGGCTGCTGAGGAAAACTTTTGAATGAAGGCAATGCGACCGCGAACGAAGGCTGCTGAGAGAAGAAATGCTGCGGCTGCGACGGAAATTCTGACAGAAGATGCGGGGCTACGAAAATAACAGCGGACTGTGAAAAAGCTTTGGAAAAACTTCAATTTGGTAAGTCTTTACAATTATACTGGTATTCTGTTGATTTGCTGTGGAAATGTATATCTTTTAACTTGTTTTTCTATTGACAGGTTCTGTCAGGAGATCGCTGGTAGCGTTACCCGCTGTCAGTGGAGAAGACGCGAAGCGAGCGCTCCTGCTGAGGCGGGGTTTAAGTAGCTCCCTCTGCAACAGGTGTAGCATGCACTGCAAATTAACAATGAACTTGGCGGCAGCCATGTTGAGTGTATGGAAAACCAATGAAAGTGCAATGAGCCTATGGGTGCAATGCTAAGAGTGAGGCAAATGCCTTTTGTGCCAGGCTTGAAGCCACTGTTGACCCACTGATTGATATGAAGTTCCTTGCTTCCCTAGTGTTTCTGAATGGGATCTGTATTCCTTTGCTGGGACCATGACATTTGCGCTGTGTTGTCTTACTTTCAAGATCAACGCGCTGCCCCGGAGCTAAATATCCTACCATTTTCTTTCACCTAAGCAGGTGCCTACAGTAGAATGTCCTGCTGATATTTAAGCAGTGTACTCTAAGTTTGGAATCCACTACAACCTATGACGAGCTATTGTACAGGTGAAATGTAAGAGCATGTCCTCATTGGAGATATTTAAATAACTCATTCCAACTTTTCTTGCCATTTCCCCTCAAATGGCTTTCCCTCTGTCTCCATAGTCACTTTATACTGCCATTCCTCTTTCAAATAGACTTGTCTACCCACAAAGAGGTCTCCATGGCTACTTTCACTACCATTGTTTTAACTGGTGTGAGCTGGGCATGGACCCTGTCTCGACATAGGACCTACATTTCTCCCACCTTCATTACCATCCAATTTAAGACAAATAGATCGATAATCAAGGAGTTGTAACTTCCAAAAATGTAGGAAAACCGTCACAGATGCAAAGAGGACTTAAAGGCTATAGAAGACCTTACCACACTGTCCCAAGTTTTACAAAAATGCATTCAGTGGTGTCCGTAAGAGTTTGTCATCTATTAAATTAATGCTTATCTCTGATGTTACCTTTTCAGAAAATGGCTTACTGATTTTTTCTTTGCATTTTTGGAGAAAGTATGCTGATTTTCCAACTATTTTCATGGTCATTTTGGCCCAATGTCTCATGTCTTGACAAATGACTTGAATTACAAGTCCTGATTCTGCTTGACAAATTGAGCTTTGGTTTTGGTAACCTGGATACGCAGATATTCCAATGCTCCATTTCTGCTCTCACTGGGAACGTCAAGGCCTTGGTTTCTTCAAAAATTGCTTCAAAAATTGCAGGATTATTGGTGTCAGAAAATGGATTCAACCACATATTTGGGAATTATGTCTACACAACCTAGGGTGTGATAATTGAGTGCCCCAAAACAGACCTCTAGGCTCAATAGGCAGGTCCAACACCACATTTAGTTTCAATATTAATTAGAAATGATGTATTGATCACGAGAGAAGCAAAAATGCAAGGAGGAGAATTCAAAATTCGGTGAGCTAAAAAAAAGTTTTGACCAGCTGAAACTATCACATCTTTCATCAAGTCTCCTAGGATCATACCTTGTTCTGAGTCTTCAATGTTGCGCATCACAAACAGTTACAAAATTCCATAAGCATGAACAGTGTGTTAATATTGTAAAGGCACTCCACAATGATTAGAGCGAGAAGTTTTATAATGGTGTATCGCACATGTCCTCAGGTGTAGACTCAAAAATCCAAACACTTTTCCTCATAATGAGTGTCTTTTAGCAAGCACCACAGAACAAATGTGATCAGGCAATTACCCATTTGGGTGAATGCTTACTGACTCACCCTTGGAATCTCTGTTACATTTTTTGAAAACGTTGGTCCTTTTACAAAGAATTCAATGCTGAATTACATGAAAATAAGTTCACGATATATGACGTTTTTGCTTTAGAAATGTTACTGGAATATCACCTGTGGTATCTGTGAATTGGCTGTTTCCCCAATGCAGGTATACAAGTAATACTTTGCAGAGTGGACACAACCGGTCTACATCAACGGTCGTGGATGCGGCTGGTCAGGTTGTCACTGGGTGTCCCTGACCCTACGCATCATCTTTCAAAGGTTCGTCCTCTGTCTTTTAGGGAGCAGAGTTATGTAACAATCCAGCATTAAGTGCTGTTTAGTAGTTTTGACTTGTGTAGTTAGGAGGGTGTTGCTTTGTTGATGATGGCAGTAATGGCGGCTTTTTGCCAAAACCAAGTCGTCACAAGGTGACCTTTATAATAATGGTTGACACATGCCAGGTTGAGTGGAATGTTTTGCCTGAGCATTGCTGAGAATGTAAAGCTTGGCTTTCTAACAGCTTGTTCTATAGAATTACAGCCCAGGTACTCCTAGCGAGGAGTGCATACACTTGCTTAGGGATTTGAAAATTGTAGTGTGGGGCTTGCATTGCCGTATGCAATGCAAGCCATGGAATGTTAGTTGGTGATGGAACCCTAGGTTCCTTCAGGGTTCCACTGAGGACAGTGGGATGATTCAGGATGGGAGATATGCCGGAAAGGTTGCCTCTACCTATGCTCTCCCCATCCCTCTACCATGTAATCCTGAAAGTACAACAACACCTTTTGTACCTGCTGGCTCCTGTGTGCTCCCTGCGTCCTGTCTGCCATTCCTGAGTCAAGACACTACAAAAATGCAATAAAATAAAGACGTTAAGAAAAAGGAAAAATCGGTGGCTGTCAGGCAGACCAAATCCTTTTAAAAATGACAGGCTGTTAGCCATTACGTGTGGCTGTATTAAAACAAAGTTAGGCTGTGAACTGAGCATAACCAGGAGAAGTCCTACAAGAGTTCACTCAAACACATGAAGAGAGAGAGTAAGAGGGTGTACTTAAAGTGGATGCCCCATAGAACGTGGGAGAGGCAGAAACTGCATGGCACCATGGAAGAGAAGAGGAAAGGAAGGGAGTGAGATGGTGGTTGGTAACGCTTCTAGGTATACTTGATTCTGTCTTGAAATAAAGCCACTCGAAAGATCATGAGTAATTGGGGAGAGCTGTGCTTCTTCTTAACTACACATGTCACCATCTTCCTTTCAAGGTGTGTTAGTGACAAGACCCTGCAGTTCCCTGAGTTCTGAGGACCATGAACTGCCATGCCATGAACCTGTGCACCACCGTGGCAAGCTCCTACCATGATGCCAAGCTAGGAGTCGTTGAGCATGATGTGTTAATAAAGGTATGTCATGAAGAGCTGAGTGTGTGGCATAATGGGTGGTATATGAAGATTGTAAAAAGTTTGGTGTCTAGGCTATGCCTGAAAACTATTGTCAGTATGGGGGTGCGCTGGGGACAAGGGGTTTCAATAACTGACCAATGCCTGTAGATATGTGGAGCATGCATGGTAGCTACTTGGGTTGTTGATACTAGACTGCCGGTGGCCGGGGTGGGGAGTATTCAGGATTATAGTGAGAACCAGTCCAGTAGGGAAAATAGTCTATTGTGATACATTATAAGGTTTAGGAATGTAAAGTGTCTTCCCGTGTTTGCCGGAAGACTTTTTAGTAATCTTCTAATTATGATGTTCCAGGACTCTGCAGAGCAGGTTCGCATGCGCAATTGTTCTGAAATAAGCATGTGGTATACATGTTGACAACATTATATGTGTTTAGTTAGTTGCAAGATGGGGTGCCACAACAGCTGCACGTCTATTACACATGGATGTTTGTCAGGAATTCCCAGTAAAAAATGACATTCATGAAAATCTTCCTTACATCAATAGTGTACTGCGTAGATTCTTAGACAGTGGGCATAAGTTACAAAAGTTTTAGCGTGTAGCAAAGGGACTTTGCACTGCAAAAGTACACTTTGCACCTTCATAAGTCTATCTGCATAATAAAGTTGCAGAAACAATCTTTGTAAATTTCAGAAATATATTAATGAAATAAACATACAATAGGTTAATGCAATTTCATGAAATTCGATTGGCAGAATTCTGTTCAATTCTCCTACGGGATAGATCTGGGAACCGCCTCACATCACGTCATTTTGTATAAGGTAGTATGCTGGTGAAGGCGTTGAAGTTTAATTTAATTCTTTTAACTTTATTAAATAAAGGATAGCAGGTTTATGAAACCACACATAATTATCAGGTATAGATCTGCAACATATGTGCACAATCTTTTCTAACTCGATGACTTTAAATTTAGAAAAAAAACATTAAATATGTATACATAGACTAGGGCCTCATTACGAGGTTGCCGGTAAAAACCTGCCAGTGGCCGGCGGGTTACCGGCAAACCCGTAACACTGTTACCGCCGCCTGACATGCCAGTGCTACCAGGGTATCACAAGCAGCAGTAGTACGGTAAACCCCCATTCCCATGGATTCATATAGGACTCCATGAGACTGGGGACACTGAAGTCAGTGCTTCAGTGAAAAACATGCCAGTAAGGGCCTGAAGTCCCGGCAGGTCCGGCCTGCCAGTAGTTCTGTGTCCCTACCTGCATACTTATATTTTGGAGATCTGGACACGGTGCCGGTACGTTGCTACTGATACCTTTATTTTCGGACCGCCAAACTCGTAATGAGGGCCAAATGTCAAGGTTTAGATGCCTTGTTTATTGATACAACACTGGCGATCCAGTAAACTGTCTACTCAATCCTTTGTATTCCGTTTCATATGAACATGTAACATGATTTACGGGAAGAAAGCAGTAGTATCTTATGCAAACAGTGGGCCTTTATGGCTGTACAAATGAGAGCAGGCTGATATCTGGAGCTTGATTGATAGGTGCCGGTCAGAGAAATTAAAACACAAAAAAGATGGCACAGCTGACAGGGGGGATAGCACATTAGCAGCAACATGGCCATCGTTGTGTGATTGAGAGGTTTCATGGACAGGCTCTTTTAGAGCTTGTACAATAGTGATTACAAGATTATTTAGGTATATGGATGGGTTTATAGACATCCCAACGTGTGGATGCTTTGGGTGGTCCCCATACCCACACCATCACCTATTTTTCATTCTCCGTCCTGCTTTGGGGAACAAGCACCAACATTTTTCTTTTCATTGGGCCTCATTACACGGTAGGCAGTAAACCATGGTGCTATTAGCACCATGGTTGCCGCCGGTACCATACCGGTACCACCATGGAGAAAAGGGGAATTACCACCCTATTCCAAGGTTGGGGGGACAGTAATTCCCCCTTTCTCCATGGCCCTTCCCCATTCCCATTTTTGCCCCATAGGGCTCAATGGGAATGGGGAAGGGGCTAATTACGGTACCGCGAATTGCGGTACCGTAATTAGCACCAAGGTCCCTTTGCGGGTCCCAACTTTAACGGCTGGTCTACACCAGCCGTTAAGGTCTGGGCCCGCAAAGGGACCTCGTAGTAAGGCGGTAAGGGTTTACCGGTACCGGTGCCCTTACCGGTATCGGTAAACCCTTACCGCCTACCGTGTAATGAGGCCCATTATCTTCTGGCCATGCTCTTCTTACCGATCACAACACATCAGGAACTTGCTCATGCAATGTGGGTGGTAAAGTGCTAGATGCATTGGGGAAGGACAAGCTATGGGAACTACCAAAGGTAAAGCAGAACCCTCTTTACATTTGCTTCACTGAACTGCCCCTGGGACCATTGAATCAGGGGTCGCAAGGCCAGATCAAGAAGTATCAAGGTTGTCTCCACGTGGTACCTCTACCAACGCCAAAATGACATTCATGCAGGTGACCGACTGGTGAGGGTCTACGGCAGAAAGCTCTTCCATTCATTTTTCCAATTGGAAAGCAGCTGCTTTCCATGATCTTGGAGCTGCACTGGTGACCTAGTATGGCACAGTAGTTTGGAAGGTTGAACGTGTTTTCTTCGACGTGTACCTGGGACTGCCTATTTGCAGAGGTTTTCTACTATACCTGATTGCAAGGAGTCATTCATGAGGAGGGTTATGACACTGGTGAGGATGTTGGCATATTTTGTCAGGACTCTGGCGTGGGATTCTTGGGAAGTGGAACCTGATGCAGGGAGTAAAGGAGGGATGCCACTTTGCCGGGATGATGGGAGAAAGGTGGATTTAAAGATGGGGATACAACATGTGCATAGTAAATAGGTAACCCTGGGAGTCTGTGCCTGGAGTGTTAGTGCCTGTGAGAATGCCATCCTGCCAGTGGTGCGTGTGGGTCTGTGAGACTGGAGCTGGTGGTGTAATGTGTGGCTTATGGAATGTTGACTGGATGATGAAGGTGTGCACGAGTGACTGTTCCAGGTGTGAAAGTTGAGAGATTGGCTGCTATTGTATGAATGGGTGGGTCTCCGTCTCCATTACTCCCTGTGAGAAATTGACTACTTACCTATTACCTCTTGTACTGAGGTAAAGAAGTGACCAAAGTCTTATCAGATCTGAGAAAACTCACAGAGGTGGATGCTTTACTGCATTTCTTTGTGGCAATTTGTATGGGGCAAGCACCCCTTGCTGCCGTTCTATTACCCCCACTCCTGCGCCCGTCCCGACTACCCTAAAATGCAATCTAAAATGTACCCTTCTCTCACCCCTTAAAAAATCCAGCAAAAAATGCTGCATAATGGCCCTGTCACTATATGCGGTGAAACGTCCATGGTGAGTTGGGCAGGTACCATCTGATCTGGTGTCTGGAGTCTGGTCCATGGAGATGCCATAATTTGAAACATAACTGGCAACGAGATTCAATAACCCTGATTGTGAGGGGGCAGCAGAAAAAGGGAAGTGATGACCCACCACCCTGCCCACAAGAGAAGGCACCCTTACCGGCTCGCTGGCAGCAGCCCAGTTGCTGTGCATTGGGGCAAGGAAGGGGAAGAGCCCTGGCTCAGCAATGTCCTGTAGTAATGAAAGGGACCTATTTAAGGTTGGAGTGCATGGTACCCGGATGTGTAATGCTGGCATTGATTGTCCTACATTGAGGTGCTGATGACCCGTGGAGGCTAGTACATGGCTGTCCTGTCCTTGACTGAGGCGCACTGTGATGCCATGTGTAGAGGAGGGCCACGTGTTGGGGTCGCCTCGGACCTCAGCGAGAGGAGCCCAGCCTGTAGTCTGTTGCAGCCTAGGACACAGTGCTGCTTTTTACAGACCCGAAGTGAGAGCACCAGCTGGAGCTGGTAATGTGTAAAGGTCATATGTTTCGAGCCTGGGAGAGACGTAGAGCTCCCATCTTCTGCACTTGATTGGGGCGTAATGATGACGTAGGTGTCGTCTGCTCCATGGTGCATTCACCTGCTTTAATGGCAACATTACCCCAATATCTAAGCAACAAAAAAAAACACAATTCAGCTAGAAAAAAAATCAAATTACACAATAGCAAACTGCCAAAAGAGTTCACGTTCATCTTGAAAAGACACATTTGACTTGAGGCGAGATGCACTTGCACAAGACACACCCATCGATTACCAACAATGACCACCTCTATAGAACTGATCACTCTGATAGTTGTTGAAGTCTTAAAATGAAGCGTGCAATTCGTTTATCCCCTGCTTCCTTGTTTTGTATTACAGTTAGATTTTTCAAACATGTGGATTTTGGGCGGGTATTAGAGGTTAGATGATAGTGTTGATAGTGAGAGGCTTCATGAAGACGCCATTTTAGACGGTTTTGCGTCGTTCAAGTTTCTTGAACATGAAGCGTGTTTTACTCTAGGGGGTGTCTGCTTCACCACAGGCAGCTCTGCCTAGCTCACTGCTCAGTCTGTAACAGTTCTCTTCGCGTTTCTCACAGAATGGTTTGTGTTTGGTGAGGATGGGAAGAGGCCACGCCTGGGCAGGCGGCTTTAGTAGAGGTTGTGAGTTTGGCAGCTAGTTTTCGGGTGGCTGTGGTAGATATTATGGAGATTGTGGTGAAGTTGCATTGCAGCAGTGGTTCAGGTCTGAATTGTATCTTAATGCGTGTTTCCGTGCAGAGGATCGTGTGGCTGGGCGTTTGTGGAGAGACGCTGGGGAAGATGTCTCACCAAGTTCCCAAAACACACACAGGCCCACTCGGGTCATTTTTACCATGAGGAACTATGGGAAAGTGGCAACATACTCACGAATAAGTAACTCCCAATTCACAATAGGACCTACAAATACACAAAGTTGTGGACTTTTCTCCAAGACCAGCAAAGGTTACTGCTCGCAGGGCCTTGCTGACAATGTTTAGTAGTGCCAATGGGGTGTCTGAATGGTAAAGAGGTAGACACCCACATTAAGTTGCAAAGTTGTCTTGAGAACCTTTGTAAAAATACACGTAATATTCTAGTTGTAAATGTTTGGTGTAGGATGTAAGAGTGAATGAAAGTGTTTACATGTGTGGGATATATGACGCGAGAAGAGATACACAGTGGAAAAGACTGTGGTGTGTGAACAGACATTTGCTGTAAAAAAGAAATCTGATATGGATTAAGGCACTGCAGGTCAGTTCACCAAGGTTAGTGGTGTGGGGGCCTCTGCTGCTAATCAGGTCACGTTACACCTGATTTATGTATGAGTACTGGTTGTAAATGCAAACCCTATGTAGAAGTAACATGCTCCTGGTTCAACATACAACACACAAGGGATTCTTCTAAATCAGCCATAGGGGCTTTTACGCTCTACCTGAATCTTAGCCAGGTTTTCATAAAAACGTGTATTTATTTATTTTCAGTTATGCTGAGCAATTTCTTTCATTACAATGTATTGTTTTTAATAATCGTGCTATTCCTATAAGTTTCAGTCTTTCAATTCTCTCATCTCTGGAATTTGCTGTCCACTTTGAAGTTTTGTATGGTTTCAATTGTTCCTCGCTATGCAATTTATTTTCCAATAAATGTGTTAGAACATAAATCAAATCTGTTTGAGTCTGACATCAAGCATTATGTGGATTCATGGATGTTTTATAGTTCTGAAAATAAAGGCTGTGGAAAGAGAAAATGATGTATCTGATTGAATGGTATATAGGGGCAACAGAGAGCCATACCTTTATGAGGAAACTCATAAATGCATTTATTCTAAATCCCTGCTGGATTAGGCATCAATGGTGGCCCTTTCACTGGATATAACTGGATTTCTAATATCAAAATATGACAGTATGACTGATATTCCATAAGTCATTCTTAGTGTACAGCGCTCGCTTCGTCCGGTAGATTAAAAATACAATTCTTTTGTTTTAGCTACTTGAAAAATATAAGCGATGACAGAAAACTCATTGATTTCAATTATCCGGTGACTATGAGGTTTAACCGATTTTCACTTTAAGAAAAGTGTATTCCTTAACATGTTAAAAACCCACGATTGGCTTTTGGACAAATGTGATATATATTCAGTCACGGATCTCCTGAAACCCCTGCACGGGTGGGCACTAAATATAAATGCATTTATAAACGAAATAACGAGCAGCGACCGTTTCCACCAGTCACAAATAAATAAATAAACGAAAGAACCAGTATCATTTGCAGGCACATTCAAATTTGTGAATGCGTTTTCGATTACAAAGTCAGAACAATGAACATATTGCATGCACAATTGATTACAGATGCACAGTGCCCGTAAGTTTAACATGATTAGAAAATCATTACAACGCATGTCATTGGTAACCCACCAGCCTGATCACAAGCAGCCCAACTGCCCAGAAGGTATTCAAGGATTGGCTTAATGAATGCCTGCCCCAAGATGGCTTTCTCGTGCACATTGCTGGCACAAGCTGCAGCAATGGCCGCAGTGGCGTCACTAGAAATCAGTATTAGGGGGCAAACCAGGGGTGGGGGGCAAAATACAACATGGTGGGGTGGGGTGGTGGCACATAAAATAAGGGTCAACAGGCCAAACTGGTTTAAGTATATCTATATTTTACAAATCTGGTTAAAAAACGTCATTAAGCATGTTCAGAGTAGGTTTAAAGCAATAAAAGTTTTGCATCAAGTTTATTTGCATCCCAAAAAGTTAACTTCTGCTCAACAGTTGCAAAAATGCGCTTGCACTGAGCAAGAGACTGCATTCTTTTACTTCAAGCAGACATCACTGCCAGCATAGCTTCAAATAATGTGTAGTACAAGGTGGCATTTAGCAGAAGAGATATCACTTCCGACTCAGCTTTAAATATTATCTAGTCAAAAATAGCCAGTTTAACAGAAGAGATATCGCTAAAACCTCAGTTTCAAATTATATTCAAGGACAGTCTGTTTAACGGATGGAATGTCACATGAAGGCACCAAGTACAGGGGGAAAACTGCACCCTTGGTTCTTTATCAATAGCTGCAGGAATCTGACGTTGCCCCTGCAGAGTTTTTCACAGTTTGCGGATTCTAAGCGCCCCCAGTGGTGGCTGGTGATTTTTTTAATTGGCGGGGCATAACTATTTCCCTCAAATATGCCAGTTTGACCGAGCATGGCGAGGGAGCTGAAAACAATTAAGAGGTAAGAGGTGTTTGGGGGGCAACCCAGAGACTTAAAAAAAATATTGCTTTAAAATGGTGCAAATATTGAGTAAAATGACAAACAGTTTGCAATTGGATTCGTACATTAATGCATGAAAAAAATCCAATAGATGCAAGTCACTGACAGTGCAGAGGAGCATTTCACCACACATTTTCAGGTTGCTTTTGCCCATAATATATGCCAGTATAAAACATGTTCATGCTGGCTGCCCCCATACATTTCCATGCTGGCTGCACCAATATATGCCAGTATTTCCATTTAAGCACACATTCATGTTTGCTTTACGCATAATGCCAATAATGATACTATAAGAAATCATATCCATGCTTGTTCTGCCAAAATATGGCAGTATCCCCACGTAAGAACGTATTCCAGTTGGCTATACCATTAAAAATGCTGTGCCACAGTGTGAAAATGTGTCCAAACTGGCTGCAATAAAATGCCATTATAGCTATATGATAAAATATATCATTCTTGCTTTTTAAAAGATACCTAATGCACAATGTCATGCGACAGTAAGAAATGGCTAGACTGGCTACACCAAAATGCCAGCCTAGCCACATAATAACATCTATGATGCTTGCTTTATCAAAGATGCGCAATACAAAATATCATGCCACAGTAAGAAATGGCTAGACCAGCTGCACCAAAAAGCCAATGTAGCCATATAATAACACGTATCATGCTTACACAATAAAAGATGCCCAATACAGAATATCATGCCACAGAAAGAAATGGCTAGACTTGGTGCATTTGAATGCCACTTTAGCTACATAATAGCAGCATGTTTGCTTTATCACAGACGGGCAGTAAAAAATGCCATGCCTGCCCTCTGGTTGCCCAAGCACCACGCACACAAACAATGTGATTATGCATGCATGTGTGGTGATGGCGGGCCCAAAGAGCAGGTATGGTATTTTTACTGGGCATCTACCATAGATGGGCAGTAAAAAAAATACTATACCTGCCACCCTGGGCGACTCCAGTGCCACGCAAGGGGAGCTTATTTTGGCTGATGCACAACCCCCCTCCTACCAAAATAAGTTCCACATCACAGTACAAACACATGCGCACACACCTTCACACAACCTTGACACACAGCATGAAGTCGCTCATTCACACGCACACCCATCATCCTACACTCACTCATTACCCGCAACACAAGCAGACACATATGTCAATTAACATACCTTCTGCCCCGGTCCCGATGTTCCCTCCCAGTGCTTGAGCTTCCACTTAGCATGAACAGGATGCAGGAAGCAAAGAGCGCTTCCTGGCTCGTTCACATGCGGGCAAAAGCTGGAGCACTGATGATGAAGTGGCCCGCTCTGTATGTGTGAGGAGGCACAATAGAGTTTCCCTTCACACATACAAACATGCAGTTCCTCAGCTACCATCCCAATGGGCAATGTAATGATGGGGAAGCCACACGCAACTGGCTTTGCATGGCTCAGTCTATATTCAAAGCTGGGGAACAGAATTGTCCAACGGAAACAGCGGTTTCCTTCAACAGTTCAAGCAAGCCGAGGAGCACTCGCTCAGCTGCAAAAAGCAGCTGAGAGAGTGCTAAGTGTTTACAATGGGTTGGCTCCTTGGCTCCTCCATAATGGGTGAGGGTGCCCGTGGGCCAGTGCCCTTCGCCCATTATCAAGAAGCCGCCACTTGTACACCGTCAATGAATCCATGCACAGGGTAAGTGTGGCTGGAGATTAAATACTGTTGATTTTGAAGTCATGTACATGAACTGCACTGTTGTTAATGCAGCAATTCTGAGCACATTAAGGAATCCATAGACATGTCCTACAGTAGAAGGATACCAGGGTAGCTGAGCAGGCTGAGTGACTTTATTTAATACTGGCTGTAAACTGTATGACTTTTTGCAATTCCTTAACAAAAAACAAAGGTTACAAAATGTATTCAGCCAGGGGAAGGGTTGGGGCAATAGTTTGCTTATATTCATGGCGAGGGTGGGGGAATTTCTGCTACCATAGTGAAAATCAAAAGTTGGCACCCCCGAACTCACAGTTTAATTTCCTAATAAATGCTGTAAGCACAACAGAAACATTTATTTGTGATTAAGCAGGTTGACAAGCATATAACTAACAGCTTTAGAAATATATCCTGCTATATAACACAAAGGAAGGGGCGCCAATTAGGGGGGTGGCTAAAACAGCCACTAGAGGGGGGACAAATGCCCCCCTCTGCTGCCCTCCAGGGACGCATATGAATGGCTGCCGTGCAGCCCCCCAGAAAGCAGAGACAGTGCCTAACACTTAAAAATAGGAGTATACTGAATTATCTGTTTAGTATTCATCCAAATACTGCCTAGACGCCCAAGTAGAGAAGCTTTTGAATAACGTTAAAAACAAGACCTGCACGCTTCATAGAGCTGTTATATAGGCTCTCCCAAATATATAGCTCCTGTCCCAAATATATAGTCCCATGTATCTTTTATTCCGCCCACTTTCATGTACACATGGTGAGATATAACATAATAAGATGCCACTTCTCTATACTGGGCAAGCGGCATTATGCTGGTTTCCTCACACGTTTCAACGCTGTAATAATAGCTGTTATTGACAGGCTCAACTGCGCTCATTTTATCGAAGTTGGAAGAACAAGTAAATCCGTTTCCATGTTATGTAAAGTCCTAATTTCTCCCTTGAGTGACACGTTCATAGCGCTCTTGTTGCAAAGAGCGCATCTGTACTTGAAAACTTCACATTATTTGTTTCATGGATCTGTTGGTAGTTCTCCCATCTCTGAAAGTGCCCGGATGAAAGATGTCTGCTGTTAGCAAGGCCTTCGCTGCATCCTGTGTTCAAAGGGCGGGTGACAGATGTATTTTCCATCACTTATCTACGTTTCGTAGCAATTAAAGACGTGAGCAAAACGTTTGCACAGTATTAGCTCTAGGGCAAAGTTTCCCCTATTTTCTAAAACAATGGGACACATTAGAAAACGATTGCACATGACAAGTGCAGTTTGCTATGTTATAAGCACCAGGGCAACAATTACCCCAGTGCAAAAAAGATGAATTTTCAATGCACTTTTTTACCAGGGAAAAGTTTGCCCTAGTGCTAATACCATTCTGTATCAGAACTGGGGCAAACTTTGCCCTGTTACAATAATACAGTGAAAATGTATCTTTTTTGGCCAAGGGCAATTTTTGCCCTGGTGCTCACAGCCTGCCAAACTGCACTTGTCATGGTGCAATAGTTTTCTACTATGTTGTCCCATTGTTTTAAAAAATAGTGCTAGTACCGTGCAAATGTTGCACTTGCACCTGTGAAAAGCTTTTGGCGTGCATTCCCTTTTATGGGTGGAGAAAGTTGCAGGTTATAAAGTACAGGAGAACTTCAATGCAGATGGCAACTTAGCAACTGATAGGGAACAACTTGTTTCGCCCTTGGTTAAAGACAGACGTTACAGAAATGGAGTTCGTTTAAGACGGATTTGAAGGTGTCACCCCAAAAAGAACGTGAGCAGCACACAGAAACTGCAAAACAGTCTGGAAAAATACCTGGACCACCTGCATGGGCACAGATGACAAACGAAGTGCCAGTTTTAGGTTCTGAAAGTCCCAACACAGAACCCCAACCTCTTTTAAAGGAGAGGTTCCTAAAAAAATGGCATTATTTAAAACTATTGTGCATAAACAAATGCAAAAAACTCTTCTAAAAAATAAGTTACAATGCACAGTTATCTACACATGTGCTCTAATGTCCTGAATTTTAAAACATTGCGGGCATCTGAACCTGAGGAATGGGTCCTTTAATATGAGATATGAGAGAGTGGGGTAACTAGTTTCTGTGTGCGTTGAGAGTTCAACTGACTGGTTCAATAGATTATTATGAATAGCTAGAATATATAAAGATGAGAAGGAGGTAGCTGTGATTTGTGTGGAACTGAAGGGCTACCCCAGCCCAACTCTTGAGTACTTACTGGAAATGAAAAACCATTTAGAGGAGTGTGCCAGAATGCTAGGCCCTGAAGACCCTTCGCATATGGAAACAAGACACAATCACCATACACTAGTGATACGACAGACACGAGGTTCGATTTCCAAGTACTAGGGTTTATTGCAAAGCAAATATATTCTCAGTCGGCCGACTGGGTCTAACATCTCGCAACGTGTGTCACCCAGACCGTGTGAGACGCAAGAGAGCGAACATTCTACAACAGTATCATATATATAAACATGCAATCATACAATCTATTTGTGACACATCAAAACCGCCCATGATGTATCTTCTCGAGCTAGGGTTCGGTAATTGACAATTGTGACAAATATGACACATTATGGCACGTTTCTTACTCAATCTATATTACTTGTTTTAGCAACAGTTGCAATTTGCAGCTTGCAGACATAGTTCTTTGTTATGAAGAACATAAGACACTTGTTCGGCAAGGATACTGTGTTTGTGGGAGAGACACATTCCAAAGCGTGTTATCTACTGGTTTCTATTTGTTAACTAGGATTCAGCCTTCTCTAAGAAGAGCCCCGAAGATCCCCGAAGGGAGGCCGCTAGAAAAGTATAATTCATGTTTAATGGCCTGTTTCTTCAGTTTCAGCGAGACTGGCAGGCCCCTGGGCTGCTGATTAAATGCCTCTGCTCGCCTTCAAGGACTTGTGAGGGAGGAAAACAATGTATTTCTGTACTGTTTGGCATTTCTGTCTGGGCCGGTCTCTCAACATGTAGACTGTGGCCTCGCTCCGTGCATGAGCTTTCGGAATAAAATACATTTTGCAAAGCGTTTAACAGAAGGGAAGAGAAAGCAAATGGCGGATGTTACACAAAATGGACGCCCTATGGTTATACTGACGATTCTCTGGTGGCGATGTAGGGCATATGATGCGATTGGTTTTCGGCCAACATAATGCACGTCCTATACTTGGTTAGGGTAGTTTCTAGACTTACAAGAAGACAGTTGCAATGTATTTTGCATCAGTGCATGTACATGGTTTATAGTTAGAGCTTTGCTACACAAATTCATATAATCAGTACATATACAAACATTCTAGATACAATTCATTGTTAACACGTGTTTCGACCCTCTGGGTCCTCATCAGGGCACAAAATCTAACTCTACAGTCGTAAATTGATGGCATCTGTCTTAACACTGATTGCAAAATGCTGCCTCTAATGTCTGCTCGAACTCTGTTGAATAGTTGAATGAATGTGCCTCATTCAATTAGTCACTAAGTTTCCCTTTATAGTTCATCAATCTTGTGAGTATTTGTTTCACGTTTATTTATTCAGATTATTCTCAGTCCTCAGCGGTCTGCAGACTTGTCCATGACTCTGCTCTGATAGCTTGTTGGCTCTAATTAATGCGAACTGCGTTCCCTGCAGTTCGCACTGCTGCAGTATTTTCAAAGGCTTCGTGATTCTCAATATTGGCTATTCGCTACTCCATTGAGTCCTAGGTGAGAGAAAAAAAGTCCTCTGTGTAATGCGAGTGCTTCTCAACTGCTCCGGCCGGGCGGAGTAGTGAATTTATTAGAGCAAACAAACTATCAGAGCAGAGTCATCGACAAGTCTGCAGACCGCTGAGGACCCAGAATAATCTGAATAAATAAACATGAAATAAATACTCACGAGATCAATGAAAAATATAAACGGAAACATAGTGACTAATTGAATGAGGCACATTCATTCAACTATTCAACAGTTCGAGCACACATTAGAGGCAGCATTTTGCAATCAGTGTTAAGACAGGTGGCACCAATTTACGACTGTAGAGTTAGATGTTGTGCCCTGACAAGGACCCAGAGGGTTGAAACACGTGTTGGCGGTATTGTACAAAATTACTGACTCCCAAAAGTTCGACCCCCCAAAAGTCTGACCCCCAATTTTCTGAGTATATATATGTGGGGGGGGTAAAGTGAATACAAAATATATAGGGGTAAGGTGGGGCGGCTGTGAGAGGTTTCCCCTAACATATATATTTGCGGACAATTGAAGAAAAAAAAACAGACTTTTGGGGGTCGAATTTTTCGGTTCAGTAAAATGACATAGATCCTGTGTTGCCAATTAATTGTATCTAGAATGTTTGTATATGTACTGATTATATGAATTTGTGTAGCAAAGCTCTAACTATAAACCTTGTACATGCACTGATGAAAAATAAATTGTTACTGTCTTCAGGCCCACTTCTCTAAGTGGTTTTTCATTTCCAATAAGTACTCAATTGTTGATGTAATTATCATAGAAAGGTATAGCACGTACTAGTGGGACCACTGGACTATTAGCATCCTGTAAGATTAGGTAAAAGTATCTGAGATGGATGGGGATACAGATCTTACTCAAACATCAATAATCAGAACGACTCAAGAAGTTGGGAAAAGGGTAAGCTGTTTTAATAACAAGTCTTTAAAACAGGGAGTACAACGGACATCAACGGACGCTGCACAGACTTATCTCGACATGATCATAAAAAACATTGACTATATACTAAATATTCATCATTAGTGATGTCAGGATACATGGCAAAAAAAGAATACCTACTCAGGATTATGGTTGGTCAACGTTGAACATCTACATATACTTTCTATGGGCTATAGGGACGTGATTGGATCTCTAAGGTGAAGTGGGCAACTAAGCCCATCCTAAGTGCAAGTCATCTTCTGTGTCAGTCTAAAAATTCAACATACTATTGGCTTCTCAAACTATATGGCTCGTTAATATGTGGCCCTTTATAATTGGATGGCACGCTAGTACCCTTCTGGAATATTCCACACAGTAGCAGCACGTAACTGGGACTCCAGGTGCTAGGGTGGGGGGTTTGGCCTGGTCATGCCTCCCCACCCAATTAACCCAACATCCATCATCACTCCTGCAGTCTGCCATTCAATTAATACCTTTGAACTCGACCTTGTAGAGGCTCACTGCACCTGAGAATAAAAGGGATTGAAGCATGGTCTTATCTTCTGGTCTCGGTGTAGCTCGACCCAAAGTCTATTCTCATCCGATCATGTGACTGGAGACCACATTTTCAAGCTCTTCGTTGTATTTTAATACCATTACATGAATAAATCTTGGCACTCTCAATGGTTTTCATTACACCTCAAACAGGAGCTGAGATTGCTTCTCACGTTTTTGTATCTTCTTGAGTACATAACTAGGCTCTGGGTGGCCCCAACTCTTGACACTGGGACAAGCAAGCCTTTTTCGAATCTTCCTTCGCCGTCAGCTATTATTCTGCTGGCTACACTTCCAATTCTTCCATTCACAGGGTCCAAGTTTGCTAAAGTACATTGTGGAACATCCAGATTCTATACATACCTGTGTATATACATTGACACATCAACGCAATCTATTCACTACATAGCCAGCCTTATGATTGCTTTGTCTACTTGCATTACTGCGTCTGTACAATTCTAAAAGGATTTTGCCTTTTCTTCGGTGCCCCTCCGCACATGCAATCTTCATTTTAGGGGCAAAATGTTACATACTTCATTACATTGCCATCAGGTTCTATAGGGTTTATTATCCTTGCCTTATTCATATACCTCCTGTGTGCATCACCTCCACTTCATGTGACAGCACCAATTCTTTCCTCATTCATTTTCACACTTCTTCCGGAACTTCCTTCAGAAGGTCCCCATTTCTTCGTGGATACATATAGAGCTCCCTCAATGGATACATTGTTTCAAGGACTTTTCGCGGTATTGGCATTCTCACTGGTATTGCACATGTCACAATTTCCGGTTGACAACATATAAGTAGAATAGGGGCAGAGCTTTCTGTAGAGGTACTTGGCTCCTCCTCTACACATCCATTTTGTAAGCACTGTTAGGTGTTAGGTGTTTATTCCATTAACTGCCCAGTCGGCAATAATCAAACACAATCCCCCACAAGGGAACTCATGCTTGTTACTGCTGCTAGGGCAAGGGCAGCGAATTCAAACACACACTTGCATAAAACTGCCCAGTCGTATGGATGCTATACTAATAAAGCAAGGAAGCCCTTTTCAGGCAGAATAAAAGGCATTCTGCTGAAAAGGAAGCATTTGCTTTATTAGTATGGAATTCATTGGACTGCACTGCCCCATAAACATTTGGACTCAGCAAACACATCCTGTTTATTCAGTTGAATAGAATGTGACTGTCTTGCCCTTCGAAAGGGTCTTGTATGGTCCAGTAGGGGAGGGGTATCCCATTTAGACTTGCGACCTGGGTTTGAGTCCCAGCCTGTGTGTTTTTCTGGTGCATCAAAGTTTGTTTTTTAAAAATAAAGTTGATGCTCTGCAGAAATACACAGAGCACACAAGTCCCTTCCAAAGGACAAAGGCAATCACAATGTCGATTGCCGTGTTGGTACACAACACGACAATCAGCACTGTGATGGAAGGTAAGAAAATAGATCAAACAAGACCCTTTCAAAGAGATTTGTGTGGTCTAGTTCTTTAGCTGTGGAACTGTGACAAATCAACTTCCGGGGCACCAGTTGTCCGGGGGTTTATATCAGTTTCTAAACCTTCAATCAGCCGCACGCCTCTAATACACCAGAAGGGATCCAAACAGATTGGAAACACAAGCACATGATAAACCTCCTTGTTCAATGTTGGCAACGTGTACGAAATGGCAGGCTTATCTCCGAAAAGCTTGTGGATCGTTGGTTAGTTGCAACACAGCAAAAATACAATTATTACCCAATGGTAAAGGGACAGTATAGACAAGGTTGTATAAACATATCTATATTTTTATTATCACAACAGACAGTTATAGTATCACTACGAAATACAGCCCACCCTATATAGGAGTGCAGAGGACAGACAGTTTCAAAGAAGGAAAAGGGATGCACTCTGGATACTGACATGAGGGTAGTCAGTATTGTAATTAATCACAACAGTTCAAGGATACGTGGCTTCAGCACAAAGGGAGCAATGGGTCTTAAAATGTCTCTAGGGGCCTACGGAGAAGGACCGGGGGACAGCACCACAATGTACCTTGTGCTGTATGAGTTCTTGTTGCTTGACAGGGTCGAGTTGTCTTCAGTGCACTTTGCAGGCTTCTGTGACAGAGTTCAGCAGCTGTGGGTATCAGGCAACAAACAGTTCAGTGAGGGAACCTGGACGGATGTGTAGAGCAGGAGCCAAATACCCCCACCTCAACCATCTCGCCCAATAGTGGCTATATGTTGGGAACTAGAGTGTGAGACATGTGCAGTAACATTGAAACTACAGATACCGAGGAGAATCCTGGAAGCAAGGTGCCCATTGAGGAAGCCATACCTACATACACAACAATATGATGGGCATTTTAATGAGATTATGGAAGAAGCAGAGCAAATGTCCGGAAGAACAGAATGGTGACGTCACACACGAAGCTGGACTGACGTACTTAGAGAAGATGCAGAAACAAGAGAATGAAGATATTCCATAAGGCAACAAGAAAGTATCAAAGATAGGTGACATCTTGGGCTCAAGATGATGAGGCTTATGCTACAGAAACAATGAAGATATTAAGTCATTTTACACGTGTACATATGCAAGGAAACACAAGCAGACAAAGTATTCCTGAGGCTAGCTTTATAGTGAATAGACTGCGGCATCCACCAATGTATACATATATAGGAACACGTAAAGAATGGATGATTCCACTACGTGTTATAGCAATGCTCGACGAAAGAAGGAAGGTATTTCCAGTGTGTCACAGTTGAAAAAGCAATTAAGTTACAGAAGTGGATCTCAGAAGGTGAGGCTGGATGAGCCCCAAGAAGCCAAGGTCTTATCAGACTGGGATGAACAGACAGTAGTTACAAATTATGTGAAAGAACATAACTCCTGTTCAGAAGGCATGGACAAAAACAAGGAAGATGTCAGAGGTATATTAAATAATTGGATTTTAAATACACCACAGCTCAGAATTGTTGTCTTCCGTCACGTGGAAAGATGAAGTTGGACAAACAAGACGAACCACACCAGAGCGTGCCTTCAATCCCCTGAATTCTCCAGAGCAAAGTACATTTCCAAGGACAAGTTCAAAGCCTTAATTGATAGCAGGCCACTGAGGTGATGATAGATGATATGCTAATTGGTGGGAAGCTATGGTTATGACCAGCTCACCAGCACCTGGAAGTCTAGCCTGTGTGCTGCTAACGTAGGTGCAAAAGTACTGACGGATGTAAGAGTGCCAACCAATTGTAGGGGGCCGCATAATTAAGGGCCCTATAGTTTGTGTAACCAATGGGATGTTGTGTATTTAGGGACGTTCATAATAACCTGTTTGAGGGGAGGGCTTAGTTGTCCCACCTGATGTTAAGGTGCCTATCACTTTCTTAGACTAGTATGGAACATATACTTAGATTTTCCCTTAGAACCAATCACTCACTTCAATAGGTTTTTGTAGTTTGCCACGTAGGATGACGTTAGTAAATACATAGGTTCATCTCATCAATGCCAAGTTTTTACTATAAGTACAATGTTTTTTTCTGAAGCAAATTGAGAGACCATGCAGTGAGACGTCCGTTGATTTTCGTTGTACTCCCTGTTTTAGATAATTGATATTAAAACAGTTAACCTTTTGCCAACTACCTGAGTCGTTTCGATTATTGATGTTTGAGTAACTTCTGCATCGCCATTCATCTCATAGTATTGCTACCTCATCTTAAAGGGCTGGGTCAAGTACCCCAGTTCATGTGGTAGCAGAGGGATGATGGTTAAAAATCCAATGACATAGTAAGCTTTGGGGTCCCGGCAATATTGAGCGTCATCTGCCATTTAACTGAAAGGACGTGAAGCTCCCTGTAGATAGATGAACCCGTTTTCACGATAAACTTTGCAAGCGCAATGAGACAGATCCCTAAATCCCCTCCCGACGTCTACAGGAAGCTGAACGAACAGAATGTTGAAGCAGCTGATAAAGAGGCAGCGATCCTGAGAGCCTGACATCGAAAAAGCAAATGGAGAGGAAAAACTGAGTGAGGTGGCAAATTTATGAATAGGCAGTAAGTGGAGAGAATGATAAGGGAAAGCAAGTAACGGAGGGAGGTCGGGGTAAAAGCAACATGAGACGATGAGCGTCAAGTTATTAAGTATTTGACTTGAGGAGAGGAGCCAAGCATTTAAGAAACTGTGAGATGAGGATCCTCACAGTAGAGTAAGCCCACTTTCCTGCGTCATAAGCACCTAACAGAAGGAACCGTATCTAGAGTCCCATTTGCGGATGACGTAGGCTACAGACTTGTTTAAGGACAGTCCAAAGAGAATGATTCACATCCCAATCGCGTATTTTTCAAGGGCAAGGATAAGTCTCGAGGATCGTAGACTGAAAAATATGTGGCCAGTCGGATATGTCTGTTTGTCTGTTTGTTTTATGTGAGTGTATAGATCTATATGTGGTAAAGAAATACTAGAGGAATTAAGAGAAGAGAAAAGGAAAACACGACATCTAAGAAGTAACTATTTATTTGTTGAAATATAATTGATGGTGTTTAAATGAATAAAGTAGTTTGGAGTAAAAGATTATATGGAGGGTTTGGAGCCGCAACGGTTGGTGCACACTCATATTGTATTATGTGTTCTTGAAACTTAATTTTTGAAAAAATGCAAAGTGTAAAGGTGAGAATTGACAGTTAAGTGTGACGTGTCAAAATGGAGGATATTACTCTGCTTACACATCTCTGCAAACAATTGCCGAAAAACGCACCTAATTTTAAACAGTACAGTGTGGAATGGGTTAAAGGCACGCAGACAAGATGCTCATGCCCTGGGCACAAGGGGGATCACTATCAAAGGCAGTTTTGCAACATATGACAACATATTTTCATGCAGCATACACAGGAAAAATGTTAGACAAAGGGTTAGGGAGCTTAGAGCTCTGGAAAATTTACCAGGAGGAATGGGAAGACCCGCCTCCTGATGACTGGATACTTGCCATATGCAAAGAGGGGGGTGAGTAGCCTTCTGCTCTCCCACCGCTCCTGAAGTAGACGGTGATAGCAAGAAAGAGGACAGATTGTACCCATTAAGGGAGCTTATGGCAGCGACAGGGTACAGCAATCCGGCATATGCGTCACCTGCGCAAAGCAGCGATGAGGGTGCAGAGAAAATTCCTGAGAGAGATGTGATCTCTAAAGTCCTGAGGGACAAGGAGAGACGCAACATGGAGAGGAGTGATCGACCAAGTACATCCCTAGATATAGGACGAGAAATAAAGAGAGCGAAAGTAGAAAAGGAAAAGGTTAATGAGGTAGCGCTCATACAGAATGAATGGATGGGCGGTCAGATTTTGCTCAAATTCGATGGTAAGAACAACAAGGACGTAAGGCAAAGGGAAGATCGAGACAAAAGAGACAAAAAGGATAGAGAGAGAAAGGAACGAGTGAAAGAAGATGGGGTGAAAAGGAAAGATAGACAAAGACGGGAACAGTTATATCAAAATGAACAACTGGAAAACAGGAAAGAGCAGAGGAGCAAAGAAAGTATGAAAGAAGACAGAGGGCAATCGGAGAACGGGAAAGACTAGAAAGAAAGAGAGAGGAAGAGGAAGAACAGAAATTAAGGGATAAAAGAATACAAAGATGAAGAGGTAAGGATATACAAAGGGCAAATGAAAGAATAGATATGAAAAGAAAGGAAGAATACAGAGTGAGCGATGAAGCAAGGAAACAAAGAGAGCTTGATGATGAAATAGAACGAAAGAGAAGGTAGAGATCACGCGATCTTGAGTGTGTAGAAAAATAATTAATGGATCCTAATGTGGTAGAGGACATAGAAGAATTCTTCCCAGCACATGAACAAATAGCAGGTCCGTCTAGAGCAAATCCAGAAGATCAGTTTGACTCTAGAAGCATTGTGGACACAATTGATAAGGTCTATCATGATATGAGGACTAAGAAAGAACTGAAGGGAAAGGGTAAAAACGATCGACTCAAGAGAACGCAGTTGTATGACAGAGTGGGAGGCTCATGTAATTTTGAAGCTAAATAGCTGTCTTTAGATAGACCTACTCTGAATAAAGACGAAGAAGAGAGAAACCACACAAGTTGGGGACAGGATATGTCAGACGAGGATAGAGAAACCTTCCGTGGGGAGGAGGGAGGTAACATATGTGATCCTGAAGGATGTTTTTCAATGAATAAAGAAGTAAAATGGTCGGATCTAGACGAACCTATATCTCAGAAGTCAGAATCTCTGACGCAGCCTGATCAACCCAAAGGGCGATCCCCAGGTGAGAGGGGATCTCGCCACCTTATGTGAGCAGGTTAAGGTCACTTCCTGGAAGAAGGCGGTGCAGAACCATTGTCCCTGCTATAGACAGACAGACGATGAGGGACAAATGTGAGTTTGGGATTTCGCGGTTTCCCTTGTTAGAGAAAGGAGGAGCCAGACCACAGTATATAGCTTGGTCACAAATGGATAAGGATAATTTAAAGTGTAAACTCCCGAGTTTAAATTTTAGTGCTGGGAAATTAATACATGCATTAGAAAAAATGACAGGAGGAAACACGTTAGCTGTAGGGGACATTAAAGGTCTCCTAGTCACTATCCTTGGGGAGAAAGCAGATGAAGTTTGGTCAAGAGCAGGATATACAAGTGTTACAGCGTTGAGCACCTCTCATGATGGAGCACTGTTAGAAAACTGCAGGGCAGGAGTCTGGAAAGCGCTTACAGTGCTGTATCTGGACATGTCAGATATGGGAGCTATAATGACAAAAAAGATGCTGGAAGGGGATCCTCTTGTTTACATTCAGAATTTTCAGGAGGAATGGGGCTTGGAGACTCAAAAGCCTTGGGGGAAATCTATACCTGTATTTTATCATATACTATGCCAAGGGCTGCCAGAGTCAGTGCAGAAGCAGCTGAAGAAGTTAGTAGGTATGGAAGCAAAGCCATGGTCAGAAATTCAGATGACCATTGCGCATTGTTGCAGCCTGTTGCAAGAGAAGAATTGAAAGAAAGATGATGTTAGTAAAAGTGAAGAAGCAAAATTAGTGTAGAAAAAATTATCAAAGTAAGCCATAGAAGGGGCGATGTTGACTACCGGATAAGGGTCAAGTTTGCAGCAAGCAGCAGGCATGCCACAGGTGAATAACCAAAGGCAGTATGATCGAGGAAATAGTGGATTTGTACCACGAGTTAGGGGAAATGTCTGAGGGAGAGGCTTCCAGAATAATCAGGGACATTTCCAGAATAACCAAGGTGGGTTTCAAAATATGCAGATAGATAGTCAAGGCATGCAGGAAGGGACAATTAGGAGACCTCCTGTATGTTGGACATGTGGTATGTCCGGGCACCTTGCACACATGTGTAGGCACCAAGGGTTTGTGCAAAACGGGAAATTCTTAAGAGGGGGGACCGCATACCCGCCTGCATACTCTCAACAGAATGAAGGTGGGCTTGCTCAAAATCAAAAAGACAGTGCAGCAAACACAAGCGCCGAGAGTACAGCAAGATGTACAAATGCAGCAGACAGCAATGAATCCGCCGCAAGGGCAGTCACAGCATTCATCCATGCAGATACAGGAGGGCACAAGCACGGGACAATTGATGACTCCGAGGATAGGGGGTGTCAATGTCAAAGGAGAAATCCTTTCAAAGGTACGGGGATGAGAATGTATCCACAATAGGACATCTCACTGGGAGACTTGATGTGTTTGATACTATCTGTGACACCCAGTCCTGAAGTGGAACCAAGGGTTGACATCAATATAGGGGGCAAATCATTTTCTTTTTTATTAGACAAGGTTGCAACACGCTCATGTTTATGAGAGGGGAAATTTAGAATGTCTGGAAATGCCATGAATACTCAAGGTTTCACAGGAGCTACAAGTAGTGTTCCTTTTACTGAAAAGTTATAGGAGAATGTGACATGTCTGTGCATTTATTATAGTCAAGACAGACACCTGTCAATATATTAGGTCGCGATTTAATGACAAAGTTGAACATGACGATTTCGTTCACTGATGAAGGCGTAGTATCTTCAACACCAGGAATGTATTATTTAAATGTAAGTGAATTTATTATCGCATTTGCAGGACAAGTGACCATGCGAGGAGTGCCATTAGAACCAGAGGTTTTTTACTGTGGGTTACGCATTCTGTTGACATGGTTACTAGGTTTAGTGGAAGAACTATGAGAATACCTAATGAGTTTTTATTCAGGCCAAAGATACCTATGGATGAAGAGGTCTTTCCTTTAAAATTGCCAGCAGCCACGGTGCAAGGAGAAATTACTTTGCTTGATGAAACTGATTATGAAGGCAGGCGATTCTGCAGAGTGATTGTTATTGGGGAAGGTTATAGATTGACTGACGTCACTGATGAAGATATATTTAGAGATTATCTGTCAGATGACGAAGTAGTATTTGAAATGAGTATTACTTAGTGGGTGAGAGCACTAAAACGTGAGCCCGAGTTTTTCGATGAGGATGTGGAAAAGGGGCCAGCTTCATTATGTACAACAGGCCCTTATGATGTAGGCCTATTGAAAGGGGCTGGAGAAGTAAAAATGAAATTAAAACCAGGAGCAATTTTACCTCGAGCACGACAGTATCCCATGTCTCGAGAGGCAGATGAAGGTATTTTCAAGACAATGGGCCTCATTATGACCCCGGCGCAAAACCATGGTGCTATTAGCACCATGGTCCATGCCGGGGTCCCCATGGTGAATGGCGGAATTACCGCCCCATTCCAAGGTTGGCGGGGCGGTAATTCCCCATTCACCATGGGCCCTTCCCCATTCCCATTTTTGCCCCATAGGGCTCAATGGGAATGGGGAAGGCGCTAAGTACGGTGCTGCAAATTGCGGCACCGTACTTAGCACCAAGGTCCCTTTGTGGGTCCCTACTTTAACGGCTGGTAAACCCAGCCGTTAATGTCGGGTCCCGCAAAGGGACCTTGTAATTAGGCGCTAATAGGTTAACGGCGCCGCAGCCTTTTACAGCGCCATTAACCCATTAGCGCCTGGGTCGTAATGAGGCCCAATATTCGCCATGATGGAACAGGGTATCTTAGTGACGTCAGAGTCGCTGTGTAATACGTCAGTGTATCCGATTAAAAAAAGTAAAGGGAGGTTGTGGCGCTCAATTCAAGATGTACGCTTGATTAACCAGATTGTAGATGCTGAGTTCCCTCTAGTTCATTATCCTGCAACAATCTTATGTAGTATTCCTGTTGAAGCACGATATTTCACAGTGATTGATTTTAAAAATGTGTTTTTCTCAATCCCATTGCATAAAGACTCACAGGAATTGACGTCATTTATTTTCGCCAAACTCGACTGAAAAGTACTCGTCTGCCCCATGGGTACTGTGAGTACCCATCGATTTTCAATAGAGTCCTGCCGATGAAGGTAAGCAATATTGATTTGGAAAGTGTTGTGTTGTAGTACGTGGATGATATATTGGTCTGTAGCACCTCAGAGGAAGAGTGCAGACGTGATTCAGTTCAACTGATGATTATTCTTGCATAGAAAGGACATAAAGTGCACAAGGAGAACTTGCAGTATTGTCAAGAGGAAGAGTTAAACATAGGTCTGTTCATTTTGCATGAAGGAAAACATTTTACTCCAGAGAGAGCTGAGGCTATTTTGAAAACAGTAAAGCCACACACAATAAAGTGCATGCAAATATTTTTGGGACTATGTAAATATGTGAGAGCATGGGTATTTCACTACAGTTCACACATACGGGCCTTGATGCAAGTTCTGAAGAAAGCACAGGTAACTCAGGAAAAGAAATGTCTGGACTGAGGAAATGGGAGAAGGGTTTGATGAGTTGAAAAAAGCTATTTGCACTGCTCCAGTTTTAGGGATTCCCAATTATGCTGAGGATTTCTTTTTGTTTTCGCACACGAATGGCACTGTTATGACAGCAGTACTCACGCAGAGAATCACGTTGGGATACAAGCCCCTTGCATATTACAGTGGGATTTTAGACCCAGTAATGAGGGGTCACTTTCCTTGTGGACAATCTTTGGCAGCTGCCACATTCGCCATTGAGAAGGCTGCAAGAATAGTAATGAGTGTTCCATGACATTATTTGTTGAACGTGCATTATTTGCCATTTTGGAAAAACCTAAAGGCATGTTGACCTCTCAATGGGCTTCTGCCTATGAGGTGGTTATATCAAATCCAGTGATCAAGATAGTTTGATGCAGAATAGTGAACCTTGCCATGTTTTCAGCAGAACCACTGGCAGAAGCCGAACATGCACGTGATTGCTCGAACTATGAGGAATTCTATGATGAACTCCTGAGTGTGAAGGAAAATGTGTTGGCAGCTGGGGAGATTCTTTTTATTGATAGTTCTTCAAGAATCGATCAAAATGATGGACAGAGATATACAGGTACTGCTGTGGTGAAGCACACAGCCAATGGGGAGTTTGAAGTATTAATAAGTGCACGACTACCGTCTCAATTTTCAGCACAGGCTGCAGAACTAGTAGCGCTGATTTTCACACTCGAGAATCAGGAAGTAATGGTGTACAGTGACTCTGCCTATGTGATGTCGACAGTACACGCAGGGCTAGCACATTGGAAAAGGAGGGGCTACCTCCGAGTGGACGGCACTCCAGTGCAGCATACTGCCTTCTTGGACAGACTTATTAAAGCACTACAACTCCCAGTAGCCATTGCAGTCATTAAGTGCGCAGCACACACTTAAAGGGCAGATTTTTTTCTCACGTGGAAATCAAGCAGCAGATTAGGAAGCGAAAGTGTTGCATATTCAGAGAACATCATGAACTTTGAAATGCCTGATGTGAATGAAAGTATGGCGGTGATGATGAGTGTGTCTGACTTGTCTAAGACTCAGCGAGTCGAAATTCAAGAGGATGCGAAAGACATGTGGACGTGGAGGGGATGTTCTTTAAGTCCTTCTGAAGCACTGTGACGACAAGACAGCACTGGTAAACCAGTGATGCCTGTAGCCTTAGAACAGCTACACTACCCTGTGCATGTCACTAGAGAGTGCCCCGCCACAACAATTGCAGAGGAATGGTTTGTTCCAAATTTGGTAGAACAGGTTACATTTTATGTAGTAAATAGTATTGTATGTCAAAAGTTTACTGCTGGGCACACACTGCATACAGTTAGAGGAGTTATCCCTTTATGTCCTTTTGACCATTTACATATCGACTATGTCGACATGCTGCAAGTCTGTAATGGATGCAGATATATGATTGTAGTGGTATGTCCCTTTTCAAGGTGGATTGAGGCTGGTCCATGTACACATCCAGATTCCAACTGTGCAGCAAATTTTGTAGTACGAGAAGTGTTTCCTAGATGTGGAAAATGTAAACTATTGAGATCAGATAATGGCCCTCATTTTGTTAATGAAGTCTTTGAACAGATAAGCTTGTTGCTTAGCATAAAGCACACGTTTTCATCGGCTTATCACCTGCAACCGAATGGTATCAATGAGGGACTCAATGGCCTGCTTAAAGTAAGACTAGCCAAATTAAAGCTTACCTTGAAGAAAGGATGGTTGCAGTGCCTACCATTGGCATTATATGCGTTGAAAAATCAGCTAGGTTCCCACAACCATCTTACCCCCATGAAATAGTGACTCGGAGACGGATGAGGACACTCCTCACACTTCCATCTAGAACTAGAAGTTATGCCCAGACAAAAGAAGAATAGTTAGGAACGGATATTTGATTACTTAACACGTTTGACTACAAGAATCTCTGTCATTTCATATCAGCTCAAGTGAAAGGGGTGTGGGGCACAGAACACAGAAGGAGATGTTACAACAACCAGAGTTGAAGAATTACGTATTCCCAAACTTTTTCCTGGTGATCAAATCTTGATCAGGAATTTCACAAGGAGATAGCACGAGCCACGCTTTAATGGCCCATTCAACGTGGAAGACGTCACTCCATCAGCAGTGAAAGTGCAAGGCAAACGTGCATGGATATTTCTTGGAGACGTAAAGATCTACGCTGGGGAACCACCTTCACCCCTACCCCAGTCAGAAGCAAGCATCAGTGAAGAACGTCAGCACGTGCAGACTAGGTCCATGACGAGGAAGAAGGATACAGAAGCTGGAGTAGACAAATAAAGAGTATATTGGACTGTGGCTTGTTTCGGGACACTCTTTTAAGTTACTAAAAAAGGAGTTAAGAGAAGTTTTCTGTTCTTGAGCCACAGGAGTTTGGTGACATTGGACTGAGACATGTTTAAGTCTTGATCGAGAAGGAAAGCATGACAGATTTGGAGTTCCTTTCGACGACTGGAAAAGGGAACATTTCTCCAATTTCTTTCTCACTTAGTTTCTCTTTGGAAGTGCCCATCGTGGTGCCCAATGACAACGTTCATCGGATCATCCTTGCTGTTTTCCTCTACATTCTTCGTTCTTGCCCTTCACTGGTGGAGAGAACTTTTCCTGCAAGATCCTAAGTCTGGTCCAATCGTGAGGAGATTGCTTGAAGCTATAATAGAGCAAGTTCTTCAGCTTCCTGAGTACAGTGGGGAAAATACAAATGCCCCTATTGTCTGACAATGCGCATAGACTGGTTGGAAGTGTCTTCTATTACCTAATTGAGGGATACCCACATCTTGTTGGAAGACAAATTGATGTTTGCACGTTCTTGAGAAATCCGAGGATTAACGTGCCGCTTTATGAATTATTACGAGATATCATTGAACAAGTCAACCTGTATTCTGAGAGAACACTGAGGAAATTCTGAATGAGACTTTTTGAGGAAGAGATCCAGAGGCTACTTGCTGTAGTCTTCTACTTCTTGCTGGAGAGGTACCCACATTTCGTCTGGCGAAAGGACAACTCTTTTCTATACATTAGGAACCCTGTTAATCGTCCTGAGATCAGCCAGCTGCTTGGAGAACTTATTGAGAAAATCAAGATATTACAGGAGTACTGCATGATGTTGCCCGATTCAAAATTGTTTATTTCTTCCTTAACAAAGAGAGTGGGCAGCGTCAATAGCAGCAACGTAACGGCAGACAATGAGAGACGTCCACACTGTGCAAGAAGCTATTGTTGTAAGAAATGGGCTTACCTGTACGTCATTTACACATGCAATTTGTTTATAGTGATACTTCTTTCCCTTACAGTGCGCACTGCTTACTATTTTGATCCAAATAGAGGACAGATTCCTCTGTATCATCCTATGCAGAAGGAGGGTACAGATAAGACAACTACAAAGCAGTTGAGACTTTATGTGATTATCCATACTCCGATAGTTTGTGTAGGAGTGCCTGGGCATATGCCAAATGTCACCAGACATCTTTCCTTAGAAAAGGGTGTTATGGAGATGTTCCATGCATGTCAGAAACAGGCTCGAAAGGAAAGACAAAGAAAGCGATTGTCTGTGAGCAAAAATACACAGGTAGCACATGTAAAAACAAAAAGTCCACTAACAAAGAGTTCTATGATTGGTCCAGTAAGAAGGAATTATGCTGACATTATTCATGAGATGATTATAGAAGCTCACAAGAAAAGAATGAGACCTAAGAGAAGCATGGGAGGATGATCATGAGCTAAATTATTACCTGGCTAGTACAGCACACTTGGGGAGTAACATATGGTATCAGAATATAAAAGAAGTGGGAAGGAGGAACAAAAAGTAGAAATGGTTTGTATGTGCAATCCTGCCTTATAGCATGGGGAAGTCTAAAATCTCCATAACTATTAAAATAGACGTCCAGACAGTACATTGTTTATCACACATAACACTCTGCCGTACAAGGGGCCAGTTCATGGGTTGAACAGCCTTCTCAAATGGGAAACTGAATGGACGGACCCAGATGAAGATGACTATATCCAAGACACAAAGACAAGAAACTAGGTGCACACCAAGAATCATGTGATCCGATATGAAAAGCCTAGAGTAAAAGGAGCTGAAATCAGATGGGAAGTAAATAAAAGACTTGAGAGTCCAGCAACATCTGCAGAAGAAATTTGTAGATAGAAGAAGAGAGGCCATATGCACATTTGGGGATAAGTGTTATCTCTAGATGGATGGGAAGAAAGAGTGGTCATCAGCAGAGCCTGGGTAGTTATTGGTTGTCATCAGCCAGCCATTGACATAGTGCAGAATGGATGTAAGCCTCTGTGGTCAAGACTTGCTAAACTACTGACCGGGGTCGAAGATAGAGGAGGACCTTTGCAGTTAGTGCCCCTGGAAAGTGCAAAGCTGTGCTTCAGAAACTATGTCACAAGAAAAGTTGGAGAGAACCAGAACTGTGGTCTAATCTTTTATGTTCCAGGAACGAAAATTAGAACAGCAGGAGTCATGGATCATTACTGGGCTTGTGTATCCAGAGCTTATATGAGACTGCCCAAGGATTGGGGAGGAAGATGCTTACTAGTAATTGTCCATGTATCCGGAGTTGGTGATTCCTAAAAGTGACTTAAGCCTTGACAGCTTTCCTAAAGGAGATGCTCATTTGAAGAAGAAGAGTTCTGTGGAGCTTATTGATCGAATGAAGAAAGAGAGCTATTTCTCAGCTAAGTCAATCAAGCGTTTGACTCCATCCCATATGAGCACAGATTGTTCAGCCAGACTTCATTGATATTCATGTTGATCTTTATGCTTAGTATCCAGCTTGGAGTAAATACTAAATGGCTGCAGATTACCAGATGGGAGTTGCTGCAGGCAATCAATACTACCATAAAGGGATTCAATGCTATCAGACAAGAGATGAGAGCCATATGACTGATGACGCTCCAGAATAGCTATGTCCTTGACATGATTACAGCTATGGATGGAGGTGTTTGTTCAAAAATCGGGGAATCATGTTGTACGTTCATTCCTTCTCATGACCACAAGAATGGGACCCTAACAGAGGCCATAGCGATTTTGATGAAGCTACATGTCCATATGATAGATGAAGTGGAAGACATTGCTGATAAAAGCTGGTTTGGAGCGCTCTTTTATTGGGTTTCACAATGGATGGCAGATATGTTCAAGTCCCTTGGACCCCTGATCGTGATGGTGTTGCTTGGATTCTGTGTGATTAGGATAATAATATCACAATGCAAGAAGACTGCAAAGAAAGCCATAGGGATGAACATCATGACTGATGTTGAATCTGGATAGAAAACCAAAGACCTGACAGATGAAGAAATCAGAGACTTTTTGAGGCCAGTATTCATGCACTTAAGGGAACAAAGTTCCTGTATCAAAAGAACTCTAAGAAGAACGTGGGAAAATTGATCTATTGCAGTCCAAGTGGACAGTGCCGCTCATGACTTAGAATAAGGATGAGCATGTGAAATCAGCTGGATGCCTGAAAGGAGTCATAAAGGTATGGATACCAAAGAGGCATTTGTTCAAAAGAGGATGTTTGCATGTGAAGGATGATGTGAGAGTGGTTGATGACTCACCCAGAGGAGGGAGTGTAGAGAAGGAGCCAAGTACCCCCACTCAACAATCTCGCCCATACTGCCTCTATGTTGGGAACCAGAGCGTGAGACACATGCATTAACATTGAAACTACAGATAACAAGGAGAATCCTGGAAGCAAAGTTCCCATTGATGAAGCCATACCTACATACACAACAGTATGATGGCCATTTGAATCAGATCCCGGAAGAAGCAGAGCAAATGTCCGGAAGAACAGAATGTTGACATCACACATGAAGCTGGACCGACGTACTTAGAGAAGATGAAGAGACAAGAGAATGAAGATATTCTATAAGGCATCAAGAAAGTATCAAAGATAAGTGACATCTTGGGCTCGAGATGAAGATGCTTATGCTACAGAAACGATGAAGATATTAAGTCATTTTACACATATACATATGCAAGGAAATTCAAGCAGACAAAGTATTCTTGAGGTTAGCTTCATAGTGAATAGATTGCGGCATGCGCCAATGTATACATATATAAGAACAAGTAAAGAATGGATGATTCCTCTGTGTGTTATAGCAGCGATAGACCAAAGAAGGAAGGCCTTTCCAGTGTGTCGAAGTTGAAAAAGCAATTGAGTTACAGAAGCAGATCTCTGAAAGGCGACGCTGGATGAGCCCCAAGAAGCCAAGGTCTTATCAGACTGGGATGGACAGACAGTAGTTACAAATCGTGTGAAAGAACAAAACTCCTGTTCAGAAGGCATGGACAAAAACAAGGAAGACGTCAGAGGTCTATTAAAAAATTCTATTTTAAATACACCTGAGCTCAGAATTGTGGTTTTCAGTCACGTGAAAGGATGAAGTTGGACAAACAAGACAAACCACACCTACGCATGAAGGCAGAGCGTGCCTTCACTCCCCTAAATTCTCCAGAGCAAAGAACATTTCCAAGGACAAGTTGAAAGCCTTAATTGACAGCAGACCACTGAGGTGATGATAGATGATATGCTAATCAGTGGGAAGCTATGGTTATGACCAGCTCACCAGCACCTGGAAGTCTAGCCTGCGTGCTGCTAACATGGGTGGAAAAGTACTGATGTATGTAAGAGTGCCAACCAATTGTAGGGGGCTGCGTAATTAAGGGCCCTATAGTTTGTGTAACCAATGGGACGTCGTGTATTTAGGGATGTTCATAGTGACCTGTTTGAGGGGAGGGCTTAGTTGCCCCACCTGATGTTAAGGAGCCTATCACTTTCTTAGACTAGTATAGAACGTATACTTAGATGTTCCCTTAGAACCAATCACTCCCTTCAATAGGTTTTTGTAGTTTGCCACGTAGGATGACATTAGTAAATATGTAGGTTCACGTCATCAATTTTGTGTTTTTACTATAAGTACAATGTTTTTTCTGAAGCAAATTTAGAGACCATGTGGTGAGATGTCCGTGGATGTCCGTTGTACACCCGGTTTTAGATAATTGATAGTAAAACAGTTATTCTTGTTTACCAACTACCGGAGTCATTCTGATTATTGATGTTTGAGTAACTTCTGCATCCCCATTTATCTCATGGTATTGCTACCTCGTCTTAAAGGGCTGGGTCGAGTACCCCAGTTCAGATGGCTGTAGGCTGGCCTACATGGCAGCTCAGGGTCAGGAATCATTGTCTCAGTGCTGGTCAGATGTTCTGAAGCACTGGTCGAGGCGTCTTAGAAGTCTTTAAGCAACTGCAGCATAACACTTGTCAGCGTTGTAGTCGGTTGCAGCTCGAGGGACTAGACTGGCTCGAAAATGTCCTTTAAGGTGCATGTCAGTGGATGCTCATCGATGTACTTCACCTAGCTCCTTCTCTGGGCTTGTGTCATACTTTAAGGCGGACATCACAAAGCTAAGGAGTATGTTTCAGGCAACTACCTTGTACTTGGTTTAGGGTTAGAGATTCTCTGGCATGTCCAACCTAGGAATATATCTGCAAAACCTAGCAGGGCACACTGTGTGCTGGCTGGGTAACAGTTCCGGAGCTGCTGGAGGGTGCTCTGTATTTGGTATCTCCCTCTGTTCCCTGGGAGTTGTGTAAGGGAGGGATCTTGCTTCCCTCTTGATGGTCCTGGCCTTCCTTCACTGGCGTAAGATGTAAGGCAGGGTCCAATGATCAGTTATTTTTTTCTGCTTCTGGTGAAGCCTTCAGATGATCTGCCAAAAGTGGGGCTTGGCCCACATTTAAAGACGAATGGACCGCATGAATTGGTCTAGGCCAAGCCTATCTCAATGAACCTCAATGAACCAATCCTGGGTCCCTACCAACAACTCCAGAGTAACCAGAGTGCTTTGCACATGGAAAGCTAAAGGGGTGAAAACGTGCAGTAATAGGTCCCACCCATCTTCCTGTCTGTTGTGGATCAAAGCTCTGTGGTTTCTGATTAAAGCAGCAGGTCGCTGATTAAGCTGCGGCAAGACCACACTTTCTGGCTCCTACAAACCACATACTTTTACCTTATGAATCGTGTCCCCCTGCGGGATTGACTACTGTAATCACGCTGTCCCAGGCATGACAATTCACTGTCAATGGATGCTAAGGGTGGGAGCTGTCTTCAGGTTGACACAGTTGCATATGAAGGGTTGTCGGGATTTCCTGTCTCCTTTGTTAGCCTCTGCAGCCAGGCCCCATGTGGGCCTGTTTAGATTACTCAATGATTAGTATGCAAATCACTGCCATCAGCTTACAGTGCTCAACAAAAGGACAGGGGGATCCATGGGGCCTTTGTAAGTTAATCAGGCTGGCCATGGCAGTGCGGTTTGGCCCTCCCCTTCTGGAGATGCACTGTGTACTCCTTCTGTCAAATCCCAAATAAATGTGACTGGGGGGACTGTGCCTTTTAGCTGTGTCTACCCAGAGTACACGGATCTATGCATAAGTCATGCGGTGAGCATAGGAAAATGTGCACAGATTAGCCCTGCACATTGAGTTTGATCTACCATCATTCAAGTTCAATTAACATTTAAAAAAATCCCAGGTGAATGCACACCCATTGTGCAAATGGTCGAATTTCTCACATGAATGGCAGTCAAAATGCTTGTCATTTTGTTATACAGCATGGACACAGCACTGTAATTGCAGCTAATGAAATACGCCACACATGTCCATTGCAAGGTAATTGGGCCTCATTACGACCCAGGCGGTAAGGGTTTTACGGCGGCGTAAACAGCGCCGACCCTTACCGCCTGAGTACGAGGTCCCTTAGCGCCATGGCGGACTTAACACCTGCTTTTAGCAGGTGTTAAAATCCATGGCGCTAAGGGACCATGGAGTTAATTACGCCACCGTAATTTACGGTGGCGTAATTAACGCCTTCCCCACTTCCATTATGCCCTATGGGGCAAAAATGGGAATAGGGAAGGGTAAATGGGGATTGGGGACTTACTGCCCCGCCAAGGTCGGAATGGGGCGGTAAGTCCGCCAACCACCATGGCGTAAACGTAGTTTACGCCATGGTGGTAAAGTCACGGCCCAGGCGGTAACTTACCGCCTGGGTCGTAATGAGGCCCATTGTGTGTGTAAGTTCCACCCATTCACAGGCATATTTTAGCCCTATGATTGCCAGAGACTGATGTGGTCTAGTTGTGACGGGTTAGCCCTTACAGCCACGGAACCTGGGTTTATGTGCCAGTCTGTTTATTTCTCTAGTACATCACATTTTATTTTGTTTTTAAAAACTAGATCTACTTTGAAGACTTTCTACTTAGAGATCATTTTTGTTTTGCTTTCCCTATTGGGTAAGCCAAAGTCTTACTCAACCCAACCATTACTAGAGATTAAGAAATAACCTGCATTCTTGTAAAACATCTGGCATCATTTGTAGGAAGGCCATGTGTGACACTGCACCAAGGGTTCTACCCTGCAGGGAACACAAATGAACAGTTGGCATTGTGACATTCATCAGCATCAAGATGGCCCGATGTGACTAATGGAGTGTGATGCGGATGAACCTTTTGCATCATGGCTGATCCAGCCCGACGGCTCAGTTGCTTGGAGTCATGCAAAGAATTGATATAGGCTGCTTAAGGGATTCTTGCTTGTGGTTGTGTAAAAGATGGCTGTAGTGCCGGAATGCCTGTATCTCTAATGTTATGAGATGTCATTAAGGTTTGTGCTACTAATGTTTTGTTCTGGAGCCAGACTACTTCTTTTTTAGAAGAACATTAACGCACAGAGACGTATCTTCCAATAGCGCAGAGATTCTCCTTGAAAGTATTTTGGGATCCTCCTTTTATAGGAGAGCCACAAACATGAGGATGTTTTAGATTATACCAGCTGCATGAGAACCACAAACAGGAGAATTCTAGAGGCCTTGCATGTTGCACATTGTAGCAAAGGTTGCAATGTTAGTATTCTGTGTGCAATAGAGCTGCAGACATTAGAATTTTTCGGGATCTCTTGGCTTCACGAGAGCCATAATCATGAATATTGTTTAGGTTCTTCCCACTGCATGAGTGCTGCAACCAATAGACTGTTTCAGGTTCTCCCTACAAAACAATACTGCAAACGTAAGAATGTTTTGGCTTTTTCCTGCTACACAAAAACCATAAACTGTCAAAATGTCTACAGGTCGCCTTGATGTACTATTTTATTGCAAAATAATTATCCTGTAGTGGCATTTGTGGTGTAGAGATGTGGCTGTCTCACACTGTTCTTTGGACTTCCTTAGATTTAGACAAGAAGAAGCAGGCATGAAGATTACTCTTCATATTATCAATGCCAGAGAAAGAGGAGTTTCAAAATTCTAAATACTTGCACATGAAACAGATATTTTCATTATTGCAATTGGAAGGTAATAGAAAATCCCTGTGAGTCTTATTTTGTGCTTTTTTCAAAATTATTTCAATTGCACCGTTATTCCTATCACGACACTCCTTGAAGAATCACCCACAAGTCAAGCCTTGTATAGATTTGATTGCTCTGGTATAACGTCCGGGAAAGGAACAATTTAATTCTCGAATGCATTCACTACAGCAACTGAAGACAGCATTTTGGTGCTTAATTCATTAGCAAAACTAGAACACATACATGCATAGGTACTGAATAAAATGAAAGCATTAATTTGCTAAATCTATCAGCTCAGACAAGTATACCACACTTGCAGGGTTGCACTGAACAATGCTTTCTGCAAACAAGAAAAAGCTGGGTAAAGGTACTGCCTTCAAGAACTGCTTCTGTACCTGAGATCAAGAGAGTCAACTACTATGTAATTATCTTGAACCAAGATTACCAATCACCACCAGCAATTCCATTTCCCATTGAAGAGGGATGGAAGGAACATGGAGTATGTAAAATAGCTCACAAGGTTTTCTGAAATTCCATTTGCTCTAGACCAAGGTTGTCTAACGTACGGCCCGTGGGCCACAATGCGACCCTCCGAGCCATTTCATGTGGCCCGCGCGGCCATAGCCTGGTTTATTTATTTATTTGCTTGATGTTTGTCGGGTCCGTGAACCTGATTAATTAATGGATTTCTGCAGTGCTGGGTCCGACCATCATTGCGGAAATAAATAAATTAATCGGGTCCACGGACCCGACAAACATTGAGCAAATAAATAAATAAGCCGGCCCGTGGCAGAGCACTGTTACTGCCTCTGGGAGGGGGCACCAGAGGCAGTACAGGCCATGGCCTGGTTTATTTATTTATTTGGTCGATTTTTGTTGGGTCCGTGGACCCGATTAATTAATTTATTTCTGTAATGCTGGGTCTGGCCAGCATTGCGGGAATACATTAATTAATCGGGTCCTTGGACCCAACAAACATTGAGCAAATACATAAATAAACCAGGCCGTGGCGAGCACTGTTACTGCCTGTGGTGCCCCCTAAAAGGGGGCACCAGGGGCAGTAACAGGCCATGGCCTGGTTTATTTAATTATTTTTTCAATGTTGGGTCTGGTCTGTGGACCCGAATTCTGGGCCGTGGTGGAGCACTGTTCCTGCCTCTGGTGCCCCCTTGGAGGGGCGCATCTCTACAGTTAATAAGATGTTTATGTTTCAAGAACAGATACAGTTCATCATGTACAAGTAAGCCAACAAACGAACAGCCACAGACATGTTAGTGTTGAGGAAATGAACTATGTGATAATGATTCTCACTATGTACCAAACTTAGCAGGCTGTGACCTGATTATATGGATTGCATTTAGTGACCGTAAAATATTATTTTTCTGAATCCATTCCATTAGATAATGTCAGATGAGTATGGCTTCACATTGACATATTATGTAATTAAAGTGTAACATAACTTGAGCAACTGTTTTACTGAAAAGTGAAGTTAGCTAACGGGGCTTCTATATATATTCTGTCATGTGAAATGAAACATGCAGACTTATATAACTTGTATTTTAATATTCTGCAAGGAAATGATAGAATGTTTTTTGCAAATCACACGAGATGCTTCTTATATTTCGGATCAGAATAATGTGTTCTTGGATGTCATTATAAATAAAGTCAAGGTAAAACGTATACATCTATTGCATTGGACAAAATATGTGTTGTGCAAATTGCAAGTACTTTGAATTTAAGCTGTGGACTATCGTTCACCTAAACTGTATGTTTATGCAAGGGTCCTCCTTCTTGAAACAATTAATGCACAGGCACCATTATCTACCTCTCTGAACCAGGCACTAAAATGGCTAGTAGAACAGCTGTGTCAATGGCCTGTGTTCAAAATAGAAAATAAAATGTCAAAATGAAATCCAGACTCAGACAGGGTTTTCATGAACTTATTTTGAATCTTATCTGAAAGCCCATCCTAGGAACAGGTTAATGACTGCATTACCAGTTAGTAATGGCAAATTCAAATAAGCAAATGTCTAGGAAACCCTGGCCTACTAGCTGGCAGAGCAATAATGTCACAAGTAGCATGAGCATACTCCATAAAAGTAGGGTCCCAAGAGGGTTTTTGGTTCATGGCAGCAGATGTTCTGTTGATATGATGGCCCTATCGACACATTTAATACATTTAATACAAGCTAAACTGTGCAATAAATTGTGCTGCACGAAACAATCTGTTTAGAGGACGTGTGAAATTCATTTTCTGATATAACTTTCGTATTGTTTGCTCAATTTGGAAAATAAAAATAGATCTGAATTGAGCAAAACAACATGGACCATATGCATATCAAGAAGATGGACTAAAATGCATTAATGATTAAATACATTTGCTTATTTTATTAACTCTGTCATGCATGCAGTTACATGCATCTAAAAGATGTCTTTGGATTCCAAATATTATTGCCAATATGTATTTCTTTTTAACATTGTGTGCCTCATCACGACTTTGGCGGTAACCCTTAAATCCGGCGGTCGCGCTATTACTGCCGGATTTAAGGGTCCGCCAAATCAGGACTTTAGCGGATTTCGCCCCAGCTCTTGGCTGGGGCGGAAATCCGCTGAAAATGTGCGCTATTACCGCCGGCGGGAAATCTGCCGGTGGTAAGAGCGCAAATTTTCCTCATTGAGCCCAATGGGGAATGGGGCATTCCCGAATGGGCTCAATGGGGAATGAGGAATTACATTGCCGCTATTAGCACCGGGGAGTTCGGCAGTAGGTCTAATACTGCCGGCGGTAATACCGCCGGGGTTACCGCCAAAGTCGTGATCATGCCCTGTATGTCCACATGGGAAATTATAAGGACAATAAATATTCCAGTGCAATATTGATTTCACATTCTTAGGGGGGGGTGCTATATCATAGCTAACACATACCTCAATGGGCCATTTGAAGCAAAAAGGTCAATGCTGGCATGTTTGAGTGAGAGGAGGAGACTTATCAGATGCCATGTTCAGTCCAAAACTGCTGCTGTGTGGATGGAGTGTGTTGAATATTTAAACTCAAACACATAGGAAGAGTTTTGGGAAAGCAGAATGGGACAAGAGCCTGCCCAACAGGAAAAAAGATTATTGGGACTTCAAATGCTGGAACTATCCTTAAGAATGCCTTTCCCGATGAGTCTAAATGCAATACCTTTAAGATAGATGCAGTTTACCACAGAGGGTTTTGGGGGCAGAATGAAAGGAAGAGACTATTTGGTAGTGATACTGGAAACCAGTTGATATCCATGCATGTCCTGGGCCTTTGAAAGCCAAACTAGGAGTAAACACAATATTTCCAGAGCATTTATAGAAATGTATCAAGAATTAATTAACTCATATATAGCAATTAAACATATTTTAGGGAATTCAGTTTTCAAGCTAAGTCACTGAAGTGGGGACTGGGACTGTAAATGAAACTTTGTGAATGTATATAGATTGTCCTAAAAAATAGAATTTTGCATTGAATATATGTCTCTGAGAGTAAAATGTTTTTTATTGATTCCCTGGTTTTGCACAGGAGCACATTATATGTGAGTTTGTCAGTTCAGTGTATAATTTACTTAACAGATTTTCAGGGATTGACAAGCATCTAGACCTGTGAAAACCCTGAATAATTAAAAATAATGAATAGAGTTTTCTACTCATTCAGACGGAATAGGAGAGGAGGATAGACTCTCCACTTCATTTTCCTCAAAAATAATATCAACTTATACAACTAACGTCATTTTTTTTAAATGGCATTGGACATAATTAGAAGACTTCTGTCTCAAGTGAACTCCCAATGGCAGTTAAAGTTAATTTGCTTATGCCTTTAACACTTCAATGTTATAATCCTATGCTTGTGTGCCCCTTTAATACACCAATGCATTTTTGCTCTCCAAAATAAAATCTTCTACCTGGTAGTAATTTCCATATAATTCAACACGAAAATCTGAGTCACAGTTCCTGTCTGTTGGGCTGATTAAAAAACAGTTTGGTCAGACCGCCGTATAGTTGCAACACACCTTGTCCATTGTAGATGCCTTATTAAACCCCATAGGCTTCTGGTACAATTTGATTAACATCCAATAGAATAATTATCCACATATCATTGAACTCTTCCTTCTGAATTATGTGTTTTTTTTTTTTAAACAGAGATGGAAATATTTAGTTTTTAGTATACACACATATTTGAAGATCCCATTGTATGTAGATTAGTCTTTTATATCTTATTATACTAACATGTAGAGATGCAGGTGTGATAACGCAAAATAAGTCGATTATTGTATTGTGAATACGAGTTTAAGTCAGACAACAACAGAGTAGTTGCATTTTCTGTTTGGAGGACAAGCTGCCTGTCTTCATGTGCAATATCATGCTTGACTTCACCAGCATTGATGTTTAATGACTATCCTTAATGTCTTGATATATTATTTAAAAGAAAGAATATTTGAATGAAAAACAGTCTGTTTCTTGTCCCAGATATTGGTTTTGGATTGTTGTGGTTGACGGTATTGCCCACCCATTGAATGCCATTGTCATGCTAATCCCTATGGCCATTCCCATCCAGCCCCTCCTCGTCCCAAAACACCACCTCAAGCCTTACAATCAAACTGTGCACTCAAAGGGCCAGCCAGTGTTTTTTTTCAAAACAGTCTTCTAAGAGTTAGGGACTTAATAGTAGATGTAAACACGCTACTGGTGTAATACAAATGTGTAAATCAGGTCTGCCTTGAGCCACTGGATTTACAAGCACTATGTGTGCCCTTGACTGAAGTTGTGTTAACACGCATTGGCAAGGCCAACAGCTTTGGCTTGTCTATAGGTATTAGGCATTGCAAGGCACTGGTATCAGATGCCCAGGTACTCCGTCATGTGGCACCTGCTACCATGGCCAGTTAATACCACTATGCCAATGCCTGGCATGCGCCTTTCCCATGTCTACACAAATGCCCAAACTGTTGGCATTACCAATGCGTCTTTCCATTTGCATCTTGTTTTGGACTTGCGTCTTAAAATGTAACCATGATTGTCCTTTTTTCCAGGTTCATAAAATCCTGAAGGCTCAATTTACTGCAAATTGCAACATTCTCTCATGCAATGTTTACAGTATCACTGTAGGTGTACAATGTGTGCTTCCTTGCTAATACAAATTGCACCTGCTGCATTTGACTCATGTTTGGATTTCTTTCTGTGAATCAAAGCCAATGTGCATAGTGTATTCTCTGGTATACATTCCAGTTCACCAATGACTACTGGTTTATACTTCCTTCCGCTGCTTTGAAGTGTTTTAGTTTTGTTAAACCACTGAGTTAAACTGCTGTGCAGTTAATTACAGTTGTTTGTATTAATGTTAATGAGGTGTGTTTGTGTTGTTGTTTCAATTCGTGTTTTTTTTTTAAACCAATAGAAATGTCTTTGATTTTTCTGCTGGATGTAATAAGGCTGAAAAAATGAGTGTGTTGCAACTGGATCCAGTAGGAAGTCGGAGTTTCCAGTAGTGTTGGCTCCATTCTTGCCCATGCATGCTCATGATAGAATAGAGGTTATTCTTTGCTAAACTCTCACTGTGGTCTCCAGCTCCTGAGTCTTTCATGAGGCTTGAGCAAGTAGTACATAGCACAGCTCTGTTTTCTAGGCAGCCTACCTGTGGTCGCTGAATTGAACAGTGACTATGAGTCTGATTCATGGAAATGTGTGCAGAAATCCTGCAAGAGCCGCGCACCGTGACGCCCACTACACGAGCATTCGTAATTCATGGAATTACCTGCTCAAAGTAACCGTATTCGCAAGTCGTGCACAGAATGCCCCCAACGTGCCCCCGTGCAAAGCGAAAACAGCCAGAACAGCTACCTTTGTGTGCTGTCACAGTCACGATTACACACAAACCTTCAAACAGTATGTGTGGTCCCCCGCAAGCAGGCCTGCATCTTGGGGACCCTGCACAGGGTGCCCCGTAACTGTTGCCGACACCCCGACAACATGCGTATGAAAAATCGCAACTAGGTAATTACTAAGGAAAACTGTGTGCTAACCCCGGTAAAACATTCTTGCACCCTGATAAACTGCACATGTGCACCCATAAGTCCAATTAGTAGTCTGACTGCGTGCACACACCCCAAAAATTCGACTTGCGATCTTAGCCTTGCACGGTGATTCCATGTGCAAGTGCCTGTATGCCTGCCTTTGGGTGGCAGATAGTATAAAGGACTTGCAAGACTCATTCCCTGCCGAGAGGTTGTGTGCTCCAATCCATCAATACATCTCGTGCCACGCAATTGTGGGTATGCTATGGACAACCTACGGGCCGTCGCTTGTAAAGGCCACATTTTCGCATGTGTTTCCCCATTTTCCATCTTCCGCCGCCTACTACGCCTTCTGCGCAGGCGCTAGACGGCTCGCAGAGATGTGTCAAGCCTGTGCGAACTCCACGCAAGTCCGGGAAAAGTACTGTGCATTCAATTCCATGAATCAACAAACGCAGAATGCGCAAATAATTCCATGAATTGGGCCCTATGCCTTCCCGTATTTCTGTAAGTAATAAACTTCCCTTTTGCTTCACGTTCTGCAGCCTCTAATATGTGGCGCAGTTTCAGTCATTGGTGATAGTAACTAACCACCAAGCACCGTGCTTGAAGTTGCACGTTTATATGGAAGACAGCCTGTTCCCTTGCTCGTTAAGGGCGATCTCGCTTCCACCCAAAGAGCTGCTGACAGAAGCGCCTCACTAACACGCAATCCTTTTGACTGCTGCTCCTCCCTCCGTGCCTGGGAGTGAACCTCCGAACTCAAGAACAGAGAACGGAGGAGTGCAGGAGATTTGAAGGATGCCCGGACATGTGCCCTGACAGCAACATCCTGGATCAATCAACGGCAGCAGAGAAGAGAAGCATTAATCTCACCCTCATTAGACGGCCTGGGCAATGCATACGCTAGGGTCATTACATTAGGAAAAAATAATCAGCAGGCACAGCACAAGGCTTGTATCCCGACTCCTACACAACATCCGCATGCATTTCGCGTTTCTAGTAAAATCTTGCCAGATCTGTCATGTTTCAGAATGCCAGTGGATCCATTTATTTTGAAATGAGGTCTTTTTATTTTGGTATTTTTATTTTCTGGGGCTTGCCTGTGTTTGTTAGTTTCGTTTTTTGCTTTTTGAAATACATATCTACAAAGAAGAACATCCAGCAAACTGCCCTTTTTCTCCCCTCTCCACTCCCGTTACTGTAACCATTGTAATACCTGTTTATTTTATTTTTCTTAAACTTAGTTCAATGTTGACTTGAAATTGAAAGACACATATAAAAATATATGCCTAAAATCGAACTTCTAAAAAAACACTGTGCCCCTTCCACAGTAATAAACATGTTTTAAATAATGAGTATTAGCAAACGGCGCAGGTGCGGGAGCCAATCAGGTTGCTCCAAACCCAGGCAGAATCTGCCGGTATAAGCCCGGTTTCAGAGCAACCAGAGGGCTCTGTGCACCCGTTCTACACCCGGCACTGCTCTGGTTTCCCACCACCAAATTCTGTCCGCTGATTTCCCCCCACGCACCTCTCCTTATCTCCCCCCCCTGGACACCCTCAGTTTTACTAGGGCTGTACCTTGGGCCCCGGGCTTTTACAGGCCGGTATAACCCTTAGAACGCGTGGTTAATGAATTAATGTTGATGCTTACTGGCACATTTTGTGTGGGGTCTGCAGACCATGTTTTCTGTGTCTGCCACAAAAGAGGCACACAAAGCACACAGAAGAGGAAGATGCAGCGGCTACTTGCTAGGTGGCTCATGGAGGATGAACAGGTAAGCTGTTCAGGAGGAGGTGGCAGGGGACAGGTATGTGAGGAGTGAGGGAAAACGATGGGGGCCTGGAAGGCAGGTAAGACTACCAGTGATAAAGAAAGAAGACTTTGTGTGGGCGGGCTCACAGGAGGGTGAAAAGAAGAATGTGCAGTGGGCAAGTTGAGATCGTCACATGGTATAGTGTCTTTGGGGGATGAAACCCCAAAATGAAAAGGGGTCTACATCTCGAAGTTGCCCGTTTCAAGCTACTCTGAAATAAGAGATGGGGTGGTAGCGTGGAGGCTCCACAATGAAAGCAGCCCTATTTTGGAGAAACCTCACATGGGTGAAAAATAGGCATATAACCCTGCAATTCCCACAAAACGCCTATACACAGGCATTTTCCATCTCGATTAGAACATGCACTTTCATTTTGAGTACTAGAACCTGCACCAGAGTGTTCTGTTGCTTGGTATGTGATCATTGCCCAAAGTAGTGGTCATGAGCCAAAGGTGAGAGGCTCTAACGAGAGATAGATCACCACACAACTTAGCCTCATGTTAAGAGCTCTAATGCTATTAGAGATTGTGCCTGGAGAAAAAGGGCAAATTCGTCTGGGGCTTCCTGTGACACACCTTATCCCGGTCTCCCTGGCCAGTGCCCAGTGTACACACATTGCAAAGGGAAGCTTGAAATGAAGCATTTACAGGTGGAAGAGCCTCTATTCCAAGGGTGCTGATTGGCTAGAGAGCTGGAAAATGTGAGAAGGACAAAGGAGAAATATATAATGCAGGCTTCTACTGTGGTTATAGCCTGCGCTCCACACTTTCTCATTGTTAAAAGAGAAGAAAACATGTTCTAATATAACATAAACATGAATGAATAATTGCAGTGTCAAGAGCTATTATGAGATTAGTTCGGGCGAATCCAAGAAGGCAAAATCAGAACTTACCCAATGTTTATGATATTTAGGGGCCGATTCATGGAACAAACGTGCGCCGAAAATCTTCGCGCAAGCAGGCGCAAGCAGGCGCAAGCGGAAAAAAACAGGCGCACGCGCACGCGTGCGATTCATGGAAGACCCTGCGCGTGTCTTCCTCGGGATGCGCGCCAAACCCGTGCATGGCGCACACGTCACTGCAACATCCCGAAAGACGTGCACGACGCGCACAGTGAAAGCGCACAACCTCTGCGCATACACTAGAAAGTGGGCGGAACACGGGGCGTAACGCGCGGAATGGGGAACAACTTGCGAAAACAAGGGCGTAACTGGGGATGTACTGCAGGGAAGCAGAGGGAACGCCCACACGCACCCGAACCACACGTATTCATGGAACCGAATAGGGCAAAGCCACGCACAGCGAAAGACACGCACAAGCCGATACACGTCCGCCACACGAAGGCAGGCGGTAGCGTCCCTGCGCATTACAAAAGTGGCAACATACAGCAATTGTGCGAGCGGGGCACGTGTATTTCGGGGGTTCGCGTGAACTTACTCACGCGATCGGGCCTGGGGGAGCGGGCTACGTGTATTACAGGGGTTCGCGTGAACTTTTTCACGCGATCGGGCCTGGGGGAGCGTGCTACGTGTATTTCAGGGGTGCGCAGGATGTTCCACACGCGAATAGCCTGGGCGCGTGTATTTCAGGGGTGCGCGGGAAGTTTTACACGCGATTTCACCAGGGTACGTGTATTTCAGGGGTGCGCGGGAAGTTTTACACGCGATTTCAGCATGGTACGTGTATTTCAGGGGTGCGCGGGAAGTTTCACACGCGAATAGCCTGGGCGCGTGTATTTCAGGGGTGCGCGGGAAGTTCCACACGCGAATAGCCTGGGCGCGTGTATTTGAGGGGTGCGCGGGAAGTTCCACACGCGAATAGCCTGGGCGCGTGTATTTCAGGGGTGCGCGGGAAGTTCCACACGCGAATAGCCTGGGCGCGTGTATTTCAGGGGTGCGCGGGAAGTTTTACACGCGATTTCAGCAGGGTACGTGTATTTCAGGGGTGCGCGGGAAGTTTCACACGCGAATAGCCTGGGCGCGTGTATTTCAGGGGTGCGCGGGAAGTTCCACACGCGAATAGCCTGGGCGCGTGTATTTCAGGGGTGCGCGGGAAGTTTTACACGCGATTTCACCAGGTTACGTGTATTTCAGGGGTGCGCGGGAAGTTTTACATGCGATTTCAGCAGGGTACGTGTATTTCAGGGGTGCGCGGGAAGTTTCACACGCGAATAGCCTGGGCGCGTGTATTTCAGGGGTGCGCGGGAAGTTCCACACGCGAATAGCCTGGGCGCGTGTATTTCAGGGGTGCGCGGGAAGTTTTACACGCGATTTTACCAGGGTACGTGTATTTCAGGGGTGCGCGGGAAGTTTCACACGCGAATAGCCTGGGCGCGTGTATTTCAGGGGTGCGCGGGAAGTTCCACACGCGAATAGCCTGGGCGCGTGTATTTCAGGGGTGCGCGGGAAGTTTTACACGCGATTTTACCAGGGTACGTGTATTTCAGGGGTGCGCGTGAACTTCTTCACGCGATCGGGCCTGGGGGAGCGTGCTACGTGTATTTCAGGGGTTCGCGTGAACTTCATCACGCGATCGGGCCTGGGGGAGCGGGCTACGTGTATTTCAGGGGTCCGCGTGAACTTTCTCACGCGATCGGGCCTGGGGGAGCGGGCTACGTGTATTTCAGGGGTTCGCGTGAACTTTCTCACGTGATCGGGCCTGGGGGAGCGGGCTACGCCTATTTCGGGGGCGCGCGGGAAGTTCCACACGCGATTGAGCGGGGTACGTGTATTTCTGGGGCGCGCGGGAAGTGACACACGCGATTGAGCGGGGTACGTGTATTTCGGGGGTGCGCGGGAAGTTACACACGCAATTCCATCAGGGTACGTGTATTACAGGTGTGCGCGATATCAACAGGGTACGTGTATTACAGGGGTGCGCGGGGAGCAGCACACTTGAATTGCACGTGTGGGTCCTCCCAGGTGTTCCCTCTACACCCTCCACGGCCCCTGCCGGTGGCTCACACCACAGGGGCCTACCCAGCACATGTCATGCAGGCACCCCACCCACCATGCCCATGCCCATGCCCACCAGCCAACCCACATGTGAACTTGCACTACTCCCCCCCAACGCATGTGACCCTGCACCCCCAGCCACCAGGGGCAGCCTCCACCAGGTCCTCACAATCCCCAACACACATGCACGTCAGCGTGTAATACGAGGAAAGGGCCATGCGCGTAAGCGCGCGTGGAAACTGCACGTCCACGTGTAATACGAGGAAAGGCCCATGCGCGTAAGCGCGCATTGAAACTGCACGTCCGCGTGTAATACGAGGAAAGAGCCTATGTGCGTAAGTGACGTGACGCGCGCGTGCGTTTCCCTCAGCACGGGTTAAAGGTGAGCGGGCCCAGCAGTTCGCTGTACGTGCCTTTCGTGGAGACCGACGTGTGTTGCTGCTTCCTGTTGTTTCGCGCGCCATCACAACTTCACAGCTCTCAAGGACGTATCTCTTCTTTTGGCGGGGGTATTGGCTACGCGTGTTTTTCTGCATCGCGCTAGTCAGACGGTGAGTCACACACGCTCTTTTTCCCACTGCGGGTGCCCCTGTGTATCGCACCAATTTTGATGTCATAGTAGCCTGCGTGTCCCACGCGTACGCGTTATTCGTGTTACTTGGTGCCACCGCGTACTGCGGGAGGTCCAATCCACGCACGTAGGCTGCAGGGTTGCGTGCACGGTTTTACTGCAGTTTTGGGGTGCCTGAGCGTTGCGTGACCCGTCACCACATCACCGGGGTCACATACAGCCTTGCAGGTGCAGGGGGGCTGTTAACATCTTGCTTCCCACCCCCTTCACCCCAATTGCCCAGGTCAATTGTGGTGTACACCTCCCATTGGCACCACTCCATCTGTGCCAGCACTACTACATCTGTGCCATGGTTGGGAGGCCACCAAAGGTGAGGGGCGCCTCAGCTGGGCGTACTCCTCGTGGCGGGCGTGGTCGGGGACGTGGCCGTGGTGACCAGGGAGTAGGGGGACTCCAGGGTGTCCAGGGCAGCCACAGAGGGGGAAGAGGCAGGGGTGCGCCACTTGAGCACAATGTTGTGCCATGTGTCGGTGCAGCCATGCCACCACCCCCTGTGGTTCCGGGGGATGCAGCTCCTGCATCTGGCACTGGCACCCATATGACCCGGCAGTCCGTTCCATCGACTGCCACGGGCCCAAGGGTGGTGGTAGCTGCAGGTGCAGCTGTGGACACCGCCACCCAGGCTCAGGGTCTGCCAGCGCAGGCTGCGTTGGCACTTGAAGAGCCCTTGGTAGATCTCCAACAGGCCAGGGGGGAAACCATAGGGGCACGCTGGGCTGCTCAGACCAAGACACGTGTCCCTGGGGCAGTCATGTCATCTGCTGCCCCGAACAGCCGGGTGTTGGCAAGTGCAGGGGCAGATGCACCCAACAGCACCCCGGTTGTGAGCCTGCCAACCAGGACCGTTGCGGCCAAGCACCCTGCCACAGCTGATGTTGCTGCGCAGGGTCCATTAGTGGGCACCCAGCTGCCACTTACACAAATCAGGCCTCTGGTCATCCCTCCACCTGCCACTCCCTTGGCTCAATCCACCGAACCCACTGGCCATGCTGGTCAGGACGGCATTAGCCAGCCAGGGTCTGCGCCACAGTCCAAGAGGAGGAAGGTTGCACCTGCAGCACAGGCTGCGACCCCACACACAGCCACGACCTCCTGCACGTCGAGGAAGAAGCCTTTCTGTAAGCAGGAACTGGACTTCCTCGTGGACTACGTGCGGGGCCACAGCCGTGACATGCTAGTGGGTGCCAATAGTCAGACCACGGCTGCCCAACGTGACACCCACTGGAAGCATGTTGCGGAACATGTCAGTTCATTCGGCCATGAGGTGCGCACGGCGCAGGAGTGCAAAAAGCGTTGGAATGACATCAAGCGCAGCACTAAGGCCAAGCGTGCCTCAAATTACAACTTGACTCTGGTGACTGGCGGTGGGCCTGCACCAGAGGAGGAAGAACTCACTCCGCATGAGGCTCTCGTTGCGGAGTTCATACCACCTGAATTGGTCGAAGGAGTGGGAGAGAAGCTGGACTTCGATGCCCAGTCCAGTGAGTGTTGATGCGTGTTTGTTGAGGACGTGTGTGGTTCACTTGTGGGATGTGTTGTGCATGATTGCTGCTACATGTGACGTGTACATGGTTCTGATGTGCAAGTAATGCAATGCTAACGTCATGCATGTCTCCTCTGCCTGCATGCGGGACTCCATGTAGGCATGCTCCCTTGCCCCTCCTCCGCCACTCTGCACCCCAGTTCCACCTTTGCACTGGTCTGCTCCAATCTTGCCAATGTGTAGTTTCTTGTCCATGTGTCCTGTGTAGATGCTAACTTCCAGCGTAGAATCTGCCAGACATATGCCATGTCGTACAGCCTTAGTACTCGATGCAGGGTATCTCACTTGTACTGTGCATGGGTCAGATGTCCCGCAGGGACATGAGTGCCCTTTCATGCTCCATGTGCATTGCAGGCATGCCCCTATGTGTCCTTGACTGGATGATCACTGTAATATCAGTCCTTGGTTACATACATTGCCTGCCATCTCATCAGCCTTCCCATGTCAACTGTGCCTCAGTCCTGCGTTGCACACATGTTTAGGCTCCGACAATCTGTGTGGCTCACAGGCCTCAGCCTGTTCAATGGCCAATGACTCTGTCCAACTCTTGTTGTGTCTTCTTCACACGTGGGCGGCCTCCGGAGTTTCCATCATGTGTCCTGCTCACTGTCCCAGCATCATTTGCAGTGTTGTCATTTGAATCACATGAAGCTGTTGATGCCAGTCAACACTGCCTGTCAATACACAGGTGTATGGTCAGCCTTTTGATACCATGATAGGCAACCCTGCTTTGGTACTGGGGTGGAGGGGTGCTTGGCTTCTGGACATGGTACACATTGAATGCACAATGCACGTGATGTCTGATTTTGACATTGCACTGCCTTCACATTTCCTGGCACACACCATGTAGTGCTTGTACATGTAGGTAGTGAGTGGCGTACACATTTTCTGCACTGCATAGACCCACTTCCATGGAAACTGCCACCTTTCAACAGGTCTGATCACAGAAGCTATTCAAAGTAGACCCAGCATGCATGCCAGGTCATATGTTGTGTGTCACATGTCTGCCTGATGCCTTTGCTGTCGGTGTGTGTGTGTGTCGTGTGCTTCTGACATGTGTATTGACCTTTTCCCCTCTATTTTTCAGGTGATGACGCAATGGAGGCAGAGGATGGTGTTGTCATGCCAGACACAGGGTTGGTAACGCCGCATCAACCCGGCACTAGTGTGGGTCGTGGGGTGGTAGGCCACGAAAACCCCCAAGTGCTGCAGTCCATCTTGTCTCTGGCTGCCTATGAGTCCAGCCTTGATGACGACTCTGACGTCCATGTTGAGTTGGATGACCATCAAGTCCATGTGTCAGGGGTGAGTGATTCTGATGTGAACACTCCTCTGTCTGCGACACCTGCACTGAGGGATCAGACAGTCTTGGTTCCTCCGCCCGTGGTGGATCGGGACGCAGGGTCACCCTCCACACCAGTCACTGATGTGCCTGGGACATCACGTCGACGGGGGCATGTAGTCGTGCAGCCACAGGCGGTGCCAACACAGCGAGGACCCCCGGTCCTTGGGTCCCGCAGGGGTCAAGCCCGGCAACGCGGTCGCCGCGCGCAACCGCTGTATACTGAGTGGGAGCAAGACATGACTGCCAATTCCGAATGGCAGGGGGCAGCAATGGAGAACATCGCTGAGAGCATGGAGCGTGTGGCCCGATCTGTGCTCCCCCCTGCTAGGCAGGTGCTTCTCCAGCAGCAGGCGGCACGGTCCACGGCCCGCTCGCTCAGGCTGGGCATGGCGGCCTCAGACAGGGCACGCCAGGCTGAAATGTCTCTGCGTCAAGCAATTGCTGCTCACGCAGAGGCGCACATGGATGCCTTGAGGGAGGAGTATGCTTCCCTCAGATCCACTCTGGGTGTCCTTATGATGTCCCAGAGGCAGCGGGCAGAGGAGAGGTTTGCACAGCTTGAGTGTACCATCTCGGCTGAGCTACAGGCTTGCCGGGAGGTGCAGCGGTTGTCCAGCCAGGCCTTGCAGGAGGAACTCCGTGTTACACGTGCTACCTTGCAAGAGGAAGCACGTGTATCACGGGAGGTTCTGCATGCAGACCTACGTCACATCGCCACACAGAACCAGGCTCACCCGTCCGGCAGACTTGCTGCCGACGAGGGGCAAGCTGCGGCTAGGCGTGGCCAGGCTACTGTGCCACGTCCTCCTTTCCAGGATGAGCCAGACTCGGACGACCATCTATCTCCCACATAGGTCGTGCTGTGCAGGCGTTGAGCCCATGGAGGTATTTTTTTTTGGCTCAGCATCATCGCATGTGGATGTTGAGCAGCACCCTGTACCTCCCCCCTCCTGGGTGCCTCCCCTCCCCCCCGGGTCGTATGTGGCCATTTTTGATTTTTCTTCTAGTTTAGTTAGTTAAGTTTCTGTTTGATAGTTAGTTTAAATAGGTAATGTAGGTTTTCCATAGTTAGTGTAATTAGTTAATAGTTGAGTTAGTTTAAAATTGCTAGTCTATTGTGCTTTCATGTGATGGTGCGGTGCTTTGTGGCTTTTGAAGGCATCCACTGTCTGTTCCAGCTGGGCCCTTCATGGTTGTCTTGTGTATGTGTTTGCTGCTTGGGTTCCTTGACTCACATATGCCACTCCTGCCTCCCTTATCCATGGGCTCGCAAGGATGGTTCGGTGTTACAGCATTTTACACAAGGGCATTGGACTGTCATATCTGTGGCATGTCTGGTGCTGTGTGACTTGTGTTGACACCCCTAGTGGGGATGATTTAGGTGTCATTGTCCACTGTTCAGCTTTTGCTAGATGGGGTGTATCATGATTAATGTGGACATTGATTGCTATGCATTGTGTAGTATGTTTCATTTCTTTACTGTACATGTGCTTGTTGCTATTCATGCTGTAGATAGTGTTCCACACTTTGTAGGTGAAAGACGGACTGATGGTGTGATTTGTGATGTGACTCTCTGACATGGTCAAGTAATGAGATGCCTGATGAGACACACACATATGACTTTGAAGCATTAATCATGTGTTACATGCCCTTTCTGCAGGGGGATGAGCCTCCAGAGCACCTTTGCCAGCAGACATGTCCCATTGGACGACGGAATTCTGGACCCGTTTGTTGGTGCCCACATGCACATGTGTGCAGGAGCAGAGGCACAGTGATTGCAGACCCACATCCTAGTACTGCTGACATGTTCCAAGGAACTCCAGGCAAGGTGAGCATCACAGGGGGGCCACGACACAGCAAAGCTTGCACCAGGCGAGTTGCACATGCAGGCTTAGTCACAGCACTGAGGGTGAGCTTAGACGAATATTGGTGTTGAAGCACACAATGCAGCTCAGATGTGTTTGTGGACTGATGGCTGCTGATAGTAGGGTTGTCTGGGACACATGCAGGGGCAGTGGCACATACCCTCCGGTACACCAAGGTCCATTGAGCCACTTGTATCAACCATGTAGCCTTCCGAGACATGGAAAGGGGCAGCTCACAGGGACAAGCAGCAAGGGACATACTCGGGTGCAGTGCATGTCTTTTCCACGTACTTCATGATAAATGCACTGCCAACTTTGTTTCGGTCATGGTGGTACACAACTTGCTCTGTAGTCATGGCTTGCAATATGGGTCTGTCTGCTTACCCAGGGAACATTGCATGCTGTGTGAATTGTGACACATTGGTGTTCCATTTGCCACGCACCCAGCAGCGGCTGCCTTACTGCATTGACTGTGTATGACCCGTCACAGGGGTGATGTTATATATGGGTACGAAGCATCAACCACAGATTGTCTGTTTGTAGAGTAGTCTGTTGCTATGGGGCATGTTTGGTGTTGTGTTTTTGTGCAATTGGCACGTACAGGTTGTTGACTGTGTCTCTCTTTGCAGCATTGCAGTGCTCCTGTAACCGGACCTGAGAGTGCGCAGGCAGGAGGCCAGCACTCAAAACCAGAGCTGAGTGTCTTGTTGTTTTTCTTACAAACTGCTCTGCATAGGCTTGCTGGGGAGTGTACTGATGCATGGATGTATGTGTGGTTCAATTTGGTATGTTATTTTCTCCCTAATCACCCGTGATCCTATGCAATTTTGAAACCTGTACCCTCTACCCGGTGTTCCTGCTTCCCGTGCCTATCCAAGCAACGTTCCCTGACCCTCTTTCCCCACTGGGGTTGCGGATGCCTGTGTAAGCCCCGAACTTGCAGGCGCCAAAACCCTAGAGGGGGTGGTGGGTTCGTACCACTCCTGAGCCTGGACTACAGAAGGCCATGACAATGATGTCCAAGTCTGTTTGGATTGTGTATGTGTTCATGCAGGTTGTACATTTTTGTGCATTCCCTAGTTTCATGTGTCATTCCACCTCCCCTCTCCTGCCGCTCATTCCAGTCATCCAGTGTGTCAACACCTGTCCCGACTGCATATCCCTGAACCTCCTTCCCCACCAGGGTCTCAGGGGCCTGTGTGAGTTTGACCTTGCAGGCACCCGGGACATGGTGGGGGTGGTTGTTTCGTGGCACTCCCGCGCCTGTACAGGGGACCTGTGACAGTACACATCCATTCATGGTGCATCATCCTATGTCATGTACCACACATGTCTCACATCCTGTCGTGACATTGTTTTGCTGTGCTACCTTGGTTGTTGCATCATTGTGGTAGTACTTGGCCTTTGTGAGGTACTGCTACGTCAAGTCATCTACTGGAGGGTGTTTGGGTTCGTTTTTATGCCTTGGATTTTGTGTTTCGGAAATGAGTGTGTATTCAGAGGGTTCAGGCATCTTTTTACACACAAGGTGGGAGATGGTGACGAAGTGTAAAGGTGATCCTGTGGCCAGGTGGAATTGAGGTTTGGGGGCTCCATGACCCAGGTGCAGTTGTTAAGTGGGTCATGGTCATTTGTGAGGGAGGGGGGGGTTGTTGTTGATTGTTGCCTTGCCCTGCAGTGTGATGGGAACTCTGACATAGTAATGGTGGTATCCCATGTACATGTTGTGTTCTGCTGATCAATGCCTGTTCATGTGTTGTGTTTTCCTTTCAGGTGCGAGGGGATAGTTGAGGTTTGACATGCTGGGGTGTACACATGGTGGATGTTCACATGTGTTGTGTAGGGAACACTGATGGTCACTTGAGTGCACATGCATATGTGGAGTGCATGTCCTTGCAGAACCACACACTTGCACTCTGATGCACTACATGTACTCCCACCCTTGCATATACACATGTACACTGTTTGCCTTCTGGTGCCCACTGTGTCCCGGCAGCACATGTTCTGTGACCGATCATGGATCCAGTACATGCCTGATTTGATGTTTGACGTGGTCTGTCACTTAGATGTGATGCTCAGGGTGTGCATCACACACAATGGCTGTTCACTGTGCTGTGTGCTGAGCAGTGTGATGCAGGAGTAGGACACTGCACACATGAGCTGCAGTGTTGATTTTGCAATGCATGATGTGCATGTAGACAGGCATTCATTGTGATGTTACGTCTACGACTGTTGTAATGCATTTTGAAATGACTTATTTTGGGTGGGAGGTTGTTGGTCTGTCATTTCATCTGATTCCGGGTCAGCCAGCAGTGTCCGATGCCACTGTGCATTTAGGACATGGCAATGTGTACCTTATCGTTACTGCATTGGTGTATGGGTATTGCGTGCCATGACATGTTGATGTTTGGGAGGGTTTGTGTGACATGACAGTGATGGCCATGGCCTGGTTTGCAGGTGTGTGTGATGCACACCTTGCATGTCCGTGTCATCCGCTTCTCAGTGCAACTAGCTGGGGGTAGATTTCTCTCCGCAGCAGGGCCCTCCCCCTGGAACAGACTTCCGGCCTGACTTGAACTTGAGGGGAATCATCTCCAGTTCTGGAAGCACCTCATGTCCTTCCTCTTTGCTTCTGCTTACTCTCTGCCTCTCCCTTGCACAATTCTCCACTGGAACTGCACAGGAGCTGCAACTGGGCCACTCTCACCGACCTTGGTCCCTGGCCCAGCCACTCTCCACTTGCACTGCCTCCCTGGCAACCCCTGCACTGCAGTACTGTCTCTCTATCCCTACAGCCCTCCCTTCCCAGCACTTGACTGCACTCACCTTTGTAGTTGCCACCAGGTGACCTATGTATTATTTTTTCGGGCTACTTCCCCTGTACTGGACTCCCCCCCACCCTTCCCCTTGCACTTTTCCCATTCCCCCTACCCCTGCACTTGCACGATCCCAATGACACCTGGCCTAGTAGTACCATTCTCTGTGTTCCCTTGTTCCCCCCTCCCTGCCTCATTGCGCCTTGGAATACTTGTGTATGGCCCATATCATGTCATATGTCATATGTGTGCCTTTTGGTCACACAGGATAGCTTGTGTTTAAGTAGCTAGGGATGCAGACGATGTGGCACTTCCATGGCAACTATCTCAGGGTGGCAAGGTTGTGACAGTTGACTGTCTCTTTGTCATCATCGATTGTCACCTGGTATGTGCCAGGCCTGTGTGCACTCCGCAGGGGTGGGAGTTTAGGTGAAAAATGTGGCCACAAGCTGGGTCCGGGCTTGCTCGCCACGTGCCCTGTCCCCTCCCATGGGCAGTGCCTGTGGTTGGGGATGTGGGGGCACCACCATGTCCACCGGGACGCCCTGCCGTGTTGCAACATTGTGCAGGACACATGCTGCCACAATGATCCTGCACACTACTGGTGGTGCATAGAGTAGTTGCCCGCCAGAGCGGTCAAGGGAGCGGAAACGTGACTTGAGCACTCCGAATGTGCGCTCCACTATGCCCCTGGTTGCAATATGGGCGGCGCTGTATCTTACCTGGGGTGGTGTGGTGGGGTTCCGGATTGGCGTCATCATGTGGTTGCTCAGAGGGTAGGCACTGTCCCCTGGGGAGATGATAATAGTTGAGATAATTAGGGTTTGGATATTTGTCTGTGTGTGACTTGCATGCATGTGCAAGGGCATTTGTACTTACCTAGGAGCCATGTGTCGCCATGCTGCCCAGCTTCCAGGGCCCGGCTCAGGGCGGACATTCTGTATATGAAACTGTCATGGGTGGAGCCAGGGTAGTTTGCATAGACAGAGGTGATGATTCCCTTTGCATCACATACGACCTGTACATTGATGGAATGCCAGTGCTTGCGGTTTCGGTAGATGTGCTCAATGGCCCTAGGTGGACGTAGGGCCACATGGGTGCAATCTATGGCACCGAGCACTTTGGGGAAGTGTGCCACCCTGAAAAAATCCAGGACAACGGCCTGCCTTTCTGCGGGTGTTCTGGGCATGTATATGTGCCTGCGGACTGAGGGGCGCGCTGTCATGATTGCCAGTACCTGGTGTAGGCAGCGTGACTGCGTGGCCTGTGAGACCCCCCCCACTATGGCAGTGGTCCGCTGAAATGACCCAGTGGCCAAAAAATGCAGGACATTGAGCACCTTCTCCAAGGGGCTCAATGCTTGGGAGCAAAGGGTGGGGGATGTGAGGTCATCTTCCCACTCCCTGACCAGGTCTAGGATGATATGGGGTGGAAACCTATACCTGCCATAGACCTGGTCGTCAGGCATCCCAAAAAGGCTTGTCCGTGTTGCGAAAATGCGTGCCCTGGCTATTCTCCTCCTCCTGCGGTGTCCCACGATCAGTGCAGCGACAAATGGTGCATTCATCGTAGCTGTATATACGCGTTTGTTGTTTGCGCGCACTTTTATGCTGTGCGCGGGGACGCTTCCGCCTGCCTTCGTGTGGCAGACGCGTTGACGCCTGTGCACGTCTTTTGCCGTGCGCGTGTTTCCCGTGTTCGGATACGGTCCGAGTGTCATCGCGTGTGATCGGAGGGGAGTGTGCGTACACGCAAGTGGCCTGGGTACGTGTGTTCCGGGGTGCCGGGAACTTTCACCCGCGATTGGTGGAAATCCACGTGTGTTCTGTCATCACGTGCAATGAGGGAAACACCTGCGTGCGTCACGTCACTTACGCGCATAGGCCCTTTCCTCGTATTACACGCGGACGTGCAGTTTCCACGCGCGCTTACGCGCATGGCCCTTTCCTCGTATTACACGCTGACGTGCATGTGTGTTGGGGATTGTGAGGACCTGGTGGAGGCTGGCCATGGTGGCTGGGGGTGATAGGGGACATGAGTGGGGGCCTGGTGGGGGCTGGCCATGGTGGCTGGGGGGTGGGGGTGGTGGGAGACATGGGTGGGGGCCTGGTTGAGGCTGCCCCTGGTGACTGGGGGGGTGGGGGTGGTGGGAGACATGGGTGGGGGCCTGGTGGAGGCTGCCCCTGGTGACTGGGGGGGTGGGGGTGGTGGGAGACATGGGTGGGGGCCTGGTGGAGGCTGCCCCTGGTGACTGGGGGGGTGGGGGTGGTGGGAGACATGGGTGGGGGCCTGGTGGTGGGTGCCCCTGCACTGCTGGGGGGTGGGGGTGGTGGGGGACATGAGTTGGACATGGGTGGGGGCCTGCTGGCAGGTGCCCCACAGTGCTGGGGGGTGGGGGTGGTGGGGGACATGAGTTGGACATGGGTGGGGGCCTGCTGGCAGGTGCCCCACAGTGCTGGGGGGTGGGGGTGGTGGGGGACATGAGTTGGTGTTCATTAGTTCAAGGAGACATGTGCCTTTGCTGGGGGGCATGCCCATGTTGGGTGGGCTGCCTGCGGGACATGACCAGGGATGCAGGGTAGTCCCCTGTGGTGTGGGCTGCCTGCAGGGGCCGTGGAGGGTGTACAGGGAACACCTGGGAGGACCCACACTGTCAAATCACATGTAGGACTCCCCGGCACCCCTGAAATACAGGTACCCTACTGAAATCGCGTGTAAAACTTCCCGCGAACCCCTGAAATACACGCGCACAGGCTATTCGCGTGTGGAACTTCCCACGCACCCCTGAAATACACGTAGCCTGCTGAAATCGCATGTAAAACTTCCCACGAACCCCTGAAATACACGCGCACAGGCTATTCGCGTGTGGAACTTCCCGCGCACCCCTGAAATACGCGCGCCCAGGCTATTCGCGTGTGGAACTTCCCGCGCACCCCTGAAATACACGCGCCCAGGCTATTCGCGTGTGGAACTTCCCGCGCACCCCTGAAATACACGTAGCCTGCTGAAATCGCGTGTAAAACTTCCCGCGCACCCCTGAAATACACGCGCCCAGGCTATTCGCGTGTGGAACTTCCCGCGCACCCCTGAAATACACGTAGCCTGCTGAAATCGCGTGTAAAACTTCCCGCGAACCCCTGAAATACACGCGCACAGGCTATTCGCGTGTGGAACTTCCCGCGCACCCCTGAAATACACGCGCCCAGGCTATTCGCGTGTGGAACTTCCCGCGCACCCCTGAAATACACGTAGCCTGCTGAAATAGCGTGTAAAACTACCCGCGAACCCCTGAAATACACGCACACAGGCTATTCGCGTGTGGAACTTCCCGCGCACCCCTGAAATACACGCGCCCAGGCTATTCGCGTGTGGAACTTCCCGCGCACCCCTGATATACACGTAGCCTGCTGAAATCGCGTGTAAAACTTCCGGCGAACCCCTGAAATACACGCGCACAGGCTATTCGCGTGTGGAACTTCCCGCGCACCCCTGAAATACACGCGCCCAGGCTATTCGCGTGTGGAACTTCCCGCGCACCCCTGAAATACACGCGCCCAGGCTATTCGCGTGTGGAACTTCCCGCGCACCCCTGAAATACACGCGCCCAGGCTATTCGCGTGTGGAACTTCCCGCGCACCCCTGAAATACACGCGCCCAGGCTATTCGCGTGTGGAACTTCCCGCGCACCCCTGAAATACACGCGCCCAGGCTATTCGCGTGTGGAACTTCCCGCGCACCCCTGAAATACACGCGCCCAGGCTATTCGCGTGTGGAACTTCTCACGCACCCCTGGAATACACGCAGCCCGCTCCCCCAGGCCCGATCGCGTGAGAAAGTTCACGCGAACCCCTGGAATACACGTAGCCCGCTCCCCCAGGCCCGTTCGCGTGAGAAAGTTCACGCGAACCCCTGAAATACACGTAGCCCGCTCCCCCAGGACCGATCGCGTGAGAAACTTCACGTGAACCCCTGTAATACACGTAGCCCGCTTGCCGTGCTGGTACAGGGTTAGCGCAGCCCTTTGCGCTGGATTGGGGATTTTGATGGCTTTTCCCTGCGCGGAAGGCGTTCTTGGGGGCGTAACTGGCGCTGCTGCAAGGTCGCTGCGCCACTGTGCGCCACGGCTGGTTTTGGTGGCTGGAATCCATGAATACGCTGTGCGCGGAAATGGGTTTTGGCACACGCGGCTGGCGCAGGGATTCGCACGCGCACACTGTGCGCCAGCCGCGTGCGCCACTTGTGCGCTGAATTCCATGAATCGGCCCCTTAGACTTGTTGGAACATCATGTGTTTTTGTAGGTTCAAGCAAAGGCTTTTGGGGATATAAAAAGCCTAATTTCTAGTTAGGCAGTAGTGGTAAAACACCTGCTTGTAAATGCTTTATATTTAACGGTTGAGTTATTAAGATGTACAACGTTTTTGTAACAATTATGAATTGTATTTTATGATGGATCTCTAAATGGGAGCCATAGGAATAAATCATTTTTTTAAATATGGAATATTAATTATTCGATTTTATGTGGATCTAATGTATTGATATGAAGTATTTAAGATTTATATGTATGAATGTAACGTGTGAACACTTCAATAGAGCTGTAACACGCAGGGGCTGATTCATGGAATTATTTGCGGGGTGAATCGGGACTTTGCGTGTCATTCTTCATGCAAAACCCTCTTGGCAATTTATAGAAAAGACTTTGTGGGCCTTTTCCAGACATTGCAGGGACTTCATGCAGCTCTGGTACCTCTCTGCGTGCAGTCCATCGAATTGCGATGGACTGCACGCACAGTGTGGATTTGCCTACGCAGTGGTCTAAATAGGGGGCAGAACATGCAAAATGAGGGCGAACAAGGGAAATTATGGGTGTGTCGAGGGACGGCCTGCGTGATCAAATCGCACGACCACAACTGTGCAAAACCAAGCGTATTCATGAATATGACCGTGCAACGTCACGCCAGGGAAATTAGCACACAAAACTTGCGATCTCACTGCCACCTGAAGGCATGCTTAAAGTCCCGGGTGCATAGGAATCAACACGCAAAGGTAAGGCCGATCTGGAATTTAGGGGTGTGTGTAATCAGTTGGGGTGTTGATTGAAGTTAGGGGTGCACATATGCAGTCTAGCAGGGTGCATCCACGGTTTACGGTGGTTTGCATGCATATTTATTGGGGACTGACAACAGTTGTGAAAAATGTTACGCATGTTGAGGTGGTGCTGTGAATAGTTACAGGGCACCATATGCAGTGTCTGCCTTGGTTTGGGGGGTGTGCACGCAGTATTGCCAGGGTGCATTACTTCATGGACAAGGAGTGCGCAAAGGTTGGTATATGTGGCTGGGATTACTATGCGTGGGGGTGTGCCATGGACGTTCCGCCCGCTACTTGCAGATAGGGTTACTTTTTTTGCAAATTTTTCTATGAATCAGGGCTTCAATAAATAAATAAATATGTCTTCCGGTTCTTCAGAATGGGGAGTAACGATGACTCTAAAATGTAATAATGGGTAATCCAGAGGTATTACCACCCTACTCTAAATGAGGCCCCAAAATGCAGCAGATTCTAGGCTGTCTTGGTGACACTTGAAAAGAGAGTACTCAACGCCATATTCAGAGCAGCCTCCAAGTGGTTCTCACATTATACTAAGCACCAAGAAATATGCCATGACATAACTGACTGTTCTGCTGATCCTATAACTCTCACAGTAGGTTATGTCAGTATTGGGGAAGGTAAGAATGAGCCAGCGTTTGCCATCCCCTTATGGATGGAAGAAAGACAGTGGGTGATCCTTATAGAGAGGACCATATCAAAGGAGGGAAACGAGAAGGATAATCTGAATGTTATCTGCAAAGTGGTGGTATGGGAATCCAAAAGGGATGAGATTACAGAGTGAGGCAGTGTAGAGGGTAAAGAGTAGAGGTTGAAGGACACAGCCTTTGTGGACTCCTATTGGTGGAGTGGTGAAAGTGGAAATCTCCATGTTTCGGGTGATGGTAAAAGATTGATCACAGAGGTAGGATCTTTGTCATTCTTCTGGACATATAGTTTGTGTGGTGTTAAATAGCATTGTTATTTTGTAACAAAATTACATCTGCACATAGAGTTGGTTCATACTTGAAGTGCATACTCTTCGAAGCCCATTCTGGGCACTATCAATATTCTATGTCAGAAATGTCAAGTGTATACTCACTTACGTTGTATTCATTCTGTGAATTACTAGTGGGCCTTTCAGTAGTTGCCAAGATGTTGCTAATTAGCTACGAAGTTGCAAGCTTGCCTCTCTATAGTCATGCATTTGTTCTTTATCATTTTAATGCAGATTCGTCTCAACCATGTTTATTTTGTTTATGGCTGTGTATTTCCTCTCCCAGACAGCAGCAACCCACACTCCTATCCCCCCTCTGGGAAGCCACACATCTAATGTTCTTGGTTGTCTCATAGGCTCTGTCCAATATCCCTCCAATTCCCCTGTCCCTTCTCTGTTTGATGGACACCCATTGTCGTTTTTTAGAGCTGGAGAGATGAGATTGTGTTTTCTCAAACCCAAGACCATTCAAGTAGCCCAGCTCTGGGTTAGCCTGAACTTTCTGATGATTTCATGCGACAAACATATGGACAGGCTATTGCAGTAATCAATAATCTAGGGTAGACAATATTAATACTCAGTTCACTTTCAGCTTTGCCGGAAATCTAGAAATGTCATGATTTTCCTGAGAAGTAGAAGTTTGTGATGACTGTATCTTTCCACAACATTGACCTCAAGCATGAAAGGTAGTTTTGGGTAGAAGATCTATTACCATTTATGCACGTGGTAATGCATTACAGCATGTGGTAACAATGCAATTCTAGGAAGGATCTGAATGAGTTAGAATCATGTAGATCCAGTAATTATTCCCCATTTTGAAGTGTCATTGGGATCCCTTGGGACATGCAGTATTATGACATGTGCTAATACCACATGGGTAATACTGCATCTATTTATGAATTTGTGTAGTGGTAACTACCTCCATACAAAAGCAGATGAGTTTCCAGGGGTTCGGTAATGAAACCCATAAATTGGCAAAGCAATAAAACAGGCAGGGCTTCCAAATGCAGCCTGTTTCACCACTAATGCCAAACTTTTAATAAGCGCTACACAATCCATCAAATTCACAAAGATATAGAAGATCATTTCTTTGGAGTTGAAAGATAAATGCAAACACTTAATCTAATTGTCAAATCACTAACATACAAATGATCCCACACAAAACACATTATGAAATATATTTTTTGAATTTGAACAATATCCTGTAGATGTGTGAGGATGTTGTCAGCATGCTTCCTTGCAAACATTAAATTAAAACATCAATGTAGATGTAAGAAACAATTGACCCAGAAAACAAAGAATGGGGTGTCCTGTTTATGTATGTACTCCTTGAAGTACCTATTCTATGGGATCAATATTTAAACATCTGAATGGTCTATTGTACCAAATAATGTGAAGGCAGAACAATTTCCAGTGTAATAGTACCTTCAGATAATCTGCCTCTACAACGCAACATCTGTGTGTCTCCACCATGTTCCGAACCAGAAATACCCATTGTTATGTGTCGACAATGATTGCGTACCACTACCTTTAGAGTAGTACATGAAATTGCACTAAATGTTGGTACTAACCCACACAAATGTGTTCTCACTTGTGTTCTCCATTACTTGTACCATGCAGGCGTTTTGCTTTTCTTTTAAATGTTCGACGAGTCATTAAACTTTTTTTTATGACACACCTACTTCTGTGATCTTTGGGCTAGCATACGCTCAATCTAGCCTCACTGTAGTTCAAGTGCACCTACCGTGCATCTATGAATAGGGGTAGCTGCTGACTCTAATCCTTGTCCTGCTAGTCTCTACTAACCCTCGTGAGTCAGGCCCCCCTTTTCAAAAAAGAGGGTCTCTATTGCCCCATTATATTCCTTTCCCTCTATTAAGCTACATATATAATTGTATGTGTCCAATAAAAATGATTGGACAATCCTTTATCTAAGATCCCAACCATAAATCATCCCATAAAAATGTGCTAACTCATCATGCTTGAATATTATTGGTAGGCTCTAAATTACTTCAGGAGTGAAAAAAGACATGTGCTTATCGGTTAACAGGCGGTCACACTCTCCATGAACTGGCTGCATGATTACATGTTTTATGTAGCTGGGAGGAGAAGACAAGATAGGAGGAGAAGACTTTTTTACCTGTCAAAGAAAGGATTGTTTTTAAAACACTTGCTCTCACACATAAATGTCTTCATGGGTTAGGCCGCCCCTACCTAGCTCAAAGGATCATCAAACAAACATCCTCTAGACCATACAGGACTGCACATGCCAATCGCATCATTGTCCCTCCTGCATGGAGAGTGCGAGCCGGTGGCTCCAGCTTCCCAACCATGGCAATGACATGCTGGAACACCCTCCCAGCCCAAATCAGATTGATCAAATCTTATGCAGCCTTCCATAAGGCATTAAAAACTAGCCTCTTTGTATGACGGCCTCCACTTCCAACCTGATTTGTGCTTTGTGCCCTCTGTTGTTCTCATACCATGTACTGTGTCGTGAAATGCAACCTGTGCTGGGTCTACAGACTCTCTGTAACTAAGCAATTGTATCAAACTGGGGCCGCTCACCTGTAACCCCGAAGCAAGCCTACTTTCATTTTCTTAAAGCGCCTCGTTGCCGTGGGTTGTAGTGCGCTATACAAATCCAAAATAAATAAATAAACAAGTGTATCACCTTTGTTCTTAATTAAATGAAACAGCCTATGTTATCCCTGCCATGATGTCTTGAGTCTCAAGGACCACTTCTTGCAATGGTAATCGTACCATCATGTTCTTGACACATTTATGAATAACTATTATTATGAATCATTCTGCTTCTTCAAGTGTGCAGTAATTACATGAATTTTTAGTCGCATCACGTTTCTCTGTCACGCCTAGCTGATTGCTGAGACATTAATCTGCCAACTACTTATGAATGTCCTGGGATGTTCAGTTTGTCTCATAGACTTCAAATAGTCTGCCATGTTATCGTAACTTGATTCACCTTGATATTTGGATGCACACAATGGTATTTTGTTCCGACATGCAACCGTCCCCTACAGCGTCTTTTACCTTCACATTCCTTTGAGGCAGCTACCATCTAGCTGGCCACAGCATTTTCCTGAATTAAATGTATTTGTTCACATAGCGTGCTTAACTGAATCCTCTCTTAAAGCTGCAGTGTTTATTTCTCTGCTGTGTTTTTTTGCAGATTGAAAATGGCAGCTGCTTGTCATGTTATTTTCCTCTGCAGGACACATTTGTTTTCTATGTACCGAGTTCCTGATGCATGCCTGTCACATTATATTTCTCCCTACCTATGAGTATCAGCAACCTTATCTGCCTTACAATTTCCTGCCCTACCTGTGTAGTGAGCCCCTATCTTGGGTATACGCCTTCCTGTCACCTAATCGATTCTATTTTAAAACACACTAATTGTGCAAGCAAATGCCTTATATGTCCCCTACTTGTGTGGCGAAACTAACTAGTCTTTGAGCCAGCTGCATTTTTTTCAGGAGAATTTAAAGTGCAGATTCAAATGTGTCCTTTCTTATCTTATCATTTTGTTTCTTCTGAGGAAGGCAGGGGGGCAGAGTTTGAAAATGCTCTCTAGTCAATAATTGCCCCACTACAGTTCACCTATTTCAAACAATTACTGACTTCACACAAAATATGCACTACGACGAGCAACTGAGTTACTTGTATCCTTCAAAGACAGCATTTTATTTTATGACTAATCATATGTGACAACCCTAAGGCACTAGGTGTCAGTAGCAGCGTTGAACATGCATTGTAAGTGATCGTAAATGGAATCAGGAACAGAAGAAAAACGTTGGTAAGAGGTAGTAGATGGAGCACTAAACTAGTAAAGCAACATAATGGCAACTACACTGACATACAACAATTTAGAATCAGACAGGCACATCAATTTAGAGGATGAATCTACAAAAGACAGAGATGCACAATTTAAAAAATGTAAATTTTCAATCAGCCAAAAATGGATACAAAGAATACGCCATGTATCTGCTTCACTTTTATAATGGTTGACTCTCTGGAACATTAGAACTATTGCAAAGTCAACAACATGAAGAAACTCTGAAGTGCCAGGAAAAATCATTTAGGGGAAACTTTACTTTAGTTATTTGTATTGCACAGACCATGTTTCCATGGGCTTAAGGGCGCAACAAAGAGACAGACATCAACATAAAGCAGGTGAGTAGTAAACCAGATCACTGCTTGTGAATACAGAACAAGTTGCGTGTGTTCTACTGATCCACAATTTAGTCTAAACGAGTATTATACGATCCCCTGTGTGAAAGTGAGAGAACCATTCTGGTTTATGGTTTAGCAGACAGAGCAAACAGGTGAACACATGTAAACACTACTGAGCAATGGATGTGTCAACTTTAGCACAAAAGCTTAAAGCTAAGTACCATGTCTTAGAGAAAAATATAAAACACCTATTAGCATACATGTATTGATCTCAGGAATGTTTGTTTAGATGCTACTGAACTCAATGTCATGTTACATAACATTGCACCGCCAACATCGTTGGTGACTCTAAAAGGGGAGGAATATGGATGGGTATAATTCTGTCTCCCTCAAGCTATAGTGTGAGCATAAAACATAGCTTAAATGTAATTTATGTTCAAATCTATTTTAATGAGAGCAGAAGGGGGGGATTCTCCTACCCCTTACGTTTGTTTTACAGTTAACCCTTTTCCAACTATGTATTTAAGTCAACTTTACTATGCAATCGGTTTTTGAGAAAAGCAATTTTCAAACCCTATTAACATGCGTGTCAGGCAAGCCAGTACCTTGGGAAGTTCAAATCAATTAATGGAATGAGACAGGGGTCCGCAAAGTGTGGCTTTCCAGATGCCTTAGAATATAACTCAATTACAATGGAGCTGATTGAAGTTGAAGCCCAAAAAATCTGGCGAGCCAAAGGTTGCAGACCCATAAAATAAGAGTCGTGCAGGGACTAACTTAGGCCGCTTTCGTGCTTGTAATTCTCACAATAATTCACTGATTCCAACTTTATTCATAGGTAAATTCTATCAAAGCATGTTTTCATATTCTCACCAGAGTCTGGTTATAGTGTACTGGGATACTTTTATAAAGGAGAAAAAGCATTTGACAATGACAACGGTTTAAGCTTTTGTGTAGGCATGGCAAAGGCACACCCGTAGTTGTATTAACTGGCCATTGATGGTAGCAGGTGTGTACCTGGGCATCTAATAGCAGTGCCTGGCAAATGCCTAATACTTATACACAAGCCAAAACGATTGGCTTTGCCAATGCTTGTTTTTAATAGGGATTCAGTGAAGGACACACATAGGGCCTCATTACGAGTATGGAGGTAGCCAAGGTGCTATTAGCGCCCTGGCTGCCTCCATACCGGGCTCCAATACCGGGTTCCTGCAATGAGGACTTACTGGGTCATTCTGACATAGGAGGACCTGGTAATTCCTCCTTGCAGGAACCCATCCCCATTCCCATTTGAGCCCCCATAGGGCTCAATGGGAATGGGGATGGAGGTAATAACGTGCACATTACAACTGGCCCGTTATTACCTCCCTCCTCCCCTCGCGGGACCCGGAAAGGATGCCTGGTTTCACCAGGCGTCCTTACAGGGTCCCGCAAAGGGAACCTTGTAATTGCGCATTCCGTAATGAAGGGTGCCGGTCCCGTACTTCATTAGGGGAGCGCAAGCCTCGTAATGAGGCCCATAGTGCTTACAAATCGAGTGCCTGAAAGCAGACCTGGTTAGGAAATTTGTATTACGCAAGTAGCGGGCTTACAAATCCAATTAAGTCAATAACTCTCAGAAGACTGCTTTGAGAACACACTGGCAGGCACTTTGAGTACAAAGTTTGATGTTAGGGCTTGATTAAAGTGGGCTCAAAGAGTTCCCAGAGGAGGTGTAGGAATTGGCTGTGAATGGTCATCGGGATTATCATGGCCGAGATGGGCAGTCAATGGGTGGGCAAATGACCAAAGAACACCCACAAGCTGTGTGTCCTTCCTCATATTATATTTCCCCCTATTTTGTATTCTAATGCAATAGTTTTGGCTTATCGGTGTCCCAAGCCCCACGCGATATATAGCCCAAACTTAAAACCTGGGCGCCATCTTACAAGCAGCTACTGCTCTAAAGCACCAAAGCAAGAAGGTTGGAAGAACAGCTACCTGCAAGTAGGCAAATGTATGTCATCACGTTCCAGTCCTGAAATAGTGTGATTTGGCATATTCAACTGGAAGCAAACCATAACTGCAACTCACAGAAAGCATTATGCCACAGAATAAGTCACACAGAGACTCTCTAAATGTTTTTCTTGGGCACAGGGCCTCATCACGACTTCGGCGGTAACCCTTAAATCCGGCGGTAGCGCTATTACCGCCGGATTTAAGGGTCCGCCGAATTTTCACGCTATTACCGCCGGAGGGAAATCCGCCGGCGGTATTAGCGCGAAGATTCCCCATTGAGCCCAATGGGGAATGGGGCATTCCCGAATGGGCTCAGTGGGGGATGGGGACTTACATTACTGCCGAACTCGTGATCCGGCGCTATTAGCGCCAGGGAGTTCGGCGGTAGGGCTAACACCGCCCGCGCTAATAGCGTTACCGTTACCGCCCAAGTCGTGATGAGGGCCACAGACTGCTACTTTTAACCCCAAACGCATCCATAACAAATCCCACTCAACGATGGGAGCAAAAGTACAAAGCAGCTCTGGTGGTGTTGCGCGAAGGTGGCCAGAATAAACTGTCCTGGCTGATTCTGTGATTCCAGAAGCATCCCTCACTCCTAAGGCCTACAGAGCATACACTGAGCCCTGTGTGTACCCTGTGGCAGGTTTGCCGTGCGGCCTTCTTCAACACTTCACTTTAAGATGTCATTGTGGTCTTATGACTTGTTCCCTTTGAGTGCGAATCAGTTCCTTCTTTAAAAAAAAAAAATTAAAAAAGCTTCCCTTGTAACTCCCCCCAAAACCTCTCAAGATTGCATGCGGAAACTGTCATACTGCTGGCAGCAACTCAACTATTCGGAAAAAAGAAGTGCCTCTGCCCTGCTGGGAAATACTTGCCAGCTCTGACAGAGAGACTTTTGGGGTGACAATTTCCTGAACCGAAGTATGATGACCAACTTGGATCTGTGAACTGCGAGGTAAGTAGATGAGAATCTATGTAGCAGGCACATTAGCCGGCTCAGCCACCTCGCTAAACCTCCAACAGAAAGGATTACCAGAAAAAAAAACTGCTAAGCAAGCCTAAAGTGCCATCGGCTACTGACTCTCAGCTGTCCTCTTCCTGAGCCAGGTACAAGTCTTAAAATAAACTGGTGTTGGTCATCGCTTTTTTAACCAAGTCCAAAAAGCAACTCCTCGGCAAGCATCAGTTTCCTCTTAAGGGCTGAGAGGAGCGCGGCCAGAGCTCTACTTTTCATGTACTAGTGCTCACCAGGCCAGCACTCGAAGTCAGTCCGGCCACAACATGTGGCTACTTTTCTGGCCTGCCACATTAAAACATTACTTCAAAAATAAAACGTAGTTGGCAAGATACATCGGTGGTTTGAAGCACCTGCTGCAGCATAGTTGGCCTTAAAGGCTGGAGGCTCTTACCCAGGAATGAGGAACTCAGCCTTTCACCCGCCAAATGATAATACAAACGCCTGTGATGATTTACACTTCCAGGCAAAACCATTAGCTGCGCGCACAGTATTATGAAGTGGGAGAATGGAAGACCAGGCTCCCGTCCTTCACCTCTCGCGCTTGGCCTAGAGGGTCACGACCCAGACACCCGCCACGAGAAGAGTTTGTCCATTTACCAGACGACCAAATACCCTGGTACAGGAACCTACGGATGTGTCCATCTGCCTGCCCAACAGCCCGCACTGGCCATGCCGACACCTGCGGCACGGACCAACTAGACTAAAATCTACATGTCGTTAGAGATGCCATGACGACCTAGACAACGGGAAGCACATCTGCACAAATATACACACTGGACATTCCCACACCGATCTACACGAAGAATATACTCAGTGCTATGACGTAGGCGACAGGCATATTCACAGACGTGCATCTTTATTATTTTTACATAGGCTTTTAGAATGCAGAAACGCAAGACGCGTCATGAACTCATCTACAAAGCTTGCTCACGCTTCTCTTGAACCTAGTTACCACTATAAGAAGTATAATGAAGACACGATACTGGTCATGGAACTGTATGCTATTATAACATAAAGCACCTATGCACCAAACGGACCACTTATGCACCAGGCCCAAGTAGGCCTCAAACAAGAGCTCCCGTGGACATTAACAAAGCAAGAGTCTAGTTGCTGATCTTGCAGAATGGGCCCGGTGAAACAACCAGCCAAGGTCGCAATGTTGCAAACCCACATTCTAAGAACAAAGCATCAAAGGCACGATGTTGCAACCTCGCACTCCGCGCACCAACGTTAAAGTCACACCTGCAAATTAAACCAGACACACAGTGGAAAAGCAATATTAATTGTGCAGAATTCTGCCTCAAACACGGTCCCTCCCCACGTGACCAAGCCGAACCTGACGAGATGCCAAACCCAGGAGAGAAAAAGCGTCTGGATCCCTCGCTACGAGACATAGGCAGATACACTTGAAAGGCTCAATGAACATCTGCGACAGTGGGAGCGGTCAGCCTTCCAACTATGAATAAATCCTCACATTGTCTGCACGTACCCATAGTGAAACATTGTTGCAAATTGCAGGTACACCGAGAGCTGGGAACAGCGGTGGTCCCAGGCTGGGAAGCTCACGGGCGCACCAATCAGAACATGGGGCTCTTATCACTGACGCCAGTAATATTAACCAATCCTCAGGAGTCTTCATGTAACAATTCTCATGTATCTAATTGTAGGGACAACCCAGATGTATCACCTGACTACCCTTTGTCCACTAACATTGTCCTCTATATGTGTGCTATACTAACCCTACCACTCGAGCAACCAATTGAGAGTGGCGATAGGTTTTTTGTTAACTTTCTGAAGTGACGCAAGTAGCGCGTCATAATACAGTAAAAAGGGCCTGCGAGCCCCACGATTGTGTGTGTGTCAGGACGGACGCGTACGCTCCTTGACCCATCCCTGCCATTTTGTCTAATAAACAGCAGAGTCACCTTGCTCCTTGTGTGTGTCTCATACTCTATCTCATCTGGGATACACGGGAGGAGTTGGGGCCTCCCTGCCTGGAGGTCTGCGGACGGCCCGGCCGACCCCGGCAGAATTTTCCCCCCGACAAGTTGGAGGCACTGCTGAGATCTGTTTAAGATCGACTTTTATTTTTCACTTTTTCCAGGCACTTCCGTTGCGAGGAGGCCCGGCGGCGCGGCCCCCTCTGCCGTTGCCCCCTTCTGAGGACTACAGGACCATCGCGGAGCTGCGAGAAGACCGGACAGCGCAATCCGGATATTGGCCCTCGGGAGCCGGTTGAGAAGTATCCCGCCCACGGTTGGCGAGTGTCCAGACGTGGTCCAGACGAGGGGAGGTGGCGAGCCGCTTGGAGGGGTGCACGCAGTCGAGCGGCCCTGCATCGAGAGAACTTGGTGAGCATGACACGCACAACAAGCAATGCGAAATTGTGAGGGAGGAGGGAGGAAGTAAATAAGGGAGGAGGGAGGTGTTGTACAGATGCACGGCGAAGGTCTAACAACTTAGTGTTGCCAATGGAATGAATGGTAGCGAAACGAGTGCGAGAGCAGTCGGCTACGTCACGCGAAAGAGGGGGGCGGAGCACGAAAACATCACGTGCGGCCGCTCGTAAGGCACTGATTGGCCTAAGTCGCGACTACGTGTAAGGGTGGGGGTGTGTGGTTTCCTACGATTTGGCATTTATTGATCAATGAGTAGACGAGGATCCCTATTGTTCGAGCAAGAAACTCGATAGGTAGATGACGATTCCCTGTAGGCGGTGGCTAGTTGCCTAGTTGCCCAATACGGAAGATAATTGGCTGGTTAAGCCCTCCTGTTGAGGGGCGTATCACACGCGAGGCGACGCAGCGTGCTCAGTCCGATTATATTATTGATTTGATTACCTTGTTCCAGGAGTGACAGGAAGACAGCTGTAGGGTTGGTGTAGGGTTAGCGGGGGTAGATTGCAAGTGTATTTTGAACTTAAAGAACATAATAAAATGTACCAGTAGCTCGAAGAGATCGGTGACGTCACCAGTAGGGATTTAATAGGATATCGCGAACACAAGGAACTTTGGTTTTGGGAGTGGTGGGGAAGAGAAATATGATAAGGGAGCGGACACGGAGATAAACGATAAATGAGTGGATCGGGAAAAGGAGAAGGGGAGAGGGGCGTGGCTGCGCACGGAGAACGCCGGCCACGGCAAGTGTAAAAGGGGGAGGAGAACGGGGAAACAGGACGACTGTATAAGAGCGTCGTAAAGGGTACGCAGCCGCAGGGGGCTGCGTGCGCTTCGGCCGCAGGGGGCCGTAAGGGTGTAATAATAGAAGGGAATGGACAAATGTAAAACCATACATAAAGGATTGTCGTAAGTCCCCATACTTGCGGGGCCAGGTAAACAATATAAGGTTGTATATTGTAAACTACTAGTGAAGGGAAGGGTAACAACTGGAGCGTCACTATGTCATACGGGACAGGGTCGGGAGGGTGGGGGAGCACCCTCACTACACCACTACAACACATATGCACCACACTGCCACCCCATAGGGAGAAATTAATTAAGTACAGCATAGAGTGGACCCAGGGGACGGATAACAAAATGTTAACACCATGGCCGCCTAATGGTAGTTTCGATCCATATGCCCAACATTCACTGCTAAACCATCTGCACAATACATACAAGGGGAAGAAGTTGGCAAACCATGTGGAGGTGTTTAACTTATGGAGGATGCTCCAGGGGTCCAGACCAGGACCAAATGGAATGTTCACTATGGGGGAACCACCGGAAGAAAAGGAGATTAAGAAAGAAGGAGAGGATGGAAAAAAGGGGCGTGAAAGCACAAAAAACACAGGGAACGGAGGAGAGGGAGGAGAAAAAATTGATAAATCAGACGACATAAAAAAGGAACCGAACAACGAGATACCCATAACACCGGGAGTGAAAACAGAGGGAGGAGGGTTGTACCCTTTAAGAGAATTAGGAGAAATAGAAGGACAATTAAGGGCGGCTGAAGGATACTCGAACCCGGCATACAGCCCTCCACCATATGTGGCTCATAGGAAGATGCCAATGGGGGAGGGGAGGATTGGAGAAGAGCAGACTGTAGAGATAGGAAATGATGAGTGGGTAGCTGCACAGATATTATTAAAATTACGAGGTTCACTAACTGGAGAAGAAAGGGAGGTAGTAAAGAGAACAGACGAGGATAGTGCAAGAGAGAGTGAAATGAGGGGGGAGGAGCTATTACGGCAAAAGGAAGAGATTTTGGAGGAAAGATTAGCAAAGCTAAGGGATGAGCAGAATGAATTGATGAAACAGCTTGAGAGGGAGGAAAGAGAGAGAGTGAGGAAAAGGAAAGAAGGTAAGAACGAATTGGAAAAATTAAGGGAACGAAATGAGGAGCAAAGGAGAGAAGCTGAAAGGGTAAAAGCAGCAGCAGACAGGGTATCAAGAGTAGTGCTGAGAGAGAAGAAGAAGGAAGAAGAAGAAAAAGAAAAGGAAATGGCAATATGGAAGAGGAGGGTACTATCAGAGACAGCTAAGAAATACGAAGAGGGGAAAGTAATAGAAAGTATAGTAGAGAGAGAAAGAGTGAAATGGGAAAGGAAGAAAGAGGATGAAAGAATATTGGAACAGATGAGCAACGAAATGATGGAGGAATTGAAAAGGAAAAGGGAGGAAAATAGTAGGGAGATAGAGGAGAGAAGTGAAGGGGAAAGAGAAGGGAGGAGTAGGGAGAGTGAAAGATGGGGGGATGTATATAGAAGTAGAGAAGTAGCAACAACATCAGCACTAGGAGGAGCAGTTGGTAACAAAGGAAAAGGAGAAATAGACCTAATAGACTTAGAAACAGTAACAATAAAAGGGAAAAAAGCAGAGTGGGGGGTGCCATTTATGAATGATTTTTGCAGTGAGGAGGAAGAAGGAGTGGAGAGAGAAGGAAGAAAGAGTGAAAGGGAAAGCTTAGATAAGCTGTACCTCACTCGAACAAACATAGACTCGCCATGGATCAGTAGGAGAAGGGAGGACCTGGAGAGAAGTGAGGAGGGAGTGGAAGGACTAGTGGAAAGACAAACCCATGAAACCACACCATCCCCATCTCCATCACGCCCTCCCCCATCACACCCTACATGCTCAACCACCGCACGCTCGCTGCGCAGAATAAAGCTTGCGCCATTCATAGACGAACTGACACCCTATGCATGTCGGCTTAGAGACCTCCCTAGTCGCAGGCAAGACAGACAAATAAACACGCCCACATTAAATACAGGAAATGACGAGAGGGGAAAGGATGGAGAAGGAGTTAGGAGCAGGGGTAATAAGGACGGAATTGAAGAGGTAAAGGAACCGGAAGAAGAGGAGGGGTGTGAGGACTCGATATTATGGAACGTAAAGGGTGACACAAGACACAACTTAATGCCACTGTTGGAGAGAGGAGGGGTTAGACCACAGTACGTCCCTTGGAAGCACACGGATAAAGAAAATATAAAATGTAGGCTCCCATCACTAAGTGGAGGTGCGGGTAAGTGGATATATGAAATGGAAAAACACACCGCAGGACAGAAACTAGCAGTAGGAGATGTAAAGGGCCTGTTAATATCAATATTAGGGGATAGAGCGGATGACATTTGGAAGAGAACGGGATTCCATGGGGTAACAATAACAAACACATCGCATGATGGGGCACCATTTGCAAACTGCAGACATGCGCTATGGCAGGCATTGAGAGTACAGTACCCAGACACATCAGACATAGGAGCAATTACTTCCCGTAAAATGCGTGAAAATGAGGACCCTGTTGATTATATCCAGGATATCCAAGAGAAGTGGCGCATGGAAACTAGAGAACAATGGGACAAAACACCAGCCATATTTTATCATATACTAGTACAAGGGCTCCCAGAAGGAGTTCAGAAACAACTAAAGAAAGTAGTGGGAATGGAAGCAAAACCATGGCCAGAAATACAACTGACTATAGTACATCACTGCAGGACATGGCAAGGAAAAATGAAACAAAAGAGGGAGGACAGGAAAACAGAAGAGGCTAAACTAGTACAGAAAAAACTTACTAAATACACAATGGAAGGGGCACTAATAACCACGCCCACACCAATGGCCCAAAGCCCCACACAAGTAGTGGCTGCACAAGATCCTGCTCAAATAGCACCTCCACAGACTATAACACAACAAGCCCCGCCACTGCAATTACACGCACCAAACATGGGAGGAGGGTACCCAATGCAAGGAGCTGGGTATTATAGTTATAATAGGGGGAGAGGAGGATTTATGAGAGGGAGAGGATACGGATATAATGCCCAACAGCAGGTGGGAGGACTTAGAAATTCCTACCCCACAGGGCAACCAGCATACCAGGACAACACAGGGAGCTTCCCATGGCAAAGCAGGGAACCACCCGTGTGTTGGAGTTGTGGATTATTAGGACACATGTCACGTACGTGTAGGGTCAGGCCAGGAACACCAGCATGGAATGAACAGGCACAACTTAGGACCTCACAAGAACAGCAGGGCATACAACAACAGCAGACGCTACAACAAGGAAGTGACCCACAACAACAAATAACACAACAACAGCCACTGCCACAACAACAAGTAGCGCTAACACAGCAACCCCAAACTCAACAAACACAATTGGGTAGGGTGACGGTCTTGGGACACAACCCTTATACAGGGAATGGCCAATCATTGTACCCACAATAGGACAGCCCACAGACGGCCTTGGTGTGTCCCATCCTGTCAGTAACACCTAATAGTGCGGAGGAGCCACGCATAGAGGTAACGATAGGTGACAAAAAATTATCATTCCTTGTTGACACCGGGGCAACCCGGTCTTGCATAAGGGAAGGTAAATTTAAGATGTCAGGCGAAGCCATGAACACCCAAGGATTTTCTGGGGCTAAAGGGTTGGTTCCCTTTACTGATAACGTTCCCTTATCTATTGGAGATTATGATCTGTCAGTTCCACTTTTATATTATAGTGCCTCACCAGTGAATATACTGGGGAGGGACATAATGAACAGGTTGAATATGACGATCTCCTTTACAGAGGATGGCATAATTTGCTCTACTCCAGGGATTAACATGCTCGCAGCACGACAGATTATGCAAGCATACTGTGGACAGACAGCGATTAGGGCGGAGCCAGTAGATGGCGAGCTATTCCAGTATGGAACAGACATGGCATTTGCATGGATGCCAGGGATAGAAGGGAAAATATGGAGGAGGCCAGCAGCCTATCTGTTCCGACCAGAAACACCTGTTAATGAACCAGAAGGAAAGGTGTTTGTAATGGACATTGAGAGCATTATTGCAACAGCTGATTATATTGCTGTGCATGCCCAAGATAAAGAAGGGAGAGCATGGAGGGCAGTGATAGCACTAGCAGAAGGATGTAGGCTGACCCAGGTGTCAGATGAAGAGCTGTTCTCAGAAGAAAAGGAGGAAGGTGAAATGGTGTTCATGATGAGTGTAGAAATATGGCTAAGAGTGGCTCACAAACAAGTAGCACAGAAAATTGCAATGGCACTTGAGGCACCCGCATGCACCCCGGTCCCCTTCTTTAAGGAGGATATGTCAAAGGTGCCCAAATCATTATGGACTATTAGCCCTTATGACGTGGGATGCATAAAAAGCATAGGGGGTGTAAGGATAAAATTGAAAAAAGGTGCCATACTACCAAGAGTGAAACAGTACCCACTGTCAAAAGAGGCAGATGAGGGCATATATGAAACCATAACGGCCCTTATAAACAATGGCATATTGGTTCCCTCAGAGTCACCATGTAACACGGCTGTGTACCCAGTGCGCAAGGCTAAAGGGGGGTCTTGGCGCTTCATACAGGACCTCAGGCCCTTAAACAACATAGTAGAAGCAGAGTATCCAGTAACAGCAAACCCGGCCACAATATTGTGTGGCATTCCAGCAGAAGCATCACGATTTACAGTGATTGACCTTAAAAATGATTTTTTCTCAATACCATTACACCCAGACTCACAAGATTTGACAAGCTTCACTTACCGAAATACAAAGTGGAAACATACCAGATTGCCACAGGGGTATTGTGAATCACCCTCAATTTTCAATAGAGTAGTACAGATGGATTTGGGTAACGTTGAAGTGGAAAGCACAGTGTTACAGTATGTGGATGACATAATAATTTGCAGTACAAACGAAAGTAAATGCAGAGAGGACTCCTTAAAAATGTTGACGATATTGGCTGAAAAAGGGTACAAGGTAGACATGGATAAGATACAATACTGTCAGGAACAGGTACTTTACATTGGCCAACTGATATCCCAACATGGAAGAAAGATTGCACCACAAAGAGCACAGGCCATTTCAAGCACTCCAATGCCACAGACTGTGAGAGAACTGCAGCAATTTCTGGGGCTGTGCAACTACTGTAGAGCATGGGTATTTGATTACAGTTCATACATAGGACCCCTGCTTTAGGGTTTGAGGGAAGCCAATAAAGGGGAGAAAAAGTTGAGGTGGACTATGGAAATGAGGGAGGCCTTTGATGAATTGAAAGACGCGATATCAACCGCTCCAGTACTGGCATCCCCAGACTATGAGCGACGATTTTTTATATTTTCACATTGCGACTCGGCAGTGATGAAAGCAGTATTGGCCCAAAAAACGAGCATGGGCTATAAACCAGTAGCATTTTACAGCGGTCACTTAGACCCTGTGATGTTAGGTCACTTCCCTTGCGAACAAGGTCTCGCTGCAGCTGCTTTTGCAGTGGAAAAAGCATCAGCAATAACCATGGGGTGTCCAACTACACTGTTTGTGGAACATGCACTATTTGCAATATTAAATAAACCTAAGTCCACACAAACAACGCAGAGGGCATCAGGTTATGAGATCATTTTGTCTAGAGCTGAACTAGCAATTGTTAGATGTAGCACGGTTAACCCTGCAAGGTTCCTAGCAGAAGTAATTGAGGAGGGAGATTACGCCCATGACTGCACCCAAATAACTGAAATGTACTCGTGTACTAGAAAAGTTGAAGAAAACGCACTGGAGGGAGGTGAGCTTTTGTTTATTGATGGGTCATCAACTATTGATCAAGGAGATGGGATACGGAGGACTGGGGCAGCAGTGGTAAAAATGATGGAGGCGCCGGTGTGTGTGGCTATGAAATGTGTACAATTACCACAGCATTACTCTGCTCAAGCCGCGGAACTGGTTGCACTAATATTGGCATTGAAGGAAAGTTTTGATAAACGAGTAACCATATATTCCGACAGTGCATATGTTACATCCACTGTCCACTCAGGGCTATCAAAATGGAGAAGAAGAGGGTTTAGGAGAGCTGATGGCACTCCAGTGCAACATGCCCTCTTATTGGCTGAACTAATTGAAGTAATAAACGACCCCCAAGAACTAGCCCTAGTAAAATGCACCGCACACACCAATGGTGAAGATCACGTCTCAAAAGGGAATGCAGCAGCAGACGCACATGCGAAATATGCTGCATATTTTGGTGAGATATGGAACCCCACAGACTCACAGAGAGGGAGACGGAGGGGAATGGCTAGGGAGATGTTGATAAGAGAAGGGTACACCCATCTCCCAGCCATGCAGATTATGGAGCTACAAGCGGCTGCACCAATGGCCGAAAAAGAAATATGGGTAAAAAGAGGATGTACAATGTCACCAACCGACGCACTATGGCGCCAGGGTGGCACTGGGAAAATTGTAATACCGTTGGCACTTTTAAACACTGCCCTGAGCCAATTACATCACCCAGCCCATACAGGCAAGGAAATAATTGCAGCACGAATCAGAGAAGATTGGTTCTGTCCCGAGTTAAATTCTCATGTGTCGAATTTTATCAGCAATTGTCTCACATGTCAGCAGTTTACGGCCGGTCATACCCTAAAAGTGATAAGGGGTACCATACCCCGGCCAGAGGGACCTTTCCGGCACCTTCACATTGACTATGTTGATATGATCAACATATGTCAAGGTAATAGGTATATGATTGTATTAGTATGTCCATTCTCTAGGTGGATTGAAGCAGGGCCCTGTTCACACCCAGATGCATTTAGAGCAGCCAAATTCCTAGTAAGGGAGGTCTTCCCCAGGTGGGGAGTGTGCGAGGTGTTAAGGTCAGACAATGGTAATATGATATTTGACTGGTTAATTGTCACCAGTCTACTGGAAGGACTCGTGTGGATATCCCACTAAATTTCTTATTTACTTTGTATAGAAGTTGTCTTTTTGTATTTGATTTCTTCAATAATTCTTGAGAAAATGTTGATAATTCCGATGAATTTATGGTAAAAATATTTTTATTCAATCATTTGTATTTTTGTGAGGCCTTTAGCAAACATTATACTGTTCAATGCATTTCGGTCAATAATAGACCTTCATCAGGAACTGTTAATAGTAAAGAAAAGAATAATTAACTAAAGTTTTTGTGTAATTTTGCATTAACAAAGAGATAATCATGTATTCTAAATTGTAACTATACACATTATGGAACAAGTACCTGTGTAAAACGTTGCTTCAAATCTTTGGCCTGATTTACTATTTTTCCTTATTGGTAATTCCAATTTCTCTTCACTCAAGCACATTTGTTTACGTTAGCCGTTGCATGTCTTTTAATATCACTTCTTGGACTTCCTGGTAATATAAATAATAACCAAAATGTATTCAAACCCTAACAAATAACATATATGTATTATTCTGTTGGTTAAAGTTCACCCTCCCCACAGGGGGAGTCTTACCTGTTGCGTAGACCAAGGTAATAGCATCTGGGCACCTCGCTCGCGTGAAAACGCGATGCTGGTTGTCCCGTTTGCTTTTATATTGAAAAAATGGCGCCGGCACACAACGCAGTGACGTCATCAACGTGATGACGTCATCGCGCGCCGGCGGCCATTTTGAATTAGTCAAAAATCGTTGTTGGATGATTGTAAATAGTTATATTCATGTGTAAAGCTCTTTAAATAAAGCCTTCTCATTGCTAAACTCTAAGGGAACCTCCTAAGATCCAACATACTTGATAATTCAATATAAAAATAAACATAAATTAAAGACATGATCTAGTAGCTATATAAACTATGGTTGCTCCATTCAAAGTAATGCACGTGTTTCCAAAATTATTAGAGCACGACAATATACATTTGATCTTTTTCAATGTGAACTGCTACTAATATAGATGAGTTGCTTGCTTATTAGAGCTCTATTGCCATATAATCCAGTCTTCTACACACATTATTGAACATATTATAGTTGACAACATACTTACGTTCTAGAATGCAAGGTATAATTTCAACTTTATAATTGCCTTTAAAGAAAACATGCAAAATTACATTCCTCGTTGAGACCATCCGGTTGCATGGAGTTGAGTTTTTCGATCCAGAAAGTTTCTTTCTGGTTTAAAAGTCTGTTAATATCCACCCTCTGACCTTGATACACTTCTATTACATCCAAAATTTGAAATTTCAATTGTGCTATCTGGTGTTGAGCTTCTTTAAAATGTCTCGCTACTGGGGATTTGGTGTTGCCTGTGCGAATGTTAGAGCGATGTTCATTCCATCTAATTTTCGCTTTACGAGCAGTCTGTCCCACATAAAATTTGCCACACGGGCACTTAATACTATATATGACGTTCATGGTGTCACATGTTGCAAATTTTTTCAAGTAAATTTTGTGTCCTGTTTTTGGGTGGTATACAACATCCCCCTTCTGAATCATATTACAATTTGAACAATTTAAACATGGATAAGTTCCCTTCTTTGTTGTTCTTTGTTGTTGTACTTGAGAGTCACTGCGTATAAGCATATCCTTAATGTTCTTACTTCTAGTATAAGCAAACATTGGTGGAGTGGTGTACAGATATCCCAATGTTCTGTCTTCTGATAAGAAATGCCAATGTTTCAGGACAGTTTTCTTGACTTTGTTGCTTTCTACAGAGTATTTGGTAACATAGATAAGTGGAGTTTCTTTGGTTGTTGGTGTTTTTTCAAGGATCTCTTGTCTGTTGATTGTAGTCACTTTGGTGATGGATTTGTTAATCTCTTGTGATGAACAAATCCATCTCCAAAGTGACTACAATCAACAGACAAGAGATCCTTGAAAAAACACCAACAACCAAAGAAACTCCACTTATCTATGTTACCAAATACTCTGTAGAAAGCAACAAAGTCAAGAAAACTGTCCTGAAACATTGGCATTTCTTATCAGAAGACAGAACATTGGGATATCTGTACACCACTCCACCAATCTTTGCTTATACTAGAAGTAAGAACATTAAGGATATGCTTATACGCAGTGACTCTCAAGTACAACAACAAAGAACAACAAAGAAGGGAACTTATCCATGTTTAAATTGTTCAAATTGTAATATGATTCAGAAGGGGGATGTTGTATACCACCCAAAAACAGGACACAAAATTTACTTGAAAAAATTTGCAACATGTGACACCATGAACGTCATATATAGTATTAAGTGCCCGTGTGGCAAATTTTATGTGGGACAGACTGCTCGTAAAGCGAAAATTAGATGGAATGAACATCGCTCTAACATTCGCACAGGCAACACCAAATCCCCAGTAGCAAGACATTTTAAAGAAGCTCAACACCAGATAGCACAATTGAAATTTCAAATTTTGGATGTAATAGAAGTGTATCAAGGTCAGAGGGTGGATATTAACAGACTTTTAAACCAGAAAGAAACTTTCTGGATCGAAAAACTCAACTCCATGCAACCGGATGGTCTCAACGAGGAATGTAATTTTGCATGTTTTCTTTAAAGGCAATTATAAAGTTGAAATTATACCTTGCATTCTAGAACGTAAGTATGTTGTCAACTATAATATGTTCAATAATGTGTGTAGAAGACTGGATTATATGGCAATAGAGCTCTAATAAGCAAGCAACGCATCTATATTAGTAGCAGTTCACATTGAAAAAGATCAAATGTATATTGTCGTGCTCTAATAATTTTGGAAACACGTGCATTACTTTGAATGGAGCAACCATAGTTTATATAGCTACTAGATCATGTCTTTAATTTATGTTTATTTTTATATTGAATTATCAAGTATGTTGGATCTTAGGAGGTTCCCTTAGAGTTTAGCAATGAGAAGGCTTTATTTAAAGAGCTTTACACATGAATATAACTATTTACAATCATCCAACAACGATTTTTGACTAATTCAAAATGGCCGCCGGCGCGCGATGACGTCATCACGTTGATGACGTCACTGCGTTGTGTGCCGGCGCCATTTTTTCAATATAAAAGCAAACGGGACAACCAGCATCGCGTTTTCACGCGAGCGAGGTGCCCAGATGCTATTACCTTGGTCTACGCAACAGGTAAGACTCCCCCTGTGGGGAGGGTGAACTTTAACCAACAGAATAATACATATATGTTATTTGTTAGGGTTTGAATACATTTTGGTTATTATTTATATTACCAGGAAGTCCAAGAAGTGATATTAAAAGACATGCAACGGCTAACGTAAACAAATGTGCTTGAGTGAAGAGAAATTGGAATTACCAATAAGGAAAAATAGTAAATCAGGCCAAAGATTTGAAGCAACGTTTTACACAGGTACTTGTTCCATAATGTGTATAGTTACAATTTAGAATACATGATTATCTCTTTGTTAATGCAAAATTACACAAAAACTTTAGTTAATTATTCTTTTCTTTACTATTAACAGTTCCTGATGAAGGTCTATTATTGACCGAAATGCATTGAACAGTATAATGTTTGCTAAAGGCCTCACAAAAATACAAATGATTGAATAAAAATATTTTTACCATAAATTCATCGGAATTATCAACATTTTCTCAAGAATTATTGAAGAAATCAAATACAAAAAGACAACTTCTATACAAAGTAAATAAGAAATTTAGTGGGATATCCACACGAGTCCTTCCAGTAGACTGGTGACAATTAACCAGTCAAATATCATATTAACATTTTTTACCTCCCTAAGCAACGGGGAGGGATCTGGCGACAGGACTAAATACCTCACCGAGTATAGACTACCCAATTAACTAACGAAGTAGTGCCCACTCTTTCTCTTATTTGGACAAGGTCAGACAATGGCCCACATTTCGCACACGAAATGTTCCAGCATATCACATCCTTGCTGAGCATAAAACACAAATTTGCATGTGCATACCACCCACAGGCCAACGGTGTATGTGAACGCCTGAATGGCCTAATGAAGGAGGCAATTGCAAAAATACAACAAACAACAAAGAAAAGCTGGTTGTATTGCCTTCCATTAGCCCTATTTGAATTGAGGAATAGGCCAGGGTCCGACCACCACCTCACCCCTCACGAGGTGGTTACTGGACGTCAAATGCGCCTTCCCCTAACACCAACGTCAAGGGCATTCACTGACCACGAAAGTTCAGCGAGTGTGTTAGGTGATGAAATGTATCAATATGTGTCTTCTTTGATTACTAGTGTTGTGTTTGTGTCTCAGCAGCTCGAGCGCACACGGGGCGGGTCTACCAGCAATCAAGAAGAAGGCGCCAGTACAGAATTGGAAAAGGAGAACTTGTGCAAACTTGCCAAAGGTGACCACGTGCTACTTCGCAATTTCAACAGGAAGTGGAACGATAAGAGGTTCATTGGCCCCCATCTAGTAGAGGACGTATCAACAAGAGCAGTAAAACTAAAGGATAAGCGTGCCTGGAACCACCTACATGATGTAAAGATCTACAAACTGCAGACCCGCCCCAGCGCCAACGACAGGTCCATTGGAAGAACGGCAACAACATCCCCGACAGAAGAAGTAAGTTCTACCTAGACAACGACCCAATTGTTCCCTTACCGTGTCACTACCCAGCTTCCCCGGAGACAATAACTGACGAAGAAAGGGGTGATCCCCATACTGCCCACCCCATGGTCACACGCTCAAAGAGTAAAAATACTTCCGCCATCTGAGCCCAAACCCCCCGCCCATTGACCCTCAAGTATAGTTATAACTGAACTGAAAGACATTGCCTCACAAATACACATGTAAACACGTGAATGTTCTCTTTTTCTCTCGCACATACAGGAACTGCGTATTATTGCATTGTTAAGAAAATAGCTTACTAACAAGTTCACTGCCCAGGTGTAGATGGTACTCCCAGACGATAACTACCCAGAAGAATTGTCACACCAATTTGTATACGAAATAAAAAGGCCAACATACCTAAAAAAGAGAAGGGTACGTGTCTACTACACAGCATTCCTCTTGGCCATAGAATATTCCATGCCCCACCTCCGCCAATACTTGCCGGTCCTAAGAGACAGATCACTTAGAGTAGCGTGGGAACAGCTCTTCGCCTGGGCACTGAATGACTATTTGATAGGGAGAGCTTAAAGAAAACAAACAACTAACATTTAATAACAAGCACTTTGAGAATTTTTAGGCGGCCAACTTTAAAGTCGCAAGAATACGCTGCCAGGACTGCAGCAAGGTAAGAGCAAAATGCCGGTGAGATTAGCATATGTAATAAAAGTAATAGGGATTTTTATGATCACCGGGTTCTTGGCTGCCTCTGTATGGCAATACAGCTATGCTATTAATTTTATTGCTGCACCCAAACCTAATATACCCCCGTCCCCTGCTGCAACAGGTGTTACGTCAGGTGATAGTAGTAACTTTGCACCCAAGCAAAATAGAGTTAAACGCAGCACATACTCAGACAATAAAGGTATTGATAATTATATACAAGATTCAGCACACGTCACAAACAACATATGGTACCAACACATGACCCGCATTGGTAAGCAGACAACTGAGGACAGCTGCTACGTTTGCTCATTAATACCATACGCCATGAGTGCTTCACGAACATTTGTTGCCACAGAAATAGATGAAAAGATAGCACAGTGCATAATATACTTGGCACTGTTCCAAACGAAAGGAAGATTTCAAGGGACGGTAGTGCACATGACATGGAAAACACGAGACTCATACCCATATGAAAACAACTTCCTCAAGACCTATCTGAGTTACCACAAGAGCAGTTTACATGCTGAAGCATTCAGATACATAACAAGTGGCCCTGCAAAAGGAGAAACAAAGAAAGTAACACTGCAGTATCTACCATGTGATTGGTACGCCACTGAAGTTCCGGGTAAACAAGGATGTTGGGAAAGGCCGCTGGTGACGATAACAGGAAAGGTGTATCTGGACAACAGCTGGGAGATAGGAGTGATTGGCAGCAACATGGTAACAAAAGAAACTATCTCAACTAGCGAGGCACACAATCACCGATGTTGGACGACGTGGATCAAGTATGTACCAATGCTCACGTGGGTAGAAACAGATGAAGACCCAATAACAATACTACCGCTGACTGCGCCCAAGGTATGCTATCAGCATAAAGGAGAGGTGGACGTAGGATATAACACCAATTGTGCAAGTGTGACGGAGTTACCTGAGGGGGGAGCAGGAACAGCAGTAATAATGGACCATTATTGGGCCTGTGGAGAAAAGGCATACCATACACTGCCCCCCCTGTGGAATGGTGTGTGCACAATGGTGCACGTCAATGTACCATCACTAGTGGTACCTAAGAAGCATGTCAATGTGGCGAACTTTCCCAAAATGGATGAAGGGGACAAGAGAAAAAAGAGATCTGCACCACTTCAGGAGGAGCAAGGGAACAGGACCAACAGCAATGATACTGTCCTAAATAGAAGAAAAAGACAAGGAGAGCCACTGACAGGAAATTACCTGTGGGGAAGGTCGGAAACGGCACTAACCTCAATACCGCCAGAACACAGACTATTCAGCAGAGCAGCAATGTTCTTCTCCTCAATAATACACCCGGGACTGCAGGCTTACGCTAACGCGAAATGGCTCCAAATAACTAGATGGGAACTAATGATGACCATCAATTCTACAGTAAATGGGTTTAACGCAATAAAAGAGGAGCTGCGAGCTATAAGGATGGTAGCACTCCAGAACAGATATGTATTGGACCTTCTCACAGCAATGGAAGGAGGAGTTTGTGCAAAGATAGGACAATCATGCTGCACGTTCATACCTGCCAACGATGCTGATAATGGTACACTGACGGAAGCAGTTTCACAATTGGCCCAGATGCACTCCAAAATGATGGATGAAAGTAACGGTGTAAACAAGGATAAGAGCTGGTTTTCACTATTATGGTCATGGATGCCATCCTGGCTGTCAGATGGACTGAAAATAATAGTGGGTTGTACTATTTTGGCTGGAGCTACGCTGATCATAATTAGATTTTGGAAGGCCCGGAAGGCACGTACCACTGACGAGTTGCTCGAAATGGTGGGAATGCACCCCTTGATGCCAGCAGATGACGGCCAACATACAGGTGTGATAATACAGGAGAGGGAGAAGTTGCGCACCCAAATCATCACCAACCATCTAGACCCACCATCAGTGAAGATCGAGAACCCAAGGAACCCCAGGAGTTACATAGGGAAATGGGTATACTGTACTCCTGGAGGAACCTGTGAATATATGTATTGGTCATTTGAAGATCATGTGAACCATTATGGACATCTAGGAGGAATAACTAAGATATGGCGAGTAAGAGGAGATAACGAGAAGGATATGTTTGTGGTCGACAAGTCGACCAGAGGGGGGACTGAAGTGGGAGAATGGAAGACCAGGCTCCCGTCCTTCACCTCTCGCGCTTGGCCTAGAGGGTCACGACCTAGACACCCGCCACGAGAAGAGTTTGTCCATTTACCAGACGACCAAATACCCTGGTACAGGAACCTACGGATGTGTCCATCTGCCTGCCGACACCTGCGGCACGGACCAACTAGACTAAAATCTACATGTCGTTAGAGATGCCATGACGACCTAGACAACGGGAAGCACATCTGCACAAATATACACACTGGACATTCCCACACCGATCTACACGAAGAATATACTCAGTGCTATGACGTAGGCGACAGGCATATTCACAGACGTGCATCTTTATTATTTTTACATAGGCTTTCAGAATGCAGAAACGCAAGACGCGTCATGAACTCATCTACAAAGCTTGCTCACGCTTCTCTTGAACCTAGTTACCACTATAAGAAGTATAATGAAGACACGATACTGGTCATGGAACTATATGCTATTATAACCTAAAGCACCTATGCACCAAACGGACCACTTATGCACCAGGCCCAAGTAGGCCTCAAACAAGAGCTCCCGTGGACATTAACAAAGCAAGAGTCTAGTTGCTGATCTTGCAGAATGGGCCCGGTGAAACAACCAGCCAAGGTCGCAATGTTGCAAACCCACATTCTAAGAACAAAGCATCAAAGGCACGATGTTGCAACCTCGCACTCCGCGCACCAACGTTAAAGTCACACCTGCAAATTAAACCAGACACACAGTGGAAAAGCAATATTAATTGTGCAGAATTCTGCCTCAAACACGGTCCCTCCCCACGTGACCAAGCCGAACCTGACGAGATGCCAAACCCAGGAGAGAAAAAGCGTCTGGATCCCTCGCTACGAGACATAGGCAGATACACTTCAAAGGCTCAATGAACATCTGCGACAGTGGGAGCGGTCAGCCTTCCAACTATGAATAAATCCTCACATTGTCTGCACGTACCCATAGTGAAACATTGTTGCAAATTGCAGGTACACCGAGAGCTGGGAACAGCGGTGGTCCCAGGCTGGGAAGCTCACGGGCGCACCAATCAGAACATGGGGCTCTTATCACTGACGCCAGTAATATTAACCAATCCTCAGGAGTCTTCATGTAACAATTCTCATGTATCTAATTGTAGGGACAACCCAGATGTATCACCTGACTACCCTTTGTCCACTAACATTGTCCTCTATATGTGTGCTATACTAACCCTACCACTCGAGCAACCAATTGAGAGTGGCGATAGGTTTTTTGTTAACTTTCTGAAGTGACGCAAGTAGCGCGTCATAATACAGTAAAAAGGGCCTGCGAGCCCCACGATTGTGTGTGTGTCAGGACGGACGCGTACGCTCCTTGACCCATCCCTGCCGTTTTGTCTAATAAACAGCAGAGTCACCTTGCTCCTTGTGTGTGTCTCATACTCTATCTCATCTGGGATACACGGGAGGAGTTGGGGCCTCCCTGCCTGGAGGTCTGCGGACGGCCCGGCCGACCCCGGCAGAATTTTCCCCCCGACAATTACGTGTTATATTTCTCTCACACATTTAAAATAATCTCTGGAGCCGTTTTCGATTCCAAACTCAGGAGGATGGTCCACAGGACCACCCTCAACACAAGAAAGCCAACCACAGCCCATTTCCCATCCTAGAAGCAGATTCGTGTGAGCAGGTTGAAAGGTGTGGGGGTGAATTCAGACTGTAAGCAGCGCAGGAGCTTTCTGCATCTCGCTGGGACGGATGGAGAGGAATTCGTGGTGGTTTTAAGAACAATGAGAAAAGCAAACAGACACATTCTGACCCAGGGTTCGGTTTCTGGACAGCGGCCTCTTTACCTGCGTTATTCGTGCAGCTTTGAAAGGCGACAACCACAACCGTCAACGTTGCTAGTGTTTTTTTTTTTATCTCCATACGAATTTAAAATTCATAAACATCTGGGAAGGAGGACAACTCTCCCTCCGATGAGGTGCAGTGGTTCAGTCATGCCAGCTCAGATGTTATCTGCATGCTTTTAGGGTGTGTCTACTGGGAGGGAGGGCACCGTCAATCTCGGGCAAACTGTTCACACATCTGGGTAGAAGTGGCAATAGAGGCATTTGCGCATTCATGCAGATGTTGCCCTTCTCTCCCCACCTACACACACACCGTCTCCCAGGGTGGTGTTCCTTATGCTCGCACACTGGGAACGCTAGACATTCTTTGAGTTGTTCTGCATACGTCTGCAAGCTCGTGTCTGCTGGATGCGCAACAGTAGTCTCATGAGGGGGCACCCCACACAGCTGACCAAAGAACGATGGCTGCCCCCATGGCTACATTTTTTTATTTATGAATTGATGGGACAAACTGGTTTTACATAAAATGGATAAAACAGTTGCGTAAATCAATAATTCATCATACCATGCATGTAACGGTCACAGGGACTTATAACAGTTGCTACCACAGACTTATTCACGTATGTAAATGATTCTGTTTTGCCGTATTGGAAGTCGGGCCTGGTGAGCAGCATGAGAAGCTCGCCCTGGCGGCCTGTTTGTGAGGCAAATACCGCTGCAGAGCACTTCCGTGTCCAGCGCTTTCAACGCAGACCATTTATGAGAATAAGGTTCGCTCACAAATCACTTGGAGGCCCACCCCACCAAGAGCCAAAGAGGTTCATCCGCCTCACCCTTGCTCGCCCTTCCAGTAATACAGACCCTCCTCCACTTAGCGCCGGATTTATTTTGCCCCTCAAATATCCTAGAGGCTGACTGCAAAAGATGCCTTTCACCTGCTGCGAGCGGCCCTGCTACTGCACACACACCTGTTGCCTTCTCAGGAAGGGCCCTGTCTTTCACAGGACCCCGGCACGCATTGCTCGCTTACTGGGCTACCTGCGAGATTGCTTGTTTGGCAGAGCGGGACTAGGTATAAGCACTAGGAGGAGTGCTTTGAACACCTAGGCAGTACACAGCAAAAGAAAGCGCCATTAAGAGGGGAAATGCTGTGGGTGGGTGAGATGCCTTACAGCCATTTAAAAGTATGCTAAAAAGAAAAGTGTGTTTCATACGCATTTTCATCCTCGTGTCGTACATATTTGTGACAGTCATATGGTAATGCAATACTTTAGCCCTCATTTCATTGCAAATCAAAACAAGCTCCCAAAATGCAAATTACTTTAGCTATTGTAAACAATGAATAATTTTATTTGGGAGATGCATGGTATCTTTGCCATTCAAAGATGGCCACCAGTTTTTGGCTTGTTTCCAGAGAGCTTTCTTAGAGCAAATCATCCAAGATGGCTGCCTCCATGGCAGAGCTGAAAGAGCTCAAAGAGTTCTGAGATGGGCAGGAATGGGTGGGATTAGCCAGAGGTATTAGCATGGCTAGGGGCAGGGAATGGGGGGGATTCAATAATCTAACAACTATGTATCCCTCCTCAAATGCCATCTCCAAAAGCCCATATTTAAAGCTCTTATGTTAAAGCTGTTATTTTATTGACAGTAGTTTCGGCTTAAAGGTAGTGCTTTCAGTGCCACTTAATAGCCCGAACTAAAAATCAAATCACGCTGATTAATCCGCTTAGGGTAGAAAAGAACTCAAACTCATCATGAATTTGGAATGTATGAAACAGTGTAAAGATTCTCAATAGAAGCTTCTATGGCGTTAGTGTCGATATAAAGTGGATAAACCTAGGAAACCTTCAATATGAAAATAATTCCCCAAAACAAGGGGGCAGAGACCTTTTAGGATCTTGGTGACTCTTAATATGTGTTCTTAATCTTAATCCATGAATAAATCTATACATTAAAATACTTTCATCACATTGAATGTTACCACACAACATACATGCCAATTCTCCCGATTTAGGTGGGAGACTCCCGATTTTTTCATTAAAAACAGTGCTATTTTTTACTGTCTCCCGCCTAAAATAACAATATCCCCCATGCATTTCTATGGGGAAAATGCATTCTCCCGATTTCGGTGCTGAAATCTCCTTCTCAGGGGCTTCGGAATGTTGGCATGTCTGCACACAATGACTCAGAAAGTATTTATATTAAAAAAATAACATGATTGATAATCACTATCCAGCTCAGTCAGACAACCTAGAAGATTGTTGTTTATATGACATTTAATAAAATCATAATTACAAAGTAGAAATCCATGAAAATAGAGATGCTGGTCTATAAAAGAGAAAAACCACTTGTAACAAAGCCTAATGCATCATTCAAAACTACCCTCTAGTGCAAATGTCAATGAACACACAATTGTTACTCTCTCCTTCAAGATCTCATGCCATGGCACGCAGGAGAGCTAGTAGGTGCATATAATAATTATCAAGAAACATCAAACTGCATGAAGACCACATGCAATGTCCACAATTTTAAAAAGTGTCAAAAAATGCCCAATGATAAAATTGAGCAAGAAATATTAGTTTAAAAAAGTGCAAAATGAAGCAGCATTCACTTCCAAACATCCCAGTTCTAATTAAGCCGGTATCCCAGGGAAATCTATGGTAAAAATGGAGCTGCAAATCGCCATGTACGATGTGGCAACCATGATATAAAATTATACGAATGAAGCTGTACTAGAAGAAATGATAAGTTAATAAAATATTGAGGTGAAATGCCCGGAGGTGTCAGGCCCACCCTGTGGCTAACGGCCCAGTGCCCAAATTAAGGGCCAGAGTGAAGCACAGGTCCCTTAAAGATGGTGGTGGGCCACTACCCACAGGGTCGGCCCATCAACGAGGGATATATCTCCATTAGCACCTGTGTAGAACACTGCACGTGTGCTAATGGTTTTCTTTTATTTTGAAACAATAAAAAAGTCATCAACATTGAAGAGGGGACTTCCTGGCTGAAGACAGCATGGCATAGGGTGGCGTGGAAAAGGTACGTTTTCCTTTCATTATTTTGAAAGAAAAGAAAACCATTAGCACCCGTGCAGTGACCTACATGGGTGCTAATGGTAAGTGGGAGAGGGGAGCAAGGAGGGATGCACCTGACATTTAAGAAAGTGCTCAGAACGCAGGCTTTCCTTTGTGAATGTAGCCCGCGTTCTCAGCATTTTCATTTGCTCCGGGCGCCTCCCAGGGTGCTAATAAACAGAAAAGGGTTATCGCTGCATTTCAATGCAAAATTGATCCTGCTACTATACAAGATGGGCAAATATGTGAGTGCACAGATTATAAAGGAATACTTTATACATCACTGGTCGAGCAGGAACAGGGAAAAACAACTTTATTAAAGAAATGTCCACTTCCAAATAAAAAAAAAACATTTACTAATCAGTAGCATATATAGCATCACCACCCAGGGACCTTGCTGCTTACACTATACAGATTGCTCATGCTACCTGTAGACCTCTACATACATTATAATAGAGTAAAGTGCATGCTGATGCTGCTCAGAAAGTTGCATAAACAATGAAAAGAATGAAAGTACTCATGACAGAGGAGTTCAGCATGGTTCAGCATGGTTACAGACACCTTGCTAGCTTTAAGGGAGAAAATATAGCTGAATGATTGGCTCAAGGTAAACTATGCAGAAAAGGGTTTTGAGGAAATTGGGGATGAAAGACAGTATCCAGCGCGTGACCCATGCAGTGTGTTACTGTTAACGGCTTCAATTCAACACTACAGCTAAGTCAATGCCTAGTCTGGGATGCTGATGGAAACCCTTATTTATATATTTTTATGACAAGTTATAATCTGGATGATGAACCCTTGCATAACGCCCCTCTCTTAGAATCCCCCTGACCCCACTGAGCCAAGAAGTAGGTTTGTTTTGCAAATTAAAAAGGTTTATTTGAAAAATTAAACAATAGATATATATCACACTTTTATAAATAAATTGATAATTGATAGCACACTTGTGAATATGAGCAGTAATCAGCAATAGATAATCGGACAGTAGCACAGTTCTTGGTCACTTATGAATAAGAACAGAGGACTAAGGTAGCCGAGAATGCTTTATATGGTTCAAGGAAATGCAAGGTGGGACAGAATGCAACACAGAAATAATTTGATATGATTTCAACAAGAGATAATGTGATCACTTTTTCTTTTGACAATTCACTCCCCCCCTTTATGCAATATAAGGAAATGGAAGGAGAGCACACAGTCTTCAAGAATACCAACAAAAATGCAATACAAAGTTCCAATTCCCCCCCAGCAAGCTGAGAGCACCAGGGATGATTTTTAAACACAGGCACAAAATACTTTAATGTGGTGGCAATTAAGTGAAAAATATGCTAAAAATGCTTTTAATTCCCTCTAGAGGTTCAGGGTGAGTGAGAGATACTTTAAATCAGTTCAGGCCAGCCCTATCAATGATTCAGGGATGGTTATCAGGTTGAAAACGGAATTCTGTAATGGAAGCAAAAGACAAATATTTTTACACGTGGCTGAAATGAAGCAAAATGTCAAATCGCGGCAATTTAGTTGCGTGCGTCGAGCACAATTACGGAGGAACTATAAGGAGCAGCAAGTCGGTTTAGAGCTTGTTGGAAAGCTTAGAATCTCAGCTTTAAAACAAAAGTTAATTCTTCTCTCACTAACGGTTCAAGAGATACGGACGATTTTGTGAAGGTAGATTCTCAATATAAAAGTCAAGCTCAGAATGACAGATGACAGATTTGCAGCTTTGAAATGACAGAATGAAAACACGATTCCTATGATGCAGTTCTCAATAGGTTAAAATAGTTTGAATTAGATTATTTTAAACTAAGAGATTGGTTCTGCACAGTTCTGGCGAGATACTCACACTATAAATTTAAACAGAATGGCCTCTTCACGGATCTGGTCAATAGGTTTAGCTGCGGTTCTCTCTGCTCGGCGGGTCAATCAGGCACCGGTTCTGGTCACAGCGGTCTGGGTCTGGTCTGCGGTTCTGGATACAGCGGTCTGGTCTGGCGCTCGGCACTGCACAGATCTCTGGTTCTGCTAGTCTGGATCAAGTGGATTCTAGATACCACACTGCTTTCTGGGCACTGGTTCTGTTCTGGATACACAGGATTCTTAGCAAGCAGCAAACCGCACAGCCCGGCGTTTGAATAGTTTGGTTTGGTTGCTAGGTTCTGAAGGCCTGCTGATAGGAGTTCAGCTGTTGGGTTCTAGAGATCTTTGGAGTTTTGTTCTAGAGTCAGTCTGGATCTCTGGAGTTCTGGATTCTGGAGTTCTCCGTCAGCGTGCTGCGCAGGAATTCAGTTGAAGGTTGGAAAATGAATGTCCCTGTCTGGCTTCCAGTGGCTCTTTTTATGTCTTTAGAAAATGGGTGTGTGTTGGCATAGCTAAGCCTGCCCCTCGCAACTTATCATTGGCCAAGTTTTCCTCTCTCCCTTGATATGGGGAAGGAAATGGAGTGTCATCGTGATGAGGTAGTCTATGGGTCAGAGGATCCACCCCTGGTCAATATGCACACAAATCTATTCTTGATCCAAATACATATTTATCTACGTATAATTTTTCTAATATTATATGTCCAGTTAACATATTTTCTGTAGCACCAAACCATCCGATCCCTGTCTTTGTAAAATGTCGTGTCCACTTATGACAGAATTCTGCCCTTTTCATCAAGAACACAACCTCTAAACTTTTCCAGAATTTACACAAACATGCACAAGGAATATGGGCATCAGATGATAAAGTGTCAGATTTCTAACATACAGACATTTGGACTAATATCCTTATTTTCCACTACTATCCCAAAGAACATACCACAGAGTCCTAACACCTCTTAAAATGTGCACAGAAAAATCACAAGAATAATAAATTAATTATATAATTTATAACAGGCCCGTTATTAGCTCCATCCCCATTCCCATTGAGCCCATTGAGCCCTATGGAGAATGGTATTGTGAATGAGGAATTACTGGGTCCTCCAAGGTTGGAATGACCCGGTAATTCCTCATTCACAAACCACGGACCTGGACACGATTTTGAAAGCAGTCATGGTGCTATTAGCACCATGGCTACCTCCAAACTCGTAATGAGGCCCTATGTGTTTTATTGCAGGTACTATTGACCATTGTGTAAATAAGTTGATTTTTGGTTAGGTGTTGATAGCAATTGGATATATAATAGGTGTTTGTTGGTAGGTATTGTTCGCAGCTATGTAGAGGAAGGTGTTTGGAGTCAGATGTGTCTTAGCCATTGTGTTTATGACTGTGTATTTCTTTTGTTAAATGATGATAGTAGCTGTGTGAACAAGCAGATCTGCTAGTAGGATTGTGAGTTTTGGAAATAGAAACGTCTGGTGTTTTTGTTAAGGGAGCGGCCAGTGCCAGCTTGCCTTCTTTTGAGCTTGGTTGGAGCATTGTATCAGTATGGGTGAGCCATTGGAGCATATGTGTAACGCGCTGCCACAATATAACGACAAGATTTTGAAGTGCCACAAGAAGTGAGTTATCCAAATTATTGAAGTGCAAGCACAAGCTCCCCAGCAGGAAAAAGAGTTATGGACAACAAGGGGATGCTCTACATCTCTTACAGACCTCATGAGCAGACAACCCATTTCAGAAAAAACAGTGATGCAGCAGGAGTGGTTAATTTCAAACCTCGAAGAACTCATTAGTGATTTCATAGCAAATTGTGTTACCTGCCAAATGTACACTAAAGGTTGCATTCAAAGGACACTGAAAGCTGCACTGGCCCACGCTTTGGGCCATTTCAACATTTGCAGATCGACTACGTTGACATGGTTAACTGGTGAAGTAACTTCCGTTTCCTAATTGTTGTGGTATGTCAATTCTCCTGATGGCTTGAAGCTGGTCCCTGTGTTCATCCTGGTGCTAAATCAGCAGCCACATTTCTAGTGCGTGAAGTATTTCCCCGATGGGGAATAAGTGTTGTCATCAGATCAGTTAACTCTTGAAGAAAGGCCCATTTATCGAAGCATGAAGGTGGCCCTTCTCAGGAAGTTCTGTAAATTCCCAGAACAGTGTCTCAAGAGCTTCAGAGAGCTTGGAAAGAAAAGTGGGCATACATTTGAAGTGTTTACACACTTGTCATTGAAATAGCTCAGCTGGTGAGTGTCTTACAACAAAGTTGACACATTTAAAGGGATGTACAGTTTGATTGCGTGTGAGCACGTCTTGAAGAATTGTGAGGTTGACCTACACCAGCATCTTGTGGATATGACTATTGCAGACCCTGGGGATCTTGCAATGGCTGCTTACTGGTTGTATAGGTACTCATGTTCAGAAAAAGGCTCAGGCGAGCACACCCAAACCAGACCAGAAATCTTTGTATAAGAAAAGTAAAAGGATGGTAAGGAGAAAGGTCCCACTTACTCCTCTTCTAAGTCAGGTCCCCAAAAGCATGAAGGGAAATCCCACAACTCAAGTTCAACAGTGCACTCCGAAAAGTAGAGTGCAGGCAGCCCTAACACTAGGACACCTGCGTTCTCAGAACCGAAAAGTTGTTTTGTGTGTAAGGAGCTCAGCCATAGGAAAGGGGATCCTGCTTGCAAGGGTTTACCAAAGCAAGCCATAGTGAATGTTGGACTCATCTAGGATGCCATCATTGGTGTGGGCTTCCTAGAGGCGGACTTCCCACTTGCCAAGGAGTGGCTTAATGCGGACTGAGTACACTCACTGTGAGCGGTACTGGACCTCCAGAAGAGGTCCTAGTACCCAACAATACTTAACTGTTCTTAGAACATGTGTATTTCAATGGACACAAAACTCCTGTGGTCAGAGACACCGCAGCTAGCTTCACTGCTGTCACAGGGCAGTGAGTACAACCAGGACAGTATATTGATGGGCCTGATTGTAGCGTCAGTGGGTTTGATGGAAACAGTAAGTGCCCCTTGGCGATAGTAGATTTAAGCTGGCGGTGTCAAACCAACCAGCACTGTGTAGCAGTGAAAGACTCAATTCTTGTCCTATGTCTGTTAGGTAATTATCTTCCTGACCGTGAGATAGTCGCGGCAGCTACCAGATCCAAGGTCAAAGAGACCTCTAGATTGAAGACTCTCAGAGCCTTAGGGTCTGGAGTGCTTCCAAATGGCTTGTGAGGGACTGGCATGGCCGGTAGCACCGGGTCCATTTCCACAGACTGCTGGGTCACCTAGTCCTGCGGGATAGGGGCCAGTAGGCACTGAGGACCCTAATTTGTTAGCATGGTACTCAGTGACTTCAGAGGGCATGGCGCAGTGCAAGAACCTGAGGTGAAGGACCAGGTAAGTGCATATCTGAAGGGGCTGTCCAAGCTGATTGAGTTTACATGAGCTGGGGGCCCAGATCAGACTGCCCTCTTTAAATCCCAGAACGAGTGTCCCACTCTGGTTGGCCTGAAGAAGCAGGCAGAGGAGCAGGCTAAAGGAGGCCCCTGGAATGTTAAAAGTGTGCTGGGACGATGGACTTCTGTACAATGTGCCAAACACATCTGAGAGTGAGGGCACCAGAAGGTTGGTGATTCCCCAATGCCACAGAAAGTTCCTTTTGGATTTGGCTCACCAGATTCCTTTAGCAGGTCACTTGGGCGTGACTACAACATCTGATCGGTTGTCTGCACACTTTAACTCGCTGCAGTTTGGCATAAAATAGTTAAAGGAGGTTTCAGGCCCTACCCGATTTGTCAGGCTTCTGGCAAGTCAGGTGATGCGACAAAGGCCCCCTTACGTGCACTACCAGTGGCTGGGCAGCCTTTCAAGAGAATAGACATGGACATTGTGGGCCCTTTGATCCCCAAACCTGCTCAGGGAACAGATACATCTTGGTGGTGGGAGACCACACTACTAGGTACCCTGAGGCTGTCACTCTGAGGAGCATCAAAACACTTGTGATTGCGAAGGCTCTGATTGGGAAATTCTACTATGTTGGTTTCCTAAAGGAAGTTGTTTTTGACAGGGGGACAAACTTCATATCAGCATATATGAAGGAAGAGTGTGGAGTCACCTACTGGTTTTCCACATCTTTCCATCCACAGACGAACAGGCTTGCTGAGTGGTTTAACAAGAAGAGCATCCGAGTAGAAAATGGCATATTCTCATGCAATGCTTACTGTTCGCCTACAGGGAGGGGCCATAAAACCGAGTCGAGTTTAGCCCTTTTGAACTTCTGTTTGGACACCCTGTACAAGGTTCCCTCACTCTCATGAGAGAAGGATGATGGGTGGGCAAACCCTCATTCTCCACCCGAGATGTGGTGGACTATATACTTGGCCTTTGGTCTAGAAAGACAACGTACCTGGAACAGTTGAGCAAGAATCTAAAGGCCAGTTAGGAGCTGATAAAGTACTGACATTATCAGAAGGCCACAGTAACAGTTTATTCTCCAGGCCAGTGGGTGTGGATTATGGAACCTGTCAAATCCAGTGCCCGCCAGGACAAGTGGACTGGATGTACTGTGTGCTAGAAAAAGTCAGTGAGGTAAAGTATCTCATTGTCGTTCAAGGGCCAAAACAGATGTCCTGGGTCTTTCACGTCAACCAGCTAAAACCCCATTATAGCCGGGCTGACTTGGTCATGGCATTAGTGACAGATTGAGAGACTGCGGAGGATACTGATCCCCTTCCAGACCACCTGCTCACTGAAGTCACAGATGGGTTGGTTGAAGATGTCAATCTTGCAACTGACCTGTGAGAAAAGCAACTGACAGACTGTCTTGTTGACTGGGACAGTTTGCCGGTCTGTTTTCGCTGACTCCAGGTAACACAGATTGGTGCATCCATGATGTGGAAACTGGAGACAGAAAACTGGTGAAAAGCCACATTTACCAAATGTCCGATAAGGTCAGGGACACCATCATGGAGGATGTTTCCAAGATGCTGGCCCTTGGAGTAATAGAGCCATCCCAAAGCCCCTTGACAAGCCCAGTGGTACTGGTCCCTAAAAAAAACAGTGGTAGGAACACTGAAGTCTGCTTTTGTATGGACTAGAAGGGGCTCAATGCTGTCATGAAGACAGATGCTCATCCTATTGCTCGGGCAGATGAGCTCATTGACAAGCTCGGCACTGCCAAGTACATGAGTACGTTGACCTCATAGCAGGGTACTGGCAGGTGGGTATGACAGACAGCGCAAGACATAGGCAGGCATTTTGAACCCCAGAAGGACAGTATCAGTTCATTGTGATGCCCTTCAGATTGAAGAATGCTTCTGCCACTTTTCAGAGGATGGTTAACCAGGTTTTGTCTGGACTGGAAAACTTCAGTGTTGTCTATTTAAACGACATTGTTGTATTCAGCCACACCTGGGAGAATCACTTATCCCACCTGAAACAAGCGCTCCAGGCGCTGCAGAACGCAGATCTGACAATCAAGGCCATGAAGTGTCAGATAGCGCAGGGCACAGTGACTTACCTAGGCCACCTGGTTGATTGAGGTAAGAAACACTTTGTGAAGCCATGGCACAGGCTGTGAAGGATTGGGACATCCCCACTACACAGACACAGGTGAGACCATCCTAGGTCTCACCTGGTACTACCGGTCCTTCAACAAGGGGTATGGGACCATTGTCATTCCCCTGAATGAAGTAATTTTGAAGAAAATGCCAAAGATGGTAACTTGAACCCCCGCCTATCAAAGTCCATTCAGGATTTGAAGGGTGGATTTTGCAGGGCACAGTTCTGAAAGTGTCAGAATATGGTTAGGAGTTAATTATCCAAACAGACGCCTTTGATTTGGGGATTGGAGCAGTGTTAGCGCTGCTGAACTCCAAACGCCTTTGATTTGGGGATTGGAGCAGTGTTAGCGCTGCTGAACTCTGAAGGGGTAGAGCAGACTGTTGCCTACATTAGCAGGCGATTAACGAAAAGGGAAAAGAACTGGGCAATCGTTCAAAAAGAAGCTTACATTGTCATGTGGGCGGTGAAGAAGCTGAAACCCTACATCTTTGGGTCACACTTCACCATCCAAACAGACCACCGCCCTCATAGATGGTTAATGGCCATGCAGGGGGAGAACCCTAAGCTTTTGCGTTGGGACATGTCCCTACAGAGATTAGATATGGACATCCAGCACAAGCCAGGCACCCAGCATGGCAATGCAGATGGCCTAATTTGGTACTTTAACCTAGATGTTGAACCAGACCCTCAATAGTGTGGTGGTTCACATGTTGAGACCGGGGGGCATAAAAGGAATTTGACCATCCGCACGCTGGGCATGTGCTCCCCTGGGCTTATATGAAATGTTTTATTAAATGGAATGCTGGTACACCAGCATCAGAAAAAAGGTGTCCAGTCAAAGTTTCAAATGTCAAAAGTTCTGACACAAAAGTGCCGAAAAAAAGTTTTGAATATATTTTTTTTGTATATATTAAAGGGTTTATTTTAATTTTGTATTGTAAAATAAGTGTTTTAAAAAAAAAAAAAAACAGGGGTTTGGGGGGACACTTTTGTGTTGGAACTTTTGGCATTCAAAACTTTGCCTGTCGAAACTATCACTAGGAACCCAGAAAAATGTGTGGCGCTAATCCACACACATTTCCCTATGCTCTCCCTTCAACAAAATCATAGACCTGTGTACTCCAGGCTGGATAACGCCTACAGGCACAGTCTGCCCCTGTCATATTTAGTTGGAATGTGACAGCCGTAGGAGTGCATGATGTCATCTCCTGAAAGTGGAGGACCAACATTCCCCCCTCCATGGTCAGCCTGATTAACTTACACAGGTTTCATGGATCCACCCTGCTCTTTTGTTAGGCCCTGCAGCTGGTGGAAGAGATTATCATACCAAAACGGGTACTTCAAACTGGCCCACACAGGACCTGTCTGCAGAGGATAACAAAGGAGGCAGGAAACCCAACAACCTTTCATATGTAACTATGTCAACCTGAAGCCAGCTCTCGCCTCTCAGTATCAATCGCATTGAACTGTCATGATTGTTTCTGTTATTTACAGTAGGCCACCCCACTGGAGGTTCCCCTATTCATAAGGTATGAGAATGTGGTTTGCTGAGTCTGGTCTTGCTGCAGCTTCAAGGAAGAACTGCCGCTTTAACAGGGATCACACACAGAGGACCATTAACCAAAGAGACTCTTTGAACCCAACAGACAGGAAGATGGATGGGGCTTAGTAGCACAAGGGAGTGATGTTAGATCTATTTTGGTTGAGACAAGGGTTCTGCCATATTATTCTGCTATACACCTTGTTCCTGTTTGCACCCCCTTACCTTTCCTGTTGCAAAGCACTCTGGTTCTGACTTCACACATACAGGAGATTCTTGGTAGGGGTCCCAGGATTGGTTCAATAAGGTAGGCTTAGCCTACACCAATCACTGGGGCCCTCTTGGCTTTCAAAGAGAGCAGAGTCCCTCTTTTGACAGATTATCTGAAGAATTCACAAGACGCCAGAAAGGAGAACTCAACCTTGGATTCTGGCTGAAGGTACAGTCTGCCTTACATCTTCCACCAGTGAAGGAACATCAGTGCATCCAAAGAGGGAAGCAATATCCCTCCCCTAAGCTTCTCCAAGAGAACAGAGGGAGAAACAGAACTCAGAGGACCCGCCGGCTGCTGCAGAACCGGTAACCAGCCAGCACATAGCGTGTTCCGCTAGACTCTACAGCAAGCCTCCTGGATAGGGAGTGCCAGAAGGTCTCTGAACCTACAACCTGCAACACATTCCACAGCTGTGCCATCCTCCTTAATGTGCCTCACTGAGCATCTACCACCATCCACCTTAAAGGACATTTTCGAGCCAGTCAATTTCCTTGATCCTCAACTGACGGAAATGCTGATCATTGTTAAGGCGCTGTCACTTAAAGACATCCGAGACATCTCGACCATTGCTTCAGAACCACCCATCAGCACTGAGGCAACAATTCCTGACCCCGAGCCCCTGTGTAGGCAAGCCTGCAGCTGTTCATCTAGCTTCGCTCGCCGGACCGTTTTGCCATCTGATACCCGCAGCTGACTCCCGCCTTAAACTCTGTTATAGAAGCCTGCAAAGTGCCCCAAAACTGACTTGACCCGACCCTATTGAGCACCAAGAACGCCTACAGCAAAAGGTACATTGTGGTTCTGTCCCCATGATCCTTCACAGAAGGCCCCTGGAGACATGTTAACACCCTTTGCTCACTCTGTGCTAAAGCCAAGAAACCTTAACAAACTGTTGTGGTTATTAACCATACCAACTACCCTTCTGTCAGTATCCAAAGTGCATACCTTTTCCTGCTTAGAAACTATATGTCCTCTGCATTCCTTTACATGTTGGGTTGTATTCCGTAGTGTTGTTAGACTGTCTATTGTGATAATAATAAAGTAGATATTTGTATACAACCTTGACTGGACACTGCTTTTATCATTGGCCAATAATTGTATTTTCACTATGTTGCAACTAACCAACGATCCACGACCGTTGGAGGAGTTAAGCCTGCCGTTCCGTCCACGTAACCAAAATTGGACAAAGAGGTTTATGACTTTAATTGCATGCTTGCTTATATCTGTTCGGATCCATTCTGTTGCAGTAGACGTGTGGGGCTGATTGATGGTTTAGAACCCGATATTCACCCCTGGACCACCGGTACCCTGGAATTTGATTCGTCACAGATATGAAAAGACTTTGTTTGTCTGTACTTGGTGAGCTGGATTTTGTATTGAGAACAGTTTTGATCCAGCACACTCCCTCATTCTTGTGAAGGGTTTGGGAAGGAAATTCAAAAAAGATTTTCTGAATTGCCTTCCCACATTTGCCATGTCTCCCATGTGGGAAGGTATGTCACCCATCTGTCTTGTTGCGCGTGGGATCACAGTGGGCATGGGGGCACAATGCTGGCAAATGCACAGATTTTACCCTCCAGGTGGCAGCCGTCACTATGACGGATTGTGATAGCGCCCTTTCCCTAGTGAGATCCTGGCCCATCCTATGACTTTCGGCGCTCACCTTAGATGGCCCAGAGAATGCTCCAGGACTCCTTGATGGAGATTACACACAGTCATCTGGCCCAGATGCAGCATTTCCTCAGATATGCAAAAGACGCGGAAAGGGGCATGTGCCAGCAGCATAGCGCACAGGACTACAAGTCCCAGTGGGTTTGCTGCTAGACGTGTGGCAATCTTGGGCAACTCATCAGATAGCGCTTTGTCATTTCAAAGAAGGCACTGACGCTTGGGGTCCAGCATTGTGCAAAGAGTTGTGATAAAAGCATTAAACCGTGTCTATCTTCACTTGTTCTGCCCTGTGGGATTGTCTATCATTTGGCAACCAGATTAGGAGAGCACAGGGGTTGTCCATCTGCGCTCCCCACTTCCGCTGCCATGTCCGCAGAGTTTTCCACCTGCATGTATTTTCATGTGAGTGGAAAACTAGCTTGACAATCCGTTCCTCTTGGTAAAAGCAGGCGGATTTCTTAGTAACCCATTTTAAATGCCTCCCCCAATCGTTAACTGAGAAAGGCATTCACACTTTTCCTAACCCCTGGATGAATACTAAGGTGTCAAGGCGTTTTTGCCTGTACTTTACACGTTGCCTTAATGATTACATGTGTGAAATGTTCAAAACTGCACATGGGTTCCATTTTACACTCGGGTGCAAATGTAAGTCGTGCCCTCTCTGCAAATTCAGATTCAAATGAAAATGAGCCTCACGGAAAGGCCTTTCCAGTTAACGGTCCTGCGGTGATCTACATGCTGTCTACATGTTGCATTGCCACATGATCAGGCTCTCCATTCTTGCAAGGCCAGAGGGTCAGTAACGGCCAATTCATACCCAATAAATCTAGAAGGATCAATGAGCTGCTGATCCGAAACGGAACAGTCTGTGTCCACTTACAGATAGCCACATGTCTGCAGGCCGCAGGCACAATAGATCCCAGTGGGCCACACATGCTTCATGCTGGTGCATAGAGACGGCGGATCCCAAAGAGATCTCCAGCGTTTGCGCTGGCATGAAAACCAATGCCGGTGCAGATGCTGGAGCCTTTATACGGAAGGCAGCAGAAACACAAGTGGCGGTCCGCCCCTCCTCTCCGCCATGCAAATGAATGAAAATGCGGCGTGGGGTGAATGAAAGTTGACGCTTTTCATTCACATGACAGCACTATAGGAAATCAGCTCCGGGGAGGTCTAAACCTGTCACTCGTCTCAACAGGTCTCGTTTCACTACAGATATATGTACTTAGTCCCAAAAACATTAGCAATACATTCTTAGGCATAAACATTCACATTTTCCACATGCGTATGGCATGAATTACTTACACGCTACCAATACTTTCTTACACAGCCTGGAAATATTCTTTCAAAACTGTACATGTGCAAACATTTGTATGCAAGTACATTAGGTTAACAACGCTAATTGTCCAAATGCAATCGCTCTTGAGCCATCAATGCAGTAGAATATGTTCATTCTCAAGAAAATGCTTCAGTGTTGCGGTTCCAATCTTGTCCTCATGATGTGGCTTGACTCGAAGCCACATGCGCGTATCTGCCCTAAACAGGCAAATGGGAAACAACTGTGATTGTGTAGGAAGTTTATTGCATGCGTAATGTTTCTGTGCGTGGTCTGCAGAGTGCGAGGCATGTGACAGGAAACCCTCCGGGGCTGACAGATGTGTCTCATTCCATGGCCAACACAGCTGGTTTTGAACGGTGTCGAGACGGATGCTGCCCGATGCAGACTGATGTGAGTGCACACAAGGTTCAAGCAGCTGAAGCCAGTCTGCTGGCAATGTGTATGCAGCTGTGTTGCCTGTAGTTGGTGGCACCTGCCCTCCTTACCTCTGTGCGCTGCACTCTAGCCAGTCCAGTCACTCATTTATATGGGATAGGCGGCCAAATGGGAGGTCGCCTCCGCGCCCCCACCAAACTCTCAGCATAAAACACACACATAATAATTTGGAGACACAAAATAGGATGCGCAGGGACAACGATGGTGCTAGAACTAGGGGGCGTTGCTGAAGGGATGAGGGGGTTATAGCCCGTAGGACTTTTGGTTGTAGCCCCGGATAGAAGAACAGGGACTACAAGCCAAAGGCTAGCTAGCCCCGAGCCCTGGCAGTCCTACCATTAGCGGAGGAGGCCGGAACCTTTCCAGACCTAGCAACACCCCTGCCAGATCTTGAGTTTGGTTAACCCTTTCACTGCCACCGCTTTGATGCTTTCCTACCGAAATTAGGTAGGGTGACCAGATTTAACAAGTAAAAAAACTGGGAAAGGCCAACTAACATAAAAGTAGGACTAAATGTTAACAGTGGCTGTCAAGGCACTACACCTAAGTAGCGGTTGGAGGAGGAGGTTTAAGTGTTACTAGTGGAATAAACACATTTTACAATTAAGTTATCACAAACTACCACTATCTAAAATCGTAAAATGCAGCATTTGTTCTTTGCGAGATTTTGCATTCATGCCTGCCAGCTATGAAGACCTACTACCAAAAACCGGGACCACTGCAGTTTCCAATGGAAACATAGGGCCTCATTACACGGACGGCGGTAACCGTGGCGCTAGTAGCACCATGGTTGCCGCCGGTATTTTACCGATTCCACCTTGGTGAATGGGGGAATTACCGCCTCATCCCAAGGTTGGCAGGGCGGTAATTCCCCATTCACCAAGGCCCTTCCCCATTCCCATTGAGCCCCCATACTCAACGCTATTAGCAGTACCGTTATTTGCCCTGAAGTCTCTCAGTGGGTCCCTTCCTTAACGTGTGGTCTGGCCACACGTTAAGGACGGGACCCACTGAGGGACCTCTTAGTATGGCGCTAAGGGATTACCGGCACCGGTGCCCTTACCGGTGCAAGTAATCCCTTAGCGCCATCCGTGTAATGAGGCCCATAACCTTGAAAAAGGGGACAGAGCAACCAATTCCGGGACAGTCCTGGCAAAACCGGGATGTCGGGTCACCCTAAAATTAGGACATACATATAGCTTGAGCAACAGTGAGGAGTCCAACTGTTTAGTGCAAGTGGGGAGGAAACCGTGCAAGTGTTTTTAGATATTTAGTACCGCTTTTTTTTCTTTCTTTTTTGCTTTGGCAATACAGTGCTTCCACATCTCAGGAAATGCTAGACTGCTCTTGTTTCCAATTCTCAAACAAGCACCGGCCATCGTGTTAGCTCTTGAAGCCTGCATTCTGACTTCACACATATAAAATGCCCTAAAGTGGTACGAATGCTGATTTCTTTGATCCATTAACTGGGACTCTTATCACCATGGAGACAAGCTTGCTGGACTTTGTGAGGCGCCTGGAATTACCAAATTTGGAAACGGTGAGTATCCCATCACCACAAATGTGATCAATACATTCGGGTGGCATGCTCTTAACAGGAACCTTACTTGATCTTTGCCTCATTTATTTAATTGTTTGAACGGTTGGCTAGTGCACACCTAAAGCAAATTGTTAGTGAGCACGCAAATGATTAAGAGACACCAGGAACAGTTGGAAATAGGTTGTGATTGATGCTTGCTGGAGTAGCAAGGTCTTCAGTACTTTCCTGAACTGAAGAAGGGAAGTGACCTGATGGTTGTAGAGACTGGAGAGCAAGAGCAGGTTTAATTTTCCACGGGGTGGTGCAGACTATAGTTAAACTCAAGATGGAATGCTTCTCTGCCTTTATTTCCTGCAATCCCCCGATTTTCAAGTTCTTGGGGCACAAAGCGCAGTAAAGATCTCTGTCCTGCTTTTCTCCTGTCTCTTCAAAGTACTATTTGTTGTATGCAGGTAAGAGATTTTCATCTAAGGCATACAACACATGGATTCGTATTGAATCTGCTCCATTTAGCACCTGCAAAAGGTGGGCAGATTCCAGAGGAATCCATTGGTAAAGGCATTCTGCAAACATAACATGCAGGTGACATCTACTTTACTTTTGTCCATTTGAATCGAGTCTTGCAAATGTTTAAAAATGCATACAGGGACCCAATACCATATACGCGCTAACATGGTTGCTCCCCTCCATGCAATTCACATTTGTTTTATTAAATGACTCCCAGAGTGTTCCAAAGAGACGAGTTTGCTGGTATTCTGGCAGTGAATTCGCCGGAATACCAGCAAATGGAATTACTGATACTGCCACTTGGTCAGGAGGTATTACCACTGGAGGTTTTAACCTCCGGCGGTAATACTGCCAGATTACAAGTGGTCGTTTGGCGGTGTGAATCCACATTTTATGGGGTCCATAGGACTCCTTTGGGAATTTTGGCCAGTATTACCTCTGGCAGTATTACCGTATGGTAATACCGCCAATTTAAAAATCTGCGCTATACCGCTTGAGGTAATACCAGGAAACTTACCAGGAAACTTGTAGTTTGACAGTGCAGGAATAAATGAGGTAAACGAAATTACCTCCACTTTTTTCCAGCATTGCCAAACTCGTAATGAGCCCCACATCTTCTGTTGCCTCTGCCCGAGTATCTGGAAATAGGGACTCTGAGGAGACGAGGATCAGCAAAGTGTACATCTTTAGTCGGAAGTTAAGGTTGAACGCTTTCTTCCTGTCAACGGAAGTAGAGGTTTGGAGGCATTTAATGGTCTGGCAAATTAGTTGCAGTAAAATGTGTTTTCTTACAGGAAGCCAGTAGAGTCCTCTTAGGAAAGAAGAAATTAGAGTTTTTACGGATGAAGCTATCATCCCAAAAGTCACCTGCTACGAGGCTCCTCCCACTTCCATCCCATATCTGCACTTCCTCCATTACCAATCTCTCTGGCAGCATCGGATGAGGACCTTCACTGCATCGACCCTGATTAATCAGAGTCACTGGCGTCGGTAGTCTTGGAAGACGCAGATACAGGAGCCCCAAACCATTAAGGGGGCACCATTTCCATCCTCACGATCAGGATGACATTCATCGCGCCACTGACGAAGCTGATGGTGTTAATCTTGAAAATGCTACTTACGTAGGCAGCTCCTCATAGTACAACACCGACACCTGCCAGGGCTCGAGGGACAACAGCCAGTGCCCCTGGGGCCTTTGCTACACTTAGCTCTCGGGAGGATAGCTCAGGGGCAAAACCCTCATCTTGGAAGCAAGATGACGCAGAGCAACACAGGTTCACACCCTGAGTCCACACTTACAATTACAAAGCTGTCACTGGCAGTGCTAGACAGGCTCTGCCTCATGGAACAGAGCCAGGAGGCCAAATCAATGCTAGAGCCTGTGGTAGTGGATGATCTTTGGGATCTCTGGATGGATACCCTGGCCTATGGCATACAGGGCTGGTTGGAGGGGTCCACTACACAAAAGGCCATGGACTTGATCATCCCAACAGGTCGGTTTCAAGCACTGAAAACTCCTTTGCTAGCCCAGCTCCTGTTGGATGTCCATGCAGATTGCTGCCTTTCATTTTCCTCTCCACCTGGCCATGTGACACCACAACCAAAACAGTAGACGCATGACTACTTTAGTAAATTGGGGGTTTTGGACTTAAGGAGAGGTGCATTGTTGTTTTGAGGACCCTATGGACAATACAGTGTGTATTTGGTTGGTGGCATTTGTGTTTTGGTGACTGTGGGAGTGAAGGTGTATGTTAGGGATTAGGAAGGAGGGAGAGGGGTATTAGCTTTAACTGTAATAATAAAGAGCAGATTTAAAATACTGGCGTCCATGGTTGTAGTCACAGAATATGATGGTGGTAGTGGGGGGCTACATACAATGCTTCCAACAATTGCTCATTGTTACTCACCACAAAATCCCGCCTTCCATGCATCCTGTTGCTCAGGATCATCAGCCTCCTCCTTCTCACTGCCCAGAATTGACAGCACGACATTTGAGGAGCACCTGGCCTGCCTTGCTGCGGTGCACTGCAGTACTCCACCTGTTTGACACAGACAGCAGAACCAGGCAGCCAGGATCCCAAATAGGTGCTTTATTGGTGCATTGGTCTGAACATGTGCCTGGTTGTGGTTTGGTCTTGGAATATCGGATGGGGTTGAGGATCCATAGCAGTATTTGGTACCCAGGATCTCCTATACGATTAAACCTCATAATACCCATGATCCTCCACCACTCAGCCCCTTGCCTGGGCTGCACATTGCTGTCTTCATTTCACACCATGTTAAGGGGAGCTTGTGTTTGAATGGAATGGTTTGTGGGAATGTGAATGGGTGAGAGTAAGGGTGCAAGATTACTTCATGTTTCTGGGGAGTCCCAATCCTGCCCTTCATTCGTCAAGGAAGCATATTCAGGGTGTTGTCCTAGTGCAAACAAATTGCATGCAATGAATTAATGTACAACTGAAATAACAGAAAGCCCACTATTAGCCCACTAATTGTCAGCCTATGGTCAGGTGGAAGTGTGAATCGTGGCACATACCTAGCAGCCAGGTCAGTGTTCGGCTGAGGGACACCATGAACCTCTGTAAGGGGCTGTGCCTCAGGATCACAGAGACATGGGTCAATCCGAGGAAGTGGCACAGTGGTGTGGGATGCAGATGGCAGCCTTACAAGACATTTCCAAATTTGTGAGAAATTCGACCATCCCCATAGTAGGTGTACACCATGGGATTTTTGAAATGTGTAATTAAATGGAATGATGGAAGACGGACCTCAGGAAAATGCGTGGGGCTAATCCACACACATGTTCCTATCCTTACACCATGACCTGTGAACTCTGGGTGGACACAGCCTACAGGCAAAGTCTGTCCTGTCAAATTTAGTTGGAATGTGACAGTCAGGCATGCACAATGTCATCTCCAGGAAGAAGGAGGGTCAACCTTCCTGCTGCCATAGCCGGCCTGATTAACTAACAAAGGCTCCATGGATCCACCCTGCTCTTTTGTTAGGCCCTGCAGCTGCTGGCAACGATTAAAATACCAATAAAGGATACTTCAAACAGGCCCACACAGGGTGTGGCTGCAGAGGTTAACAAAGGAGACAGAAAACTCCACAACCTGAAGCCAGCTCCTGCCCTCAGAATCAATGACAGTGAACTGTAATTTCTGGGAAGGGTGTTTATAGTAGGCCATCCGGCTAGGGGAAACCCATTCATAAGGTACGAGAATGTGGTTTGCAGGAGTCAGAGGGCCGGTCTCACTGTAGCTATAAGGGCAACCTGCTGCTTTAACAGGAACCACGTAGAGAGGACCATTAACCAGAAGGACTCTTTGAACACAACAGACCAGAAAATGGGTGAGACATAATAACACAAGGGAGTGAGCCCAGAGCTCTTTCTCTTGGAAGAAGGGTTCTGCCATTTAAGTTCTGGGGCACACCTTGTTGCTGTTTTCACCCCTTTACCTTTCCTGTTGCAAATAACTCATTTAAGTCCTCACACATACAAGGGATTGTTGGTAGGGACCCCATGATTGGTTAATTGAGGTAGGCTTAGCCTACACCAATCACTGCGGCCCACTTGGCTTTAAAAGAGGGCTGCACCCCTCTTTCTGCAGGTCATCTGAAGACTTGACAATAATTAAACTCAACCTTGGACCCTGGCTGAAGGTACAGTCTGCTTTACATTTTTTGCCTGTGAAGTAAGGCCAGTATATCCAAAGATGGAAGCAAGATCCTGCCTCAAAATATCTACCAGGGAACAGAAGGAGATACAGAACTCAGAGGACCCTTCAGCTGCATCCGAAACAATACCCAGCCAGCGCACAGCATGCCCTGCTTGGCTCTGCAGCAAGCTCCCTGGATAGAAAGTGCCAGAAGGTCTCTGAACCTACAACCAAGGATAAGGCAGCTACCTGCAACACACTCCTCTGCTTTGGGTAGTCCACCTGAAAGGAGGACACAAACTCATTGAAGAAGCTGGGAGAAGTGCTGTGACAAGCCTCTGCCAACGTCTGCCTTAAAAGACATTTTTGAGTCAGTCAAGTTCCTTGATCCGCAACTGAAGTAAATGCTGACTGTTGTCAAACTGCCCTCGGTTAAAGACATCCGAGATGTCTCGACCGGTGCTGCAGAACTGCCGATCAGCACTGATACAATGATTCCTGACCCTGAGCCATCATGTAGGCAGTCTACAGTCATTGGTCCAGCTTCGCTTGCCGAACCGTCATGCCACCTGATACCCACAGTGACTCCCATCTTGAACTCTGTCACAAAAGCCTGCAAAGTGCTCTGAAGCCAAATCAACCATGTCGAGCGCCCCGAACATCTACAGCACAAGGTACATGGTTGTTCTGTGCCCCTAGTCTTTCCCAGAAGGCCTCTTAGAGACATTTTAAGACTCACTGTTCCCTTTGTTCTAAAGTCGAGAAACCTTAACAAACTGATCTGATTATTAACCATACTGACTCCCCTCCTGTCAGTTTCCAGAGTGCATTCCTTTTCCTTCTATGAAACTTTCTGTCCTCTGAATTCCTTTACAGGGTGGGTTGTATTTCGTAGTGTTGTTAGATTGTCTGTTGTGATTAATAACATAGATATTTTTAATACAACCTTGACGGAACACTCCTTTTTTCATTGCCTAATAATTGTATTTTGCTGTGTTGCAACTAACCAATGATCCAAAACCATTCGGAGATAAGCCTGCTGTTCCATCCACGTTACCAAAATTGGACAAGCAGGATTATGATTTGCTTGTTATTCCAATCTGTTTGTATCCCTTCTGGTGTATTAGAGGTGTGGGGTTGGTTAAACCGATATTCACCCCCTGGACTACTGGTCCCCCGGAAGTTTATACATCACTGGTAAGAAATACAATTGCTGAATAGCTGGAGAATTATTTTTATTGTCCATAAACAGGCTGGGCAGAGGCAGATTTTGACCAGGCTAAAAGAAAATCTATGTGTGCACGCAAATATAAATACATTGGCTGACTTACTGATCGTACCCATGGTGCTCATCCACAAGTGTATAGTGGCCTTTTCTTCAACCTGTCACAACATGCCTTGAGCTTACTGACCCACACAGAGGGAACCCGGAAATTGTATTTGCATCGGGTCTCTAGCTTCATTGTTATGTCTTCTCTGGAAGTGTGACCTCGGGCACAGATGATGAGTCCAGTCTTCTCTTCTCCAGTTCTCACTCTCTTTCTTCTCAGAGAGCCAGCATGGGAGGCACAGGGCAGGCTCGGTCTCTGATTCTGGCATGTACCACAGTGCTAACAGGCCAGACATGGTGTGGCTTCTTTGTGATCTGGTATGTCAACAGGCCATCTGATGCTTTGGCTCTCTCCAGCTACTCCTGCACGGGTCTGCTGCACCTTACAAAGACATCAGTAACTTTGACAGTGTGGCTTGTTTTTGGTTGTCCAGAGGAATGCCCTGCTGAAGATGCAGTCCTTGGTAAACGCAGCACCTATGATGAGTCTTTGTGGCCTCATGGCAAAGGCCTATTCTCTAGGCTTAGAATGCAGGTGGCGCTTCCATGATCAGTTGGTTTACTTCAACAGAAGCAAGCCAAGAAAGGGCGTTTATCCAAATGTGTCTTATTACCTTGTATTGTAGTTGTCATTTATATAGTGCCTTTTCCCCATTTGTATGGCCTCAACGCGTTGTCTTACTAGCCATGTGGGCTGAGGCAGTGCCTATTTCAGAGGAGTTTGTAAATCACGTAAGTTCCCTTTACCCAAAACGGACCAGTCAATTTATTTACTATACACGTGCATGCAGTGAAAACGCCTCCGCACTTTCCTCACTGAGGGCCAGTTCCCAGGAGGAAGCCCAGCACATTTCTGAATTCTCTTACTTTCCTCAATGTTGATAAACTGTAGGCATCAAGTCCCCACTGCAGAATATTATAAGCTTCGAGAGACCCGCTGTGTAGCAAGGGTGTTGCACACTCACATTGTGCATTGCAAAATGGTGCCTCACCTGGAACGCATTAGCACCACATTCTGGATGGGGAGGTGGAGGTATTTTGGGCGGTTTTGAGGCTCTCTCCCAACTCATGATTAGAAGTCAAATACTGTATCCTGCTTTCTTGACAGATCTGGATGCTGTATTCTGTGCATTCATTGCCATCGAAAAACAGCCTCCATGTTGCATTCCTGTGCAGGAAATACTGCATGCGAGTTACAAGTTGCAATCAGGCGGTAGTTAAAAACATGCAGCATTTTAAATAACACTGATTACTGCCAAATATATAATGAGGTCCTTACGCGTCTGGGAAAACATGTAAATGGAAGCAACAATTGATATTATTCATTATATCTCAGGAGTGTGTGGGGGATTGAGTAAATAAATATATATAACATATTTAAAGAAAAATACGTTCAAACAGTGTAGATGACGGTTCTCAAACCAGGGCTGGGTAACGGACCTCGTAGATTCTAGTTACTTTTTGCATTTTGTAATTTGCATGGCACGGTCGATCCAGGAGTATCAATTAGTGACCTAAGGAAAGGGTCCATTAGAAGTAAAAACAAAAACAAATTGTCCAGGTCAGGTTAACGTTTGGGTGTGAATCTCCTCCAAAAGAAAATGATTTTCTTTCTTTTTGGAATGTTAGAAGATCCTCCTACAGGTTTAAGCTCCTCCAGTGGGACATTTCAAAGTTTGTCAGCCTGCACAGAGGAAGACATGTCTTTGGCTATGGAGCATGTAAGCCAGGGAATAATAAGGGCACTCTATGATCTGGAGTGCTGAGGACGACTAGACGTGTGCCATTTGCATATATATTTCAAATATAGTGGGCATTGCAACAAAATAGCTTTATGAGCAACTACAAACACCTTAAAAAGAATTCTAGCTTTAACAGAAATCCAGTGTGGTTTGCTTGGGGGTGTGGAGATATGGTCCCACCTGGGTGTGTCTGTGACTATCATGGCAGCCATGTTCTATAGAGACTGAAGGAGATGCAGAGAATGTTGGAGGATATAGGCGCATATAGAATTGCAACAGTCAAGTGTTGCTTCTATAATGGAATGAGCTATTCCTGCTCAATGATGCCCCGAGAGGAGAGGTCGACATTGTCTGTGCAACTTCAGATGATAGTCCATTGAGTTTGTGGTCTCACAGAAAGAGTGGACTTTAAGATCCTCCACAGGGACCTCGATTTAATATGAATGGAAAAATTGAAGTTTGACAGAGACCTGGGGTAGCATTTGATGATTTTCAAGTCACAAAAAGGATCCCGTTTTTTAGAGGTTTAGGCCAAGCCAGTGTTCCCTCATGCACACCTTAGCCTTTCTAAAGATGACTTTGATAAGCCACTGATCAGTGTCATGTTCATTCGCTAAGCTAAAGGTATTCTGTATGTTATCCATATAACTTTGGAGAAAAAAATAAACATCTCCAACAGCAGGTCATGTAGGGATTTTAAATACATGTTAAAAAGGAGAGGTGAAAAGAAAGACCCCTGGGGCACACCACAAGGGCACTTGCTCCGCAACAGCGACAGAGGAACCCATTTTCACCCTAGATGCTCTTTTTGCCAAGAAGGAAGCAATCCAGCTGGCAGTCTTTCCAGACCCACCATTTCCTAAACACCCACTCCAGTGGTGATAAGCTTCAAGACATATCACTTCAAGACATATCCTACTTATCTGACTCAAACCACATTACATGTTTATTATTTTCATGCATAATTATTGTGGAGTTCCTAAAAACCTGAGCAGATTTTACTCTTAAGTGGATCCCTCAGTCAGAAAGGTTTCAAAGGAGAAAGACGTCTGTGCATTAAAATGTTTATTCAAGGAATATCTTTGACCAATTTGTTTTGATTGAATGATAGGGCGTGTGCTGATATTGATTCCTCTTTGGTACCCATGTCATATCATGTTTGCTTTCTTGTTATTGATTTTAGAAAAGAGATTAGCAATTTCCTCAGCTCCAGCTTCCATCGCTAACAAATAAGCTCTTGAGAAAGATAGAGAAGAAGAACAAAACAAAAGGCCAGTTTCAAAAGACTTTCAAAGATTAAAGACTAAGGGCCTTATTACGGGTACGCTGATGCGGTAAAAAGCAGCGGTAGCGTGGCAGTAATTCCTTTACCACACCACCAGACTACAAAATTGCTGCAACAAAAATAATGATCAATTGATCTTCTATCATTTTCGATAGGGTGGATCTTCAAATTGAGTGACAGAATTATACAAAAGGTCATCAAACATAATGCGCGTGTCCCACGCACTGACTGTGGTCAGCCAAAAAGTAGTTTATTTTCACAAATGAAAACAGAAAGAATTATAAAAACAACAAAATGTAACAGTCAATGTGGATGGCCAGTGAAGAGGAGGAGAACAATTTGCAAAACAAGAACAAAAAGAATTAAAAGTCATTGTTTAAAAAGAAAATAAAGCAGATAAGGATGGGGAGTTTGGGTGAGCGAAGGAGCCATACTAAGTGATGTGTTTCAAAACTTTGAGATCAGAATGCAGTGGCACTGTCTTAGAAATAAAGAATGTTGCCAGAGGGAATACTTTCTAATTTGAAGATACTCAGATTACAAGTGAGTAATAAAACCACCTCCTTTAATAAAAGAGTTACACCTGTGGCGGGAGACTGGATGGCCTGCTAACAGGCAGCGGCCCAAGTTGTTAACACTGTGCCCCAGTACCATTAGCGGCCAGTCCGCTCCACCACGATGGGTGCTATTACTATTAGCATCCCAGGGGTAAGGTTCAATAAGTAAGGCAATTTTTCAAAAAATGTGCCAGCAGGGTGCCTGCAGATCACAGGGACACAGTCATAGAAATGGAAGATGGCCTTTTATCGTAGCCTGTCTTCCGATTATATGAGTGGCTGAAGGCAGAGCGTGAGGAAACCAGTGTGTGGAGCCCTACAGAGATGGTAAGTGCGGGCAGGGAGTTTGTGGCAGGTAAGATTTAACAGGGAGTGGGTTTTGGCGACGGCTTCCAGGGCACTGTGACATGAGAGAGTGGCAGGGACTCAGGGATGAATCTGTCGGCCACAGGATAGAACACGGACATCGATCATAACATTCATCCCGTGTTCCTCTTCACCTGATTGGCTGGCACCTTCTCCCCAGGTGCCCATCATTGGTATCACCTCTTTCATGAATGCCACTAAGCCATTCGGTGACCCATGCTCCAGGCGAAAGTTAAACTGATGCATAATATTAATGACTGTTTAACCACCTTAGGGTAAGAAAATGCCTAATTGCATTCGGGGCTATTTTAAAGTGTTTGGGAGGTTGTTGTGGTTATATGGGACATCAAAGGTCACAGATTTAGTGATAAAAACTATAAAACATTATGTGGCTGGAAGGAGATCATTCATAGATAATTAAAGGGTGCCATATCATATTTTCTTGATGAAACCATTGATACCGAATAAAAGCAATGCATAATATATGTTCTCAAACGTACTGGTGAAGACCCTGCCACAGGTCAATAGTAAGAATGACCCTGTTTAAACCTTGTCTTCATTTCAATGACTTTCTGAAGTGCCGGTTTGGAATCTGGATGATTTGTAAAACACCTGCATTCAAATCATCTGATGGCCCTCCCACCAGAGTCGCCTCTGCTTGGAAATGGCACCATGTAATAAACGTAATATATCCTGCTGTGAGGGGTCTTAGAGGTGTGTGGTCTGATATGTTAAAGCATTGTGTTTGCTCTTCACCATAATTTGTTCTGTTGAACCCTTACCCAGGCAGATTCAACGTGAAGTCCATTGTTGGGTAATTCACAATGAGAAAGGAGAAGAGGCACTTCCTGTGCATGGTAGTTAGGGCAGAAAAGTGGCTGTATATAGATGTTCTGGATGTGCTGTCGGAGCGAGCACCTTACCATGATTGTGCAGAGCTCTTTAGATCCCTGTGTAATCTTTCACAGACACTGGAAAGCTATATCTATAAAATGGGCATCATTGGGGGCCGTGCAAGTCTACCGGAAATAGAAAAATGTCAGCAAATCCTTTTAGAGTCTATGCAGGCTTATTTCATGTAATTGGAACCAAAGTTCAGACTGGACTATAATAGATGTGAGTGTAAGCTATTATCTGATTGTATGAATTGCTTCTATTAAATGACAGGAGGATGGATGATACTTTACATTCAAGTAGAAAGTAATGTATGTTAAAGGGAAAAAAAACAGTTAACACGAAACACACCCATCAGTTTTCGGTAAGAGTAACACTCTGTGTAAAGTGGCCACAGCTATTAGTTATAGATAATTATTCCAATGTTAGACTTCTATACATGCAACCCAAGTAAATTGGGTTAGTGATGCTCTAAGGCTGGCTTTTTCTGTACTCACAACGCCACAGGGATTTACCTGAGTCTAGCTACCTGGAGGTATTGGCCTATGCCTTCCTCCAATTGTCAGTTCGAATCTGAGTCTGTGAAGCTCCGCAATGCATGAGCATAGCAGGACTACAACTGCCGAGGATACAAACTCAATCAGACCCCGATTATAGCAATGACCCACGGCAGGCAGTTCAATGCAAGTCATGGCCGTTGTACTCAAGTCTGATTGGGCACTAGGGACCAAAGGGTCATCACGTTTGAATGATTCAGGAATGGGCTATTGCATGCCGGATTTAGTTCTGATAAAATTACCCACCTCCCAACAGTTCAACACACCGAGTTTCTGGATACCGAGGGTGAGCTATGAGAGGCTACTGGTCTTATTTTGGCATGGAAAATCCTCTCTATAATAGAGGGAACGGGCAGTGTGGAATGAGTTTACCGGGCCCTACCCAGTGACTTTCCCACAGAGGGATGCCTGGAATCGGAGGAGGGCCTGATAGGTTCAGGGCCTGCCACCTTAGTTTTAAACACTGAGAAGGCCTGGGAACTGGGCCTCTTAGATATGGCCCAATCATCCAAGGAGTCCACTAAGTGCACCTCCCTGGTGGTGCCGTCCAATTGTGGTTTTGAGACTCTAATCCCTTTTACAATTGGGCGCTCCCTGCTTGAAGTTGCCCTCCTCCCAGCATGGGGCTGAGCCGACTGCCCTGCCACACCTCCTTCAAGCCCAGATTCCTCTTCAAAATGGGTCAACGCCTTCTTCAGGCAATTCCTCTTGCTTGAATTGATAATAGGTACTAATTCTGGCGATGAGCATACTACACCCACAGCCTGCCCTTCCTCCACCAGAGTCGTATTGACAACAAACTGAGGGATGACCGGCAGAGAGCCCCCCACCTCTTTGTTGACAATCCTAAAAATGGGGTCCAATGGTGGACTAAAGTTGGATGTTGCCCTCTCCTTGCCATCGGCAGACTTGAACTTTGTATAATCTGAACCATTAATGATTTGCCCATCAGAAAGGAATCTACTCCCCTAGCCAGGATACATTTCATATCTCGTTGGTCTTCTGCAATGATTTTTAACAAGGAGTGGAAGGTGTCAATCCTGTTCATGCAGTTACCCAGTGCTATATAGTGTGAGCATTATCACTGTCCTTCCCTGTGGTATATGTTAGGGCCTTATATTTGCAATGCGCTCGCCATTACTGAATGATTCTGACAAATCAGATGTTGAGGCCAACCTTCGAAGATCCGGACTAGCCAAAAGGTTAGTTTCCAAAATCCTGAGGCTCTCCATTTAGTGCCTGGCTTTCTCCCACTGAATCAGGCCTTAGCCCTAGACACATGCCCAAAAGCGAGTGATTGTTATCAATGGTGGACATATCTGGGCTGGGGATATCTTGAGTAAGTGTATAAGTTGGTAATGGGAGATCATTGGCTCAGGATTCAGTGGTTTAACATTGGGAGCCAGAGTTAAAAATGATGATATTGGAAAGTGTATTGTTTATTGAAAAGTTGATAATTTCAACTAAATCAATAAAAAATAAAATTTTAAAAAATGCTGATATTTTAGGCTTTTGTACAACCAGACCACACAGCTTGTCTTTTTTTTGGTTTTAGTGAAAGCGCAGCACCAGATGGATTAGGGCTGCGCACAAGTTTTGCTCTGTTTCGCGTGAGGGTCTTCAATGTGCACTTCTTCTGTTTACATAGCTTCATGGCGAATAGTTAACAGCGCACACAGGTAACAAGACCAGCAAGTAGTGGTAGTAGAAAGCAAACTCACTACAGCTTGGAGAGTTTGTTCTGTCCACAATGCCAGGGGGTGGGATGGGCCAACAACTGTCCTCTGTGCAAGCCCAGGTCAACAAGCTCTACACTGGTCTGTGGGACCGTGGGACCTATTACCAACCACCTCCTTCCACCGCAAACACAGGAAACACTTCACAACACTTGGCGTCGCTTTGCAGTAGGAAGTGGCTTTTTTAAAGAATCTTTAAAGGCACAGGAGCACTTTTCCACACAGGGCAACAAAGGGCCAACACCACACAAAAAACAGGCTTCCGTCACATGCACCGGCAAAGAGTGAAGCACAGGATGACACTTCACGACATGTTCTTTGTTATTTATTCTGTATATGTACTCGGTGTAAGTACATGGGCACTCAAACTGCAGCTGCTGGCAAAGTCAAAAACCAAGTCTGTTTTTCCTTTAAAAAGCAGTGTTCTTCACATTTTCCTCAAAAGAAGGCCCCATATATTCAGAAAACTGTGATAAGAAAGGTGTATGTTCAAAGCAAACAAATCTGTTATATTGCTTTTTTGATGTAGGGGCATCTACTTTACATCCAGATCAATATGAACCTGGACATCCCATTCTCAAAGCAAAAACAAAATCCCTCATCAATTGCTTCAACCCGGGTCTCATGTTTTTTTTTTTTTATTGAAACTTTCTTTATTGTTCTTCATGTTAGAACCAACGATCAACAGTTCTTTCACATACCCATCCATCCCTCCCCAACCCCTCCACCCATCTCTCCGCTCGCAACTCGTTGTAACTCTAGTTCAGGAACCATAGTCTTTGAACAGGTAACAGCCGTGCCCTGGCTTGGAAATACCGGCCCATAGTTCATTAGTGCTTAGCGATCTGTGTCTCAGCGCCGCACATGTCTCCACGACCAGTCCACATTCAACATCATACATTTACTTCCGGAGATAGAACTGATTGGGCAACAACTGCTTGGTATTGTCGAAAAGGGGAACAGTAATCAATCAGGCAACTGATGATTGGTAGTGTCGCAGCATATCTGGTTTCCCTAAGTTCACACATTGTCATGTTCTTCAGCCAGGAAGTAAACATGGGGGGTTGCTTTTGCCCCACTATCTGGCCACCAGATACCTGGCAACACCCGAGGCCATTGCCAGCAGTCTCTTCTCACCCCGAGACCACCCCTCTATCAGTGCAAGAAGCCACAATGTAGGAGAGTAAAACCACGTCGACGGGAGCATTGCCACCATTGCACCCGCAATGTAGTCCCAAAAGGATCTGATGCGGGGGCAGTCCCATGCCACACGATAGAAGTTGGTTTGTTCTTTGTTGCATCTTTTACAAACCGGGAGCTCTCTGGATAAAATGTACTTAGCTTTAGGGGAGAGTAGTAGATTTGATGAAGGAATTTGTAATGAATTAGTCTGTATCGATTGTTCATTGAGAGTTGATAGGTTTGCCTACAGATGTGATTCCATTGTTCCTCACTTAGCACAATGTTTAATGAGGCCTCCCACATGGACTTGTAAGTTTGTCGCTTCTCCCTTCTCCCACTTCTGATAATTCTGTACATGGTGGAAACCAGTTTACTAGAGGACAGGGGCTTGATTATGTATTGTTGGGCTGGATGGGGGAATGGGGTGCTCGGAAAGTCGGGCCATTTAGTTTTTAATGTTCCTTAAGTCTATAATATTGAAGTTGAGTCACTGCATTATGTTCCCCCCTTTGTCATAGTTCATCCCCCTGAACAAACCGCCCGTTGTGTATCAGGTCCCCCCAGTCGCTGGACTCCCAGTTTTTGAAAGTGTACTTTGAATGACTTTTCGTGAGTGAGTGGTATATCAATAATATTGTATATCGGTAAGTCGGGGTGATAATGGGGGATGGCCTCCAGTAGGTGGCTCGCATGTTCCGAAGCTCTGCACGTCACGTCTATGGGTTGAACCTCGCCGCTCGGGCTCACTCCTCTGTTTCCCCAGAGCATTCCCATTAGGGCATCCGGGTTGGTCACTGCCTTCGCAATCGTGATGTGTGGGGAGTTAGGGCTGAGGGTTTCCAACCCTCTATGTATTGTAGCTGAGCTGCAAGTTAGTATAATTGCATGTTGGGGTAGTCTAACCCGCCCTGCTCAAATGTTGCTGCTGGGTATCGTATGTCATCCTGGGGTTGCTTTTAGGCCCATACCAATCTTATCATAATTTTCCTAGTGCGAGACCAGTATTGGTAGGGGGCCACAAGGGTACATTATTGAAGGTGAATACCATTTTAGGCAAAATGACCATCTTGGCCAGGGCCATGCAGGCGGCTCGGGATATTGGAAGCAGGATCCATGACTCTACTTTTTGTTCCAGGATTTCTATAACTTTTATGTAATTATCTTTATATAGCTTTGTGATTGTCATAGAGACTGTGATACCAGGTAAGGCCTGATAGTTCACCAAATCTAACCACTTCTCATGTTAGGGGGGGTCAGGTTTTTGCCTGGGATATTTAATTTAAAGTAAGATGTCATCCGCATATAATGATATGATGGTGCAAATTGAATTTACACAGATCCCTCTGTGCGCATGCAGTTCCTGTATGTGACATGCTAGGGGTTCCATAGCTAGGGCAAATAAGATTAGTGAAAAGGGGCAACTTTGGCGGGTGTCTCGTGAAGGGAAGATATATTCCGACATCATCCCGTTTGTGTATATTGCAGCTCTATGGGCCGTATTGAGTAGTTTAACCCAGCGAATATACATGATGGCAAAGCCAGACCATCACAGCACCTCAAAGAGAAAGGGCCACTCGATAGAATCAAAGGCCTTCTCGGCATCGAGGGGTGCTATTGCTATTGGGATCTCAGATTTCACATTATGCATTATGGTGAATAGGTGCCTTAGGTTATTTTGGGTGGATCGGCCCAGCATGAAACCGGCCTGGTCCGGAAGAACCAAAGCCTGAATGTGTGGCAGTAAGCGATCAGTTAGTATTTTGCCAACATTTTGCTATCTGTATTTATCAACGATAACGGCCTGTATGACGCCATGTGTTGGGGATCATTACCCAGTTTCGGCAACACCGTAACCATCGCTGATCTCGTTGATTCCCAGAGGACGCCTTTCGCCATCGCACCTTCATACATATTCAGAAGTTGGGGAATCAATAAGTCTGCATATGCTTTAACTCAGCTGTTATACTGTCTAATCCAGGGGCTTTACCATTGTGGAGTGATTTAATGGCCTTGCGGATCTCTTCTTCTGAACTAGGGGTGTTTAATGCGCTTCCCTGTTCCTGATCCAACCAGGCCAATGCTATTTCGTCCAGGTAGCGTGCCAGAACGTCATGTTCAACAGAATGGCGTGATGCATACAGTTAAGTGTAATACTCATAGAATTCTTTGTTGTTGATCCCCTGTACGTCCCTGACAGCATCCCCACTCTGGCCAACCACCTCTGCTAGAGGGACGGAGCATTGCTCCCGTCGGATTGCCCAGGCCAAGGTTCTACTCGGACGGTCCCCCTCTCCATATTTTACCGCTAATATTGGTTCTCCCAGAAATGTTTCCTCGCTGACCGCTAGTTGTCTGTATTCATCTCTCCGTATCCTGAACTCTCGTTGGATCTCACTAGAGTCTGAGTCTGCCTGTTTGTTCTCTAGCTCTCTAATAATATGTTTAAGCCCCCCCATGGAGCCTCAAATAGATTTTAAGACACCTCCCTCCTTTGAGATGCAGCACCCACTGAGATAAACTTTGAAGGCCTCCGATATTGTGCCTTGGTCAGGGACTAAGCCTTCATTAGTTTGAAAGAAGGTCCTTATTTCTTGGCCTATTTCAGCCTGGAACTCCACGTTGTCTATGGCCACAGCTCTAAACCACCATCAGAGTTGTCTGGGCGGGCCCATGAGGTCCGAACGGCAGGCTATTACAGGTGAGTGGTCAGAGAGGGTGCAGGGGAGTATACATGTTTCTGTAACTTTCCGCACGATAGAGGTGGTCGCCATAATATAATCAGTTCTAGATAAAGTTTAATGCACACCAGAGAAGAAGGAGTATTCTCTGATATTGGGGTGTACGCTCCGCCATATATCGAGGAGATCATGATATGCAGAAATGGTAGCCCATGCCTTCTCCGCCTGGGGGAGGGCTTGTTGTGATGTAGCAGACATGTCCAATTCTAGTGTTAGTGCCAAGTTCAAATCTCCTGCCCAGACGATCTCGTAGGATGGAAATCTGTGTATATGTCTGGTACACTGGTGAAAGGATTCTGCAGCTTCCATATTGGGAGCATATATATTTAAAATTAAACGTTTTGTGCCAGCCAGTCCCCCTGCTACTATTATATATCGGCCTTCCTCATCTTTGATTTGCTCATGGAGCCTGAAGTGTAGAGATTCATGGATGTACGTGGCAACCCCCCCTAGAGTGGGATGAATAGGACGAGCAGTATCTATGTATGCCCCAGCCAGCTAGCTTTTGGAGGGGTGTGCTATGAGCCAGATGTGTCTCTTGTAGGCACAACACATTGACCTTGTGGCTTCTACAATAATTAGCGATGAGACAGGTCTTTTTCTGATTTGTGAATCCCCTTATGTTCCAGGTTATCATAGTAAGGGTCTCCCCCTGTTTCCCTCTCATTTCGGGAGTGGTCATGTTATGCGTGTCCATCTAAAGGCGAATACCGCAGTGCATGAGACATGTACAGGTTTTGTGGTGTCGATCTTATCACGGTTCGTTTTTTATAACTAATGGGAAAATCAGGCTATGCTCTATCCCTTTCCCTCCCAATTCCCACCCACGCCAGAAACTAAAACTCACCGGCTCCCTTCCCTCCCACCAAAAATCCCCCCTTCTTAAACATAACAGATAAACAAAACCGCAGTGTCTGTGGTAATTGGGGCACCGTGGGCGGCCAATGGGTCCAAATGGCAAAGGTCAGATATCACAGTACTATACCCAAAGCCCGGTATCCCGGGTCCCATTATTTAACTAGCCCCCCCTGGTGTTCATATTGCATATTTCGTAAAGGATATCATCGTAAGGTCAGGGCTGGTAACTCGGCGAGCCGCCCGGGTCTGGTAAGTTCTTAGCAATGCATTCTGCCGCTTCTGGCACTGTGAAAAACATAGTCGATTCTTTGTGTTGCACACGTAGTTTGGCTGGAAACATCATCGAATATCTTACGTCCTTGTTGCGCAGGATATTCTTCACTGCTCATGTACTGCAGGGCTGAAGTATGGGAAGAGTCGTATAGTAGAGCTGCCCCATCTCAGTTCTTTCTTTTCACATGCTGCTCTGAGGATGGCATCCCTACCGCGGTAGCAGAAGATTCTAGCTATTATGGGGTGTTCTCTTGCCCCTGGAGGGGGTCAAGTTGCCAGGGAGCGGTGCGCGAGCTCCACCATATACATATTTGACAGTGAGGGATTATCGAGTATATCGACCAAGAGCTGTTCGACACATTTTTCCATGTTGGTTTTGTGCGTAGACTCTGGGATTCCCATGATATGGATATTATTTCTTCTTGTGCGCCCCTCCAAGTCCTAATTTTTGGCTGTCACTATCTTCACTGATTGTTGGAGTATGGCCACTTTATCTTCGTTGTCCCCCATTCTCTGTTCCGCTTCCACCATACGCCCACATAATTTCTCAATTTGTATCACAGAGACATCCACCTTACATGTGAGGGCATCTATCTTAGCTCCCAGGCTGTCTGTGTCAGTAGCGTCTGATTCAAGGTGGTCATGTCAACTTGCTCTGTTGCCTGTGGTTGCTGGGAGAATTTTGCAGAATGAGCTCACTCTGCACGCGTGAACTGATCAATCTTTGCTTGCTTCTTTTAGGGATTGACCATACTAGTATAGGAGTCTGTAGTCTGGCAATCTGCCTGCTCAACCCACCGGAATCTCAAAGCTGAGCCTATTAGGGCCAGATGCGCACTGTTGCTGCAGCGCCTTCACTGCAGTTATTGGTTATCCCCGCTCCACCTTGGTCAGTGAGGTGTCCGCACCCACATGGGGTCTGCTAGGGCTGCTCAGGGTTGTCCCACAAGGTTTCTGATCCACTCGGGGATGTCCCCTCACACACGTTGCTGCCTCACAAGATGCTGTAGCATATGGATAGTGTTTGCACACTGGTGCTAATGTCAGGGGGATAAGGGGTAATTTCCTACCGGCTCTTCAGGGGTCTCAGGATTTGGGTGGAGTTGCGGCGCTATGGAGTCCCGGCTCCTCCACAGTGACCCAGCCTCAAAGGGAAGTCGTCCCATGTATGATCTTGCATAGCTCGTCGGTCAGAGCAGTGTTTCACACTGTCTGTGGCGCTCTATGTGTCGGGGGTCTTGTACCTCTTGAATGTGCCCCCACAGCCTCGGCGATTGTCTATAGCAAGGCTTTGCCCACTAGGGCATAAGGGTAAAGTCCCAGTGAGCGGATCTTGTTCAGGGGGGGGCAGTGGCTTCCCGCAGCCCACACCACCACGAGAATCTTCAAGTTTCAGCACTCAGAACAGCTGCGGTCCCCCATCAAGAGGTGAGGGGGCCAGTGAGTTCCTTACCCCAGCCGTGGGTTCCAGGAGATCTGCACACTGCACTAGTCCCGTGCAAGTTCAATGCTAAGTAGTTGGGGTGTTTCTATATTAGTCTATGCATATGGCCCCAATGTGTTAGAAGCCAGACCGCCTCAGGCCGACGATCCATGGTTCAGGTCCTCTTCTAACCCGGCTCTTCTGTGTTAGGCCCAGTGCCAGCTTGCGCACCAGCTCATGCCGCCCAGCATCCCAAGTGGCTGTGGGATATTTCATTTTGTTTATATGGAATGGATAATCAGTGCGGGCCCGGTGCGTCTGCAGCTCCAACAGGGGCGCAGTGCACCGCCGATCCTCTTGTATCTTCGGCGACACCGACACTCGCACCGGTGAAATACGGCACTACTCGCCACACATTCTGGTGTATCCCCAGTGTGCTGAGGAAGGGCAACCCGGTAGGGCGTGCAGAATCTCCAATCGCCCCCCCCCCCCAGCAACACTTCAGAGCTCGGCTCGCCTCAGCAGCTGGACCAGCTGGGCATGTGGCCCTCCCCCAGGGTCCTCAGGAATTGGGCTCAGGTGATCATCCTCCTGGGAGCTGCGGCGACACCTCGACAGCAGTCCTGCTCACCCTGGAGCCACGAAGCCCCCACTGTGCGCAGGGGTGCACTTGGGGAGTCAGCTTGGCACGTCTCTGCTGTGTGGGTGCAGAGAGGAGTCACTCACCCTTCTACTGCAGCTTGGCGCACATAGACTGCCTCCAGGGCAAAAAGCGGGTGATGTGCCACAGATATGATGATGGTGGGCTCACCGTGGTCCGCCTGGTAGCTGCACCCACCAGGTGTCTCTTTGCTCCACTCTCACGGTGAGCCGTACTGATGTTGTAACTCGGCCCAACTGAGTCGCAGCTCGTCTGAATGTCTTTTGCAGGTTGTGCCAGCACGCGGCTCAGCCGTGTTGTACTGGGAGGGCCGCTCCTCCCCCACTCACCCAGTGCGGCCAGGCGAAGATCAGCCGCAGGGCCGCAGTTGCAGTGCAACCGTTCGACAAAGTTTAGGATTTCACCACCGTGTGCGGGCGACTTTCACCTCGTCGTTCCGCTGGTCCCGGAGGGTAAATGGGCCGATAAGTACAGGATAATTTGCAAATATTTGAATGCTGGTGCTGGAGCTCTTTCAGGTGACAGCCATCTTGGTTGGCTGCACAACAGTGCCCCCCTGGGTCTCATGTTTAAAAATACACAAAGTAGCTTACAAGCAGTGAGTCTTCTTAGGTTGTCCTATACTTGCTTGACAGACTAACTTTATGATAGGAATAGGAAGAAGGGAGAATGTTGTGATTACAGAGAAGCAAGGGAACCCGTCTCACAGGATTGTGAGCAGATTGGCTGCCAAATGGATACATATGATGGAGTAATCTCTTTAAAATGGTCTTTTCCAGGTTTAATAGAATGCAAAGGCCTTTCCTAAAGCAGGGCCAGATTACCTGAGAGAGATTTTGGATCAGTTGAACAGACTGAAGGCAGAGTTTCCCTGATCAAGCTGTGCTTGCGTGTCCTGGTGTTTGAAAGACAGACATATTGAGTACCTATGCCCCAGCATTATATAGATATTTTTCCTGATATTTAATGAATTCCCACATAGGATTTAAACGTTTTTTTAGAGCCCTGTTTCAAATGTATATAACTGAAAAGGGGAACATACCCCCAGGTGTATGATCCTTGTGAGTTATATTTAAAATTGAATCTTTTGATAGCATCATTGCATCAGGACTTTTTCCTGCCATAATTGGGATCTCTGGAAGCCTTGGACATCTGAAACTGAATGTAGCCATATAGACCGAGGCAGAGGTCATAATTGCGGGATAATGACCAACCACCAACGCCGAAGGCCATAAGTTGGAGAAGGGTCATCCTCCAAAGCAAGAATGACCCTTCCTAAGATCTATAAGGCTTTTAGCACGCAGTGATAGTAGCAATGCATGTTTAAATTGTTACTTTAATACTGGGTAAAGTAAAAAGGCAGATGAGTTAGCAAATTAAATTTGGTTTCATTTTGTAATTAAAATAACATAGTTCTCATAAATTAAGCATTTTCATTGCAAACTTGTTTCACGTGTCTTACATAAGCATGCATTTGTTGTCATGTAAAAGAAAACAGTTTCTCTATAAGAAAGTGAAAGCATTTTCGCATTTTTTAGCTTTCTCTTTCATATGTTAAATAGAATGTGGCAGCCATTTTTTGCTTTTGAAGACAGAATGTTCAGAGCGCAGTCAATACCATTAGGTATTGACTGCAATCTAATCATTTTGATTGACTAAGAGAAGGTCTATAATGAGCTTCATGTGCTAATATGGTTTCCACCCCTGGGTCGGTGGGTAGACATGGCCAGTAACAGCCCATCAGCCCGAGCTAGGGGCCTAAGCAATGGCTAGGGGCTGTCATCAGACATATCTGCAAGCCAATGCATGGTTGAAAGCCATGCACACCCCAGGCTTTATCCAGGCTGTGAATGGTTTATTTCTTTTTTCCTGGTGATTGGCTGCGCATATTGCACAATACCAATCTCCCGGCGGACGGGAGCGGGAGGAGTGCCGAGACCGGAGCACAAAGCTCTGGTCCAGCAGGTAAGTGGGGAGGGAGGGAGCAGGTGGGGATGGTGTATGGCTTGTTTTGGAGAGGTGGGGGGCTCTCTGTTGCCCCCCCACATAAATAAAGTTGGTGCCACCGGGGAAGGGCATCAGGTGACTGAAAACAGAGGTTGAGAATATGTATTCTCGCTGGCTGTTCTAGCCACCTGATTGGTTGAGCGCCCTTCCGCATGTGCGATGTGGAATAACAAGTCAAAGTCAATAAAGTTAATGAACTGTATTCTTCTCTTAACACATTGAACAGTGGTATTGTTAGCATGAACCTGATTGTTGGACAATAGTGAGTGTGTAAGGCCCAATTGTCCCAGCATTTCAAAAGCAACAGAAATCCTAAGAAACACACGCCATCATCAATGTTTGCAACAAATACAAGATTATAGAATATGCAATAAAGTAGTGTGCATGCACAAGATAGAAAGCAACAGTTTTTCATAAGTAATGTCCAAACTTTAAGATTTAAATCAGCCTGACTATTTGTGAATCGTATTGGAGCTGTATTGGTGGTTAATTGTTTTGTTTTAAGCCTTTTGACCAGTACTACTTTATCTTCTAATTTAGGTTTGTATGTGGTTATAAGGAAGCATAATTCTCTTCTGTAGATGTTTTGACAAGTAAGTGTTTGTCTTGCTTTAAATGGAGGTGCAGTTGAAGTTCCATTGTAATTAAAGTGGGAAACCATCTGTCACATTATTTTGATTCCATTTTATTTGATAAAAGCTTTTGCTATTACAAACAAGCTTTTTTCTTGTCTCAAAGTGTGAGTGTGAGGGTGAGGTTGTTTCATAATACATTGCAGTACAAGGAACAAACAACAAACTGGACATAACTGGGAAAATGGACCTTAAAGAATGGGTGTGGCTGGAGTTAGCACTGGAAATGTTTAAGAAAAGAAAGGCAAAGCAGTTGTGTCTTTAAGAAGGGTGCTTAACATTAACCACATGGAACATCTGTGGATATCTGAAGTTGAAGAGACTGGATGCTTCAGAACTAAAGAGGGCAGGAGTGCTACTGTTATAAGAGATGATGCAACTACCCCCTTTGAGTTGCAAGAGTTTTACACCTATAACAATGTCGGCATCACGGGTCAGCAAGGTAGACCATCTGGTGTCCTGGCAATTGCAATTGACCTAAATTATGACAAATATTATCAAATGGAGGTGAACTCAAAGGATCATATGGCTGTGAACGTATTCATTCCTACCATAAACGCTAATTTGCTAATTGTCAACCTCTACTTTAACCATTTGAACACTAAATCGGCAGACCTTCAGCAGACACATTGCTTACGGATTGGTCAGGGAGGGGAGACAAAGAGCTTAAAGTGGCGGGGGGAATTTCAATTCTGCCTGTGTATTACCATACTGCAAGGTTGGTAAAGCTTGCAAGACGCCCCCCACCCACCCCCAGTCTGTGGCGTGGAAGAACTATTTAGAGCAATGGGACCTTTGGATTTGCTTACCAACGGACCAAGAAGTGAAGGACTTCTATACATGAATTCCAGGGGAGAAAAGGACATGGATTGACCACCTTTTTGTCTCTGAATATTTGGGACATCTCTGTGATCCAATAGGAAAAGGGCATGGTCACGGTAGTGACCATGTCCCCTTAAGTCTGGCAATCAGACTCCCATTGACACTAATCATATACCACATGAAAATGCATTCATCTCATCGGAAAGACGGGGACAGATGCTAAAATGGAATGCACGTTCTTACAGGACTTTAAGTATTTTGTGGGAAAGGGAGATGTCAAAAATGGAGTTGGGAAAACAGAGTTTAACGGTTAATAACTATACCTTTATTTTGTTGAATTGTTTGAAGTCTCTAACTAGTAGGGGTCACATTGCTGGAGGGAATCAACATAACCATCCCTTTGATGTCAAAGTTAAATTGGCAAAACAGGCAAAGAGGCCAGCCAATAGAACCCTACTTAATACAGCTCCTGATAACTCAACCTTTAGGGTAGAAAAGAAAGAATAGTGGGCCATCACAATATATCGCTTAAACGAATTGGCAGGGAAAGATTGATCATTCATAATCAAAACCTGATCAAGACTCTTATCCAGAAAGACACAGCCAACTTCTGGAACATTTTGGGAGGTGTAACGAATGGTGTGCACAATTCCCTGGAGTGTAACATCACTGCCCAGGAATGGGAAGTTTACATCATTAAGAAATATGCTAAACCCACTGAATAGGAGAATTTTCCTAATCCAAATATGAGGAACCCGGCACAGGGGTCTGCAGTGGCAGACTGAGGATATCTTGTCGGCAATTGATAGGGCCAAGCCATCAAGGGCTCCAGGCCCTGACAATATACCGCCAGCGTTGATTAAATCCAACCCAGACACATGGGTTGAGCAGCTGAGAGACTTGTTCAATTGTGTGAGCAAAACCCTCAGAGTCCCTGACACGTGAAAAGAATCCCTAATTATCCCCATACACAAACAGGGGGTAAGGAGAAACCGAATAACTTTAGACCAGATTTTGGGAACTCTTCTATTAAGCAAGCTTAAGGGACACATAACATCAAAGGGCTTGTATTCTCAGTTCCAGATTGGGTTTCGCACCGGCATGGAAACTTCCTTGAATGTCTTTGCTATGTCTCATCTTCTAGCAGCGGTCAAAGAATCTAAGGTTGAACTGTCTATATTTGTATTGATAGACCTCTCCAGTGCCTTTGACACAGTTTGCAGAGCAAGGCTTTGAAAGAAATTGTTCGGTATGAATCTCGCTTTAACGCTGGTGCAGCTACTGGATTTGCTGCATACAGATACGACCATCAGAGTGAGGTTGACGTTTGAGGGAGCCATGATGGACCCCATTGTTATGCACGTTGGTTTGTGGCAAGGGTGCGCGGTGGCCCCTCCCCTCTTCAACCTCTAACTTGCTGACTTACCTTGTGTCTGGGAGTGGGGAACTACTAATCCTGTGAAGCTGGACTCAGTGTCATTAGACTGCATTATATTTGCTGATGAAGTGGTCTTGTTCGATCTGACACAATGGGGCTTCAGAGGAAAGTGACACTGTTCTTTGAATATGCGGTAGAGAACAAGCTCAGAGTAAACGGCCAGAAGTCGAAGGTCATTCTTTTCACAAATACGAGAGCCCCGAACACCATGACATGGAAGGTGGATGTAAACCCCCTAGTAAGAGTGTAATCTATTAAGTATCTTGGGTACCATGTCAGCAATACATACTCCAAGGAGAGTTGGAAACTCCTGATCAGGGGTAAGACCATGCCTCTGTTGGCAAAAATGAAGTGGGTATACATGCAATTGTGTCACTTCTTTCTAAACCCTCTTCTTCAATATTGTCTCTCCAATATGGAGCCTACTTTACTTCATGGTTTGGATCTCTGTCTCTCTGAACTGGGGGATTTTCTTAAAACCATTCAGGGAATGCTGTTTAAGAAAACACTAGGGCTGTCTATGTCCATTCCAAATGCTGTTATAAGGCAGGAGTTTGGGTTGATCTTATTGGGGACGAGAGCCAAATGGAGAAAAATGGCGAAATACACCAATCTACCCAATCCACCAGCTACGTCTCTCTATCAGAGTTGCGGGGCGGAGCAAACCAGAGCATCTGGGGCTACCATCACAAAATTCAAGGTAAAAATGATCGAACTTCTTACTTTGATGGGGTCATCTAATGAAGAGCTTTGTCATAACGTGGCCACTGTTAAGAACAAACTACAAAAACATGATTGGGTGATCTGATCAGAACAGTTGGGGACTTACAGTTTATATGTTGAATACAGCAAATTTCTCACAAAAATAGAGGAGCTCCCAAAGTATGTTGATATCTTCCCTTGTCCTAAACGTAGGACTAACTACCTACGCTTTAGGTCAAACCAAATCCGGACGTTGGAAAGGACGGGTAAATGGGGGCTGGGCACGACTAACCAGAGCTGTAGATTTAATAAGAACACGGCTATTAAAGAAACTATTAAGCATCTGGAAGCCGATTGGCCAGCTCTGCAAAAAGAAAGAGATAAACATTTGGGCATGAAAAATGTTAATGAATTTGTGTGGTCTAGCCTGATGATTGGCCACGGCCAGACTCGGATACTGTCTGTAACTGGCCTTCTTGATCAGATAGTGAAAAAAAGAATGGATTTATGTTGAAGGACACTGACCAACTTCCCTGTTCCCCTTGAAGTGATGTTTTATGAAATTTTTTTAACAAATAAATGTTTGTTTTGTTCGAGAACGTTAACTTAATTTTTTTCTTTTTCTTTGTTGTTTGTCTTGTATGAAGTGAAAGGTTTACACTTTTTTCTGAACCATAACACTTAAAAAATAAACATTTAAAAAAAGTACATTATTAGATTGAGTGTTGTCTGAGATCTGAACGCGAAACTCAAATTATAAAAGTTAATTGTGCACATCTTGTTTGGGGTTGTATTTTTAATCTTTCTTGAGTCGGTTGACATCCAAATGATATATGTTTAAATAGCCTGACATATGAAGATATCCTGAAGTTGGGACTGATGCCCAGAATGATAAGTGAAAGCCTTTGGTCACAGTCGAAGGAAAAGGTAATAACACCCCATACAAATGATGGCAACCTCAGATGCTGAAACAGGAAGTGAGGACCCTGAATACAGACAGTGATTTTTCTTCTTTGCTTGAGATTATTCAACTCCGAATTACTCAGCAGACAAAAACAAATTCTCCTGAGAGTTCAGGATTCTTGATCATCTGTGTAAGAAAAAAATCGATTCTGACTGGGACTCTTCCTTCAGTCCACAACAGACTACAAAACCACCGGATTTGCATTTTGGTTTGAGCAAGCAAACTTTCAAACTTTGAGGTTTATTAAGCCAAGAATTCTTCAATAAGTGATGATAACAAGCATGGACTAATGGCCATTCCATAATGTTGGATTAGATTTATGAGAGCACACAGAGAAAAAGAAGAAAGATTAGCACCTGATGTGGGGGTGCCAGCCAATCTCCCTCCAATGATGGACTAAATCCCATAGTATATGACTGTATTTACAGAAAGCTTGGCTCTGTTTCACCACATGCTTGTTCCTAAATGAATGATGTCACCCTTCATTGTGAGAAGGGACTTGCTCCAGAACAGCTCTCACTTGTACTCGTCCATGGTGACCATCCTTCCACAGGTTAACCTTCTCTTTGATGAATGGGTGCATGGCTGTGCACACCCATTTACCAAAGTGAACCTTGTTTATCTTTGGCAAATTCACTATTAGCAATCCAAACCCACTCCCAAACATGGGGCTTAATGCTACAGTCTTTGCCGTCTTAAAGAATCTCTGATTGGATGCTAGCTCTGGTCAATGTAAATAAGTACTTATTTTAATAGCTCAACATGATAGGTTGTTGCAGTAGATTCCCATGCAGTTTGCATTTCTACAGATTATGAAATCCACATTCATCAGTATGTATAGACACACTCACACCTAGATAATAGTTCATCTTCATGTGCCTGCTGGGTGCATATTTTTGAACCACAACAAGGAGCCCTCACACTGACCATTTACATGGATCTGATCTATGCCTCAATTGCAAGTATTTTCACAGGAACGAAAATTGATATTGATATTGATTTTTTATTTATATTGCGCTCGTACACAAGTGTTTCAGAGCGCGACAAGGCAAGGTAGGGGAACAGGGGAGAACAACAACGATCTTACTAGGCCCAGTGACATTGAGAACGTGCAAGTGCATGGGAAAGGAAAAGGGGAAAAGTGCATGGAAGGGGGGAGAAGTGGAAAGTGCGGAGCAGAGGAGAAACAGATACATAATAATAAATAAATACAATAAATAAATAATAAAGGCAATAACCGGTGGTAGTGCAGCCAGCAAGTGGCAAGTGCTGGGTTTAATGCAGCAGACAGGGTATGTCTGATAAGTGCAGAGAGAGAAGAAGCGGGGTGGGGGAATGTATGGGTACAGATTCAGACCCCAGTGCAACGGGTGGCCCGCAGGCATGTCAGGAGGGTGGCAGAGTGAGCAGGTAGCTCGGCCCAGAGGACAGAGGATGGCCAGGTGCACACTGCCGAGAGATAAACAGATCAGATGGGGAGAAGGGGGCGAAGGCGGAAGCAAAGAGGAAGGTCCTAAGGTGTTTCCGGAACTGGAGATGGTTCTCCTAAAGTTTCAGAGTGGCAGGGAGGCTGTTCCAAAGGGAGGCCCGAGCTGAAGACAGAGATCTACCCCCAGAAAAATGACTGACGCTGAGGGAGTTAGAGGTAGAGGGGCGAAGCGATCGAGAGGGGAGGTATTTACGGAGGGATAGTTGAAGGTATTTTGGACCCAGGCCCAGAAAGCCTTGTGGACAATGCAGAGGGTTTTGAATGTAATCCTTGCATCCACTAGGAGCCAATGAAGGGATTTCAGAGCTGGAGAGATACGATCCCAGGGCTTGAGGCCAAGGACAATTCTCGCAGTCCTGTTCTGAATTAGTTCTAAAGGGCAGAGAGTAGAGGCAGGTAGATTTAGAAAGAGAATGTTACAATAGCCCAAGCTAGAGAGAGCCAGAACTTGGAAGACAATGAACTTCTGGGGGAAGGAGAGGAAAGGCAGAGTATCTTTGAGGAGGTGCAGTAGGAAGTTTGACTTTTTAGAGACATCAGAGATGTGTGCGGAAAAGGAAAGTGTGGAGTCAAAGATTAAACCGAGGTTCTTAGCTTCGCAGGTGCTGGTAGGACGAGGGCCAAGGGAGGCCGGCCAGAGAGTGAGAGGAAAGGGTGGTGAAGGTGTACCTATGAGGAGGATCTCATTCTCGTTGGCATTTAGACAAAGATCATTGGTGGCACACCAATCAAGAATGGCAGTTAGGCAATCAGAGATGAGAGAAGGAGAGGAGGTGGCTGAGGGCAGCCTGAAAATTAGTTGAGTGTTGTCAGCGTAGTGCTGGAAATTTGCACAGAAAATGACAATGCAGTGGGCAAGAGTTGCTAGATATTGGTTGAAAAGCCAGGGCGAGAGATTAGACCCCTGGGGAACACCACAGGTTGAGAGGGAGATAGATGATAGCAAGGACCCAAGTTGGACCTGGAGGGTCGATCAGAGAGGAAAGAGGTCAGCCAGGCCATAGGCTGATCGATGATACCAAGGTTATCATGGAGATGGTTGAGCAGGGTGGTATGGTTGACTGTGTCGAAGGCAGAAGAGAGATTGAGTAGGATGAGGAGAAAGGGAATGTTGGAGTCAAGATTGGAGAGCAGGTCTTCATGGATGTTCAGGAGAGCAGTTTCCGTGCTTCTGGTGGTCATGGAAAGACCCAACAGAATTGGAATGAAGGTTAAGCTGAGAGATGGACAGCTTTTCCAGGAGTTTGCCAAGAAAGGGAGTAATGGAAATTGGGAGATAGTTAGCCGGACAAGAAGGGTTAGCTGTGGGTTTCTTGAGAAGTGGATGCACAAAAGAGTGCTTCAGATTAGAGGGGGAAGGACCCTGAGGCAAAAGAGAGGTTGCAAAAAATGGCAAGGGCCGGAGCAAGGCTATCAGTGTGGTCCTTGATAGTTTTAGAGGAACAGGGATGAACCTGATTTGATGAGGCTCTCAAAGATCGGACTTGTCTAGGGATGGAGAGGATCTTCTAGCCATCAGGGAGGAGAGTGTCAAAGGTTGTGACAGAGCTGGCCACGAACCATGTCTTGGTAAGACCGAGGACATCAAGGTCCAATTCTCCTAAGAGGAGGCAGATGTCAGAAGAGCGTTTGACAGCAGAGCGAGAGTTGAGAGTGGCAAGATGAAGAAGGTTGCCAGCCTTAAAGTTCTTCTGGGGAAGGGTACAAATCAGAGGTATGCCCTGCAGAGGTGTGGAGGGAACCTGAAGTGAGATTGAGGAGGAGGGAAGAGAGGGCAAGGAATCCAAGGCAGGAGAGAAGGGGACAGCAGGAGATGAAGGAAGTTGTTGAGGCAAGGGAAGTGCCTATCGAAGAGTAGGAAATTGGCCTGAGGGCCTTGGACCATGACAGTGCCATTTAGGTAGACATTAATGATGACTCTGGAGGAGTCAAACGAATCCATCAGGACTTCCCAGCGGGTGCCACCATTAATGGGAGAGGAGGAGACAGGACAGAGCACAGAGAATATATGAGGGGTCCATAGATCTGGCGAAGGAACGACAAAGAGAATGTCGGTGAGGGTCTGTCTGGAAGAGGCACTGGAATAGGTATCAGCGATGGGGAGACCTGGGTTGGAGGGCAGATATCCTTTTTAAACTTATTTTCCCAGACTTAGTGAGAAGGGAAGGATAGTTGATAGAGAAGCAGTTGGAGTAGATAGGAGAAACAGAAAGCACCATGGGTGAGTAGAGAGAGTAGGCAGTGAGAGGAGTATGCAAGTACAACGGTATGGAACAGTCACTGGGCTAGCAGGTTACAATCAATGGCCAAAGTTAAATGCAAAACACACCCAAATTTGACTTTCACAGTTAAATGCAAAACCCACCCAAATTTGACCTTCAAAGTTAAATGCAAACCACACCCAAATTTGACTTTCACAGTTAAATGCAAAACACACTCAAATTTGACTTTCACAGTTAAATGCAGAACACACCCAAATTTGACTTTTAAAAGTTAGGTCCTAAGGCACAGTAGGTATAGATTTGCAGTATGAATTAGAAGTTAGAGGTGAGTACAGAAACAAGTGAATTTGAGAGCATAACAGGGAGAACTGTGGGAACAAGCAGAGAAGGGAGTGAAGGTCTCAAGAAGGGAGAAAGGGCAATCAGATGGAGAGAACTAAACTGTGGTGAATGAGGTAAGAGAGTCTTGGTAGTCCAGTTTCGTAGCTGAGTGTGGACCCTCAGAGAGGGTTTGGATGTGGCAATAGTCTCATGTGGTGTTCTAGTCACGGACAGGGAGCAGACAGAGGCCTTTGTTGTGGCCCCCCGGTAGATGGTGCTGGCTCCTGCCTCCCAGTGGACCTGATTAGGCAATAAGGGGAGACACAGCCAATAAGAGTGGGCCAGGCTGCAGCACCAAGAAGAAGCCACACATGGAAAAAGGCAAGCAGCCATCTTTAAACAAATGCACACAAACTTGATTTCTGCTCAGTAGAGGCACTTTGCACCACGTTTCCTTTGAAATCAGGGGTGCAGGTAGAAGAAACATCAATGTAGTGTGTTGTGAGGATGACAGGAAGGATCCAAGGATTTTTTGGACCGTGTCGCGCCAAAAACAAAAAAATAAACAAAAGTGCAGAAAATGCCTGAAAACTATCCCATAATTCTGAAGATGCAGGCAGAGGTGGAAATTCGCCAAGTAAAAGCCTTGCAGGCTTACCTTTGCTGAAGAGCTGGTGGACAGCTCACTGTGGTTATGCATGTTTTGTTTGTTCACTGCGTGTATGTGTGCAGTAATAACCTAGCAACTGTGTTATTTATTTATTTATATTATATGCATATAATGATTAAGTTTTACCTATTTTATCACTTCATCACATAAATATTTCCATCTAAAATACACTTCATAAGAATCATCACACATCTAATATCTAATAATCAAATGTGTTATGCGTGTTTTGTTTTCTGATTTATTCACTTTAGCTAGTAGTATGCTGGCAAGTTGGGTTATGCTGCTCTGTTCGAACAACTGAAATTTTGCGGACTTCACACACAATGTGGACTGGTTTTGAGTTGGACTAGGAATGCATGGCAATTTGGATCCACTAAATGATGGGTCTGTTGTAGTCAGCTTTGCTGTCGGAGTAATCAAGGTCAAAAAGTAACATTTTGCATCTTCGCCAACTTGTGAAGTCAGGAACTTCACACAATTATATCAGTGGTAAAAACAAACCTTTGCACACCCCGAAAGCCACAAACAAATAATGTCCCTCTTCTTTATGAGAGGGATGAAGTCACCCCAAAGCTGCTTACAATGCTTGCGGGATCCAGCATAGAATTACACGTATGCACTAAACGGAGCGGCTGATTGGCTCACACTAAAGCCACTCCCTAAGCTGATCACTACTTTCTCAGTATTGTAGCTTCTGCTTTTGGTCTCTGTAAGCCTCCTGCCACACCTTCCCCCAGGTTCATGGCTCATAAGCAAAATGTGAGGGTGCCATGTCTTCCCCTGATCCAGTGCTGGAAATGGAAAACATTTATTAGGGGAAACATCACTTCTTAGGAGGGCAGGACTTTGGGAAGGAGTGGGTAGGGCCAATGGGCGCAGCCTCGGTCCAGGTTGTGCATGTAAAGACCGGTAGGGGGTGTCTGTACCTCTGCTCCCTGTATGGTAGAAGAGAGGCACAGAAGACCCCAGCCAAGATTCTCTATTACGGTAGCAATGGACGAGCAATCAAGGCCTAGCTTCTCAGGAGGTGATGCAGGCTGGTTCTTAAGTACAGTGTATTCCCCAAGCCCCCACAAAGGAATGTCCACACACTGTATTACTGAAAACACAGTCTTTATATAATGAATTCAAAGGTTATGTACACTTATCACAATAACGCACCTTGTGCTCAGGAAAATCAATAATGGTAAATATCTACAATTCTAAAGTGGTACCACTAATATTAGACCTCATTAAAGTGCATCCACAAAAATGTCACACAGATCAATAAGTGAAACCAGCAATAGAGAGAAGAGAGAAAATAAGGTGGTTGAACAATAGGCAAAATACTGGCCCCTAACACTAGACACAGTTCTGTGTGGAGATCCCCCCACCTGGGCAACCTGTAAAAGAAAGAGATCTAACACAAGCCCAGTCCATATGTTGTTCAATAGTCTTATTCTCTCCTACAATGTTTTTACCCCCCCAATGTACCTGGTGGAGTCGAGTCCTTCGAAGAGGCGTCGACGGATCCTTCTTGAGCGACCCCCTTTCAAGCGGGAGTCACGGATCGTCGAGAGGCGTCGAGAAACGTCGAAGACCTCGGGGTTCGGCGACGGGGAATCGACGGCCCTTCTTGAATGCCTTCCCTTTCAAGCGGGAGGCACGGGGCGTCGAACGCCTGTCGACAAACGAGGTAGAACGATGTCGAAGAGGCGGCAGCTTCGTCCGAGCGGTGCTCGTCGGCGTCGGGGCGTCGGCGTCCTGCAAGGCGGAGGTGTGCGGGGCACCTCGATGACAATAGTTCTGGACCGCAAAGATTGTAGAGACGGAAGCCCAGCAAGGGCGTCGGGTCGTCCGAGTCTTTGAGGTCGTTGGGTGGCGGGAAAACCACCGGCAGGTTTCTCCTCGGCGCGTTGGTCGTCCTCGACTTTCTCCGGCAGGATAAGCGGTCGACGATGCGGTCGAGGGAGTCCTTCGATTGAATGTTCTTAGGCAAAGGAGCGGACGGCTCCGGTCGTCGGCAGCACAGCGTCAAGTGGTTCCCACGGCTGGGCAACACAACTTCGACGGGCCTCCAGCGGTTACACAAACCTGCGAACCCTGGTCGACGGCAATGGACTTCGACGGCGTCGATGTCCGGGTGCTTCACTTCGATCTCCTAGGCGGTCCCGTCTCGGGTCGGCAGCCTTTCGAGGGTCTGACTTCCAGGGCGCTTCGGCAAAGATGTAGCGGTGCTCGATGATCCCTCGGAGCACGGGAAGAGGGCGCCTTACCAGGTCCTCTCTCGGGTCAGTCCTCGACGAATTCGGCAACCTTCAGATCTGTCGAAGCAAATGCAGCAGCAAGTCTTCTTCTTCCAGCTGGACGTCGAGGATCAGCAGTTCCAGTTACTCTTGAGTGGAGACTCAGCTTCTGAACGCTTCTGAACAATTTCCAATGGTGAGAGGTCCCCAGATATACTATTCTGTCTCTCATCCACACTGCTGGCCTACACTCAGCAGCCAATCATACAGAGGGGCATTCATGCAGTCAGTCAGCCAATCAGGCACACAGTGCATTCAGGCCACACTCCTCCCTTTCAGACACTCACAACAAGGAATGTGGATTGGGACAAGTACCCAGCCATTCAACACTACACACTGCATTCAGGCCAGTTTCGGGCAGGGCTGTCTCAGTCTTTGTCTCTCATGCCAGAAACCAGACAACCACAACAAGGAGTGTATATTGGTCACACACTCCGTTCACCCAGGTCCCACCCACAGGAGGTACCCACAACATACAGTCACTGGGAAGGCTCCAGTCAGTCTAGCTGGGCCTTCACAACAACACCATATATGGAACTTCCACCCCACAGCCAGTCAGGGGGAAGGGACAGAGTCAGGGCTTCCCAGGACTTTGGGAAAAACAAGATAACAGGCAATAGAAAGCAAGAGGCCACAGGGGCCATCTTGTTTCCTATCAGGAATCAACTGATTCCAATGGCAGGGCCTGGGTATCCCAAAATGGAGGACACCCAGAGCACCTGTCAAATTCAGCATGGAGCTGCCACCAGCCCATACCCTGCTCTGTGGGCCACCCACAGGTGCCCAAAAACATACACTAGGGGCACAGGGTTGTACCCCTACCCATGGGTGCCATAAGGGTATCCCATGGGTCTGTTCACCAAACCAAAAGAGAGAGCTGCACTGCCAGGAGTCCCAAATGGACTCATGGGCAGAAAACATGACAGAACACACGATAAAAGGCAGTAAAGGGCAAGGATTCAGAGGCCCTGTCCCCCTGATGCATTTCCAGCATCACAGTGCAACACATTGGGCCTCAATATAACCCTGGAAAAGGTTGCAAATACAAGCTTGTAAAACAGGCACGGCTGCCGCCAGAGTTGCATTTTTTCCGGCGCACAGATATGGGCAATTAACGGGTCATTACGGCCTTGCCGAACCCGGTATTTGCCCATTACTGGGCACCGCAAAAAATTCTTCCCTATTCCCATTTAAGCCCCCTAGGGCTCAATGGGAACGGGGAAGCCGGATGCCCAGGCACCGTTATCAACGGTGCCTGTGCCTCCGAAATGCTGTGCTCGCAGGTGCCTTTCATTCCGTCAGGTCAGACTTGGCGGAATGAAAAGCACCCGCGAGCGCAACTCAGAGTTTGCCGGTCGAGAAACAACGGTACCGGCAAGCTTACCGGTACCGTTATATCCAGACCGGCAAGCGCGTAATGAGGCCCATTATCTCTATATAGAACTGAATCCTGTCAATTTGCATAAAAGCAAAGAGCATTATGGGAACAAGGTAATGTCCAGAATTTTAAATATTAAACATGTCTTATAGTGATTCAGCAAGAAAACCTTTCAAGCGAATAATGGACTCTCGTGTTTTGATTGGTCACAAAACTCACCCTAATAAAGAGATGTCTGTACATTGCAGGGCATATTGTATTTGAGGCCGGTAGTTTCTGTATGCAGTCTTTAATTCTGAGTGGTTCTGAACGGGTTATTCAGAAGATTAGGAAGCCCTTCTGGCCTGGTCTTCTGAAAGCGTCTGCTGGATGAGACACAGGATCTGTGAGAGTACTTTCTGAGAACTCCTGTGTCTGGGGGACAGCCATCTGACCGTTTTTGCCACAGCGCCGCTCCATCTTGTTCTGGCCCATTCCCTGCGCTGCTGATGACTATATCAAATAACGTGTGTTTTGTAGAAAGCAGAGCAGTGGTTGGGAATTCCACTGAGCACAAGACAGTAGTGCGATGTCCAGTGACCAGTAAGGCGTGTTTCAGACATACTTGACTATGTCCTCAAAAGGTCATTTTTTTGAGATTTCCCGGGAAATGGAATGTGCATATGTAGGAGCTTTCCAGACACTAAAACACACGTGCATGCTTGTCAGCAAAGGCTGGAATTCAATGAGAGCTTAAGCATTCAGAATATATTTAAAATCTCAGAATGCAGTGGGCTGGAGGGTATACAGCTTTATCTTAATGCTGCAAGAGGGAAGTAATTCTCTGAGGTCAAAGAAAACCTGTTTACATCTACTTTAATCATTTCAAGGAACAACATTTTGACTGAGGCCAACATACAGAGCACGCGGAGCTTTAGACTGCATCGACAATATGACCCACTGCAGCACTAGAGACACGTAATAACAGTCATCTAGTGTGCTTTCTTATTTGCACTGTGACAGGCAGCTTTTGGCTGCTTCATGTTAGGAGAACTGCCAAATTTCAAGGGCACTTTAAAACAAGAAAAGATTGTCAACGCTCAAGTTACAAGTGTGTACTAAGTGAAGAATCACATCCTTTGCAACAGAAGCATATGTCACTGAGAAAAAAACAACAGGCAACAGTCCCCAGTGCAGGTACAAACAAGCAGTGGCAAAGCCAACGGGTTTGCTTTAGTATCGGCATTATCATCTGCATTTTCCAGACATGGCAATCAGTGTTCTATCTAACCATAGGATGCCAACAGCTAGGAAGATGAAAAGGAAAGAAAGAAAGAAAACAAGAAAGAAAGAAAGAAAGAAAGAAAGAAAGAAAGAAAGAAAGAAAGAAAGAAAGAAAGAAAGAAAGAAAGAAATGCACATATGATAACATAAAACTGCTTTCCCAACTTGGCAGTTAACCTCTATTTCCACATGCCCCACCTCTATATTCATCCATAGATCGGTAAAGTGGGCATTTTTCTCAGATATGTTCTTAACGGTCTCGAACTAAGGCAGTGCAGTCTTACCTCGCAGTTTTAAGTTTCCGATGGTGGCTTGCTAAGAAAAGTATTTCATTAGTCTGCAGTGCAGGTTGGTGCCGCCCAGTGAGTAACACTAAACAGCCCAGCTAGCCTGGCGGTTGGAGCTTTGCCCCCTATCCCAGCCTGCACCTGGGGGACGGGGGACGGTCTGGGTCTCAAAATGGCACTCTTGGGGTGGAAAACGACCCATCGCTCATCTGACCCTGAAAGTAGTAGCACCCTCATGGATTGAAATGTCGGCACTCACCAGAACCACAAGTTCAAATTCCTGGACCACAGTACGACTTTGCGGGATTTTCATAAGTTTGCCAGCTTCCATGAACCCGGCCCGCCCTTAGTGCTTCCTTTTATGGTTGTCCAGACCCCTGTCCTCCCATATTGCATGTGTCTCCTACGCTCCTGACTATTGTCTATGGTATTGTGGATTGCCATCTATTTCCCCAAATGAGATATTAAATAGGGCAGAGAGTGACCATCTGCCATTAACTACACTGATACAGTACCGTGACATGATACAGACAGCGCCTGCTTTTACATCTCAAGTTGGCACCAAGGGGCGAATGAGACGTCTTAAAATGGCAGAATTTGGTGAATATATTTGCTCCCCAATGATGAGCAATATTAACAAGCTTATTTTGGCCGATGCTTGTTCAGGAAGGGGAGCAGTCCATTTGTACGATAAACTTATTGACTCAATTCACTGTATGAATACTTCTCATAATCAGCACACAACCCTGATAGATCAAGGGGTGCTCCATGGTATGACAATGAGTGTAGGGTCCTGAAGACAAGAATATACATGCTGGATAGGGAGAAATTGAAGCATTTGGATATGCTGAACAATCCCTTAAAAGGGATAAGAAACTGCTGAGAAAGAAGAAAGCAGCATATGTTGTGAAACAGTGGCATTTATTAGAACAGGCAGCTTTGAGCAATCATAGTAAACAGTTTTGGAAGATGGTAGGCAGAGGCTTTGAGGCCCCGCAGGTGAACGGGGCGGGACCCATTCCAGCAGAAAAATGGAAGTTCCATTTTCAGAAATTGTTTCAGGATTACAATATTAGTATGGTTCAGATGATGAATACATGTGTTCCCATCAAGGAAGGAATACATTTTAGTGACAAAGAGATTGATATGATAATACAATCCTTACCCTCAGAAAAAACAGCTGGCCCGGATGGAATTCATTCTGACATTGTCAGGGACTTCTCCGATTGGTGGGCCGATTTTATTTAACATTTTTAATACAGTTTGTTCATCCGGGGAACTCCCTCGCACTTGGCCATAGAGTATTGTGGTTCCAGTATTTAAGATGGGGGACAATGCTGACCTTAATTACTGTAGGCCTGTTTCTGTAATTGATATCCCGGCCAAGGTATTTGTAAAGTTTCTATTTATTAGAGTAGAGGAGTGGGAAGACTCTCTGAACCTCCTGAAGGCATTGTCGTCAAGGATCAGAAAAGGTTACTCCACAATAGATCATTGCATGGTGTTTTCCACTCTGATAAACACATTTTGTATGGACAGAGGGGGGAAGCTCGAAGTCATCTTTCTTGCCTTAGACAAGGCCTTTGATTCTATTCCATAGGTTGTGGGGGAAACTGGCTGCTTTGAACATGCCGGCAGGCCTTTTAAATCTTTTGCAACTTTGCCGTATGGACACACATGCGTCTGTGAGTGTCTCTTCCGACGGACTCCAGTCGCAAAATGCTCCAAACCAACAAAGGCCTGAAGTAAAGCTGTCCCCCGGCACTGATACTATTGATTTTGCATTTGTCCGATTTTAATCCAGCACCTTTGGGAATGGGTAAATGCCCCTTCTCTGAATGGTTTTAATTTTTTAATTTTTTTATTTATGTGGATGATACAACATTGATTGATCTAACTCTTGTAGGGCTCTGGTAGAGTTTCTTTTTGTGCTGAGGCATATTTCTCTTCCCATGGTTTGAAAATAAATAGATTGAAGACCAAAATGTTGGTCTTTGATAAGGGAAGAATAGGTTCCACTTGGTTTCTTGGTGCAGAATCGATTGAGGTAGTAACATTGTATTACTCCCTTGGTATGTTGTTCACCAGGAATGGGCAATGGGCATGACACTTTGCAACTATCACAGAGAAGGCTGCAGCTATGCTGGGTGGCCTTCTTAGATGTTATCATATGTATGACAGACATATGCTCAATAAATGTGTGGAGGTGTATAAAGACAAGGTCAGCACTATGATGACATATAAGATCTGGAGCTTTGCCAATTGTACTGCTCTGGAGAGATTTTAGAACAGAATTTTGAAGAAATGTGTGGGCCTCCCACAAGGTACGCCAAATAGCACTTTGCAGTTGGAAATAGGGATTTCATCATTTGAGGTGGAGGCCCAATTAAGGTTTGTTAGGTATTTTTTAATAGTCATTGTGGGCCAACCAATCAATTCAAATCCAAAGAAGGTGGTAAGCGAAATAAGGGCATCCCCTGCAATGACTAAATATCAATGGTGCAATGAGGGATTGAAGGTATTGACTCAGTGGAAAATCTCATATAAGGACTGCCCTTCCTATCATATATTACCTAGCATTGTTAATATGGTAAAGTGGGAAGCAAGGAGGTGGGACCTAGAGAGAAATTCTGAAATGGAATTTACAATGTCTTCACTTGTTCTTTTGTACCGCTTCACTAGATTTTACTCACTGGGGTGGTGAGAATTTTTCATTTAGATCTGTGCCCTGCAGAAGGCTTATCAGTTTGACGAGGCTGAATCTTTTACCAATGAAAACAGGCTGAGGTGGGATCCTAAGCCAACATCCAGGAACTGTTTTTGTAATCAGCATAGGGTTGAGGATTTGGACCATCTCATATTTTTATGTACATGTTATCTAGACTTTCGTAATGGGTTTTTAAACAATTATTTTAATGCAAAAATATTGGAATGATGAGGAATTTGTATATAATTTATATAGTTATGTTTCCAGAGCACTCAATACGAGGACGTCTAGTTTAAAAAATGGATAATGTATGCTTCATTGAGATATGAAGGTGTTTGTATCCAATTTTATATTTATTTGTTCTGTTTTTTTTATTAATGGAGACATCTGAACCAAATAAAGATTGACTGATTGAAGTGGGGAGCCAACACTCACAAACACACAGGAGAAATTGGGAAATCGGGAGATAAGGAAAGGGGACACGAACAGTTAACAAGCCTTTTAAATTGTTTTCATAGTAAACCAAATGGAAAAGGGGCCAGAGGAAAGCAGTCCCTTTATCATTGTGCATTTTTTTTTATATCGGGGAAGCTAACAAAAACTGAACAAACACTAAACACTAAACAGGCACACGGGTACAAAACACCACAGAAAAAACAAGACCTCTCCAAATTACATAAAAACAAACACCAAATTCATCAAATTGTATACAAATGCCCAGAACACCCTCCAACTGTGATCCTGCCCCATGTAACTCCATCTCTCACAGCCTAACAAAAGCCAAAGCAAAACAAGACCAGGAAGGAGATTTAAGGCCTCTGATTGGCTGAGCGAAGTTGACAGTTCACCCAGAGATGCAACCTGAAAGTTGATGCATCTGGTAAGAGCTATGAACAAATGAGAGACTGGGGATTCCACCCAGGATTAAGTGTGCCAAAAACCCAGCGGTACCCATATGACGTAGGACGAATCTGCCCAAAGTGGTGTGTGGACCTTTTGGGAGGTTAACTGCTCCGGGAGAGCAGGTAACATCAGAACTGAAAAACAACTGTTTCCTTTTATTGTTAACTAATATTGCTGTCCCCTTTCATATCTGCCTTCATATGCTTTTCCATACATGCCTCTGGATAGCAGTGAACACACAACAAATGTGATGAGGTGAGATCTACCAGGAGAGCCTCTCACTCGGCCACCACAATGCAAATGAATTTACCTTTGTTTCAGCCGCGTTATCTGGGAATAACTCTTCACCCTTTAGCCCCGGCAATGCATGACAGTGGGCACAGTGGTCAGCGATGAACTTGACTGTCCAAATAATCTGTACAGCAGTCTCTCAGATCCACAACTAAGCTGGTGGAGATGGTAAATCAAGCTGACAAAAACGCAGACACCACCCTGGAGCAAGCAGAGCACGCAGCCCCTGTCTGTCAGTGTCTGCACGCGTTTCCTCTAGGGGTCTGTGTGATTTTCATTACTTTTTACCCCATCTGCAGAACATACAGCAGGCACTTTTGACTTTGCTCTCCATCAAACTCCTCCTTTTTGACACATTGGCACCACTACCATGTGACTTTCTATTATGTCATTCCAGCAATCTGGGCAGGTTTTATAGTTGTTTTATAGTGTGAGTCCCCAAACTCTGAAACTGTGTGCTGTGAGTCTCAGAGACAGCTCATGGGTCAGCTCATGGCTTTTTGTTTTGCACAGGAATTAGCTGTCCGTTGAAAGGAAGGTTATGCCCTTGATGCTGTTTGGCAGAGGCTTTTCAGGACCACAGGGCTGCCCCCTCTCTATCTTTCTCTCGCTATTGTACTCCTACGCACAGGTTAGCATATACAGAATATTAAGCCTCTGCTGTTCACGTTCTGATTTATGCTAGTGCTTAACAACTAAAGATCAAATGCCCTATCTTTCTAACCTCCCTCATGACTTCCTGGACTGACCCTACCCTATCCAATAGTTAGTTGACTAAAAAGGACTAATAGGTTGTGTCTGCTTGACTCATTCTTTTTTTCTAGCATGCCCACATACTCCTCTCCCTCTCACTGAGGGATGTTTGATTTCTGAAGTTGACCTCTTACTCTTCTCCTCCGTCCAACTCCACCAACCTCCTCTTCTTCTGTCCCCTGTTCCACCTCCTCTGTCCCTCTGATGCCTTTCACTCTTTCTAAGACTTGCCTCTACCCTTTTACATTATTACGCTCTCCACTATGCCACTTCCACCTCCTCCACACTACTGCTTCCTCATCCACACTACTACAACCTCATCCACACTACTGCTCCCTCCTTCACACCTCTACTCCCTACTTCAAACTTCTAGTCCCTTCTTCACAGTACTACTCCCTACTCCACCCTACCTTGTAACCAGACACCCTCCTTTCACTCACATATGCACTTCACATTCACTCCCTACACTCTCTCTCCGAGTTATACTCACCAGTCCTTCAAGCATTCTCACAACATGGTACCACTGGCACTCACTAACCAACATCTCACCTTTTCCAGAAATCGCCTCAACACTCCACTCCAATGTCCATCCTCCTGCTGGTCTCTTGTTCTGCCACCTCTTCTTTCTCTTACCTTACCCAAACAACTGAAAGCGTCCTGCTTCTTGGGATTCTTTTAAGCCACATCTTCTGGTTGATTTGCTGTCCATGGACAATCTGGCCCTGTCTCCCCACATGGTAGGTGTTCCAAACAACCACGTTTTTAGAAAGTGTGTCATACTCCCCCCCACCCCTTCTGTGGGCCTGCTGTGGAACAATAGTGGTTGGGTTCGGGTTGGGGGAAGGGGGGTGGTTTGCCTGGCCATCCCTAAGGTAAAACTAGTATGTATCTGGGTTGCTTTTGTTTCACTTCTCAGGTGGTCTAGGGAAACCACACTTGTCTCATTACAAGGCAGGCTGAGGCAAGTGTGTTGGGCACAGCATTGATAACCGGGGAATAGGAGCTCTGGCTCCTGCTTCCATTGATTCTCCTCCAGCAGTTGGGTCGGTCAGTGGCTCACATACAATTTCTGATGGGCGAGTTGGGCCGCTGGTCCTGTTCCAGTTGGCTCTTGCTCTCCATCCAAGTGTTTGACTGGCACAATGGGTGGGGACAGGAATTCGGGCCTTCGAAACTGCCATTGTTCCCCTCTGGGGCAGGGCTCGCTCTGGATTCATTCCTGATAGGCCTTCTTCTCCAGGCAGAGTGGGGTTCCCTTGACAAAGTCAGTTCAAGTGTCGCCACCAGAACAGTTTGCTTTTAATCTTATTTTGTCATCTTGAAAAAATAAATTGTTCACTAGCCTCAATAACTACGCAACATGCCCAGAAACGAAGATGAGATGATCTGCAACAGTTTAATGAGCATAATTGTCCAGCAAGCACATTTCATCCAGAAAAGTCAAACTGCACGAATTACTACTAGTGGAGTGTACATAAGTAGTGTCCATGATATCTCAAATGGATATGAGGCACCAAACTGGCATGAACATTTCAGCCGAAATACCCCCAAAGTGACTCCCATGTAGTTGTGGGTAAATGAGCTAATGTGTTGTTTCACAGGTCAATTTTGGGGGTTGTGAATCAGCCCCTCCCCTGTATACCTGCATACTACAAAGCACTCTTCTGATGCGTATGATTCTATTTATTTTGTATCACTCCCCATTGCCTACCCCCTCCCTAGCTTCTATTTCTATTTCCAGTGGTAGAGTGCTCGAAACAGAAAAAACAGTTAAGGATTTCAGCAGTTCATTATTTAAAATTCCACACTGTGCTGCAGGGGCCTGTCCTGGGGTCCTGACTGCCAATAACGGTGCCTGAACGAGTCCCATGGGATCTGGCGGGTGGGGTGCTATTTGTGAGGCTAATCAGAGTCACTGAATCGTGTGGCAAAGAAGGTGGCAGTAAACCAGTGCCTTTCCCATAGCAAAGGCTGGTAAAATGGGATAGGTGCCTTCTTGGCTGGTAACTCAAGATGTAACCCCAAATAGAATGCGTGGAGCTTTCTGGAGAGGTCATGATAGATATTTCAATAAGTGCCTCAATTTGAAGAAGTGGTAAATTAGTGGAATTGCATTGCTGATTGAAGGTTATGTTGTGATATGCAAAACATGGAAATACAACCAATTTAAGTATGTCAACTAAAGAAGGTACTACTGATATCCATTTTTTTTGGTGCAGTAGTAAGCACAAACTAAACATCAGTCAACACCCTAAACTGTGCTAATGAAACATATAAAAAATACATACACTAATAAAAAAACAATCAACCCACTTTCACTTTTGCTTTGAGAGTTTTGTTAGGCCATAAGAGCAGGTTCATACACAGCTACTGCACAGCTTGTGTTTTATAGAACTTTTGGTGAATTTTGCAGAGGCTTAGTGATCCTTTTGGCCAATGAATTAAATGCAAGTGATTTTCTGTTATCCCCATTCAGTCCCCTTTTGCTTTTGTGTGATTTTGGGGTGGTAAGAAAAGATCCCACTGGGGAAGAGGGGCTCACATAGCGAGCGCCATAGTTGTGACTCAGAGTGCGGTGAAGTTGGCGCAATGTTGCAATTTTAAAGGCATCCAGCATGATTAATGTGAATGGGATATGTTACTTTAAGTGTTACTTTGTGTTGAAGTTGATACATTTTAAATGTGCAAACGTGCAGCAAGATGAATGTCAAGATCGCCAATGACATATAAACACAATCTAGATATGGTGTCCTACAAGGTGCCTAGAAGCTGGACAATGAGGAGTTTCATAATGCGTATGTGAGGACGGGTATTTGTTATGAAGAAACCATTGTGAAGAAGACACAATGGTCCTCATTACAAGTCCGGCGGTAACTGAGGCGGTGAAACCGCCTGGTTACCGCCGGACTCGTATTACCATTCCGCCTCCGTGACTCCCGGACATACCAGGGCATTACGACCCTGGTGTCCCGGGAATTCCGGAGGCGGAATTCGGTAAATCCCCATTCCCATTGAGTCCCATAAGATTCAATGGGAATGGGGAAGTGGAAACCCCGGCACCATCTCGTGATGGTGCTGGTATCCACGTCCTCCTGCAGGTCAGACTTGGCGGGTACATCACCTCCTGCCTGCAGGACTCGGGATCGGGCGGTCCGGTATTAACAGTGGCGGCGGGTTTACCGCCACTGTTAATTCCGGACCGCCCGACCTGTAATGAGGCCCAAAGGTTATTGGACATGCATGCACTGATATACCCACATAGGGAATTTACAAATCTAAACATATTGTGCTCTTTTTATAAACTGTTTAGACTCTGCAGTCAGGGGTTCATGAGATACATTTTAAGTAACTGGGTAGACTGGTTTTGCAGCGTTGAAGGCGGAAGGAGAATTAATGATCAACAGCATGATTAAGCAGATGGTCAAGCCAATAAGATGGCCCAAGGATTTAATGGCCTAGCAGTGTCACAAAAGGCAAATGTAATCTTTTTAGGTGCATGGGAGTTTGTCATTCATTGTACAGGGGGATATGGCCATTATCTTAGACCAGCAATAAACTTAGGGTGAAGTGGCACCCGAGGCAAGATTGACTGATACTTCATGGGTTTCGATTGTTTTCTCAGGATGTGACCAGAGTACATGCGTGTTGAATTGGTAGTCATTCAGATTAGAATGGTCCAATGATGCCAGAAAGTCAGGTTGGGTGGGATGGTTATCACCAGTTCAAAGGGAAACCTGTTTTTTTCTATCCCTCTACATATTGTTTGAAGTGCTCTTGCAAAACCATGTGCAATTACATTTAGGGTTAAAAAGTCTCGGCCAGCTGGGACTTGTAATAAATTATGTTTTTGTATGAAAGTGTAACTATGTGATGATGTCACAGCATACCACTGACAAATCCTAAAAGAGGTTGTGTTTTACACATGAGCTGAAGATGGTATTTAAGATTATTTTGACCAATGAGAACGGGGGAATTGGAGAAAGATTGGATTTGTTTTGTATAGACCTTGACCAATCACATGTGGGGGTGCATTGTAATAAAACATATGAGAATGTTTTAACTATTGCAAAATTGTATACAATGTGTCAACTGTGTGGTTCGGAGGGACTCGAGTTAGTTTGACTCTATAGACTCATATAGCCCCTCCCAGCCAATTTCACAATAAACTTGCTTTACATGCAAACGTGCACTCATTTCTTGAGACGTTGGGGATTTCCTGTCCACACAACTCGGCTGCAGTGCCTCTCGTGGGGCAAGCCTTCCGTTGACAGTGAAAAATAGAGGTTTACAGGCACCATATTGGTTAAAGGCTTGTCTGTTCCCCAAAGGCATGGTACTGTGGTCCAGCTGTGCAGGGCGAATTGAAGGAGCACCACTGAAGAGCATTTTGGGTTCATGTTAGTGTTCATTTGGAGGGTAAAGCAAGAGGGGAAATAGAGGAAAAAGACGGTTCCGTCTATGATTTAAGTAGTTTGTTAAGGATAGAAGAGAAGTGCGTATGTGGAGTTACACAAAGTTACCAGAAGTGAAAGGGTGAATATTTGAAGGAGTGAGTAAACAGTTTAACATTTTAAGACCTTTGTATATATTTTTACCTATTTTGCTATTTTACAGTTGTGAGGTGGTATCCGCACCAGCACGTCCAATGTGAGGTTTGTCCTGAAACCTTTCAGTTTGCGTGTCTGGTTGGCTGGAGCCTTCAACTAGGGGTATGCTGGCATTTTATGGTAAGTCCACACGTAGATAACTTCCTGAAGTATACCCTTGGCACCCTTTATTTTGTATTCACTGTGCTGTTGGAACCCTCACCTCACTTTTCTTGGTTAGGTAAAGCAGTGAAGGTTATCTTCCTATAACCAGGAAAAGGCAGTGTTGTAGTAGAAAATACTGTACTAGTGATGAAGAGAGTGAAAATAGCAGTGTTGTAGTTGAAAACATTGTGCTCGAGTGAAGGAGATATCTCTGAGATATTGGCCGGCATGTGTTTTTTGGATAAAGATGCTGTCTTTTGTGTAAGAGTGAGAAGTATAATAAAAGTTAATAGCTAAGCGAGGTGATTGTGGTGAAAGCGAGCAAGGTGAGTGATTATAGGGGAAGACTAAGAAACTGGTAAGGCAAAAAAGGTGCTTTTTGGGTTGAAACATTGTGCCGCGGGCTTGACTTCTGTGTCTTAAGTCATTTATTCTGAGGTGATATTAATAAAAGTTGGACTAGTGGTAGAGTATGGATATTCCATTGAACCATTTGTGTCAGGTACGTCCAGGCTATAAGGTAAAGATTTTAAAGTACTATTGGGAATGGCTTCTGGAAACTAAGGGCAAAATGTTCATTTCTTGGCCTTCTGAGAGGACCTATGATAAGGGGATATTGGGAAACCTGAATACATTTGTAACTACAAGGCTCACGGGTTAAAAGTTAGAGAAGCGGTTTAACATCTATCTTAGAACTATGGAGGATGTATGAAAAAAGCAGGAAGGCCCATAATGTTAAAATCTCAGAGGAGAGGACAAAAAAGAGAGTGCATGAATTCTTTCCACACCGCCCGACAGGGGTGCTAGCCTGTTTCACCCACAGAGGGCTCTACAGAGCCTGAGTCCGAACCTCCATTTTCTCCAGTGGCTACTCCAGTGGGTTGCGAGAAGGATATCAGCTACAATTCCTAGAAATTGGGATATTGAGGAAAGGGGAAGGATAACTCCTTCAAGGGTTAAGGCTGAAGAATGATTGAAAATGGAGATCGGAAAGGGAATAACTTCTATGACTGCTAGGTTAGCAGAGAGATTAAGGATAGAGGAATGAGAGAGACTGAGGCTGGCAGCCAGAAGAGTACAAGAAGGGTTGAGAATGAGGGAGAAAGGGTCGACTGTGCCTTTTACCACTACGGTAGAGGATCAGCTGCAATTGGTAGTGAGGACACAGGAGTGGAAAAAATTGGAATAAGTGCTGAGACTAGTGAAGTGAGAGGTAGTGGTGTTATGGCAACAGAGAAGTAAAGAATGGGAAGAAGTGAATAGACAAGCAAATGATGTAGAGGAAGGAAGGTGGAGGCATGGACAAGTTGGTAGGTATAATAAATCAACTATCAAATGGTCAATGTGGACATGGAGGACAGAAGTATTGCGATGGGTACAGGATTCAAGCTCGTAGAACAAATCTGGCACCCTACTCTAGTGCTGAGTATGTGCATGTGCCTGTAAAAGTATCAGGGGAAGTGATAACGGGAGTACGGATTGAACAGTTAATGGGAATCGGATGTTGAGCAGGGAGAGCAGGGTGTAGCAGCTCCACCTCCCGTTACAGTAGCAGTGACAGAGAGTACACCATGGAGTGGTACTTGCATGCCCACAGTAAGTATCAGGGGATAGATGGTGATAGATGGGGGAAGCCCAGTAAAATCAGGTATAACTCACTTCATTTTGCTCCACAATGTACATGGAAAGGCATATTATGTCCTGTGGTCACACATGGACCAGAATATTTTGATGACGACACTCCCTTCACTCACTGTAGGGTTGGGAAGTGGCTTTACGCATTAGAGAGACACACTGCCAGTGTCATGCTGGCCATGAAGGATATGAAAAGCTAATTTACAGCTCTAAAGGGGGTACAGTCAGACAAGCTTTGGAATTTAACGTAGTATCTGGGAGTTCAGTTGGATGCAAATACCAGGTTCAGGTATGGGGGGGCTGCAGATTATGTACCCTGATACACCTGGCATTAATTTTATTCTAGCTAAAACAATGAAGTTGGATAAATATCCTGCCACAAACATCCAGTTAATTCAGGAAATGTGGAGGGCAGGGACGGGTGAAGCATGGGATAAGAATGTGGCCTTTTTTTTACCACATATACAAGAAGGGACTTCCTAAGGAAGTTCAGTACAATCTAGACAAAGGAAATTCAGGCACATATTGTGCATTTTTTTAAAAGGAGGCAAGAGAAGGAAAGGGAGAGTATAGAACAGGCACAAAAGTCAGAGGCCACGCTTGTTCAGAAAAAGCTAGTGAAAATCAGTTTGGAAGGAGCAGTGATTACCAACTCCACGGAGGGACATTAGGGACAATTGGGACATCATTATTTGGGTATGACACAAGGTTTGATGGACGAGTATGCTTCCGGGCCATGGCAAATAAGAGGGTTTCCAAGGGGTAGGTGAGGATTTTCACGAGGAAGTGGGTAATTTGGCAAGTTTGGAGGAATGGGGCCCCGGTTTAATGGGGCAACAGAAAATAACTATCAACGGTTATATGGGATACAGTGTTGGTCTTGCGGGAAGGATGGGGCATTTGGCATGAGATTGCCAGAGCAGGCCACAGTATTTTAACGTAGAAGCTCAGCAAATGCAATTCCCGACCATGCCATATGCCCCAAGCTCTGTGCAATAGCAGCAGGCATGCATTGAACAAAACACAGTGACTGAGGTCGCACAGACCTATGTGATTCAACCGACCATGCCTGCATAGGCATCGGTATAAATATGGGTAGAAACATTGGTACAAATATGGGAGAAAAATCCTTTACCCCAAGGAACAGGGACTCATTACACTGGAGCAAGTGTTTTTGGAGGGAATCTTTTTTCACTCCTCAGTGCTACTTTGTGTACCAAGATTAGGATAGCCCAGAGGGATGTCTGATGTGTCCTCTCCTGTCTGTTACCACCAATCTGGAAGAGGAACCCTGGATAGGTGTGCAGGTTGGTGACCGAATGTTTTCATTCATGGTCGATACAGGGGCTATAAAATCTTGCATCAAGGAAGGTGAGTTCCCCTTGTAAAGCAAAACAATAAACACACATGGATTTTCTGGGGCTATCCTGTTGCTTCCTTACACTGAAGATGGGATCTGTATAATTTTCCCGCGGCTGAATAACCCGCAACGGAAATGATCCCATACAAAACGTCCGTTATACCGAAATGCTTGAACGTTTCCAAATATTAAAAAGTAAAGCACAGCAAACAAGTAAATCTGTATGAAAACATCTAAAAGTGATGTTGACATAATAAAAAGAGTAAGAAAAAAGGACCCTATAATGTATAGAAATACTTCCTCATACGAAATAAATCTGTCTAAATGTGATTAGATCACAAACAACGCAATAAAACAAAAGTCAGGAAGTGAAACACGAAAAAGGAAAATGGCAGTTTATCTGTCATCTAACAAGTGTATGAGGAAGACGAAAGCAAGATAAGGCGGCCTCAAATATTTGATAGATTAATCATTAAAACTACACATCCATAGTTTCTAAGGTAAGATTATGAATGATTATTAGCAATCAAACTAATCATTACACAACAAATCAATATATATAATTCATGTAAACTGAAATCTAAAAATGCCCATTTTACTGCCATAGGAAAAATAAAAATGGAAAAGGCTAATTATTTAGTTCCCTTGAAAGGAAACAAACAGCTTCACAATTTGGGATATATATAGTATCGAACAGAGAAAGAAGGATAAAACGTGGAGGAAGTGTATTGAATATAAAAAGTACAACTGTAGAGGAAGAGCGTGCACAAAAGAAGATTTGATTCAATATATTAGAGAGCACAACCCTGAACCAAATATGTCAAAAGCCGAAGTAAAACAAAGGCTTAAAAAATTAAAAAGGAAAGCGGACACAGATGTTGGTAGCAGTGGTGAGATTGTAAGACAAGTACTAAATGAGTTACCACAACATTTGGCGGGTGAAATGCCATGCGCTAAACTGTTGAAACATCAAGTTATTTACCAACGGCCAACAAAAGAAAATGTCCCACCTGTCCCAATGCATTTAAGTGAGGTTACAGTACAAGAAAATATGAGATTTATACTGGAAGGAGACCGATTCCTAATGCGTGAAAGTGAAAGAGATACAGAAAAGTATATAATATTTTCAATGGGAGACAATATACAATGGTTAAAATTAAGCAAAACATGGATAGTAGATGGCACATTCAAGAAATTTGTCCAAAACCATGTATGCAAATGTATAGCATTCATGGACACATTTCTGATGATTTCTTTCCTCTTGTTTACATTATAATGAGTCAAAAAACTGAAAGGATGTATCTAGAAATATTTAATTTTGTCAAAGAAAAAATAAATGACCCCCAATAATACCCCAATAAATGTATCATGGATCATGAATTATCGGCAATGAGAGCAATACCAATGATTTTTAAAAACAGTGAAATTCAAGGATGCTATTTTCATTTTAATCAGGCAATCTGGCGTAATTTGCAAAGGCACGGACTGCAGCAATTATACATAAATGACAGCGAATTCCAATTTCATATTAAAACATTGTGTGCATTAACATTTGTGGCAAAAAATTATGTTGTTGCTGAATATACAATCAAAGAACACTATTAGTGAAATCATGAAAATGAACTAAAAGATTTTATAAATTATTTTGAAGACACATGGATAGGTGGACAAACCAGATATGTGTGAAAACACTCTAAAATACAGATACTAGACTGGAATTGCTACAATACAATACTTGAAGGTAGGCCAAAAACCAGTAACAAATTAGAAGGTTGGCACCACACATTAAATGTAACGGTTGAACACACAAAACCAACAATTCATAAATACATTGAGAAACGAAAATAAATACAAGAAACAGCAATAATCCAAACAATAAGTGGAAAGACACAACAATAAAAAATCAAACAAGAGTGTACAAAACATTGCAAAACTAAAAGAAAGAGCAGACAAATATGGTACCTTGACCATGAAGGACTACCTTAACAGCCTTGCGTTTAATATAAACTGTGTTGTGTATTAGCATGAATGCATTAAATTATCAACTTTCATCCAACCGTATACAAATAGTGTTCACTGACTGATAACATTACACCATGTATATAAATATTAAAACAATCACAAAATTGCATTAGTAATATAAAATAAATGTTACGTACAATTTGGAAGATGAATCATCAAACCAAACATATCCAAAATCCATGAATCCAATAAGAAAGAAATCCAAAAGCCAAAAAAACTGAAAAAAACAATTCTATTTAAGCGATAATCCATTAAAAAAAGTCAAACCAATCAACAACAAAATGAAAAAAAACCTTGAAATCCAAAAAAAGAAGATCCAAAAATGAAAAAAAGAGAAGAAAGATGAAAAAAGTCCACAAGCAATGCATTTCATAAAAAAGAAATACAAAAAAAAAATCCATGACCGCGATAAAAGCACATCCACTCGAGCGATGGAACATATACCGAATTCAACATCCTCTAATGTCATCTAGTGGCCTACAGTAGACATTACAACAATCATTAAAAAAGTTATTCAGTTCAATAAGTTATTATATGTACTCTTACAACAGACATTGCATTAATAGTTGAACAAATTAATATGTGTAAAAAAATGTGTTATGTATTGATTACATATATTTAACTTTAGATAAAGAAAAGAAAACAAACTAAGAAAAAAATGTTGTGAAGTCATCTTTGATGTCCTGGGTGTTAGTCTTAGCAGTGCACGGTGGTGGCGCGAGTTATGGTTGCTTAGCTTACCATAACTGGCGAATTTCAAGGGTTTTTCGGTTTTACTTGGAACCATAACGTCCCTTTGACAACGTTTTTTCGCTGAATTTCATAGGTTTTTAGTAGCGCAACTTAACCATAACGTCCCTTTAACAAAGTTTTTTCATTGAATTTCGTAGGTTTTTAGTAGTGCAACTTAACAATAATGACTTTCACTTTATATACATATCATATGGAACTGACTGAATCTCTTCTACTGTACTTGATGTCCGCAAACTCATTTAATGTTCGCGGACATGTTCGAAGAACAGTACCACTACCTAAAAAACTCTGGGGGGGTATGTTTGATTGTTATATCATAACATAGGAACATGTAACAAATTTTAAAAAAAGCACACAAACACATTATATGTACTAATACATAAGAAATGTAACCCATATATACAACACACTAACCATTCATTTAAAAGCACTATGTTCTAAAATGGAATATACCACAAGAAAATAACTTGTCTTCCAACATAATTACCTCACAAACACAACAGAACTGAGAACAAGAGCAGACCCACTGAGTACATAGGACATATCTTACCTGAAATAGTAAGTGTACTTAATTGTATTCATATATTTATAAACTTTCTGTATTAGATAAAAAAATATATTATCTTTTTTTTTTCTCTCACAGAAATGTCTAGTACTCTGGAATGGCTAGAGGAACATTTCCCACATGAAGAAATGTCACAAGATAGTGAAACTAATGGTAAACACTTTATAATATAAACCATTTAATTATTATTATTTTGTATACATTTAACATATATATATTTTTTTTGTACAGAGCATACCGAAATAGAAAATACTTCAGAAAAACCTGTTATGGATAACACTTTTCACAGTATAGAAGAAAAAATGGATTTATTGTTGACTAATTTTAATAATTTGAAAACTTTTGTGGAAGATCATTTTAAACCAAAACCTTGTACCATTGCCCCACATGTACTTGTCCCTCCTCACCATATCACAGTCAATTATCCCCAAACCCTCTCCATAACCCAAAACGTTTTGATGAGACTTCCATCCCTTCTTCACCTAATAACAATCATGATGAAAACCCTAATTCTCCTGTTTTTGTTTCTGTTTCTGCCTCACCTTCTCTGTCATAAATTATTAATATATGTTAAATAAAGTTTAATTTTTATATTGTGTTGTAAATAGTTTCGTTTTTTTTTTTTAAACACAATGTAGGTGTCTGCGGACACTGCAGGTGTTCTGAAATGTTCGTAAATAAATGGAGGTGTCCTGAAGAACACTATACCTGTTCGTACTGTTCACTAGCAAGATGAAACTATTCTAAGAACACAAGCGGTGTCCTGAAATGTTCGTAAAAAAAAAAAATTCAAGTGTCCTAAAGAACACTATATCTGTCCGTAGTGTTCGCTAGCAAGTTCAAACTGTTCTAAGAACACACACGGTGTCCTGAATTGTTCGTAATTAAACGAAAATGGAGGTGTCTTAAAGAACACTATACCTGTCCGTACTGTTCGCTAGCAAGTTGAAAATGTTCTAAGAACACAATTGGTGTCCTGAAATGTTCGTACATAAACGAAATTGAACGTGTCCTGAAGAACACTATATCTGTCCTTACTGTTCGCTAGCAAATTTAAACTGTTCTAAGAACACACGCAGTGTCCTGAAATGTTCGTTTCACGTGTGACGCAATTTTAATTAGTTCAGGACCCAAACGGTGTCCGTAGAACATCAACGCGCATGCGCTAGCCAATCTCCATGCATTTGGTGTCCTGCAGACATGCGCTTCCTTCGCAGACTTGTTCACGAACGGATCATATGACCGCGCCCACGCTGATCGCGTGTTCTGAATGCGGACACTGTTCGGGTCCCCGAACAAATTAAAGTACATTTTCAATCAATCCATAATATTTTTCAATAAAACCTCACCATGGCACAAGTCCCACATAGTAATCCTGAGTTTCTACATACCTTTTGAAACTTTTTAAACTTTTTTTTGTGTTCAATCTGTCCGCGGACAGCGCGCATGTCCGCGGACCGCGCACAAGCACCCCTACAAAAGACCACGCCCTAGAGCTTATTCTCATTGTGTTTCTGGCTATTCTTCAGAGCACAGCTATTTCTCCAGCAACTTGCTGATTACACCATCGAGATGGCATCCCTGGCTGCAGAACTGCCACCTGGTGCTGCACCTGCTTCAGCACAACCCCCACCCCCTCCACCACCACCACCTCCCCAAGGGCCTGAAGAGGGGAACAGGAGTGAGGATGCGGAGGAGGAAGAAGAGGATGATGAGAATGAGGTAGAGGAAAACCCTACTACCCGCACTAGGCGTGAGTCTTGGGTGTGGCGGTTATTTACCATTCATGGGAATGTTCTTAAGGCTCGTGCAAACCGTGTTACCTGCAATGAGTGCAAATTGATACTCAGTCACGGGAAGCACGGTAAGTACAGCTTTGGGACCACTACTATGAAGCGACACCTGAGGTCATTTCACTCTGGGGCTATTCGCAGGGTTGTACCTTGCGAAGAATGTAGCAGGTTGATTTCCTCTACTTCATCCTCTGTTTCTGATCCTGTCACCACAAGGACCACCTCTGTGGGACAGCGTCTTCCTCAAGCTGCCTCACAGGCCATACAGAATGCTGATGACCCTTACCTTTCGAGGGTCACAGTTGTATGTATGTACTGTGACACAGTACTCTGCAGGGGGGAGCGACTTCGTAGTGCTTTTGAGACTATCGTCTCAGAGCACGAGAAGATCTGCTCACTACCCAAATAAAACTCACTCTACATCATCCTCTCTCAGCTCGCCATTTCTTATCCCTGTGGTTGGTGTCCCCCCCCTTTACCTTCCTTTCCCCTCCTCTCCTAGTGTGTCGTGTATGAAAAACCAAAAAAAATACAAAATATCAAAAATCCCAAAAAAAATAAGGCTCTTTTCAGAGCCGCCTTTCACAGTTAAAAAATAGAAGTGAAAATAAATGAAGCAGGGCCCTTTGTATTTTTTAGAAGTCCGCAGACAGTTCACGAACATTTAAAAAATGTGGTTTCTACCCCATCACAAACATTGCAATTTTCTCTGGGAAGAAGTGGTGGCTCTGAAAAGAGCCTTTGGGTGGTGTTTGTAAGTCAAAAATTATAAATGCTTGACGCCTACTTCAAAATGGTTGTTGTAATTCAAAAAAAGGTCGCAATGCATTTTGTGCATTTCTCAGAAAAATCTGATTGCCAGCATAAGTAAGATGGACTCCATCTCTGCGAAAAATGTATGTACTACGAAACATAATATTTTCATTGTGAAAAGAGGACATGCCAAAATCTCTTAGAAAGGCACAAACAGCCTTATTAACATTGCGCCTTGCTTTTTCAATTTGTAGCCCAAATGAAGAAGAACGAAGCCACATTTGTCTCTGCGCGATCCGTGAAAATATCACTTGAGAATTAGGAAACATGTCCATAACCTTCCCAAGTCCTTCTTTCATAGCAAATTGCAAAAATATTCCAGTCACATGTCCTAAACTGTTCCCTCCATAATGAATTACAATTATGTCTGGATGTTGCTCTGTCTACAAAGTAGCACAGAGAGGTAGCAAGCCCAACCACTTCATTCCACGTACTCCATGCCAGTGTACTTCCACATGTGGGAATCCAAGATCTACAGCTACTCCACAGCTTTCTGCATGCACCTTCAACCAATGTATCCACAAATCTCCCAAAATCCAAACAATCTGTTTTCTGAAACACACAGCCATAGCTATCTTTTGTTCTCTCAGCAAAAAGAGTATCTGAGAAACTCTCTCCTGGCACAACACACCCACTTAACTTTCCTGACCAATCCCTTTCAGTGCTTATTCTCATTTGCATGACTTCTGAACCCAAAAATCCCTGGATGTAACTCCCGATGTCCGCGAACTACCACCATGTCCGCGGACATATCATAACATGAACAGCCCTTCTACCATTTCCACTTCACTCTCTCTGCCATTCACTCATTGGATGTAGCTAAAAAATCACATGACCATGCACCAATCACATTCAATACCTCTAGATCTAACTGCATCATCATAGATCAGCACTGCAAATGTACTGTGAATCTCTCTGAGTACAAGTGTCATATCATTGGCAAGCACCATCTACCAGAAATACTGTACAAGTCTCCAAGATTTCTACTTGCAGCTCCATGCATATCCATATGCATGAATACAAACTTCAGGTATGCATATTTTCTGTACAGTAGATGAACACATTTTCAAACAGACTTTTAGCTTGTGTAATCTGTAAAATGAATTTACTGTATTTTTTCAATTTCCTAAAATCAACTATCACTTATAAACCTTTATACTATTTACTTTCTTTGTAAACACACACTCAAATCATGTTAAACTAACATTTTTTAAATTAAATATATAGACTACATATATTCAAACAAAATTGCATGCAAGCACAATCTATGTTTAAATCTTTAAAAAAATACTTATATAATTTCATATGTTTTTGTTTTTATTTATTTATTTACTTAATTACTTTAATTTAGACATGACGTTGAGGCGCTATTACCTAGAACAGCTTACTTACAGAAATAGTGGTATTCACTGGTATTTTATAAATTTCACAAGACATAGTAAAGATATATTTTTTTTCCTACAGTTAGTCATTCAATACAATTTGTTCATTAAGAACATATCATATGTACTGAACTGATGCAATGTATCTTATGTAAATAAATTAGTTTAATGGTTTTAAAGAAGGCACTGAGGATTTCAATTAAAATAATCAATATCTAAATAAAAAACAGCGCTATATACAAACAAAGTTACTAATTTGAAGCTTTTACAATTGCAGTGAAGACCAGTCTCCTGAAAAGAAGCAGCCGAATTCGAAGAACAAAGAAGAACTAAGAAGTTACCTGTTAATTTAAGAAAAAAAGCAAGTAGAATATCATCATAATATTTGTATTATTAATCAAACATACTATAACGTTAATGCAAGCTATTTTGGTGCCTAAAAATAGAGATTGTGTACCATTTTGTCCAAAAATCTCCATGTCTTAAACAGCGATTTACAGCCAGAATGGCCCACAAATTCCTATTTTTGGACACACAAATTACCCAACTGAACCGCTACAATTTTCATATTATAGAACAAACAACTGTTTTAATTGTATACATTAGATTTACTATTTGTACTTTTCCACACCACTAGCTTTTTTTTTTCTTGTCATCTGAACCCCAGTTTAGTAACACATAAATTCAAGAATACCTATCCCTACTAGTTGTAGTTCCCAATGCACAATCACACACCATTACATACATCTTTATCATCTTACTCAAACACTCATGCACACAGCACACAACCATTCCAGAACACCCCAACCCATATCTTCTTTATTTTTTTTAACAGACCCTAAAGAATGCCTACCAAACGTCAAGTCTGTAGAAAGAAACGCAAAAGTAGAGCAAATGAAAATAAAAGTGTCCAACATAATCATCCATCTCTAGCAGAATTTGTAAAAAAAAAGTTGAAACAAAACAGCTAATACAGTCATTTAGTGAAACACAAGAAGTTTCATGTACAAAAACTTGGCCTCCTCTATCAAAATGCAAAACAAACCAAAAAACAATTAACAGAAAATCAGCTATCACTACAGATAAAACTACTTCTTCAAATTTTAATATAGTGCAAAGTAAGCATACCAAGAAAAGTATTTGAGCCAAAATGTACCGTCACAAAGTCCTTCAAAATCTTATGAAAACAGGAGAGAAATCAGGTTCAATGCTTAAAACCTATCGTAGGAAATTAATCTTAGAAGCGTTGATGGACAGTGCAATTCTTCTGAAAAGAAAGTTATTTATTTTACTGTTAAACAAAATGAAACCACTAACAAAACTAATAACTAAATTACAAAAAATACTTCTCAATAATCGAAATGTCAACAGAAAGAACTTCTTAAGTATCTGCGGAGGTGAATCGAATCACACTACGAGCACAGAACCATATTTTAATGAAGAAGCGTACAAACAAAAGCAAACAAATACAATTGCCATACATAGCAGTGGTCGAGGTTATGAAAAAGTGAATAATACCATAATGGAACAAGAAGTACTCCTTACAAAAATATGCCCTGAAAACGTAGAATTACCCCTCCATTCAACTGAATCAGAACGTCTAGTGTACAAATGCCCATGCACGTCAATGTGTAACATTCCCAAACAATGTTTCAAATCTTTACGCCAATTCCTCAATAAATATGTAAAAAGCAAACACAAAATCAAAATTAAATTACTGCAAAATATGGATACCTGTCCAGTGCGCAAGTACACAGGACTACAAGGACATTCATTGGCCTGCATTACAGGACCTACTTGTAAAACCACTTTCCATGATATCAAAAGGATATCAACACATCATTCAACTATAAGAAATCTAGTCTATGAACTGTACTATGCTAAAAGTCCTGCTTTAGCACTAGCAAAGGTAAATAACATCCTTCTACATGGTACAGCAAAAGACCTACTTGAAAAAATTCACTATATCCAGAAAAAATATTTTGGAAGTGAAAGCCATTTACAGAATGAAATAGCTTTAAACCAATTAAGCAACAATTCTACATATGGCAACCTTTTGCTAAACACATACAAAAAAGAAATACTAAAATTTAAAAGTACATCAGCTGAAGTACCAAACCATGCATGTGTATGTTGCCGTAGAACTTTTTTATAAAGTAGCACAAAAACTGTAGACCTATCATACAAAATAGAAGACAATGAAGATTCTAAATGGTTTGAATTAGCTCTCTACCTTGTAGCAGAAAACAAATACGAAATAACTGAGCCCTTAATACTTTGCAGTTACTGCACTACAAAACTTGACAACAACCAAACTCCTTCACGTGCTATCACAAATAATTTGGAATTATACCCAGTACCAAAACCCCTACAACAACTTAATTTATATGAGAGCATCATAATTCAAACAGTACACCCATTTCAAGCAATAATAAGCCTTCAACCAAAAACAGCAAAATTACCTCCCTCTGAATTGGTAAAAGGCATTTGTGGAAAAGTAGTTTATTTACCATTAGATCTAAAAGAAAATGTGCATACTCTAGGAGTGCAACGTCCAATGCAGCAATCTTTAATTATCTTAGTAAATGGACTACCTACAAAAGACAAAAAAATATGGCAACAGCTGGTAGATTTATATAAAGTTAGACAAGCCTTCCAATATCTTAAAGAGAATAGTGAATATTACAAAGAAATTAATATTGAAGAAAACTTGAAAGATACAACTGAAATAATTCAAGAAACACAAGAAGCTGGTCAATTTGAGCTACTAGATCCTGCTACAATATCAAATACTTTAAACCATTATACAATTCATCCTTTGCACTGTAATGACACCGTAGAAGATGTACTGGAAACTTACCAAATGCGTCAAGCAAAAGGATCGCCAATCAGCATATGGGAAAAAAGTATAGAAGCACGTGCTTTTCCTCTACTCTTTCCTACTGGCAAAGGAGGAAGGTATGATGATAGACCTATTCAAATATCAGCTTCAGAATACCGCTCATTACGGATGTATTCTGAAGATCCCAGATTTAGACAAAATGCGGAATACATATTCCACCTACTCTTTGAAAGTGAACTAGCAACTTTATGTTATGGAGTTGCACACATATTAAAATCAGGATCACACTTTCAAAATATGACAGCTACACAATTATTAGAAAAAGTGCAACAAAAGGATGAGGTTTTACAATCAAATATTACAAATCTATTAGCAAATATGCGTGGTACTAAAGAGTACTGGTTTCGACGTCATAGTGATGTATGTTGTATGATCAGAAACCTTGGCCCACCCACTTGGTTTGTTACATTAAGTTGTGCAGAATATGCATGTGAAGATTTACATGATTTCCTACACATGTCAAATAAAAACAAAACAAACATAGATATACTAACACCTGGAGAACTTTGCTCTCTAGATCCTGTTAATGTTTCAAGATATTTTCACCATCGCTTCATTGCTATGCTACATTTTATTTGTAATAAAACTGTTCCTCCCCTTGGAGAAGTGCAACACTTCTTTTGGAGAAAAGAATAAGAAGCCAGAGGAGCACCACATATCCACATGCTTTTATGGATTAAAGATGCCCCTAAATTTGGTCAATACAGTGATGCCACTGTTTTACAGTTTATTGAAAAATATGTCACTTGTGAAATTCCATCAGAAGCCACAAATAGTGATCTTCATGCACAAATTTACAATTTCAAAGACACAAATGTGGAAAATATTGTCGTCGCAAATACAAAAACAAAGGGAAATACTACACCAAATGCTGATTTGGTTTCCCTAGACCAGTTACAAATACAGGTCAAGTGAACAACCTCATGTCTTCAGTTAGACATAGTGTTAAAGGTAAGTCACTTAAAAATACATATTACATAAAAAGGAAAGAAGAAGAAAAATATATCAATGATTATAATGCAATCATTGCCCACTTATGGAATGCAAACATAGATGTGCAGTACATTGCAGACAATTCTACTGCAGTGGCACGATATGTCACAGCATACTTAACTAAAGCAGAAAAGACAGAGCTCCAAGACCTCTGGAATGACCTGTCATCAGATAAAACAGTATCTCAGAAATTATACAGCTTGGGCATAAAAATGCTCACCCATAGAGAATGTGGGTCATATGAAGCAGCTGATCGTTTAACTGGTACTGCATTGTATGGTAAATCTGAAAATATAGTATGGCTAAGTCTTGGTCCAGCTAAATCTAGAAAAAGAGTTCTAAAATCATATGAAGATATAGAAACAATAGCCAAACATGATCCCAACAGCCAACACATTTTAAAAAACAATTTATTGGACACATACTACCCAAACAGAAGTAATACTTTGGAAAACATGTGTCTATACCACATAGCCCAAAACTACACATAAAAAAATAATTTGAAACCTGATGAAAAAAAGGTAAATAGAAAGTGACAAACTGTGAAGGCAGCTCACTTAAACTCACTAAACCAAATTTAATTAATCATATCAAATTGTCATTAAAGACTCCTCAACATAAAGAAGTATATTACATGTCCCTGCTACAACTCTTCAAACCATGGAGAAAAGAAGAACAATTACTAGATAACTATGACTCATATGAGGATGCTTTCAAAGCAAATGAAAGCACTATAACTGATGTAAACTTTACACAGTACAAAAAAATGTTGCACAATGAACAGCAACACGAAGAAGAACTCCAAGCCCAACTAGATAAGGACACTCCTGACAGTAGTCAACCTTCTGTAACAGGAAGCCAAGAACCACTGGGAGAACCACTAATAATAAATGAGGCAGAATTAGCTATGATAGAAGTAGAAAACACCATGTGTCAGTATGAAGATAAGGAAGACTTAACTATACTACATCAAAACTAAACAATGAGAAAAGTAGCATTTTTCAAGAAGTAACAAAACAAATTGCACATGGTGTAAAACATGAAAATAAAGAATGTTCCTGCCATAAATATAAACCTATACTACTGTACGTCAGTGTGAAGCTGGTTCTGGCAAAACATTCCTAATCAAAATCATTAGTAAGTTCCTTCAATAATTGACAAACAACAAACTGTCAGCTGTTGTCACTGCCCCCACAGGTTTAGCTGCCTACAACATAGGTGGTGTTACATTACACCGATTACTACTATTACCAGTAGAACACCAGAACAAATTAGACTATTACAAACTTTCTGCAGAAGCTGCAATGGAATTACGCAGAGTATTGAAACACATGAAAATGCTACTAATAGATGAAGTGAGCATGGTCTCCAACCTGATGTTAGCTTTGATTCACCTCAGATTACAAGAAGTACTCAAAACAGACTATGAAGAGCTCTTTGCAGGAAAACACATTATTGTTTTTGGAGATCTGCTTCAATTTTCACCAGTAAAAGGTGAGCCTATTTTTAAAACATTAGGAAGGATGTTTGGAAGGATGTTTGGAAGGATGAACTCTCCATCCTGCTTCTGGTGCAGGGGCGCGCGTTCGTCCAGTTACTTCACTGGTTTTCAGAATGGCGCTGGCACATCCACTTGACTTTTCTGAGCAATACGCCGTAAGTATGAAGATGTAAAAGTTCAAGTGTGAGCCTCCTTTTATGTTGTCTTTTCTGTCCTTTATTTCAGGTGCAGAACAAAGGCGATGCGTTGAGGGCTTAAATTGCCGACGGTAAAATCAGGTGAGTTAGTGATGAGGGCGACCCCTCTAAATGTCTTTATAATTCCCCAGTAATGTCTTTTGTCCTTTCCCCATAGGGGCCGGGGTGCGGTACCTGCCAAAGATGCGGCGCCGACCCGAGATGTGGAATGGGTTCACCAAGAAAAGCCGGTAAGTAATATGGCTAAAAATGTCCTTTCCCCATAGGGGCCGGGGTGCGGTACCTGCCAAAGATGCGGCGCCGACCCGAGATGTGGAATGGGTTCACCAAGAAAAGCCGGTAAGTAATATGGCTTAAAATTCGGCTTTCCTCTTGTGTTCCCTTGCTCACCTTTTGTCTCTTCTTCTCTCCCCTAGGTGCAGAGATGTGGCGACCGGTGCTGAGAGCCGCGATGGAGCCGGGCGGCGTCTCGGGAACAGGTGAGTGAAGCACGGCGCTTCAGCGAGCAACGCAGTGCTTTTAAATGGAAGTCTTCCTTCAGGAATGCTGGCGTGAAGATTCTGGATGCAGGTAAGAAGGTTGAATAAGTTCTTGGTTTTCACCTTTCTCTTCTCTTATTCCCTTACAGGTGTTCCAGGTTCGAGGCGGGCGTGGCTGGAGTCCAGGTGCAGGAGCAGACACGGTGAGCGTTCAGCTGCTGGGATGCAGAACAACGCAAAGCACGTGTGGCTGTCCGTCCGGGCGTGGCTTAAATAGCTTTGGAAGAAGTTCCAGGTGAGTATTCTTCCACAGCCCCACCCAAGTAACAAAATAGTTCCATCAGAAAAATAGTTCCTCCTAAGCCTCATTTGGCTTGGTTCTTCATGCAGCATGGTCTGCATCAGGTGAGTGTGTAGCATGGTCTGCTTCAGGTAAGTGCACCAAACACTTCCCCTTATGAGCCTGGCGCTTATGGCGCCAGGACTGATGTCCAACATGAGCCTGGCGCCAACGGCGCCAGGACAGAGTCCAAAGAGCCCCTATAAAGGGCCGCTGGGATTTTACCCGGGGGCGTGATGCCTGCTCCCGGGGGTGCTGGGCCTGGCCTGGTGCTCCGGGGGTAGGCATCATGACAAGAACAACCCCATTTTGTTTATTTGCGAACATTTCAGGACACCGCAAGTGTTCTTAGAACACATTCAATTTGACAGAGAACAATACGGACAGCGTCCTCAGGACACCCCCATTTTGTTTATTTGCGAACATTTCAGGACACCATGAGTGTTCTAAGAACACATTCAACTTGACAGAGAACAATACGGACAGCGTCCTCAGGACACCCCCATTTTGTTTATTTGCGAACATTTCAGGACACCGCGAGTGTTCTTAGAACACATTCAACTTGACAGAGAACAATACAGACAGCGTCCTCAGGACACTCCCTACGAACATTCCCCGGAGAACGCGAGTGTTCTTAGAAGCGTCTTCAGAACACCACCATCTTGTTTATTTGTGACCATTTCAGCACACCGCGAGTGTTCTTAGAACATATTCAACTTGACAACGAACAATACGGACAGTGTCCTCAGAACACCCCCATTTTGTTTATTTGCGAACATTTCAGGACACTGCGAGTGTTCTTAGAACACATTCAACTTGCCAGCGAACAATACGGACTTAGACTTCAGGACAACCCCTACGAACATTACAGGACACCGGGAGTGTTCTTAGAAATGTCTTCAGAACACCCCCATTTTGTTTATTTGCGAACATTTCAGGACAACGCGAGTGTTCTTAGAGCACATTCAACTTGACAGAGAACAATACGGACAGCGTCTTCAGGACACCCCCTACGAACATTCCCCGGACACCGCAAGTCTTCTTAGAACCGTCTTCAGAACACCACCATCTTGTTTATTTGCGAACATTTCAGGACACCGCAAGTGTTCTTAGAACACATTCAACTTGACAGAGAACAATACGGACAGCGTCCTCAGGACACCCCCATTTTGTTTATTTGCGAACATTTCAGGACACCGCAAGTGTTCTTAGAACACATTCAACTTGTCAGCCACAACCCCCATTCATATTTGCGAACATTTCAGGACACAGCAAGTGTTCGACAACGTCTTCAGAACACCCCCATTTTGTGTATATGCGAACAATTCAGGACACCGCTAGTGTTCTTAGAACATATTCAACTTGACAACGAACAATACGGACAGCGTCCTCAGGACACCCCCATTTTGTTTATTTGCAAACATTTCAGGACACTGCGAGTGTTCTCAGAATAGTTTCAGTTTGCTTGCGAACAAAATGGACACATATTGAGTCCTCAGAACACCCCCCATTCAGTTTATTTAGAACATTTCAGAACACCCGTGATGTCCACAGACAAATCGAACACAAAAAGAACGTCTAACACATAAAAAACACAACTTTCATCCTATCTCATACACTCCCACCCTCCCCAAATACTCCTACACACCAACACATGTTGGCGGGCGCTACCGAAAATCTGACGTGCTTCACGCTCCACGCCGTCCAATCAGCGAACACGTTGCATGTCCGCGAACATCACGCAAGCCGATTGGCCAATCAGGACACTGTCCGCGGAGCGAACAGGGAAGTGTGTCCGCGGACCGAACACAGATATCACTAATTTTTTTTTACCTAGTTTTTGGTCATTTAAAAAAAAAACTACTGGATGGATTTTCACCAAATTTGCAAAAGCACGCTTTCGGGACCAAGCCGCTGCTCCTGGTCCAAATTTGGTGAAAATCCGTCCAGCAGTTTGGGCTGTAGACGCGAGCAAAATTTTTTTCCCATTCAGTCTATGGGAAAAAAAAAAGTTTTGGGATCCCCCCTATAACTTTGCCCCCCCTGGACGAATCCTCACCAAACTTTGCATCCAGGGAGAGCGAAGTTATAAGCCGCCCAAAAAGTGCTCTTCCTATGGAAACAGCAACTTAACCATAACTACATGGCCACTACTGTGGCCATGTAATATATATATATTTTTTTTTTTTTAGATTGGTGGAAATGGGAAGAGGCAGCTCACATGGTCAGACTGGGCCATAAAACGGTCTTAGGCACCAATGAAAATAGGCCAGCAGTTGCAAATGGATATTCACAGCCTGATTCATGGAATTATTTACGGGGAAAACGCAGATTTGCAAGCCTTTCTGCCCGAAAATCCCTGTTTGAAGTATGGGGATTTTCGGCAGAAAGGCGCATAAATCGCAAATAATTCCATGAATCAGGCAGTCAGTGTTTAGTCTGTCACTGTTTGAATAGTACCCAAGGGCTTGTTTTTTGTTCAAATGTAAACAAATGGTGATATTTAAAGAATATTTATTCAGCAACAATGGTCAAAACTACTAGCTGCATAGTGAAGTAAACTCCTCAAACTGGCCCACATTGGCCAAAAAAGTGGCCCATTTTTACTGGTCTACACTAGCATTTTGCATTTTTGGTACGGTCATCGCCCTATTGCCCTATAGGCCAGTCCAAGCCTGCCGGCTCATTCATAATGGGTGAGGGGCTATCCAACCACTGGCCACCTCACCCATTATGGAGGAGCCGAGGAGCCAGCCCAGTGAAACAATGAGCACTCCCTCAGCTGCTTTTTCCAGCTGAGGAAGTGCTCCTGGGCTGGCTGAACTGTCAAAGGGAAACTATGTTTGCCTTTGACAGTTCATTTCCCCAGCCGCACATGATCACTGAGCCATGCAACGCTGGGGGTGTTTTGCTTCGCCAACCTTACATAGCTCATTGGAAATGCTGCTGGGGCACTGCATGTATGTACACTGCATGTATGTATGTGCGAGGGGGTGCTCCTGCACCTCCTCGCACATACGGGCAGAGCAATCTGGAGCGGGGCATTTTAGCAACCACGCGAGGTACGTTTAAGGGCGATTTATTTTTTATTTAAATGTGTATGGATGTATGTATGCTTGTGTTATGGGACTGTGGTGGGAGCAGAATGGGCGGCAGCACTGAGATAGTGGTGGGAGTAGGGTGGGGAGAGCCCAGGGTCTGTACTGGGAGTAGGGTGTGGTGACGGCACGCAGAAGTGATTTCTTCATACTGTCCATCTGGCACTTTTGGGGGGGGCACGGCCTGCCCAAACTTTGATCAGGCGGGTCCCAGGCCAAAAACGTTTGAAGACCACTGCCTTAGACCATGATTCTCAGTACCTTACAGCATTTACGCATCATGGTCAGAGATTTGAGCACACAAGTTTGCCCCAGGGTACTGTGAATATCTGCATGTATTCAACAAGGTGGTTCAAATGGATTTGGGATATTTACATGTGCACAGTACAGTAATCCAGTACATGGACAATTTGCTATTCTGTAGCACTTCAGAAGAGCAGTGTTGAGGAGATTCAATAACGCTCCTCACCCTGCTTGCAGAGAAGGGGTAAAAAGAGGACAAATACACATTCAAGTACTGCCAAACAGGTAGTATATTTGGGGCAAGTGATATCACCCGCAGGAAGAATGGTAATGCCAGAGAGACCACTGGAGTTCAAAATACGCCTCAACCAGTCATGGTGAAACAAATGAGGCTGTTTTTGGGACTCAGTAACTATTGTAGATTTGGATCTTTGAATATTCTAGATATGTGAGGCCCTTACTGCATAGACTGCAGACTCTTAGACCTAGTGATGCAAGGACAGTTCCCTTGTGAACGACGTTTAGTGGCAGCAACTTTTGCAATTCAAAATCTTCAACCATTACCATGGGTTGTCTGGTGCGATTGTACGTGTAGCAATGCAGTCTTTACGATATTGGAAAAATCCAAGTTGACTTTGTCGACCCAAAGAGTTTCAGGGTATTCGGTTGTTCTATCAAATGCATCTATACAACCTGTACGGTGTCACCTAGTCAAACCTGCGACCATTGTAGCTGAGCCACCAAAACCTGATGAGATGATCTACGATTGTGCAACATATGAAAGATAAGAAAAAGAGAGGGTATGTGCTAAGGAGGATGCTTTGGGAGGAGACGAGTTTTTTTTTCGTTGATGGGTCCTCGAAAATGAATCAGGACAGCAGTGATAGGCATACTGGTGCAACCATAGTGGGCCTTGTGGATGGGGAATACCAGGTCAGACTGAAGAAACAGTTGCCTTTACATTAGTGCGTGCAAGCAGCGAACGCACTTATAGAGGTGCTAGAAATTAGTAAGGGGAAGGCGGTTGCTATTTATTCTGTCTCTGCATATGTAACCTCCACTGTGCATTCAGGATTATCAAGGTGGCAGAGAAGAGGGTTTAGGAGATCTGACGGGACTCTTGTCCAGCACGCTATGCTGCTATCCAGACTAATTGTACTGCTAACCCTGTCCACAAAGGTAGGAATCATAAAGTGTGATGCACACACTAATCATACTAACTCAATAACACTTAGAAATGATACAGCAGACAGAGCTGTGAAAGAAGCCACGTACTTGCCATTTACAGATTCCCAGAAAATGGAAACATTGTCCCAGCAGGTACAGTTACCAGCTGCGTAAACTGCTGTCCCGGTGCTTCAAATAATAGAAATGCAAGGAAAAGCACCTAAAGAGCATCAGGGGCTTTGGGCAAAGAGAGGATGTGCCCTCTTGCCCACGGATTTGCTTTGGAGACAGGAGCTGACAGGGAAGGTAGTAATGCCTGTATAACTGATTTGTGTGGCTCTAGAGCATCTACTTTACCCGTCACACACCTCAAATTGCAACAGAGCTTCAGAAGAAATGGTTCATACCAAACCTCCAGGCACTGGTAAGTAGATGAGTAGGAAAATTCATAGTTTTCAGGGAATTCAATCCTGGAAACACCATGAGGTCCGTAAGGGGAGTTTTGCCTAAGCCCTCTGTGCCATTTTGGGAACTCATTATTGACATTGTCGATATGCTTGTGAGATGTAGCAATTACCAGTCCCTTATATTAGTAGTTTGCCCATTCTCCCATTGGCTTGAGGTTGGGCCCTGCGTATACCCTGATGCTAAGTCTGCAGCAACATTTCTGGTGAGGGAGGTATTTCCACAGTAGGAAATTTGTGAGGTCACAAAGTTTGACAATAGAACCCATTTTTTAATGCCTGTTCTCAGAAATCAGTTCACTGGGAAAAAAGCACAGGTTATGTTCGGTATACCACCCAGAGGGCAACTGGATTCTGGTTGTTAAACAGGGTTCTTAAGGTCTGGATGGCAAAAAAGTGTAGTGATTTACGTAAACAGTGGTTACACTGTCTGCCTTTGGTTTTGTTTTATTCGAGGAATCAGCCAGGGAAAGCTCACTACCTTACCCCTCACAAGATCATGACGGGGAGTAGATTATAGGCACTGCTCTCACCTGCACACACATCAGATTCACACAAGTCAGCAGAGGTCCTGGGTGAGGAGATTAGGGAGTAAATTAGGGTCTTAAACAAAAATGTCAGAATTATATCTTCACAGGTCGATTCTCACCGACAGCTTACAGGAGGAAGCAGCAAAGAATCGGACAATCTGCACAAGCCACTATTGTTCCCAAGAGATAGGATTTTTAGCCATACCATGCAATGCTGGCATTAGCAGCATTTCCATGGCCGAAGTGAGTGATTTTCACAACTCCAACTGCTGTGAAGGTGGAGGGAAGCAAGAGCAGGGTCCATATCAGCGGTGTACGAAGGGATCCCACTATACCTCCACCGGCACAGGAGCAGTCTCAAAGTTAAGTATACCCTAAGGATTTGCAGTCCATTTCAGTAGAAAGGTAGGGGGTGGATTAAATTCAGGAAATGACATTTGCTAAGAAGGAAACTTTGGATTTATAATGTATATTAGGATGATTGTTTATGGGTCTTGTCTTTTTTGTTTCTTTTGTCATCATGTTCAAAGACTGCAAACAGTATGGATGTGAATGATTTCAATGTGTCTAGTGATATATCATTGCGCAACTCATGGTACAGGGAGCTACTGCAATTATACAGCAAGCATGGAAGACAAAATTAGTAAGGGTGCACAGTCTGGAAAAGTCTTGCCACATGCTACAGGGGCAACCTCATGTGTACAGGTAAGCATAGAAGTGTTAAGGATTTCAATCAGGCACACACCCAGGTCTCGCCTAGCATGTCGTGTGCAATGAAACCCTTATTTATTTGTGTCTATACATTCAATATTCTGAATGATATACCACTCATATCACACCCTTCTCAAAATACCCCCCAGGTCACTATATATATGTATATATGTATATATTTCCAAAAAGAAGAAGTTATCGCACTTCTTCCAGAGTGAGACGGCACTCGTCAAGTTACAGCCATATGCCAATTCGTAGAATTCCTTCAGGTCAGCCCATCACACAACAACATATGTATTTCTCATATCCAGTTTTATTTAGGCATCGGTAGAAACAGATTTGCCTCGTACAACGCGTTTCGCAACGGTCCCGTTGCTTGATCACGTACAAAAGAACAGACATACATCCAGCCATTAAATACAGGTACAACAGTAAAAAAAACTCTATGGTTCTACTGAGTTTCTTTGTCCGTTTTCACTTTCTACCATAGTTGAATTCTATGTTTTCCTTTGTTCAAAGCATTCGGCCATTTTGTAATGACTTTTATATTCACTACACCTTTAGTTTGAAACATCATTCGTGTGCATCTTATAATGATGTAGTCGTTTGTGTATTCCATATGTTTTCAGGAATGAGTATATCAGAGAAACTACTTTACTAATTTTAAAAAAAGGATATATAAAGTGCATAGTGCATAGAAAAATATATATAGCAGTTTCCCGGTGAAGAAAATTCTTATTATAATTTTCCTTTTTTGATTTTACAAAAATGTTTACTCACAAACAACTTTTATGCACTCCCATGATTGGATAAAAAGGTGGAGAGTAGGGTTAAACCAGTAAGAACCTTGATGTTGTCATTGTGGGTAGAAGCTAAAGTGCATAGTGCATTATTACATAAAATACATAGCTGCCACATTATTAATGCTTCTTCCACACATAATATATTGCTCACAAACAACTCTTGTGCACTCCTATAATTAGATAAAAAGGTGGAGAATAAGGTTAAACCAATAAGAACCTTAATGTTGTCAATGTGTATAGAAGCTAAAGTGCATAGTGCATTATTTCTTAAAATACATAGCTGCTGCATTATTAATGCTTCTTTCACACATTAATGGTCAAAGCTTGAAAAGGGGAAAACATTTAAGGTAGTAGATTTCATCATATTTGCATTTACATGAACACTCTATACTTCTGGCGGATAAAAAATCACATATAAACTAATAAAACAAGTAAAAAGACTTTCTTAGGATTTTTTCAATTATTCCCTTCTTTCTTGGAACCCAGCGTGCAAGTCATTCCAATTTTTTAGCGATTAGCAAAATATTTCCCAAATCTATGAAATTTACAGTATTTAAACACTCTATGTGCCGAGGAAAGTATACAACTCTTCATCTAAGTTATGTCCTATAGGCTTTCTGGTTGCTAGATCTAATATGAACCTGGTTTCCATCTGGCGGAGTTCTAATTCTCGATTGCCCCCTCGTGGGTTCTCTTTCACTTGGTGTATTCCAAAAAACTTGAAACAATCCAGTTTACTTTGGTGGACATCTCTAAAGTGAACTGCCATTGGATAGGAGGCATCAATATTCTTTATGGCTCGCATATGTTGCAGAATCCTTAATTTCAATTTACCTATGGTACTTCCCACGTACCAAAGGTCACATGAACAAGACAGTACATATACAACAAACTCTGTATTACATGTGATCATTGATTTTACTTCTACAATGTTGCCCAATACAGGATGCACAAAATTGTTCTTGTTTAAAGCATGTTTGCACGCTTTACACTTGGTGCATTTATGAAAACCTGTATTCTTGCTCCCTATCCATGAAGCGATGCCAAGCTTTTCTATTTTGGGGGGCAAAAAACTACTCACAAGAAGATCTTTGATGGAAGTTGATTTTCTGAAGGTTATATTTGCTCGTTCAGCAAGGTATGGTTGTAGTGCCTCATCGGATTTTAAAACATGCCAATGTTTGCGCCCTCATCGGATTTTAAAACATGCCAATGTTTGCGAAGTATATTTCTTATTGTCTTGGCTTTGGTACCGTACGTGAGAATAAGTCTTATCTCATCTGTTTTCGTTGCTTCTTCAGATGTTTGATTAGTTAGTAATAGGGCAGTTCGGTCTAAATTGCGTGCTTTGGTGTAAGCTCTTTCAATAACTGCTTTCGGGTATCTGTGATTAGTAAAATTGTTGGCAGTGATTTTGCACTCTCTATCAAAGCACTCAAGTTCACTGCAATTACGCCGAATTCTAACAAATTCTCCATACGGAATGCTCCTTTTTAATGCAGTTGGATGATTACTGCTAGTATATAGAGGCATGTCAGAACTAGTGGGTTTCCGATGAAGCTCTGTGCTGATTTCTTTCTGGTTTGTTTTTACCAATACATCAAGGAAAATTAGCTGTGTGATTCTGTGAATTTTAAGTTTTAAGTTTTTGGTATTCAAAACTTCTACAAAGTCGAGCCACTCCTTTTCTTTGCCATTCCAGAGAATAAATAGATCATCTATGAAGCGTAGCCAAAGAACTATTTGATTGGTGTACTGGCAGTTGGCCTCTGTCCATACTGTAAACTTCTCCCACCAACCCATTGTTAAGTTTCCGTACGACGGAGCAAAGCTTGTGCCCATCGCGGTGCCTCTCAACTGATTGTAATAAACATTATCGAATAGAAAAATGTTGTTACATAAGCATAGATCAATCATTTCCAAAATCATTTCGCCGTGTGTACGGTAGTTTAAAGATCTACTATCTAAAAAATGTTTGCATGCTCTCTTCCCATCCTGATGTTCAATGGAGGTATAAAGAGATACCACATCTAGTGTTGCAAACATAAAGTCTTTTTCCCAGGCTACTCCTTCAATCCTACTCAAAAAATCTTTTGTGTCCCGTAAATAGGATGGTAAAGTAAAGACTAAAGGTAGCAGCGTTTGGTCCACATATTTCGACATGTTTTCAAGGGAGGCTCCATTCAAGGTAACAATGGGTCTACCTGGGGGACGAGATGGATGTTTATGGACCTTCGGTAATAAGTAAATTGTCGGTATGGTGGGGAACTTATTGTGCAGGTATTTGTGATCGTCATCATTCAGGATGTCAAGATCTGTCCATTTTTTCAAGAAGTCTTCCACTTTCTTCTTTACTGCCTCCATCGGATTCTCATTTAACTTTTCATAACAAGTGACATCAGACAATTGCCTTTCTGCTTCTTTTATGTAATCCTTTCTGTTTTGGATGACTATATTGCTGCCTTTATCAGATGTTTTTATTACTACATCATTTAACTCTTGCAAATCTTTAAGAGTCTTACTGTGCAGCACGCTTTTTCAAACCATTACGGACCAAAATCACAGAGTAAATCGGGCAGCCCGGGAAACACTCACCGATGCTTTGGAATCCCTAACCATCCTCTGATGAAAGCAAGTTCACCCGCAATCGGTTGCGTCACTCCCAGCCACGTCCGCGCACTCTGTGCCTCTTGAGCGTTTGTCCAGGTTTGTCCAGGTTTGGAGCGTTGTGTCGGCAGCCCGCTAATGACTCGGTGCTCCTTCCCGCTTCCTTGTTTAGAGCCGGTGCTCGTCCAGTGCCTGTCACAAGGCACGTAATTTATTTCCAAAAAGAAGAAGTTATCGCAATTCTTCCAGAGTGAGACGGCACTCGTCAAGTTACAGCCATATGCCAATTCGTAGAATTCCTTCAGCTCAGCCCATCACACAACAACATATGTATTTCTCATATCCAGTTTTATTTAGGCATTGGTAGAAACAGATTTGCCTCGTACAACGCGTTTTGCAACGGTTCCGTTGCTTGATCACGTACAAAAGAACAGACATACATCCAGCCATTAAATATATATGTATATGTATATATATATATATTTTTTTTTTTCAAACGAAAATTAAGCCTGAAAGAGGGCAAAACCTGCGGAATGCACTCCCAAGAGCAGCCAGGTCCAGTGAATCCAGTCCTTAGCAAATAAAGGGCTTCGCGGCAAAAATCAGGCAGCACCAAATGTTCTTTATTAGTAAAAAGTGCATTTCAAAGGAGAACCTGAAGGTTACAACAACGCGTTTTTACGATCAATTGACCGCTTGTTCACGATAGTAGGGCAAACACAGACAAAGCACTCCTTAAAACACCATTCAAACTCTATGGTTGCAATGTGTAGAATGTCTCGTTCAAAGCGTGACTCTAATGTGAAGAGAAAGCCGTCGGCAATATTGTAGTGACCAAGTTTACCTCATGTCAACCTTAGTAGTCTCAAATAAGTACATGAAATAATGTGCTTAACATCAAGTGACAGATTTGATTGTTACCGCAAGCGCCACAAAATACATCAAGGAGGGAATAAATCAAACAGATGGCAAATACCTCATGAAAACCTAAATGGTCAAAATGGGAGGTAAAATATTATTAAAAAATAATAATAATAATAACCGTTGGAAAGAAGGAAGGAACCACACATGCATAGAGTAAGGTACGCCCTGCAAATGCAAAATACAAAAGCAGTGGTGGGCTACATAGCACCTTACTATAATATATGTAAACATTATTATGTTGTATGCTAAAAAAAGTGTGGTACGATGTCAAATACCAACCTTCCAAAACTAAAATGAAGTAAAACCTGCGCCAAGAGAGTAATAAGGCACATTCACAGGTATATTGCCGTCTCTCCATTATGGACCCTCAATGCAAGTTGTGCACGTGCGCAAGTAGAATGACATAAATACATGCGCCTTGATCATCGGTGATCTCAATCTTATCTATACATCGAGTGGACATCGTATATATGTAGGAATGGAGAAAGGGGAAAAGGGGAAACGCATGGGGATCAAAATTACATTCTCTACAGCAAAGATAATACGCACAGTGCTCGACGTCCATGGGTGCACTAATCATATAGGGCCTCATTACGACCATGGCGGTAGGGGTATTACGCCGGCGTAGTGCATGGCGTACATTTACGCCATACTACGAGTTCCCTTACCGCCATGGCGATTTTAACGCCTGCTTTTTGTAGGCGGTAAAATCCATGGCGGTAAGGGGCATTGGAGTTAATTACGCCACCGTAACTTACGGTGGCGTAATTAACGCCTTCCCCACTCCCATTATGCCCTATGGGGCCAGAATGGGAATGGGGAAGGGCAAAATGGGGATTGGGGATTTACCGCCCCGCCAAGGTCGGGATGGGGCGGTAAATCCGCCAACCACCATGGCGGAGTTGGCAGCTTAGCGCCATGGACCATGGTGCTAATAGCACCATGGAACTCCGCCATGGTCGTAATGAGGCCCATAGTCTCAAAATCAAAACCAACCAAAACTCCCTTAGAAATGAAAGGAGGATGGCAAAAGGACATGCAGCCATGGACAGCTGGAGAATCATAAAAATATGATCCACAATAAAGTGCAAAGTGCATGAACCCTAAAATGCCTCAATTTAGGAGGCAAACGCCCTTCCTGATAAGCCTTAGATTTCACCTAAATAATGCATACATGCTATATAGGTTTGTTCACTCATAGATTAAGAAATCCACATATAAAAATAAAAAAGAAAGAAGAAAAAGATGCTATATGCATAAATATTCATAATATCCCAAACATACGATTAATGTTCTTAAAATACGAGACTAAATGCAACACTGATTGAACGCATCTAAAGAGTCCAAAGAACGCTGTGTAAAAAATAGTATACATCATAATTATCAATCTAAAAAGATAAATATACACCCTACTAAAATACAGATTAAAACCAGATAATAATACAAAGCAGGCCAACATAATTCATGAAAAAACAACCATCACAAAAGTGTCCTAGCCTCAATAGAATAATCTTGTTAACAAGTGAAGACTGTTTTGCCAGGGAACCCAAAAATACAGCAATAATACATAAGAAAATTTCATGAAATATGAGCTGTTAGGTCCCCAAAAAAGTGTGCAATTCTTCATCTAAATTGTGACCCCTGGGTTTCTTGGTCTCGAGGTCCAAAATAGATTTAGTCTCCAGTTGCCTCAGCAATAACTCTCAATTGCCTCCTCTTGGTGACTTGGGCACTGTAAGAATCCCAAAGAAGGAAAAACCCTCCAATTTACTGTCATGTTGGGACTGAAAATGTAAAGCCATCGGATAGTTAGAATCAGTGATCCTAATGGCTCGAATATGTTGAAGTATCCTTAGCTTCAATTTACCTTTGGTACTGCCCACATACCACATGTTGCAAGGACAGTTAAGAACATATACCACATGATCAGTGTCGCAAGTGATTCTATATGCGATCTTGATGTTAGTGCCAAAGATGGGATGGGTGTAGTGAGTCTTATTGACAGCATGAGTACATGCTTTACATTTGGAGCATTTGTGAAAACTGCAAGATTTAATATTTAGCCAAGCATTGGTTACTGCATTGTCAATGGGCCTCATAAAACTGGGAACTAAAGTGTCTTTGAATGAGGTAGACCGTCGAAAAGTGATATTAATGCGGTCGCCCAAGATGGTATTCAAATGTTCATCAGATTTGAGAATATGCCAGTGACGTTGCATGACTTTACGTATGCTATGCGCTTTAGCTCCAAATGTTAAAATGAGACGTGTCTCATTAGAGTCAGTGGTAATATGTTTAGTGCATTCCTGCAACAGTAGCTGTGAGCGATCCATACTTCTCGCTTTTAAAAAAGCTTTCTCCAAAATTTTCCTAGGGTAACCCCGTTGTTTAAAACTATTAGCTATGAGAGCGCATTCGTAATCAAAGGTTTCAATCTTTGTACAGTTTCTGCGTATACGAATGAACTCACCATAGGGGATACTCCATTAAAGGGCGGTGGGGTGGTTACTCAAGGCATGTAGTGGAATATTCGAACTGGTGGGCTTTCTGTATAAACTGGTAATCAGTTCGCCCTGAGCCACAGTAACAAGAATATCAAGGTAAGTGATAGCAGTCTTGCTGTGGCTCTCGGTGAACTGAAGATTCAAATCATTAATGTTAAGTATATTAACAAAATCCAACCAGTCAGCACTTGTGCCCTCCCAGATTATAAACAAGTCATCTATGTATCTAAGCCAAAGGGCAATTTTAGATGTATAGTGACTGTTTCTTGGATGCCAAACTACAAATTTCTCCCACCAACCCATCAACAGATTTGCATAGGAGGGAGCAAAAGTGGAGCCCATCGCAGTCCCCTGAAGTTGCATATAGAACTGTTTGTCAAAGAGGAAACAATTATTAGTAAGACAGAGTTCAATCATCTCAAGAATCATCTGAGAATGTTGGAGATAATTCAAGGAGCGTGTATGCAAAACATATTCACAAGCCTTCAGGCCATCAATATATATATATATATATATATATATATATATATATATATATATATATATATATATATATATATATATATATGGGACAGCAATCACCTAACAGTGATAATACAATTCAGAATATAACTCAAGCAATTGAATTCACTTATAATGATGCAGCATAGAAAACACAGGAAAAAGAACAGTTTTGATTTGTGAACAGATAGCGTGTAGGTCAATATTCCCCCTGCACAGTTTTGCTTAAATACACATGAGCATTCCTACACAGATGTAAGTGATCAGCATGTATTCTGGAATGAAAGACAATGGGCCTCATTAGGAGGTTGCCGGAATGGGTTTACCGGCACCAGTAATGGTGCCAGTGCCGGTAAACCCATTCCGCCATATTACGAGGTTCCCTTGCGGGACCCGCACAGAACGTCTAGTCAGACCAGACGTCCTTTGCGGGTCCCGCAAGGGGACCAAGGAGCTTATAACGGGCCTGTTATTAGTGTCATCCCCATTCCCATTGAGCCCTAGGCAGGCTCGAATGGGAATGGGGAATGGTTTTTTGAATGGGGACTTACCGGGTCATCCAAGGTTGGAATAAACTGGTAAATCCCCATTCAGGGAACCCAGACCTAATACCACCATGGCTACCTCCAAACTCGTAATGAGGCCCAATGTCTAGAGTTTAAATGCAATCTCCCCTTCCCAAATGAGAGAGAAAACCGTTTTTGGAAAATTACACTTTTAAACTGACAGGTGAAAATTGCTTTGTAAAACACTGCAAAAGGGTGCACCATTTTTTAAATGGATAGCAATTCTGAGGAAAGCAACCCTAAACAGGTCCAAATACACATGTGCTATAATATAAACAACAGTACACACTTTAGATCAGGATGGGACTGAAGAAGCACTTTGTCATGGGAAAAGACACATGGGAAATTTTTGAAAACTGCAAATTCACGGCAAACTTTTACGATGCGATATTTGAGAAAAATGGGTGAAATACACAGTTGTGGATGTAGCTCAGGGTCTGAGGTATCAGTGGGAGTTGCCATTTATTTAAAATTGAAGAAGTTATGGAGGTTTTAGTGAGAGGCGTTATTGCAAAATAGGCGCGAAAATGGAACAGGAATTCGGTTGTAAAAATGACAGATACGTTTTATTACACTATATTAATGACTATGAAAAAGAGAATGCCACACCTGAATGTCCACAGTTACTCACGGCCGCTCATAACTCTTCATGTGTGATACTCTAGTTTCTGTTCTGTATGGGAATTACTTTCATTAATCCAAATCACTAATGGGTTATGGTTTAATAACACGGATGAGAGAAAAATCAGGGCAAGAATGGTTCTAACAATATTAGGGTTCTGAATCTAAAAATGGCATGGGTTGAGATTGGGATAATACAATGCAGATATGCTATGGGTCACTGTTCTTCCTATGAATACTTACAGTCCTTTGTAATTAAATTGGAACGTCAGCTCTGGTCATTGGATCGGGTCAGGTCTACCGGCAGCAGGGCACTTCCGGAGGGATTGGATCAGCAGTGCTGTTCTGGTCAATTTTGGACTGCACCTCAGACTGGATTTGGATGGGCCCTTCTGGTCACTTGCCATGGCAGATTACGGGATGCAAGTTTCAGCGGGCAAGCCTTAATGGTAGCAAGCCAAGCGGAATCAGAATTATTCTTTTAAGTTTTGGGCATTTGAAATTGGGTCTAGTTAGCAAGAGTTCAGCAATGCTAAAGTTTAGATTCTGCAAAGAAATCTGGATCTTCAATGAAGTCTGGAGTCAGCTACAAGATGAAGAGTTCTGGAACAAGGTGCTGCGTGGAAATCTGGATGGGTTCTGGAAGCAGTCTCTATGTGGAGTGAAGTTCCTATATTTATACTATCAAATGACATCAGCAAGCTTTATGGTGTGATCAGAATTTCAAAACACACCCCCATGGCTGTGATTGGCTGCAGGCACATGCTTTGTTTTGGTTGGCAGTCAGAACAGAGCTGTCAACTTTATGATGGGATTTAGGAACTCTCACATTTATTTTTACCAAAAAATAACTTTTTGTACAAATGTACATTTCTAAAATTATGTGCCCTAATAAAATCGGACACATAAATTTCATATTTGATTTTCTATATTCACATTCAACCCCATCTTTGTGAGAGCTGTCTTTGTCATTCTACGGATTTTTATCAATTTTAACCATAACAGTTTGCATTAATCATTTCTAATTCGGTACATCGCTGGGCGCTAATCAGTGGATCATGTACATACAATCTTAGGTTTGCAACATTAATCGTTCTGCTACAATGAGAATTCCTTAAATGGTACAGGTTTCATCAATGTCTTCAAATCAAAAGCCTGAAATTAGGTTAATGTCTACCAATTTTCTGATTTTTCCCTCTTTAGGTTGCTCAGTTAAAGAGTTTCAACTTTAATCACAAATAAGGATTTAAAATGTCCCAGCAGTATTTTTTTTTCTTTGTACCTCCCCTTCACATGCAACAGCTGTCACAGTCCTTTGCTCAAGGAGGTGTGTCCCCTTCCTGGAGAGGGAAGCTGACCTGTAGAGATCAGTTGGGAAGCTTGCCATTGTTCTTGGCTGAGCCCCAGATGAATGTCTAATGCAGTCTCGTTGAGCCCCTTGTTGTCATTATTCGGCAACCATTAGGCTTCCTGTTTTCAAGGGAGTGTCAAGCTGAGATGTCAACTTTCCCAGGCCAGGCACTGCCCAATCAGAATTAATCAGTTACTTCCACTGGGTTACTGTAAGATTCACAATAAAGTATTTTCTTAACAGATATAAAATAAGTACAGTTTAAAAGGGATTTGGACATTTAAAACAATTAAGCCCTTCACAAACATCCTTTAAAGAGGTGCATTTTGCAATTTCTTACAGAAACAGAAACACCTTTAAACTGGGTTTGACAGCTAATTTCCTTAAGCAGCTGTCAGGCAGTAATGCATGGATTCCTCTGACTGCCTGGAGAATCTATGCGGTCAGCACACTTTTCCTTTCAATAATTCATTGGGAAATGACTGAATATTTAAGGGCATTTTTGAATTTTAGCCCTTCTGTGTCCTTGCTTCAGGTGACAGGTGACAGGTGACAGCAGTGATTCCTGTTTTTACACCAACTTTGCCTTTGTGTGGCAGGGTGTGCAGCTCTTTTGTGGTTTATGAACCATGCGCAGTTTTGCAGATTTGGCGCGCATGTGGGTTAGTTTCTCCATTTTTGGCAGTTTTCTTTCCCCATTGGCAAAGGGGTGTAGTAGGGTGCATTGGCATGGGTAAAAAATTCCATACATCCCCCCACCCGACTCCAGGGTGAGTCTAGTTGTGGTGGAGTCAGGCTTCTGGGATTATTTTTCCTTCAGTCCGTGTGAAGAAATCAGGTTGCTTCTACCGTCAGCGATGGATGTGACATGCTCTCCTTGCTGGTTCTGGTTGGAAAAGTGGAGTGACCCTGCAGATCTCTTGTTTTTTTTGTTGGTCCCCGAGGAGTCCTCCTTGGTGATTAGGTGTTTTTTTTTCCAGTACTAGAAAACAGAACATAGCACGGTTATGGAAATTTCCCCACTAATGTTCCCCCGAGGGGTGTGGTGGGGTGGATGCATGTATTGAATACAATTTACAATTTTCCTGCCTATATTTCATCATGGTCTTAACACTCTCCTTGCACGTACTCAATGATCATTTAATAATTCTTTTTAGATCTCTGAATTTTCTCCGGTAGACTCTTCTATTTGCCGCAAAGTATGCATGTGATAGCAACTCTTTAGCTGGTTTATGTGGACCCACTTGTCTTCCCCTTCTGTCAAATTTCCCATGGGGATGCGGATTCTGTAGGCGACTGGTGAAATTCTGTCCACAATTTCAAAAGGACCCCGCCAACTTGGGAGAAATTTGCTCTCTTTGGCTTGGTTTCTTTGGAAACTGTACAAGTAGATCCCGTCTCCTACTTGATATTCCTTTTTAGTTGTCTTTAGGTCATAGTGGGTCTTCATACTGTCTGCAGATCTTTCTAGATTCCGCTGAGCATATATTAATGTTAATGTTAAAGGACATTTGTACCGCGCACTATCACCACCGTAGTGGTCCCTTGGCGCTCTGGCGGCTCTGAAAGAGGAGGGGAGGATGGGTTAGTGGGAGGAAGCAGGAAAAGTGCAAGAGAGCAGTGATGTGCTGTTGGCGGCCTCAGCCCTGTGGGTCCGTTGGCTGATCCTGGCGTGTTTGCGGCCGGTAGTCGTTGTGTACTGTTGTGCAAGGCTTTGTGTGTTTTTGTTTTGTTGTTGCCATGTAGTGAAGTTTGTGCGGTTTGTTGTGCTGTAGGTTTTGGTTGTGTTTGGTTTGGAGTTTGAGAGGTGTATGCAGAAAAGGGGAATTGTTAGTAGGGTTGGTTAGTTTGCGACTCTATCCTGAATTGGAGTGCTCAGTTTGCGTAGTCTCCCCTGTTGCGGCTCTGTCCTGATCTGGGTCTGACTGGCATGCAGGTTCCATACTCCTCTAGCCCCTGCCTCTAATATGCTCTCTGATAGTTCCCCTTATCCTCCATTTAGACTCTAGTGGTCTTGCCAATGACACCCTCTCAGGTAGTGGGGGAAATTGCCAGTGTCTCGGTAATTCCACACCAATGTGGTACCTGGCGGTAATTGTATTAAGGTGGGCGAAGGTGTTGGTGGGTTGTCTGTGTTAGTTGACTCAGTCTCCGTGCGTGCTGCCTGTGTTCCTGTCTATCCGATGTCACCCGTCCAGCTACCGTGGGCTTTGCTCTCCCCGGTCAGGGGTGCCCGTGTCTTTTTTGTTTAGTTGTCCTTTTTACCAGTTTAGTTTCCAGGTTCAGTCTGTGGTGTTGTAGAGCCAGGTTATTAGTGATTTCCTGAATTTTAGGTGATCTTCAGTGTTTCTTATTTCCTTTGGGATGCTGTTCCAGGTTTTTGCGGCTAAGTGGTAGAAGGAGGTGCCTCCAAGTTTTTTCTTGAGGTATGGTTTGAGTTGCAGGTGGATTTCGTTGCTCGATCGGAGGGGTCTCGTTGGTTTGTAGACTGTTATTTTCTTTTGTAGGAATTCTGCTCCTTGTCCGCTGATTGCCCTGTGCGTTATGCACATTGTTTTGAAGGTGATGCGATGTTTGATTGGGAGCCAGTGTAGGGTTTTTAGGGCTGGAGTGATACAATCTCTTCTGGATAGTTTGAGGAGTAGTCTTGCTGCTTCATTTTGGATCCGTTGTAGTTTCTTCAGGAGGTATTCAGGTATTCCGAGGTAGAGACTGTTTGCATAGTCTACTTTAGACATGATTAGGGCGGCGATAGTGAGTGTTTTGTGCGCGAAGGAGAGGGAAGGTAGAATTCTTCTTGCCGTTCGGAGGAGGAACAAGCATTTCTTCACTGTTGCGTTTATATGTGGCTCCAGGGTTAGGTTGTTGTCCATTAGGACTCCCAGATTTTTTACTACCTTCGATGGTGTTGGTGCGTTTCCCATTTCTGTAGGCCACGGGATGGTGGTTTTGTTCTCTTGGTCTTTGGATATGATCATGATTTCTGTCTTTCCTGCGTTGATTTTCAGGTTGTTGGCATCCATCCAGTCGAAGACTTCTTTTAGACAGTCGGTAAGGATTGAATGGTCGGCATCGGTGTCTTTGATTTTGTAGATGATCTGAGTGTCATCTGCGTAGTTGTAACATGTGATGTTGTATTTTTTGAAGATTCTGATGACCGGAGTCTGGTAGAAGTTGAAATATAGTGGAGATAGTGACGATCCTTGTGGTACTCCACAGTCGTTAACTCGTGGAGTGGATTTGAAAGGTTTGATCCAAAGGGTTTCTGTCCTGTCTGCTAGGAATGATTTGGTCCAGCGTAGTGCTGTGTCTGTTATGCCTATGTTTTCTAGTCTTTTGGTCAGGGTGTCGTGGTTAACTGTGTCGAAGGCTGCGGAGAGGTCGAGCAGAATAAGGGCTGAAGTAGTGTTAGAGTCTGCGTTAGTTTTGAGGTCGTCCCAGATGGATAGTAGTGCTGTTTCCGTTCCTCTCGCTGGTCTGAAACCGATTTGAGCTTGGTCCAGCAGGTGGTGTTTTTCTACGTGATCTTGGGTTAGATTATATACGTAAGTTTCTAGGAGTTTCGCTGGGTAGGGGATGTTGGAGATCGGCCTGTAGTTGGAAAGGTCATCTGCGTCACCACTTGTGTTTTTTAAGAGTGGCTAGATGTATGCTGATTTGAAGATCTTCGGTACAGTCCCTGTTGATAGTGATAGATTAAGAAGGTTTCTGTAGTGTTCAGCTGGCGATCCTTGCGCGAGGATTGATTTGTAGATGTCTGGGGGACATGGGTCCATGGGTGATCCCGCTTTCTTGCTTCGTTTAACCAGCATTGCGAATGCCTTTGCTGATATTTCAGGAAAGCTTCGGAGTTTGTGTTGCGGTTCCGAGTTGGGTTTGTTGGGTTGTATGTTGTGGTCGTTTGGTCGCTTTTGTATGGTTTGCCGGATGTCGTTGATTTTTTTTTTTTAAGTGATCTGCCAGGTCGTTGCATAGTTTTTCTGAGGGGGTTGGGGTGTTATCACAGCCTGGTGGGTTTCTCATTTCCCCAATGATGCTAAACATTTCTTTTTGTGTGTTGGTGGCATTGTTGATTCTGTCATCATAATGTCTTTTCTTTGCCTTTTGAATTTCATTCTTGTATGCACGGATTTGTTTCTGGTACTGTGTTTTTTTTCCTGGGTTGTATTCTTTCCTCCAATCCAATTCCATCTTTCTGTTTTCCTTTTTCATGTCGTTTAATAGTGAACCATTTTGCCATTGTTCTTTTTTTTGATGGGGTGAACGGTTTTTCTGGGGCGATCTTGTCTATCGTATCTGCGATCCATTTGTGCAGTATCTCTGCTTTGCCGTCTAGGTCAGCTAGCTCCAGTTCTGTAGTTGAGGGTTTCGCTAATTCCAGTTGTTCGAATAGGTTGCTTTTTTTTACGAGTTTCCAGTTTCTTTTGGTGGTGGCTGTGAGTTTCGGGTGTTGGATGCAGGTTCGGGTAGGCAGAGTGATCACGAAAGGGATGATGAGATGGTCGCTCCATAGTATTTGAATTGGAGGTGCCGTGGTGATGAGTTTTTCTTTGGCGAAAATTGCGTCTAGGGTGTGACCTGCCGAGTGCGTAGCTCCTTTGACTAGTTGTCGTAGTTTCATGGTGCTGAGTTGCTCAATTAGTGAGTTTTGGGAGTTGGCGTGGCTGTCTTCAAACCAGATGTTGAAGTCTCCCAGGATGATTAGGTGTTCGTGGTTGATGGCTAAGTTGGTGATGGCTTCTATGAAGTTATCAACGAATGTTGCATCATATGTTGGTGGTCTGTATACCAGGATGAATGTGATGTTGGTTTTTGGGCTCGCTGTTAGGTGTATTACCATGGTTTCGCAGTTGAGGATGTTGAGCGGTTCGTCAGTTTTTATTTTCAGGTGTTCTTTGAATGCTATAGCGATGCCTCCTCCTTTTTTGTTTTTTCTGTTTATTTGTAGGCATTTGAAGTCTGTCGGAAGGCAGCTTTGGAGTGTAATTTTGTAGTTGTCGTCCAGCCATGTTTCTGTGATGAACAGGATGTCAATGCCATTGTCGTCGAGTAGGTCGAAGATCTCTGTTGAGTGTTTGGACATGGATCTTGCGTTTATTAGGTTGCAGTGGAGTTTGGAGGTGTTGTTAGGTTTGGGTTTTGTCGGGATCGTCTTCCGCCCGGTGTTGAGGTTTCCTTCTTGGTCGGCCACTTGTAGGGCTGGGGGGTTTGGGGTATCTGCGTCTTCGAAAAGTTCTTCTAGGTTTTGTCTTGGGTTTTTTGTGTTTTCATCGGGTTCGCCTTCCGGGGGTTGTGGTTGTTGATTGGAAGTTCCTCTTGCTTTCGTGATGTAGGGTGTTATTGGGTCGCTCGTCTGTATGTTGTTTGTTTTGGTCATCCTTCTTCCTTTTGCTTGTGTTAGGTTGGTTGATGTTGCTGCTTCTGATGTTGGGTTGGATTGCCCTGGTGGCCAGTTGTCTGCGAGGTATGGAGTTAGGTAGAGGGATTTTTGTCTTCTCTCAGGGTTCCTTCGGTTTGGGTTCCTGTCTGTGGCGGTCCAGTCTATGGTTGTTCTAGGTTGCTGTACTGGCGTGTTTGTTCTTTCGTCTCTTTGTCTTTTCGTCGGAATTGGTCGTTTGCGCGGCATTGTAGGATTGAGAATTGTTTAGTCTTTGTTTGGTTACGTCTAGTTGGTCCTGCTTTGGGAAAGTTGTCTTGTGGTGTAGTGGCTGGTCAGGGGGTGTCTGCTACTAGTTTGGCTCCGTCTATGGGTGGTATTCGGTTGGGGTTGACCGCTCGTTCAGTCGCTGTCCTAGGGGGTAAGGGGGTGGTAAGGGTTATTAAGATGGGTGTTATCGGTGGCTCTCTTTACCTGTTTGTCTCCCTAAGCGGCCTATCAATGCAGTTTGAGGTCACACAATGCACTTTGGACATTGGGCCCTGCTAAGTTTGAGGCACCTGTATAGTGGGAGAGAGGCCTAACTATGCAGTTTGGGATCAAACCTAGTGCAATTTGGGCACAGGGCCCAGCTATCAATGTTGTTTGGGATTACACAATGCAATTTGGGCACGGAGGCCCTGCTAAGTTTGAGACACCTGTACAGTGAGAGAGGTCTAACAATGCATTTGGGATTACACAATGCAATTTGGGCACAGAGGCCCTGCTAAATTGAGACACCTGTATAGTTGGAGAGAGGCCTAACAATGCAATGTGGAGGTCGCACAGTGCAATTTTGGGCACAGAGGCCCTGCTAAGTTTGAGACACCTGTACAGTGGGAGAGAGGCCTACCAATGCAATTTGGAGGTCACACAATGCAACTTGGCCACGGAGGCCCTGCTAAGTTTGAGACGCCTGTACAGTGGGAGAGAGGCCTAACAATGCATTTGGGATTGCACAATGCAATCTGGGCACAGAGGCCCTGCCAAGTCTGAGACACCTGTATAGTTGGAGAGAGGCCTAACAATGCAATTTGGAGATCACACAATGCAATTTGGGCACGGAGGCCCTGCTAAACTTGAGACACCTTTACAGTGGGGGAGAGGCCCAACAATGCAGTTCACAATGCAATTGAAGTTCTCACAATGCAATTTGGGCACGGAGGCCCTGCTAAGTTTGAGATACCCGTACAGTGAGAAAGAGGCCCAACAATGCAATGGGAGATCACACAGTGCAATTTGGGCACAGAGACCCTGCCAAATTTGAGACACCTGTACAGTGGGAGAGAGGCCCAACAATGCAATTGGAGATCACACAATGCAATTTGGGCACGGACGCCCTGCTAAGTTTGAGACACCTGTACAGTGGGAGAGAGGCCCAACAATGCAATTTGGAGGTCACGCAATGCAGTTAGGGCACGGAGGCCCGTCTACAGGCACCTGTATAGTGGGAGAGAGGCCTAACAATACAGTTTGGAAATCACACAATGCAATTTGGGCACGGAGGCCTGTCTAAGTTTGAGACACCTGTATAGTGGGAGAGAGGCCTAACAATGCAGTTTGGAAATCACACGATGCAATTTGGGCACGGAGGCCCTGCTAAGTTTGAGGCACCTGTATAGTGGGAGAGAGGCCTAACAATACAGTTTGGGATCAAACCTAGTGCAATTTGGGCACAGGGCCCAGCTATCAATGTTGTTTGGGATTACACAATGCAATTTGGGCACAAAGGCCCTGCTAAGTTGAGACACCTGTATAGTTGGAGAGAGGCCTAAGAATGCAATTTGGAGGTCACACAATGCAACTTGGCCACAGAGACCCTGCTAAGTTTGAGACGCCTGTACAGTGGGAGAGAGGCCTAACAATGCATTTGGGATTGCACAATGCAATCTGGGCACAGAGGCCCTGCCAAGTCTGAGACACCTGTATAGTTGGAGAGAGGCCTAACAATGCAATTTGGAGATCACACAATGCAATTTGGGCACAAAGGCCCTGCTAAACTTGAGACACCTGTACAGTGGGGGAGAGGCCCAACAATGCAGTTTGGGATTACACAATGCAATTTGGGCACGGGGCCCCGCTAAGTTTGAGACACCTGTACAGTGGGAAAGAGGCCTAACAATGCAATTGGAGTTCTCACAATGCAATTTGGGCACGGAGGCCCTGCTAAGTTTGAGATACCTGTACAGTGGGAAAGAGGCCCAACAATGCAATTGGAGATCACACAGTGCAATTTGGGCACGGAGGCCCTGCCAAATTTGAGACACCTGTACAGTGGGAGAGAGGCCCAACAATGCAATTTGGAGGTCACACAATGCAATTTGGGCCCGGAGGCCCTGCTAAACTTGAGACACCTGTACAGTGGGGGAGAGGCCCAAAAATGCAGTTTGGGATTACACAATGCAATTTGGGCACGGAGCCCCGCTAAGTTTGAGACACCTCTATAGTGGGAAAGAGGCCTAACAATGCAATTGGAGTTCTCACAATGCAATTTGGGCACGGAGGCCCTGCTAAGTTTGAGACACCTGTATAGTGGGAGAGAGGCCTAACCGTGCAGTTTGGGATCAAACCTAGTGCAATTTGGCACGGAGGCCCTGCTATCAATGCAGTTTGGGGCAGTGGGCGGTAATTACATTGAACGACATTGCTTTTGCCTAGTGGTCAGGTATCTAGGGTAGAGTTGTACCTCTCCCCAACCCAAGCCACCCTACCTTACGGGTCCTTGTAGTTGTTGGTTGACGGCTGGCCACTGGCTTCCCCTGCGGACACCTGCTGACACTTCGTGGAGTGGGGGGTGGGAGAGGGACGGGTGGGGGGTGGGAGAGGGACGCTTGTGGGCCTGGGGGCCTAGTTAGGCCAAAAAAAAAGTATCTGGTGCCCAGGGATGGGCTTCCTCACCTCACGCCGGCCGTTTGCACAGGATGCAGCGGCCGGTGTGAGGAGGGTCGATAGACCCTTTCTACCTGGGCTCGAGGCCCAATCAGAGCGGGGGTGGGCAGGTTGGGAGGCGGGAGGGGAGCGCAGACCAGGAAGAGGGTGGGGGGTGGGAGAGGGACGCTTGTGGCCCTGGGGGCCTAGTTAGGCCAAAAAAAAAAGTATGTGGTGCCCAAGGATGGGCTTCCTCACCTCGCGCCGGCCGTTTGCACAGGATGCAGCGGCCGGTGTGAGGAGGGTCGATAGACCCTTTCTACCTGGGCTCGAGGCCCAATCAGAGCGGGGGTGGGCGGGTTGGTCGGCAGGAGGGGAGCGCAGACCAGGAAGAGGGTTGGGGGGTGGGAGAGGGATGCTTGTGGTACTGGGGGCCTAGTTAGGCTAACAAAAAAAAGTATGTGGTGCCCAGGGATGGGCTTCCTCACCTCGCGCCGGCCGTTTGCACAGGATGCAGCGGCCGGTGTGAGGAGGGTCGATAGACCCTTTCTACCTGGGCTTGAGGCCCAATCAGAGCGGGGGTGGGCGGGTTGGGAGGCGGGAGGGGAGCGCAGACCAGGAAGAGGGTGGGGGGTGGGAGAGGGACGCTTGTGGGCCTGGGGGCCTAGTTAGGCCAAAAAAAGTATGTGGTGCCCAGTGATGGGCTTCCTCACCTCGCGCCGGCCGTTTGCACAGGATGCAGCGGCCGGTGTGAGGAGGGTCGATAGACCCTTTCTACCTGGGCTCGAGGCCCAATCAGAGCGGGGGTGTGCGGGTTGGGAGGCGGGAGGGGAGCGCAGACCAGGAAGAGGATGGGGGGTGGGAGAGGGACGTTTGTGGGCCTGGGGGCCTAGTTAGGCCCAAAAAAAATTATGTGGTGCCCAGGGATGGGCTTCCTCACCTCGCGCCGGCCGTATGCACAGGATGCAGCTGCCGGTGTGAGGAGGGTCGATAGACCTTTTCTACCTGGGTTCGAGGCCCAATCACAGTGGGGGTGAGCGGGCTGGGAGGCGGGAGGGGAGAGTAGACCAGGAAGTGGGTGGGGAGTTGGAGAGGGACGCTTGTGGGCCTGGGGGCCTAGTTAGGCCAAAAGAAAAGTATGTGGTGCCCAGGGATGGGCTTCCTTACCTCGCGCCGGCCGTATGCACAGGATGCAGCGGCCGGTGTGAGGAGGGTCGATAGACCCTTTCTACCTGGGCTCGAAGGCCCAATCAGAGCGGGGATGGGCAGGTTGGGAGGCGGGAGGGGAGCGCAGACCAGGAAGAGGGCGGGGGGTGGGAGAGAGACGCTTGTGGGCATGGGGGCCTACTTAGGCCAAAAAAAAAGTATGTGGTGCCCAGGGATGGGCTTCCTCACCTCGCGCCGGCCGTTTGCACAGGATGCAGCGGCCGGTGTGAGGAGGGTCGATAGACCCTTTCTACCTGGGCTCGAGGCCCAATCAGAGCTGGGGTGGGCGGGTTGGGAGGCGGGAGTGGAGCGCAGACCAGGAAGAGGGTGGGGGGTGGGAGAGGGACGCTTGTGGGCCTGGGGGCCTAGTTAGGCCAACAAAAAAAAAACTATGTGGTGCCCAGGGATGGGCTTCTTCACCTCGCGCCGGCCATTTGCAAAAGCATGTTGAAGGTTTTTTCTCAGATTCTCAACATACTCATTAGTTGTTGAGGCATTTATCAATGTCTGCTCTTGGGTTCTGTAGAACAGATGCTGGGGTTGCACCATTCTTCGTCCAGTCATCAGCTCAAATGGAGACATTTTTGTTGCAGAAGAAGGGGTAGATCTGAAGGCCATCAGGACAAGGGGTAATCGAATATCCCAACTTGGCACGGAATCTGCCACAAACTATTTTAATATGCTCACAATATTTTTATTGTACCTCTCATCTCTACCACTAGAGGACAGCGGGATGCAATGTGTAATTTCCTTTTTACCCCAAGTATTTCCCACATCTTTGTCATTACTTTGCTGGTGAAGTGACTACCTCCGTCTGACTCAATCCTTTGGGGTAGTCCAAAACATGAGAAGATGTGATTGATCATCAGGGCAGCTGCTGCTTCTGCCTTGCAATTTGGGGCCGAGAGAAATTTCACCCATTTAGTAAACAAGCATGTTACGGTTAACATGTACTTGTTCCCCCTAGAGGAGCGAATCACAGGCCTGATGAAATTGACTTGCAAATCTGACCAAGGCTGTGTCATCCCTCTCTTTTGGAGGGGAGCACAGTGTGTGAGTGATGTTGGCTCAAATTGTGCACACACAAGACACCCCTTCAAGTATTGGTCGAGGTCCTGCCCCATGTGTGGCCAGTATGCAACCTCTCGCAAGATTTCTAATGTTGTATGAAACCACCGATGACCGGCTGTGGCCGCATTATGGCCGTGACTTAGCATCAGGCTTCGGAATGAGGTAGGGACAACCCACTGGTCATGGCCAGATATGGATATCCTCACCAACAAACCGTCTTGGATTCGGAACATTTTTGGACATTTCATCAACACTCTGAGGTCCTATTTCCCAATGCAATTGGTATCCATCAGGGGAAAGTTCTCAGGGTCCTCAATGTGTTGATAAAACGTACTAATTATTGGATCCCCTTTTTGAGCCGTAATCAAATCAGCATCTGGGGTCTCCTTACTCCACTGGGCAGTTGAGAGTTCATTGTGAGCATTTGTCTGGGACCTACTGATAGCAGTGACCTGGATTTCCCCCAACAGGGATTTAATCTCAAGTAGGTACCCTTGGATGGCTCCGGGTTTGGCCAGCTGATCAGCTAGGTAATTTCCAGTTTTGTCTGGACCCTCTACTTTAGAATGACCCTTGATCTTTTTCCAATAGATGGTCATCACATTCGAGGTGACCAGATCATCAATATTCTGTTGTATTAGTTTTCCATGTTTTAGTGGTTTATTGTTAGCACATAGCATGCCTCTGGTTTTCCAATTAACCAGGTGCTCCACAAACCCGTTCCGGACATAATCTGAATCAGTGATTATGACCAGTTTGTGGAGTTGGTGTTGGACAGCAGTGAGGATGGCTTGATGCACAGCCATCAGCTCTGCCACTTGACTACTACGGGGACTGATTTTGTACCCCGCGAGGGTTCTGGGGCATTATTCACCCATGCATTCCCCTTGTCGGCCACAAGTTCCTTTTCCCCTTTGTTGTCAACGTGGTAGGACCACCCATCCACATAGACAGTGGGCATTCCCTCACACTTGTCTTCTTCATAGATTTTGTATGGGGAATTAAGGTACTCCTCCATGTTGTTCTTGATTTTAAGACTTTCGTCCTCGAGACAGTTTTCTCTGGCACAATCATGCAAGTCAGCCAGACCTTGCGTGAGGGGACTCTTCTTGTTTTGGCCATATCTGACCTCCACAGGAAAGCCTTGCATTGACGGAATCAAGGAAGTAATTCGGGAATTATTCCCATTTCCGGCCCGGTTTCTGTCACTTTGAAGATATTGCAGAGGCTGGTGTGGAGTCTCCACTATGATGTGTTCCCCCTGGATGAACGGGCGGTAATTCTTCAATGCCCAAACCATTGCCAGGAGTGCTTTCTCACAATCATTGAATTTTTACTCCACAGAGGATTAAGTCTTACTCACATGGGAGATGACTTTATTGACCTTGTCATGCTTTCGGTATAATACTGCAGTCAAGCATGTATTTGAGAACCCTGTCTCCAAGATGAACTCCTTGTTTTTTACAGGGTAAGCTAGGCAAGGTGCTTGTGGGAGGCTTCTTTTGAGTTGTCTCACTGCCTCGGCTTGTTGTGGACCCCACTCCCACTTGGCCCCCCCTTCAACAGGTGGATCAGGGGTCTTGTGATCTCTGCGTAATCCTCAATGAACTTTCTACTGTAATTAGTCAGTCCAAGGAGGCTCCTTAGCTCCCGCAGATTTGTGGGGTTTTTAGTTTCTGCAGTGTTTATACTTTCTTTTCCTGGGGACAGAGACCCTCAGGAGTTATCTCATGCCTCAAGAAGTTGACACGGGTCCTGCACCACTGTGCCTTTTGGAAAGATAGTTTTGCTCCGGCAGCCCTCAACTGTGTCAGAACATAACGGATCTCTTCTATGTGTTCCTCCACAGTTGAGCTTTTGATTAGAACATCATCTACATAGGCCAGGTTACCCCTTTCACCCAAGTCAGGCATGGCCTTATGCAAGAAGATATTAAATTCATTTCCGGAGTTGATGTATCTGAAGGGAGTCCGGGTCCAAGTGTACTGCTGCCCCCGAAGGTAAAAGCCAGCTTGTATTGGTCCTCCTTACTGACAGGTACACTGCCGTACCCATTGGTCAGGTCAATGGCAGTGTATACCTTTGACCCCTGGATCTGGGCACGCCCTTGGTCAATGTAGGGAAAAGGCCATCGGGAAGTGTGGAGCCGTTTGTTCAGCTCCCTTAGGTCAGCACAGAGTCTCCCCTGGCCATTTGATTTCAAAATCCCCAGCTCCGGATTATTGAAGGTGCTGTGGACTGGATGACTTATCCCCCGGTACTCAAGGTTTTTAATTATTTCTGTAAGGGACTCCATGGATGAAAGAGGCAAGCGGTATTGCTTCACAAACACTGGAGTCATGCCAGGGTCTGTGGGAATTGGTGTGTGGATTTCGGTGCGACCACAGTCATATGAGTCCACCGCAAAGCGATCCTGAAAATCTAAGAAAGCTTGTTTCAATTTTTGCTTTTGCTCTAGAGTCTCACAGGCATCAGCTAGGCTGACTCTCTCTTCCACCATCTGCCTGAATCCCAGAAAGACTTCTGGTTTGGCTATCTCAGCGGCCTCCTCCAGATGGCTGGAGAAGTCCCTGGTTAAAGTATTAACTTGGACTGATGGCTTCAGGTGGGGAAGGCAGTCCTGGTGGACTTGAAAGATCACCTCATCCCTTCTGAAGTCACAGGTTACCTCTTCCTTACCATAAGGGCAGGAAGAGTACACCAGGAAATTCCCCCCATGCCAGGTGAAGATCCTGTCTGGTGTTGTGTCATTGTCGCTATCGCTGTCAAAACAGTCATTGGGGATGGGTCCTATCAGTTCATTACTTAAATCTATGGAAAAATGTTTGTCATCAACCGCCATTCCAATAATGGTGCCTGCGCCCAGAGTGATACTCCTAAGGTCACTGTTATCCACCACTATTGGAAAGGTGCCGTGCTCTGTATTGACTAATGGTGTTGGGTTTAACCCCAACCCTTGCTGTTGGAAATGGGCAGTGAGGTGAACATGTGCGTCAGGATTTTGCAGTTTCTGTCCTCTTTTAATTTTTACTTCAACTGGGAATTGTCGGGTCCATTCCGGGATGGTGACTTCCTCTCCAATCTGAACTTCAACTGCATATGGCAGCAGTTGAGCTGACTGAAATGCTTTCTCTGGATCATTAAAGTCCATGGGTTTACCATGGGTTTACCCTCTAGTTTGGACCTAATAAACTTCAAAGTTTATTAGGTCCAAACTAATGGCAAAGCGATTGAGAATGTCACTGCCTAAATAAAATGTGGCAGGAATATCTCGCACAACCCAACAATTATGGACTATGCTCTTGTTGTCTATGGAAATTTTGAGCATACACCTGCTAGGCAGGAGATGTTTGGAATTGGGTTTTTACAGGTCCATTTCCCATTTGTCTATCAATTTAAAGGGGGGAATAGCTCGATCTTTTGGGAGTTTTCGGAACATAGCTTCGCTGATGAAGCGCTTACCGTTGTTCATGCACACTCAGGCGAGAACAGAGTCCTTCCCCTCATTTAACTGAATAGGGATAAACAACTGTTCTCCAATCTTCTGAATGTCAGCCAAGCTTTGAGCTGGTTTCTCATCATTTTGGACTATAGAAGTGGGATTATCTGATTGTGAATTGGTATAGAATTTCAGAGTATTTCCTTCCAGTGTGGAATGCCACTTGAGACTGGAAGGACGGTTTATTTTCAGAAATAGAGAGGACTTCCCATCACCAGTTGTTGTCCCGCAGCTATGATGGTGATGTCGGGTATGTCATTGTTTTGAAGGTAGAACCTAATTTGGTCTGGTTTTTGTTAAACCATGTGGCATGTGCCATTTAGACTATCATGGTTGACACTTTGTTTTATTTTAATTAGCCTGTGAGTCTGGGTCCAGAGTATCTCATTCACACAATCTATTATGGGAGACAGCCTACGGAGGATGTCATTCCCTAATAGACAGGGGGTACCCTCTGGCACCACGACTATGACCGGGAGCTCCATTTTGTGTCACCCAATTTTAATGCCCAGCTCTGCAGACCCTTTAACAGGAATTTCCTTCCCGTCTAAGTTCTGAAACTGGTCCAGGAATAGGGGTGAGAGGATTTTGGTATATTTTCCCCCTTCCTGAATTTAGCTGCTCAAAGATCCTCTTTAACACCAAAGTTGGTTGGGATCCAGTGTCCACCAGTGCTGGAATTGCACATTGCCCTTGCACTTGGATGGAGGTGTAGAATCTACCTTCCTTCTCCTCCAATGGGCAAAGGTAATGGGTGTTCTTGGTAAGCTGGATGGTCAATTGACTTATTTCTTACTCTGACACTGTGGTAGTTGGGTCAAGATATGGTGTTGGGGTTGAGGAATCTGGCAAAGAATTTTGACACACCGCTATTTGGGGAGTTTCGGGTTCCCTCTGTTCTGGTTCTGGGCTGCCCCCCCTTTCTGGGGGCAGTCAACAGAAATGGTTGGTGACGTTTGGGGATCCTCTTGTGCTGGTTCTGGGCTGCCCCCACCCCTTATAGGAGGCAGTCCCCAGAATGAAGTTGGGTGGTTTGGGAATCTGAACAAACAGTTTCACACTCAGTGATTTGAGGAGTTCCAGGCTCCTCCTTTTCTGATTCAGGGCTGCCCACCCCTTTTTGGAGACAGTCCCCAGAATAGGTCTGGGCATGATTCGGTGGGGGAGCTAGGGAATCTGCAAAAAAAATAGGACAGTTGGATATTGGGGGAGTTTTGAGCTCCCCTGGTTCTGATTCTGGGCCACCCCCCCCTTTTTGGAGGCAGTCACCAGAATTGATTTGGGCAAGGTGATTTTCCAAGCAATCATTCTGCGGTTCAATGATGGGCGGTTTTAACTCAGTCCCCACATTTATCAAGTCTTGATTAGGATCTCTCAGGACCCGTTTTTCTTTGGAAGAAGTTACCCCATCTTTGAAGGTAGAAGATCCTTTTCCCAGTGTCCTCTGAGGACGGCTCTCCTGCAAATTGGAAGACTCTAACCTTCTCCACAAAATGGGTCTTTTTAGGCCCTTTATTTCTCCTACCCGCCCTCTGTTCCTTAGGTTGCAGGCTTTCAGGGGCAGGAGATTTTGGTACCGGTTCCTGGGTTTCCAGGGGCTTTTCACAAGTGGGGAAGGAAGCATCCTCTAAGGCTTTACACCCTTCTTCCCACTGTGCCACCTCCCTGGGAACCGGTGGGTTATCGGGGGATTCTCTCCCCGTCATTGCTCTGGAGTACCAGACACTTGGTTTGAGGGGTTCTGAGTTGCCATGCTCATCTGAGGGTTCTGCTGAGCCCTCAACATGCGACCCAGATCCTGTGACAAGTTCTGGACATGGCTCTCTAGTTGTGACACACGCTCTGGCTGGTACGGGGTCTCTGGTCCATACTAGGTGGATCAGGGTAAAGGTGACTGTCCCTTCTCCCATAATACCCTTGGTTGGGATAGTTCTGGTAGCCCTCCACCCTTGGCCTTCCCTCTCCCGGATTGGGCTGTCTGGGCTCAGGAAAGTGGGGAAAGAAAGGAGGGTTGTTTTGGGGGTTGATGTTTGGCGGGTAATGGGGAAAGAAGCTCAACCCGTCATTTGGGGGATTACTGCCGTCCTGGGGAATGTTAGGAGGGAGGTTTCCTGGGTTGGCAGCTACCTGGTTGGATCTCCCCCCCTTGGGCTGTGGGAGTCCACACATACCCCAGGATGGGTCTGTTGCCCTTGTAACGGGGGCTAATATATTCCGGGCTGTTAGGGGTCCCAATTGTGGGATTACCTCCCTGGCTACCTGTTTGGGATTGGCCCGAGGGCCTTTGGGTTCTTTGGTTAGAAGGATTTTGCACAGGAATATTTTTAGACCCCCCCACCTCCAGATCTAATATGGGGACAACCTTCACCTCTGCCACCTTAGCAGCAGCAGGAGTGTTGGCTGGTTTGGGGGGTTTATTTGCATTTTTATTCTCTACCGGTTTCTGCACTTCATAAATAGGAGTTGCCTGTTCAATGACCCAGTCTAGTGATCTCTTCTCATGAAAGTCCCTCTCCAGCTGGGTCATGATGTATTTAGGGAGTGCATGAAAAAAGGTATTAATGAACGCCCTACTGTCTGTGTGCACCCTCCTGGTGGTCTGCACAAAGGCAAGTTTTAGTTCTTGCATGAATTCTTGTGGGGCCTGGTCTTCCCCACATTGCAGGTTCTAGGCCGCCTTGCGGGCCTCTTGGGGGTTCCTATGTACAGAAAAATGTTTTAAGATGGCCGCCCTATAAGTGGATCATCTTGAGTGGTTCTGATCCACTAGCCCCGCAAAGAAGCTGGAGTATTCAGGGGAAAATGTCCATTTGACATATTGAGTGCAGCTCTGGCTATCTTTCAAATGGAAAGTATCCATCATTTGCTTGTATAACTCGAGGTGCTCCCAAACTGAATACTTGGCATTTTTATGATAGGGAGTTATGACACTCCTAATGGCCATGATCTGTTTCAGGGGATCTTTCAGTATGGCCCTCTTAATTTTGTTGGTCTTTTTAGTATTCGTCACCTGTGTCCACTCATCCTCTGACTCAGACGCACTGCTACAGGAGGTGGCTATCTGATTCTCTAGGCTCTCCCTGATTCTGCTAGCTTGGGAATGGCTTGCAGAATGTGGGGGCTAGTTTCTTGAGACCTTTGGCGGTCAGAAGAGTCTTCTGACTCTACCTTGCTCCGAGGATAGGCTGAGTACCCCTTACCCCCCACTGCCCTAGCTGGGAAGAGGTCTTTAAGATACTCTTTGTGGGCCTAGTTTCATGGAGTTCCCCACCAAATTTTACAGACGACTGATCCTTTGGTAGGCGGTATTTTTGAGGACCCAGTTCCCTGATTCTCCCCTCACTGGAGTCTTCTTGATCAGAGAGGATAGCCCTAACATTTGTGAATCTGTACAGAGATGCCCGCCCATCCATTTCTGGGAGGCGCTGATCTGTCAGTCCCATGTTGCTAATTCTATTGAAGTCTACCATCCCCGTGGCCCTTGGTTCATATGAGCCAGTGGACATGAGGGCGGCAGAGTCCATGGTACTGAAGGGGTTAAAGACCCTGATGACAGGGGTCCTGATGTTATGCTCAGGGGTTTCTCTGTCCCTTCCTACCTCATCTCTTTCAGCCCCTGTTCCCTGGTGACATGCCAAAATCGGACTCTTTTGCTCCTCTACTGGTCTCAATGATTTGCTCTTGCATGGCTATCCATATTGTGGAGCCTATCATTCTTTTCACAGAGAGTCTCAATGTCTCTCTGTGCTTCCTGCCTGGATTGCAAATACTGGACCAATATTTGCTGCAGGAGACTCACCTCCTGACTTTTGTCATTATTGGTCTGAGTGTTCTTCTCCAGAGCATCCCCCACCCGCCTGGTGTGCTCTAGTAGCTTCTCATATTCAGTTTTAACTTCACTAAATTCCCAAAGGGCCAGCTTTCTTTCCTCTAACTTAGTTTTTAATTGGCTGACTTCCTGGCCTAAGGCATACCTCTCTTGACTTAGAGTGCCCCTCTGTGCAGCCAGGTTGTCTATCTGTGTTTTAAATGCACTAGATTTCTGGCACTCCTCATCAAATTCTGCTTGAGATTCTAGGTCTTTAAGAATTAATTTATTGTTTTCCTCTTTCAATGATTCTATGTGGTTCTGTAATGTGACTATCTGTTCTGCGCATGCTCTGTTGTAATTTAACTGTTGTGCCAGCTTCTGCTGATTCTGTTTAAAAGATCAACCCTTTCCTGATACTCATCTTGCAGTGTCTGTAATTTGGTATGTTGCTCTGCATTCTGTTGCTGTAAGAGAGCTAGATCTTCCTTTAATTTGGTAATATACTGCCTATCCTCTGTTTCTGATTCTTGGCTCTTCTAGAGCCTTTGCTCTGCAGAGTCCAGATTAGTTTGGATTTTCTGCAGTGTTTCCCCGTGCTTCGTTGCCAGATCTATGTTGTCTGCATTCTTTTCCTGTATTATTCCTGTGTGGAGGTAAAGGTAGGCCGCTACTTTGGCAATTGTACACTGCTCCACTTTTATTTTTGGGGCCACATACAGTTTGCTAAGTGCTTGGTGTAATGGACCCTTGTCCTACCATGTATCTAGGTCTATGGCAGTCTATGGCTACCCCCTTACCGCATACCGGGTCCGGGTTCCCTGAATGGAGAATTACCGGGCCATTCCAACCTTGGAGGACCCGGTATTTCCCCATTCAGGGACCCATCCCCATTCGAGCCCCCATAGGGCTCAATGGGAATGGGACCATGCTAACAATGGGCCCATTAATAACGGGCCCGTCGGGCTCGCACTAAGGGCGCCTGTAAACCCAGCCGCCCTTAGCGGGACCTGCTAAAGGACCTCATAATGTGGCGGTAAGGGGTTAATGGCACCAGCACCATTACTGGCGCCGTTAGCCCCTTACCACAAACCTCGGAATGAGGCCCAATGTCTAGAGTTTAAATGCAATCGGCCCTTCCCAAACAGGAGAGAAAAACATATTTGAAAAATGACACTTTTAAACTGACAAGTGAAAATTGCTTTGTAAAACACTGCAAAACGGTGCACAAATGCTTAAATGGATAGAAATTCTGAGGAAAGCAACACTAAACAGGTCCTAACACACAAGAGCTATAATATAAACAACAGTACACACCTTAGATCAGGATGGGATTGAAGAAACACTTTGAAATGGGAAAAGACACGTGGGAACCTTTTGAAAACTGCAAATTCGCAGCAAACTTTTACTACGGGATATTTGAGAATAACTGGTCAAATACACTGTTCCATGATGCAGTATTTAGTTGTGGGTGTAGATAAGGGTCTTAGGTATCAGTGAGAGTTGAAATTTCTTTTCTATCTTTAAAATTGAAGAAGTTATGGAGGTTTTAGTGTGAGGCATTTTTGCAAAATAGGTGCAAAAATGGAACTGGAATTTGGTTTTAAAAATGACAAATACGTTTTATTACACTATATTAAGGATTATGAAAAAGAGAATGCCACACCTGAATCTCCACAGTTACTCACGGCCGCTCATAACTCTTCACGTGTGATACTCTATTTTCCGTTCTGTATGGGAATTACTTTCATTAATCCAAATCATTAATGGGTTATGGTTTAATAACACAGATGAAGAGAAATCAGCGCAAGAATGGTTCAAACAATATTAGGGTTCTGAATCTAAAGATGGGATGGGTTGAGATTGGGATAATACAATTCAGATGCACTGTGGGTCACTGTTCTTCGTATTAATACTTACAGTCCTTTGTAATTAAATCAGACCATCAGCTCTTGTCGTTGGATCGGGTCAGGTCTACAGGCAGCCATGCACTTCTGGAGGGATTAGATCAGCGGCACGGTTCTGGTAAATTTTGGATTGCACCTCAGACTGGATGTGGATGGGCCCTTCTTGTCACTGGACATGGCAGATTACAGGATGCAAGTCTCAACGGGAAAGCCTTAATGGTAGCAAGCCAAGCTGAATCAGAATTATTCTTTTAAGTTTTGGGCGTTTGAAATTGGGTCTAGTTAGCAAGAGTTCAGCAATGCTAAAGTCTAGATTCTGCAAGAAAATCTGGATCTTCAAAGAAGTCTTGAGTCCGCTACACGATGAAGAGTTCTGGAACAAGGTGCTGTGCGGAAATCTGGATGGGTTTTGGAAGCAGTCTCAATGTGGAGTGAAGTTCCTAAATTTATACTATCAAATGACATCACCAAGCTTTATGGTGTGAGCAGAATTTCAAAACACACCCCCACGGCTGTGAGTGGCTGCAGGCACATGCTTTGTTTTGGTTGGCAGTAAGAACACAGCTGTCATCTTTACGATGGGATTTAGGAACTCCCACGTTGATTTTTCCAAAACATAACTTTTGTACAATGTACATTTCTAAAATCATGTACCCTAATAAAATCGGACACATACATTTCATATTTGATTTTCTATATTCACATTCAACCCCCATCATCATTCTACAGATTTTTATCAATTTTAACCATAACAGTTTGGATTAATCATTTCTAATTCTGAACATCTCTGGGCGCTTATCAGTGGATCATGTACATACAATCTTAGGGTTGCAACATTAATTGTTCTGCTACAATGAGAATGTTTTCGTAACTATGGTTCCTTAAATGGCACAGGTTTCATCAATGTCTTTAAATCAAAAGCCTGAAATTAGATTAACATCTACCAATTTTCAGATTTCTCCCTCTTTAGGTTGCTTAGTTAAATAGTTTTCAACTTTAATCACAAATAAGGATTTAAGATGTCCGAGCAGTTTTTTTTCTTTTTACCTCCCCTCCACAGGCACAAGCTGTCACTGTCCTTTGATCAGGGAGGTGTGTCCCCATCCTGGTGAGAGAAGCTCCCCTGTAGAGATCAGGTGGGCAGCTTGCCATTGTTCTTGGCTCAGCCCCAGACGAATGTCTAATGCGGTCTCATTGCGCCCCTTGTTGTCATTATGCGGGAACCTTTAGGCTTCCTGTTTTCAAGGGAGTGACAAGCTGAGATGTCAACTTTCCCAGGCAAGGCACTGCCCAATCAGAATTAAGCAGTTACTTCCACTGGGTTACTGTAAGATTTACAAGTCTTTTCTTTAACACATATAAAATAAGCACAGTTTAAAAGGGATTTGGACATTTAAAAGAATTAAGCCCTTCACAGACATGCTTTAAAGAGGCACATTTTGCAATTTCTTCCAGAAAAAGAAACACCTTTAAACTGGGTTTGACAGATAATTTCCTTAAGCAGCTACCAGGCAGTGAGTCCTGGATTCCTCTGACTGCCTGGAGAATCTATGGTTTCAGCACACTTTTCCTTTCAATAATTCACTGGAAAATGACTGAATTTTGAAGGGCATTTTCGGATTTTAGTCCTTCAGTGGCCTTGCTCCAGGTGACAGGTGACAGCAGTGATTCCTGTTTTTACATAAACTTTGCCTTTGTGTGGCAGGGTGTGCAGCTCTTTTGTGGTTTATGAACCATGCACAGTTTAGCAGATTTGGCGCGCATGTTTGTTAGTGCCTCAATTTTTTGGCAGTTTTCTTTCCCCATTGGCAAAGTGGTTTAGTAGAGTGCATTGGCATGCGTAAAAATATTCCACATAAGACATAATTGGTCGGGGTGTACAATTGGGCAAAGCCACGCCTCATGGTACAGTGCACTACTTCTGGTGTACAGGTAAGCATAAGAGTGAAATTGTAACAGACATATCCCAGATGAAATAGAGTCAGCAGACACACTGGCCCTCATTATAACAGTGCCGGTACAGTTATAACGGCGCTGGTAGTGCTGCCGATGCCATTATCACTGTATCGCCACATTATGAGTTCTGCTTGCGGGTGCCGCTCTGCACGCCTGGTCAGACCAGCCGTGCAGCGCGGCACCTGTGAGCAGAACAGGATGGTACCAATGATACCATTATGAACGTTACCGCTGCTACCATCCTCCTTATTCCCATTGAGCCCTGTGGGGGCTCGAAAGGAAAACGGGACGTACTGGCTCTGGGTCTCATGAAATGGGAATTACTGGGCCCGTGAGGCCAGAAAGGCCCAGTAATACCCCTTTCATGGGACCCGGAGCAGGACACCAGTTTGGGGTAGCCATGCCGGTAAAAACGGCATGGCTACCTCCAACCTCGTAATGAGGCCCACTGTGTCTAGTGCACTTAGTTTTATGCAGAGTCTGAGGGCAGTTTTAAGGGCAATCAGTCACAGCATCTATTTTACCTGTTGATGAAGAACATTTAGCTACAGATCGTAAACAGCAAAAGAATGTTTGGTGTACACAAAAAGTCCAATTGAGTTTAAAAGGGGCTATTATCAGCAACAACCGATGGGAGCAAGGGGTGAAGAGTTGCAGAGCGCAGGGATTAGGGGATTCTCAGAAGAAGGTGTGGCATGTGTAAACCAAGAATGTGGAAATGTGTAGCAGAAATATTTAAAACATCTGACATGGTTCAAGATAGCCAGAAACACCTGTTAAGATACAGACACTTAACCATTTTCCTCTGTTTTTTAAGGGCGATGGCCCAGTGCCTGTTGGCACAAATAGAAACTGAAGCTGCACTCTTCACATCACTGACTTGGCTGGAGGTACAACTGCTCTTCTGGATATTTCTTGGGCTTGTGGACCATACACCTGTAGTCAGTTACCTCCAGCGTGGCAAAGCGTGTCCAGTTTCATAGCATTACATGTGCCTGCCCTTGTTATTCCTGAGGAACATTTGATCCTTGCCTGCCCGATGCTCAAAGTAACATCTGTGCCACCTTTGTCCCCTGTGCCCCTTGCATCCCCTGTATCACCACACATGGACACATCAATGACTCTCTCTGTCTGATCATGGAAAGGAGAGACTATTGTGATGGACCAAGCGGTCCAACTATCTTTTGGCTACATCCTGAAAAGTGCTGATGAGCATCCCAGAACAGTATCGGCTGTTTGGTCATATGGAAGTATTCTTCTCATCCCTCCTGGTGCCTGACGTCCAAGCCGTGGAAAATGCAAAGTGGCTCCAGTGACCCGGTAAGAAATCCTGCTATTTGTGAATTTCTCTGAATCAGCTTTCAGTGCATTAAAGGAAGAAATGCAGGCCCTGTGGCTCATAGTCTTGCAGAACAGGTATATCCTCGACAACCTAACAACTATAGAGGAAGGAGTCTGTCAGAAGATAAGGAACACTTGCTGTACATTTGTGCCTTCTTATGATTTGAAGAATAGGACGCTGACTCAAACTATTGCCGCTCTGCACAAGGTCCTCTGAAACACACTGAAAAGTGTTCTTTGTATTCTGACAATAACTGTGTTTTTTTGTTTGGCATACACTTTGTCCATGTTTTACACATTCTATGTTTTGCAATTAAATTCTAAAAATAAATTTCAAATTGTTGAACCATATTGATGTTTACATTCAGACTTACAATGGGACAATTCTAAAGGAATATCCGCTTTGTGGATACCTACACTGAAATTCTAAAAAAGGATTGGATTCTATGAATTATACCACTGCAGCTTTCTGGAATTACTTGTATTCGAGCTCTGAACAAGGTAGTCATGGAGAATGAGGCAGGAACCACAAATGGCCCTTGGTTGGCTTCTCTTTGCTATTGGGTGACATCTTGGATGAGCCTAGCTGTTAAAATTATTGCACCTATTTTGTCTTTTTCCTTATTATCTTTTGTTCTTGTCAAATGCTCTTAGGATGCTCTTCTGCTCAAGTAGCAAATGCAGCTGTCATGATGACTGTGACCCTGTCTAGAGCTAGAACTACTACCATTTCATATCACATGGGCACTCAGACTGAAGCTGTCTTGTGTCTTCCACCAAGTTGGGATAATTGTGTGGCACAGTGGTTAGATTGTGGAAATGGTGGGGGGAGAAGTTGGGTTTGTTCAAGGGCAGAGTATGCCCATATTGGGACCAATGTGAGAGATGATTGTAGGGTTTTTCCTCGAGAAGATGGTTTTACAGAACAATAATTGGGTTTATTAGTTAACTTTTTAACTAAAGGGTCAGGTTGGGGTGGTAAGGAATGGTCCCACTGAGGGAGAGGCGTTCACATTGCATGCACCATATTTGCAACTGGGGGTGCAGCGAAGTTGATTCAATGTTGCAGTTTTATATGTATCCAGCGTAGGTAATGTGAATGGGATAAGTTACTTTAAGTGTTACTTTGTGTTTAAGTTGATACATTTTATATTTGCATGCATGCAGCATGATAAATGTCAAAAATACACCAATAAAATATAAACATGATCTAGATATGGTACGCTATGATTTGACTTGAAGGAGGGCAGTGAGGAGTTTCATAGTGCACATGTGAGGAAGGGAATTTGTCATGAAGAACCCATTGTAAAGAAGACACAATAGTTATTAAACATGCATGCACTGATATACACACATAGGGAATTTACAAATCTAAAGACAGTGTGCTCTTTTCATGAATTGGTTAGACTCTGCAGTCAGGTGTTTATGAGGTGAATTTTAAGTAACTTGGAAAAACTGGTTTTACAGGATTGGAGACTGAAGGAGAGGTAATAACAACATTAAGCAGATAGTCAAGCCAACAAGCTGGCCCAGGGTTTTTATGGCATGGCACGGAAGGCAGATGTAATCTTTTTAAGTACATGGAAGTGTGTTATTTATTGTTCCGGGGCATACAGCCATTTGCTTTGACCAACAATAAACTTGGGGTGAAGTGATGCTCGAGACCAGAGTGACCGATACTTCACAGGTTTTGATTGTTTTCTCAGGATGTGACCAGAGGCCATGCATGTTGAACTGGTAATCATTTAGATTAGAATGTTCCAATGACATCAGTAAGTCAAGTTGGGTGAGATGGTTATCGTCATTTCAAAGGGAAACCTGTTTGTTCTTTCCCTTTTCCCTTTTCATATTTTTTGAAGTGATCTTGCAAAACCATGTATAGGGTTAAAAGGTTTCAGGCAAGCTGGGACATGTAATGAATTATGTTCGTACATGTATGTATAACTATGTATTGATTTCATGACCTACCACGGATAAATCCTAAAAGAGGGTGTGTTTTACAAATGAGCTGAAGATGGTTGTTAAGATTATCATGACCATCGAGAACGGGGAAATTGGAGAAAGATTGGATTTCTTTTGTATAGGTCTTGACCAATCACATGAGAGGGGTGGGTTGTAATAAAATATATGGGAGTGATTTAACTGATGCAAAAATATATATAATATGTCAACTTGTGTGGTTCAGAGAGACTCAGGTTAGTTTGACTCTATAAAATAATCCAGGCACTCCTGGCAGATTGTACAATAAACTTGCTTTATGTACAAATGTGCACTTGCTTCTTAAGTGTTGGGTCTGCTTTGAGTTAAGGTGATTAGAGGTCCACCCTCACATGGTCATTATGCTGCCTTGGCCATCTTTCCTTTTTACTCTTACTTCCCGTGAAGAATAAATGAACAAAAATTCACTCTCCTTTTGAATGTTCCACTTCCTCTTTTTGTCACCCCAAAACGTTTTAAAAGAGTGTCCTGCTTTTGTGTTGATATTTCTATTTGGCTGTGTGTTTTTTCTACTAGACCATGTGTGACTTCTCCAATTTGTTTCTTTTATTTTGCCTTTAACCCCCAAAGAATAGAAAATTAACAAGACTTTCCCCTCCTGTATTACTGTTTGCTTTTGAAACCCAAAAAAACTTCCCATTTGTTTTGGAACCATAGAGTCCTTCCTATGTTTGAGTCATATTTCATTGCATGTCCCATAACCTGTATGAATGCATCTATTTGCCTTAGTCTACTGTTTGTCCTTTCTGGGAAAGGAGTTAAAATCATGAATCAGAATATGGATTTACATTTGAAGAAGGATGTGCAAATAACGTTTTGATATCTGTCATTTTTATCCTGAGAAAGTATCACATTTTGGATTTTGTGTAACACTTTAACAGGAAAAGGAGGAAGCAGAGGTTAATTTGTCAGCGGATTATAATAGTAATGCCGGCTCAGCTGAAAAGAGTTTCTGTGTGCTTAAGGAGATAGCTGGCAGTCACCCACAGCCTTGTCAGGTGTTATTTGAAGTGGGAAGATCCTTGGCAGATGGCTCAGGAAGAGTAGAGGAGGAATGGCTGATTGTTAAGTATTTGCAATATGACAGAAAGTGGAGCTGGAAGACCAGGCAGTGAAGTGTTTGTCACCACCACGCCTGGAGGAGGTGTAGGAGGAAGAGGGCTGACAACATATAGTTTAACATAGCCAGAGGAGAAGATGGTTGAGAAGGAGGAGCAACATATAAGTGAAGACGACTACACAAAACGAGGACAGACCTGCCTGTGACTGGCCATAGAAAAAAGACTCCAACAGTCCTCAGTCCCCCACCTACTCACCCTGCCCAAGCTCCTCTACCCCCTGCAAACTGCACCTGCTGTAACATCCACCAGCAGGACCTTGGTTCCCTTGCCTGTGGCACCATCACTACCACTGCAGCTTGTTGTTGTTTGTGATTGAAACCATGAAAGTGTGTTGCTATTATGCCTGGCACAGAGAGGCCAAATGATGTGTCTTTCTGACATTCACCATGTGTATTGCCAGGTGACTCTCAATAGGATAGACCCCCAAACCAATAGCGGTGGAGGATTCTATGGAAGGGCATGTGCTCCAGTATAACCTCACCCTTTTGTAGTGTACTGACTAGTAAAAGGACAATTAAGTGATGGCCGATTGATTGCATCACTGTACGCAGAGTTGAAAAGGAAGACAAAAGGGTCGAGAAGGGAGTTAAGGAATTAATTGGTGTAGAAGGTTCCAATCCAGTGTTATGAATCAATCTGGAGAAAACCAAAAAGAAGGACTATATTCAAAATGAAGAATTTAAGATAAATTTGGAAGATTTGAGACAAAAGAAGAAATCGCAAATAAGCTGAAAACCAGTCACAGCAAGGTAGAATAGATAGAAAACAGCAGCGTACATCAATCAGCACCTTTACAGTGTTTGATTGCAGCCTCATTTGCTACTAAGGGGGTGGGACACTTTGCAGGAAGCAGGTTTATGCTTCCAGGTTAAAATGGGCCACGCCTCTGTTAATAGGTGCATTGTAGGTTCTTAGTGACGGACAACATCTTTGTGAATGATCATGGAGCAATAATTGTTTATTCTTGTAGACTCTTGTTGTGCTTCACTCTTTTTCATTCTCCCATCTATGGTTCCGTGCAGCGCTTGATCTGTTTGTGTCGGAGCTAGCAAGTCCCTTCATGATGCTCATCCTCTCAGGAGCCTGCGGTCCATTATGGGTAATTTGCTCACCACTTCTCCCTTCCATTGCCTGCCAAGCCTAGAATAACATTATGCCTTTCCTTCACCTGAACAAATCTGGCCACTACCAGGCTCCCTCGCCCTCCGCAATTTACAGATAGTGGTTGTCTTCTAGCAAAGTATTCACAGACCTTTCCTAGTCTCTCTACTCTTTCCAAAACTTACAGAGGACACAGGTCTCTGAATTACTCACTCTGTGTGACGTTCCTATCCTCCTTTGAACAAGGTCCACTTGTATTTGTTCTGCCAGGGACCTTCGTGATTGTGTCCCTGGATAATATATTGGCTGGTTCTGAGGTATTCGTTTTGAACCCAAATATTCCTACAGGGAAGAAGGTGCAGGTCATTTATAGGTGTCATGTGTTTTGAGTTTCTACATTTGGGCACCTTTAACCAGGAATCTACCCTTGTTTAGTAGATTCTTGATACCTTTGTATGGTAGATCCCTTCCTTGTTTGCATTAAAGGTCAGTCCCTGACACCCCAGTAGTAGAGGTCCACCTGCATCGGCCCACACCCCAAATTGAGGGTATTCTTGCTGTGGGTGAAGGTGGGTCTGATCATGAAAGGATGTTGGCAGAGACATCTCAAGACATCAAAGCTTAAATTACACTTGAAGTTAGATTGGAATTAGGTTAATGGAACACATGTTGGCCATGGCAGTACATGGTTGCGATATGTAAGCTTGCAAAAACATCTTTTGTCCTCAGATAGCAAATTAATTACATTGCACTAGTTCTCAATGTATGTATTAGCAAGTCTTATCTGTACCATGGAGAGCAGCACCAGCTAGGAACGGACTACTTGTTTTATACAATCTACTACCATAGATGGAAGAAAGAACAATATATGTTTCTGACACAACAGTGATGTAGGTGAAATGCATCCAGTCACAACTGAATGTGATGCCAATATCACCTGGGCAGAATACATAACAAGCCAAAAGGTATTTGAAGAGGATCTGAGGTGATATTACACTACAGCGAGGCTACTAGGCCTGCATGAACAACATGTTTGGTTGTTCCTGCTGCTTTGCCATCTTGTGATTGATGACTTGTAGCTGATGTTCTTTTTCTAAAGCAACTGCTTAGATGTTTGCAATTTTGGAAAAGGGCAAGAAAGTAGTTACTGCTGTTGAACATGAACATGCACAATAGCAAATTATCGCAGTCAGAACGTGTTTTTCTGGCTGTAATCTAAAGCCTATTCAATGTGTCTACCTTTGCCTGAGCTTACTCTTATTAATTTGTTTACCTGTCCCTCATCGCTTCTAAAATCCTCCTGCCTCTGCAGAACAAGACTGATCCTAAAATGGTATTGAACCACACGTATCCTACTCATTCTATTTCCGCCTATACCACGCGAAACACTTTTTTTACAATCTTTGGAAAAGCTAAATGTGTCAAAAACTCCCGATAATGTGGTATTTTGGGTTGAGGTCAGAACAAGTTTGCAAAGGCTTAGTTGCAAGTGTGGTGCAAGGGATAGCACAGTGCTGAAACGGTCTAAACAGATCCACTTCTGCATTAAAGTGTCTGAAACATTTCCACAAGTGAAACACTGGAGTAAATGTGCACAGTTACAAATACCACTGCCAATGACCGGTCCTTTAAGACCCAGCACTGGCAATCCACATCTCGCACCCATGCTGGAGCGGCTGACCCTCTACCCCTGCGGGCACCAATGCAACTCTGAGTGTCTGGGCCTTACGAGTAGAGGGGTATGCACCTTTGGGTGCATACCTAGTTGTACTCTTGCACACATGGCCCCTTCATAAATGAGGATAGTTGCATGCAGGACATGCTGAGAGCAGAATGCAATGAGCCCCTGGGATCCTGTTCAGAACATGTTATGTGATTTGGGGCCATAGTGTGTACTCCAATAGCAACACAAATTGAAGGTAAATGTATATGTGATATAATTAAAAGTGATATAAACTGAGATATGCATAGCACACATTAGTCATCACAATCCATCATCACACATCTTTGAACCCAAATGAGAGAATGTTCTGTGTGCCATATTCCCTGAAGTTCTATCACACTTCACAATACAAAGTGGTTACTTGAAGAGTAGCATTTCATTAAAAGAGGCTGTTGAACTCCCTAATCTCTTGTGATGGATGCCATGTGATGTATGATAGCTGTTATCAATTGTTTAAAACAATGTGTAATTTTGACAGTTTGTGCAAGTCACTCAACTCTGGGCTACTTCTAAGAATGCAAGGGAACAGACCTCAGCAACGAGTGGCAGTCTCTGCAGTGTTCTACGTGTTCCTGTTGGATTCCTGTGCTTTGGAGTCTGTTTACAGTGTTTACTACTGAGAGGGTTGGACTTTTCATTCAAAACCCCTCTTTCCCGCGGAGTGGCTGCAGAGTGGCAGTCTCTGCAGTGTTCTACGTGTTCCTGTTGGATTCCTGTGCTTTGGAGTCTGTTTACAGTGTTCTACTGAGAGGGTTGGACTTTTCATTCAAAACCCCTCTTTCCCGCGGAGCGGCCGCGGAGTGGCTGCAGAGTGGCAGTCTCCGCAGTGTTCTACGTGTTCCTGTTGGATTCCTGTGCTTTGGAGTCTGTTTACAGTGTTTACTACTGAGAGGGTTGGACTTTTCATTCAAAACCCCTCTTTCCCGCGGAGCGGCCGCGGATGGCTGCAGAGTGGCAGTCTCTGCAGTGTTCTACGTGTTCCTGTTGGATTCCTGTGCTTTGGAGTCTGTTTACAGTGTTTACTACTGCGAGGGTTGGACTTTTCATTCAAAACCCCTCTTTCCCGCGGAGCGGCCGCGGAGTGGCTGCAGAGTGGCAGTCTCTGCAGTCTATGGCAGCTAGGGCAGGGCGGATTGCCAGCAGAGAAAGCCGCACTTCCCTAGCGCCCCAAGTGTCTGCCACTGCGGCGACCAAAAAGACTTTGACTTCGGTTGGCGTTTCGACCTCTGCCTCTTATCCGGAGTCAACACTACTGCAAACCGAGATCCTGGGTCCCCGATTGCGGAGCGCCAAATCAAAGATGATCCTTGCACTTAATCAGCCTCACTCGGATTCTGAGGCAGACTCTTCTGTGTCAAGGCTGGCCCGCATCACACCCGGTCCCTCTGTAGCAGTGAACCAGGACCTGGGAGCACGACAGCTGGACGCCCGGGAGTCTTCACCGTCCGCTTCCCCACCTGTTTGTTTTCCTGCCTGTCCCCAGCCAATGGAGAAGTCACCCGCGACCGCCAGTCACCCCCCGCCGTGTGAAGCGTGTGCGGAGTTCCCCCTCGGAGGAGAGGAAGTGCCGTGTGTCGCAGGTGAGGAGGGACTGGTGGGTCTGGTGGGTGAAGAGGGGGCGGCGGGCAACAAGCTACCTCCTGCTGACCCTCTGTGTTCATCACGCCCAAGGGCTCGTAGCCCTAGTTTGCAGGTGGGCGATGAGGGCAGTAGAGAGGCAGTGTTGGCGGACGATCTGCAAGTTCCGATAAGTTTGGACGCAAACCACCTTATAGTGGCACCGATCCTGCATCCTCCCCCCCCCAGATGCTGGCGAAGCTCAATTAGGGGCGCACCCACTAGAGGTGAATGTGCTGGAGGGAGTGAACCGAGCGGCTTCAACTGAAGCGGCTCCTCCTGACATGGGGTTGTTCGACCCTTTGATAAGGGCTGCGAGAGTCGATAGTGTGACCAAATCAGCTCAAGTCTCCACACATGTCTTGTATCCAAAAAAGAGAGGAGGACCGGTTCGCAGGAAACGATGTCCACATTCACATCAAAAGTTGGGGTTAAAAGCCCAGCAAACACAGCGCCCAAGACATTCCTGTGCTCCGTCACATCTTCAGCATCACCAGCAGAAGGATGATATAACATATCTGTCGGTAAACAACAGATTCTTCGCAAATCTTCTAAAAAAGAAAGTCTCACTTTCAGAGGAACTTTCGGATGCGGAGATTTTAGAAGTAACAGCGGATCAAAATGCTCCCATAAATGTTAGGGGAGGCCCTACTGACCTGCGTCCAGCCTTTTCACTGGAACCAGCACGCTTTTCTTTTGCAGGAACTGTGGTGGAAGAAAATATCAGGTGGCATTTTGGCTCTCCCCGAACTGGTGTACCACCCCCGCAAATCCCACTTACCAAGCCTACAACCGACCTGGAGAGAACAACCCATCTTTCAAACTCCCAATCACCATCGGCTGTTTTTACAGCCCTTGAAGCAATGGGCCCCCTTGCCAGGCCACTGTCGGTTGGGTCGGCAGTTACACCATTGTCAGCCAAGTCTTTATTGCAACAACAGGCATGTTTAAGATCTCCGGTGTCCACTATCATCGACTTAAGTGGTGTCGAAGATCCCGCTTTCTCCTCCTCCCATGTAAATGACACAGAAATCAGCGTCTCAGTACCCACGATTCCGGATCAACTTGAGCAGGGGTCTATCGAGGTGCCCTGCTTAGCTACGCAAGGGAAAGCCCCGGTCCCCATTGAGCCTTTTATGCAAGAAAAGAGCCCCGCAGTGGTGGCACTAATGAGTCCGGGGATCCCCAGTCCTTCCATTGGCCCGCTGTTTGGGAGTACCCAAACGGTATCTAGCTCAACGAGCCCCATACGTTCTAATGAGTATGGAGGAAAGCCCATAAAAGACACCTCGCCTAAAAAGACTGATCTAAGACTCATTATGTCAACTGTAACTCTGGCCATGGCTCCTTTTTGCAAACTATATGAGTCAATAAACGACTCAATGAGAGATCATACTTCCATTATAGCGATGATGAATAGCCGTCTAATTTTTTTGGAAGGCTATATCAACGCACTGAACAACAAAATGGAAAAGTGCGCCAAAGACGAGGGGTTTGGTCAGTCTTCAACACAATCAACAAAAGGCCTCTTGGTGGATGTTAGTTCCCAGACTTTGGCCCCAAGTTCGCAATTCCAACTTGATGAACTAAGAACAACTGCCAGCCACGTGCCCATGTGTGAGGGTCCGACAAAGACCAAGCCACAGTCCACTAAGGCTAAGGGAAATGGAGCAATATGTGATGAACCGAATGTAATCACAATAGACCAGGGGTCTGTTCCGGACAGGAAAGCAAAGGAGGCTACTCTTGTAACGAAAGGCCACTTCACGACCCAAAAGCAAATGACTATCAAGTTCTTTTCTCCTCAACCGACTATTAACAAAGTACAGTCGGGGAAAGATATATGCGAAAGGAACCGGGGGTCTGAGACCCACGTAATTGCAAACCACCAAAAGCAGTGGCTGAACGGGAAATCCGAAGTCTGAAGTTGGGGTCCAATGTATTAGAAAGTGTTCCTGTAAATAAGGAATCTGAGCATGCGATAGATGAGGACTTACTGAACTGTAGTGTTTATACACTATCTGATGATCAGGAATCAATTAACAACTCTCATCATATGGACAAGGAGCCCCCTCCCTTTTGTACTTTGGAAAGTCGCTGTAAGAAGCTTCAAAAAAAGTGTAGCTGGGGGTGGACCCGCTGAAAGACAGTAGCCCCAAACGGCACCACACTAACTTCCAAGAAGTGGAAAGGGGAGAGTTCAATTCCGAAAATCCTCGCTCTAGACCGGGGGTTAGAAGAATCGATTCTCCTTTAAGACCAAGTTCCCCTCCTGTAACTAAATGGGTGAACGCCACTAGGGATAAAGGGTTTTCGGATAAACGACTTTCCCCAGCTACAATTACGAAAGATAAGCAAAAGCTGCACCACTCTAAATCTGGTGAAAACAAAGGGCGAGGGTCATTGGCACATACTTCTAAATCAAAACGAAACTTCAAAATAGAACAGTTGCCAAATAACAGAAAGTACGTGATATTGAATAGAAGTTACCTGCTACAACTTCTTAAATGCGTACCATCGCTCAGAAAAGTCGAATCAAATGACCTTGCCAGGGTCGAACCTTTTCATCAAGGCAAAATGGCATGCGCGTACTTGCACGTGCAAACGAACTGGGCCAAAGTGAGGATCCCCGAGGCGGCGGAACATCTATTAAAAATGGGCTTTGACCTGTTTGAATTGGAAGAGAGTGTTCTATTTACCCCCCCCAGGAAACCATCAGAATCGACTAATCCAGTTATACCTCGTATTGAAGCTACGAGGAGCAATAAACTACAATCGCACTCAAGACCTGGTGAGGAGAGAGGATCCAGACAAACTTCTACACACAACGAGCCAGCTTTTCAGAATGCCTCCCCCCGGTCTTCTCTTTTGAACCCTAGTGGCAAAGAGGAGTGTCAGCATCCTAAAACGGCCACAACGATAGACGGAATTGCCTTTAAGGATCCTTTGGGTATAGGAAGATGTCCTCAGGGACCCAGGTCGAGAATCGTAAGGACCATACATCAATTACCGGGGGGCAAAGAGACCGGCACTCACGAACTTCAACAACAAGTTCCACCAGCGGAACAATGGGCTTGGTTGCCTAACGCACTGACGTTAAAGAAGAACAAATAGCAATTCGTTGAGCGTTTGTCCGCACCACTTGCCTCTACACTACTTACTGGTAAACCAGATCTCTCTTTGGGGTCATGGAATACTCGTGGATTCCAGCATCTAACGAAAAAAAGGAGACCTAAACTTGGGGTGTTTAGATATCATCTGCTTGCAAGAAACCTGGATGATAGAGCGCCCCTCCATAGACGGATACGATTTGACATTCGCCCCAGCTGTTAAAGGTCCTTTTGGACGACCGTCATCAGGCCTTATAACTGCAATTCGCTGTGGATCCGGCCTACACTTAAAGAACACTCTGAGAGTGACAACTTACTTATTTGTCACGGAAGTTATTTGGATTGATGCCGAGGTGAAAAGGGGAACGCCCAAAACACAATCTTTAATCATCTTCAATGTCTATTGGAATCCCGGCGTTATGACTGTTTCACTCCTCATAGCATTAATTGAGGACTCAATTGATGAAGCACGAGTAGGGTGTCCTGAGGCCCTGCTGATCATCTGTGGAGATCTAAATGCTACCTGGTTACCACATGATTCAGTCGGTGACCTTCCTCTTTTTTCGACCTTAAGAAGCAAACGTGGCGTGGCTTGGTTGTCGTTGATGTCATCTCGTGATCTGCTTTGTGCTGAGGATTTATTCCCCAGAGGTGAGAGGCCGCCTACCTGGGAAAGAGGTAACTCCTCAGCGGACCTTGATCACATCTTCATAAGCAGGCTCTTGGCAGCGCTGACCACCACGTTCGAGGTACGTAGGTCCTCGGCTAGTGACCATAACCTGCTTGTATTGAAATGGAAGACCACAAGGCTTGTGAACTCAGTTATGCCAGCACAAGTGGAGTTAAATAACCAGCAAAATCGTCTAAGACTCTCAGAAACCTCTATCTTAAAGATACAGGCTCAATATTTGGCAACTGGAAATGAGCACAGCCTACTGAGTGACCCGCAATTACCAGATTATCAACCACCCCTGGTTCCTTTTAGAGCTAAACTTGCTGGCCTCAGACAAAATAACGATTGTGCTAGACACCAATATAGCAAAGAACTGGTCCTAAGACGGAGATCGGTAAGGCGAGCCAGAAGGAAACTCGGTGCTTTTCCCTCACTTGAAAATCAGGCAACCTTGAATCAAGAAAAGAAATCTTACAAATCATGGCTTAGGCACCACCGTAGTAACTTTCACCAACAAGATGCCGAAGCCATGTTGAAGCTTGTCTGCGGACACCACCCCCGAGAGTTCTGGGCACTCTTAAGATCTTCTCTGTCGCCTCACGAGATTTCACCATCTAACCCTATTGGGGAAATAACTTGGATAACATTCTACTCAAATCTGTTCAAAGCGCCTGCACCGTCAAGCCATTTTGAACTTACTACAAAACTAGCACCATGGATAGATTTGAGCAGTGAATCTGAGATTCTCAAAGTCCTGCATAGACTGAAACCATCGCGAGCACCAGGCCCGGACGGAATAACAAACCTCGACCTAAAGAAATATCCAAGTCAGTGGGCTGTGTTGATAAGTGAAATTTTCAAACGCTGCAAACAGGCAAGGCAAATTCTGTCTTCATGGACAACATCTATCATAGTCCCGATATTCAAAAAGGGCTGGAAAGAAGATCCAAAAAACTACCACCCTATCGCACTTTTGGATACGGTCGGTAAGGTGTTTGGTTCTCTATTATTACAAAAATGTCAGGATTGGGCCAGGGAGGCCGAATGCGCTGACACGTTTCAAACGGGATTTACAAAAAACAGCGGTACAACTACTAACATCATGTTTCTCAGCGCACTCAAAAGTAAGGTGTTGGGAGGAGGCCCACGAGTGTTTTTAGCGTTCCTAGATCTGGCGCAAGCTTTTGATCAAGTAAACCGTGACCGCTTGTGGAGAAAACTGAGTCTTTGGAAATGCCCGGTTGAACTCCTCCAACCGATTCAAGCATTACATCAAGAAACAAGGGTGCGAGTGAGACTAACTCAGGCTGGTTTGTTATCATCTGAAATCCCAGTTGACCGTGGAGTGAAGCAGGGTTGTCCCCTTGCTCTGTCACTCTTCATTGCCTATCTCGGCGATTTCAAAGCTTCGGAGCAAACAATCCGCTCCTTTCCACCAACTATGGGCAATGCGAAAACATCGAGACTACTCTATGCTGATGACCTAATCTTAATGGATCTGACTCCTATTGGTCTTCAGCGTCAACTTGACCATTTGGCGACATATATTCAAACGAATGATCTAACCATAAACACAGCCAAAACCAAGATCCTGATAATGGAAAAATACAAACGACCAAAGGAAAAACTCGCCTGGTACCTGGATGGGGTAGCACTGGAAAAAGTCGCAAATATTACATACTTGGGAGTATCACTGGACTGCTCGAGTATAAACGCAACCCTCCAAAGTTGCTTAATGACCAAAGCAAAAAACCTAGCGGCACAAGGCCGGGCATTGGACAACAAGTTCGGTGGTTTTTCCCTGTTACCCTTGATTAAATTTTACAAGATGAAGGTGGTGCCATCCCTCACCTATGCTGCAGAAGCCCCCCCTCACACACCCACAAACTTGTGGCTGAAGTTAGAGGGTCTATTTTGGCGCACTGTTCTAGGTCTCCCCAAGTCAACATCGGCCCCCTTGATTAGAAGAGAGCTTGGCCTATTATCGTTGGAAGGGACCATGGAAATTAAATCGATGACACTGTAAAGGAAGTTGTTGCTTTTGGACTGTCCTCATGGGTTAGCTATCGTACGCACGGAACTATTGACACCTTCCCCCTCTGTGCTAAAATCTTGGGAAATGGCTCGTAAAAAGAAGCTTGTGGAAATTAACTCTTCGGAGCAGGATCTCATTTGCAATTTACTAAAAATAAAAAGGAAAATCAGTGAGCTCGACTGGATTGAAACTTTGAACATTGCATCTAAAGCAAAATCAGTCGGCCATTGCCTCCCTATCAGAGCAAACTAAACATCGTTCCGAACTACTTGAGCAAGTTCCCAAATAAAGCTGCTAGAAACTTGTTCTTGAGAGCCCGTCTGAACCTACTGCCGACAAATGAGATCTTAAAACGCAGAGGACAAAGTAACTCAAATACGTGTCGTTTTTGCAATAACAAGACACACATAGAAACCATACGCCATCTTCTTTTAAATTGCCCAGGAACCAGAGCCGTAGGTGAGAAATTTCTGCTACCACACCTTTCTGCATCATATACCAGAGAAGAAGAAATGTGGTGGACACGTCTGATGAGCGGAGAAAGAAATACCTGGACTATCGCTACTACACAGACTCTGAAGTTTATTTTATCACTCTGAAAACATAAGTTCTACTCAACTCAACTTTTTTTTTTTTTTTTTTTCTTCAGTGTCACTTCACTTCAGTTTCCCTTTCTTTCTCCTTTCCTTCTCAGTTTTCAGCTTTCAGATTTATTCTTTGTTCTTCACTTCGTTTTGATTTTGATTCGTTTGTAAAAATCATTAATTTGATTAAATCAACTAAATAAAAAAAAAAAAAAAGAATGCCTTTCATTGGGATTGTAAACAAGGAAGTCCGAGTGACTTCAGAACACTGCTTGTTGACACCATATCAGTTTATTCATTAGCGTAGCACCGATTATGCTATCTCCCACTAAGAGATCCTCATCACAAGTCTGGCGGTAAATAGGCGCAATTACTGCTGGACGCTGATAGCGTAACACTGGGTTGTGCGGCAGAATCAGTGCCTCATCACAATCTGGCATGAACGTGTCCCTGAGTCTGGTGGTAACGCTATTAGCGCCTGGCGGTAACTACACCGGAATAAGGGCTACTGCTGGTGAACCTGGCACTATTAGCATCAGTGCTAATAGCGCTGGCTGTAATAGCACTGTCTGTAATTGCGCTGGATGTTATAGAGACTGATGATTTTACAGTCGACGATATTTGTGCCGGCTCCTGATCCATCAGAGTGGTATTGATGCCACTAATTCTGTTACCACCACTTCTAGGGGTTACTGCTTGACTTGTGATGAGGCCCAATAAATCATAATTTTACAAATGAAAGAGTGGGAATTGAAATCCTAACACTAAGGGTTCACTGTTATCAATTTTTTAACTTTAAATATTGCTAATACAAATACAAAGAATAGTTGCTTTGAACTCTATTTTTGCATAGAAGGAACCACCAACATGTGCCTGTGGCAGCCCCCTGTGTGCAGTTTTCATTGTTTGCGCTACAGTACAAACAATGCATACAAATGCAGGTGCATTATTTGCAGTTTGTAGAGCAAAGAAGTGTAAATATCTCATGGCATGTAATCATTACAATAGGTGTTTCTTAGTGAGATTTTTAATTTTGCAACTCTCCCCCATACTTGCTTTGAGTCCCCCTAGCGCAACTGCGGGACCTTCGGTATTTTTTCATTGACTTTGAAGGTGGTTACGTTTTATCAACATCGCTCGATTGCTGGTCTCCTCCTTTGTTCTGGGTACACTTGGTCATCCTTTTAGGTTACCAGTGCTGGGAGACCTCCCCCATTGCTCTGGCATCTATGTTTTTACAGCCATCAACTTCAGTGAGGAGATTCCTGGGACCATCAGCGGCCCCTTTCATATGTTGTGTTGAGTGCACTGTACATCCTATGTGCCACAGAGGCTGTCATCCGTTTTTATGACAAATGCATTTTTCCTGTGTAGTACAAGTCATCTGCAATAGATTGCTGTGGGGACACTTTGTGTCCACTTTATTTTGTCGTAGGTACCCTTTTTAACTTCCCAGGCTTCTCCTGAACAGGCTGGTGGCAGTGGGACAGTTTGCAATCTGGCGAGGATATAGAAGCTCTGTTTTGTTTTTATTTCACTAATAAAATGATACAGGTAATTTAATCTGCAGAAGAGAAATCTGCTAATCAGATCTCACCTTCATAAACTCGATTCCAAAAGCATTGTGTACACCAGTTCCCTGTTGGATAAGTATCCTGATCTGCAGCATCAGCTCTCCAGTGGCACAGAGTGGATTCAGGGTTCATATGTGCCCCTTTCACAGCTGCTGTGACAGCCAAGTCACTACAGCACAAGGGCTGCATTTAAGACATACACCCATGTTCCAAAACCGCATAACTATGAGAGTTAATAGGCTGCTCGCAGTTGCAATCTTTAAATATAAGACACAACTGAGTTTAAGTTATGGTGGCCAATATCTCTCATAATTATCCAAGACACAATTGATGTCACACATTTGTCAGCCCTGTGAACCAAGCTCAGCTGTGAAAGAGTTATGTGTATTCCCCCAGACAGGCTGTCTCTGCTGCTACCAGCAAGACTGTAGCCTTGGTGGTTGCCTCTCTTTGATCTCTTGTGAGGGCAGGTAACACCCTCTCCAGTGAGACATCCACCACACAGGAATCTGTCCTTGGAACAGGAATCAAAGGACACACCCTTCACAAAAGGGCTAGCCTCATACCAGGGTGTTGAATACCAAAGAGCCTTTGATGAAATTGAAGAGGGAAGGACTGAGGTTAGTGTAGACGGAGGGAATTAACTCCAGTGGGAAGAAGATTCCACCATCTTATTTCATTATATCGCTACCATTTCCTCCTGTCCCCTTCACTTCCTTTAGTACAAACAACGTTGAGTGTAATCTCAGAAATCAAAGACCACTTGTATCAAGAACAGGGACTGGACACCCAAAGCAAGCTTGCTTTAGTACAATCACCTCGGGACTCTTGCCTTTAAAAGGAGGCATCTCCCACTCCTTATTTGATTCACTTTGGAACCAACTACTAAGGAAGGGGCTCTGTTGGCATAGTTTTCAAAGCCATCCACCAGTGAGGTGAAGACTGAGTGTCCAAGGCCGAGGTGAGCTCTGTTCCCTACCCATCCCCACAGCACATTGTGGGTGACCCACTGCTAGAACAAGCCTGCACCTCTGCCAGTCACACTGCTGCTCAGGACCTCATCATGGTGAAGGACTCTGGGAAGTTTGACTGAGCCTGCCTTGAATTGGGAGCCCGAGGGCGAGCACTACACTTGTACCTAAGAGTGCTGACAGATACTAACAGCACCTGAGAGCCAAGACAGCCAGGATTCCTGCATGTCTCACTGTGAATCCTCTGCAAGCCATGTTTCTAATCTGTTCAGCTGCGTTGAACCATCAGGGCACTCAGGAACTGCCTTTGACACTCATTTGATCTTATAACCAGTTTAGCACTGCACCATGCTAGCTCAGTTCATCATTGCCTTGCCTCAGAATTAAAGTTCCACATTGCATCTGCTGCTTTCAAACCGCCATTTGACCCACCAGCATCTTCGCGGCGATCTACATCACCAATCGAACCAACCCAGGTGGCTCATCAAACTGATTCTGCATTGAACCGCCTGACTTGAGCTGCTCATCCAGTCACCAGCATCTTTGCTGTTGAGCCCATTGTTGGGTCAACACTATTGGCCCTCATGATCCACAGATCCTTGAGCACTTCATCAAATCGGTCACTTAAAACAGTGCATCCAGTCCACAGCATTTTCGCAGTTGTACCAACCTTAGACCCATCCCTCCTCAAATCACTGCTTCAAATTACAACAAACTGTACCTCAACACAGCTCCCTATCTAGAACAAATCCTTTGCCACCCTTGAGCTACTTCAAACTGCCCGAACAGCACGTAGAACAAATGGTACATCATCTAGAAGCCTGGTTCACTGTTGTAGAATCACCAAGTAATATGTATTCTTGACTGGTAACTGCCCTCTTGGCCTATATGGGGCCCTACCGATGGGCTAGTAGACCATTCATCCCTTTTTCCAAAGTGCACCTCCTTTTCACAATCATTGTGTTTAATAATTGCCTTTTCTCCTCCTGCTTCATTACTCAGAGTGCTGCATCTTCCATCTCTGCATATTCTCTTTTCCTTTCTTTTCTTTGGACTGATGAGTTCTGGCTGGCGGCTCTTGTCCCATTTCCTACTCCTGTTATGACTGTTAAAGATCTGGGGTTTAAAGAGGACTTCATGATACTGAAAGTCACCTTGTTTTTCACCAGGCCCTCAAGAGTTTGCTGTTCTAGTTATTGTGATGGTGAGGTCTTTCTCTCTGGATTAGCACCACGATGGACTAATATACTTTGCTGTTTGGGTTGCTGATGTATAACATTCACACCCCTCTTCAGAGAGTACAGCCTTCCCTCAGGCTGTACTGGAGGGTCCCAATCTTGTATTAAAAGAATGTACAAGACTTCCTAGGACCCAAGAAATGTTTTCAACCAGTACTTGAAATGTTCTGTTCTATAAAATGGTGATATAAGTGATTGGTGAAAGTTTGCACTTTATTGTCCAATTTGCACTTGAAGTACATTCATGTATATTCATACCTGTTTAGTCCAAACTATGCACTATTGTCAATTGTATTAATTATATATTTCTGATGTATTTTTAACCGTTTTAGTGAATAAAATGTGTTTGTACAATGGGGTGTTCAGTAAAAAACAGAATTCAGTATTACAGGGAATTCGCTCAACCCTTACACTAACACTGAGAGACTCATCTGTGGCTGATTTGGTGTTGTTTAATGTTATAATAATATCTCATAGTTGTGCTTGCTTTACCTTTATGATTGGGTTCACTCTTGGTTTGTAGAAGTGTGAGGACCCCTGGACTTAATAGAGAGCACTTTACCATAGCGACCAGAAGATCTTAATTCCAAGCCCAGGTAGGTGTAGCTCGTGACATATTCTATAACTTTCTAATCTAACAGAAGATGTAGTTTACACATTAGGTGAGATGAATATAGCATTGCTTTAGTTTTAGTATAATAGATCTCAAAATAGTTCTCACTGGCATACGTACCCATCACTTTTAGAGATCTTAGCATACCTGTAAATGTGCGGTCAACTATGACCAAATCGTCTTCATGCATTAAAGGAGGTACTTGGACCTTACCCAGCTTGGGGGGACAACAGGTTGCAGCTGTCAATCTTTGGGGAAGATCGGTCATGTACAGATTGAATATTAGTGGGGCCAAAAGACATCCTTGTTTAACCCTTGCGTAGTATTGATCGAGTCTGTAAAATTGCTGATTCCATCTAGTCTAACTTGCACCTTAGTGCCTGTTTGGAGAAGTATAATGATTTCCAGAAAATAGGTGGGGCAGCCCCTCCCCTTTAACTTATGACAGAGACAAGCCAGATGAACTTTATCGAAGGCAGCGCAGAAGTCAATATAAGTAGCATAAAGACCTGCACGGCCTCCAGCATTGGCTCTTCATATGAAACAGTCGACTAGCCGCAAATTATATGAGGTCGAACAACCTGGATGGAAGCCAGTTTGGAAATCGTCCAGGATATGGAAGGAATCAGCCAATTGCTGTAGTTCACGTAGGACAAAGGAGGCAAATATCTTCCCTGTCACATCCAACATGGAAAGGAGGCGATAATTAATGGTAAAGTCGGCACGCCTTTCTTGTAGACTGGGATCAAGATTGCATTGCACCAGGACTTAGAAATAACTCGAGACTGGCAAACCTCATCACACAGGATCTCCAAAATATAGGCCCATATTTCCAGGTCCTTCTTTAAGACCATCTTTGCCATACCGCTTCGTCACAGAGCTTTGGAATTTTTAAATTTCCAATGGCCACCAAAATGTCATCTCGATGATAATTTCATACTATGTTTCTGAAGTTTTCCTTGTTCACCATTATTTGACCTCCTGTTCAAAGAAAATTATTGCTGTTGAGTTTTTTTTTATTGTTGTGGGAACGGTTGTTCTCCATGAATTAAATCATGTTTCTCTTGCATCGCCAATATCACAATCCACTGTGTGTTAAATTGACCTTTATAGACCTGGCTGAGGGTCATACCGAGAGTTACGTACCCCGAAGACCAAGTTAAAGCCCCAAGCACAGCAAGGATATTTAACAAGGTCTTTGGAGCCCATGACTCTGGGTACGGTCATATGGCATGGCCTATAAAGCTATTATGTCCCTTAAAATAAAATAGCAAAATAAGCAATCTACCTGGAGTGGTTGCTGGGTACTACATAGTTCCCTGGACCCATGTAGAAACATGATGATAAGGGAGGGTCAAGGCTTAGAAAAAGCCAGGCCTCGCCTGCCAGCATCTGCCCAGCGAATGTGCAGACAGTAAAGGGGGGTGATGTTCACCCCTCACCCTTACAAGGTAAGCACAGTGCTGGCAGAGGGGCCTCAGCACCCCACACTAAGAAAGTAAGAAGTGGGTGCAGGGGGAGGATGAAGGTGTGGATGATTTAGGTGCCTGAGCCGCATCTGTCAAGTGCAGTCTGGGCATGGGGGAGAGCCACGCTGACCGCATGGCTGACAGCACGGTGCTCCCTTGAAGAGAGTGAGCTCTGCGCTGAGAGCCTGATGGCGCTGTCAGCATGGCTGTCAGCGCAGTGCTCCCTCTCATCATGGGAGTGCTGCACTGAGAGCTATATAGCGATGGAAGCATGGCTGTTAGCGAAGCACCACACTGAGAGGTGCTCCGCCAGCGCAGCACGCTCAAGTGAATAGTGAGGCTTCACTCATTGGCCAATTCCTGGGCTGTGTGGATTTTCCAAGCTGTACCGCCTTGTATAGCCGAGAAATTGGTCAAGGGGGGAGAGCAATGTCACTCCACCCGGGACATAATGGGCCTCATTACGAGCCAGCGATAACGCGCTGGTGCTACCGGCAAGTTGCCGCCATCCCCGTAACACTAAATCTGCTGCCTGATATCCCAGTGCCACCGGGACATTACCCGGCAGCCCAGGATAACAGGCGGCGTATTCGAGAAATCCCATTGTACTCCACGGAAATGGGGACTTGGAAGCACTGGCACTGTTGCTAATGGTTCCAGTGCTTCTGTGACAATGCTGTGAAGAGAAAAATGGGACAATCCCTTCCCTCGATTCTCATCCAAACCATGGCCCAGGCCATCACAACCCAAGCACCCACCACGAGAGGAATTCGACCCACTCACGGCCACCCCAGACGTCAAGATCCACTGTGGCCATGCCCCACACCACCAAGGAGGGGGCCCATCAATCAAACTACATGCCGGAGCCTCAGGTGAAGCTGATATCAACTGCATGAATCAACTCGATTATACAGCAACCACTAATGCCGCCATCATTAGAGATGCCATGAGGACATAGCCAGCGGACAAGAACACACGTGCCACCAAGCACATTGATCATACACACACCAATCCTCACAAAGAACACACTCAGTGCTGTGACGTAGAGGACCGCTCACATTCACACATGCATTGTTGTTATTTTCCATATAGGCCAGCTGCAGCACCGCAGAAACGCAAGACACCAGAAGAGCTCTTGTACATGCTTGCAGACGCTTCCTCACCACTAAAAACCATGAAGATGTAACCACTGTATATGGACTAATGCATATGAATCTCTGTCGCCCCTCGCGACCCCCATATTATGGACAAAGTACCACCACCCATGAACCAGGCCGTGGTAGGCCGCAAAACCCAGAGCGTCCAGGCCGGAGCAGCTCAGACAAAGCTGCAAGGTGCTGATCGCACAGAACAAGGCCCCGACAAGAGCCACCAGCCAAGGCCGCAATGTTGCAATCTACATGCTGTGCTCCCTGCGCCAAGGTCACACCTGCCACTGCTAAATACTCCACAAGCCGAAATACAAATCAGATGCTCATAATTCTGCTCCAGCCACAGTCCCGCAACATGTGACCAGACCGACCTGATACGATGCCAAGCCAGGGACTAGAGAAATGCTGGGGTTTCACGTCTGGGACACAGACTGCAACAATGAAGTAACAAACCGGACACCAATAGCGATGGGAAAGACATGCACACCGGTTAATAGTCAACCCTGTCCTTTGTCTGCCACTGACATATAGTTATATGCAATGGTCCCAGGCTTGGGGGCTCGCGAATGAACCGATCAGAATACGAGGGGCACACCACTGACGCCATTATAGCTTAGCCAATCACTAATCGTCCCCATGTAACAATTCACTTGTAGCGATTATTAGGGATGACCCAAGCGTACCACCTGACCCTTTCTCAACCACTAACTATCTTTCCCATATGTGTCTATACTAACCCCACCACTCGGAGAGCCAATCCAAGGTGGTGTTAGGTTTGGGGGTCAGTTCTACCAGGTGAGGTACGTAACCGCGTCATACAGCTAGAAAAAGGGCTTCTGAGACCACTAAGAGCGAGAGGTCTGCCTGTTTTGTGTATTAAAAAGCAGTAACTCTTTGCTCTTGTGTGTGCCTCATAATCTGTTGGGACACGGGAGGAGTTGGGGCCTCCCCAACCCCGGAGGTCCGTGGACGGCCCTGCCGGCCCCTGGGAAACTACCCCGACAAGTTGGAGGCACTGCTGAGATATGCTGAGATTGAGTGATCACAGCGAGGCTGCTAGCGTCAAGGAGGCCCGCCAATGCGGCCCCCTCCACCGTTGCCCCCTTTGGAGGACTACAGGACCATCGCGGAGCTGCGAGACGTCCGCACAGCGCAATCCGGAGATTGGCCGTCGGGAGCCGAATTGAGAAGTATCCTGCCCGCGGTTGGTGAGTGTCCAGACGTGGTCCAGACAAGAGGAGGCGGCGAACTGATTGGAAGGGGTGCCCACGGTCGAGCGGCACCGGCAGGTGAGAACTCGGTGTGAGTATGGCACACACAACCAGCAATACAATGTTGTGTGGGAAGTGGGAGGAACTGTAAACAGGGTGGAGAAAACATCTTGGCCATCGAGTGGCGATCAGTGTGTAAGGTGTAGCGGGGACTGGCACAAGGGCCGTCCCCTCTAGTGTTACAAAGCAGGTTGGGTGGCGCTTCAAGCACCCACGTGTGATTGGTGGATCGCGCTGATTGGTCAAGATTGCAGACACCTGTATAAGGGGGTGTGGTATTTCTATGAGTTGGCGTTGTAGATCAATGAATAGATGGAGATCCCTATTGATTGAGTGTTTTGACTCTGTGAATAGATGACGTATTCCCGCAGCAGGTAGCTAGATTGTTTTTCAGTGTGGAAGATAATTGGCTAGTTAAGCTCCCCTAGAGAGGTGGCGTATCACACGCGAGGCGATGCAGCGTGTGCAGTCCGATTATAATAACAAAAAAAGGATAAGATCCTTAACTGCTACAACCACCTGCAGACTATGTAACGATCCTGACTCCACGGAGTCAATACGCCACCTTTTGTTAAAGTGCCCCTCGCTGAACCGAGAACGGATGGCCTACCTTCTTCCATTATGGCATGACTCAATCTTGATTGAAGAAAATACATGGTGGTGCCGTCTGATTTGTGGTGAAAAATCTCGCTGGGCAACGGCCACGGCAAAAATAATGCAGGCGGCTTTTCTCAAAATTGCAAACCAAAGCAAGAACTCCTTACCGGAAGCTTTCGCTGTTGGACATCAACTTGATAACATAGGTGCACGACACGAGGCTCCAACAGGCGAACCAGGCTCTGGCGGAATTTATCCTTTCAATCTGCAAAAAACTCCGCCTTGACTTGATTTGATCTGTTTTTACATCAACTCTTCAAAACTCTGTCCAATCCCTGGTGTCTGCACCTGTGTAGGTTTTCGAAACTTATGGAAGCAAGATCTGATACTTCTTGTAAAAATCATGTTTTTCTTTGATTATGTACAAGTAATAAAAAAAAAAAAAAAAAAAAAAAAATAACAAAAAAATTGACGGATACTCCACTCCAGGTGTGGTGGGAAGACAGCTGTGGGGATAACAGGGAACAAGGTTGTAAAATATGGCACGCATTTATCATTTGTTGTAATTGTACGTACCTGAAATTATTTGTAGTAGTTGGTGACGTCACCCATAGGGCTTGTATAGGATACTGGGGCCTCCTTCCTCCAAGAGTGATCAGGGATCGGGGCAGGGATATGCAGTAAGGGAGGGGTGAAGGGGGAGAGGCAGCCGTGCACAGAGAATGCTGCCACGCGCTCAACAACAGGGATGGGAGGGGGATCAGAAGAGCGCACACTGTGCAGACAGTAAGGACGAAGGAGAAGGAGGAGGAGTCAGAAGTGTGTTGCAGGTGCGCAAAGTAGTGGTGGCACAGGAAAGGCAGGGTAGCTCAGAAACATGCCGCACAGGGCACGCAGCCGCAGGGGGCTGGTGCACCACGGGTCGAAGGGGGCCCTAGCTCCGGAAGGAGAAGCATAAAAGAAGGTGACACTGCTGTAGGAATAACGAGGGCGGTGGCGCCGAGCACAATAGCATTGTAATAAAAATTGTTTTCCTTGCAGCCGAAAACTGGAAGACCCTAGTTTAAGGAGCCAGGTAACGGTGGTGCTGAGAAAGTAAAGTTTTAAAGATATCTACATATTATGAGATAGGGGCAGGATATATGGCCAGCACTTTAACAACACCACTTCAACAAATCTGCGCAACACTAACACTGCACCGAAAATAGTAAAGCACTGCATTGAATGGACACAAGGGTTAGATAACAAAATAAGGATACCATGGCCAACCGACGGCAGTTTTGACATGACCACCCAACATTCCCTACTAGCATATTTACATAACACATACAAGGGTAAGAAGTTGGCGAGCCACCTAGAGGTTTTCAACCTCTGGAAAATGTTCCAGGGGTGTGCACCAGGGGTAGCAAGGATATTCATACTGCACGGAGTAAAAGAGATAAAGGTGAGTGGAGATGGCGGGTGCAGAGAGCCCGGGAATACACCCAGTGCTGAGAAGAGTGAGGAAGAATCAGAAGTATCGTTCGCGGTCGTAAAGGTGAAGAAGGAAAGTGAGGAACTGACACCCACAAATAAAGAAATAAAGAAAGAAACAGAGGGGCTGTATCCGTTGAGAGAGTTGAGCAAAGCAACACGAGCACAACTAATAGCAGCTGAGGGATATTCCAACCCTGCATGCAGCCCACCACCCTACATGCCAGCAGGCAGTTAACAAACAGGGGTGAGCGCGAGGAGTGCAGCGGATACGAAACAAACACAGGTAAGCACCAGAGGAGAAAAAAGGGTGCAGCTAGACTTAGCAAGCATAGGACCAGATGAATGGATAGCAGCACAGGTGCTTCTGAAGCTGCGAGCGACATTAACTGGGGAGGAGGAAGAAGCGGTAAAAAAGGCGAGTAAAGAAGAGACAGAATACACACAGAAGGGGTGCGAGGTAAGAAGAGAGGAGGAAGGGAGACTGACACTGGAGGAAGAGGAGATGCTAGAGGTAAGATTAGCAGAATTGAGGGAAGCACGGAGAGTGCTGATCGAACAGTTCAAGCAGGAAGAGTGGAAAAGGAGGGAGAGGAGGAAGGGAAGCAAGGGGGACAAGGTAGGGGTAAAAGGGCAAGAGGAAGAACAGAGGAAATGAGAAGAAGACCACATTAGGGCGATTGCAGAAAGGGTGGCACGCATGGAGCAGTGGGAGGCTAGGAGAAAAGAAGAGGAGTGAGAAGAAAGTGACAGAGAAATGGGACTATGGAGGAAGAAGATTATATCAGAAAGCACACGAAAATATGAAGAGGGGAAGGTCATAGAAAGTATACTGGCAATGGAGGGAGGAATATGGGGCAACAAAGATGAAGAAGAGAAGATACTAGGACAGATAAGTGATGCAATAATGAATGAGCTTTTCAGAGTGCGAACGGAAGTAGGTGGTGAAGCGGGCAAGAAAAACAATACAGCGCAAGGAGAGATACGCAAGGAACGCAGGGCCAAGACTGGTGTTCCCGCCAAGTCATGCACATGTAGCAATAAGGAGGTAGCTACAACACCGCAGGAGAGAGGCACGGAGACAAAAGGTGAGTACACAGACATAGACTTAGGGACCGTTACAGTAAAAGGAAAGCGCCTATGCCCAGGATTGACATTTTCAGATGGGTTCTCCAGTGAGGAAGAGGAGGGATCGTGTGGAGGACAAAGTGATGGAAGCCGGGAGGGGTTAAGCAAATTATACATAACACGCACAGACTGCAGATCATCATGGGAATGTGAGATGCGAGAAGAAGAAAACACAGGGATGGAAAAGAAAAGGCAACTAAAAGGGAGAACTCCACGGCCACTGACACCGCCAGCCAGCACACGCCATATGTTAACAGACTCAGAGATCTCCCAAGACGCAGAATGAAGGAGCTAACTGATACATGCAGGGAGGGTCAAGTGGGTCAACAGAGAAGGAACAAGAGCATAGGAGGTGACAGAGTAACACAACACATTACTGATTTTGTTGAAGAACTTTCTGATATGGAAGAGGACAGCGAATACACTCACACATCCCCACACAGACGAACAGCAGGGGAAATGAAGGAGTACACTCTAATGCCATTACTAGAGAGAGGGGGAGCAAGGCCATAAAAACATGGAAACATGCAGACAAGGAAAACATCAAATGCAGACTCACATCGTTGAGCGGAGGGGCTGGGAAATGGATATATGAAATGGAAAAACAAACTGCAGGGCAGAAACTAGCAGTGGGTGATGTAAAGGGGTTACTCATTCCAATACTAGGGTGACACAGCAGATGACATTTGGAAGAGGGCGGGATTCCCAGGAGTAACTATAAGTGACACATCGCATGATGGGGTGCCATTTGCAAATTGCAGACACGCACTGTGGCACGTGCTGAGGGTGCAATACCCAAACACTTTAGATATAGGAGCAATAACGTCACGCAAAATGCGTGAGAATGAAGATCCTGTTGATTACAACCAGGAAATTCAGGAGAGGTGGCGCCTGGAAACGCGGGAACCGTGGGACAAAACACTGGCAATGTTTTACCATATATTGATTCAGGGTCTTCCAGAGCCAGTACAGAGACAATTAAAGAAATTAGTAAGTATGGAAGCTAAGGCATGGCCCGAGATACAGCTCACAATAGTACATCATTGTAGACTATGGCAAGAAAAGATGAAACAGAAGGAGGAAGACAGAAAGGCAGAGGAAGCGAAACTGGTCCAAAAGAAACTGTCCAAATATGCCATGGAAGGTGCACTAATCACAGGCCCCACCCCAGCCACACCGACACAAAACACTACACAACAACAAACTGCAGCAAGCACAAATGATGACACAGCAGACGCCACCTCCCCCACCATACGCAGCACATTACACAATACAAATGGGAGGTGGATATACTCAAATGGGAAACGGGTACACAACAACTACAGGCGGTTGGGTGGATACATGAGAGGGAGGGGATTTGGGCAAGCAGCACTACTACAAGGAGGAGGGTTCCGGGGGCAGAACCAATATGGGCAGCAGGGATACTCAGACAGCACTGGGGGATACCCATGGCAAGCCCGGGAACCACCAATGTGCTGGACATGCGGCATGATAGGATACATGTCATGCACATGCAGAGTAAGACTGACACAAGCAGAATGGGGAGAGCAAGGGCAACAGGCTTACAATGAGGGACAACAATTGCACCAACAACAACAGCCGCAACAGGGGACAGAAACACTAATACAATAGCAAGCAGCACCACCTCAGCAACAATTACAAGCATACAAACAACCACAGCAGCAACCACAACAAACAGCAACGTCACAACAACAACACATTGAGGCAGTACAGCTGCTCACACAAATACAAGACAACAAACTACTACCCGCAGACATGCTAATACAACAGACGCAACTGGAGAGTGTGACAATACACCCACAATAGGATAGCCCACAGACATCTTTGATGTGTCCCATCCTATCGGTAACACCTAACCCTGCGGAGGAACCACGCATACAGGTGGCGATAGGTGACAAAAAATGTTCCTTCTTAGTTGATACAGGGGCATCTAGGTCCTGTATCAGGGAAGGAAAGTTCAACTTGTCAGGCGAAGCTATGCACACTCAAGGATTCTTTGGGGCTCGAGGACTGGTTCCTTTCACTGATAACATCTCTCTATCTGTCGGAGATCACAACCTGTCTCTACCACTGCTATACTCAAAGCAATCGCCAGTAAACATACTAGGGAGAGACATAATGAGCAGGTTGAACACGACTATGTCCTTTATAGATAAGGGAATAGTGTGCTCCACAGCAGGCATCAACATGCTCACAGCACAACACATACTTCAGGCTTACTGTGGCAAAACAGTAGCGAGCGCAGAGTCAGTGGATGTGGACCTCTTTCAATATGGCACGTACATGGCATAAGCTTGGCTACCGGGAATTGAGGGAAAGGTGTGGAGGAGACCAGCAGCTTGCCTTTTCAGACCTGAAACACCAACGAGTGAAGGAGAAGGGGCAATAATATCAGCAGACATAGAAAGCATTGTGGCAACCACAGACTACATTACAGTTCATGCACAGGATGGGGAGGGGAAACATTGAAGGGCAGTAATAGCACTGGCAGAAGGATGCAGGCTAACACCGGTGTCAGATGAGGAGATGATTTCAGATGGAAGAGGGGATGGGGTGATGGTGTTCCAGATGCACATCTATATTTGGCTGAGAGTGACATACAAAGAGGTAGCACAAAAAATGGCACTAGCATGTGGGATGTATCAACCCACTCATCCAAGCCCTGCAACATCACTGTGCATTGCTGGCTGCAGAAACATCATAATGGCCACTGGAAAGCATGCTGCTCGCTAGAAATCACCAGAAATTGCGCAGTGAAAACCTGAAAAATAGGCCAAAGTCCACTTTTGCCTATCTTAGTGAGCATAGGAGATCCCTGCCAAAAACCACCATTGGGCTTCCCACAAATAGCCTGAAACCACTTGGAAAGAGCAATGCTGATTGAAAAAGAAACACAGAGCTGTTTAAAAATCCATGTTCTTGATTGTCAAAAATTGCTAAAATCATGGCTCACAAATTACCTAAAAGATCCAACCTCTTTGTTGGGTGTTCCACATCATTTACTGCAAGAATCCACATAAATACAATGTCAGCAAGAATCATATGTTCTCAGAACAAAATCCTATTTTAAAGATACTTGATGGAAAGACAGCTGTCAAAAATGGATGTAATACCGTTGCTCACCTCTACCAGAAAGCCGGCGTTTTAAAACCAGTTGTGTAAAGTTGAACAATTGAACCCAAACTATGCCAAAAGAAGAGAATTCCATCAACATGCCATATAGAGTGCCACACATTGATTTAATGTGGAAAAAGACTGGATTTAAAGATATGCTGCTTATTTTAAATGAATACATGTATTTTTTTTACAGGGAATTATGTTGCAATTGACCAGAAGGTAATCTGATTAAGTTAAAACTTTCAAGAGGCTGTCTTTCCCTGAGAACCCTTCACACCTTGGGCCTTCCCACCAAAAGGGAGGATATCGCATGGACATGTTAATCAGATGTGGAGGAGATTCCTCTGCTGGCAGGAGAAAGAGACAATAGAGTCTTTCAACTGAATAGGAATGCTAATTTGGGTGTGACTGGTCAACAACTGCTCTGGCAGGAAGGCCTGCCATGTGACCATCTGACTCAGCCCAGCTCTGGGGGCGGACCAGACTGAGATGTGAATTGAATTGAAAGCAAATGTGTGTTTTATAAAAATGCTTATAACAAATTGTACCAAGCTGACAAAAATGGGAAACTTTGAGGTTCTTAAAATGAAAAATTCACTCACAAGTTAAGACTAAGCTGGAATCCGTGCGATGTTCAAAGACTAAACCCCGGAATTTATTCATCTTGTAGATACTATGTTTATGATAGGGACATGAAAAATTAGAGAGATGTGCTCAGATGGAGTGTGTATGCCTGTGTAAAATTTGGTGCAGAACCAATATTGGGAAACCCACCAAAAGTGCCAATAAGTGGTCATTTCTGAACCCAAGCTCGTAGGAACAGAGACATGCCTTAATTAATCTGTGATGTGTATATGTATTATGAACAACTTGTGTATCTGGGAAATATGTTTTTTGGGAAAAATTGATTTTCTATGTAAAAGCAAAGGGGAGGGATTTCAGCTAAGCCATAAAACACAGCATCACTCTGACACATATGACACACTGCTCCTGTCTCAAATCAGGGGACAGGAAATTCTCTAACCTATCAGGATCCTTAGAGGGTTGGGCATAGATAGTCAGCCACCCCACCCACTCTGGAAACACATAAATAAGGACTGCTGAGACCCAGAGAGACACACTTTTTTTCCACTCATCATCCGATTTCTTGGCGCAGCACCCTGCAGGACTCCAGACTCCAGATAGATCCAGACTCCAGACTTCAGATAGCCCCAGAACCAAACTCTAGAACCCAAACTCTAGAACATTGAAGCAGAGAGGCCTAACTCACAAGCTGAACCCTTTTCAGCCGGCTTCAGAATCTTTTGCAAAACTCATTCTAACCCCTAAACTTTCACAGGGCCTAACCAAACCATTCAACAGCCTGGCTGAGCTGTGTTGCATCTAGCTAAGAACCCTGTGCTAGAACCAAGATTCAGACCCAGAGAGAGCAGTGCTGTAACCCAGAACCTGTCCGATCCAGTCTGAGAGACCGAGCAGACCAGAGGCTGTGCTGTGAGCAGAACCTAGTGCCTGAGACGTGTCCGGTGGCGAGTCCAAACCTTTGACCAGATCTGTGACGGTCCATTCCATTCCATCCCAAAGCCTAGGAGTGAGTATTTAGCCTAGAACTGTACATAGTCATCTCTTAGTTTAAAGTAATCTTATTCCAACCATTTCAACCTGTCCAGAAATGCATTATAGAATCTCCTTTGTCTATCCTAAATTCCTCTCTCCTCCACATAATTCTTGATAATTGTAGCAATAATCATGTTTGTACTGATATTTTCTGAAGAGGGACAGGTGTTTTGATGGACAGAGATCAGAGCCGTGGCGCTGCGGTTCTGGTGGCTGCCCATTGAGAGTCTTGCTTTAAAATCAGACCTGTTCTCTCTAAGCTTGCTGGGGGAACTGGGATTGAACTGCATTATTGATTGTATTCTTGAAACCTGTGTGCCCTCATTTCTATCTTTTCATATTGCATAAGGGGGGGAGTGAGTAGTAAAAGGGGAAAAGTGATCATATTATCTTTTGATTTAAATCGTATCAAGTTATTTCTGTGTTGCATTCTTTCCCATCATTGCATTTCCTTGAACCATATAAAGTATTCTCTGCTACCTTATCCTTTCAAGTCCTACTCCTAAGTGATTAAAGAGATTGTTGATATTGTAATATTACCCATTGCTGATTACCGTTCATATTCATAAGTGTGCTATTCAGATATTGTTTCTATTCATAAAAGTGTGATATATATTGTTCATTTCTTCAAATAAACCTTTTAATTTGCAAAACAACCTAGTTCTTGGCTCAGTGAGGTCGTGGAGATTCAAAGAGAGGGGCGTTATATAAGGGTTCATCATCCAGATTTAAAGAACTTTGACATAAAAATATATAAATAAGGGCTTGCATTGGGCATCCCAGACTAGGCATTGACTTAGTTGGAGTGCTGGATTGAAGTCACTTACAAGCACTGCACGCACCTACCACTGACCAGGTACACTTCTACGAGGAAGATCTAGCTGCAGTACTCGCCTCTCTATGGACTAATAGCCCATATGATCTAGGCTGTATAAAGAGCATTGGAGGAGTAAAAATAAAGCTACAGAAAGGTGCAATGCTGCCCAGCGTTAAACAGTATCCATTATCCAAAGATGTTGATGAAGGGATATATGAAACAATAACTGCGCTAGTGGATAGAGGACTATTGGTACCATCAGATTCACCATGCAACACTGCGGTGTATCCGGTGTGCAAGGCAAAAGGAGGGTCATGGCATTTCATACAAGATTTGAGACCCCTCAAAAACATTATAGAGGCAGAATACCCCAATGCAGCTAACCCAGCCACTATACTATGTGGGATACCAGCAGAGGCGTCATGTTTAATTCTGATCGACCTCAAGAACGCCTTCTTCTCAATACCTCTACACCCTGATTCACAAGACTTAACAAGTTTCACATACCACAACACAAAGTGGAAACACACTAGATAACCCCAAGGGTACTGCGAGTCACTGTCCATCTTTAACAGAGTAATACAAATGGACCTAGGCAACATAGAGATGGAGAGCACGGTGCTGCAATACGTAGATGATATCATCATCAGCAGCACCACCGAGGAGAAGTGCAGAAGGGACTCTGTAAGGATGCTCACAGTACTGCTGAGAAAGGATACAAGTTTGACAAGGGGAAGCTGCAGTATTGTCAAGAACAGGTGCTCTATACTGGGCAAATAAATTCACAAAAAGGAAGGAACATTGCACCACAAAGGGCACAAGCAATAACAAACACACAACAGCCGCAGACAATAAGAGAGTTGCAGCAGTTTTTGGGCCTTTGCAACTACTGCATGGCATGGGTCTTTGACTACAGCTCATACATAGGACCACTGCTCGAGGCTCTTAGAGAAGCACAGAGGGGACAAAGGAAGGTGGGATGGACAAGAGAAATGACAGAGGCATTCAATTAATTAAAACACGCAATCTCAACTGCACCAGTACTAGCTACCCCTAACTATGAAGAACAATTCTACACATTTTCGCATTGTGATACTGCAGTGATGAAAGCAGTACTGACACAAAAAACAAGCATGGGACATAAGCCAGTGGCGTTTTACAGTAGCCATTTAGATCCTGTAAAGATGGGTCATTTCCCGTGCGAACAGAGCCTAGCCGCAGCAGCATTTGCGGTAGAAAAATCCTCCTCAATAACAATGGGATGCCCCACAACACTGTACGTGGAGCACACTCTCTTTGCAATACTGAATAAGCCAAAATTCACACTGACCACACAAAGAGCTATGGGTTACGAGATAATACTGTCCAGACCGGAGGTCAAAATAGTGAGATGCAGTAATGTTATCCCAGCACGATTCATAGCAGAAGTGGTGAAAGATGGAGAGTATGCACATGACTGCACACAGGCTATTGAAATTTACTCAAGCACAGGAAGGTGGAAGAAAATGCCCTAGAGGGGGGGAGAGATAATGTACATAGATTGGTCGTCAACAATTGACCAAACTGATGGGATAAGAAGAACAGAGCAGCAGTAGTACGTTTGAGGGAAGACTGGTCCTACGTTCCAGTGAAGTGTGTACAATTACCACAACACTATTCAGCGCAAGCAGCAGAGCTAGTAGCACTCATTTTAGCCTTAGAAGAAAGCAATGAGAAAAGAGTAACTATATATTCTGACAGTGCATATGTCACATCAACAGTACACTCAGGACTAATAAAATGGCAAAGGAGGGGATTCAGAAGAGCAGACGGTACCCTGGTACAACATGCTCTCCTACTGGCTGAACTCATTGATGTGATTAATTACCCGGAAGAGGTAGCTTTGGTAAAATGTCAGGCCCACACTAATGGGGATGACCCAATATCAAGGAGTAACGAAGCAGTAGATGCACATGCGAAACATGCTACGTATTTTGGCTAGAAATGGGCCCTCCCAGAAAAAACTAAAAGATAAGCGGGGGTTAGACAGATGTTGATGAAGGATGGGTACACACACATCCCAGAGACACAGATCATGGAATTACAGGCAGCAGCACCAATGGCAGAAAAGGAACTATGGCTTAAAAGAGGATGCACCATGTCCCCCACGGATGCATTTTGACGACAGAATAATACCGGAAAGGTCATAATGCCCCTGGCCCTATTGAAAATAGCCCTGACCCAATTGCACTGTCCCACGCATATGGGGAAAGAAGTAACGAATAAAAGAATCATGGTTCTGTCCCGAGATAAACTCACATGTCGCAAATTTCATTAGCAACTGCCTCACATGCCAGCAATTTACGGCCGGTCACACACTGCAAGTGATCAAAGGCACAATACCCCAGCCTGAAGGACCCTTCCTGCACCTACACATCGACTACGTTGACATGATCAATGTATGTCAAGGCTACAGATACATGATTGTAGTAGTATGCCCATTTTCAAGGTGGATCGAGGCTGGTCCGTGCTCCCATGCTCAAATTCTTGGTGAGGGAGGTGTTCCCGAGGTAGGGGGTATGCAAAGTATTATGGTCAGACAATGGCCCACACTTTGCCAATGAACTATTCCAGCATGTAACTGCCCTTTTGGGAATAAAACATAAGTTTGCTTGTGCATATCACCCGCAATCAAATGGCGTCTGCAAATGCCTCAACAGCCTCCTAAAAGAAGAGATAGAAGAGATCCAACGAACAACAAAAAAGAGTTGGCTGTACTGCCTCCCTTTGACCTTATTTGAGTTGAGAAATAGGCCAGGGTCGGACCAGCCCCTCGCACCCCACGAGGTGGTGACTGGACATCAAATGCACCTCCCACTCACACCACGATCAAGGGCCACAGCTGACTGCCATGCCACAAGTACTGTTTTTGGTGAAGAAATGCATGAGTATGTCTCTTCCTTGGTTACTAGTGCTGCTTGTATCTCTCAACAGATCGAACGGATACAGGGCGGGTCGAAGAACCATCAGCAAGGAGAAGCAACCAACGAGGAACAAGAACAACCAGCACAGTGGACAGTGAAAGAGGGAGACCAGGTTCTCCTACGAAATTTCCACAGAAGTTGGAACAATCCTAGATTTACAGGTCCATACTTGGTGGACAAAATAGCCCCTAGAGCAGTGAAGCTCAGGGGAACAGAAGTGTGGACGTACATCCACGACATCAAGCCCCACAAAGCACAGACCCACCCTCACCTCAGCGAAGGGGCCAACGCTTCAGCAACGACAACTGACAACAACAACGAAAAAGTACAGACACTAGATACCCCAAAGGACATAACCGACCAATCACCCAAATCCCACCCTATGATCACAAGATCCCAGACAAAAGCATATGAGCTAGCTAAAAATTAACTCCCACCACCAACAACTAATGAAGAACATTGTCAAACAACTTGCAAAATACACCACACTGTGTAAACGTGTGCATGTTTTCTTCTCTTTTTGTCTAGCACATGCAGGTATTGCGTACTGCTACTGTGTATATAAGAAGGACAAGAATATACGCCACTGCCCAGGAGTAGATGCTACCCACGGATGATAACACCCCAGAAGCGCTGTCACACAAGTTTGTATACATTATAAAAAGGCCAAAATACTTAAGAAGAAGAATACGTGTATATAACACGTTCCTTATGATAATAGCTTGATCATTCCCACATCTCCACCCAGCACTACCAGCCCTGAGAGATAGGACGGTAAGGAAAGCGTGGGAGCAGCTTTTCGCCTGGGCATTGAAAGATTATTTGATGAGCAGGTCTTGAATAAAAATACTAACAATAATAACGTGTATTTTGAGAGATTTTCAGGTGGGCACCTATACCATCTAAAGTAAAGGAGGTACAGGACCACAGCAAAGGTAAGAGAGATATGCCGGTGGTATTAGCAACTGTAAGAAAAATGATAGGGATATTCTTTACAACTGGTCTGATTACTGCCGCTGTCTGGTAGGCATACTATGCTTTCTAAGTGATGGCATCTCCCTCCACTAACATCTCCCCTACCATGGCTGCAACGAGCACGGTGTCAGGTGGTACAAGTAGTACGGGGCCCAAAATAAAGAGGGATAAATGTAGTGTCTCTATTGATGTACATGGGGTGGACATGTACCTTACAGAATCCACACACGTCTCTAACAACATGTGGTACAAGCACATGTGCAAAATTGGTAAGGATACGACTAAGGACAGCTGCTATGTGTGCTCGTTGATCCCATACGCCATAAGCGCCTCAAGAACATTTGTGGCAACTGAAGTGCCTGCAACAACTGCTGAATGCTCGTATCTAGCATTGTTCCAAACACGTGGGTGATTCTAAGGGAAACGAGCAACACTAAGATGGAAATCAAGGTCAACGTACCCCTAGGAAGATAACTTCATTAAAACATTACCAATGTATGATGAATTATGGCAACTGACTAAAGGGCTCAATTACATAACAGAGGGACCCAACAAAGGAGAGACAAATGAAGTTACACTGAATTACCTACCATACGAGTGATATGCAAAAGAAGTTGCTGGAGAACCAGGGTGCTGGGAAAGGCCACTAATATTAATATATGGTAAGGTATACACTAAAGATGGATGGGTGGACAGAGTTGTGGGAAGCAAAATATTGACTTTGGCAAAGTCTCCGGTGATGACGGTGCAAGTAAAAAATGACAAATGCTACAAGGAATGGACAAAGAGTGCAGCACTGGTGACATGGTTAGATAAAGAGGAGGAACATATAACAATGCTTCCACTCACTGCGCCCACACTGTGTTACCAGCATGATGGAGAAGTTGACGTTGGAGCAAATTAAGGTTGCAAGAGAACCATAAAGATTCCTGAGGGGGGTGCAGGAACAGCAATTCTGATGGATCACTTTTGGGCCTGTGGATCGAAAGCATACAACACCCTGCCATGATTGTGGAATGGAGTGAGCACAATGGTACACATCAATGTAGCATCACTGTAGTACAACAGAAACACGTTAACATGGAGAACTTCCCTAAAATGGATGAAGGGAATAAAAGGAAGAAAAGGTCATTAAAGATGGGCGAAGGAAAGAAACTGAATGACACTGCCCATCTATCAAGAGTAAAAAGACAAGGAGAACCACTGACAGGGAACTGCCTGTGTGGAAAGTCAGAAACTGCCCAAAGTGACATCCCACCAGCACATAGACTATTTAGCAGAGCGGCTATGTTCTTTTCCTCCATCATACATCCAGGGGTACAGGCATATGCAAATGCGAAGTGGCTTCAGATCACTAGATGGGAGCTAATGATGACAACAAATTCAACAGTTAATGGATTCAACGCAATAAAGGAAGAGCGATCAGGATGGTGGCCCTACAGAACAGATATGTGCTGGACCTCCTAACAGCAATGGAAGGAGGTGTTTGCGCTAAAATTGTAAGCTTCTGTTACACATTTATTCCCGCCAACGACAATGACAATGGCACGAAATCTGAGGCAGTGTCATAGCTGGCCAAGATGCACGCCAAGATGGAAGAAGAAGCAAAAGGAGTGAAGAAAGATGGTAGCTGGTTCTCTTAAATCTGTTCATGGATGCCATCCTGGCTCTCAGATGGTCTTAAGGTTATGGCAGGTTGCATAATTCTAGGAGTGGCCTTTGTGATGGGGATAAAAGTATGGAAGGAAAGGTCCAAATGTACTGCTGAAGAAATGATTGGTATGCACGTCCTAATGCCAGCGGAAGATGACAAACACACAGACGTCATTATTAAGGAACGTGAACGGCTGAGTCAGTAGAAACAGACTTGTACCCTCCGTCAATAAAAGCTACATAGGGAAATGGGTTTATTGCAAACCCGGTGGCAGATTTGTTTATATATATTGGTCATTTGAAGATCATGTGGACCAGTACGGGCACTTGGCCGGAATAACAAAGGTATGTCGAGTTTGAGGAGACAAAAGAGTGGATACTTTTGTGGTCGACAAGTCGACCAGAGGGGGGACTGAAGAGGGAAAATGGGATGATCCCTCTCCTCGATTCTCATCCAGACCATGGCCCAGGACGCCACGACTCAAGCACCCACCATGAGAGGAATTCGACCCACTCACGGCCACCCCAGATGTCAAGATCCATTGTGGCCACGCCCCACACAACCAATGAGGCTGCCCATCAATCAAACCACGTGCCGGAGCCTCAGGTGAAGCTGATATCAACTGCATGAATCAACTTGATTGGACAGCAACCACTAATGCCGCCATCATTAGAGATGCCATGACGACATAGCCAGCGGACAAGAACACACGTGCTACCAAGCAAATTTATCATACACACACCAATCCACACGAAGAACACACTCAGTGCTGTGACATAGGGGACCGCTCACATTCACACATGCATCGTTGTTATTTTCCACATAGGCCAGCTGCAGCACCACAGAAACGCAACACGCCAGAAGAGCTTGTGTACATGCTTTCAGACACTTCCTTGCCACTAAAAACTATGAAGATGCAACCACTGTATATGGACTAATGCATATGAATCTCCGTCGCCCCTCGCGACCCCCATATTATGGGACGAAGTACCGCCACCCATGGACCAGGCCGTGATATTCCGCAAACCCAGAGCGTCCAGGCCCAGAGCAGCTCAGACAAAGCTGCAAGGTGTTGATCGCAAAGAACAAGGCCCCGACAAGAGCCGCCAGCCAAGGCCTCAATGTTGCAATCTACATGCCGCGCTCCCTGCGCCAAGGTCACACCTGCCACTGATAAACGCTCCCCGAGACGAAATACAAATCAAATGCTCATAATTCTGCTCCAGCCACGGTCCCGCAACACGTGACCAGACCGACCTGATACAATGCCAAGCCAGGGAACGGAGAAGCACTGGGGTCTCACGTCTGGGACACAGACTGCAACAATGAAGTAACAAATCGGACACCAATAGCGATGGGAAAGACATTCACACCGGCTAATAGTCAACCCTGTCTCTGTCTGCCACTGACACATAGTCATACTTTGTCGCCAGCATCAGGTACACCACGAGCTTGCAACAGCGATGGTCCCAGGCTTGAGGGCTCACGAGTGAACCAATCAGAATACGAGGGCACACCACTGATGCCATTATAGCATAGTCAATCACTAATTGTCCCCATGTAACAATTCACTTATAGCGATTATTAGGGACGACCCAAGCGTACCACCTGACCCTTTCTCAACCACTATCTTTCCCATATTTGCCTATACTAACCCCACCACTCGGAGAGCCAATCCAAGGTGGAGTTAGGTTTGGGGGCTAGTTCTCCCAGGTGACATATGTAACCGCCTCATACAGCTAGAAAAAGGGCCTGCGAGCCCACTAAGAGCGAGAGGTCTCTCGGATACCTACGACCTGTGAGCCCTTCCCTGCCTGTTTTGTGTAATAAAAGCAGTAACTCTTTGCTCTTGTGTGTGCCTCATATTCTGTTTGGACGTGGGAGAAGTTGGAGCCTCCCCAACCCCAGAGGTCCGCGGATAGCCCTGCCGGCCCCCTGGAAATTACCCTGACAAGTTGGAGGCACTGCTGAGATCTGCAGAGATTGAGTGAGATCACAGCAAGGCCGCTTGCGTCAAGGTGGCCAGGCAACGCGGCCCCCTCCGCCATTGCCCACTTTGGAGGACTACAGGACCATCGCAGAACTGCGAGACGACTGGACAGCGCAATCCGGAGATTGCCTGTCGGGAGCCGAATTGAGAAATATCCCACCCGTGGTTGGCGGGTGTCCAGACGTGGTCCAGACGAGGGGAGGCGGCGAGCTGAATAGGAAGGGTGCCAGCGGTCGAGCAGCACCGGCAGGCGAGAACTCGAAGTGGCAGACACAACCAGCAATACAATGTTGTGTGGGAAGTGGGAGGAACTGTAAACAGGGTGGCGAGAAAAGATCTTGGCCATCGAGTGGCGATCAGTGTGTAAGGTGTAGTGGGGACTGGCACAAGGGCCGTCCCCTCTAGTGTTACAAAGCAGGCTGGGTGGGGCTTCAAGCACCCACGTGTGACTGGCAGATCGCGCTGATTGGTCAAGATTGCAGACACCTGTATAAGGGGGTGTGGTATTCCTATGAGTTGGCGTTGTAGATCAATGAATAGATGGAGATTCCTATTGATTGAGTGTTTTAACTCTGTGAATAGATGACGTATTCCCGCAGGATGTAGCTAGATTGTTTCTCAGTGCGGAAGATAATTGGCTGGTTAGGCTCCCCTAGAGAGGGGGCAAATCACACATGAGGCGACGCAGCATGTGCAGTCCGATTATAATAACGAAGAAATTGACAGATACTCCACTACAGGTGTGGTGGAAAGACAGCTAAGGGGATAACGGGGAACAAGGTTGTAAAATATGGCGCACATTTATTATTTGTTATAATTGTACATACCGGAAATTATTTGTAGTAGTTGGTGACGTCACCCATAGGGCTTGTATAGGATACTGCGGTCTCCTTCCTCCAAGAGTGATCGGGATCGGGGCAGGGATACACAGTAAGGGAGAAGTGAAGGGGAAGAATGCCGGCGCGCGCTCAACAACGGGGGTGGGAGGGGGATCAGAAGAGCATGCACTGTGCAGACAGTAAGGACGGAGGAGAAGGAGGAGGAGTCAGAAGTGTGTTGCAGGTGCGCCAAGTAGTGGCGGCACAAGAAAGGCGGGCAGCTCAGAAGCACGCCATGCAGGGCACGCAGCTGCAGGGGGCTGGTGCGCCATGGGTCGAATGGGGCCCTAGCTCCGGAAGGAGAAGCATAAAATAAGGTGACACTGCTGTAGTTATAACGAGGGCAGTGGCGCCCAGCACAAAAGCATTGTATCAAAAATTGTGTTCCTTGCAGCGGAAAATTGGAAGACCCCAGTTTACGGGGCCAGGTAACGGTGGTGCTGAGAAAGTAAAGTTTTAAAGATGTCTACTTATTATGGGATACGGTCAAGATATAGGGCCAGCACTTTAACAAACCACTCCAACATATCTATGCAACACTAACACCGCACAGGGATAAAATAGAAAAGCACAGCATCAAATGGACACAAGGGTCAGATAACACAATTCGAGAAATCCCATAGGACTCCCCGGGAATGGGGACTTGGAAGCACTGGCACTGTTGCCAATGGTGCCAGTGCTTCCGTGACAATGCTGCTTTCCGGGGCTGTTGCACCCGGCAGGTCAGCCGTGCTGGGGCGCAGAGGCCCTGGAAAGTAGAGTTGTAGTCTGCTGGTCTGGGAAAGATGTCGGTACCTTGCTACCGGCATCCTTATTTCTAGAATGGCAGACTTGTAATGAGGCCCAGTATATGTATGTCCGTTACAGTGGGGGCCGCATTCATTGGGCGGGGGGGCGCCGCCCCCCACATCCAGGACGCTCCCCAGAGAAGAGTGTTCAAACAACTTAAGTTGTTCTGTGTGCCGCAGAACAGATTCAGAATTTCTGATCTGAATCTGTTCTGCTGCATTTCGTGACAGTGAGCAAAAAAATAAATATATATATATCTGCCACCACCCACACTCGCTGACTGTGTGTGCTTTGTTGCCTTGCCTGCATCTTCATCATGGGCCGGCTGCCACAGGGGCGCATCCCTTTTTACGCAGATTCTTTCTGCAGTAAAGTGCGTGGAGCTCGTAGCTCCACACACTCTGCGTACCCCCATCAACTAGGAGGCTGGCGGAGCGATAGAGGGGTGGCCCCGCCAGCATTAATATCATGTGCGCAAACAGCGCAGTGGATCTGATCATTTCAGTTCTGCTTTCAGTTAGTCAGGGGACAAGGGCGCATAGCAACAGAAATGTCATTGGCTGTTTGCCAGCAAATGACATTTCAGTATGGGTGGGGTGAAGGGCGCATGGTACGTGCGTGTCACACTGCCACCTTCATTTTGTCTTGGGATCGATCGTGACAGAGCAGAGGTGTTAGAATCCAACTCCGACCGGGCTCCCTGGACTGCCAAAGCTGTCGCTGGTAAGCAACTTAACTTGTAGTGTTGGCGGCAGCCTGGCCTGGAAATCATTCCCCACGACGGACTGCTCCAGGACCGGGAGGACCGTCCGGAGACCTGCCCAGGTAAATGAAATGCAGGGCTAGTAGGCCCTTGTTTTGTTGGACTACTTGAGACTACGTCGTCTCTAGGCCAGGCGGCAGGCCGGGTAGGCCCTGCATAGCCTGGCTAGCAATTGGGTGTGGTTCTCCTCTCCTCCAACTCACACCAGTGAGTCACAACAGCGTGAGTCGGAGGAGAGGAGAGCCCAGCCCGGGCATCATCAATGCGGGGCCTTCTCGGCCTGCTATCGAATTACATCTGACAGTCCTTAATGACCCCGAGTCTTACTCCATGGGGCTGCTGCGCTTCAGTTACGTGTTAGTGGAACAGTTTTAATATGATTTTAACCAAAGCCTAATAGACCACGGCTGTTGCTATATTTAGGAGAGCTGTAGGCTGTCAGTGTTGGAGGTACATACGGTTTGGGGTGTTCTTCCTAAAGCTTTTAGAAAAGGTACCAGTTTTAATAAATTGTGACTTTGATAAGTTGTTTTTGCACACGTTTAGCAAAACGGCGAGTTCATTTCCCGGCTTCAATGAAGAAGTGGGGACATGTAGCCACCATCTGATACGACATAGGGCATTTGGACTGGTAGATATTGTCCCTGCCGCTCATCCGAGTCCATCCCGTGGCGAAAGCTGCAAAAGAGTGCCTGCTGCCAAAAAAGTGTTTTATTGCATTAGGCTCTGCGAGTTTCCTACTGCAGGCCGTCCGTGCTGAGTGTGTACTGTACATTTTTTGGCTCTGACCACACCTATCGGCCAGCACATCTGCAGCCGCCACCCCAAACATAGCTTTTTTAACGAGTCTGTCAGGTACAATCAATTCATAACATTTATAAGTCAGTGAAGGACCTGGCCATCCTTCACTGACTTATGAAAATGACAATGCAGAGGGACCAGCGGGGAGTTGCGGTTTCAGTTGATAGAGACAATCCCTGCAATGAGTCTATTTGTTAGTCTAGAACTTAATTCAGACCATTTCCATGTATGTTACCTGCCAAAATGGTACATCGAGAGCACTTCTCTCACAGTCGGAAAGAGCAGCAGACATTCACCCTGCTTAAACAACCCTTTGCCATTTTCAGAAGGAGTTCAGTGAAGGACAAATAGTGCTTCTAAATCGAGTAGCTGAAGGCAGACTTGGTAAAGACATTTTTATAACACCAGTAGTGCGTTTAGAGCTCCAATTAAGTCATTAACTTAAGACTGCTTTGAAAAAACAATGACAGGCAATTTGAGCACAAAGTTTGATGGTAATGCTGGATAAGGCTATCTCAAAGAGCTCTCATGATTATGTGTTTTGCCCAGGGAAGGCCAGGACATGGGCGGAATGGCCATAGGGATTAGCTTGGTCATGGGTAGTCAATGGGTGGGTAAATAACCAAGCAACACCTACAAGCTTTCTATCCCTCCTCACATGCCATTTCTCCCTAGCTGTACAAATACAATGCTGTCTGGTTAGTGTGGTACTACTATATTTGTAGTTATTTTGTGGGCTATTCCTTCATTGAATTATTTAATGGTTTCAATCTCTTTGCATGTTAGGATTTTGTGTTAAGTTGCAGTGATCTATTTGACAGAACAGTGTGACCTGTGTATTCCACGTGTTTCAACTTTGATCAACTGCAGCAATGGCGACTCAGCGAGGCAGACAGCCATTAGAGGTAGGACAAATGTTGCAATAATTAAGTGGTTAAAAAGTACTATTTTAGCTTAGTTTCTCCCCTTTCAGAAAATGAATGAAATCACACCTTAACAAGAGGATGAACACATGTGAATGCCAGTAATAGCATCACAAAAAGATATTTTTCTATCATGACTGGCTATCTATATAATGAATGTCTTTATGCATACAGCATACAAGCTGATGTAAAATACACCATAAGACTTGCACACGTAAGAATAATGTACCACCATTAGTACGTAAAACCTGATGCTTTTTATGTCATATTTCTGTGGGCTTGGACAGTAAATTGCACATTATGGAAGCCATTTTTCAAAATATTTTGCGGGGGAGAACCCCCACGGACCCCCTTGGTGTGGTGTGGGCTTGCTCACTGCGCTCGCTCGCTACCAAATTCTCCCTGAGAAATGTACGCCCCACCATCTTTCAAAGTCACCAGCCGCCACTGGTCCGTTAAGAATATTCCGGACTGATTCATAGCATGAACACAAGGCAAGGTTTACAGGAGCGATCCGAATGCAAACAGAACATCTGCAGCACCCGCCCTGCTAAGCATTTATTCTAAGTGGGTTATAAAATATCCATAAAGAATGCCAACAAAGGGACATCGTATTTCTGCACCTGTTAACACAGGTAAACGATTTTGAAGAGGGATGATGCAAAATCTCTCGTTGAGTAAAACATGTGGGTGCTCCATAGTGTAGGTGAATAGTTTGGCCTAAAAGCCATCTTGAATCAGTTTACTGTTCCTGCAGTTACTGTTTACTGTTACATAGCAAAAACAAGTCTATATTCTATTTCGTGCGATCAAGACGCATGCATGGCAGCAGAAGCAGGCTTGTTGATGTGCGTTCCCGATTCGTAGAGGAATCAACTGTCCAGCAAATACGACATGTTGGTCCCGAAGTGACCCCTGGAACCTTCACAAGGTCTTGCGCAAGTGCCGAGCCCTCAGAGAGTGGAGTGCATGTGCTTCGCGCTGTTCTGGTGCGTCTTTATTACAAAGCAGCCACAGAAGGCGACAAGGCCAAAGGAGAAAGGCAGAGTGCCCAATTACAGCCAGCAGGCAAGCGCCTGCACCACGAACAGGGTCAGCATGGATGGAACGAGGTGCGGGGGCGGGAGGGGTGGGGGGAGTGGGACTCGCGCCCGGCAGTACTGCAGGGCTCCAGTTCCGCGCTGGCGGCACAAGGCCCATTTTAGACTCCTTGGTTACAATAATATTGGTGTCTGCGTTGGAGCAACTCATCTTTCCCTCCTTCCACAAAGTCGCCATGCACAGTTTGTTTCTAATTAGGATTTTGAAAGGAGAGTGTATTTATCATCATACAGCACTGCCATGCGCCTCAATTACCTAAAGCCACTGGCAGCTCTCGCTACCCTCCAACCCTCGCCCTCATATCCAATTAAGAACAGAAAAAGGAGCCTTTCTGTGTGGAGCCCCATAAAGGCTCCATTGTTCTTCCCTCCCTAATTATTTGAAAGCTTTATTGGACACCGTTTCTTTTCTTTTCTTTTTTTTCCTTTCCAATATCAGTTTCACCTTTGCCCAGCGTCAAGGCCTCTCTACAACCGTGTCTGCGAAAAGGGTGGCGACCGCAAAGAGCCGAGTGTGCGCCTCTCGCTCGCTTCCCCCGTTCCAAGAAACGCCGTGTGACACGAAAAGCCACTCCGTGCAAACCGCTCTCTGCTTTGATAGCCTTGTGCCGTATTTCAGGTGCTTGGGGATGCCAGAATTGTCGTAAATTAGCACAGTTCGTTTCCTGGTGGCATGTGGCTCCACGTCTTTCGCCTGGCATGCAGTAGGAGGTCAAGTCCCCCTCATGCCACTGTCTGTTGTGCTGCTGGGCAATACGGCAACGTGAGTTTAAGACTTTTTTGATCACACTGCATCGTTGTTAAACCAACAGCACCTCCCGCACAGTGAGGACATTCTATTTGGGCGCCTAAGTCCCCCGGAGTGAGGCTCCCGAGTGTCCCCACGAATAGCACACATCCTTGCACTAGCCCAGAGAGCAGACGTGTATCCCTGTGCCATATGAAAGTGTGTCTAAGATGCAGACAGCCGCTCCAGATGTTTGAGGTTTGCTCTATAAATCATGTCTTTCAGATGAAGAAGTACTAAGTTCCCCGCTGAGAGTTCGGCCGGGGGCACCCCATCCCCACATGCAAGTACCCCAATCCATGAGTCACCATACAGAAGAGGGCTTAAGATCTAGGGGCTAGGGGCAACGGAACAGGAGGGAACCGTGACCTTAGCACAGTGACAAGAGCCTGCCAGGAAAGGAGAACGGGAGCTAAGGGAAGAAGGTTGCACTTAAAAATAAACCCCCATGGCCACCGTCTGGAGACACTTATAATTTGGGATCTGCTGGGGCCACGGGCCTGAAACAAACCAGAGATCTAGTCTCGGAGTGGGTACTGACACCTCCCACCCCACTGTTGCCACGACCCACGGCTGCTGCCCAAAGTGTCAGCATGTGTGGCGTTAAAACTGCAACGCCCATCGAGCTCATTGGGGGTGATGGATGCACTCCCCAAGCCATAGCAGATTTTTTCAGATACCAATCAACATAACACAGTAAGTGGCAAGTGGAATATGGTGGCCATCTATTTATCGGCCCAAAAAAGAGCAAATGCGTTGACGTCCTTTAAAAACAAAATGGATGAACCAATTCAGGAAAATCATGACTGAAGTAAGGAACGTGCCTGTGGAGCACTGTGGCTAGATCTTCTGGTAAAGGTTGGCACTCATTATAGGCACTTCTTTTTGGCAGTGGCCTTGCCCCTGTATAGTGCCGCTGGCAGGTGGCTGTCGTGTTGTTGCCAGCGCTGCTGGTTATTACAGGAGCAGAATTGCCCCAACGTCATTCAGGCTGGCTGAAGCGCTCTGTAAGCATGGCTAGAATTGCACCAATGTCTCTCAGGCTGGCTGCATCACTCTGTAAGCATGGCTAGAATTGCACCAATGTCTCTCAGGCTGGCTGCAGCGCTCTGTAAGCATGGCTAGAATTGCACCAATGTCTCTCAGGCTGGCTGCATCACTCTGTAAGCATGGCTAGAATTGCACCAATGTCTCTCAGGCTGGCTGCAGCGCTCTGTAAGCATGGCTAGAATTGCACCAATGTCTCTCAAGCTGGCTGAAGGCACTGTAAGCATGGCTAGAATTGCACCAATGTCTCTCAGGCTGGCTGCAGCGCTCTCTAAGCATGGCTAGAATTGCACCAATGTCTCTCAGGCTGGCTGAAGGCTCTGTAAGCATGGCTAGAATTGCACCAATGTGTCTCAGGCTGGCTGCAGCGCTCTGTAAGCATGGCTAGAATTGCACCAATGTCTCTCAGGCTGGCTGAAGGCTCTGTGAGCATGGCTAGAATTGCACCAATGTCTCTCAGGCTGGCTGCAGCGCTCTGTAAGCATGGCTAGAATTGCACCAATGTCTCTCAGGCTGGCTGCAGCGCACTGGCTAGAATTGCACCAATGTCTCTCAGGCTGGCTGCAGCGCTCTGTAAGCATGGCTAGCACATGCCCCCAGGGTTGATGTCCATCTTCCAACTCCAGGTTATCCGTGAAAATGGATAGCCAGCGTTGCCCTGTCCACCTGAGTTATGATATCAAGATTATGGATGGCAACGAACCGGCCCGGGATCCAGAGACACTGGCCGGCGTACACTTGTTGTTGTTACCGGTTTTGTGACTAGGACTGACTGTTAAATGATGACATGGCCAAAACACCTCATCATAATCAAAATAAATCTGAGGCATTAAGTGCCGGAGCTCAGAAATAAGTGCCGGGACTGAGCACGCCAAATAAAGCACTGCGAAGCCTCTATTGGGCTGCAATCAAAACCTGAGCTGTTATGTCACATCTTTTTGAATGCTTCCACAAGAGGGGTAGTGACCGCCAGTAAAAGAGGTGAATATGCAATCAAATCAGAAGAATGGGCCATCTGGTCCCATTCTATGTTCACTGAAAATGGAAGCCTTTCTGTTCATGAAGGTTTGGACATACCAGAGGCCACATAAATTGAAGCAGTCCCAGCACACAACATCCAGTGCATTTGACATGTGCTGCAGACAGACCGTGGTGTGTCCTAAGCATGAGACTGGTCTGCACATTTTCAAATCTTTGTATTCATGTATTTATGTACTCATGTATTTCTTTATTTCTAATACATGGCAGTCTGAAATACCCATACAAAAGCCTGTGAATGACGTTCTCATCACTGGCTATTTGCAACTTCACTACTGACATGTAATCGGAGCATTACATCGCTACACTGGCTGGAGTCAATTATTACAGTTGCGTTATGATGCTACAATGCCCGCTGCTTGAGCCAGAACATTTCCGAATACGTGCTTCCTTTGCAGCACTGCAATAAAACCACCACAACATGTTCCAGTCCATTTCTTCTAAAATAACTTTCTGTGGCACTTCACAGCCATTAATTGACACAGAACTGTTTATGGTAGTATGCTTGCTTTGTGCACTGCCAGAGTTTTACACGGGAGAGCAAGAATCTATCAGACTCGTCTCCTTTATTTTAATCCACAGCATGCTGTGTAGATGCCTCTTATTAAACAGCTTCAACTATTTTTCTGCAACACTTGACAATCTGCCTGTTAGTGTTTTTTATTCCAAACCATTTCCACATTAATTGTATATATCAACAACGAGAAGATCATTTCCACTAGATTGAGCAAGAGGACAGGTATTAAGGGGATAACATTGTGCAGCCATGTGTTATAAGGAACACAATACCCCCTACTGTACCTAAAAGGCTATTGCATATCACCTCAGAGTTCTGTGGTATTATCAAGGAAATCAGCCTTGGCCTTGTTCCTTTATGTGTTCATGGAACTCTTAGGTTACTTGCAATATCCTTATAATGTACCGTAAGGGGTACTTCATCCCATATATTCATTACTTTGCAGATTTGGAGCACACTGCTTGCATACAAAGTTGATTCTGAGTGGTGATAAAATAAGTATGTTATGTTACCCAACACAGCATCTACCATGCAATGTCTCAATTTACCACCATCATGCATGGTTGGTTTTGTCGGGTTGATTAGCAGAGGTACAATGCCACCTGTTTGTTGTGGGTTTCACTTTGGATGTAGGGTAGGGTAGCTCTTGTGATCGTGCGAAGTAACCCATGGAAGGGTTAGGTCTAACAAACTGGCCCAAACCCATGTTTGTTAGGAGCATGAGTACTGTATTTAGAGGTGTGCAGAGACATCTTTATAGAAGGGCAAATGGGGCATGTGCCCTGGGCCCCCTGTCTGCGGGGGGGGAGGGGCTGTTGCCAAATCGGGAGGGAGGTGCGGGGGGGGGTCCAAATACTTTCCATACTCCAACGCAAAATGTAGTTGTCATTTGTTTGCCCAGAACCTTTACCAGGACAGCAGAGCTCCTCCTTCATAATGAGGATGCAGGCAGCACAGGTTAACTGGGAATTCTCTGGCCGGGCTCACTGATGGGACCTGGTTTATGAGCATAACTTCTGGAAGCATTAGTTTGACTTGCACTGAACTTTGTAAGAAAGCACAAACCCTAGATCTCCATGATTTGTTTGTTTTTCTTTCTTTTCAGTCACTTCAGCCTGGGGCCTGAGCTCGGATTGGGTGCATGTCTTGGAAAGAGCGGGACAAGGTAGACCCATACTTTGCAGAATCGTTTTTTGACATCCCGTTTTGCAGCAGGCAAATAAATGTTACAAAATCAAATAGTACTATATGTAATTAGATCACTAAGGCTACCTACATGTTGTTGGAAACTGAGTCCCCCAAACCATGGCAATATATGCCTGCACCATTTATTAACTCAGAAATCTATTTGTTGAGGAGATAGCTCAGCGGGTTGAGCACTTGCTTCTGCAATCCGTTTGTGACCTGAACGTCACAGGTTCAAATCCTGCCACAGGCAACTCAGCCTTTCTCCTTCCGGAGTCGATGAATGAGTACCAACTTCAGGTGGGTGATATTGTATGTACATATGTTCTATGTAAAGCACTTAGGTGAAAGCGCTATATAACTACCAGTTCATTATCCTTTGTTTTTGGTGCAAAGTTTTCTATTCTCTGTGAAAGCCCATACAGATAAATGCTCTCAAGAGAGATATACGTGTGTACTGTATAAGGGCAGTTTGATTCACGGGTAGTCAGATTCAGTCTTTCATCTGCTTTAGGCTGTTAGACTGAGCTGAATTCATTTGTTGAAGTCTACATGCATAGGTAACTATGTTAGTCCTTCTTGTGTACTGCAAGTGGCTGTATTTTTCCTCACCTTAACTAGAGGTAGATTTCTGATAGATGTGGATTTCACAACATGTCCTGTTTTCGTTTCTGCAACCTAAATAACTATACCACTGCCCCCAACCATGATTTTCCACTGTCAGCTGTGACCTGTAGGATGTCTGATAACATACATATTGGGCTAACCTTTGGCTTCGTTCTCTCGACTCACTATCTCACTAGGTCAATCCTCTCCTTCCTCCCACTCACCTTCCTTCTCCCTCACTCATTCCAACCTCCCTCACTTGTCTATCCCTTCACTGTACTGTCTTTTCTCTACACATGATAAATGTATTTGTCACCCCTCCCTTGTTTCTCCCTGCACAGTCTCCATGTCTCTTCTCTCTTCCTGCTCCCTCGTCCTTGTCTCCTTCTCAGTTCTGTCCCTCCCCTTACTCACCTTCCTTACCTATCCATTATTGGCTCCCCATCACTGTTTTCACTTCCGTTCCTTGTCTTCCCCATATGTTCTGTTTCTCATCTCTTAATGGCCCTCATCTTCGTCTTTGACTTTGCCTGTTGCCTCATTGACATTTCCTCATCTTGTGTATTTTCTTTGCCCCCATCCGTTATCTGTGCCAGTCACTGCTCTGCCATTTCTTGCATCGCCATACACTATTTCTGGGTGTTTACTTGTTTCTTAATTGCCTTTGCCATCATTGGTTTATGGGCCTTCTCTATTTTCTGCCCCCTTTGTCTGCCACTTTTGCTGTATGTGCCATCTGATGTCTTTGCCTCATTTTCATTGTTCCTTTTTTTCCTCTCACCCTCTGTTTGCCTCGCTCTCCCTGCGCACCTTCCTTGCGTCTTTATTCTGATACCCTTCATTACCTTTAACTTCTGTCTCAACTCTCTATTCAGTCACACTTCTTTCTCTCTGTCTCTCTCACCCTCCCTATCACTTGCACACTTCCCCTCTCACGCTTCTACTCACTCACCCTCTCTTACTCTCACTCTCACTCTCTATTTCGCTCTCTCTCTCTTCCTGCTCGCTCCCTCCCACTCTTATGTTGTCTTCACCTCCTTGCCTATACTCCCTTTCTCTGCCATTGCTTCTCGCTCTCTGCTGCTCTATGATCGCCACCAGTGGTGTGACGAAGCACTAGCAGAATTACTGAAATTGGGTCAATCCATTGTTCTTCGATTTCCATGCCTGACCTCACAACACTGTTTTCTGCTAAAAGATTAACTGCAGGGTATAGGAAAGGGGAAACATGGGCTGATAGTGAATGTCTTGTTGACATTGACTACTGAGGACAAGATTGTTTAATTAGGTTGAATAGGGCAATGCATCTGAAGCACATTATACATAACAACAAGCTGCATTTCTGTACCAAGTAATAACTACAATGAGTTGTCTTTAATACGCATACTCTTCTTGAGTCCATCGTATCCACAATCCAAACGAATTGGAAAATTCATTTGGGTTGTGGACACGACGAGGAGTGTATATGGTGAATTAATTACCTACCCACCCTCCCGCAAAACCGAAATTGAGTCACTGTTTTGACTATATTGGACCGAAGAATTCTACCATTGTAATTCCATCTACTTGTGGGCTTCCCAAAAGGAGAGACTCTGAACACTGGGGATCCAGTTTTTGGAAGTTGCATGTCTGTTAAGGACAGCTAAGAAGTGTTACCACATCACAAATACATTTGGAAAAGGTTTTGCCTTTATCTAGCACAATGGAATACTAGAATCCTGTTGAAGGATTTACTCCACTTTATCCATCCGCATCCCCCTAGTGGATTATGATATGGCTTACTCCAGTCCATGAGAGAGGCAGGACAGCTCGACTGAGCCTCACGTCCTGAGGAAGGTCTGAGAAAGAAAAAGGAGAAGATTGTATGTCCACGGAGACCGAAAAACGTGTCGACGATTATACAAGTCGTTCGTAAATTAAATTTAAAACAACTATAAATAGCACTCTCAACAAGTACAGGGTCAGAGGAAAGTGAAATACAATTAACTGTCAAGATCTGTGTATGACACATTGTTGAATTGGCCATTATGGTTTTATGTATAGAAGCATGAATGAAGGATTGAGAATTTTTGTTTGGATGCCTGAGTTGTGAACGATTAGAGTATTGTTTTCTAATGGTTTAATGTTTATATATAGATATATGCATTTTTTTGATTCATTGAATAAAAAATGTTGTTTTGAATTAAAATAGTGAAGTGTGCCATCACGATCCACTGGTCCACCTTTCTGGTTTGCTATGTACTATACCTGAAGGACCAGGGTTTAGATTGCAGGTATCCCCTTTATTTAAATAGATGCAAAGCTGACATTAGACAGGTGGCATGGATCGAGCATGGAGCTACGATGGAGCTATATGTGTAAGTATATCTACCAAGTGTAGCCCTTTCTGTCTGTCTGTCTCGTTTCCATGCTGTATCCTACAGCGGTTATCCAAAATGGCTGCTATTTATGTTGTGGCATCACAACGGGCTACACTTTGTAGATATACTTACATTTATTCCCTCCTTAGGAGATTGACACAGGGGCATTGTATTATCTTGGGGAGTAAGTCAGCACCCTTAGGTGTTTGTAACATTCTCAGAAGCAGTGAAGACATCTGGCAATCTTGTGCCGCCCCCTAAATGCAATAGTAGGATTTATTGCCTTCAACACACAGGTAGTAGTGGACACCTTCTTTTACATTTCTTTTACATTTCCTTGATAAATAGAAGACAAAGGGGTGAATTGCATGTGAGCTAAGTGAGGCTATTATTTTTCACCTATAGGGAGATTCCCGGTGAACAAGATTTGAAGGCAAAAAAAGCAGAAACAGAATATATCCAGGTGATCATCAAATCATGACATATATGATAACAATTGTATATAGAAATGAGAACTGATAGAAATTCTTTCTTATAGATGAAACGGACAGACAGACATTAGAAACAGTAGTGAAATTGAATAGATAGCTCCTGATGAAGGGAAGACCGTTTCCCAAAACGAGTAGAGCAAAACACAACAGTGAAAAAACACCAGACCTATATGTATAAATAACATTCTGTTCAAAGATTAAGGTTATTGGTGTTGTTCTGTGTACGAGAAGAGTTTTGAAAAAATATATAAAATTGGTATGATCATTGAAAGAATATATATTCTCACATAAACTAGTTTGATTATACACAAATATATAAAATCGTTGCTTATTTTAAAAAATAAAGATATTACCAGAAATAAAATATATAAACAGTGGTTGGATCACAATACAAACAGGTTTGCGGGGGCGAGAGTGTTCCACCAGTGTGTGGGCATCTGCTGGTTTTCTACTTGATTATCCAACCTAGTATCAAGGTAACTTTATCTCCCTTGCACCCCACTACACTTATAAATACCTAGAGTCACAATAAAGAACGATGTGTGCACCTAGACAAACAAGGATTGCATCTTCCATACTGAGCCATGTAGTGAATTCTGGATTTCAATTGTTCTAAAAGAAATATAACCCGAACAAAACTTTTTTCTCTAGATACAATGATTCAAATACAAAGACATAGAGCAGCATTTCCACTGGGTGGGTAGTGATATAAAGGATAATTGTGGAGTAAACAAACTCTCTGGGCATGAAAGTCCCGCTCTGCCTTCTTTGCAATGCAAGTGATCCAGGCTTGTAGCGATGGCCTTATGACATCACTGTGTTATTCCTTTAAATATCAGCATCCCAGAATGTAATAATATGATAGAGATTCTCAAATCGACCCAAGGGTACTTTGAGTCAAACTCCGCCAACATGGTCTCTTATCCAAGCCACTGGAATATTTGTTTGAAACTTTCAAATAATTTGAGCTAAATGCAGCAAATCATTTCAGGGTATATGAATCAACATTGCTTAGATACAAATTAAATTCAAGCCAGTCCAAACACGTATTAAATCGGTGTTGAGCAAAGGATTCAATTACTGCGATAAAGCTCTTTCCACAGGGCTAATTGCATCCTAGTGAGGATTTCCCATGGTCACACGGGCAAAAAATTAAGGAATTCTTATTTGCACCTGGGGAAGGGAGCTCAGCCAATAAGGTGGCTGGGAACACAGCCGAGAACTGCCAATGCCCTGCCCGTTTTCCACCAGCCAGTTGAGCGCTTTACCAGTCCTGACATCTTGTTTATTTTCTTGGCCCCCAGATCCTCGGTTCCTATTCCCAACTCCCACCCTCCACACCAGGACCATGCCAGACCTAGTCCCTTATCTATTTGCTTTGGCAGTGGCCATCTGGGGTTATTTTTCACAGACTATTGGACTCACGCAATACGCATGGAGCCCAACTTCCCAAAAATATTTGCACATCGGATGAGGGTCCGGGGTGCAAATTTCTGTCACCCTCAATTAGGGCATACAGGGCTAGTTATGGCCCTGAGCCCTCGCCAGGGCCCTTGCTTCTCCTACGCCTTACCTTACAGGCACTGTACAACCCCTGAAGCTTTTCTCCTCATCACACCCATTAATGCATAAACACCTGCCCCTACTCTACAAAGCCTGTTATTACCCTTCTCTAACACACTTTATCCTTATCACAGTCCTGCATTACACCTACCCTGGCCTTCCACATCCTTGTCAAAGTCCTTAACCTGGCAATCCCCATCTTCGTCACAGTGCCTCATTACCCTGGAACTCCCATTATCATCACAGTCCCTCATAACCCCTAAATCTCCCTTCTTTGCCAAACTCCATCATTACTTCTGCATACTCAGTCTTGTCACTGTCCAGAATTACCAATGCATTCCCTATCCTCTTCACAATCCCTCATTACTCTTACCCCAACATTCCTCATCCTCATCACAGTCCCTCATTACCTTTATACCTGTATCCCCATCCTTATCACAGTCAATCATTACCCTTATCCCAGTAACCTTCATCCTTGTCACAATTCCTCATTACTCTTACCCTGACCTTCCGCATCTCTGTAAAAGTCCTTAACCTGACAACCCCCATCTTCGTCACAGTACTGCATTACCCTAGAATTCCAATTAATATCACAGTCCTTCATGACCCCTAAATCTCCCTTCTTTGCCAAACTCCATCATTACTACTGCATTCAGTCCTGTCACTGTCCAGAATTACCAATGCATTCCTTATCCTCTTCACAATCCCTCATTACCCTTACCCCAACATCCCTCATCCTCATCACAGTCAATCATTACCCTTATCCCAGTAACCTTCATCCTTGTCACAATTCCTCATAACAATTTTCCTGACATCCCTCATCATCTTCAAAGTTCCCCATTACACTTACCCTGACATCCCTTCCTTCACCATCATCACAGTTCCTGATTACCCTTACTCTGACGTCCTTGATCATCTGCACATCCTCTCATAACCTTGCCCAAAACCCCCTTTTTCAAACTCATCACAGCCCTACATTACCCTCATCGCAGCATCTCATTACCATCAAATTCCTCACCTTCTTCAAAGTGTATTATAACCCCTGCAATACACATCCTCATCACAGTCCAACATTACCCCTCCAACCTTCACCCTCGTCTCAATATTGCGCTATCCCCACAACTGTCGTCCTCAATATGGTCCCTCTTCAATCCCACATCCCTAATCACTGTCCCTTATTACTTGTGCAAGGCTCATCATCATCACTGTCCTTTATTACTGCTGCAACCATCTCCTATTCACAATCCCACATTACTACACAACCTTCATCCACATTCCAGCCCTCACATCCGTATTCTTGTCACAGACCCACTTTATTTCCTGCAACCCTCATTCTCATCACTTTCACTCATTATTAGCTCTGCATCCCTCATCCTTATCACAGTCTCTTATTTTACCCATGTTTGTCATCCTCATCATAGTGACTCATTGCCCCCACATCTCTTATCCTCATCACAACCCCTCATAACCCCAGTATCCCTCATCCTTGTCACAGTCCCTTATTACCCCTGTGTGAAAGGGTCAATCACATGAGGGGTTGAAGTATATGAAACCCCGGGATGTTATCTGATAACGTCCGGCCTCACAGCACCTCACAGCATTATTCTGAATATGAAGGAATGAGTGAACGAGGGCGGGACATATACATGATAAAGGACATTTTAACTGGTGAATGGGAAAAGAGATTAACGTTGTAGGTGCTTTTATCTAAGCAAGTCTCCTGTGTGTTCTGGTTGCCAGGTTACAGAGGAAGAGAGAGAGAACAGTTATGCCGGGCTTACTAGAAAGCAGCCCTGAAAATTATCTTCAGTTAAATAGTTTTTTAAAAATAGTTAGAGAAAGAAACATTGATTGGAGTGTGAGGTCCGTGAAAGGAGAAGCTCCACGAACAGCTGATAACTGACAACTGAGTAGCAGGAGCGCTGAGAGAAGTGAAGTGGAGAGGAGTTCTGAAACAGCTGATCTCGCTTCCTGAATGTATAGAAAGGAAAGGCCCGGGTAGGGAGGACTTCTAGGAGCCACCAGTGGAACTGCAGGTACCAAGAATTGCAGTTAAGCCAGTAGCGAGGACCTCTAGGAGCCACCAATGGAACTGCAGGTACCAAGAATTAATGTTAAGCCTGCTGCGAGGACCTCTAGGAGCCATCAGTTGAACTGCAGCTAGGAAAAGAGAAGAATGAAAGGATAAAGAGAAAGTCAGACTTTAATAAGAAGAAATAGAGTGCAAAGTGGAAGGAAAGACAAATAAAAACAAGAAAAGAAAGAATGCAAAGACGTTTAAGATGTGATTGAAAGTGGCTGGAGAAAGTTCAAGTTAAATTTAGTAGATAAGAAAAGTTCTGTCTAAGTGACCAGTTGAGAGACTGATTCTGGCACAGCTTCTCGAAGAATTTAAAGAAATATCACTTCAGCAGTGAAGAGAAGCTAGTTTTCTGAACAATTACAGAGAATCTTTCTTGTAGTTAAAAGTGTGTGTTCAGTTTGAATAAAAGTTGACAGTTTTTACAGACTATCTAGAGTAATTGCCTGTATTCCCATTTGGAAACTTGACACCCTGTAACCATCGTCCTCATCACAATATCTCATTATCTCTGATATGTTGAACCCAATAACAATCCCTCATTACCTGTATAACCCTCATCTTCCTCACAGTCTCTCCTTACACTCACATCTCTCAAAGTTATCACAGTTCCTCATTACAACAGCATCACTCATACTCATTACAGTCCCTCATTATCACAGATTCACTCATCCATGTCACAGTTTTTTTTCACTGTCACTGTATCCCTCATTCCCATAACAGTCCCTCATTACCCCTGTATCTCTCATCCTCAACAGTATCTTATTACTATGGCATCCCTCATCCTCATCACAGTCCATCATTACTACAATATCACAACCCTCAACACAGTCCCAGAGTACCCCCGTTTCAAATCTCTTTTACATAGTACCTCATAAGGTCACACCTTCATGCTTGTCATAGTCACCCATGACCCCCAAACCTCTCATGCTTGCACCTACCATTATTACCTCCATATTCCTCGGCCTCATCGCTATATTCCTGATCATCATCACAGTCATGCATTCCTCCAAAAACACACATCCTTGTCACCGTCCCTTGTTACCCATAACACTCCTTTGTGTCACAGTCCCTCACTACGCCTCAATCCCCATTCTCACCACAGTCCCTCATTACTCTTGCAACCCACATCTTCATTGCAGTCCCTCATTAAAATCACATCACTCATCCTCACCAAAGTTCCTCATTACCACAGTATCTCTCATCTTCACAACTGTCACGCATTACTGCTGCATATCTCATCCTCATCACAGTCCCTTGTTACTTTAGCCTAGTGTCCCAATCCTCATCACAGTTCCTTATTACTCTTTCCCTGACATCCCTCATCATCTTCACAGTCCCTCATCACCCTTACCCCTACATCCCTTATAATTCTCAAAGTCTCTCATTACCTTTATGCCACCACCCCTTCTTTCACCTTCTCACAGTCCATTTTCACCTCCTAATTCAATGTCAAATAAGGACTAAGACAGTAAAATCCATAAAAGCCCTGTGTCTTCTGTGCCACATGTCAACCCTTTAATTACTTGTTGGATTTCTAAAGATATATTCTGGAACAACATCAACCTAGAATTAAGACTAGTTATATGCTATATGTGTTCATTTTCATAGAAAACTGGTTGCAATATGGGAAGTGAATCCTACCTTAGGTCTGGGGTTTCTCACATAGGAGTTAAAAGATTGGATCGTTGCCTCATGGGCATGTCAATATTCAGTGAATTAATGCATACACGAATCTGCAAACAGATTTCTCTTTATATAGTACTATTAGGTGAGATGTAATTTCAGAACAAAGATTATGGACATGGAGAGAATACTCATATATGGGTTGTTTTATGAGTATTAGATTTGCTGCTTTCATCAAATTCTATCCTGAATCAAAATGTCTATGATAGTTCGATTATATAAACAGAAGAACCTATAAGAATTAGGTAAAATTATCATTATAATCATTCCAAGATCCAAGGAACTACCAAAGTTGGTAAAAATGAATAAAGGAGTTCATCCGCGCAAACTCGTGCAAAAAGTGATGCTGGCCATCACGTTAGGTAGTACAAAATGGCAGCTTTAAATAGCATGACGTGTGAGCATCAATGTATGCGTGATGACGTCTTAGCGGTAACGTTTCTGGGTAAATTAACCCGTCTGCATATTCATAGGTGGTCCAATTAGCATAGCAGAGTGCCTGAGGCTGAGGTCTCACAAATAATGATTTCACAAATGCTAAACTCTGGTGGAAAACAAGCCAGAATTATACTAAAATGGAGGGTATATAACCTAATATGCCCATTGGTAACAGGAATCATACAGATGAAATTGTGGTAATAATCACTCATAAATAAGTACAATGAAATCAAAGCATTATCTAAAGTACAACAAATTAGATATTCTGAAACTGATTCTGTTGATAGGTGTTAATAGGTGAGTCTTATACATGAATGACATTTCTGTATTAAAATCATGACAATCCTATATGCATTAGATTATGAATAGATAGCACTTCTCTACACATTGAATACTGATAATTTGAATCTTAATACAGTTGCAACAAAAGAGTTGCTGCATTGAATTATAACAAGAATATGTTCGTCATGAGCATATTTCTGCAAAAAAGTAACCACATGGGATTAAACATTTGTTACAGAGAGTGCGTACATGTCAGGACAGTATCAGTTATACCAAGTTTAGTTCCAGACATTGGTGAACAACATATCTATAGGTTCGCTGGCAAAGATTATGAAATCTGCCAAAACGTTATTGTCATTTAGATACATTCAGGCTGGATTTGATGGCGATATTCATGTGATGTTAAGAGATCTTTCTAAGGATCTTAGATAGAACAAAGTGTATTAGTTATACGAATGGTATTAAACTGAATTCTTCATTCATTCCACTCGGTTTGAGTGAGTCCAGTTTATGTATCCAATACATTTCCCTTCTCATAAGTAATTCAAAATGATTTCCTCCTCTTTGTGGCATTTTCACAACTTCAAGAAATAACTATCTCAGTATAGGTATTGTATGTGTATTTGCTGTGAAATATCTGGCAACTGGAGATTTAACATTCTTAAAGTGGTGAATCATCCACATGGGTACATGTAGCATATTGTTTGAGACTGATTTTCTGTCCTGTTCATGGGTGTCATATGTAGTCCCCTTTCTGTACGTTGTTACAGTGACTATAGTTTTTGGCAGGGAAAAATGCCATATTATAGTGCATTGAGAAACATTTGGCTTGATGGCTCTGTTCTTTCGTCCTTCATCAGATTATTTTAAGGTTCCTACCTCTGGTGTAGGCTACCATAGGTGCACTAAGGAAGATTTTAGAAAGTTGTGCATCGAGCCTGGTAATTTTCAAATGTTTCTTCAACAATCTGTATATTTGTGAACTATGCCTAGAGAATTTCATCAAATGTATCAGTGTAGGATTCTGTGTCTTCCTTTAGATTTTAGAAGTGCAGATTGTGTTGTAAGGGCAGTTTTGGTTTTGGCTTGTGTTAGTATTGTATCTGGACATCCTTTGGTCTTGAATCTCTCTGTAAGGGTGTTTGTTTCAATGATATATACATTGTCATTGGACATAATCCTTCCGACACACAGAAATTGACTCAGTAGTACATTATTTTTCAGATTTTGGGGATGAAAACTGGAGTAATGTAATCTGTTGCTGATATCGGTTGGTTTTCGATAAATTGCTGTTCTCAATTTTACAGGTCCTGGAGTCACCTCAACATCAAGAAAATGTACACCTGGATTGCCTATTTCAAGTGTGAATTTAATTCCGGAGTCACAATCATTTAGATATTCAAGGAGGTTTCTAATGTGGCTTGTATAGCGAGAAACCCCAGTCCTAAGGTCAAATTCACTTCCCATAATGAAACCAGTTTTCTATGAAAATAAACACATAAAGGCTATAGCTAATACTCATATTATAATAGGTGGAATGTGAACCTGGAATGTATGCAGGACCTGTCTGTCAAGTCCTTTATGAGATGAATCTTACATTAACTCAGTACTCAACCAATGATGAAGGTGATATCATATTGCTCTTAAAACTTACAATCTTAAACAAACTATATGGCGATCCTTAGACTTAATGAACTTGTTGTACTTACTCTACAGATTCATAGAAAGCTTGAAGTTTGAATTGGAAAAATGATCTTGTAAACTAGTTTAATTGATCCTGATGAAGGGATTCTAGTCCAGAAACATGTTCAGCTCTTCAAATCACATCTGTGTTTAGTATTATGGTTGTTTTTGTAAAATATCCCTCATTAAATTCTGACATTTGCCAAATTCAAAAATATGTTGTGTATACATATACATATAAATATTGATAAGCTTTGACTGAGTGTATCTCAGTAATTTTGGTCTGTAGGGGACGGGAGTGTCCATCAACTAGGACATTACTTTTCTTTTGATTTCTGCAAGCAGCTTCCTGTGCAAGAGCTGCAATTTCTCGCCTGCACCCATAATTGAGTGTTAATTATCAAATGCATACACCCATGAGGGTGTCAAACTCTTCATACCTAGGTGTGCTTAACACTACTTTTTGGCAGTGTATAGCTCTGTGTCATCAGCGTATTGATCAATGTTGTGTGTGGCTCGGGGAGCACCCAGAGGCTCCATATATAGATTGAAGATCACTGGGGAGAGGGTGGAACCCTGCAGGACTCCACATGTGATAGGTAGAATGTGCGATCTAGAAATGTCCATCTTAATTAACTGCTGGCAGTTGGTGAGGTAGGACTTGAACCAGCAGAAGACAAGGTAGCTGATCCCCATGTGCGTTGTAGGGTGTCAGTGAGCACCTGGTGTTCTACTGTTTCAAAAGTGGCCCAGAGGTCGAGTAGAACCAGAAGGAATGGGTGTTCGAAGTCAAGGATGTTGAGGGTGTCGTCGACCATCTGTATGGTTGCTGTCTCTGTGCTGTATCTGGGTCTGAACTTGGATTGGTAGGTTTGGAGGAGGTTGTTGGTGTCAATGTGTTGCTGCAGCTACTGTTTTCTCGAAGATCTTAGCTAGGAAGGGAAGGTGAGTGATGAGGAGGTAGTTACCTATGTTGTCAGTGTCTAGAGTGGGTTTCTTAAGTAGAGGGAGGATTTGTCCTGTCTTTAGGGTTGATCGAACATACTCCTTCCACCAGGAAGAGTATGCCGGCTATCCAGAATGAAAACATCTGATGATAGTGCCAGTAGCTCAAAAATTAGAGGTAGGGTTGCTCAAAAGTTTTTTTAAATGCTTTCCATGATGTAAAATGGACGAGTTATAAAGCTTCAGTGCCTGCTACATCTGTGCAAGTAATATGCATGAATGCCTCGCAAGACTTCAAGTTTGGCACAATTGGTCATCTATATGTAACCAGTAAGACACAGGTTTTGATGCTTTCACCAAGTCTTTAATGCAACTAAGGTTTATAGAAAATTGTTTTTTTTTAGCAACATCAAGTAACACCTATTATATAAGGGCCATGAAACAACACCAAATAAATGGTCATTCGCATGATTAGACCAAACTAAAAGCTGCAAGGAAAGAATGAGGGGGAAAACTGCTTTTGTATGAAAGGTTGACTGTCCTGACTCTCTTGTAGGTCAGGCTGCTCCCTCAGACTGATTACAGTCTGTGCTGACGTTGAGAGGGCTCTATGCAGGGTGTAGGCGCCCCCCTCTTTTAGAACAATAAAAGACACAAATGCTTCCTAATGTACAGAGTGAAATTATAAAGATAAAGTAACTCCAAAGAAAAACACTGAAGGGATTCAGCAGATGTGACAAAGCAGAAACACATTCAACTTAGGGAAACAGTGTTGGTGGTTGTTAAATAGAAGCATGTTGAAAAGGAATGTCTTTTTTCTCCATGCAATGATTTCTTTATTAGTTCGGAAGGAGAAGGAACATATGTTGCTCATTAAAGTTATTAGTTTTGAAATTCATTAAGAAGCAATCAACAGCAGCCTCCCCTGCGAGCCGCCATTTTAGCATGCGTGTGATGCAATTTGTAATGCACACTCCACTGGAGACCTCCCGCTTCTGATTATGAAGTGTCTCTTCCGTGCGTGTAGAAATGTTCTCTCATGGGGCCGTGGGCTGCATTTGGGATGAAATACCAACGGAGTTTCCTGGAAGGGCACCCAGGGGGCATGGGCTTCTTAGTTTCCTTGGAGAACGGTGGGGGATGAGGAGGGGGCACATTTAACAACCTCGTGCATACTGGAGTGTTTCCTATTTATTTCAAGTGATTACTACACATGGATAACTCTGGGAGTCACTGGTGTTGGTAATGTGGTCTTGTTTAAAGCACTGCTGCCATTTTTGTAACCTTGCTGTAGTGTCCCTGCAAAAAAAGAAGGCGGGGACTGGGGTTTGTTTGTAGAATAGAGGGAAAGGCAGATGCAAATCCTGTGGCGTTGAAGCTTACAATCAAGCGCAACCTAACTCCTAAATGTCAGTGTGGCTGTAGGTGGGTAGTGGCTGGGACACATGGGCTGTGGGTTTCATCTAGAAGGGAGAGCCCAGCCCAATATCGACCATTTGAGGCCAGTTCTGCAAGCAGCTAGTTAACTACTGTTGTATGGGGAGGTTTATATTGCTCGAGAAACTAATGATGCTGCTCTATATTAATGGTGTATTTGTAGGCAGACTGCTGCTGTGTGTCTTGGTTCATTGGGTGAGTTGTGTGATGTAGAGAGAGATGAAGATGTGAATCAGGGGACAGGGGTAATAAGCGTTGAAGTGAACCTCTGGGTCAAGTTTGTTGATCTGGTCTTGTTGGAGTACTTGGTTGTCGTCTCTTGATGAGGGTTCTCCTTGCTGCTGTTTTTAAGGGGTGAGAGGAGGGTGACCGAATGCGTCTGATCTCATGTTCTCTTTTGCTGACGTGTTGTGCACTGGCCCCTTACATGTTCCCGAGGATATTTTCCTTTTCGATGTATGGGAGCCCGAACCAAAGGATTCCAATCTCCTGCAGACCTCGGCTGACGAGTTCAGTATCGCCTCATGGCATGTTCATGTAAGTAGGCAGAAGAGATGCAATAAGGTAGATGTTACTGAGAGAGGGCATCTGATAGTTGAAGTTTCCTCTTTGTGCAGACATATGGTCATATCATTCAAAAGTTAGATTGGGATAAAGCGAAGGAGTAGACTCTGTGACTTTTCTGATTGAATCCTCGCGCTGTTACTAATGCCAAGCTGCATGATTGAAACATTCCTGATGGTTGGTAGTGGAATAATTTCCTTGCAGTAGATTCTGGGCTCCACCCGTGGAAGGTGCAGTACGATAGCAAACGTTTTTAAAGTAAATTCTCCACTTAATCAGGTGCCATTAAAGTGTTTATAAGGTTGAGGAGATATTCGTGTGTCTTTAAAATCTCAGAAAAATACTAGCTGCCGCCCTTTGTAACATGTGTAGCCTGCTCAATAGGTAATCTGGGAGCCCCAAGCAGAGGGTATCAGTGTTGTGTAATCCTGAGAGCAGAAAACCACTCACTGCCATGGTTCTATGCCTGAAGGGCAGGTATCGTCTAATACCCTGAATCCTTTTTAGTTGAAAGCAGGGGATCCTTACAGTGGCTTTGACCTGTGGTTTGTGTGCGAGTCCACTGTCCATCTACTGGCATAGGCATAGGGCAGACTCCTTGCCAGTGCCTGTCTGGCATGCCACCCTGGATTTCTTAGAATGACAATACATAGCCCCCATAGCACATTCTATGGTCATCAAGTCTTGTGCCTAGATCTCTGGAGCTACTATCCCAGGTATCTTTGCGATTGCAGCCAAATGTCCTTTGGTCCTGGCCCCCTACTGTTGGACACCTTTTCTCCCCTCCCTTGCTTTCTCATGAGGTTGTTTAATTAGGTGTTCCCCTTCCCTGTACTGTTGTTTGCCCTTTGAACCTTTTTCAGATACGCGTACACCTCAGGCTTGTGCCTGTTATGCAGTTCAATATTGTTCTCCTGTTTTGACATTATTTGTGTTTTCATTCCCTTACAGATGAGACAGGACCGTGTTACCAAATTGTACTCCTGAACATTTCTGGTATTTGCAAGAGTTTGTGTGTTAGGTGCACTCTTCTGGCATATACCCCAGGGGGTTTCTGAGGGCTATCATCAAGTCATCCAGTCCTATTATGATATAATAAGGCATTTATAACGCACCTATACACAAGTGTTTCAAGGCGTGATGAGGCAAGGGAAGGAAAACAGAGGGAGGACAAAAACAATGATCTTTCTAGGCCTAGTGACATTGAGAACACGCAAGTGCAGGGGAGAGGGGGAAGGAGAAGTGTGGGGGGGTGGGGTGGGCAAGTGTCAGATAATTGACCACAAACAGTAGTTCACCAACAGGTGGCAAGTGCGAGTCTTCATCCTGAAACTTCTGATTCTTTGGTCCAAGGGATCAGTGGACATCTTGGAGGGGTGGTGCCGCAGTTCATAAGCTTGGTTTTGGTTGGGTTAAATTTCAGTCTGTTTGTCATCATCCAGGAGTCAACATATGCAAGGTATGCCAAAACAGAGGATTTGCTTATGGTGGGAGGGATTTTTCAAGCCCCTTCTGCTGGAAGGGCATTTGCCTCCATTTCATGTGCCTATTCCTATCTCTAGCCCTACTTAGTCCCTTCACGCCACCACTCCAGGAGGAGTGTAGCTGACATGGCGCCTGTAGGACAGCCCTAGTATGGTAGCTGAGCGTCTCTCACCCCTCTTAGAGTGGCTACCATCTACCAAGGGCACTTCCTTGGGAAAACACAATAATTGACACCAAACATGTGTGGAGTAAAACAGATCCCAGTTTAGGTTGGCTACCCCACATTTATTGTGCAAAAGGGCAACAAATGGTGAAATTGCCTGAACTATTGGGCACAGTGAAAAGAATGACCAGACACTGAACAAGAGCATGACATAGTGCACATGTTGAGTTCTACGACATTGAAAGTAAAAGCATGTTTTCCAAGGGGCCATTCCCAGTGCAATAACACGGGAGGGTACACATCAGTGATACAGAAGGGTTACTAATAATTAACCTTTTGTGAAATGGGGCATTATTTTTTGCATATTTCTACATTGAGTTTTCAATGTCTGGGCAAACAGATTGCGTCACAGTTTACCTCATGACTTTTCAGAGCCGGGAGGGCCTTCTAAATGCACTGTTTGGTCACCCCTCACCAGTGTGTGGCACCTGTCACTAACAGCATAGAACACTTTTGTAGTTGTCCTCTCAATGCTTTATGGTGACCAGTCGACTGTAATGCAGCTATATGGTAGGCACATGTGGAAACAACACAATTAAGGAAAGGGTTTATACCAAGCAGAGTGATCGCCATACCTTAGAATTACGACTATTAAGCATTACGCATTAAAGGGGTCAATCTTCTGCAGGGACGGGGCACTTTAAAGCGTGTTGAAGGTTCAGCTGCCCGTGGGCAATGCTGGTGATTCCGCAGGTGGTCCGGCCAGCACGCTCTTTGCGCCGGTTGTGGGATTTGCAGGCACGCACCAGTGGTATAGGAAGGGTTATTGCCCCACCAGATGGAGGGTCATTTCAGTGGAAGTTACAGAGCTTCATCCTAACAGTAGCGACCAGTGGAACATTTTATGAGCGAAATGGAGTGGGGGTGGTGAGGTTGAAAGGAATTTGTAGTGCAGTGGAAGATTAGTGGAGTTTCACTATTGTTTTAGAACAGTTCAGTAATTGATGAATTTACAGAACATTTATCAGAAGAGTGATACCCCGGCACAAATTATGGTAAACCTACTGGCAAATCATTTAATTTAAAAAACTGCATCGAGAAAGAACAATAGTAAAAAAAAAAAACACATGCATTAAAGTGCATTCATTAATCAAACGGCCCAACGCCTGCCTAAAAAACAGGTCTACAAAAAGGTCGGATTACAGTAGGGTGAGCTTTATGACAGTGTGAATGTGAGCTTAAGGTTTTGGCTGTGAAGGGCCGATGGGACTCCCTCATGCCTCTAAGGGTGATGTCTTGGGTTCATGAGAACTATGTCACCTAATATTTGTGGAATGTTTCAACCCACGCATCCAAGCCATACAACATCATTGTGCATTACCGACATGGGAAACATCATAATGGCCTCCGGAAAGCATTCTGCTGGCCAGAAATCACCAGAAGATGCGCAGTGAGAACCTGACAGACAGGCTGCCATCTTCTTTGCCTCTGTCAATGTTAATACAGGAGACCTTTGCCAGCCCCATCCTTTGGCTGCCCACAGAACAAAAGCAGACAAAGGAATACAGAGCTGTTCAACAATTCATTTCTTGATTGTCAAAATTGCTAAAATCAAGGGCATGAAACCACCAAAAAAATCCAACTTCTGGTTGGTTCTTCTACATTACTCTAGTGCAGAATCCACATCAGTACAATGTTAGCAAGGATCATATGCTATCAAGTAAAATCCCCTTTTTGAAATGTATTCATTTAAGGCAGCTGTCATAAATGGGTGCAATACCGGTGCCCACCACTGACCGGCGCTAGCGATCTAAATTCTGACAGGAGACTTGTATTTCAGGAGCTAAAGAGTGAACCTGAGTTAGCTGGGACTTCAAAGGCTTGCTTGTCCATGAGAAGTCTTCACACCTAGTATTCGCAGCAAGAAGGCAGGAAATCACGTGGTACTGTTAATCAGATGGAGAGTGGCACCCTGGACTGATGCCCTGCTAGCAGGAAAAACCAGACAACGGATTCCTTCAGCTGAATAGGGTATGCTGATTTTGGGTGTGAACTGTCAACACTGCTCTGGGGGAAGGCTAGACATTTGACCTATGAGCCAAGCCAAGTTTCTAGGGGCGGGGACAAACAAATGGGTGTACTGCAGTGAAGGAAATGTACAATTTGGGGATTCTTATTATGAAAAATGCACCCACAATTTGAGACAAAGCTGGACGCTGTAGGATGTTCTGAGGCCAAGCCCTGTAATTATTAATATTTTAGCGTCTGTGTTTATGCTAGAGACCTCAAAACTTACTGTAATATGGCCAGAGAGGGTGTGTACCTCCGTGTCAGATTTTATGAAAAACCAATATTGCATAACCCATCAAAAGCGCAAAATGTTGTCATTACTGAACCGAAGCTCTTAGAAAGAGCAGGGTTGAACAGAGACCTGTCTTAATTCATCTGTGATGTGTACATGTCATTTCAACAACTTGTGTATCTGGGAAGCATGTTTGGTTATGAGAAATTGTTTTCTAAGTAAATGCTAAGGGGAGGGACTTCAGTCAAGCTATAAGCATAGCATCACTCTGCCTCATTCTGACTCACTAATCCGTTCCCCAGTCAGAGGACAATAAATCCTTTAACCTATCAGAATCCTTAGTGGGTTGGGCATAGAAAGTCAGCCTTCCCACCCACTTTCAAAAGACATAAAAAGAACCACTGAGACCCAGATAGGGACATTCATTTTCCACTCTTTAATCAATTTCTGCGCAGCACACTGCCCGACCATATCCAGAACTTAGACTCCAGATAGACTCCAGAACTTGAAGCAGAGAGGCCTGAACCAAAAGCTGAATCCTTCTCAGCAGGCCTCAGAATCCAGCAACCTAACCAAACTATTCAACAGCAGGGTGAGCTGTTTGATTCTGGCTAGAACCCTGTGCCAGACCCAGACCCGGAAAGCAGAGCTGTATCCAGAACCCGTCAGACCCAGACCAGACCGCTGTGCTGTGCCGATAGCATACCAGAGGCCACGCTGTGAGCAGAACCAGTGCCAGAGACCGTCCGGTGGCGGGAGTGCAGTCCCAGGCCCATTCCAGTCCAAAACTAGGAGTAAGTATCTAGCCAAGAACTGTGCATAATCATCTCTTAGTCTAAAGTAATCTCATCCCATCCATTTCAACCTATTTAGAACTGCATAGAAATCGTGTGTCCATTCTGTGATTTCAAAGCTGCAAAAGTGTCATCTGCCATTCTGAAATCTTGACTTCATTTCTGAAAATCTACCTCCACAAAAATGTTTGTATCTTTTGAACCGTATGTCCTAGAAGCGGGATTTAACTGTCATTTCAAAGCTAAGAACTTAAGATTTCCAACAAACCCAAATCAATCTTCCAACTCCTTATAGTTTTTCCGCAATCGCGATCGACGCACTCAGAAAAAGTGCCGCGAATTGCAAGTTGGCCCAATTTCACCACTTGTAAAAATAGCTGCTTCTTGCTTTCCACTGCTGAAATTCGTTTTCACTCTGATAATCATTCCTGAATCATTGCTAGTGTTGACCTGAACTAATTCAAAGTAGCTATCACCTACCCTGAATCTCCTATAGGAAATTAAAATCATTGTTAGCATATTTTTCACTTCATTGCAACCACATTTAAAAGTATTTGGCCTGTGTTTTAAAATCATCCCTGTTTCTCTAAGCTTGCTGGGGGGAACGGGAACTGAACTGCTTTTGGTTGTATTCCTGAAAACCTGTGTGCCCTCATTTCCATCTCTTCATATTGCATAGGGGGGGAGTGAGTTGTCACAAAGGAAAAATTGATCAGATTATCTCTTGTTGAAAAGATATCCAGTTTATTTCTGTGCTGCATTCTTTCCATCATTGCTTTTCCTAGAAACCATACAAAGTATTCTCTGCTACCTTATCCTTTCTATACCAACTCCTAAGTAATTAAAGAATTGTGCTACTGTAGATTATCTATTGTTGATCACTGTTATATTCATAAGTGTGCTATCAAATATTAATTTATTCATAAAAGTATGATATATATATATATATATATATATATATATAGTTTAATTTTTCCAATAAACCTTTTAATTTGCAAAACAAACCTACTTCTTGGCTCAGTGAGGTCAGGGGGATTCAAAGGGAGGGGCGTTATATAAGGGTTCATCATCCATATTTAAGAACTTCACATAAAAATATATAAATAAGGGCTTCCATTGGGCATCCCCCACTAGGCATTGACTTAGTTGGATTGCTGAATTGAGGTCACTTACATATTGCAGCCCTACAGGAAAAAAGAGCAGGGAATAAGGTAGGGGTACAGTAGTCTGAAGATCTAGGATCTATTGCATGCGTGCTTGCAGCCCAGAAGACCCTAGTAAGCTTAACGACAACAGCTACCTTTGACACCCAAACACAACTGGTGCCATTTTAACACACACTGCACGACATTAACTGTGGGTTTGGAATGTGTTTCATGGAGCTCTAGGGAACATCAAGAACATATTCAGAGGGGAAAGCAGCAACTGGTGACCAAGTGTGGGACTGGAGGCACCGCAGGGACATGCAAGGTGGGCAAAAATATCAGGAGGGAAAAGCAGCTACCCCAAGGAAAAACACGAGACCGGGGTGCAGTATTGGTTGCAATAAGGGCAGAGTAAAACTCCATGGTTGCTCTGCAGTTAACCTGGAAAAAAATGAAAGCAAGAATGACCTTGAGAAGAGTACAAGCGGGTGGGATTACACTGGGCTGAGGGGGAGTAGAAATAGGGCACCTACAGGACAAAACATAAAAGAGATAGGGGCAAAGAACAAATAGCTGGTGAAGAAACAGACCTCATACATAGCCTAGGATACTTCGCAAAACAGGTAACAGGGCTGATTCGAAATTGCTGTGGTCATAGGAAGGTATTGTAGTAATGAAATGAAACCTATGTTGCATCACCACACAACCTAGGGGCAGTATAGTAGGAATCAAGGTCAGAAAGTGGTAGGAGCTAGTTGACGGCAACAGTTGCTGTGACCCACTTCATTTCCCCAAATCAAATGATCTTATTCAAACACACCATGGACATTTAACTTTGTGTATGGGAATGTATACAGATTGGCAGCTGATTTACAAGCTTTATTACTTTGGGAATTAGAATCAATACAATGAACTGCTTCTAAAATAATATGTTATTCTCCAAGAAACGAGCTGGAGGTAGATCTCTGTCTTCGGCTGGGGCCTCCCTCTGGAACAGCCTCTCTGCCACTCTAAAACTTGAGGAGAACCATCTCCGGTTCCGGAAGCACCTCAAAACCTTCCTCATTGCTTCTGCCTTCTCCTCTCCTCTCCCCTGTTGATTCTACTCTCCCTCAGCACCATGCACCTGGCCACCCTCTGTCCTCCGGGCCCGGGTACCTGCTCATCTTGCCACCCTCACGCACTGCCTCCGGGCCACCCCCTGCACTGGGGTCTGTATCTGTACCCATACAGCCCTCCCCTTTTCTTCCTGCACTTTCAGACCTACATGGCCTGCTGCCATAAACCCAGCACTTGCCACTTGCTGGCTGCACTCCCATTGTTTGTTGCCTTTTTATTTATTATTATTTTTGGTTTTTTTCCTTCTTGCTCCGCACTCTCCTTTTATTCCCCCTTCCATGCACTTCTCCTCCTTCCCCCTATACCCTGCACTTGCACGTTCTCAATGTCACTGGGCCTAGTAAGATCGTTGTTTTTGTTCTCACCTGTTCCCCTTCCCTTGCCTTGTCACACTCTGAAACACTTGTGTATGAGCGCAATAGAAATAAAATATCAATGTTGCTTCAGTGTCACTGCTGTTTGAATGGTCTCCAGGTGCTCACATAGATCTGAAAGGGAACTGGGCATGGGGCTATTTAAGGATTGAGAGGGACAAGACAAGTTGTGTTTTACTCTTAGTGTGTGTAGAACCAAGAGCAGCTAAGTTAAGCTATGTTTTCTAGGTGCATACTGATTTATACAGCAGAGGCATTGTTTGCCAGATGGGAGACTTCAAGTATTTAAGTAGTCTGGGTACTTTGGCTAGTGGGTGAGGTCTGCATGTTGATTCCAGAGATGTAGAGTTGGAGTGTTTTGTTACGAAAGAGGATTTCATCTAGACATTTGTGTTAGCATGGTTGGTGAGCATGCCGTGAGTGAGGGTGGTTGAACATGAGGTTGGCATTGGCTTGGGTTATTTCTAGCAGTTGATATGTTTATTCTGAAGTGTTAGGTTCTTTCTTACTGGTTAAGCATATTGAGAAGTTGTTGAGTGAGGTTTCCTTACCATGGTTCTAGTTTTGTGTGACGTTGTAGGTATAATTATTTATTTTATTTTGAAAAATAAATGTTTTTCACTTTACAATTTATTACAAACTTTTACCAATATCCCAAAGAAACCACTCCCTCCCTCATCATTTTTAAATATATAATGATCTTTCAAAAGCAAGTTCCAAAAACTTTGTTAAAGCGTACGTCCATCTAGGCATCTCACCATCATAGAAGGCCTCCCACCAAGCATCAGCATCTCGTCCAAATTGAGGTGATACTTGGCTATATAGGTACCGAATTCTCAGGCTTTTCAACTCTTGACAAAACAAGGTCAGATGTTTTAATGATTCCACATCAGCATTGCAGAGTCTGCATCTAGGATTCGTTGTCCGGCCATATCGATGTAATGTGGTATTGTTATGGAGAATGTTCAGCCTAAATCTCATAAACAGATCTCAATGTTTGCCATCAGGAAACATTGTTAAGTATGGCAGGATTTGATTATAGGAGACTGTCAAGGTTTTTGTGAATGTTTGTGTTCTTGCTAGAGATCATTTTGTTTCTGTCCCTTGCCAATCATTTATCCATACAGCCTTTTTCACATAGGTTGGGTTAGTGTTCAATGTTTCTGTTGGAATTCCCAGGTCTAACAGGAAGTCAAGACATGTTTCTGACTATAAATTCAGGGTCCAATCATAGGCACTTCCAAGTTCTCCCACCAGCAACTCAAATTGTGTGGGGCAAGGCAATTTGATTTTATGGAAGAATTGTAAGGTCTTCCATTTTACTCTCGCATATAGAGAGAGTAGCCCTAATTCGTGGCGGATGCTACAGGAACAGCGCTTGGCATGTGCAGGACAGAATTCCAAAACTCTCCCTCTGGTCGGTCCCAGGAGTCCCACGGGAGACCAAGAAAGGATTCAGCTCCAAAAGTTAGAGTTGGAACAACTTTCTGATGGGAGTGGCTGTATGCGAAAGGCTATATAACTGTTAAACAGATAATTTCAAATGTATCACTTGTGATAACTGTTTCTTGTTATGAATGTGTAAGGTTCAATATATATGTTTATGTTATGTCATGTTTATATAATTTGCATGAATACACAAGAATGATTCTTTGTGCTTGAAAAAGATTATTAAACTGTCAGTGAGTTCTTTAATTTTATCCATTGTAAACAGTCCAACAAAGACCAGAGTTTGGACGTTTCTTTTTTAATGCTGTCTGGTTAATGATGTTGAAAGCTGGGGTTGCTGTCAAGTGCCGTAGCAGGCGGCTGCCTGAACACGAGCTCCCGGGCCGCTTCAAAATTCATTTAATTATATGTGGTATAAATGGTGCTTTCCTTATTAAAACGTACCGGTTCCCTCCGCATACATGTTTTAGAAGGTTGTGCAGCTTGCAAGCGTTCTCCGCCTCTCGTAGTTGAAGAGGTACAACTGCAATGCACATCCGGAGGCGCGGCCTGCTGACTGCAGAGTCGTGTAGAAAGAAGCCTGTAAGATTCTGTCAGCTGATTGGCTGACGTGGTAAGCAAGCGCCGCTACACTTAAGGAAGCAAGTTTTCTTCAGAAAAAAGGCCAAGCTCACACACGCTGCAATCCTTATAGTGAAAGGTACTTTTGGCACACGGCTGCCGGGATATTTGAATTATAATATATGCTCTTAATAATTGAAGCATATTATAGAGATTATGAGACTCAGAGGAAAACCAAACTTTTTTGGCATATATCATTCAGAATTAATGTTGGAAGGATCCTTTTGGCACATGACTGCCAGGATATTTTAAAATAAGAACATGTTTTATTTATAATTACAACTTTTAATAGATGCTATGAGGCTCTAAGGAAAACAAAGCCCTTGTGCCTGGTATCATTCGATATTGGGCTGCAGAATTTTTCTTTGGCATATGGCTGTCAAGATACCTTAATAAGAGCATGCTTTGTAACTGTAACTAGAACTAGAACTGACAACAGGTGTTGGAGGACCTGAAGGTGAACTAAGCCCATAGGGTTTACACTACCTTAAGCAACTGCTTATACATCAGTGTGCTGCCAACTCTGCTTTGCTGACGCTTGCATCTCACATAGATCCTTGCAAAATAAAACTGTGTATCTCCAATTAAAGCGTATCATTGTGCCCCGCGCACAGCCATTGAAGGGATAGTTTCTTAACTGGAAGAAGAAGCCTAGTTTTACCTAGTACTACAAACTCTGCCTCGGTGTGGCTTCAAGGAAGGGGCAACCTAAAGAAATGTCACCTACATCTACCAGTAATATTTCCAAAAGACAGAAAAGTGACTCTCCCACACCTAAAGACGACATGGTTATGTAAGCTATTTTAACTGAAATTAAATCCCTTAAACCGTTTATGGAAGCCACAACAGCTAATTTGCAAATGCTTGATGACAAGTGGTCCACATATGAATAAAAAATAAAAGAAGTGGAAAGAAGGGTCAGCGATGCTGAAGATGTTGCAGGAAAGGTAATGTCACTTGAAAATATAGTTTTATCCCTGAAGAAGCAAGCAGAAGATTTAGAAAATAGGAATAGGAGGAATAAGATACAAATTGTTGGTCTTCCTGAGAGCATTGAAAAAGACAATCTTATTCAATTTCTATACTATATGCTCCCTCTACTTCTGGATCCTCCTACGCCCTTACAACTTAACACCCAGAGGGCTCATCATGTGGCCCATCTCAGAATGCTCCACGAACTCTAATGTTTGCCTTACTCGACTATACTCATGTCCTACTCATAATGGACAAGGCAAAACAGAAAAAGATACTCACATGGGAAAGCACCAAAATCTTTATTTCTCAGGATGTTTTCAATGCCACAGCGGCAAGAAGAAAAGAGCTATTGGTGTTTAGACCAGCATTACAGCGACTCAATGTCATATATGGGATCATCCATCCATCTTCTCTAAAGGTTACTCTCAATGGTAACATGTTCATTTTCAAAATCCAACCGACTTGAATTTCATCCAGAGCCACAGAAGGGATGAAATGGACACCACCAAACCACCACCTATATGAATTGAACTATATATACAAAATATTTTTCCATAACACAATATCTTTGCCAGAATGGGGCACGGAGTAGGCCTATCCAGATCTCGGTCTCCACCCCTACTACTTATTGACATCTCCTGGACATAGTTTGGAGTGGCTGTTTCCCGTTAGCCACTACTCCTTTCTGCACTAGTTGGTTTGTATGGAAATTGCATAATTACATGTTCTTATTGTTTGTCTTTCCCTCTCCCTTATATCTCTTTCCCTTAGATGTTAGATGTTTCAACCCACCGGTATATTATTATAGACTATATGTTTGTAGATCCTACCTTCACTGGTATCAGTGACACTTAACATAGACACATGGAATGTCAAAAGGTTACATAATCCTGTTAAAAGACAGAAAACCCTCTAACACCTTAATAGGGCTAAACCATCCATTGCATGCCTACAAGAACCGCACCGCTCACAGGCAGAAGCTCTCAAATGTAAACACTTATGGGTGGGTCATGTTTTTTGTAGTGCAGCAGATGGAAAGAAGAATGGAGTCATCAACCTTATCAATAAGCATCTTCAATGCAAGGTCTTATCCTCAGAGTCAGATGATGCTGGGAGATTGGTTTTAGTTAAACTTCTTATTGATTCTATAGAATATTCTATTTTAAATGTATATGCCTCCACTATTGCGCACCCTGCCTTCTGGACTCAGCTAAGAAATCATATTTCCAAATCTTACCATAATAACCTCAATGTATGTGGAGATTGTAATGAGATCATAGATCCCCTTTTCGAAAAAACGCTAATGTATGTTTTAAAACTACTAAGTCCCATTTACAATTTGCCAATTTTGTGTCTGAATTAGGTCTCATCGACTCATGGCATATTACTCACCGCTCGGATATGACCTTCTATTTCCCTCCTCATAACTCTTTCTCAAGAATTGATTATGTCTTTATATCCAAATCCTTGACTAATTGCTTATTAGATGCAAAATTAGAAATAAATCACCTTGTCAGATCAAGCCTCTGTTCATATCAAACTATCCAATGCACAAAATGTGCATCAATATAATAGATGGAGATTCAATTCAGCTCTTTTAAAAGATGAACTATTTGTACAATGTATTCACCAACAGCATAACCATTTTTTTTGCAGAAAACTCTCTTGCTGATACATCCGTACACAATAACTGGGATTGTTATAAAGCAATATTAAGACGACACATCATATCCTGTACGGCCAGCAAAAAGAAAAATCTCAAAAAAAGAACAGAAGATATTCTCAAACAAATCAAATCTTTATAATCTGAATATATACGTACTAATTCCACCCCAACTCTTCAAAACACGATTAAACTTAGAATACAGTACAATAATTTAGCTACATAATATTCATGTGCTAATCTTTTAAAGTATAAATCCAAGATTTATCAGTTTTCTAATAAATCTGGCAAATCATTAGCATCATATCTCAAAGCGAAAAAAGATAAAACAAACATTACTGTAATTAAACATCATGATGGTAATAGAGTCCTTGCTAATAAGGACATCTTAAAGGTCTTCTCAAAATGTTATCAAAAGTTATACTCGTCTGAGGCACTGCATAATAGTACCCATGCATCAGACTTCTTTTAGCAAATACATTGCAACTCAAATGTAAATTTCAACCTCCAATCGTTAAATAATCCCATATCTTCGAGTGAAATCTACAGAGCTATTAAAGACCTTAAAAAGGGTAAAGCCCCAGGCCCAGATTGTTTCTTTATTGGTTACTTTGCCCACTTTAAAGATGTATTGGTTCCTAAACTTAATGAATTATATACCTCCTTTAGCACTAACGAAAGAGCCACTGGATCTTTCTCTGAAGCAATGCTTATTGTATTCCATAAACCCAACAAATACCCTGAACTAGCTCAAAATTATAGACCAATATCCTTAATTAATACTGATTGTAATGTTTTTGCCAACATTCTAGCCAATAGACTAATCCCCTCCTTTCCAAATTTGATTAAAAACGACCAAGTGGGTATGTCAAAGGCAGAATGTCCTCAGCCAATATTAGACTATTTACAAACATTCTTAGCATCATTCAACATTCTCAGGATCCATATGCTGCAATAACACTTGAATGGAAATCTTAGTTTGAAACTCTTACTTGGCATATCATTCCGGATCCATTTATATCTATGGTCAAAGTACTGCATTCTAATCCCACAACATCAATCTTTATTAATAATTATATGTCCCCCTTTTTTCCTCTTCATAGAGGCACTTGTCAGGGATGTCCTCTCTCTCCCCTTCTGTTTATCCTAGCTTTAGAACCCTTTCTAGAAGCAATAAGACAGGATGATAATATGCATGGTATTCAATATAAAGCTATTAAGATTAAAACGTCTGCTTGTGCAGATGATGTTCTACTTTTATTGAATGTAACAGATAATTGTCTATACCATTTGACTCATATTATCACACAATTCTCCCTTGCATCGGGGTACAAGCTTAATACAGATACGTCTGAAATTCTACCACTTAACATACATTGCACCAAACATCACATTTTAAGTTCTGGAATGAGATGGTGCCCAGCAGGTATAACGTATCTAGGTATTCATATAACATCCTCAACCAAGAATTTTATTAAACAAAATGCTGCAAATATCCTAACTAGGGTGAAAGAACTAACAAATACATGGTCCCCCCTTTTTCTATCTTGGTGGGGTAGACTTGAAGCTTATAAAATTATGATCTCACAAATTATACTTGATTCACTATATATGCTCCCTATTCCAATTCCTGCCTCTTTCTTAAATCATTACAATCTTGTATTCTCACATTTCTCTGGGGTAAAAGGAAACAGATAATCTCATTGTGTAAACTGAAGAAGCCTAGGCCTGAAGGTGGAGTTGGTTTGCCGGATTATAGAAATATCATTCAGCCTTTGTTCTAAGACAAGCTCATGCCCTTATGGACTGTCCCTACATCAAAAATAATAATAGATGCTTTACCAGTACTAGTATTAATGTTTCTATTATGTACCTTCAATCATACTTATTCTTGTCAAGCACAAAAAGATCAATGGTTTCTATCACAGTGTGTTTGGATGAACCCCCTGATAAAAATTAACAAGATAACTATTTGTTGGAGGCCATGGCTATCTCTTGGCATTAGGTTTGTAGGTCAACTGTTCATTCAGGGTATTCCTCTTACTTTTGATCAGTTCAGGGCCAAATTTCATGTGTCATTGTCTTTTCTGCAGCAATATGTAAGACTAATAAATGTTATTGTGGAAAATTATGAATAGCTAATTTCTAATATGAATGGTTTTCAGGCTCAAAGACTACTTCATCTATCTAACCCTAATGTTATGGCATCCATGCTCTTCAAAGTCTGTTATTCTATGACAACGAATGGAGCCTTACTTAAATGCCTAGAGGATTGGAACAGAGATTACTCCCTAAATGACTCCCAACTGGAATGGCCTTTGATATGAACTAATATATCTAAAGCATTGTCTCAGCTAGTTTACTTCAAACGCTGTACCTCTTCCACCACAGAGCCTTCATTACTCCACTAATGCTCCTCAAGTGTGGAGTTGCTCAAAATCACAATTGTTGGACTTGTCTTTGTTCTCAGAGGTCTTTCAATCATATTGTTTTTGATTGTATACACGTCAAAGTATTCTGGGAGAGGGTTTGGAAGAACTTTGAGCGTATTTTTCAGGTACAATTGGTTTTCTCCTTTACTGTTCTGTTTTAGGGTAGCACAATTATCCAACCTGCTATTAATAAAAATAAATGTTATCTGTTTGACCTATTTATTGTCATAGCAATCCAGACTATTACATCCAGCTGGAAGGATCTCAAATATGTACATTTTAAATCATGGTGGAACTCAGTATGTAACATTCATAGAACGGAAACATGCAATGCTATGTCCCCACCCTTGCTGAACAAGCATGAATTAACATGGCAGTCATTTCAAGACTTTTTGGAAAACGTAATGTCTAACTAATTAAAAAGATCATATTTGACTACTATCATATACCTTGATAAACAACATCCCATCCCCTTCCCCTCCGTTTGGTTCATGTTAGTCATGTGTGTCCTTGTGTGTTTTAAATGTTTATCATAAATGAGTTTATTTTGAATTGCATTTCATGCATTAGGTTATAGCTTCTATTTATATTATATGAGATTGCCATATTGCTTTCATTTGTTGTTAATGAACATCTTATTCCTGCCAATATCTGCCATTTATGTATCTTTAACTGCTGTTCCGCTTATTGTATGAATCTTATATACTTACTGATCTTAATAAAAAACATATTTAAAAAAAAATAATTCAGTTTTATTAGTTTTGCAAAGGTAGAAGTTTGACAATCATTTACAGGCATTTTCCACCAACAAGTCAGATAAATGAGTTTTCACAAAAAGAACAATCATGTGTAAAGAATATAAAGTCTTTGGAGATCACATAAGTTTCCAATAGCATCATCAAAACCAATTACCTTCACCCCACCCCTCCCCCCTTTTCACATAGTGCCGCCTGGAGAGCTAGAAGAGACCAATTGTTACATCTGAACCATTCTTATATCTATGACATGGGGGCACACGAGCACAATATAACCTATGAATTTGGCGTAGCAGACAACATCGACCATTGAGTAGATTGTCTCTGAATGTAAAAACGCTTTGCACACATTCTTTTCATGTAACATATTTAGCACGAAATTCAGACCATGCGTTCTCAACTGTGGTGCGATCCCCATGTATGGCTGCAGTCAGGCTGTCCATTCTATATATGTTCAGGGCAACACCCAGCCATTCAGTTTTGCTAGGGAGCGTGGCTCTCTTCCATACCATGGTGAGACAGGCTCTTGCGGCCATGAATTGACCTTGTATAATTTTAGGTGCTTTCCTGGTCGTGTCGTCCGTCTCAACCAAGCCAAACAGAATCAACAGTGGTTGTTTCTCCCTTTCATTATCATCTAATTCCCTGATCCAACCGAGAACCTCTGACCAGTAGGCTTGGACCACTGCACAGCCCCACCACATATGCCAATAGTCAGCCCGTTTCCCGCAACCCCTCCCGCAGTATGGGCTTACCCGGATTGGGTCATACTGTCATCTATACATCAACTTGACGGCGTGTATTTTGTATTGGCAAGATATAGATGATTTCGCCGTTCGTCTACATATTTGTAGCCATAGTTTTTGTGAGATCTGTCTACCCATATCCGCTTCCCATCTGTCCTTGAGTGTGAGGGATGGTGTAATATCGACCTCAATCAATGCCAAGTACATTGCACTTATTACACCTCTAGAGCACGTGCATGTGTTAAGAATTATTTCAAACGGGGTGAGGTCCCTTTGTAACTGGTCTTTCCATATCGCCCTTGTCATCACCCCCTTGAGTCTCAGGTATAGGAAAACCGAAAGCGGGCCTACACCAAGTGCCTCCTGAAGCTCCTGAATAGTTATAAAGGAGCCATTTCTCCAGAGTTGACCTGCCCTTTCTAATCCCGTATCGTACCGGGTCTCAAAGCTCCCTGGGTCCGGGATTGCATCTCGGATCCCTGGTGACCAAAGGTGTCCCAGTGGAGAGGGCCAAGTCGTAACTCCCACCATTTTCTTGCCTGGCTTCCATATTGCCCATATTGTACCAATAATGTGGTGAGTTTTGACGCTATTACGTAGTTGGGGCCCTGGAACCCATAGCCATTCACCCAAGATAAAAGGACGGAGATGATAGTTGTCCAGGGCTATCCATTGTGGTTCTGACTGCTGCCTGACGTGCGGAATGAGGACACGGAGTTGGGCTGCTCTATAATATGTTTCTATGTCTGGGAGGCCTACCCCTGCATTGTCCTTTCGGAGCTGGAGCAAAGATTCTAGACTTTTGACTTTGCCACAGGAAGGTTAAAAGCGACTTTCTGGTATCCGAGAAATATTTTTGGGGCATTTTGATGGGAAGCATTTGGAACAGGCAGAGTATTTTAGGGAGAATCACCATTTTTATTGCATTTAAACGGCCCAGCCAAGAGATGGTAAGCTTGGACCACCTTTTGATATCTTTTTGAAGGGCATGTGATAATGGAGGGAAGTTAGCTTCGTATAGTGATTCGAGGTCATGGGTAACATTGATGCCCAGGTATCGGAGTGTGGAGAGGCTGACCTTTACTCCTAGGGGAGCGAAGTGTTCCCCCGCAGAATCTCTACTTTTATCAATTGGGAGGAGGATAGACTTCCCGGTGTTGATTTTCAGGCCGGCCAGTTCGCTATATTCTTCAATTATGCTGATCGCATCCGGGACAGAATTTAGGGGATCAGTTAAATGTAATAAGATATCGTCAGCATAGATGCCTAGTTTATATTCAAGTTCTCCCACTGTGATTCCCTTAACTCTACCATCTTGTCTCAATGTTTGCGCTAACGGCTCAAGGGACAGCACAAATAATATCGCTGACAGTGGGCAGCCCTGCCTTGTTCCCCTTTCCAAGGGAAACCATTGTGAATAGCCTCCGTTCACTGTCACTGATGTTGTGGGAGAGGTGTACAGTGCTTTAATGGCACGGCGGAGCTTCGGCCCCAACCCATTCCAAACTAATACCCTTTCTAGGAAGTCCCATGACACCCTATCGAAGGCCCTTTCGGCATCTAGTGACAGAAGGGACGGATCCCCTCCCATTCCCTGTGCTTCATGGATTAAATGAAGTGTTTTCCTCATGGTATCCGCGCCCTGTCTCCCAATAACGAAGCCAACTTGATCAGAGTGTATTAGACGTGCTAAGTGTGTTTCAAGCCGGGCCGCAATGACTCTAGCATATACTTTAGCATCAATATTAAGAAGAGAGATAGGGCGATAAGAGCTACAGTATTTGGGGTCTCTACCTTCCTTCGGAATGACAGCGAGAAGGGCCTGAGAGAAGGACAGGGGGCTTGGCCTGTGTCAAAGATGTGGTTGAACAGGGATGCAAGGAAGGGGGCGATGAATTTGGAGAATGTCTTATAAAAATCGGGCGTGAAACCATCGTCTCCCGGGGCCTTTCCCGTCTTTAGGCGTTTTATGGCTTCTGTAACTTCTTCTTCTGTGACTGGTGTATATAAGGATTCGGCTTCCATGAATGTGAGTGTGGGGATCCCCACCTCTTTAAGATATGTGTCAATACTTCCTAAGGGAGGGGGGGTCACATGTATATAAATCTTCATAAAAGAAGGCAAATGCTTCTTGTATACCATCGGGAGATGTTACTATCGTATCTGTGAGGGTGCCATCTGTCCTCTCGATGAGGTCAACCCATCTTTCTGCCTTCTGTGCTCGGAGATGAGCCGCTAGGAGGGCGTCTGCTTTGTCGCCCTTTTCATAGTATTTTTGTTTGAGGTATTGTAGGGTTTGAGCTGTTTTGCCCACGATAAGTATTTTCAGCTCCTCTCTGAGCTGTCTGGCTTCGTCAATATACTTGGGTCTTTCACATGGGGAGGAATGTCCCAATTTTTGGGCTGTAGATAGCTTCTCCCTAATATTTTTTTCTATCAGGGTGCATTCTTTTTTTTTTGGGCCCCTTCCCTAATGAGCACTCCCCTCCAGGTGGCCTTGGCTGCCTCCCATACGGATGTCTTCCCAATCTCTCCTGTGTCATTGGTAGCAAAGAATTGCTCGATCTCGGTTTCAAGAGTTTCTTTGAAAACTGAGTCAGCCCATAAAGAGTCGTTACATCTCCATTTGGTGTTCCGGGGGGCCAGGTCGTTCCAGCATATGTCCACCATAACCATATCGTGATCTGACCATGCAGAGGGGTGTATATTTGCCGCACGAAGTATGCGCAGGAGCCCATCAGAGAGGAAGATGTAATCGATATGCGTGAGCGTGTCGTGGCGGAGGGAGTGGAAAGTGAAGCCTCTGTCCGCTGGATGCAAATGGCGCCAACTGTCAGTGAGGCCATATAGGTCAAGGGTTAAATAGTTTAATTTCAGCTTCATCTCAGGAGGTGGGTGGGTCATGTGCATCGTCTCTAGGTTGTCTATCCACAGAACTATCCGTCCACGTATTATAGTCTCCACCAAGAGCTATGTGTCCCTTAGCCATGCTAAAAACCTTCTCAGTGATTTTGTGAAGGAAACTATTCTACCCTTGGTTAGGCGCATAAAGTGTGGCAAGGGTGACAATTGTGCCTCGAATGTTTCCCACAACTATGAGAGCCCTTCCTCCCTTGTCCGACCATGTCTCAAGAGTTGTCATCCGGAGGCCTTTGCGAGTTAGGATCCCCACTCCCGCCTTTTTTAAGATACTAGAGCTCCAGAAGGAAGAGCCTACCTTGTGAGATGGGATCACTTTATCTTCACCCCTTCGGTATTGTGTTTCTTGAAGAAATAGAATATCTATGTTTGATCTCCTGAATTTTCTAGCCACCATGGATCATTTTGTGGGGGAGTTCAAACCCTTCACATTAAGTGTGCATATGCGTAATGTGTCGTTAGAGAATATAGGTGACATCTTGAGCTTCGTGTGAGTATGTAAATGGCCAAGTCGTCTGCTTCATGGTCCGCATCATGTTTAATAGTGCAGTGTGTGGTTCATCTTCTTTGAATTGGGTCTCAATTAGTCCTGAAGAGGTCAAGGGTTGACGCGTCCAGTTCATGTTCTGTCCCTTCATGTTCCCGTTTTGTATTCTTCCGCCCCCCAGGTCTGTCTTCTGATGCATTATATGTCTTTCTCCCACCCCATCCTCCCCTCCCCACCCTCCCCCCCCCTACATTCGGCGTCCAACCCTTCCAGGTTAACATCACCCAGTCGGACTCGGACCACCAATAGAAACCGCGAAACAAGCGGTCCTATCCTAATGTAAGCATATATAACAGTGAGCCCCCAACCGTGTGCTCATAATCCAGCAAAAACAACTTACAAGTATGAATTCTGACCCCCTTCTTAGGCATCGTTCCAGTGTCTGTATTACCTCATATTTCTATCTGAGAACACCAAACATGCAGGCCCAATTCACTGTTTGTGCGACAGAAATTAATCAATTAGATCTGAAGTCTGACCTTGGGGTCGAGTACATCGTTGGCGTGTGCTGAGCATAAGTTCCCCCATCAGACACACCCAAATCACTCCACTCTCCTTCGGGCGGCGCCCGAGCGCTCAGCTTCAGCCGTACCACTCACCCCACTGCTCCTTTGCCTCGTGCAGTCTGATGTGACAGTCTGGAATCCAGTTTAATGCTCTATATCCTGTGAATTGTTCATCCTCCAGAATTTCCTGGATCCCTAAATCCTTCTGTGCCACGGGCCCTTAGTGCCATTCACTCTGCTCTCTCCTTGACTCACCAAGGGAGGATCCTTCCCCCTGGGGACCCAACAGGTCAGCTATACAGTCTGCAATGTCCTTTTCTGAAACAAGTTTTATTGTCGAGCCTTCCCACTCAAAGGTGAGTGAGAACGGATAGCCCCACCGGTATCTAACACCTTTGTCCTTCAGCATCTTTGTAATTGGAGAGCACTTCTTCCTCATTGCCAACATGAGTGATGATAAATCTTGATAGAGTGAAATATTTGCATCGTCCAGTGAAAGTTGTGAAGCGTGTCTGGCCTTTTCTAAGATCCGGGCTCTGTCCGCATAATTGTGAAATCAAGCTAGGATCGATCTCGGGCCTCCTGGTCTGCCTCCAGCTCTGTGGATGTGGTCAATTTTGGGTTTGTCCACTGATTCATCCTTAAAGAGGAGCTTCAAAATGGTGTGCAGGGTTTGCTTTAGATCTGAGTTGGTTTTGCCTTCTTTTTCGGGAACGCGAACACACGTATGTTGTTATGGCGTTCCCTATTTTCGAGATCATCAACCTTTAGGCGTATTTCCTCCTCCCTGTGTTCTATTTCTGCAATGCGGTGGTCCATTTGGGCCCCCACCGTGTTTTGGGAGGTTTGGTTATGCTCAACTTGTTCCAGCCTGTCCTCCATTTTGTCCATTCTTTGTTTAATTTTGTCAATTTTGCTGCCTATATCTGCTCTCATGCTTCTCATCTCTGTGAGCAGGTCAGCGACATCCGCCTTGGTTGCAGCAGTATCAGACCCTGCAGTCGACATCTTGAACTCAGTGGGTGACTTCAGGGGTCCGTGGGTTGGTGTAAACTTATATTTTGCCAGTTTGCCCTTAAGGTCCATGGATGGCGGGACCTCAATGATGAGAAGTGTGAATATTAGCTATGAGTGGAAAGATTGCCCCGTCGGAATGGTCAATTAAGAAGAATGTGCTTGTGTATATGAGCTTTGTCCTCAAACAGCCTATTTCATGTGATTAAATGCCCTTTGGTTCTTCTTGTTTCTATTTTATTTGATTGAGGTGTTTCCTGTATTGTAGGACATTGAAAGGCTTCGGGGGGGGGGTTCCCCTGGGAGAGAGACCTCTGTCTGTGGTTTGCGTACAACCACCTTAGGCAATCCTCATGCACGCGGCCCACTCCAGGCGGAATGCTGGAGTTCTGTTCCTGGATCCGGTAAGCTTCGGAGTTTGCATGGGAGCTGAGGAGGGCACACGCCCTGGCAGACAGGGGCCCAACCCTCAGCTCTTTGTAGCCTGAGTAAGTTCTTCTAGCGCCGTTTTTTTGGGGCCCAAGGCGCTGTGGCTCGCTCCACCTCTCTGGGGTCCCGGTGCCGTATTGTCAGACGCAGCTGGTGACTGTGCACCTCGCGGGACAAGGATCAGGGGCAGGGCGCCGTAGGGGAATGTGGACTGTGAAAGGCGCTTTGTCGATCACAGGGCCCACTCCACGTACAACCTTCCAGCCATGGTGGGACCCGAGAGAGGGCCCTCTGCCCGCTCTGTTCATGGCGTAGGAGGAGAGTCTACTTATGGTAAACTGCAGGGACAACTTGAGCAGGCGGGCCAGGAGGAGCCGGCGCTGCGTCGCCGCAGGGCAAAGATGGTTCCACGCTACACGCCCGTGTTGAAAGCGACAGCGGAGTCTGTGTAAGCTGGGCCTGCTCCAGAGCAGTCCCCTCACGGAGGCACCCTGTGTCCGTGCGATCCTCTTCCGGGCCCTGCGTTCTTGGACGTGGGGTTGTGCAAAACCTCCTAAGGGCCGTAAATCATTTAGGTGGGCACCATGGGGCCGGGTGTACCTGTGTGCAAGTGCTTTTCGATGGGCCCCGGCAGCGGTGTCCGTGGTCGAACTCTCCCTGGTACCGCGCATATCACGGCTCTGTGATTGCTTGAGTGCGCGGCGGGAGCTCGCAGGCCTTTTCTGCCTTTGTGCACCGAGTCATGCAGAGGGGGGTTTCTTCATGAAAAAAGCTTTGTTTCAATTCGGGTTTTCTCCCAGTGCATCCTGAACACTTCCAACGCTAATTTCTGTCGATGTTACGGCTGGGGGGGGTCTCGTGGTGGGGGCTCACTCCACTTTTCCGGACCCTTGCGCGGAGCCTACACGGAAAGTAAACCCATCTGTGCGCCCCCTGGTGGCCGATCAATAAAAAATATTTTAATACAAAAATGGTGTTGAAAGCTGCTAAAATGCCCAGTGGTAAGAAGACTGAACATAGGTTAATGTCAATGTTAATGTTAGGTTATCCCATTCAGAGAGATGTATTGAGTCAGTTCCTCTCAATGGTCTAAATCCCACTTGGGATTGGTCCTCTTTTCCGTTTGATTTTACTTATTTGAGGATTTACTTGTATCTGTAATTTTCTAGGATTTTGGCTGGTAGATTATTTTTGATATGGGCCTGTGCTTGGGGGGGTCGTCCACTCCTCCTGTGGTATTTTTTTTAATAAGTTTAATGCACGAATCATAGAAATCCTTTGGTATCAATTAATTCCAAAGTTCAGTGATCAAATCATATATTTTTGGAAATGGTCAGCTTGAGTATTTGAGGAGTAAACTTTTGACAATATCCGACTAGCAGAATTCTTTGAGTGAGACATCCTTTTTGCTAATTTTCATGAGTTTGAGGCACAATCCTGTGGTGATGGGTCTGAAAAGATTGAGATCTGTTGGCACTACCTGCTTTTTGAAATGGGGTGGTTGATTATGTGCAGGTAGCTGCGTCAGTAGTATTGTTGTTACATGTGGCTCAGTTTCTCATCCCATTGATGATTTTGAACAAGTCCCTTTGTTGCCTGGTCACTGTTCTGAGTCTTATTGTGTACTGCAGTTTCTTGGTTTTTAAGACAATGGGCCTCATTATAACTCAGGCGGTCCGGAAATAACGGTGGCGGTAAACCCGCCGCCACCGTTGTTTCCGGACCGCCTGATCCCGACTCCTGCAGGCGGGAGGTGATGTTCCCGCCAGGTCTGACCTGGTGGGTTTAACACCGCCCGCCTGCAGGCGGCCGAGGAAACACCTGCAGCATTACGAGATGCTGCTGGTGTTTCCCTGATCCCCATTCCCATCGAGTCCAATAGGACTCGATGGGAATGGGGATTGACACCATTCCGCCTCCGTGATTCCCGGAAAACCGGGGTTGTAATGCCCCGGTAATTCCGGGAATCACGGAGGCGGAATCGTAATACGAGTCCGGCGATAACCAGGCGGTTTTACCGCCGCGGTTACCGCCGGACTCGTAATGAGGCCCAATGACTTTCTCTAGATGCTGTTGGCATTTAACGTTGTTGGTCTGGTTGTAGGGTTTTCCCCAAGCTTGCTCTAATTTCCAATTAGTTTTCTTGACTGCTCGAAGATGTGGTGAGAACTATTTTACTGCTTCTTCTTTTTGCAATACATTAAACGAGTTTAAGGGAATCAGTGTATCCAGGGGTTTTATGATCCTTTTATAGATGTCTTTTGCAAAAATATTGCGCTTCATTTGGTCCAAAAGGAGAATATTGGACTTGATACTTTTTGTTAAGAGCACTACAATAATCTAGATAAGTTTGTCTAGCTCCCTTTGGGCATGACTGCTAAGTTTCTGTGTATCAAGAGTGTGCCGATTGGTGTGTGGATTGAAAAATGGATCATTAGATGAACACGCCAGGCAAATGGAATGGTGATGTGGTTGTGGTAAATCCTTGCTTACAGAAAATTGCATCTAAAGCTAGTCTGGCAATGTGCATGGCTCAGATGATCATTTATTTGAGATGGATGTTTGTCAAAAGGCACTGAGTGAATTGTTTGAGGATTAACTTTCTTCTTCAAAACATATATTAATGTTCCATAGTATGCTTATGTTTGTGTGTTCCACTGCCAGTTTGGCTACTGAGTCAACAAGTATATCATAGAAGTGGGTCCTCTGTATATGAGCAAGGTGATTAGGTTAATTGTTTGTCTGAGTGTTAGGTTTATTGAGACGTCATTTGCAGTCATGGAATTCTGAAGAGGGTGCATGTGATATGATTTTTTCAACCAAGGCCAGGCCACCCACTCTCCTTCCCAATCCATTTGCACATATCAGTTTGATGTTATTGGGGAGACATGTGTGTGGAACTACTTTGTAGTTATCTGATAACCATGTAAATCCTGCCAAAAACCCAACTCTGGTAATTGGAACACTCTGCATAATAGGTTCATGGTGTTCGGATTAGTACCAGACAAAGTATAGGTTTTACTTGTGTTGAGTCTGGATGATAAGACAAAGTGCAGTTTGAGCAAAAGTAAAACAGCATCCAACAGGTGTGTGTGTGTTGGTGGGGTGATGAGATATCTCGCTTCTTCAGAAAGTTCTGATTTTGGTGTAATGCAAGCTTTACCATGTTGTGCAACACTCGCTCCGATAGATATTGTCGGTGAACAAATCTGTATAGCATTGTGATCATAGATGGTGTAATTGCTTTCTGCTGGCGTGAGTATTTGTGAATGGTAGGCCATGCGATTAAGGAACAAATCCTTTCCTTTTTGAGACAGTACTGCTCACATGGTCCTCCGGAGGCATCTGCATCTAGAACACATGAGTGATGAGCATCCAGCTGGACTGAGTCAGGGAACAACCAGAAGGACAGTTGATTAATGGATTGTGCCAGCCAAGAAAATTTGGTGAGTAACCAAAATTTTGTAGTTCTGTGAGATCAATAAGCATAGGCCTCTTCTGGATAGCTTGCACCTTCCTATGATCCATCTTTACCTCACTAGTGACAAGCAGATATCCTAAGAACTCCAACTCTTTCATGTGGATCTGGGGCATTTCCAATTTCTGCAGGAAGAAAGTGTTTTTGCAATGATGGTAATATTTCCTGTATTTAGTGGACATGGTAGTGTCTGTTGTGGGCATAGATGAGTATATCATCCAAATACACAGCTGCATAAATAATGTCTTACGGCGGTCTGGCTTCAGCCCCTCAAATTATAAGGACTCTGTGCATCCTTCACTGATGTTCTGTTAAAAACAAGCATTGGCAAAGCCAACAGTTCTGGTTTATATACAGCTTAAATACAAGTTTGTCATTTGCCATGCCCTCCTATTAGATGCCTAAGCACTCACACCATTGTGCACTTGCTACCATCAACAGACAATTAATATCCCTATGGCTGTGCCTGGCAAGTGACTTTTGCCATGCCTACACAGAAGCCCAAACTGTTGGCATTGAGAATGCTTTTTTGGTTAGATACCAGATTGTGTGTTTCTTTGAAATTCAGCTTAGTGAACCATGAGGTGTCTCAAACTTGCTAGTTGAGGTCAGGTGTGAGTGGTAGCAGGTATAGATTCTCGATGTTGATCTGGTTTAACTCACTGTAGTCATTGCACTGCCAAAGCACTCAAGATTTTCCCTCCAGCGACTGGCTATGCGGAGGAAACTACACACCTTCCCTCCTGTATGGCATCATTTCTCAATGTATTGACTCATTAAAGTTACCCCAACTAATTGAATCCAAGCATCTAACTGATTGACTGATTAAATTCCTAACAGTGTTCTGTTGAAACTTTCAGTACTGCACACATGTTCCAGACCTGAATTGATCAACCCTTGTGGGTTACAGACGCAACCCAACATAACCTTTAACAATTACAGGTAACATAATTCAAACCCCTCCATGCCCCCTTTTACTTCCTACATATGTGAATTTGTTCTTGCTATCATGGACAAATTTGGTTTTGTTAGTAAACATAAAATAGGAACACCACTTACGGTCAGTCTCCCTCTGATTACTCTGATCAAGATATGGATCATTCTCAAATGAGGCGCTGCAGGGTTCAGAGGGAAACGGTCTACATGACAGTCAATGTCGTCCAGGGGTCCCAACAGGACTGGGGCACATCACTAGATCATGGCAGAAAACAGAAATCACACAATTTGGAAGAGCAACAAGGAAAAGAATGAGCTTATTACATTGCAATGCAATAACTTGCAACATGGCCCCTCCTAAGCTAAAAATCAGCAGCAGCCCCCATTGCCGCAAATCACACACTTCTATGCAGCTTTTAGTGCTAACTAGAGAATTTCTTATCATAATGAGCTCATATTGACTTGGACAAAGTCACTTTTTCTGAGAAGATGCAGTCACTGACTTCCCGGAGCAAACTTGTTCTGGCCTTTCTTTGCTGTCCAGTGCATCTGCCCCATTCCCTGGTCACATAATGCAATCCTTCCAGAAACATTTCACCTCGGAGGTAGCTATGAGGTGTTCTGTGTCTATGAACTGCATTTCCTGTACCACGCAGAAAGGGGTCACCCAGGAAACACTGTCCACTGAAGCTCAGAAAAGCCCACAGACTGATATACCTTATCAGTCTGTGGGAATTCCCGAGCTTCAGTGGACGGTGTTTCCTGCGTGGCCCCTTTTCTGTGTGGTACATGTATACCTTACCAGTTTGTGGGAATTGCTGCGCTTCAGTGGACAGTATTTTCAGTGCACTCTGGATCATACCGTATAATACAGAGTGCACTGAAAATGGTGCAATAGATCAACTAAACGGTTGAGCTAGAGGCGCTCACAACACAAGTCCAAACACAGGGAGAAGACAATCCACAAAAACTCAAAAAGAAGTGCACCACATGCAGTAAAAAGACAAAATGTATTTGTACATCACGCCTGGAAGATGGACAGAACAAGCCAACTTCAACCCGCTCCCTGCAGGTTCAACATTTTATAGCCACAAACAGAACATTGAAATATCACAGCAAAAATGTAGCAAAAACATCATCCAACCATTAATATTGACTGGTCCACACCAGCCCCCTAAACAACCCTATACATGATTAAAAAACTATTGGACGTTGCCATTTAATCAAAAAAATAACACCACCCACCCAACATTGCACACACCTCCACTATTCATTTCCCATTCCCACCATCTGCACCTGCTCACTATGTAACTCCCTGTCTTGTTACAGGTTTCCAGTCCTGGTACACCACCTTCTAGTAACTTTCCTGCAATGAATGTCCTTCTAGAAAAAACGTTACCTGTTCACTGCTGAAAAACACTCCTGGACCATAATTTCTGCCAATTTCTCCATATTATTCAGCCCATTTCATATTGTTGTTGCCTGCCAATCCTCACTACGGCCTTCATAAATACTATGTTTTCTTTGCCAATCTGATGAGGCAGCACTTGTTGTCTGGACCAGGCATTCGTTCCTTGAGAAACACTTCTCTGTTAATAAAGAACTGGCAACTACCTCACACCCCTACCCACCTGCCCTTGAGCGCTCAGCCTGTTTGCAGGGCAATTTAAAATTCAATCAAGTGCTCTCAGCTAAAAACTATGGCCTAATGCACTATAATTGCAGCTTAATGCCTCTAACTGAGGCCTGGCAAAGCTCTTGCTCACAGCACCTAGCATTCCTACAGCCACAAGACACAATAATGCAGTGTCATGTACTTCACTCTGGCTCTTAGTTCCCTGGTATCCACCGGTACAACTTTACTGGTGCTAGAATGGGGAAAGGAGAAGAAGTTTTCTGCAAAATGAGTAGCAGAAGGAGAAGGAGGGAAAATAACTATACGTTTCAAAAATCATCACAATTTTTGCATGAGATTCTAGTTGAGTTTCGATTGTTTCCCAAAATTATTGACAAATAGCCTAGGATGCAAATGTCCATCACTAGCATTCGATAGTCCTTCAATGGTATGCTTAGGTCGCGAATGTCCATGTCTAGGAAATGAACATGCATCAGTTGAAAGTTCGGCAAGAATGAGCACATTATGGGCCCACAAGCACACCAGAGTTCCATAAAGGTAGAGGTCCCTTTTCACATACAGGGTTGCTCCATCATCTTGGTGCAATCCACATTCTCTATCTTGTTAATGGTGCCTCTTGCTCTGAAACACAAAGACGGACGTACAATTGATTCTATTGTTAAGGGTGTTTTGCAGTTTGTTATCCAAGTTTGGGCATGCACATTCCCCTCTCATGTTTTTCGAACAGAAAGCATTAATGGCTGTTGCCACCTGACACCCAAATCCAGCCAAACCTTTTGCCCCTGCAGCTCATCATCCCCACCACCCCCTTGCCTCTGAAGAAAACTGCCCCTTCCAGGTGCATCAAAGGCTGAGTCCTACACCAGGGTATGGAATGCCCTGACTTTTTGAGGCATGTTTGCGTGTCGTATGTTGTAAATGTGACCTCCCCTTTTGTGGTCCCTCTCTCCTGAAGTACAATACTATGTTCCTCATGTCGGGGTCCTCTGTCACACTTTTCATCTTTATATAGTTGTCATCATGCACTACCTCCCCTTCCTCCACCCACTCTACAGTCATCATCCGACCCTGAAAAAACCTGTAACTTCACAAAGTGCCATATGAAGGAAACACTGCACCTTTTGTGCCATCACCTCTCTTGGAATAAATGTTATGGGTGCTCCCATTGGATGAGGTATCAGGGAACACACAAAACATGTTCCATTAACTCACTCTCTCCTCAGTGTTGCCATGTGGTCGTACCACATGTTACCAGAGTCGGTGTGCGGTTGGCCCCCTGCTCAGCCCAAAAACAAATCAGTGTGAAACATCTTTCTTAGTTTGTGCCATGGTGTGGACAGTGGCTTGAGGTGCATTAACTTTTGTCCCCTTGTTATAAATAGCTGGGGGTGCATAATAACCCTCCCCCTCGTATATACAAAAAGACAGTCACTTGAAATGAGGAGAAGTTAAGAAAGAAAGAGGAGAGACAAAAGGAAAAGAAAAACAAGGCAATACATCACATATGTCAAGATATCCCCCATCTCTGTTGCCATCACCTTGAAAGACAGTTCGATCTCCTGAAGCTGCAAAAGGTAAACCACAAGGAAATACTTATATTGCGCACACTTCCCTTTTATCACCCTCCCCGTCTTCTCCTGCAGATGGTGCATTACATTTGGCCCATGGTACATTTGTGAGGTGTATCAATTGGGACGTCTCTCAACCTTTACTGTGATGGGGGGTCACAAAGGGAATGGTGTGTGGGCCGAGAAAGTGGGCCTTACTCCACTTCTTCCTGGTAAAGTTCATAATCAGAATTTTATCCCTTGGGTGCAGTTGCAGTGCGAGGAGGAATTCCTGTTTTGCTTGCTCTGGTGACACCTCAGAGGATGGTGGTGCCGGCTGGTGTTGTCAGACTCAGCCTGTAAGGAGATAAATCTGGGAGATTGAGTAAGCTCGAGAAGGGTACCCCTTGAGCATCAGAGCAAGAGCAACCACTTCCAGCAGGGGCAAGCAGTGTTAGCATCTGCCTGCTGGTCACAATCTCATGAGGCGTGAGATGGTTATGAGACCCGGGCTGATTAGGCAGAGCAAAAAGAGCAAGCGGGAAACAGTGGAGTCATCTCTTGCCATGTGTATCGCATAACTTCGCATGGCACTTCTTGAGCAAACCATTGAGGTATTCTACTAGACAATTGACTTTCACAGGGAACTTAGCTGCTTATTTATCATCACAGTGGACACATGGTCCTGCCTCAAGCCAATAGGAGAATGGACAAGCCACAACTATTACATAGCGATAGTTGGTGCACCTATTTTGCATACCGATGTAATCAATGTGCAAATGGAAGAAAGGCCCTGATGGGTGAGGTAAAGCTGCTTTAATAGTTTTCAGTGCGTGCCCTACTATAAAACGCTGAAATGTCACACAATTGGCAATTAACTCGGCCACATGCTTATGTTGATTTGGGATGAATCACTCTGCCTGGAGATCTGCTGCAGTGATTTCTTTTGATGTCTGTGATGGGTGGCCTAACTATTCAAGAACCACCTTAAGTACATCTGCAGACATTATTGGTTTCCCTGAAATATTCTGATGACAAATTAAATCAGTTGTGGACAAGGAACACACCGATTTTTGCATAATTCATGTTCCTGTGTGGAGGCCCTGCCATGTAACTTTGTTTTGCTTATTGGCAGAGCATTATAGCAGTCTGCTAACTGTACCTGCTGCGTCATAGATGGGAAAATGGGCAGCAAATCAGTAACATGTAACAAATAAGCTGCTTGTTTGGCTACCATGCCTGCTGCCTCATTTGCACATGATACAAAGTATGTGCCCCTGGTGTGGGTGGCACACTTTACCACTGCGAGTACTGAGAGTAATGGCAACACCTCTATCAATCTTGATAGAAGGTGTGCATGCTGGGCCGGTGCCCCATCACTTTTCGTGCAACCCCTCATCTTCCATCTAGACAATCCAGAATGTACCATGGAGGTAACATAGGCTGAATCAGAGTAAATAGTGGCACAGCAGCTCTTACACATCGCTACTGCTGATATCAATTCTACTAATTTGGCTGTTTGTGCTGAGCAGTGTGATGGTAATCTCACCTATGCTGCCACCTCCAAGTCTCCCCCTCAAAGCACACGACTGCTGACCAGTGTGGTGACATCCTGTGTCCTGGTCGATCATCGATGAACCATCAACATATAATGTCTCCCTTCCTCTAGTACTTCTTCTCTCACTGTATGCTAACCCTCTAGTCCCTCTACATATGTGGTACAATCATGAACATCATTACCCTCCTGTACTGGCTGGGTGACAAAAGTCACAGAATTGACAGCATGGCACCTCACTACATGTATTGCTGGATTTTAAATGATAACCTCATACCCAGACACTCATTGGGTAGTGAGGGTAGACTTGTTTTGTTTTCTCCAGAATAGCAAATACTGCATGCTATGCATAGAGTGTCACTTGACGGCCCATCATTATATGGCATTTGATTTTTCAATTGTGAAAGCTGCTGCTGCAAGCACTCGCTTGATTGGAAAATGCCTCTGCATCTAAAATACCACTGTAATAAACCAGGGGCCTTTGTCCTTCTGGCTTTTTCTCAGTGAGGACAGCTGTCCTCACATCCCCGTTGGAATGGGAAAACAGAAGAAATGATTTGTTGTAATCTGGAATTGCTAGTACTGGTGCATGGGTTAGTGCATATTTTAGTTCCATAAAGGAACTTATCATTTTGGATGTCCAGGTGATGGGACCCTTCATTTTCTTTGCTGCCTTGAGCACCTGTAGTGATGGTTTAGTTTAACTGGAGAAGTCAAAAAACCAGGACCGGCTGTAACTGCATAAGTCCAGTAACTGCTCTATTTCTTTTACTGTGTTTGCCTGGGGTGTATTCTGTACTGCTGCTGCCCTTTCAGGTTGTAATCTCCTCCCCTGTGATGACAATATTTGCCCCACGTAAACTACCTCTTTCTGGCAATATTGCAGCTTTTCTCTGCCCACCATGTACCCTTTCTTTGCTAGTAACGTCAATAGTTTTATTGAATCCTCCCTACACTGTTCCTCTGTAGCTATGCACACTAGAAGGTCATCCACGTATTGCATCACTGTGCTCTGTGTCTGCACATTTCCCAAATCTGCCTCTAATACCCTACTGAATATGCTTGGAGACACTGTGAGGGATCAAAAATGTGAGACAGACAACTTTGTGAAGGTATTACAAAAGATGCCATTTTATTAACTCAAAAGGTTGCATAAATGCCTCACTATCCCTACCCTGATGAGGATTTCCCTGCCTAAAATAAACTAAAGTAAATGCTCTAACAAAAGGTTTCTGTCCCTTACACTTATATATACAATAACTCAACAAGGTAATATATGGCAGTTCCAAATGCAACAAATATAACAGTAAAGTTGCCAATATGATAACTGTCTCTCCTTCTAATCTGGGTGAATTACCCTTCCACAGATTCAAGCAGGATTCTGTTCAACAGTTCCAAAAGAATACAGAAATCCTGTCTTGTAACAAAAAGTTCCAACACAGTTTTTTTGTCAATCCAACTTAACAACAAACGTTTCAGCACTTCAGAATAGTTCAACATTGGTTCTTTCTCATTCACTTGTAGTAGTAAAAACTCAAACAGCTTTCTTTGCATGAACCAAGAACACTTCCTTAGTTCATCAGAAGTAACATAAATTGTCTTAGTCAGGATTGTTCTCCAACAACGTATTTGTTATGAAGATGTTAAACACTTTTGCAGCAGTTTATGCAACACTTGCTACAGCAATACAAGTTTATCAGGATGATTCTGTAATATTTCATCAAGATATATCAATAGTTCTATTACGGCTTCTTTCCCAATCAATAGCTTCCACAATTAAAGTTGGTCAGGATGATTTGCTAACACCACTTCACAGCACTTCACCAACTTCCACCTGATTTCTTCCATGCCAAGCCTACTACTTGAATTACACCTGGTTTACTCCAATGCCAGTTTTAACAAGGGGGGTCCTGGGAGTCTCTCTGCCAGACATTAGTCCTGGTTACGAGAGACTTACCCAGAGTCTTTAGCTCACTATCTTTTCACAGAGAAGAAATATCCCAAACATATCAGTCTTTGTCCTGCCCTGGGGCAGTCCAGCACCGAAATGCGAGGCAATTCTCCTCTGAACAAGAGTACCAACAGAAACCCCAGACACGTGTTTCGGTCTGGTTGGACCTCATCAGTAGGGTGGATCTGTGCCTCTCTAAGAATAGTGAGCAAGGGGTCCACGTCTGGATTCCCCTAGTAACTTAGGGTGAAACCCAAAGTTACTTAAATATGCAGATTTAACAAGGGGGGTCCTGGGAGTCTCTCTGCCAGACATTAGTCCTGGTTACGAGAGACTTACCCAGAGTCTTTAGCTCACTATCTTTTCACAGAGAAGAAATATCCCAAACATATCAGTCTTTGTCCTGCCCTGGGGCAGTCCAGCACCGAAATGCAAGGCGATTCTCCTCTGAACAAGAGTACCAACAGAAACCCCAGACACGTGTTTCGGTCTGGTTGGACCTCATCAGTAGGGTGGATCTGTGCCTCTCTAAGAATAGTGAGCAAGGGGTCCACGTCTGGATTCCCCTAGTAACTTAGGGTGAAACCCAAAGTTACTTAAATATGCAGATTTAACAAGGGGGGTCCTGGGAGTCTCTCTGCCAGACATTAGTCCTGGTTACGAGAGACTTACCCAGAGTCTTTAGCTCACTATCTTTTCACAGAGAAGAAATATCCCAAACATATCAGTCTTTGTCCTGCCCTGGGGCAGTCCAGCACCGAAATGCGAGGCAATTCTCCTCTGAACAAGAGTACCAACAGAAACCCCAGACACGTGTTTCGGTCTGGTTGGACTAGTAACTATTCTTAGAGAGGCACAGATCCACCCTACTGATGAGGTCCAACCAGACCGAAACACGTGTCTGGGGTTTCTGTTGGTACTCTTGTTCAGAGGAGAATTGCCTCGCATTTCGGTGCTGGACTGCCCCAGGGCAGGACAAAGACTGATATGTTTGGGATATTTCTTCTCTGTGAAAAGATAGTGAGCTAAAGACTCTGGGTAAGTCTCTCGTAACCAGGACTAATGTCTGGCAGAGAGACTCCCAGGACCCCCCTTGTTAAATCTGCATATTTAAGTAACTTTGGGTTTCACCCTAAGTTACTAGGGGAATCCAGACGTGGACCCCTTGCTCACTATTCTTAGAGAGGCACAGATCCACCCTACTGATGAGGTCCAACCAGACCGAAACACGTGTCTGGGGTTTCTGTTGGTACTCTTGTTCAGAGGAGAATTGCCTCGCATTTCGGTGCTGGACTGCCCCAGGGCAGGACAAAGACTGATATGTTTGGGATATTTCTTCTCTGTGAAAAGATAGTGAGCTAAAGACTCTGGGTAAGTCTCTCGTAACCAGGACTAATGTCTGGCAGAGAGACTCCCAGGACCCCCCTTGTTAAATCTGCATATTTAAGTAACTTTGGGTTTCACCCTAAGTTACTAGGGGAATCCAGACGTGGACCCCTTGCTCACTATTCTTAGAGAGGCACAGATCCACCCTACTGATGAGGTCCAACCAGACCGAAACACGTGTCTGGGGTTTCTGTTGGTACTCTTGTTCAGAGGAGAATTGCCTCGCATTTCGGTGCTGGACTGCCCCAGGGCAGGACAAAGACTGATATGTTTGGGATATTTCTTCTCTGTGAAAAGATAGTGAGCTAAAGACTCTGGGTAAGTCTCTCGTAACCAGGACTAATGTCTGGCAGAGAGACTCCCAGGACCCCCCTTGTTAAATCTGCATATTTAAGTAACTTTGGGTTTCACCCTAAGTTACTAGGGGAATCCAGACGTGGACCCCTTGCTCACTATTCTTAGAGAGGCACAGATCCACCCTACTGATGAGGTCCAACCAGACCGAAACACGTGTCTGGGGTTTCTGTTGGTACTCTTGTTCAGAGGAGAATTGCCTCGCATTTCGGTGCTGGACTGCCCCAGGGCAGGACAAAGACTGATATGTTTGGGATATTTCTTCTCTGTGAAAAGATAGTGAGCTAAAGACTCTGGGTAAGTCTCTCGTAACCAGGACTAATGTCTGGCAGAGAGACTCCCAGGACCCCCCTTGTTAAATCTGCATATTTAAGTAACTTTGGGTTTCACCCTAAGTTACTAGGGGAATCCAGACGTGGACCCCTTGCTCACTATTCTTAGAGAGGCACAGATCCACCCTACTGATGAGGTCCAACCAGACCGAAACACGTGTCTGGGGTTTCTGTTGGTACTCTTGTTCAGAGGAGAATTGCCTCGCATTTCGGTGCTGGACTGCCCCAGGGCAGGACAAAGACTGATATGTTTGGGATATTTCTTCTCTGTGAAAAGATAGTGAGCTAAAGACTCTGGGTAAGTCTCTCGTAACCAGGACTAATGTCTGGCAGAGAGACTCCCAGGACCCCCCTTGTTAAATCTGCATATTTAAGTAACTTTGGGTTTCACCCTAAGTTACTAGGGGAATCCAGACGTGGACCCCTTGCTCACTATTCTTAGAGAGGCACAGATCCACCCTACTGATGAGGTCCAACCAGACCGAAACACGTGTCTGGGGTTTCTGTTGGTACTCTTGTTCAGAGGAGAATTGCCTCGCATTTCGGTGCTGGACTGCCCCAGGGCAGGACAAAGACTGATATGTTTGGGATATTTCTTCTCTGTGAAAAGATAGTGAGCTAAAGACTCTGGGTAAGTCTCTCGTAACCAGGACTAATGTCTGGCAGAGAGACTCCCAGGACCCCCCTTGTTAAATCTGCATATTTAAGTAACTTTGGGTTTCACCCTAAGTTACTAGGGGAATCCAGACGTGGACCCCTTGCTCACTATTCTTAGAGAGGCACAGATCCACCCTACTGATGAGGTCCAACCAGACCGAAACACGTGTCTGGGGTTTCTGTTGGTACTCTTGTTCAGAGGAGAATTGCCTCGCATTTCGGTGCTGGACTGCCCCAGGGCAGGACAAAGACTGATATGTTTGGGATATTTCTTCTCTGTGAAAAGATAGTGAGCTAAAGACTCTGGGTAAGTCTCTCGTAACCAGGACTAATGTCTGGCAGAGAGACTCCCAGGACCCCCCTTGTTAAATCTGCATATTTAAGTAACTTTGGGTTTCACCCTAAGTTACTAGGGGAATCCAGACGTGGACCCCTTGCTCACTATTCTTAGAGAGGCACAGATCCACCCTACTGATGAGGGCAGGACAAAGACTGATATGTTTGGGATATTTCTTCTCTGTGAAAGATAGTGAGCTAAAGACTCTGGGTAAGTCCCTCGTAACCAGGACTAATGTCTGGCAGAGGGACTCCCAGGACCCCCCTTGTTAAATCTGCATATTTAAGTAACTTTGGGTCTCACCCTAAGTTACTAGGGGAATCCAGACGTGGACCCCTTGCTCACTATTCTTAGAGAGGCACAGATCCACCCTACTGATGAGGTCCAACCAGACCGAAACACGTGTCTGGGGATTCTGTTGGTACTCTTGTTCGGAGGAGAATTGCCTCGCATTTCGGTGCTGGACTGCCCTAGGGCAGGACAAAGACTGATATGTTTGGGATATTTCTTCTCTGTGAAAGATAGTGAGCTAAAGACTCTGGGTAAGTCCCTCGTAACCAGGACTAATGTCTGGCAGAGGGACTCCCAGGACCCCCCTTGTTAAATCTGCATATTTAAGTAACTTTGGGTCTCACCCTAAGTTACTAGGGGAATCCAGACGTGGACCCCTTGCTCACTATTCTTAGAGAGGCACAGATCCACCCTACTGATGAGGTCCAACCAGACCGAAACACGTGTCTGGGGTTTCTGTTGGTACTCTTGTTCGGAGGAGAATTGCCTCGCATTTCGGTGCTGGACTGCCCCAGGGCAGGACAAAGACTGATATGTTTGGGATATTTCTTCTCTGTGAAAGATAGTGAGCTAAAGACTCTGGGTAAGTCCCTCGTAACCAGGACTAATGTCTGGCAGAGGGACTCCCAGGACCCCCCTTGTTAAATCTGCATATTTAAGTAACTTTGGGTCTCACCCTAAGTTACTAGGGGAATCCAGACGTGGACCCCTTGCTCACTATTCTTAGAGAGGCACAGATCCACCCTACTGATGAGGTCCAACCAGACCGAAACACGTGTCTGGGGTTTCTGTTGGTACTCTTGTTCGGAGGAGAATTGCCTCGCATTTCGGTGCTGGACTGCCCCAGGGCAGGACAAAGACTGATATGTTTGGGATATTTCTTCTCTGTGAAAGATAGTGAGCTAAAGACTCTGGGTAAGTCCCTCGTAACCAGGACTAATGTCTGGCAGAGGGACTCCCAGGACCCCCCTTGTTAAATCTGCTTACTCCAATGCCAGGCCTGCTACTTCAAAATTCTCTGTTTGGGTACACTGCCCTGCTCAAACAAAATACAGGGTTATCACAATCTCTGACCTGGTGTTCTCCCCTGTCAGGTCAGACAATTATAAACAAGTGCCTCTGTGGCTCAGATCAGCTTACAAAACTTTCACAATTCTCTTGCTTCACAACACTTTTATTACACTTTTGTGATTCCCGCAACCTCTGCTAGTTATTCTCCACTCCTTCTAAATATCCTTTACCAGTAGGGCAGCCTCCATGCCACTTTTGTTTCCCCACTTATTCATTAACCAAATACTGGCAATAATATGGTCTTATTCTGATTCTTCCTTGGCTTTGGCAATGTGGATTTACACCAACTTCTTTTATGCACTTCTTCAAACATGGGTAATAAGCTTTAGAAACATTATGACTTTTATGTGCCCCCTTCTGACGTTGGCAATGTTTGTTAGTCTGGCAATGGTAGCTTACATTAGATTCTGAAATTACTGCTCCATCCTGTTGCTGGTTTTTAAATACCGTTGCATGCTTAAAGTCAATATCAGTTTGTTTTACCAAATAATGGTTTCTCTGCTTTGTGCTAGTTCGGTATTCAAAATTTCTTTAGTGTTTTTCTTTCTATATGTTTGCTTTCTGGTGTTAAAGTACCTGTTCTGAGCATGCGAGTGGTCACTCAGCACTTCGGTGTCAGAATAGCTTGATGAACTCACCGACAATAGCGTGAGTGTCCTTTTCCCTCACTGCTCCCTGGTCCTCTGCCTCAACTGCGCATCACGGTCAGGCAATTTGTTTCTTCCAGTCTGCCACTGCCCATGCCACACACACACAGAGCTTCCTCTGCTCCAAAGGCTCTCCAGGGCTCGCCTGCCACGGGAGACCGCCTTCTGTGGAGGGAAGCTTTCTAAGCACTTGCTTCCCGCTGTGCAACCTTTGCAGTCAAGGTCTCCAGGGAGCAATCTTTCTTCTTGGGTGCTTCTTTCTGCACAACCTCTGCACTTAAGGCTTCTGGAGATGAAGACTCTCTCATGACCGACTACTGCTCGACACTTGACAGTGGTCCTGGTTTCTTCTCTCTCTCCTCTTTCTGCTTCTGCTGCTGTGCTTCTTCTCCTTCTTCTTGCTGCTTCTGCTGCTCATGGCCTGCCCCCCAGAGGGATTTTCAAGCCTCCCAGACTCCCTCAGGTGCGACTCATTTCAACTAACAAGCTGCACTTGGCAGTTTTGTTACTCTGCAGCCCTTTTCTTCATACCAGTAAATCGAGGATTATGGGACTTGTAGTTTATAAAGCAAAATTTCGGTTTTTCTAATGGGAATGTTCATTTCATGCTCATTTCTTTAACTAATTATATTCCCCAAAGGAATATCAAAAGGATACATTGAATGACTTGGTTTTACAGAAAAATAAATATCTTCAGAGTCTATATTGGTATCATTTACAGATTTAGCTTTACTGTTTCTTCAGGAGGTAGGGGAGCATCTAGCTCTAGGAGTATTGTGAGAAACACAAGGGTATTCCCCCAGGTAAGCTCAAGGTTCTTCTATTCATATGCCAGGGGAGGGCCATCGCTTGTGAATCCCAACCCTGGTGGTGGATAAGCAAGGAAGGATCACATGGGTAGGGAAGTCTGGGATAATACATCTGGGAGACCCTCAGGTGACACACAGTATCCTTTTGGGGTGACACAGAGTAAGAAAGACCTCCCAGAGGCCTTTATAGGATATTCGGGTTTATCTCTCTTAAATAGGCAAGATAAATCCAATAATAGTAGAAAGAAAAGGATGGGGAAGTACGGGAACCAGAGGGAACAAAATCTGTTTGACTATAACATCAATGGACCCGTCCCCAATTCAAGTCAATGAACTTCTCATTCATATCCGAAAACCATTCCAAATTGCCAGTCCAGAAGTATAATATGGGAAAAAAGGGGAATGTCCTGGTTATATGAAAATTTAAGCTGGGTGTTCCCCTTCTCCCCAATTTCAACCACCGTATTACCGTAAGGACCCTCATTGGTCTTGTCCCGTTTCCCCATCCCCAAATACAACAAGTACTGGGACGAGGGAGAGGCGATCAGAAGCAATAAAGATTACCATAGAGACAACATAGGGATGCAAAGGGAGGCCTACAATCACACACCTTTGTATTGTCCCACTAATACAGTCAGGCAAGGTCAGGCACATTGCCCCAATTGTGCCATCTGACTCCCATTGACTCTAACCTACGATATAAAAAGGGTGGTTCTGCCATAGAGCGAGCTGGGGAAAATGACTGGACCAGAGAAGCCAAGGAGAACAAGACTGCAGGAAGAGGACCTCAGAAGGAATGGTAGAATCTGGGAGACTGAGACACTGGCCCTGTGTGTGAAAGGGGCTACAGCGTGGCGAAGGAGTCCTGTCTCCAAGAAGCCAGAACGGGATGGAAGGCAGTCTGTTGGCTTTGTTCAGACCAGTGCTCATTCCCCTGGCATGTGTGCCAGTTCCAGACGTGTCTGAGAGTCAGATGGTGAGACCCTGACCTCGACCCAAGAACCCTTTTACCTGCTCGCCAGGGCTTCGCTACCATTGGTGAGTTTCTTGAGCCAGAAAGAAACTCAGTAGTGTCCGGGTGACTGAAGCGGGAGCGGGAGCAGGAGCGTTGAGAATGGTGAACAGCCAGTGAGTGAAAGTGGGTTGAGAAAGCTGAACAGCCTGGTGAGTGAAAGTGGGAAAAAGCGAAGCAAGAAAAGGGAAACATGCAAAGCGAAGTGAGCAAAACAAAGAAAGCGAAGCAAGAGGAAGCTGAAAAAACAGAAAGAAAGCAAATCAAAGTAATAGAAAAGGGCACTAAAGGCACAGAAATACAGAGAGACAGAACAAGTGCGCTGACAACACAGAAAAAGCCAAGAGTGGGAGTGGATGATCAAAAAGTAAGGAAAAGGGGTGCAAGTGACCTGAATCCAAGAAAGATGGTAAAGAAACAGAGAAAAGGAAACCACACAGCTAAAAGAGGGTGCAAGAGACCCAAAATAAATGCAGAGTGCAAGAGGCACACAAATGAGAAAATGAAGGTGCAAGAGAGCATGATGAGAACATTAAGGTGCAACAAAAAGCAAAGAGAAGTGTGCAAGAAGCACAGGAAGGTGAAAAGTAAGGAGAAGTGTGCAAGAGGTACACAAAGGTGGAAAGAAGTTGCAAGTGTGCACGAAAGAAAAGAAGGTGTGCAGGAAGCACAGTAAAGAGGAAATGGACAGAGTGGAAGCGGCACAGAAAAAGAGGTGCCAGAGAATAAGGAGAGTGGTTGGAGTTCAGAGTGGTCGCACCTGGGAGGAGCAAAGAACCCAGCGTTCTCAAAAGTCTTTGATACTACTCCATGAAAGAACTATACAGTGAAAGGTACATCCTGACAAGAGGAACTTTTTTGTTTGTTTGTTGAACTGCGTAAAGTGGGTCCTAGCCTTGGCAAAGTGAACCCAAAAAGACACACTAAATAAATGTTTGAACTTTGTGAAGAGAGGCCTAGATTTGGGAAAGGGAACCCTGAGATGCCTAACTTGAACTAAACTGCACACTGAAAAGTCCATCCTGATAGGAGGGACATTTTGTTTGTTTGTTGAATTTCGTGTGGAGGGGCCTAAGCTCAGGTAGGAGAACCCTATGAGGCCTGCTAAAGATATTGTTGATAAAGACATTGTTGAACTTTGGGAAAAGAGGCCTAGACTTGGGGAAGGGAACTCTGAGAGGCCTAACAGGAAAAGTGTTTTTTTCTGTTTGGAACTGGAAGGATCAAAGCTTGGAGAATGAAACCCCAAGAGACCCAGGGACATTGTGAATTCTATTGACTTGCTGCAAGAGCCCTACGTGGAAGGTTCCTAGGGAAACCCTGTTGAATTGAACTACTTTGGACTGGGAGAATTACACCGATGGGTAAGACTACCTGAAACCAGCTGTGGCTTACATTTCCTTTTGAATCACCATTTTTTCTTTTAAGAAGATCCCTATCACATTTGATTTAAGAGTGAGGGCAAACATAGGTTTGGACACAGACGAACTTTGGTTTTGGACTTACAGACATCAACAGCTCTTAGAATCATCAGTTGAGGGAACAATCCTCTTAGAGTTAGGGCAAGATAGGCATTACACCAACCCCACAAATTTTGATAATAAAGGTTTTTCAAACTGTTACTTTTGAGTCTGCGTCTCTGTTGATACCATGCCTGTCTCACAGTATCAATGGTTTTAGAAGGGGTTTCATTTCTCTCAATGTCTGAGGGTTTATGAATGTTTTGTACCCACATTAATATGTTCCTCCTGGGAGGTTAAAAGTTCTCTCTGGCAGCAACTCATTACAGATTTTGTCATCACTGATATTTGTTCCTTAGAGGAAGATAAATACCACCGAACGGAGCTCTCCTACTCCCTGGAGCCCTTTCTCTTCCCAGGTGATCCTCCCGCAGAATACCATCCCCAAGATCAGGATCAGAAAGCTTCTGCCTTTCCCTTGCCACCTGGGAGGAGACCTTAGGCAGGGTCTTTGGACTCTGCAGGATTCATCTCAACTCACAGTATCCTTGTGGAAGTCCAGTGTTTGGAATCGCTGACCACAGGGATTCTGGGAATCTGGGTGTAAGGGTATTGAAAATAATGCATTCTTGAGATTAAATGTGAAGCATGTTGTCCCAGTGTGAATATTACACAAAATCGTGGCTCGATTTGATATCAGCAGAAATTAATTCAGTTTGATTTGATAGATGTTCTACAGTTTCGATTCATTTTAGGAATGCTTCAGTCAGAAGCCCACAACTCTTGGATCGACAGGAGAGAAAGAACCTTACGCTTGACTTCACCACATTGCAGAAGGCTGGCTGTGCTCAAATGCATTCTACTCACATTACATAACAGGCAGTCACCACCTCTAAAGATGAAATAATTACAAAAGGGATCTTGGGTGAGTTTCTAAACAAAAAACAACATTTTGCAGGTGTGTTTCAAAACGAGCAAGCCAACACTATTCTGCCACATCTCCCATGTGACTGTCAAATTGATCTGGTTCTGAATGCCCAAATCCCAAGTAGTCATGTTAACAGCCCCTGAATCTGAACATTTGAGAAAATAACTGAATCAGTACCTTGCAAACAGGATCAGTCGACCATCCAAGTCACCCACCATTTCACTGTTGTTCTTTGTTCCAATGAAGGAATGGGCCTCCATACAATATCAAGCATTGAATAGCATTACAATCAAGAACCGTTACCCGCTCCCTCTAGTACCTGTGTGGTACACATGAAGACATGAACCACGGTAACACATTGTATTTAAACACAGTTATAGCTTTATTGCGCATTTAGCTAGTAGATGGATCTTAAGCCAACTCCCCATTGGGAGCCTTGTAGAGTTCAGTCTTGGAATGTTGTCCGCGATATACCTTATCTTCGCATCTCTTCAAGCCTCTCTCCAATTAGCACTCATTGGAATCCTCACACCACCACATTCCGCATTCCGACCAGCTGTGATGTCACCCAGCTGGCCCCATCACTCTGCTGCACTGATGCCTTCATGTTGGCTTCAATACTCTCGTAACACCTCCCTTACTACCCCTGAATCTTCTTGACATTTCTGACACCTCCCTCCTTTACCACAGCCATCCTTCCTTTATTCTACACAAACACCTTTCACCAGGATGGAGTTACCCAAATCTTTGACCGGCTCCATTTCTTCTGAGAACCTCAATTCACCCTTTTTGGCCTTGCCAGGCAACTTAATGTTTATCCGATCTCCTGTATTCACATGTACCTCTCTCGATGACGTTGTGTCATCATATCTCATTTTACTCTCCCTTTCACTTTACCAAACTCTCTCCCGAAACCTTTTTCACATCAACAACCCCACAACTCGACCTCTGCATCCATCCGGGACACAAATGTGTGTTTGGTTTCAAGTCCCTTAACCATTCAAATGGTGACACTTCTGCCAATGTGTGGGGATCCAACCTGTATTGGGAAACCCTCTCCACCACTGCTCTAACCCAATCAACACCTGTAGCCACTGCAATACTGATAACATACATCAAGGTGTGATTAAAACTTTCCATGACACCATTCCCTTGTGGAAGATAAAATCCTATGGTCACCTACTGCACGCCATGCTTCTCCAAAAATTCCTTGACTTCTTTAGACACCAACTGAGAACCATTGTCCGAAAAACATCTCTTGGGACAACCCTCTCTCCAAAACAACGGCTCCAAAAACCTTAATAATGTTTCCTGAACTGGCATCCTTTAACTCGCACACTTCTAGCCACTTTGATAACATACCTATCACAACCAACACATAGGTATCTCTTGAACCCCTTATATTGAATGGCCCCAGTAAATCATCCATTGGTACACCGGGCACCTACCGAATCCTCATGGGAGGCGTGTAAACACGTATTACTTTGCCTTCTTCCATGCACTCCATACATTCCCTGACTTTCCTCTCTATTTCACCGTCCATACCCAGCCACCAAAAGTCAGCCCTGATCAATGACTTTATCCTGTCTACACCTAAATATCCTCTGTGACCTAGACACACCACAGTTTGTCTCATATGCACCGGAAGCAACCAACCAAAGCCCTCTACACAAGTAAACCTCCATCCTACTCAATTCATCACGTACCTTCAATACCTCTTAACTTCCACAACCTCCCTTGCTCCTCTCCACTTACTCTGTAACAACTGCACAACAGTTTGATATACCTTATCATGAGCACAAGCCTCATCCCACTCCTTGTGCTTGACACACTCCTGAACTTGAAATATACCTTCAACTTCCTCACACTCCACACATTCATCATCCTCCTCCATCACTAACGTGATTGCTGCTCTTAACAAAGCAGACGCAACCACATTTTCCTTTCCTTGCACATGCTCAACTTTAAACTGTAATCATTGCATGCTGCTCACCACCTTCCTTATCTTCCTCAAATCTCCTTCAAGACCCCCTCTATTGAAAATGCTTACAAGTGGTTTATGATTTGTCCTCACTTTAAACTCTCTTCCCCAAAGATAGAACTTGAATGTGTTCACTGCCCACACACACGCAAGCACCTCATGCTCCACCACTGAAAAACGTCTTTCTGCTTCTTTCAAGACCTTTGAAGCAAAAGCAATCGTGAACAACTCCTGTCCTTCTTGTTGCATCAAGACAGCACCCAATCATGAATCAATTGAACCTGCATACACAAGGGTCTGTTGCTTCTCTGCAAATCCAGCCAACACTAGAGATTGCAAGAAAGTCCACTTCACATCCTCAAATTATTTGCTGCATAGGACATCTGACTCGAAAACAACACACTTCCTCGTCAATTGTATCATCCTCCATATCCTGCCTAGCAGAACTCAGACACATTTACTGTACATTTCTATCAGCCCAAGAAATGCTGCTATCTCATTTTCTATGTATGGGCTCTGGCATTTCTCGGATTGCCTCCACTGTATCATGTTTTGGCTTGATGCCAAAAACATAACCCCACACTCATCCCCCAAAAATGTATGCATTGTCTTCTGAAAAACACTTTACGCTGACACCAAACCAAATGTCATCCTGAATAGCCCAAATGAAGTGATACATTCTGTTAAATCAAAGGAGTCTTGGTGGAGCTCAATCTGATGTCATGCTGCTCTGAAGTCCAATAGTGAGAACACTTCCGCTCCCGCCACTCTTGCCAGTAAATCATCAATTCTTTGAAACAGAGGTTTCTCAGCCACCACCTCCTTGTTCAGACATCAGAGATCAACACTCAATCTGACTGAGCCATTGGGCTTCCGCAAAACAACAATTGAGCTAAACCACTGTTATGCCTCAAGGCCCTCAATGACTCCTCCAGCCTACTTCTTCTTTAATTCCATCTCCATCCTTCCTTCCCCTCCCACATGCTATAAATTTGGGCAAAACTATTTTGATTATTATGATGATATTTTGGTTGCTCATTAAGTGGACAGCCAGATCTCATATCTTCATTTACAGTTCAGGCCCACAATTCTGTGCAAGAAACAGTCAGTTTACTCAAAACTCATATCTTGTATTACATAGAGGAATTTAAGGTGGTCCCCAGACTTTATGCAGGGGAAGTCACCACAATGCTAACCAATGACAGGCAGCTTGTTTACAGAAAATGCAATGTACCTGCCCATATGAATATCGCTATTTCTCAAGCCTATGCAGCCATTTGCATGATTAATACTATATATATATATATGCATATATATATATATATATATCTTAAAATTATGAGTAACACTAGACATCCCAGTTGCACTTCTATTGCTTGTTTGTCTCTCAAAATCCTTGACTTCACAAAAAGTCACAAAATTACAGATTAAGTCACATTTAAAAATGAATCGCAGAAGTTTACTTCCCCCAATAACACTAGCAATTTATAGAATCAGAGACCTGTTGCATGTCTCCCAATTCCCATGCAAATCCAGTGCTGTGGACTGCTCACGGGTGAATGCAATTCAAATAGGATTACAACAACTTGCATTAGCATTTGGTAGGTTTTGTTTTAGGGAAGTGCTGTTATCAATTAAGAACACACAGCATTTCAGTGCCCAAATCCAACCTGGAACATGTTTATAGAATTGTATTACAAAGGTATCGGTGTTCCTTCCCTCTTATCTCACTAATAGGGTCCTACTGTGCAGTTTTAAGAATGTTGTTTATATGGGAGTTACAGTTGCATCATTTCTATGGAATTAGAAATTACTCTATAAAACTTGTTCTCATCTCCCCATCCTTATTAAATAGCTATGGTCTTCACAAAATACACATTATCAAAGGTATCTTTACTAGGCTCTCCTGTGGACATCATCATATCACAGCCCAGTGTTAACTATTTCTATGAAAATACTTTCGGTACAATTTACTGAGAATTTGATTGTTAAAGAGTGGCATGCCAAATGCATGGAAGGGCTATCTATTTCATTTCACAGACACCTCAGAAATGAATTTTAAATTGGATTTAAATGATATCTCACATGATTGTACATTCATTGAGATTGCACTGTTTGATTCAGAGTTAAATCAATGAATTCTGATAACACCTTCCCAAACCACCCCCTTTTCAGGAATTACCAGGACAATACTTGTAGGAGCTAATTTTTGAGTCTTACAAAATTAGGCTGTGGGGACCAGTCACGCTTACACTTTTGTGTAAACGGGTCCCTGGACCTTAATGTTTCTCATTTGCACAGCAGAGGGCAAAAGGGGAGTATGAAATGGTGGCTTACACCCATGTACACCGCCCTTTTACACTCCCCTTTGCACATTAAGTAAATGCTGTCTGCCATTTATGCATGATAGGCGATGTATAGAATGCATTCCTATGGAATCTGCCTACTATTTGCTGGTGTATAAAGCTGCCAGACTATATAGGAATCCACAGCATTAGCACCAGCATGAAAATTCAGGCTGGTGCAAATGCTGTAATATTTATGTGGCAGAGAGGAAGGTGAAGTCAGAAGTATAAGTTATGATATGCTCATCCTCTCTGGCATACAAATGAATGCAAATGGGGTTTGATATAAATGAACGCCATAAAATGCCATATGCAAGGCTTTTATGCTTTTTATTTATGTGAATCCCCACTCGTAAATAAGCTTCATAAGGAACACATATCACTTCATTTGTGGAAATATTGTACTCACTTTTGATTAGTCTCTAGAGGCATGAGGCCAGGACAAAGCCCTCCGATGTTCCAAGGAAGCCTCAGTCATCATAAGGTTCCCGTCTGCAGGTTCCCTTGTGAACAGAATCATCCCCTGGAACAGGAGCCTTCCCTTCTACAATCCATTAATTGGTCTAGCTCTTTAATCCATCCACCAGAAACATGGGGTGGTCTAACCTGCAGCTCTTCCCAGTGTCAGTATGCTTTGCTCTGTGCTCCCACTACATTTAAATTGTCAAGAATGCTCACACTTATGTCATAATTACACTATGTGATTGGGCAGGTTCTTCCATTGGTCTACCTCATAGTTGAACACTCCTACTGAATACACCCCCTACCCAATCTTCTTTGGATGATTATAATGTCTATGCTTCAGATCAAACAATGGTGGGAGCCACAACTACTGCTAAATACTTAACATGCTAACTTGATTTTCTAACATAATTCAGAGTTGCAACATGCAAACACAATTAAACTAATATTATAGGAATCTATGCTTGGAGACACATGCTTGGACATGCAACACTATATTTGGCATATTGCTCCACAAACCTGTGGATTATTCTAATCGTGTTTGTCTTATTAAGATCAAACATGATGTCCAATTAACAAGGAGTTTCTGATTTTTGAAAAACCCTAAGTCTTATTTACCTAGGTCTTGCAGTTCCAGAATTATCAATTATATTCACTTTTGCATATAGAGTTAATGATATATAACAAATTATGTGTACACCAAGGGAAACAAGCCGAGACGTGCCCTGTAATTCAACTTGGAGGCTTATGGTAAGCACAAGAGTTAAATAAACAGATCATTGTGAGGCCCTGAATAATGATTAATGCAAGTCAGTTGACAGTGCTCTTCTGTTTTGCTCACAGTAGACAACACACATGTGGGGTTTTATGAAGATGGATGCTTCTACATGTCATATTAAGCGTGAAGAAAAGGTATGAAGCCGGAATTAAAGAAATAAACAGATGTCTACCAGCAGATGTTAATTTTTATACTATCTCATGGAAGATCCCCCGAATGTTGGAGGCCTAGCTGGCTCCCAGTTGAAACCCAGGTCAACATGAATTAAGCACAGCATCAGGTTGAATAAAACACCAATGATATCCAAAAATACACAAAGAAATCACTGCTTTTCTACATATTTATACTGTAGAATAGAAATTATGTCTGCAATATTATTATACACATTGTACAATAATCTGACAGTTGTTGGATAAATACAAGGCCCTAAGCCTTAGACACTCTGCGAACCTCTCAGCTCTCAGACTTGATGTCCACTGGCTTCCCATCAAAGCCTGAATCGAATTCAAACACTAGCCCTCGCACTCTGCTGTGTTTACAAAGAAGTCCCACTCTACCGCAACACCATCTCTTGCAAGCCCTTTGTGCGACCTCTGTGCTCCTACTCCAAATATGACTAATATACTGCTGCACCTCATAATGTCTCACTGGGTCTGTTCTTTCACTTACTCTGTACAAAAAACGTGATAGCCCTGGGTTTGGGTGTTACACAAATGCATTAAATAAAATTAAAATGCTCTGAATGAATGATGATTCATTTCCTATACAGTAAGAAATGCATGAACATGCAATTCAGAACAATTGACAACATCCTGCCACTGGAATTTTATTATTTTAAAATGTCTGTATCTTAGTCCGTGTTCTCCGGTTAACAGGATTACATTTTTGACAGGTCCAGGCCTCTTCGCACTTATAGAAATAAAGTTCAATTTTAACTGATGCATTCTGCATCTCCTGTTTTCACTTAACATTGGTAACAACCCAGTCTTTAGGAGGAATGTACTTAAAAACCAATGTGTCAGGTGTTATCTCTCTGGTGTGCAGGTGATTACCTACATTGTGCAGGTGCAAGCTTTTAGCAGGCAAGAGGCAGAAATCAAAACTAATATGATACATTTTTATTGTGTCTCTCTCACGTAAACTGGAACCAGTCTAATTTGGTGCTAATCCTCCCCACACTGAGCCATCTGCCTCACAAGGAACAGCACAGTTCAAAGCTTTCTGGCATCAGTTTGCTTTAAAAGAATGTCTTGGGTTCCATTTATATTGACACCTCTCATCTTCTCTTTCTTTGGCTGCTCTGCACTCCCATGGCATCTGGGGACATTCTGGGCAATGTTCTTCCATGATTGTGCGCTAATCTCCTGGATTCCCTGCAGAGATTCGGAGGCAGTGGAATGATGAAGTCCCAGCGTCCCCCGGGTGAGAAACAGTCTCACAAGACCAAGTTGTACCAGACTACCAGAGTTTGTGGAGCACGCCGGGATGTCTAAGGACTAGGCCAGCTAGGTAAAATGGTGAAGCAACATGACAGGACACAGTTTCCCAGGCAAGGCAACAGGGAAGAGAACACTGGGAATGTGGGCTTTCCTTTTCCTTGGAAGGCAAGCATCTAGCAAAGAGGCAGATAGAAGACTATCTAGCTGAGGCCACCACATAAATGGTATCCAGGTAAGGATGTGGCAAACATGGTTCCTGGGTTGCAGTCATGTGCTTTTTTCCTGTCATATAATTATAAGAGAAAAATGAGATCACACAGGTGAGCCATAAGGATGCGTAGAGACCTCCAGTGATATTAGCAAATCTTCTTCTTCCTCGTATGTGAGTAACAGAAGGAGCGAATGATCCAAATCAAAACTAAAAGCCTTGATCAGGGAAACACTCCTGGTAGAGCATAATGCAGAATAGAAGAAGGGTGGGCCGACTAGACCAGAGATGACCGCTATATATTGTTTAAATCATAATAACATCATATTTATTTGTGTAAATACAGTCACAAAAATGTAAAGACATTTTTGAGGAATTCAGCTCAATATACCAAAAAACCACATACCTCCATGTACCATTCATTCATTCACGACTTTCACATACATTTATCATGTTCAAATATGTTGGGACAAACTGGTGATAGATGATTGAAATCACAGAAAAGCAATCAAACAATTGTCAATTTAGCACTTTGTTATTTTACAATGTGACCCTCTGTCTACATTCAGGGGTTTAGAAAACTGTTGTCAACATATGTTTCGGTTGAGTTCTCTCAGTAAGGGTCGGGGTACCCTTATCCAGTGATTTAGGTCAACCTTCTTCAGGACGGAGAGCAATCGCTGATTCCGCGTTGCCTTTTCATAACACAAAGAGTGGGGTGTCGGGATGGCTAAAGAGCCTCAATTCTGGAAGAGTAAAAAATAAAAAAACTATATTGTCATCTCTGTTGATTTAAAAACCTTTTCATGGTAAACAAACAACTGTAGTATTCAGTTGTGTGGAACTGACTCACCTCCTCTGGAATACCAGGGGCCGGGGAACGGTAGGTTGGAATGAATCCTGGCGTGTGTGCTCCTGCTTTTGGTGCCTCACGTCATAAGTAATGTCCTATAATAAAGTGTAAGGACATAAGCCTCAGTGTGATATCTAACAATTACAGTTTCCTCAAAAACTGCCATACATTGCTCGTACTTACAGAAAAACCTGTGTTTCACACAGGACCTACGCTATAAATCGCGTGGCCAGACAGGTGCGGCCCAATACTGTAAATTAATCGTGGGGCGCCTGCAGAGGAGGAAACAAACAACAAAGAGGGGGGACGTCACTATCTGTGTGATCTGTCCTGGCCTTGGTGTTGCTGAATGCAGCGAAAAATAAAAATAAAGAAATTGCTTACTTGAAATGGTCGCCGGGTGTCTCAGTAAATGCTGGTCAACCACTGCCTGTTACTGTTGATACATGCCAGTGCATGTATCAACATGGGTGGATCAAACATAAAGCAAACGACTAGCTTCAAAAACTGTAGCTGTCCCTGTTTGTCTCAAAGACACAAACCATCTGCATGCAGAACGTACTCAAGGTTTTGTAATGGCACATCATTTAGGTCATGTTTGGGAGTCAAAGAGTGTTTTGTAACCATTAGACAATATTTTTTTGTTGCCATCCGAGTAGGTAAGGATCACGGAAGCAGTGTTCAGAATAGAACAGTAAGATATTGTTTCATTAACAGCAGAATTTACTGGTCGCCCATAATTTTACAAACAGAAAGTTGAAATGGGCTGGTTCTACCCTCTCAGGAGAAAGGCAGTAACTGCATGGTATCTCCTAATAACAGGGTTCTTCTGCCTTGCCTACCAACAAACAGGAATTTGAGATGTGCCGGTTGTACCATTTCAGGTGAAAAGCAGTAACTGCATGGGGTACCACAACAGTCACGAGGGTGTCCTAAGAACAGACCACCAATCAGATACAAGATGGCAGACCTGCCACAACAAAGTCCCGAGCTGAACTATTGTGAAAGGTACAGTGAGCAAAAAGATGATGGCTGCAAACTCTCAAAGTGGTTAAAAACCACTGAACAGGTTATCATGCCATGTTCTTTTGAGAGAGGTGCGCCTGCTACCTTTTTTGTATTTTTGGAACAGCTCCACCTCACTGATGAGGCCCAACAAGGCTGAAACACGTGTATGGTGTTGCTGTTGGAACGCTTGTTCAGAAGGGAATTGCCATAGCATTTCGGTGCTGGACTGCCCATGTGGGCGGGACAAAGACTGATATGCAAATGAATATTTCCCATCTGTGAAAGGTACAGTGAGCAAAAAGCAGATGGCTGTGAACTCTCAAAGTGGTTAAATACCACTGAACAGGTTATCATGCCGTGTTCTTTCGAGAGAGAGGCGCCTGCTACCTTTTTTGTATTTCTGAACTATTGTAGGTAACAGGTTTGCATGTCACTGTGCAATTGAGTTCGACTTCCTAGAGCAATACCTTCATTACAATAGTGAGTAAAGGAATTATTGAAATTGGGATGATCTAGAGCCAGGGCTCTATACAATACTTATTTCATTTAAATCAATGCTTCTTCTGTTTTCGGGGACCAAGCAAGAGGTTCCAGCACTGAATCAGGGGTGAGGGCTTGAACAGGCTTCACCATGAAAGCGTAACCCGGTATGTAATGTCTGCAATAACCAGTTTTTTCCCTGGACCCTCTCATTTGTTTGTGGGTTACAGGTTTGGGAATTCCGAGAATGATACTAATGTGGGCCTGAGACAGATGCCTCTTTCCTATCATGATGTTGGGTCCCATGTAATGGAGTCAGGTTAGACACAATGTGTGGTTTTCATTGGAAGCTAAATGCCCCTTCAGACAAATTGCAGCTAACAACTAAAGGAAATCCTGCTGCTTTGCAACTAGTGATGGAGATGCTAACAATACATCATTACAAACAGACCCCCTGAACACAAGATAGTCTAGATCTTTCTTTAAGATCAAGGAACAAAGGCCCAGGCTCCCTACAAGCAGCTGAAGAAACATTGTGCACGTGTATTGCAAAGATGTATGAGTAAAGTCAAATACATATTCATGGCGCACATGTACTGAGAAGCATATTGAGCACAGATCCGTGAGTTTCACAGATGTGAAATGGGTTGCTTCGGCAGATATGGAAGACAACGCAAGCGCTTGCAGTATTTGGGACACTGGGAAAAGTGGGATGAACAGTTGCATTCACAGTATCGACGCTTTTCTCAACATGATAAGTAGTCTTTCTGAGTTTCTTAATGGGCAGCAACGGGGTATTTCAAGGCCTTTGGATTTCTATAATAGGAAATAGCAGTTACTCAAGAGAAGAAGTGAACAGACAGGTCTGGGAGCCCTTTTAATGAGAACGAGCACGGCCAAATAACCTGTTCTATGGGAAGGTGTCCCCACGGGAGGGTCTACAACCACGCTTTAGTTCACTGTACCTTTCACAGAGGAGAAATATCCATTTGCATATCAGTCTGATTCCCATGCACAAGGGCAGTTCAGCACCGAAATGCTAGGCAATTCTCCTCTGAACAAAAGTATAGTCAGCAACCCCAGACACGTGTTTCAGCCTAGTCAGGCGTCATCACTGAGGTGAATCTGTGCCTCTCTAAGCACACTGCTAGACCGAAACATGTGTCTGGGGTTGCTGTTGGTACTCTTGTTCAAAGGAGGATTGCCTAGCATTTCGTTGCTGTACTGCTCAATCGGGCGGGACAAAGACTGATATGCAAATAGTTATTTCTACTTTGTGAAAGGTACAGTGAGCTAAAATGTGGCTACGGACTCTCGAGTGGGCATCTTCCGATAGAACAGGTCATTAGGCCGTTTTTGTTCTCGCAAAGGGGCGACGTACCTCTTATTCTATGTTTAAGGAACTTAGGGTTGGTCACCCTAAGTTACAGAGGGTTATCCCGATGTGGACCCCTTGCACACTGTTCTCAGAGGCAGCTCTCCACCTCACTGATGAGGCCCAACTAGCCCGAACCACATGCCTGGGGTTGCTGTTGGTACTCTTGTTCAAAGGAGGAGTGACTAGCATTTCGCTGCTGGACTGGTCCAGTGGGCAGGACAAAGACTGATATGCAAATGGATATTCATCTTTTGTGAAATATATAGTGAGCACAAATGTGGCTGTGGACTCTGGAGTGGGAGCCTCCCTGGAAGGAAGGAAGGAAGGAAGGAAGGAAGGAAGGAAGGAAGGAAGGAAGGAAGGAAGGAAGGAAGGAAGGAAGGAAGGAAGGAAGGAAGGAAGGAAGGAAGGAAGGAAGGAAGGAAGGAAGGAAGGAAGGAAGGAAGGAAGGAAGGAAGGAAGGAAGGAAGGAAGGAAGGAAGGAAGGAAGGAAGGAGAACTGAACTAGTAAGCTATTAGTGGAAGATCATTTTTCTTGACTGTGATTATTACTGTACATCAGAGAGAAGTTGTGGATCACAGTTAACCTTCTGTAGCTTCCCATTTATGTTTCTAGGTTACTTGGACAAGGACTGCATTGATTTACTTATCATTGGTTGCCAGATACACAATTTTGAAAGCAAGTAAATACTGCTGCTGTGGAATATTATTTGAATACGCTCTGAGTGAAGCACATTTCAAGGTGTTAATTAGAAATTATTTGCTCAGACAGCGTTTCTAAACCTGAAAGTGCTAGTTTATATTCCCGTGCTGATAAGAGGCTTCTTGATGTTGTGTCTCTTGATGCAGTGGGTGTTAAAGGGAGAGAAAATCCGTGTGTGCGTGTGCGTGCAGCGTGTCCTCATTACCTGTCAAATGGCACCAATGCCAGCCATTCTCTCACAATGTGTTCAGCCATTTTCTACAGTCTACGCAAAAACACGCGTTCAGCCCTCGTGGACACGCCAGTTGACCAGTTCAGATTTCGCATTAGTGGGTGCCTGGAGAGTGGACTGTTTAGGTCAAGCGCAAGAAAGCGAAAGAAATGTTAGAAGAAAAATATCAATTGGAAACTGTAAACACATTTTTACACCACTAACCAGTCCTGTGATACAAATGAAATCACCTAGAATGCTAATAGCAGTTAAGTAGGTTAAGTCTTCCAATTGCATCAAATGTTCACAAGAGTTGAAGGAAACACAGAGCATCACGTGTATCGAAAGAATCTCTATTTCGATCTGCCTTCCTCCATGGCCTCCCCTTGGTAGTGTGTTCTCACATCCTCCTTCGTTCCCCACCCTCTTATAAATAAAATGTCCACATGAGGCCCGTGCCCTAAATTTATTACCTGGGTCTTTGTATAACCTTTTGCAATGACAAAGCCGTCTATTTTATCTGTTTGTATCTTCTGAACTACTTATGCCAGGAAGCTACCTAAAAGGTGAATTGCTGGCTGGTGTCGGAAGCGGCTGCTCATTTTGGTGCTATTGCAGTATTGCAGAGTCGGCTTGACGCACAGTTCGCACATCTAGAGGTGCTTTCCACTAGCAATCTCTCACGACGCGAGTGAACGGAGATCGCAGTGGAGCAGGAGAGAGCGGAGGAGGAAAGCTTTGGCGCGCAGCTAGCCGTGCTGAAGAGACGCGAGCAAGTGGATGCAAGCGATTGACTGCCACTCTGCAGTCCGTGGTCGCTATTGATGTGAGAAGTTAGCCTCTCCTTCTGCCTCTAGTTGAGCTCCAACTCCAGCTGCTCTGCCTACTTGTCTATCTTGTTGCCCTAGTGTCAGAGGTAAACACTGCCACAGGCGGGCACACCTTACTGCTCCCGAGAAGGAGGGGAGCGGGGCCAGCAAAAGGCATAGGGCCGCCAAAGACACTTGCGCAGGATCATGTCCGGGACCATGCCCAGTAACATGACCTAGAGTTTGAGCTGGCACAGATGGGGCTGGAAGAGGATCAGTCCTTAGGCGTGGTGGGGGTGAGGAGGGGACCCGCGACTCGCCAACAGGAAACTCGCCTTTGATAAAAGAACAACCCCCCCTAAAAACACTGACGTATCCAGAAAGGGAAGTGGCGGAGGGGTCTTGCCAATAGGGCCCCTAACGGTAGCATGTGTTGCATAGGTTATAGTTACTGCACCTACAGCGGCTCGTATAGAAAAGTACAGCTACATTAACACCTCCTCTCCTCTCTTGCAGGGCTCTAGCTTAATGCCCCATGCCTAATGCCGGCCGAGCTTGAGCGGCTGATGATGCCTGTCCACAAGCAAAGGCTGACCTATGGGCTGGTCTTAAAAAGTAAAGCCAACCCATTTGGGGTGGACACTTATTGGCAGGTCAAGTCTCACCTGCTCCTCCAATAGAACATCGTTCCTGGGAACGCGGCAATTGCTGAGTACCAGAACTTCACAATGGATGGTGATCATATGGAACATTGCGATGGTCAATGAGGGCCTCAGTCTAAACTGACAAGCACACCCCAAAAGGGGAAAGACTTCCCGTCCCCTATGAACAAACTGGGCATCTTTATATTTAAGCATGGACTGGGGACACAGACCTGTAAAGACGTCCCCTCACGGTTAACTCCTGTGATAAGATCATCAGAAAATGCTAAAGGGGGGGGGTGGAGGGCATCTATATTACCGAGCTCTCTGCTCTTTAAAAGAACCAGACCCATGGAAACCGAAGGGACTAGGATTCACTACGGCTGGGGGCACCCAGAGATTCCATTACAACAATGGAAAACATAAGGCATCAAGGCCCGTGCCCTCGTGGGACCCGGGGTTCGGGGACCTAGAGGAAGCGGACCTACTGGTTAACTGGCCAGAACTAGAAGAGTCTACTAACGAACTCTATGCCCAGAGCAGACATGGACCCAATGTAATTACTGAGGGAACCTTTTTTTTTCCTTTGTTTTGGTTTACAAGACATTTACAAATATATCAAAATACTTTAAGTCAATCAAATTACATAAAAACTACATTCTTCATTTACTATATGCAAAGTGCTTAAAATATATCAAATTACAAACGATTTTTGAACAACGTATACATAAATACAAAACAACATAATTATTCCATAATTAATCACAAAATTTTAAAATATTTCATTTTTGCCTTTAAAACTTACTATTTTTGAGCAATTTGTAAGTGTTCTAAGATCACAACAAAGCCATCACAGCCATCTTGTCATTCTTCTCATTGAGCTTTTTTAAGATAGACAACTTGAATTTAGAGCTAACAATTTTAAACAATATGCGAATGTTCAAGAAGCATACTTAACAAAAAACTTTTGCAAAGTAAGCAATTCTACATAAATCCATAATCACCACATTAGCTCACCACGTCCGAGTTAATAAAATCATTGCATAAGATTTGACAGAGACAACCAAGTTGCCTCATGACTGGAGGCTAGATACTCCAAAAAAGTTGAGGATATATTAAATACACCCTGTATGTCAACCAAGCAGCTTTTAGCTAAACATGTAAGCACACTGACAGCAAGGAAGCAACAAATGGAGAGCGTTGTAGATTTAAATACAAGTTGTAGTTTTGCACAAGATCCAATTCCATACTGTTCATGTAATATGCTGCAATAGCATTTCCTAACCAGAAGTGTTTACGCTGTAAATTACGTAAATCAGAGATTAGAGACCAAAATTCACTCATAGGATATGGGGCTCGCTGTCACACTCACCTTAGCTCTGCAGGAGTATCAGGAACCTCAGCTTGATGCTCTTTCTTGCTCACTGGACTACTGCATCTATGGGAAACCAAGAAGACAGGTGGTGGTGGGCCAAAAGGCCTTGTGGTAGTTGTAATTCCCACCCTGTACCCTTAGCCTTTCCGTAACCGCCTCCCTTCTGTGTATGCGTGTTCCATAGCAGGGGCGCAAGTTCAATTCCACCAGTTGCTTCACTGATGAATAGTCCTGCCCAGACCCGCTGTGGCTTGGATTATGCTGCGCTTTTGGAGTGTGTTTGTTGCTGTATAGGGCTTGCTTGCTGATTTGTCTGGTAGTGTCTTTGCTGGCAAGCGTTTGTTGGTTGTTGATTATGAATGCTCAATAAACTTTCCTGTATGCTGATATATGTCTTTACACGCTGTGCTCTTCTTCCTTTCTTACTCACAGTTCTCTTTCTCCCTTGCAGGGTTCCTGATGGAGTCGGGCACTTGAACGTGGCTGGAGCAATCGAACGTAGCAGCTGATTACTTGTGGAGGGCCGCGGACCAGATGGCTGCTGCTACAGAGGTGTTGCGGAGCAGCCACGGACCCAATGATTGCAACAGCTGATGAGAGGAGCCGGGCCGACGTGGGCGTGTTGCAGATGGGTCGCGGATCCGATGACTGTAACAGATGATGAAAGAAGAGGGGGCTGCAGAGGCGCCACGGACCCGATGATAGCTGATGAGAGAAGCCGGGCTGAAGAGGGGCCGCAGACCCGATGACAGCTGATGGGAGAAGCCAGGCTGAAGAGGGGCCGAGAGGAAACAGGTAAGTTTAACAGATGGAGCCTCCCTGGAACTGCTAAGGGGTGGCTCTCCTCGATGAGAGTCAATGGCTGGGGGCCACAGAGCTGATGTTGGCTTCTGAGGACCACGGTGAGCGTTCTGCAACCTGCTGGCAGAACAAGGCGAGGCTTATATAGCAGCCACCCCCAGGAGGCTAGACTGCAGCCCTCAACAGTGTTTGGGCTGATTCCCATCCATGCTGGATGCCCCATCCGATGATTCATATTGTACCCGGTGCCATCTACCCCATGCCTGGGTCCAGCTGGGCTCATTCCTAGTTCTATGGGTGATACAGTAGGGAGGCCTTCATGAATGATGAACCCAATGGGGGTGCTTTGGGGCCAACATGTGTGCATTGAATATGGAATTGGTGGAGGCGAGTGTTGCAGGGTTGGTGGTTGTGACACTCGCTTACACATAGGTAACAGACTGTCGGATTACTAACATTCCCATTTGAAGGTGTTCACCATATCCCATAGTCCTCATGTGAGTATCGTTTTCCAAAAAAAAAAAAAGACTTTTGTACCACAGTGAATATTTTAGTTGTGACAACATCTATATTAACCTGCTACAACACTGCTACGATAGCTCATCTCAACCCATAATCTACATGCACCACCATAATATTTGCTTTCCATACCAGAATCAGCTCCATCTCAATGCATTATAAGAGCCCCTCATTGAAGCCCAAGAAGGGACTCCAAGTACACACAGGTGAAGTTGTCACTCCAAAAAGTATCATTCACCAATATATGAGGTGCAAATAGTTGTTCCAACTTCAGTCAGACCTCCAGAAGTCCTATTTTTTTGCATTAAGGGTTTCTTCAATCCCACATACAAGACGTGCCATGGCTATGATTATCTGGTCCGTGCTGCCCCACATACACCGTGACCAGACTAAGTGGCCTTCATAGTTTGATTCCGACCCCATGTATGCTCCAAGATAAGCTTTCCTATCACAACGAAAATACAAATAGAATAGAAACAGGTGCTGTAAAGTCTCCATTTAGTTTTCGTCGGTACAGAAGCGACATTTGAGGCCAAGATCAGTATGCTCGTATTTATACCATATACGAATTTGTGATTCAGAGTAGACTAGATCAAGACGAAATCTCATGTATGTTGAGCGCATTTTGTTGTCGGGAGACCGCAACAAATATGCGCATCGTGGTTTCTGAGCATGTCTAAAATTTGAATAATTGACAAAGGAGAAATAGCTTTCAATCTTGTCTGAATTCAATGCCCATGATTTAAGGTGAAATAGTTTTTTCACCAATCCAGGACGAATGATGATCTCCTGTTTGTTCAAGTTCAGACATGCCTGAATTTCATTCATACGATCATGAAACTTGGAGATTGATTGAGGCGGATCCTTAGTGAGCATAAATTGGAGATCTTCATAAAAAGAATGAGGAGGCGGTAAAACCATTTTCATGAAGTTTTTGAACAAGCGCCAGTCAAATCTATCACTCAGGGGACGTAAGCCTAGTTCGTGAGTGAGGATCAGATTTGGTAAATACGCTGGAAGCCCCAAAACTGATTTCCACAGTTTGCCTTGAATTACATTTAAGATGGTACCAATATTCAGCAAACATAGATCAAGGCCATACAGAAGGATAGGTTCAGCCTTAAATTGGTAATAGTCTATCAAAGGCAATCATGAGAACTTGCAATGGCGCTGGAGTATCAATTTCATCTGGGCTGTTAACTCCACAGCTTTGAGGTTCAGTAAAATTTGCCTGTTTTTACATGAGAGTATTTGACAGCTGGTATCCCAAATATCTCATCTCAGATTTAGTTATTTCTTTTGCATCGACATACCATCTATATCTTGGCAATTTCTTCTTGGCTGTAAAGATGAGAATATTTTATTTTTCCGAGTTGATGGTGAGATTATTGATAGTACAATATTGATGAAAGTAATTCAGTTTGTTTTGTACAGCAAATGGGGTTCTGTCGAAGAGTATTATATCGTCAGCAAAAGCTAGCCAACTTAGGCGCAGATGACCCAATTTTACAGGAAAAATATCTAGTGCTTCCCAGATGTTACCAATGTCCACAAGACACAGATTAAATAGTACTGCTGCAAGATTGCAGTCCTGTTTTACACCAATATGAGTGGTGATGTGATCCGACAGCAAACTTGCAGCATTAATGCGCACCCTGCAGGAGATCTTCGAGTGTAACTGAGCAATCAATGCTACGATATTAGATGGAATTCCATAAGAGAGCATTTTTGTCCGTAGTCTGATGCGCAGTACACTGTCAAAAGCCGACGAAAGGTCCACTGAAGCCATATATATTGGCCCACTGGTTACATTTCGTGATGATATCAGTAAATGGGCAAGTATGTCGCATTCAGGGGAGTTCCCATTTGTTTGCGAAAGCCCACTTGTGCCTTGGATAGAAACAGTGGGTTGATCATGTAAGTTTCCAAATCATTCAATACTAGGTGTGAAAAGACCTTTGCCGCAACATGAATAAGTACAATAGGCCGAAAGTTGCCCAGGTTGTCAGGAAGGCCCTTTTTATGAATGGGGATGATTATGGCAGTAAGCCACGAGATTGGAATTGCTCTCTGTGCAAATACTAGACGAAAGCGAGTGAGCAAATGTTTAGCCCAAAAGTGAAGGTCATCTTTAATGACACAGGACGGAAGCCCATCAGGGCCCTCCGCCCTGGACGATGAAAGCTTAGAGATGGCCCATATCACGTCTTCCAATGTCTAGCTGCATGCGAGAGCCATCTTCATGTTTGGAACTTCAAGTTCCTGTTTGTCATGCTTAGGTGGCATAGCATATTTAAGCTTAAAATGTGTTTGCCAGCTGAATCCGTCTATACATGCGACCATACAGTTTTGCTGTTTATTCAAAGGATTTCTCAGAATTGCCCATATTTCCCTAGCATTCCGTTTACACAAGTGATCAATTATGTTTTGATTATCCGAAATGTAATGCATATAGCGTATTTCTTTTATTTTGTTTTTGTATTTAACTAAAATGCCCCTTTTACATGATATATATAGAGCATTAGTTGTGGACAAGCGTCTCGCTATTCTCAGGTCATGATTTTTCTAATGTTCCAGTGCGATTATTTTGTTCGAGAATTTAGCAGAAACGTTGGTGGATTGCGGTTTGAGAGGCAATTTTTAGATAAGGTAACAAGATGTTCGTGGATAATCTTGAAGTTTCTATTTATAAGTCTTTCTGCATAGGCGAAAGGGTCCAATTTGTCATCACTGAGAAACATATCCCTGTTCACTAAATAAGCCAGTTTTTTACATATACTGGCATTCCAGCGAAAAAAAGATATTGCGAAACGATCACTTTCCACTAGGGAGGTGTGTGTCAAAGTGTCAAAGGTTTGGCAAGTAAAATGGAATACAGTGGACAACCCACATTAGGGATCTGAGTGAGAGCAAGATGACCAGATAGTTCACTTGAGGCCAAGAAAAAAATCAATCAATGAGGATGAAAAACCTCACTGCCACAAGTATAGATTATTTGAGGAGGCAAAAGTCAAGGTCTGGATGTTCCAAGCTTCAAAGAATTCCAGCCAAAGCCTGCCCCTAATCCGACCCTGTTGAGCATGAGGCTTCATTTTATGGCGATCGGATTTGATTTCTTCCAGCTCTAAATTTGAGTTGAAGTCACCACTGATCAGAATTTCGTGCATCGGGTACTGCAGCATAGCATTGGTCAAAGCTTTATTTAGTAGCTGAAAGGCTGTTTCAAGGCCTATCATGACGGAGGTTCCTAAAACCGAAATGAGCAATAGTTTGCAGGGAGCTTTCCCAACCATGGTCACTGCAACCATCATAAACATGTCCGTATGTTCCAAAGTCCTAGCTGTGATTATTAAGTTGTTCTTAATAAGAACAGCAAGACCACCACTAGGGCGACCAACTGAGGTGCGACTAGCTGCAGCGCAATATGAGGTGAACCCATTAAAAAAGATCTCCAAGATGGTCATAGTTTCCTGTAAAATCAATATTTCCGACATGTGCAGATAACCCACAGATTTAGCCCAGGCATGAGGATTCTTTTCCCACAGCAATTCCAGGATGATATTGCGAGTGTTGGAAGTTACGATGACGCAGAAGGATTTTTCATGGTGGCTGCCACTTTAATTAGGGGTTCCATCCAACTTAGGCTATTGAGAGCCATAGTTAGCTTTTCAAGTTGTTCCCGTAGTCCACAATTGGATTCAGATATCGCCTCTTGCATTGGCCCATTAGGGACCCTGTCTTGTGGGATGAAGTAGAGAATAGCCCAGGCGGTTTCCATCTCTATAAAGATGTGAGGGTAAAGTCCCAAGGAAACGAAATCATCTGTATAGTCTAGAATTAACTTAGTGATTATAGGAGATTGAAGTTTACACAGACCTCTAACATTATTCTCACTTGCTAGTTTCACCCACTCAACATATTTTGTGGCCAGAATTCTTAAAGATGAGATCTGATAGAAAGCATTCATCAGAAAGGAACGATTTATGCGAGTGGTCCCATTGATGGTCGAATCGGGAGCCTCAATACTTTGCCAAGTTCCTGTCCAATATTCCCCACGCATCCAGCCTCAATTGGCTTTTGGGAACCTGTCTGGTGGCTTGCTGATAACACCTCTTGGCTACTGATCAGGTCCTGTGCAGGAGGAAACACAACCTGCTAGGCATCCAAGGTACATACCTCCACTTGGCCCATGCTGCCTGTCTTTTTAATTTGGATAGTTGGGAAGAATTGTGAAGTTGGACTTGCATCTTTTCCACGTTCTTTACCAACGCCTTCAATGAAGAATTTGAGGATTGAGGCTCAAACTGAGGTTTAATTTGCAGGAGCCTCTTACTCTCTTCATTCAGTTCTGATAAATTGAGAGCCAGCTCAGGGGCTTTGACAGGATCCTTTACTTCAGTTTTAGAGGTTTTAGCTAAGGTATCCTTCACTTTCGCTCTGGATCGACTGAGTCTTTTCTGTGCTCTAAGAATTGATTTCCTGACCCTCTGAGATATGAAGTGCTGCCCTGTTTGAGCTGATTCCTTTTTTTCATTTTGAAGCTGTGAGTCAGACTCTTCTCATTCAATTACTTCCTGTTGGTCAATTATGTTTGTTAAGACAGATGGACTATCAGGTAGAATTATTTCCTTTTCATCGTTGCCAAGCAATTCATTTATCACATCCTCACCTACTAAAGTAGGATGTTTTGAAACACCGTCAAATAGTAGCTGTTCAACTTGAAGAATGCGATCACGATGCGATTTAGCGATTTCCAACAGATCTATGGTTTCATTCTTTGACAGTGAGGTCGACTGGGAGGGAACTCCCTGAAGTACTTGAGCATATACCTTGCCAGCAACTCTCAGAACCGTCTCCTCACACTCTGTTTGGGATCCTCTTGAGGTGACATTTGATGCATACCCACTTGTTGATTTAGGTTTGACCTTTTTTCAATGTGAGAGGCATAGAAAGAGTGGGCCTGTTCCTGTGCCATTATGTATCCTTCGATTTTGCTCATTTTAATCATCATAGAACTAACAGCGCCTTTCATTTCTCCAAAAATAGCATGAGTGAGATTGTGTCCCTTGTCGAGGAGATTGAGAATTCTTGTGATGAATGGGAAATACTGTAAATCATGTTCCTCGATGTTCGCAAAGGGATCTTCCGAGGTAGAGAAGGAAAAATTCCCTGGCTGCATCTCGAAGTGGTCTAAGCAGCCGGAATTATGCTCATGCTCCGTAGACAAATTTACTGAAGGGTGACATTTGTCTTTTTGAGATGACGCTTCTTTGTGAGTGCCAGTCTCATGAAAACTTGATCCAAAAAGATCCCTTCCTGGAGCAGTGTGACCCTTATGAAATAAGTTGTCTGCTAGATGTAGATTTACCTGTTCCCGTCGCGGAGGCCTGCTGAAGCAGGTGTAGATGGCCCAAGAGACAGCCGAACCCATCTTCCTAATTCGTCCATTACGACAGGAGCAAGCATTGAGTTGTCTAGAATAGGCGCTAGAGCCCTCTGATCGTCGTTCCCATAGGAACTTAGATCGGCTCCCTGAGAAAGCTCAGTAATCATGCTGGCATCATTGTTAGCCTCTTTAACCAAGCAAGAAGGCACAGGTCACGTGGGGATGTCTTTACGTGAAGCGATACCCTCGCTAGAGTCAGGGGGCTTCAAGAGTGGTTGAGTCAGATCATCCACTATACCCAAGGGGTCTGATGCCTGGGGTGCATGAACTGACATTGAACGTAAAGACTTTTACAGGACAGAGGCAAGAGAATGGTAGTATTGGCAGCCTTAGTTGTCATAGTTTTGGGCCGTCCAGAAGGTGCCTCGCCCATGCGATTTGTGCTACGTAGGTTACGACTCATGTTTGCATGACCAAGTAAGAACTGGAGAGCCACAAACTTTTCGCACACAAACCTTCACGCACCAAATGCGAGAATACAAATTGCAAGTCAGATAAGTGAGCTTCTATGTAGTAGAAGAATTCTTCTCGAGGGGCACAATGGACTGCAATGCAAAAGAAGAGCAAGGAGCAAAGTCAACGATAAACACAATAATTCAGTGACTGCTTTGAGAAAAACAGTTAATCTCACGTGTTCGAGTGCTACTTTGAGATGGATTAGTATACAAAAATATATCAAACTTTGGGGTGCATTAACCTGTGCTTAACAAAGTACTTTTTCGCAAGCAGCTGATCAAATATATGATAACTAGATAAACACTTACAACCACTTTTTACTTTCAGCATGAGATGGAGGACTTTAAGACTCCAATGCCCAAAATCACCCCCACAAGTAACTGCCATGAGTTTGCCATTAAACAAGACACTTTTTGCTAAGCAAATTTATACACATTTATCTCACTGGTAGAGACAACTCAGTCATATGCGCTTATGCAACAAAAACCAAAACCCTGTCTCCCAAATTTGCAGAAGGCAGAGCAGGAGGAGAGGGGGAAAGAAAAAGAAGAGAGAAGAAGAAAGAGAAAGAAAAAAGGAATGATCTACAGGGATTCAGAGACTCAATGGCCCACAGCCTCCTTTGTGTTTCGTTATATTTGGTAGAATGTATTCGAGCACCTCACATTTACCAATATGGCATGCGCCCACTCAACAAGTTTTCAGAGATAGTTAGACTTCATTGGCTAAGTGCTTGAGGACTACACTCCAGGGTTCAAATGTTTAAGAGCCGACAGTCGCCCTCTATCGGGAGTGCCAATTCAAAAACTTAATATAGCAGATACAAATATGCATACACCAAGCACGAGTCCTAGAACTTGCCTCAGGGTTCAGTGGCCTGTCGACCCACTGTCACCCTCTATTAGGAATGTAGGTTCGGACACTTGGAAGAAAGTATACACCAGACACGTGACTAATACCTGCCCCACTGGGTTCAAAGGCCTGACGGCCCGCAGTCACCCTCTAGGTAGGAACTCTGGTGTACACACTCATAGCTCCACTCTAGGGTTAAAAGGCCCGCAGTCACCCTCTACTAGGATTGTAGGTTCAGACACTTGGAGGAAAGTATACACCAAACACGTGCCTAAAACCTACCCCACAGGGTTCAAAGGCCTACTGGCCCGCAGTTGCCCTCTGTGCAGGAGGTCCAGTTTGCACACCCAGTAATCCTTCACTAAAGCAAATTCCCAGTACTTTCACTAGGGGGTTCAAAGGCCCAAATGGCCCGCAGTCACCTTCCTGAGAAAAAGGCAGTATGCAAGATTCATTGATCAGTTGATAGGATACTGCCTTCAGGGGTTCAAAGGCTCACAGGCCCGCATTCACCCCCTTTATAGAAGTGCCAGTCAAAAAACGAGGTGGAATGTGATTGAAGAGGACAGATTATAGTACAATGTGGTCAGGTGGACCAGCTCAGAGCTCCTATCATGCCTCAGAGAAGGAACCTGTCAATAAGGACATAGGCACATACAGACCCTCGTTTTAGGAATAGTTACCAAGAGTCGAGACTTCAGAATAGTATAAATAGCAGTACAGAACATAGTGCGCAGAGAACACATTGGCAGAATAGTCAGAACAAAACAAACTCTTGGGCACAACACAATTGCCAGTCCAAGTAAGTGCCTCGCATAAACATGCAACCAGTTCCAGGAGACCAAAGTGAAATAACAATGTCCAAAGATAGCGGTTGAAAGGAGCGCTAGACCATGGCACACCGCTCTTATGGGCGGTGAGACCGCTCCTAAATGGTTGTCAAAATTGCAGCCGCAGTTTAGTTCCAATAGCGAAAACGTGTAACACGTCAGGTGAGAAATTGAGGATCAAGTCACAGCGTTCGTGAATGCAGGCGAGGCAGAGCAGTAAAAGCAGTTTGCTGTATTAACGTGTCTCAATACAGTGCAGAGCAGTACATACCAATATCTCTGTAGGGACCCCCACAGCACCACCACTCCACCAAACACCTAATACACTGCTGGGCACACCGCGCATGCGCGATAGTTAAGTAGGTTGGAAGATGAAGGCTGGAGGCGGCCTGTAAAATGATGCAGGAAACAATAGAGGGATTAAGGGATGTCCATGTAGAACGTAGCATGGAGCAAAAAGGAACAGCACCTTCCCCATTTAACACCTAACACACTGCTGGGACCACTGCGCAGCGCTCCGTGCATGCGGGATAGTTAAATAGGTTGGAAGCTGAAGGATGGAGGTGGGCTGGAGGCGGGCTGTAAAATGATGCAGGAAACAATAGAGGGACTAAGGGATGTCCATGTAGCATGTAGCACGGAGCAAAAAGGAACACCACGTTCCATCTGTTACACCTAACACACTGCTGGGCACACCATGCAGCGCTCCCCGCATGCGCAATGGTTAAGTAGGTTAGTAGCTGAAGGCTGGAGGCGGGCTGTAAAATGATGCAGAAACAATAGAGGGACTAAGGGATGTCCATGTAGCACGTAGCACAGAGTAAAAAGGAACAGCACCTTCCCCCGTAACACCTAACACACTGCTGGGCACAGCGTGCCCTGAGGGAACCTTTAATCTGACTATCTTGGAATCAGGAAACTGATTGGGGTGGAGGTTCCAACAAAAGCACCTCGAACAACAAGTCAAGAAACGTCCAGAGAAGGAGGTCACCAGCCCAAATCTATCCGTCAGGCTGTGAGGTGGGGGGGGGACATCAAACCCTTTCAATTAAGGCCTAGAACTGAGGGGACCAAAAAGTGCAGATTGGAAACATGCTTTGACCAGTCTACAGAAGGCCTGACAATGATAAAACCAGCTCCCCCAACGCCAACCATTGGCACACCAAATGGGGATCCCGGGAGAAGTTATGGAAATAAAGGAAACTCCAATTTTGGACAACGCGGCCATAAACGCCAGCATAGTTGCTGCATTGTCACTTGTGATGGCTCCTTTCACCAAACTGTACGAGGCAATCAATGACCAGCTAAAAGAACAAAATACAGTGATGGCGATGCTGCACTCAAAAATGGTCTTTCTTGAAGGCTTCATAACGGCGGTACAAGAGAAACTTGACAGAAATAAAGAAGATATGACAATTTTTCTCCATCGGATACTGGAACCCATAATTGAAGAGAAAACCAAGAGACAAGGTTCCAGGGAGCCAGGGGAAAACACTTCTAAAAGGTTGCTGCTAGAGGTCTTCTATACCAGTCATGGGTGGCAACTAGATCTTCTGGGAATCAACAATTGACAGACTGCAAGGTTGGCGACCCTCCAACAAAAACAAAATCTAACAACGCAAGACAATTCTTCGAAAAACTAATATTACTAATCCTGGCTGAAGAAAATAAAGGGCAAGGGGGGTGACTACAAACCCATGAAAGGAAGCGTAATGAAAGTGGTGTAATCTCATGCTCTGGGAAACTAAAGAGCAAAACAATGGTAATAGTGGAAGTGAACGATCAACTCTTGGAGATGTCAGTTTATTCAGTGGAGGAAAACAATGACAAACCCAAGGAATCTTTATCTAGATCGTCAGGCGACAAACCGGAAGACAAACTCTTAAGTCTTTCGAATACCGAGGCCAAAACACTAGTGACTTATAACAGTCTGCCTCCTTCTGATGGATTTAAAACATTGGAGCAAAGGAGGATGAATTCTAAAATGACGCAAAATTCCCAGAATGTTGTGTACCGGGACAATAGCCCTGTGAAAACTCTTACAACTTCTAGGAAACAGGATGGAGAGTGAAATCAGTCCTCAATGGGCGGAGGTGCCGCCCCGAGGTGGGGAAATAATATCAAGCGGAAGAATCCTTAGGGAAAAACGCTCTACAGGACTTTGATTGGAAGCTTGGTGCTATGCTCGAAAGGACTAAACAATCAGATGATGGTCTGACATTAAACAGAAGCAAAATTCTTTAAATTCTTCCACGAGCCCTGAGACTGCGATGGATAACAACAGATGACATAGCCCGGATGGCATTCCCTATTAATAGAGGCTGGACAAAGTCATACTCTATTTTAAAGACAAGTTAGGGAAGTCACACTAGAGGAATCATCAGCCATTTTGTCTCTGGGATATTATTCAACAGAGCTAAAGCTAGCCAGGGGTCTGAAGCAAATATATTACGAGAGGAGAAAGATGGAAACACCAACCAGACCTCTAAAAGAGAAGGTACCCTGGGGAGAAAAGAAAAGAGTGGAAAGTGGAATGGGGAACTTCACACGCCTACGTATAATGGTCAGAAATGTGGACAACACAGAAAGGGAAATAACGTGTTGCAAAGACCTGGAGTGTGAAACAGACCAGAGTGGATCGTGGCAATGGTTGGCTGAAGCCTGAGCGGTCAAAAAGAAAAGAGCTTAACCATTAATTGAACAGGGCTTAGCTATGTGGTCATTGGCGAGTTGAAACACCAGTGGCTTTAAACATCTTTTTGGGAAAGAAGAGATCATATGGGATAACAACAAAATTGTTTGCCTTCAGGAGACATGGCTATGAGAGCTCCCTAGCATTGATGGGTTCACTGTTCTTCTCAACGCTGCCCCAAAGGGTGATAAGGGAACCCCAGTTTCCGGCCTTCTGACCTTGGACAAAATTGGAGTTTTGTTTGAAATTGTGGAATCGTGGAATTTAAACCCATAGATCCAAATGACGAAGCTCAGATGCAACGGGCTAATGTCAGACAAACCCGAGTGGCTGTTATTGTGTAACATCTAGTGGAATTCAGCAGGTATTGGGACCTCAGACTTCGTTAAGGCCATTCTAGGTAACATGGACACATTGCAGGATGATCTTGAAGAGCCTATGGTCATCATTTGTGGCGATTTCAAAATGTCAGTGACATCAGAAGAAGAGGAGTTCCAATTCCACCAGGATCACGAAACACATGGATCCATGGATAAAGGCCAATGTTGGATGGAGGAGTCATACCAATGAGACCTTCATATGTTAAAAGGACAAACTGCGGGTGACATCCCAACTCGTCACACATGGTCTCAAGTCGACTCAAGGAAGGTGTTGGACTACGTGTTCATCTCTGGAAATCTCCTGCAATGGATCTCGTCTTTGCAAATTAGCCAAACAACTAGCAGTGACCACAACATAGTCAATGTACTGACTAACAGAACAACAAGGCTACCACAATACAAATATGTATGCCAGCTATCCATCACACAAGGGTGTAACTGCCTATAAATTGATGCTGCAAAAATAAAAAGACTAACAATTCAGATGAATACTCAAATCTCTGCTTAAAAGAACAACAAGAATAATACCCGGGAGTACTCCATACTCCTTTCAGCCGTTATCGAACTAAGTCCTGTTTGGCCCCAAAGCATCCTACAAACATAAACATTGCTATTATAATGACATAGTAGAGGAAAAACATTGGCTGAGGCGAGACTTGGAGCGAATAAAAAGGGCAAACAGCCCAGACTCCTTCATGTTGATGGGATCTAGAAGGCAACAGTAAAAACACTGGATAAAGGGAAGGCAAGCCAAACTACTGCAGGAAAATTCCGAACTGATGATGCAGAACATATAAAGCAAGCAAATAGGCGAGATCTGGAAATATCTTAATGCCCTTGATACCCCTCAGGATGTTATTCTAGGAAACTCAGTTGTTGAGCAGGACTGGGTGCAACATTTTGGAACAGTCTTTAATGGGGATGAAGAGTTGCCATATAAAGGGGGAACAAATCTTGCCCAGCAATGGTCTTTTCCAACTGTGGAAGAAGGCATTTTGGGAATCAACATCAAAGCAAGTGCCTCAAGAGCCCCATGTCTGGATGGTCTCACAAACACTCAGCCTAAAGGAGGAACCAGAACTCTATGCTAATTTTCTGGCAACCTTTTTTGCCTACGTCAAGAAGCAAAAGAAGGTCCCTCTGTCCTGACAGTCCTCCATAGTCGTCCCCATCTTTAAAAAGGGGGATGGAAAAGACCCTAGTAACTACCGCCCTATAGTCCTTTTGGACGTTGGTGGCAAGGTCTATGCTAAATTAGTGTTGGTGGGCCTGGAAAAATTGACTAGGCATCTGCTAGGCTGGGCCACTGGCAGTCGGGCTTTGTCAAAGTTATGAACACATCCTATAATCCATTTGTGATCAACCTTTTAAAGAAACACCAAAGAAAAACTAAAAGTAAACTCTTTGTGGGTTTTATAGATTTGGCGCAAGCCTCTGACTGGAGGCCATCAAAGACCTGCATAGGGATACAAACCTTCCAATATGGCTAGAACAAAGGGGGTCCCTGTCAGCATCAATACCAACAGCTAGAGGCCTAAAACATTGTTGTCTGCTCATGACGGCCCTGTTTCACTTGTTCCTTTCTGACCTTCCTGACACTTTGAACAAAACTCAGAGTTTTCCACTGAACATCGAAGGGGTGAAGATCGACCATCTAGTCTAAGCTGACGACTTGGTCCTAATAGACCAAACCTACATAGTGCTACAAAGGCAACGTAAAGCCCTGGAACAGTACATCTTTGAGAACTGACTGAAAATAAATGTGAATAAATACAAGATCCGGACTCTAGGGGAACCGAGGGGGAGGAGTCCAGGAAGAGAAATCTGGCACCTGGAAAACGAAAGCTTGTCGGAAGTAAATTTTAATTGTGTACTTGGGGGGTTGTATAAACATAGCCCTAAGAGTCTTCCCTCATGAATGTATGCCGAGAAACAAAATCAAATCATTAACTTCCCAAGGAAAACGGACCCAAGGGAAATATGGGAAATTTTCCATAATACCAGCCCTAACTTTCTATAAAGTAAAGGTCGTGCCCATAGTCACGTATGGAGCAGAAACATTCTTGGCTCTACCTTCAAAAATCTGAGACATATTGGAATGCGCTTTTTGGAAAAGCTTGTTGAACCTCCCAAAGTGTGTCCGTATGGCAGTAGTAAGGCAAGAGCTGGGCTTAATCTCGCTCCAAGCTCACACCACCTGGAAAAATCTTGCATTCCTACGGAAGGCCACAGCAACTGACTCGATAAGAGGATTTGGGTAGCTGAAGAGGGCTCTACATGGAGAAGGAGCTTGTGGGCTGCAGGACTGGAAAAGTATCTGCACTGGTTCTTTGGACCGGATAACAGCAAAAGAAGAACAGCTCATGACCAACCCAGGCTCAGTGAAAACTACGATCTGGCGACAGGATCTGATCCCGATGCTGTTTAAAGCAAGCAAAGCAAAGATATACGTCCAGGAGGGTGTAACAAGCGGTCCCTACAAGGAATTACCTAAATATCTTTCAAGGTGTCCAAGTTATGCAATAAGAACAAAAAGTATGAGATTTCAGCTGAACCTATATCCAACTCTGGAGGTCTTGGTATCTAGAGACAATGGGACAAAGAGGCTCACTAGCTGTAGATTATGTAAACTGAAGGAGGTGGGAGAAACCCTAAAACATCTGGTCCTTTCCTGCAAAGCACTCACAATTTCAAGAACGCGAATGCTGAGTGTTTTTTTGAGGAAAGGAAGGCATACACTGTGGATGAATGGTGGTGAGAGAACCACATTACTCATTGCACTGACAATTTTTTGGGATGTGATTTTCAAAGAGATAGATACTTCAGCACAAAAGGTGGCGGAAAGCATGTATGCCAGTCAACTGAGGGGAACGATGGACTAAGATGGCTCTGCCCCGCCTTGTACTGTCCATTTTTCAACTCAACATATGTAATTCGTAATGGAGTTACTTTTTTATTGCATTGAAATGGTGTAGATGGAAGGTATAACACTTTCTAAATGAAAGGTAATTGTACTGTGCACATAAATAAATAAATAAATAAATAAATAAATAAATAAATAAATAAATAAATAAATGTATCTCAGTCGGATCTACGGGATCACTGCCCGCCCCATTTTACCGAATCTGAAAATGTCGAATTTGAAAACAGTAGTGCGATGTTACCACATGGATCGCACTGTGATGCTATCCCCCATCCCTGACCCCCTCCCTACCTTTGCCTCGTCACACTTACCTGAATTCCCATATCTGAAATGATACTGTGCACGTTACAGAGAGCTCATCTTTTATAAGAACACACATCTTCAATTCTCCATTATTACCAGTTCACAATTCTCGTGTTGCAGCGGGCACATCACACCACCTTCCACACTATGACGCAATCTTTCACGATTTTGAGCATACAGTCTTGTGATGTTTCCTGTATAATGGTCTCCATGGGAAGAGCTTGAGGGTGCGCCTGATGGATCATGTAATTAATGTATTGTTCAGCATTTGAGATCCTGGCATAATTTATCATAGGAAAAGGGTTTCTATAATCCACTGAGTTTTTCTCCTTTCCTGGCTTGTGAAAGATGTCAAATTGATATTGATATTCTAGTAGTCCCCACAACACAATTCGGGCAGGTATATCATTTATGGGCCAAGATAATAGTAAAGCGTTTACCATAAAGGAACAGAAGGTAATGTTCACAAACCCACACCATCACCGTGCTTTTGGCATGTGTATAGGCGTGTTCCATCACCCTGAGGATGGGTCTCACATATGACACTATTCAACATGAAGAAGCTTTTCCTGCCCTGGGTTGGGCCAGAATGGTGTCAAGTAGCAGGGGACTGGCATTCACTGTAAGTACTATGGACGAATCTGTGTCTTAAAAGGCCATTCATGTGGATGAAGCAGTGCATTATTGTATCTGAAAGACTGCTTGTTGGCACACTGACGACCATATGAAGTCACAGCATGTCTTTGTAAGCAGACACAGTGGCACGCTTATGCAAGCAAAGTCATTAATATACCAGGTACAGTAGCTTGCCATGTCCAAGAATGATCTTACTGAGGGCACATTGGTCGTGCTCGAAGTCGACACTAGTGCTTGCGCTTTGTCTGGGTCATGTCCTTTGTCCGAGAAAGTACGACTGAACATTTTAAGGCAGAGCTGATAAATTCATAATTATATGCATTGAGAGTCAAATGAGCGTCCTCCAGTGCCATGGTGGCATTGTGAACTTCTTGAGCGGTACCAAAGACCAAAATGTCACCACTGTAATGAAAACATTGGGAGATATATCTTATTGCCTGTGGCCCTGATCCTGAAATATTTCTGCCGCAGAAGAAACGACAAAGGTACACACTTATATCTGAACAGACCCTAGTCTGTTGCAAAGATTGTGATGTACTGTGATGATGACATTTATTACAGTTGGTGGTAACCTTTATTCAAGTCGAGTTTGAAAAAAACAGTTGCACCATGTTACAAATGCATCATATCAGTCATGCTTGTTGCCAAATGGCTCTCTCCTTGTATAGCTTGATTTGGAATGTACATGTCGACACACCCAAATGCATCCTCTCTGTTTCATCTGGGGCATGGGTACAATTGGTGACACCCATGGTGTGGGGCCTCGTACGAGTTCAATTAAGTCCTGATCTAATAATGTTTGTATTTCGTGTTCAACTTGTAGCCATATCTTGAGGCGAATAGACTATAGTGTTAAGCAACTGGTTTTATAGTATCATCATTCTATAACTTAATGTGTCGGTATTCAGTTTTCCGAGACCCTGAAACAAGGAGGTTATTAGTTTCATAACTTTTTATTTTTCACTAGACATGTCAGCCATCATGATGCAATATAGAGCGTGAACAAGTCCCATTTGCAATGCAGATTTAAAAGCTGAAGGTACAGCCTGGGACCTCTACTCTAATGAATTAGAAATGTAATTGTGCCATCTTTTCTTTGTAAGAGCAGTTTGCAGAGAAGACACCACTGTCGCATGGGGGCGCAGAAGTGGAACCATAGGGGTATATGTCTATGCATGATGCTTGCATTTTGAAGCATGCAATAGGGGGCTTGTATGCTGCTTCGCTGATGACATTTACTGTGGCTCCTGTGTCAGTAACAAATTCTAGCGGTGTCCCAAAATAAGTGGCTTAGGTGCAATGACATAAGAGGAGTCACGATCTTTACGATAACGTGATTTGGTATCGAGGTGTCATACTTACTGATGTGACCTATAGGATCAAACTTGTTCGGGTGAATGGCGAGTGCAATTTGTGGATTGCCTCTGACGTTCTGACTCGAAATGGGTGCAAGCCGGAGAGGGAAGTTCAGGGGATTGTCTGTGAAATGTAATAGGTGGCATTGTAGTTTGTTTTCGATAATGAATTTCACTTGTAAAAGTGCTAGGTGGTTGTTTATGTGCTCTATATAAAGACTTGACTGCTGGTCAGACTCTGTCATGAGGTTAATGGTAACCACATCGATAACATTTGCGGTTGAGGTTAGTTTCTGATGCAGGTTGGGTTAATTTCATTTTGTCCATTGCATCTGCTTACATGTCATCTGTCAATGCTGCACGAGTTATGGGAAAGATGTCTTCAAATGGTCAAGCTTTTTGGAGCAGTTTCTTTCTGAATGCCGAGGATTCACTTGCAACAATTACTTGTGACCGAAGGGCTTCCTCACTGGAATATTTGTCAAAAGCACATCGTAACAAGACTTTCGAATGTCTCACCTTTAGCTTGAATTGTGTGAAAAATGCATTTTTGTAGTATGCTACTCTTATCAGGAACAGAATATGTGTTAAAGCTCTCCTTTAGACCTTCAAATGTGTCTGTTGGGTCTTCAGAATGTTCGTACATTATTATCTCGTAACAGAAGGCATTAGTATCCATCTCGCATGTGTTCTTATTTCCCCGAAACGTAGCTTCCTTGAAAACATCAGTCTCTCATACAGCAGGCCGACCTGGGGACTACGCTGATGGCGTCACAAATGTCAAAGTGAACAGGAAGCTTGCAATGGGAGTGACTCAGACATAGACTCACTTGTGCACAAAGAGGAAGGCGTGGCTTTTGCAATGGAGGAAATGTCATTGGCTGGCATTACTGCTGGAGACTCTTGAGGGAGATGTAAAATGTCGCGGACACAATTTTTGTCTCTGATGTATCGCATTAATAGTGCGAAAATACAACTTGTGGATTTATTCGGTGGCGTTGGCATGCATAGTTGTTGGTATACTCATGTGTGAGAGGAGGACCTTTAATTAATGTGAATTTGTTCCGATCCTCCCTGCCAAGTTTCCCAGTTCCATGCATGACACCTCGAGCCAGTCCTGCTTTTTGCTTCCAATCGCATGCCGGAACTTGTAGTTTTGTTTTTCCCATTGCAATGGTCGACCTACATGTCCCAGCATGCAGTGCAAAAGAAAAACCACGGGACTGGCTCAAAGCTTTCACAACTGGGAAACTTGGCCGCTATGTCTGATCCACCCGTCACTTGGTGTATGTTGGTTGGGGGTGTCCATAGCAGGCCAACAGCAACATCAACAAGGCAGGCAGCAACGCTCATTTAAAATCGAAATGCAGAGCTCCTGTGCTTCATGTATGTGTGCAGAAATGCATAGTGCAATGATGCAAACAATGCACCACCTGTCTGTGCACTTTTATTGATGTCAGTGGGGGCTGCAGCCAAAGCTTATAGAGGAAAAGGACAGAAGCGGGCCTTCCGCTCAGCAGAATTGGGGCGAGACCTCCATTCTGCAGGATAAAAGGCCATGGCACGCGTACTAGCAGCATGACCAGTGGCCACACCAAAGCACAGAAGGTGACACAGGATGGGAGCCGGACGTCTAATCAAGTAGATGAAAGCTTGTGGCACATGTCGACTGACTTCTGCTGCCATCAGGGGCGTTGCTAGATTTGCAAAAGATCCGGGGCTAAGAGCCGATACCATGGCAAGTTTAGACGTCACATGAATCTATCATATGAAAGCATGCGCAGCGTCGCATTTCTGAGCATTAATATTGCATACTATACTGCTCATACTCATTTGGAAGTACTGCTAACATGTAGCTTTACTGCCACTCCAAAGTGTGAACATTTGTCCAGTAGTGCTAAGCAATATTTTATGAGGTTATATAAGACAAAATAAAGCCTTTGGACAGGACAGCCAAAGACTTGCTGTGGATTGAGACATTGTAATTAAGCAGCAGCTGTAGAGCTACCTTTTTACCACAGTAGCCATACAGTCGCTTGCTGCTGGTTGTTGGGCTGACAAATTGACAGGGGGCAGTTAATGAGTTCGTGGAAGGGTCAGCAGTGAGTATCTAACATTCTCAATCTCCCGCTCTTATTTGTAAAAGGCGCCTATGTAAGATGTTCTACAATTCTACATAGGCGACTCACAGCCTTGGGATTTACTTTCTTCCTGTTCCTTTTTTCTTCCCTCCAACTTCCCACCCTGCCCCTGACTCCCCTGAATGGGCCAGTTTCCTCATTGTATTTTCTGGTGTGCTCATTGCCGTCGCTTGGTGCAGCATCAATGTACTTTCTTGAATCGGCCAGCAGTGAGTGTGCAACATTTTCGAGCTTCCTGCTCTTATTGTTAAAATCTTTCTTTGTTTTGCATCAGTTCTGCATAGGCTCATTGCTGCCTTGGGTTTTCACTTCTTCCTGTTCTTTCTTGTTAAGAAGGATTTCTGAACTCTGTCCAGGGGGGGCAGAGGTTCAGAAGGCCAACCTAGTTTCTTGGAACAGGGTAACCTCTGGACAAGCCAGACCAGGCTAGCTATGGCAGGCGGTCAAGACTAAGTCTCAGGAGGGGTGAGGGTGACTGAAGGACCTCAATGAGCACACAGAGCAAGGACACTTACACATAGTAACCAGACAGGTGTTATATAAAAAATATAGACACATTTATCAGAAGGACTTTGTAACATAGACCATAGCAAAGAATCACAGTAATACTAAGTAAACCAATACATCACACTCAATACAATATATATACAAGACCAGGGGGGTCTAAAGGGATTACTACACAAAATATTTTAACAACCTAGAGGGGAAGGAAACAGGAGTGCAGTTAGTCTTTAGTCCCAATTCAACATCATTTATTCACCTAAGAGGCAGTCCAAGCCCTAAGAAGAGTGGAGCCTTGTGCTCAATAGTACATGTGTGCTAATGCACACGGTTGTTCCAATGGACAAAGCAGGGTCTCTTTAGGGGTCTCTAACAGCTCGGGTAGGTGGATAAGGCGATGAAGAATAAGTTCCCACTATTCAAGAAGGACCTCCACTTGAAGGCAGAGGCAGTTCTAGAGTTCGGGATGGAGTCGCTATTTCGTAATAGCAGTGGACAGGAGAGGGGCCCCGGAGCCACTCGTGTGTAAAGTTGGGCTCTGTCGCTAGGGGCCACTGGTTGGGGTAGGGATTACTCACCGATCCCTGAGGCAAGGAGACCCAAACTTCAGTAGGTTAGTCCAATTTGGTTGCAGGTTCGACAGTGGCAAAAAGGACATCTCGGCACCTTTTAGTTCCTGAGTTCCAGCGAGGATTCCCAAATGGGACAGTGACAATTTCTCCGCTCTGGGTGGATGAATTGCCCCAGTTTCACTTCAGCAGGCTTCAGGGAAAAGAGGGTCACAAATGCAGCAGACTTGCAAAGGACGTTGCCGCAGCAGGGCAACACAGTAAGCGTGTTTACTCCGGTCCGGGCGCACTTGTCTCACTTCAGACCTTGGAATGCCAAGTGTACAAAATTCGGTGTGAGGGTGCCGTGGAAACAGAGCTAGCAGTATACCAAGTTTCGAGGGCCTCCTCGAAACTGCAGTGGAGACAGAACAAAGGACCTGCGTGAACTGGTCAGCCCACTGGTTGGCCCAGGGACACTTCTGAGAAAGCTTACTTGCAGGTTTTGGTGAAGGTGCCGAGAATAGTTGGTCCCACTATTCCAATGGGTCGAAGATTCTTCGCAGACCTTCTAGGACGACCAGATGCAGAAGGGTCCCACAGGACGACAGCAGGTGCAGGATGCCAAACCTTCCAGCGGGTCACCAGCAGTTCCTGCACTCAGCTTCGTAGTTGCAGGATACTTGGATCCTATCCTTTGTTCAGTGAGAACTCAGGAGATCGACATGGCAGTGGAGTTTCCAGCCTCCTCTTATCCATAATTGCCTTTGCGCCAAAACGGAGGGGAACCAATGGGAGATCTGCTCACAAACACTCACTCCATACGTGGATCAATCACAGACCGCGGTGGTCTCAGGCATTCAGGACACTCCAGACTCTCTGGCACCCAGGATGTGTATTGGGACCAGATATCCCAGCCCACATCCTGGAGGCACACACACAAGGCATGCAGAAGCCCGCGAAAGCATTGGGATTTGTGGGAAAATGCATGACCAAATAAGGACTGGCCCGGGTCGACTTGACCTGGGGAAGTTGAAGGGGCAAGATGGCCAAAGGACAGGACAAAGAACCTTGTGGCATGGCCATTCTGGAGCCAGGCCACCTATTCACGCCAAACACGGTTAACGCGGTTAACATGGCAGGAAAGGGGTAAAAATAATGCGAAACGATAGCTGCCACCAGTCCTTTCAATGACACATCTGCACAGCTCCTGAAAAGTCTAGTGAGCGTATCTAGGGCCTTTGGAAATGACAATAGATCCAAATGTGCTTTACAGTAAGATATATTGCACACTTGTTACATGTTGCACAAAAGTTGCAACATGAGGAAAAGGACTAAGGGAAACAAAGTCTCCCAGTACTGACTGTCTTAAGGGCATGTCAGTTTCCCCATTAAAAAGTGAGCTAAAGCCCAGAGGAGTGCAGCTTAAGGCTGTGCTTCTCTGGCAAAGTCAGTCAGCTATGGCTAAACAGCAGCAAAAAGTTTGGGCGTTGACACATGGAGGGAAAATTACATACACATGAAATCTTTCCTAACACTCTTCCTTACTACCTCCCACCCCGCCCCAGACCCCCTGACTGGGCAAATTGCCTTGTTGTATTTTCTGGGTTGTGCTCATTGCCGTTGCTCGGCGCAGCATCAATTTACATCTTCGATTGGCTAGCAGTGAGTGTGCAACATTCTTCTTCCTCTTCCTTCTTCCTTCCCTCCTCTTCCGACACCCCACCCCTGACCTCCTGACTGGTCGAGTTGCCTCATTCTATTTTCTGGTGTGTGCTGATTGGCTGAGTTGCCTTCTTGTATTTTCTGGTGTGTGCTCATTGCTGATACTCAGCACAGTATCAATTTACATTCTTGGATGGGCCGGTGGTAGGTGTGCAACATTCTTGAGCTACCGCTGTTATTTGTAAAAAGCTTTCTTTGTTGGCCATCAGTTCTGCATAGGCAGCTCTCGGCCTTGGTATTTCACTTCTTCCTATCCCTTCTTCCTTCCCTCCCACTCCCACCCTGCCCGTGACCCCCCTGACTGTGTGAGTTGCCTCATTGTATTTCCTGGTGTGTGCTGATTGGGCGAGTTGCCTTGTTGTATTTTCCGGTGTATGCTCATTGCCGAGGCTCAGTGTGACATCAATTTACTTTCTTGGATGGGCCGGAGGTGAGTGTGCAAAATTTTCAAGCTCCTGCTCTTATTTGTAAAATGTTTTCTTTGTTGGGCTTCAGTTCTTCATAGGTGCTTTGTGGCCTTGGGATTTTACTTCTTCATGTTCCTTCTTCCTTCCCTCCCACCTGGGGAGGAAGGATAGCTTTGGGGTAACACGTGTGTCCTGAAAGCAAGACAACGCAGTGCAACACAGGCTTGAATCCCGATCCCACGCTTAGATACCACTTACTGGTATTAAGTGCATTATAAAAGAACAATTATAATTATAATTCACCTCCCACCCCGCCCCTGACTACCCACTGCCCGTGCAGCCCCATGCAGCTAAGGCAAAGGGCAGCTCCTACAGTAACAGCTCTAGACTGTGTTTGCCTGTGTTCACCGTAGGAGCATGCAGTGCAGCCGTCAACCAGCTGCAACTGTCAAGGTAAGAAAAGTGCAGACAGGCGGAACAGCCATCACTGCTCCATACTTAACTGCCCCTTCACTCTTATTACTCCATTAGCTATGTATGCGGTCTGATGCACATCACAGTTGTATGTTTTCCATATCTGGCATTACATGAATTGTCGTAGCTAGCCATTGGGGCTTTTGCCCATATAGGAAAGTCAAATCGTAGTGTTTTTGCATCTGCTTTTGTGTTTGAAAGTTGAGCTTTTCCCTCTATCTTGGAAAGTCAAATCTGAGTATTTTTGCATTTGCTTTTGTGTTGGAAATTAGGCTTTTTCCCTCTATCCCGCTATCTAGGATCTCTTCCCTCTATCCAGAACACTCGCTCTAGGTGTCTTGCTTCTTCTTTTTGCTGTAACCTAAGCCTTTCCCTTTTCCTGGACACTTGATTCTAGATTGTTGTTCTGCTCTGTGTTGTAGTTCGATCTTGTGCACTGCAGTTTCTCCCTCTCTCCCCTTCAGCTCCGCTTCTCTGTGGGCCCTCCCTCCATGGTGCTTTTAATATCACCTATCTTCTCTAACTGTTACTCTATCACCTATCCTATATCTCTTTCAAATTATGAAAGGAACAAGTTCAAGAAGGATCTCCTGGTCTCCAACCCAGGCCTGCCTATCGCTGACACCTATGTCAACACTTCTTCCAGGCAGACTGTCACCGACATCCTCTTTGTCATTCACTCTCTGGACCTGTGAAGTCCCCATATGGTCTCAGTCCTACTCCTTCTTTTGAATGCCTCATCTGCAGGCTCAGTGTCTTTCCTATCCTCTTGCTGACTCTTGCCAACATCTACAAGCCACCTGGCCCGGTCTCCCTCTTCCTCTCAGAGTGGTCTTACCTCACCTCTTTTCTTCTCACCTCCACCTACAAGCTTCTCCTTCTCTGATACTTTAATATTCACCTTGACTCCCCTGATTCAGCCTCCAAACTCTTCCGCAACCTCTGTGACAATCTTTCACACTCCATTCTTCCCTCAAGGTCTGGTGCACTCTGCCAGACACACCTTGGATGCTCTCATCTCTGCCGATATACCCATCTACAACCCTCTCACTATACCTCTCTCCTGGTCTGAACATACTCTCCTGTCCTCTCCCCTAGACCTCCTGGGTCCCCCGACTGAGCCCCCTCCTGCACTGTCAGTTTCCTTCTCCATCATTCGACCTATGAAGCGAGTGTCAGTTGCTGCTTAAAGTTGCTGCTTTTGCCGCCACCTTCATTCCATCCAACTCCTTCCTCTGACTATCACTCTGACACAGTCCTAACTAACCTTCAACTTTCCATCTCCAACACTCTTGACATCCTTGCCCCTGTCATGAGGATCGCATAAAGCCTGCCTCCAAGCGCAACTCCTTGTATGACTCTGACCTGGCCTTTCTGAAACCCAAGTGCAGAGCTACTGAGCGAAAATGGCAGTCTTCAAGCACATCCTCTGACAAACGGGCCTGCCGCCTGCTCCAAAGGCAATACAGACTCTCCATCTGCTCTAAGAAGAGGGCATATATCCAAGCCTGCATCTCTTGGGCCACTGACAACACAGATGTACTTTTGAAAATCTGCAAGGAACTCGCTAATCCTACTGCAGTCTCCATTTCTCCTCTGCCTCCCCTGACCCACTGCACTGGCCTCTCACTTCATCACTAAAACTCAGGCCTCCCTTGGTCCCCCTCGCCATCTCCTTCATACTCTCTTCTTTGTCTCCCAGATCACCTGATGAGGTACTAGATAAGTCCTCTCTAGGAAAGTGTCATCCAAAAAGGTGCTCCCCTTCTCCTCTAGAAATATCAGGGACAACATTGTCTCCCTTGCTCCAGCCTTGGCTGATTTTTGCAATCACTCTTTTGCCACTGGATCCGTCCCCTCACTCCTCAAGCACTCTCTTATGCACCCTCTCCTCAAAAAGCCTTTTGATAACACTTCCTTTCTGGCTAACACTTCCTTTCTGGCTAACTACCACCCTATCTCCATTACCCCCTTCCTGGGCAACCTCTTGGAGAAGCTGGCCATCTCCCAGCTTATCCGCCGTACTGAATCTGTTGGTTGTCTCCTCGGCCACCAATCTGGCTTCAGAGCTGCCAAAGGCACGGAAACTGTACTCTTGAACACCCATGAAGACTTGCTCTGTAATCTCAATTCCATCTCTCCTTCTGTTCTCATCCTTTTTGACCTCTCCTCTGCCTTTGATATGGTCAACCATGCCACCCTTATAAATTGTCTATGTGATACCCTTTGCATCACAGACCTTGCTCTGGACTGGTTGGCCTACTTCCTGTCTGACCGACCTTCCCAGGTTCAACTGGGCCCTTTTCTCTCCTCCATCTCACTCTCCACCTGTGGTGTCCCTCAGGGCTCTATCCTCTCGCCTTTGCTTTTCAACATCTACCTGACCCCTCAAGAACATTTGATCTCAACCTTCTCTCCTAACTTCCAGTGTTATGCCGATGACACGCAGCTCTCATTCAAACATCCCCCCTCTGCCGCCTCCTCTCTCATTCCTGACTGCATGTCTGCTATTCAGGCATGGTGCACTGCTAACAATCTCTGCCTTAATGCCAGTAAGACAGAGATCCTTCTCATTGGGACCCCTGCTCCCTCCTTCTCTCCAACAATCTGGCCTCCATCCCTGTGCCCCCTCCCCTCAGCCCTCCTGTGAGGCAAAAAACCTTGGTGTCATCTTCGACTCCTCTCTCTACTTTTCTGCTCACATTACAGCCCTTGTCAAGAAGGCCCACTTTCAGCTGCACCTCCTCAGAGGCATTCTCCCTTTCCTCATCTTCCCCTAGAAGCTGAATGTCTTGAGACCTCTGCTCCTCTCCAGGCTGGACTACTGCAACAGCCTCTTACCCAATCTGATTAACTCCTCCCTTCATCCCCTTCAAATAATCCAGAATAGGACTGCAAGACTTATCCTTGGCATCAAGCCCAGGAAGTAAATCTCTTCAGCCCTAAAATCTCTACACTGGCTCCCAGTTGCTGTGAGAATCAAGTTCAAGACCCTCTGATTCATCCACAAGGCTTTTTGGGGCCTGCAACCCAGCTAAATTCAACTCCCCCTCCCTAAATGCCTTCCTGCTAGAGCCCTTCAGTCTTCTAGCTCCAACTCCCTGCAGATCAGATGCTTTCCCAAGCAGAGAATAGGGGGTAAATCCCTCGCCTCTGCAGGTGCCTTCCTCTGGAATGGCCTCTCTGCCCCTTTCAGACTTGATCCAGATCTCTTTATGTTCCAGAAGCTTCTCAAGACCTTCCTTTTCTCTTCCTCCTTTCCTCTCCCCCTCCCCTGCTAATGTCCCTGTCTGCCTCTTGACTGCCTGCCTGGTTCCTTCAGATTCGTACAGGGCACCAGGCCCTCCTTGTCTAGTCTTCCCCTGCACTTGGTCTCCCCTGACCTGCCCACTTGCACTTGCCCTTCCGGGCCCCATCCTCCGGCACTAGCTGGCTGGGCCTGCACCCCTTCAGCTCTTCCAGGCCCCTACCTCGCTCTTAGCTTGTGGACCTTACTTCCCTGCACTCTCTGCATTCCCCTGGCTCTGTCCACCTGGCCTCCCCTGGCATTCGCTTTCTCACGGGCCCTTCCGCCCTGACTAGCATCGCTCCACTCCCGCCATACTTCTTGTATTACACTTGCAGGATCGGAATGTCACAAGGCCTAGTAGGACCGTTTTTGTCATCTGCCCCCACCTTGCCTTGTTGCGCCTTGAAACACATTGTGTATAGGTGCTTAGTTTAGTTTAGTTTATTCATTTGTATTGCGCACCGGACTCGAGGGTATGAGGGCGCAGGAGCAACAAGGTTATTTGCAGCTTGGTTACATGTTATAGTGCAGTACAGTAATTACAATGGTTTTATAGATACAATACAGTAAGTACAATGGATAATAGATGGTTGAAGCAGTCATGCAAAAGGCAAAAGTTTACGGATTTACAAATATACATATTTACAAGGTCGATGGCGGTGAGGTGGGATGGATGGAGTTAGCGGTCATTGTTCTTTATCCAGTGTATGTAGTTGCATCTAAAGTGTGTGTAGGTTTAGGGTGTCCTTAGAGAAGGTGGTAGGGAGTTCCAGTGTTGGGCTGCTTTCACCTGGAAGCTGTTTTCACCCATTTTGGTGTGTTTGAATATGGGAACTGTGAGAAGATTAGCGTTGGAGGTTCTGGTAGGTCTGTTGGGGGTCGGTTTACTTATTCTATCGACTAGGTAGCGGGGGGCAGCGTTGTTGAGGCATTTGTGTATTAGTGAGGCTACTTTGAGCATGATTTTATCTGTTGTGTTGAGCCAGTTATGGGCTCTCCTAATGTTGGAGATATGTTCTCTCTTGGTGATGCTGAGCGCTGCTCTGAGAGCGTTATTTTGTAGCATCTGTATTTTGTTAGTAACCTGTTTGCTAGCTCCTACGTAGAGGGCATTACAATAGTCCAGTTTTGATAATACGAGGGCTCTGGCTAGTGTAATGCAGCTCTGGGAGGATAAGAAGGGTTTGGCTGCTCTTATAAGCTTACATGTGTAGGTCGTGGATAATGCCATAGAGCTAACCTGTTTGTGGAAGGAGAGGGGGGAGTCGATGTATATTCCTAGGCTTTTCACTTCCTTAGCTACTTTGATCGGGTTCCCATCTATAATGAAGCTGGTGTAGTTGTGGTCCAATTTGGTTATGTTTGTGGTGGAACCAAGTATAATGAGTTCAGTCTTTTCATCATTCAGGCATAGACAGTGAGATGCCATCCATGCCTGGATGATGAGGTACACCATGTTCACCAAGGCCAAATCATGGTTGCAATCTCCCGTCAACGGGATGAGGATCTGGGTATCTAGATCATCAAACGGGGGCTTTGTGAACACGTTGTACAGTGTGGGGGAGACACATGAGCCCTGGGGGACTCCGCATGTGATGGGGATGGGGTCGGCGGCAGCTGTGGTGGAGAAGACACGCATGGATCTGTTGCTGAGGAATTACTCGATCCAACCGATGGCTTCTTGGGAAAAGTGGGCAGCTGAATCCAGGTGATTGCATAAGATTTTGTGATCAACTAGATCAAATGCCGTGGAGAGGTCAAGGAGAAGCAATGAAGCCGTTTTCCCGTTGTCTCTAGGAGTGTCAATTTGAGTCTTCAGGTCGATGAGGGCTGTTTCGGTCCCGTGTTGGGGTCTAAAGCCTGATTGCCGGATACCAAGGAGATGGTTCAGTTCAAGGTATTTTTGAATTTGTTGGTAGGCTGTCTTGTCTAATATCTTGAGCAGGAAGGGGATGGTGGTAATAGGTCTGTAGTTGGTGGGAGTGGAGGGGTCCAGAGAAGGCTTTTTGAGAAGGGGGAGGACCCAGGAATCTTTGAGGTTGCTGGGGATGGTACCTGAGGAGAAGGAGACGTTAATGAGCCTTGTGATGAATGGCGAGAGGTCTCTTGCCGCATCTTTAATAATTTGTGGGGGGCAAAGAAATCCCTGACAGTTAGATGGTTTTAGGCTGAGAATGATTTTTTCCACTTCGAAAGTGGAGACTTTGGAAAAGCTAAAGCGGGTGGAGTTGGACAGAGGGTGTTGGGGCATTGGGTGCGGGGTCGTGTTAGTGGGGTTGGTTGGTTTGGATAAGGAGTCTTTCTTATTTTTGATTTTAGTTTGAAGGCTTGTGACTTTGTTGTTAAGGGCATTTTGGACACTGCTGCACCATTGTTTGTCCTTCACACAGGTGTCTGGGGTTAGCACAGGTGTTTCCAGTTCTTTAATGATCGTAAACAACTCTTTGGTGCTGGAGTTGGATTGTGCGATTCTCAGGTTGTATGTCTCTTGTTTGGCAGCTATGATTTCTTTTTTGTAGTTGGACGTTATTTTATTGAGCAATTTTTTGTTATGGTCTGTGGGAGAGTGTCTCCAAGCTTGTTCCATTTTGCGTTTTTCTAATCTAAGGGTTTTAAGGTGATTGGAGAACCAGTGGTTGAGATGCTTTTTCGGTTTACATTTTCTTAGTTGTAAAGGTGCAATGGAGTCTAGGGCAGCGTGCATAGTTTTGTTATAGCCTTCTACAAGGTCATGGGGGTTGGAGGAAGCAGGGAGTTGGTTAAGAGTAGGGAGGATGAGAGGTATCAATTTTTCCACTGTGATATTTTTTTTACTTCTCGTGGGGATGGCTGAGGCTAGCATGCTGTTGGTGATGGGGCTCGAAGCTTCGAGGGTGAAGGAGAGGAGATGGTGGTCAGACCATGATTGGGGGGAGTTATCGGTGATGGAGGGCGCACAGTTGTAGTCTGCTACCCAGTCGAGGGTTCTCCCTTTGTTGTGGGTGGGGCAAGATACTTTTTGGGTGAAGCCTAATTCAGAAAGAGTATTATTGATGAGGGTAGCCTGGTGATCTTTGGTGTCTTTAAAGCCTAGGTTGAAGTCCCCTAGGAGGAGGCTCTGGGAGGTGTTTTTCAGGTTATTGGTGAGGATGGTGCTAAGGTCTTCCTCGAAGGATCCTAAGGGTCCGGGAGGTCTGTAGAGTAGGTGAATGGATATCGTTTGGGAATTAGTAGTAGGCATCTTAGCAGTGAGTGTTTCACAAGATGGGAGGTAGGTAGAGGAGTCAAGTCTAATGTTGAGATGTGTTTTGGCAATTACGGCCAGGCCACCGCCTCTAGATTCTGTTCTATCTGCTCTGAGGATAATGTCGTCGTTGGGGATGGCTAGTGAGAGGGCTGGTCCTGCGGCTGCATGGAGCCAGGACTCGTTTATGGCTAAGAAATCTAGATCTTCTGCTAGGATGAGGTCCGCTATATCTGTGGCATGGACTATTATAGAGCGCGCGTTGATGAGGGTGCCTTTTATGAGTGCGGCAGTGGTTTTGGTGGGGGTGGGGATGGTGGCTGTGTTGTGTGTTTTGTGTTTGGGTGTAGTATTAGGTGGGCTCGTCTTAGGTCTTTCCAATGAGAGGTTGACGCAGGTGCTAATGTTAATTGAACTGTTGTTCAGTTTGGACTGGATAGAGTCCCTGGCTCGGGGCTTGTACAGTTTAGGTAGTCTGGAGCGTAATCTGGTATTTCTTTCTGAGAGGTTGCATGGTAGGTAGAATTGGAACGGCATGGTTGTGGCGTGGGGCTCTACGGAGGGTGGTGGAGTGGTGCCTACGGTGGCCAAGCTCAGGGTGGAACTAGGCGGGCATGAGAAAGTAATAAGGTGGAGAATAGTTCTCAACAGCATTGTGAAGATGCCTGGTAGGAACATTTTGTTGGTGGTGGGTGGCCTGGTGCATTATGAATACCCAATAAATACAATAAAATAAATAATGGGCTTAAAAAGTGGTGAGACATAATTAATTTCATTACACAATGTAGCGAGTGAGCATAGCGAGCAAGCCTGAACTTGACCAAGATGGTACAGGGGCAGGGGTGGATCTCCTCCGTGAGAAGTTTTTTTGAAAAAACCCTGTCAAAAATCACACATATTTCAACACAATTTTTCCAAAATAACCAGAAAAGTACAAATGTTTCTTAGCGATCTAGAGGACTACCGAACACTACTGCTAATAAGCTGTGGCCAGTGGCAAGCAGGCAGGATACAAATACCCAATATAACATAACATAACATAATCTAAGAAATGAAAAGCATTTCCATTTCCAACAAAGCTTTTTAAACAATGACATTTGTGGGTGTATTCCATTACTGTGTGAGTTGCATTAAATAGAAATGCACTATGGACAGAACATACTGTAGTAAAAATGAAAGACACATTTCCAATTCCAACATAGATTAGCCAATAGTTGTTAATACATTTAAATTCAAAGGTACATAGTACAAAACAGATAGGTTTCTTTGCAACCACTGTGAACTGTACACAGAAACTGGATTGGGTTCACTATGGGGCAACATTTACCACACTGAGTGAAGCGAGGGAGCCATACTCATCCCCCAAGACCAAACAACACATTTTACATCACATGTTGCAGCAGGAATAGGAAAATATCCATATGGTTTACAGTAAGGTATAAACATAACATCTCACAACAGTTTCCTAACCTGCTGAGTTGCCTTTGCATCATTCTGATATAGGATACCCTGCTATTACCGCACCTGGCAAACAATGTTGGCCTGCACACCGCCTCCAATCAAGGTTGTGTTGTGGGAGTTACATTAATAAGGTTCCTTTCCCATTTTATAGTGAGCAGCACTTGATAAACTTAGTTATTATCTGCTTGAAGATATTTCTTTTGTCAAAATAATCCTTATCTATAGATTCTGAAATAAAAGAATATTGCTAAATTGGACAATATGACCAAATATACACACTATAAAAATACAAACAACCATGAAACATCTGCAAAAACAGCAGTTAGTTTCAGTGAACACAATCACCATATTTGTACAATGCGTTCCAGTCAGATAGTGTTTTCAAAGCCATGTTTCAAAAAGACCTTTTGCAACAGTATTTCCACCAATTGCATCTGAGAAGAAATGTGTTAAAGTTCCGAACTTCCATACTGCTCTCAAATCTAGTTGTCATAACTTAATCAAAGTGAGTGCGTTCGGGCAAACCCCTTTAATGACACTTTGCTATATCTGCTAAAATTAGAAGGCTCTACAGGGTGTTCAGCTCACACTGTCTGTTACTTCAAAAAAGCCTCACTCCAGACATTGCCAAATATTAATAGTGACAATTCATACACTGGATTTCACAGTGTATTTCTGTACTACCTACAACCGACATACGTATGATAACATGTTTTTAATTTAACATCCCATGACACCTTTGTATACTAAAGACTCATTCTTTGATATCACTAATGTCACTATTTAAGCAAATTAGGGGGCCCCAACATCTTTTGCTGCCCAGGGCCATGCAAATCCTAGGGCCGGCTTGCGTAAAGTATTTCATTGTTAGCACCTGCTGCATCTGTATGCATACATTTTTTGCCAATTGAAATCATGATAAGGTGTTGGTAGTACTTTCATGTAAGGGCCAGAGCAGGGCATAGGAGACAGGAGACAATGGCTCATTCTCACACAGTGAGTTACCAGCCTATAACATTTAAGCTGCACTGAACAGTATCTTTAGAATATGTAAATAAGTTAGGGGCACCCACAAGTAAGTTTGCCACTCGTACCACAGTCTTTAAAGTTAGCTCCTCCAAGTAGCGCACATGTGCTATTGGGAAAAAGAAGTAGTGCAGTCTGGGGACACCTATCTAGCTGCGCTGGGAAGGTGGCTTGTGAGTATATGGGTTGGTTGGGGGAGCGAAGTTCCAGTGGGGGGGGGTGAGTAAAGTGTGAAAGGACGGAGGGGGGAGTGTGTTGGGAGAAGTAAAGAAATGGGGTTCTGGGGGTAAATAAAAGAGGGAGACTCATAAGGACGAGGAGAGAGACTAGGAGTGGCAAGGAACGAGTGGGGCAAAAGATAGGGGAAAAATAAAACAAAATTTAAAAAAGAAATGTACCCCCTCCTCCTCCTTGACTAGTCTGGACGTGCTGCTCTTGGTCTGGCATTGTGTCTGCACTGCATGGGCCGGCCAGCTAGAAGCAAGCTGCCTGCCCGTTGACTTGCACCGCAAGTGAAACAGAAGTGCTGGTTGCAAGGACAAGCAGCATCAGCTTCCGGCGGCCTGTCCCTAAACCCTCCCCTCTAGGCCTAACCACCAATGGGAGATCTGGTGGGGAGGGCTTGTCTTCACATTTCAAATTTGAACAACAGCACAGTGCAGGCAGGGCCTTGGCCACACCAGTAGTCTGCAGTGACTGACAGCGGCCTGCTGGCGGCTAAGGCACATCAACTGTCAAGGTGGCATTCCAGGGCCGGAAAGAGAGAGACAGTAGGGATCCACAAACAAAGGGCCATTAATATTGCATCTTCTCTCAGGCCCAGAGGGGGCTCCAATTCCTTCTCCCGGTGGGTGCCCGGGCACCAGAGCACCCGCATACTTGCCACCCCTGAATGTTGGGCCTCGGGGCCTGTAGTGGAAATGGAAAAAAGCAACTAGTGGTTCTCTGTCTGCATCTAAAATGGAGTGGGTGGGATGGTGGGACAGATGGGGGTTGTTGGGGAAGCGACAGGGCGTGTATTGACCTTTGGTTTGCAATGTTCAATAGCTCTTTTTTTTGCATTGTGGCCAGACTAGACATTGGCTGGAATAATAAACTGTAGTGTCACTAGATTTGTCCGTTACAGAAATATCAAAACAATATATTAATTAGTCGAATTCTATGATACAACTGTGCACGTAACCCAACAAGATACCATTTGACATACAACTCTTTAGAACATGTTTATTAGTGTTATCTGTGAATCATCACTTACACTAGTTGCATCACACTGGCTAATGCCTTAATAATGTACAAATTGGACTATTGTAACGCCCTGTACTTAGGCGCTAACAAATACATTTTGGATAAAATTCATAGACTACAAAATAATGCCTTAAGAGTATCCCTAAATATTCCCAACAGAGAACATATCTCTAAATTCAGAAGAAATGTCCACTGGCTAAAAATAAACAATAGGATTCTTCTTAAAACAGTATCCCTTACCTCCAAGTGTCTAAACAAAATAGCTCCCCCCTACCTTACAGAAAGAATAAATAGGAGGACATCAACACGCCCAACGAGATCAGCTAATGCCACCCTTCTTGAGAGTCCGAGATTCAAACGAACCAAAGCGGGTGGCTCCAGCTTCCCAGTCAAAGCTGCTTCATCTTGGAATGCCCTTCCCCTAGCCCTGAGAACTGAACAACCCTACCGAAAATTCAGACGCAATATGCTAAATTGGCTACGCATAAATGACCACTAACATCTTACTATCCAGGACCTACATCTGTCTCACTGTAAACTATGAAATCAACATATATCCATGTCTTACTGTATCCACCTTTTTTATTGTAACCCACATTCTGTGACCCCTAGCACCTCTGCACCTCTGTAACCTGCATGTGGTGACTAGCTCGCTAACATGGTTGTAATCATCATTGTATCTGTGATAACCAAGCTTGAAGTATGCTTATCTCTGTTGCGCCCAGTTACCTAAGGGTTCGGAGCGCATTATCAAATAAATAAACAAACAAACATAAACAAACAAACTAAATGCAAAATTACAAATATAGTTTATACAAATTTTGATTGGTTATAAAATGTGAACTGCAGAATGTTTGAAGAGGTTCCCCCGCTGCGGTACTTGGTTTCCCATGTGGTGGGAATGCCCAGTCATCAGTGTGTATTGGTCTGAACTGCTTAGCTGGATCAAAGACATTATGGGTTTGAGTCTGTCCCTTAACCCCCTGGTGGTTCTCTTGGACACGCCTATGCCCGAGTCCACTCAGTCGGTTTTCCCTAAGGTAGTGGTGGCAATGTTGAGGGCGGGGAGTCTTGCCCTAGCTCAAAAGTGGAAGAGCGCATCCGCTCCCTCCAAAGAGGAGTGGCTCAACAAGTTGTGGGCCATCTTTACGTATGAAAAACTGTCTGCAATTGCCAACAATGCTATGTCATCCTTTGTGCAGGACTGGATGGGAGTTCTTTTAAACGAACAATGTGTAGCTATGAGACTGTAGCCTTGAGGAATGGTAGGAAGCCCTATGTCTTTTCCAGTAGGCCTTCCTAACGGATTTGGTCCTGTTGCCCCTCTCCACGAACATGGACCTAGTCCCCACAATGTCAGCCGTTGAGTATGGTTTGGTTTAAAACTTTGATGATGATCTGCCTGTTGGTCCGTATGTCCACCACCCGATGGAACCCAATAAGCTTAAGTGTGAGGGTTGGGGTAGGGGAAGGGGTGTTATTTCTGACATGTTTTTCTTGTAAGGGTCTTGGTAAGCATTGGCCAGGGTTTGCTGGTTTTGTTGTAATGTTTAAACATGTTCAATTAAAACAGAGATTAAAAAAAAAAATGTGAACTGCAGACGGCTCTATACCTTGTCAGAAGGTATACATGCCATTTTCCTAAAATAATATTACAGGAAGTTAATTCATCTATGACAGAAGACAGTTTAATGTTACTTTTAAATTACTGTATCTTTTTTCTTAATGAATACTTTTATTTGTAAGTAACAGTAAATGAGTGAAACGGAAAGCCACTACTTTGAGCAAGGCCATACCAGCCCCTTAAACTCAATACACATTGTAGTTGCCAGTAATCATATGGCTGAGTCACTTCGATTGAAGCCATACATTGTCAAAGACAACAGATTTAGCTTTTGTGTAGGCATGGTATAGGCATTTGCCAGGCACTGTCATAATGGTACTACCTGACCAAACAATGCAACAGATGGAACATGGTGTGATTATCTATGTGTGTCTGGCATATGTCTACCTAATACCTACACAGAAGCCAAAACTGTTGACTTTGTCAAAGTTTGTTTAGACAGGACTTCACTTGTGTAGGCGGGGTGTGAGAGGAAATTCACTAGCTTAATTCAGCATGAGCGGCGCTAGCGTGAAAGTGGGATCTACAAGTGACTCACAGTGGATCAATTAACGCAGTAAAAGAGGCAACACCATCACGTAACATCTAAACACAGGAGGAGCACTGGTCCTGCACTTGGGCCTTCACCATCTGCTCTCTATGTGCTGAAGCAAGCCACACGGTCCGTGTGAAACAAACACAAGTCTGTTGTAAGATGGAATAGAGTATTGAACAGATGCAACACGCAGGACCAAGCGGTATTGTAGAGAGACGGCATAAGATCGTCTCCCTGACGCATGGGCTCGCATGCACTAGCACATCCAGGGTGCTTACATCTGCCAGGCTGTGGTAACACATCTGATCTACAGATGTTTTTGAAAACTGCAAGCTGGAAGAATCTACATACCAATCATTGGACTAAATTTTATATTTTCACAAACTTGAATTGTTGCCAATGAATTGCTGTTTTTAGAATAGAGTACATTGCTTTTTTTTGCACAAGTACGAAAGGTTGTGGGTATGAATGGGGATGAAAGTGGATGGGATGAATGAAGTGTGATATGTATTCACTGGTTGGTGTGATATATGTATGCTATTTACAATTGGTTTTTAAGCATGGACAAACAACAATTCATATAATATATGTTGTAGATATATTTCCATGATAATTAATTCACGAACAAAATAAAAAGAAATTGAACAAAAGCAAGGTCCTTTGTCTAGGATTTACCTATTTTGTAAGTAGGTAATTTTCTTGGAAGGGATTACAAATACGCACATTTTGATGAAAATGGTTGGAGGGTTGGCATCTGTCTATGGACACTTGCAACTTTGTATATAGACAGGACTTCAGGGCACAAAGCATATATAAATCAAACGGTTTAAGGTTTTTATTAAACTTGTAACACTTTTACAGCTGCAATTAGGCCATTCACTTTGAACTCGCAGCAGACTACTTAGAAACAGTTGCGTGTCCAGGGAGTGGCCTGGGGTGGCATGTGTTTCCGATTGGCCACCCCAGGTGCCACCCCATTGTCTTAAACTATGATCATTATGTGTGTGTGAGCTCGTACTTGATGCCACCCCTGCATAAGTAAGTGCTCAACTTGGAGCACCCCAGTCAAAAGAGCCTGGACATACCACTGCTTAGAAATAAATCTGACAGGCAAATGTTTGATGTTATTGCTTGATAGAGAGATCTCATAGGAGCTCCCAGGAGGATGTGTTTTTGGCAAGGAGGGAGGAGCTGGTAGTGGGAGGGAATGGCCATAGAGATCAAAATGGCCATGGGCAGTCAATGGGCTGGTAAATAACTAAACCCCACCCTCAAATTGTATGTCCCACTTCACAAGTTCTCGCCTTTGTAGCTTTACTCCAGTGTAATATGTGTGCCTCATAAGCACCACCTAGTAACAAAAACGAATAAAAAAAGGACTGAGGTAAAACGACGGTACAAGTAAAGCTGTGGTTAGGTATCCTTCTGTTTGTCACCCCTCTGCTCCTTGGCTGTTCTGATGAGTCACTTTCGTTTGGTCTTTGACTACATTGGGAGCTGCTCCTCTGGGCCACCTCTTGTCTGGTCCTTGACTCCGTGGTCAGTCACTATCAAAAACAAACTGAAGCAAAAGGCTTCCATTTTCTGTGTGCTATTGCGGAATAAAGTGCACTTTGAAAGCCTCAAATTCCCGCACTTGCATGATGTGTCAATGCAATCAAGTTTGCCATTGATTTGAGAAAGCTATGATAACAATAGTCGTTTAAAAATCTCTACCATAGCCATTTCTACCTCCCACCCTAATTGAAAATACATTGCGGCGCACAACCTGTGCACCGAAAAAACACAGGTTACACAATCTAAAACGCGGATATATGCACTCAAATTCACTGAGCACCAACGGAATCCATCACACATACACCAACATAATGCTCCACACTCCTTCAGCACCACTCTGAATGCCCCTCCACGAACAGGTACCTTATCAAGCAGTAAGTACGCATTAACTACTCCTCCAGATAGCTCACAAAATATCTAAAACGTACATTACACCACATAGAGCCACATCTTCAGATCTGCACACATCAACATTGTAACAAGCAATCTTGCCCTGGCCCCCCACTACTGCATTAGTCTCCTACCGCACTGCTTGCAGACCCTGAAGCTCCTAGAAAGTCAGAAAATGGCAGGTGTGCTCTAAAGAATGCAGTAAAATATCGTTACTGGACATAGCAAAGAGTTTTACTCATTCTTCTGTGGGATAGTACTCTGCACAGCCCAATCAATTTCTGTGACTGGCAGCAACACGGGAGAATATTAATGTTGGCTCTGCCGCAGTTAGTGAACCAGAGACTCTAGTGTAGTGGACTGACTGCCTGCTGAGACTACTGGACTGAGGGAGGGCCAGTGGACCAATTATACAATTCTAGATGACAGCTTTGAGGTCCACTAACAGAGAAGCATGAATGTACACTATTTTCTTCCTACTTATTGAATCAGTCCCATTCCAAGGGTGTGTGATTAAGTTTGCAATACGGACTCCACACTTTGACTTAACTACAAACATTTGTTAAATAACTGTCCAGGATCCCGCAAGTTGACTAAACAGTGAAACAGGGATTTTAAACCGCTCTGCAAATTCTACCACATACTTTCCAAGCTTTACCTGGTAAAAAAATATAAGTTTTGGATTACAAGGCCTATAATAATACTGTCGTTTAGAGCTTACAAAATACACACGTTGCAGAGTAAAGCCACATGATAACATGCAAATCCTCATAGCACCATGTTAAGCCAAACCAATATCATTGTGGCTTTAATTTTCACATCCTGAATGGTAAACTATAAGTCCCAGATTGCAAGAAAATGCAAACCTGAAAAATCTGTTTAACCCCACTGTACTTTCAGTGAGTTAAGAGACACAATACAATAAATAAGACACTCAGATAGATATGGAGATTCGTTGTCACGAGCTCCCAGCTCTGATGACGTTGATAACATTTCATTAGTGATATACAGCAACTTACATTTTTTGCATGCATACACACACATCTTTAAAATAATGCTTTATGTTGCTCACTTTAACTATCATAGATTTGCAAGGTACTGTTGCTTTGCGAGATCATTCAGGTGCCATCATGCGTATGGAAGGCTTGGGAGGATAGCTCAGGGGCAACGTACTCGCCTTGGAAGCAAGACGACACTGAGCAACACAGGTTCGATTCCTGGGTCCCCGCTTAGAAACCTCTGGGTATTAAGTGCGTTATAAATAACCAATCATGTCTGCTGTTGCGATGTCATTGAGGTGCTCACGTTGCACATCGCTCTCTGGGCGTCTATGCCTGGCCATGACTTGGGACATGGGCAGTGCTTGAATGTCCAGTACGAGCTGATTTCTATATTTGGCTTGGGAGAAAGAAAAAGCGTTTTGGACGCTTGTCTTGGGCCTTTGAAATAAACGTATGCTCTGAAAAATGCAAACGAACTAGTGGTCTGCTGTACCAATGATTTATATTACACTTCCATCTCTGCTCGGGTTTAGGCTTTTGGTTGTATCCCCTGAACCTCTATCCTGAGCTACAACCAAAAGACCCAGGGTTATAGCCCACCTCAATACCCCCCTAGCAACGCCTCTGGCTGCCATCATCAGTGTTAAGTCTTCAATTGTCTTAAATGTATACACGAGTTAAAGGAAACATGGGCCATTAAGTGTATTGAATGTATCTTTATTTCGATCTTTCTTCTGCGAACCATCCCTCCTTTATTGGTGTGTCCTAACTTCCTACATCCCTCCATCCCAAACATAGATATAGAAAGGGGACGCTACAGAGTAGATGACCAAAAACACCTTTTCAGCAACTGGATCCAGTAGAATCAGTTTGTAACTGATAACTTAATTTCACAATCGAAAGGAGCATCACTTATGAACAGATAACTAGGTAATTGCGACCACTATGTTGCAAACACTGTGTATTGCTTTATAACCCCACATCATTTAACCATATTTTAAGGTGTGCCTTTATCTCTTGCTAGATCCAAAAGTGGGAATTGTGTGCTAGTGTATATTACTCTTTAGCCGCCGGGGGAGTGGGTCTGGGAACATGTGCGTAGGACACAGAAAAGGCTGCGTTCCATCCAGTTCACTTGCTCCTCTCCCCCAGGAAGCAATGTTGTGTTCCTAGCACCAACCACCTGCTCTGGCCCCTCCTTACACGCTCCTCCTCAGCACACCCATCTCGCTTCCCTCACACCGTTGCCGACCGTCCAGACCCCACTTGTCTGGCCAGCCTTCAATCACTGCCATCCTCGTCCTTCATCACTCTCCACTGCCTCCGATCGCCATAGAAGAGGGACTGCCTTTTCTATGGTCCTGGCAGACAACTTGTGTGTAGTGATGTTTTAAGGGAATATGTTGCGTACATGTCCTGTGAAGCTGAATTCTCTTAAAATAACTGCTATTCAGCCAGGGAGGATAGCACCGGCAACGCGTTTGTCTTGGAAGCAAACAACAGCAGAGTAACACTTAGAGACTGGTCTCTGGTGTTAATACGCGGAATGCAAAATGAATCACCCCGGCACCATTCCCATGTTGCCAATATATATTTACACCGCATAGTCGGTATTACCCGCTTGTAAGGGCCAAGGATACTTACTAGCCAACAATGCCCCCTGCCGCAGCATATATTGCTTGATTAGGGTCTACTTTTGTTTTAATCTTCATTAAAAAACATCAAATAGGCCACCATCTAAGATACATGCCAGGGCAAAATGCATATGATTCCACTGCACCTTCTACTGTGATTTTCGGGCAAAGGACACAACGTTCTGGGCTGATTTCCAAAACCCCTCTGCTTTGCACCACGATTTAATGTAGTCTTTGTGAGTTATGGTTAAGAAACAAATGGTGTTGGGTGATACATTTCAGTGTAACACTAATAATAATAACAATAATATTAATAATAATAATAATAATAATAATAATTTGGTGGAGTATATACCACTTCAAGGCAGATTCTTCCGCTTCCAATGACTGCAAGAGTCAGTACCACTGTTAGTACCCATTGGTGGTTCTCTATTTACAACCTAGGGGGCATGATGGGCTGAATAAGCCTGAATGGGGTAACAACCTTGACGCATGGCATCATCCGATTGCACTTGCGCTGTATGCCCACCCTGCATTGGTCAAAGGAATGCTGTGTGTGAAGTTCCACCATTTGTGTAAGGATAGAGCACTTGCGTGCATTGTTTTCTTTCCATTGATCATTGTGTCTGACACTGAAATGACAGCAATAGGCACAACCTAATTGGATAAATACTCAATACAACCACGCATTCACCAATCAGGATTTGCCTGAACTTGACATGGCAGCATTAGGCAAACCCTAATTGGACGAATAAACCTGTCACACTGCATTCCTAACGCCACATCAGGTCCTGCCCCCACCTCCCAGTTCCATGACTGGTAAATTATTCTTCACTGTGGCTTTGCACGAACTGCTTTCTCGTATCATTATTTACTGTCTTTGTGGGGATCAGACAAGGGCACCATAGGTCAATGCTGTACAGTGGATGCGTGTAGGTTTCTGCTCTCATTAATTCCAGCAGCGCTGGTTGATATGGGTTATTTATGATTTTACCGATCACAGAGTGCGCCAGGGGACCACTCCGGTGGTGACAGTGCATGGTACAATTGTCCTTTAGCATTAACATTAACAATTACAGAGTGGTACATTTAATTGCGGCCAAAACACTGAAAAACACAGATTTTTTGTGGTTTTTTCTTTATTTGGCGGGCCCCCCAAAACCCCTGATTTTACACCCTTATAAAGCCACACTAACCCCATCCCGAACCCATTTTAACCCCTTACCCCACTATCCTTTATATATTTATTTAATCTTTACAGTGGTTTTCGATTTTATTGTCCACATCTATTACCACTCTGTAATGTTTGCGATAAAATGACTGGTTACCATTGAAAAGTTGTTGGCTCCCTTTTCTCCTCCATATGGCATCCAGATGTAACCTTTGCCCCGCTTAGCCAATGCACACTGCTCTCCCTTCCTTCATTTGGCCAAGAATTGTCTGTGCAAGCCCTGCCAGCACTCTCACTACTCATGGCTTTACCCTTCGCATGTACTCTGCGAACATCGATTATCCACCTGCAGGTGGTGCTGTTCCTCTTCCATTGCACCCTCCAGTGCCTGGGTGGAGAGGGGGGCTGTAAGGGTGGGGTAAATGGCAAACATGGTTTGTGAAAGGAGCCAGACCTGTAGGTGTATGGGGGCCGCACACATCTGCACAGGAGTCCTTGCAGACCACACAACATGTCATCTCCAGGAGACAGGTGTTCCTAAGGGCTCACCTTTAATTGTTTGCTTTTTCTCTCTACTGTCGGACAATCTCTATGACATAAGTCTGTATCGTGTTTCTATTTCTGATTCAAATTTCATGATGTATCCTTTATGACTCTCATAGACAGTACCTTTTATTAAAGGTGTTTCAAGTTTTTGAGATTAGGTTTGTACTTCATTACAATGAACTTTTTTCTAATATTGAAATGCACTGCAGTTATGATAATAATAAAGACCATGGTGTTCATAAAGGATATTTTCTTGAGTTGCAAAAATTGATCCATATGACCTAGCCAGTGTGTTGTAGGGCCCATAGTGGACAAAGGGGCATTTATCAGGCAATAATAGCTATGCTGTGTCTTGGCAGTTCATCAACGTTGAACCAGGCTTCTCTGTGCTGTTCTGTGGTTCGATTCACTTTGAAATGCAGCTGTCGTGGTGGTCCGGTGGCAAGCAGATGTCGAGCCGTGGTCGAACTGAAGAAGGCTGCGGTCCAGAGCGATATGTGATTGACGCAGATCATTGAGGTCACCAGATTCAGTTCAACAGTCGAGGCTTGATGGCAGATAGACTGATAATGAGTTGCGCGGGCAAGCCGGTTCGATGCTGTGCTCAAAGAATTTGGAGAGAACACCATGCTGAATTTGATCATCGATTGGATTGCCGAAGAAGAGACAGGTGGTTCGCCCAGTGGTTTGAGCTATGCAAGTGCAGCAATGCTTCTTTGTTTGAGCCGAGGCAATGGTAAACTTCATCTGGCTTGGTGTGGTGGTGTACTGGTTCCAACAGGCAGTACTATGGTTCGAAAGATGGTGCGTGCCAAAAGCAGCAGTGGAGGGTCATGCTGTTTTGAATGGTGTCGAACAAGCTTGAATCATGGCGCGCAGTGGTTTGATTGCGAAAGAGCATGAATCCTGGTGGTCTTGGCTCTCAGAAACTGTGAGTCTGACTCCAGAGTCTCGGGACAATGGTAGTAATTTTCTTTGGCTCCCAACATGGGGGAGGCTGTCACACACCTTCAGGGATCCTTCAGCAAGGGGCGGTTCTGGGCAGCAGTGTGGCTGGCAGAGGTGCATGCCTTGCTCCATGAGCTGGTAACCCCAATGTGCCCTGGGGAGGGTTAGGGGACAGAGCTTGCCTTTGCCCTGGACTACCTGTCTTCATCTCGCAACTGGAGGGCTTTAGAAAGGACTGCGCTCCTAATAGGGTCCAACAAAATCGTCTTAAATGTTTGAAGTCCAGAGATGAGTGAAAGCAGGGGTGGGATACATCTTCTTTTAACATCAAAAGTCTGCAGATGATTGGTAAAAAGCAAGCCTGCTTTAAGGGTCCAATCCCTGTCCTATGAACACGCAGACTTTGCCTTCGGAAATCACACCCAACACATTTTGTGCTACAAGAACTAGAGAGGACAGGAAGGAAAGATAGGGGCAGAGAGACTTAATATAGTCAAACCTTCCTCCAGCTGTAAAGTGCTCCTATTGTCTACAATAATCCTGCTACTTCCTTTCTCAATAGAATCAAAGTTCCTTTTAGTATGCCGCACCCTAATGTGAGGCTACTTCGTTTGTAAATGAGCTAAGGTGGGCACACAGGGCTGACACGTGTGCGGTAAAATTGCTTGGATAAATATGAGAGATGCTAGCTACCATTCCTCAAAATCAGGTATGGCTTATACTTACAGCTTAACATGCCATTAGGATAGCATATTCATAGCAATGTAGTTAACTGAACTGGGGTGCATATCAGAAATGCAGCCCTTGTGCTGCAGTGACGTTGGCCGTCACTGCAGCTGTCAAGAATGCACCTGCAACGTAAAGATGATCTGTGCCACTGGAGAGCATGTGCTGCGAACAGGCTACTCATTCAACAATTCTCAGCATAGTATGCAGCGCACAGCTGAAATGCTTATTTTATTATATATATAGGTGCAATATTTTGAGTGATATACCACACATAACATACCCCTTCTCAAATACCCCAGGTCACAATGGACCAGGAATCAGGCTGGTTGGTAAAGGTAATATGTATTTATTCATTTATTTAAAATTCAAATCAAACATATACTTTTAATAGGGAGCAGCAATCACCACTGTGGTGACGATAACAAATAAAACGGTATGTAATGCACTTAAATTCACTCTTTAGCAAAACAAAATATAACACACCAGAGAAAAGAACACTTTTGGCTTGTTTGGAAAGATAGCACTTAATTTAGGAGTTCCCCCTGCAATATTCCTCAACCCACAAACAAACAATTCTAAATAGATATAAGGAAGCAGCAGGTAATCAGGAATAAGGAATGGAAAACAGAATTCAAATCTAACCTTCCCTCCCCAAACAAGAGAGAAAAACTGATTTGAAATCTTACACTTTAAAATGATATTCGGAAATGGCTGGGTGAAACAATGAATGTGTGCAAACATTTTAAAATCAGTACAAATCTCTACGGGAGCAACATTGGAAAGATACTAACAATCATGAGCTATTGTTTGAGCAAAAGTAAACACTTTAAATCTGAATAGAAGGTTGAAAATAATTGAGAATAAAAATCACACATGTAAAACTTTGTAAAATTGTGGATTCCCGCCTAAAATTAACCAAAGTTTTTTAAGAAAAATGGGTGAAATGCACTGATTATTTGGTTGGGATGGGGCAATAGGTCTTAGGTATAATCCAGACTTGAAATGAAGTCTCTAGCTATTAAATTGAGGAAGATATGCAATGTTGAATGATAGGCGTTTTTAGAAAAATTGGGTAGTGAAAACAGAAAAGAAACTCAGTTTGGACAAGAACATATTAACTATAGTTTTACTCTATGCTAGAGTATTCCAGCCAGAATACCAAGGAGGGACACAGTAAGCTCTAGAGTTGATTCATGACTTCAACAACAGATCCCCAGTGTCCACCCCAGCGGAACCAGTCGGATCACTCCAAGTAAGATTGATAGTTTAAGATTTACACAAGATAAAAATGACTAAAGAAGTGGCGCTTAGCAAGATAACTCAAAGTCAGGATTGCAATAAGGATTCGGACAAGGTTACAGGTTATTAAGGTAAGGAAAGGATGTTTTAGAGATTGGGATGAGACAAGGCAAGGTATGCTATGGTTTTCTATGATTGCTATTAATACTTACAGTCCAATTTAATTTAGGATTTTTGGACCGTCAAGGGTTCTGGTCATCACATGGATCAGGTCTGACCAAGGACAGCTGGGCAACTCTGGCAGGACAGGATCATCTAGGCCATTCTGGTCACCAGACTGCACTGGAGACTGGAGATCAGTGGGATGGAGAGTTTGCAGCAGGCATGCATCTAGCAGTAGCAAGCTAGACTGGATCAGAATGCGTCCCTTGTGTTTTTGGGATTTTTAGAATTTTGGGCTTAGCTGAAAAGGGGTTCAGCAATGCATAGTCCTTGGCTTTGCAATGAAATCTGGAATCGGATCAAGCAGGATGAAGTATTCAGGAACAGGACGCCACGCAGGAAATCAGGAATAAAGTCAGGAATCAGTGTGTCTGTGTGTGCTGTCAGCTTCCCTTATTTCTCATGCCAAATGACATCACTAAAGTATATGGCATGGGCAGGCTTACTACCCTTACCCATAATGCTAGGATTGGGCAAGAGCATAGTTTCCGCCTTGCTCTTCGCTAATTGGATCACAGGAAAGGATGTCATGTTTATGGGATGATTTTTACAATGACTAGAAACCTCCCCTAGATACTGGAACCAAAATCTAACTTTTCCACAAATACATATTTATACAGTTATAACCTCTCGTAAAATCAGATACTCAGGTTACATATTTTGTCGATCATCTTTCAATCCAAACCCTAAGTCGGTGGGACCTGCTTTTGCCTTTCTGCTATATTTTGACAATTTTAACCATGAAAGATTTGGCCTAAAATTTCTCAACTATGTACACAGGTGCGCATTTACCCCATGGATGTGTGTAAAAATGTTGTGTTCGCAATATCAATACTTTCCTCGCAATCTGTTATTCTTTACGACTTCTGTTCCTTATGCAGTAATGAGTTCTACCAAATCTTCAAAGAAGGAGCATAAAATTAGATCTAAAACTACAAACTTTTCATATTTTTCATTATTGCGGCTGTCTTGAAGTTCAGTTACAAAATAGGCTTTTTAAAACCAAAAGGAAGTCTATTGTCAATGAATCCGTTTTTTTCTTCTTTTAACCAACTGCAAGCAAATGTCAATTCCTTTGAAGCAGGATGAGGGGCCTCTCTCTTGATTGACGTTTACTGCCCCTCACACTTGACAGGTGAGAGTTTGAGCCTGCTATTGTCTTAGCCTGGAGCACAGGTGAATGTCTGATGAATCTTGGGAAGTCCCTTTGCCCTCGGTATTCAAAGCCTCCAAACTAGCAATTAGCCACTTTCCTGTTCCAGAAGTTTAGAGGTGTCACCCATCTCAGGGCTAGCAACTGGCAGAGCAAGTTTTTTATTATATATAATTTGCCAAGTCAGCCTGGGTTTAGCTTTGATTTCTCCTTTTAAATATTGACTTTAAACCAATAGAATTAAAACAGTTTACAAGTGTATTTTCACCAGCAACAGTTCCTTTTACATTTCTAAGTAATCACACCGTTACACAACAATGTACTTTTAAATAGGCTATTTCCCCCTTCAGTCAGGAAAAAGCACATTTTACTATTTCTTTAAATTCAGTTTTTATCTCCAGCAAATGTGCACTTTCTGCAGCTATAATTCTTGTCTTGAGTGCTGGAGTTGTTTTGCAGCATGTATACAGTTACAGGCATCTATTTAGAGTGTTTCTCTGGACAGCTGATTCTTGATACTGTTGCAAAGTAAATAGACGTGTTTCCTGTGTAAAATGAAAACAAAGCCCCCAGTTGATTTTTCAAGGATACATTTAACAGGAGCTGTCCTTCAAATGAGGCCTGGTTCCTCTGAGACAGAATGAATGATCCCAGGCATTGCAGGGCCTTTTTAATCACAGTGGTTCATGAGAAATTGATGAATTTTTACACCAAGCAGCACATTTAAGGTGAAAGAGGTGTCATTTTAAAGAGGCCTATTGGGTTTTCAGCAAAGTAATGCTGGCTCTTTCACTTCACTCCATGTTCAATGTTGCAGAGCACACTGGCACATTCCTGCAGTGAGTACTCGGTACCACCCCACCTGAAATGTGTGTGGCAGGGTAGTGCAGCCATTTTCCAGTTGTTACAAACACGCAATTTCGAGATCTTGGCACGCACAGGAATCAGTGCTGCCATTTTGTGCTGTTTCTTGCACCAATGCAGCAAAGTGATGTAACATAGCACAGCTGAGTGGGTCAAAATATCCCACAGCGTACACTATGGTTTTGTCATGGATCTTTAGGAAAAGGGAGCCTGGTTAGCAGGTCATCCTTTCTGAGAAAGGAATATCCCTCATCATTTTATTAGTTAATATGAATTCAAAAAGCCAGGGCTTCTCCATCCTTTCCAAATGGCAATTCATCACAGAAGCTCATAATAGCGACTGTGCAGATACAACACATGGAACACCCTGTGTTGTTGGGTGGATGGCTGGAGGGGGCAGTAGAGCAACATGGCTGCCCCTAGGACCTACAAGGCCCTAGATAGCTAACCAGAAATTGCCATTGTCTGTACAGTCCTTTGCTGTTTGTGCTTGGTGGTGGAACGTCTCTGGAAAGGGATTTAAGAAATGCACAAGCATTGGAAGGCCAATGAGGTTGCTGCTTGCTTCCAAAATGGCCACTCAGGATAAAGACAAACAAAATGCTGGTCCAAGTGCAGGGGTCATTTTCCGCTGAGCTCCAACTTCACCAGGGTGTGAGCAAGTGTTCACAGTGAGCTGCTGGCAAAACAGATCTGCATGTATGCAAGTGCATGGCCTGGAAAGGCCAATCGGTATGCTCCATGCTTCCAAAATGGGTTCTCAGAGAAAAAGGCCAGGTACAATGGTGGCACAAGTGCAGGGATCTTTTTCAGCTGAGATGCTGCTCCACCAGAGAGTGAACAGGCGTTATTGGTGCTAACTAATGATGCCAGGATTCTCTGTGTCTTCTTGTGTGGGTGATTACTCTTCTCTGGATAACTAGGGAGAATTGGGGCTGCAGTTCATTCTGTAATATTGTTCCACTTCAGGATAGCAAGTTTGATTGATCTCTTCTTGTAATGGGATCACCCACATTTCCTTAGGGATGATTTGTGAAGTTGTTGGGATAAAGTGGATGTGAGGTGATTTATTCCATTAGAATGAACATTAGTGTTCAATCCTTGACATCTCACATCTTAAACCAATGTCATAAAGGGGACAGGGACAAAAAAGGGGCTAGAAGACCAAATCATTACCAAACAAAACAAGGTAGATGTCACCAGAAAAAATTGATGTTGCTCCCTCATAGATGTATAGTTAAGGCAAACAGAACAAGTGTGGGCAATTCAGTGTCAGTCCTTGTCAGAGTTTGTGGTTCAGATTGCTATTTACTGGTAAATGTAATCAAGTCCTCCATGGGTCCAGGCTCTTGTCTCCTCAGACCCATAAACCCAGGAAAGTTGTCCATATATATCAGCCCTAGGTCCAGAAGCCCTGTATCAAATACTGTATATTAAAGTAGTTGTTGTCCTGTTTTCTGAGATCCTAAATCAAATATAGTTAATTAAAGTTATCTTGGTCTTGGCGGTTGAAACTGTTAGTAAAGTTCACAAAGTCTCTGGGCAATTGTCATTCATAGGTCCCTGCCTGTACTTGTTGTTTTCTTAGACCGCCATCATTAACGCCCTTACCCCCAAGGCCAGTCATTTTGATCTTCTCATGGGAGCCCACCACACTCTTGGATCCCCTGAAGGTTTCTCACCCCTGGCTCAAGAGGACAAGGCAGCTGCTGGTTCTAAGTTCCTAGGGAGCCTCCAAGTCAACAGACCTGGGGTTGGGACTGTTAACAAGCCTGTTTTTATTCTCTTTGATTGGCATGATGATACACCCAGGTGCGAATTGTGACTGTCTCAGCCTCTTCCATTGCTGTGTTCCTCTCTCATTGTGTGTTACAGGATTATTTGATGTCCTTGGTGTACTTTCCCCTAACACCAGATCTTCCTGCTAGCATACCTCTGAGCTTGGTTCCCTACTGCTCAGATTTCAGAGGATTGGGCCCTGTCAGTCCTCAACCAAAGGTCAACCATTGTCCTGGTATCTGAACTTGCTGTAAATGTGGGCCACATTAAATGCACCAGTTTTATCATTGTTTTGGCTTGGCCAATTCTTAGTATTATTTTTGGACCTCACTGTCCACCACCATTCTTTTACTTTACCCCTTTTCGCTTCTGAAAGTATTCCCTCTCCTTTCCTCCTGCAACTCATCTCCTTTCTGTGTCCCTTCCTCCTTCCTCCACCAAGTCTTTCCATTCTCCTTCCTTCTCATTGTTTGCTCTTGTCTATACTAGTTCTGGTTTATCCTCCCATTCGCCATCTTTCTGACGATTTCCTCCTGCCTTCCCTCCTGACTTCTGTGTCCATACTGCTTCCTTCTGAACTTTCTCTCCTGCATGCTTTCCTTTCCTTGCCAGTGTTTGATGGGAATAATAATAATACAATGGGGGTTTGGATGTTACAGGACAGGGATTTGTCTACCTTGTTTGGGTCCACTTTGAATTTGGTTATTGCTATTTGGTTACTCTCATTATGTGGCCCACGTCTCTGTGACTGAAGTAATAAAACTGAGGTTGTCCATATTGCAATCAATTTGCCCTATCGTGAGGGTTGCCCGATTCTGCCATGGTCACCTCCATCAGTTGCCTGCAATGTCCCCTTTTATGTCGACATGATTGCATTCAGTGCAGCTGCTTAAATGGCGTGTAAGTGGTTGGGACTAGTTTGCGGTCAGCTTTCTAAGCTACAAGCTCATGCCTTGTCAGTTTATATCTATCTGCCTCACACACACAAAATAAACTTGCCAACCACAGTTATGTACACACCAAGTCAACAAAACTCCACTGCCTACCAACCCATTAACTGGGCTCTAGGATCGAGCATAGATGCTGAGGATGGACCGGTCACCAGAGGCAGGAGAGATCTGCCAATTACCACCTCTGAGGTGAGAGGAACACAGCAGGTATCCTCTCCAGCCCCCTGGGTCCATTTCACCCCACTTCCTGATCTTGAACATGGGACTTTATCATACTCCAACAATCTACCAATACACAAAACTTCCTAAATACTGCATCCATGAAAACATTATTCACTCAATACTTCCGTCACCCTGATGCAGACATAGATTTTCAATGCCTACCTCAAACTAATTCCTGCTCCTCATCAACAGCATCACAAACCCCTCTACACCCAGGCCTACCTGCCTGCTATGAACTGTGAGAGCTTTACCCTACAGCTGGAAGTGTCTGTGAATGCACTTTACATGGCCCTGTCTTATATGGACAGAAGAAATGCCTCGCTCACTGATCCTCCCACCCCCAGTTTAGCACTTATGAGAATTACTCTCCATGCTCTGGTCTCCGCAAGCACAACATTACACCCTCACTCATTTATCATCACTCACTACCCCTACATGCATGCATTACATTCAACGCCTGCTGCATCATATACAAAGCTGTCATCCACAATGCACCTACCTGCCAGACAAAGTCACCATCTCTTGCAGCCTGCACATCTCTAAAGGTAAAGGCAATGTGATGCTGGAAATGCCTTATAACGTGACTAGTCCTAGACCTTCCACTTCTTTGTGTGTGTTTTCTCTAGGTTTTCTTCCACTGAGGTCCAGCCTGGACCTCTGGCAGTGCAGATCTTCAATTTACCTTTTGGTGAACAACACCCATGGGATACCATTATGGCATCCATGGGTGGGGTACACCCTTATGTGTGTTTTGGGGCACCTCTGTGTTGCCCACAGAGAAGGGAATAGGCTGGTGGGGGCTGCATGCTGACTTGGCAGTGGCTCTGAATGTCCTCCATTTTTGGGATACCCTGGTCCTGCCATAGGAATCAATGGATTCCTACACAAAGGCAAGATGGCCACGGTAGCCTCTTGGTTTCTACTGCCTTTTGCCCTGTTTCTCAAAGTCCTCAGAAGCACTGTCTCTGTTCCCTTCCTCCTGAATGGCTGTTGGATGGAAACACCATGTATGTCTCTGTTCCCTTTCCCCCTGACTGGCTGTCGGGTGGACATACCATATATGGCTCTGGGGCTGCCTCCTGTTAGACTGCCTGTAGCCTTCCCAGGTGGTGTGTGTGTTGTGGGTACACCCTAGCTGTGTGTGTGGATTTGGGAGTCAACTCACATTCTCTATTGCAGGTGTCTGGATTCTGTGTGTGTGACGCAGTGAATGAGACAGCCCTGTCTGAAACTGACATGAATGCATTTTAGTGTGCTGAAAAGCTAGCCAGTTTCCCCAATCCACATTCTTTGTTATGGGTGTCTGGGTGGAGTGAATGGCCTAAATGTCTGTGAGCCTGATTGGCTGCCTGCCTACATGAATGCCCTTCTTTGTGATTGGCTGACTAAGCCTGGCTCAGCCAGAGTGAATGGGAAACAGATGTGTATATCTGGGGACTCTCACTTACCAATTTGTTCAGAGCTCAAAGCTTAGCAAGAAGAAGCTGCTCCTTGAATGCGAGCTGGAGGAGGAGTCTGCTGCTGCAAGTTCTTCACTGCAATCCGAAAGCTGTTGTGTGTCCCAAGGACTGATCCAGAGAGGACCTGCTAAGGAGACCTCTCCCCGAGCTACGTGGGACTATTGTGCAAACCTGCTACTCTTCATCCGAATTGTCCTGGATGCCAGTCCTGTGTGCCTGCCGTCCAGAGAAGGGGTCTTCCTGAGGCCTGAAGAGCAGTGCTGGACATCTTGAGTCAGAGATGTCCCTTTGCGTCACCCATTGTCTGGGGGTGCATTTTGTGACCACTGAAAGCCATTGCTATCTCCCGCCCAGAAGAGGCAGGCACACTGGCATAGTAATGCTGGACACCTGGAGCTGTGAAAGTTTCAAACTGCCTAAGAGCATTTCAGAGGACATTCTTGCCATCAGCCCAGGCCACATTTTCCCACCAGAGAGAGTCCAGAGTCGCTGAAAGCAGAGGAAGGTCCACCGGTGGGTTTCCCACCACCAGAAGCTAATGAAGATGTCCCCACCTTGCAGATATGGAGAGGGTCCGAGGTCCATTCCTGTGGTCGAGTCCAGGTCACCAGAAGACATCCAGAGGTCTCTGTTGCGGCTGCAGCACAAAAGAACCAAAAGTCGGATAACTGCGTAAATCTGAAACCAGACACCAAAAGTGACCTATGCGCCCATTGCCATCAGAAGTCATCAAAGAGTCCCAAGGGTCTTATCTTCATCTACCGAGACTTAGTGAAAAGATGTGCAGAACTAGAAGTACTTCGGTTGCAACCAGCAAACTATATATTATCAATGTTACTTTGCACTCATAAAAAAGCATTGCCTGCAGATGTTAACTGTGCAATTTAAATAAAGTTTTTTAAAAAAGAAGCGCACAGCGAGTTTTATCTTCACAGGACTTCTAAAGTGGGAGTAATCATCAACCAAACGAGAGCATTGTGAAGAGTAAAACTGCTTTGGATACATTTTTCTTCTTGGACTGAGCATCCCAGTGGCTCCTTCTTCCATGGGGTAAATCCTCTGAGGGAATTGTTGTGTGAAACCGAGAAAATCTGCCACTTTGCCTGACCATGCACAAAATGTACTGTGACAAGAAAGAGCATCTTCTAGCCTCAGGAGTCATCCAGTGTTCCCATATTTGTTTTGGATCCTGTTCTCCTATGGCCTCTCAGGTACTCTGAGGTGGTATAACTTTTTCAAACAAAGCAGAAGGTTATTGGACTGGCCTGTAAAAGACAACATAAGTTACTCCCTACCTTTTCCATTACAGGTTGCCCAGGTGGGGGGATCCTCACTCAGAATTACTAGTCTAGTCTACAGAAAGCATTCTGCCACTGATCTTACCTAGCCTGCCTTTCTTCCCTATTCTATGCTGTTATACCTCACTCAAGAATTCACGTGCCTATTTTAAACTGTCTGAAGTTGGTGCATCTATCACTGAATTAAATATTGTGTAGTACCACATAGAGTGTATATATCTGCCATTCTTTGAATAAGTATTCCAAGTACAAAGAGTTATTATTTATATGTATATATATGGTAGAGGTAGCAACCTACATTCCTTTTTTGGGGCTTTGGAGGAACGCTGCACTTAAGAACCTGCCTGCATCACCTCCTGAAAGCTTAAGCCTCGCTGCTCGTCCACTGTTACCAACTTGAGAGCCTTGCTGAGGTGTTCTGTGCCTTTACCCTACCATATAGGGGGCAGATGTACATATACCCCCCTCCAATCTTTACACCATGGCAGACTAGAACATCAGAAATGCAGAAAAGAAAGAGCCAGGAAACAAATATTCTATGCACCAAGACTGTGGACCATCACGCCCTTCGATCGCTGAAACACTCCAGCACTCATGCAATTCAGGAGCACTTGTTTGCACATCCAATGATATTGTTTGTTGGTTTGTTTAGTTTATTTGTAGAGCGCTTCGGACCCGTGGGTAGAAGGGCGCTTAAGGACACGGTTACAGGCAAAAGATACGCATTTACATTTACAGGTACATCAATTACAAAGGATTTACATAGTACAACAATTTTCATATTATATAGTGCAGGTATGGTTGCGGCTGTTAGATATTCGGGATGATGGTGGATGCTACTCTTTGTACTGCAAATTCATCAAACCCAGAATTCCTTCTGGTTACCACCGATCCTAAATGGCATGCTGGTAACACATGCAATTTTGTAAGGACTGCTACACCCCTCTAAGTATCTGATGGTTGCTACTAACCCCTAACATTGTCCAGTTCCTCACTCCTTCTAGAAGGTAAGTTTGTTTTAATACTAATGAAATACCCAAAATGAAATTAATAAAGAATAAGCAGGTTTCTAAGCACCTATTTAGCAATACTGCGTGTTCAGGCCAATATTCTAACCCCTTTCTTATAGGAATACTCAAAAGTGTTCTTTAATTTTCTGTGGCCACTTTGTCAGGATGCGCTCTCTTCATTATTGACATCTCCCGGCAGATTCAGTGCCTCCTCTCTTGGGTGCTATTTTTTGGGAGATTTGCAGCACCTCTTTCATAGAGTGTATCTTACTGGGAATTGAGCAACTTTCCTCAAGGGATCCCTCTAACTTGAATGCAACTTCCTTGAAGTGCTCCTACAGAGTTCTACCATCTCATATCTAGTGTTCATTCGGGGATATTCAAGGCCACTTGTCAAGTGATTCCCTGGGAGTGTCAGCAACTCCTCTCCAGTACTCCAACAGAATACTACCACCGTCTTCAGTTTGTTCAGGGATTCTCGGTGCATCTTTCTGTGTTGTGAGTGAATGGATACATCAGTGACTTAGAGAGTTTGATGTTGCAAATGGAATGATGATGGAACCTGGCCATCTTAGTTATGTGAGAGTTCTAGGGTTGGTCAGTTAATCGTGTGAGCATGGTGAATAGATGTCCTGTTGGGTCTATATCTGACATCTCTAACACCCCTGGGCCGATGCCTCTGTCCATCAGCACTTTCTTATTGGGGGCAAGAGTAGGCACTGTGCCGAATATGGAGACTTTGTCCCTTCTTCCCCAGGGCGAGCCACCCCCTTTAAGGCTAGGGCGGTGAGCATGCTGAGCAAAACCTTTCCAAGGGGCTTGAGAAGTGGGACCTCACTGGAAGTGACTACACTCCAGAGGACAAGGACTCCCATTCCCACAGGAAACTCCCTATACACAAGATATCGGCCTACATGGAAGTAATGCTGACAATACATCTATACATTTGGGTCAAGGCGATGCTGAACTTTAAACCTATTAGACAACCTGTGGTGAACAATGCACCCCTCTCATTACAGGAGCAAGAATACAGGACCAAAGACCCTTGATTGAAAGTGAAGAAACCATAGGTAGAGGTGATCCACCATCAAGAGTACGTCGGCAAAGGGCAGAGTTGCACTGATTAGCAGAGCCAGCTGTGGCATGGAAAGAGGCTGACGCCGTAGGGAGATGACACCATCCAGATACAGAGAAGTGCAGTGCCTGACAAGGCAAGGCTACCCAAAGTGAAGCATACCTGGACGCACGACCACGCAGAGGACATAGTGGGCCTGGTGCCCACGAACTGACGCCGAAACCAGGTACCGCGGTGGGTTGAGTCCTCCACTCACAACAACAGCACAGAAGGGTGAGAGAATGCTGAGAGGAGCAGAATCAGAAAACTTCTCATATCCTAGTCTGGAAGAATGGCAAGTTGCAGAGAACGCCACCGCTGCTGAAGAGACACACCCTCACTGGAATAGATCCGGCAATGCAAGGTACGAGGGTTGCTCAGATCAGAGGAAGGCAGGGAGAGGAAAGAGCAAGTGAGGAAGATGGAAGGATTGTCCTAACCACATACCAGTGTCACAGAGGTTCAGAGAGAGAGACTGAAGGAGAGAAGGAGAAGCATTACGAGAGCCTGAAAAAACCCAACAGAATAAACTTCCAAAAGGGTCAGAGAAACCCACAAGAGCTAAGGTAGCCACAAGAAGAGAGGCGTTACCAATACCCTAGAGAAATAAGAGAGCTATTTGGACAGAGAAATCCAAAGGAGCCAGAGGTGCCCAATAAGCAAAGCGAAGAACAGATTACAGCAGAGTGATTCAATATCTGAACCAAATGGGGAGAGACCAACACACGTGGTTGAGCGGGATCCTGGAAATATCCCTCCATCTAATGAAAGTTGGGCATTTAAATGAATTTATGGAAACTTGAGGAACTGTTCATATAACTGACAAGAGCTCTGCCTTTGAGAAGAACTGTTACTTGCTTATAACCAGTGGATCCAGATACAGGTCAGATTACTGGGACAATCAGAGACACCTTTAGGGAGAGCCAAGCATGCAGGGCACTCCACCCTTTCTTTTTCCTTTACATTTTGACTATAGATGAGCACCTTAGTTTAGTTTTGTTGAGAAGGTATCTCTCTTTTAGTAGTAGGGTCAGTGAGGTATTTTGTTTCTTTTTATTTAAATAAAACTCATTTAAACCATGTCTTCTGATCTGAATCCTTTTTCTGGCTAGCCACGGCAGACATTAAATAAATTGCTGTATTAGATATTAGAAATGAAAATACACTATTTTTACTTATTCACTAATATCACTCAAGTCCAACCCACTCCTGTGCAACATGCTGTCCCTGCTTGTGGGATCAGGTTCATAATGGGGTACATGTAGGTACTATTAAAGCCCTATTAATAAGCAAGTGTCTTGCATACTGCTTCAGGTGGCTTTTATATTATATTAAAGCAATAGAACCCGGAGAGGGGGGGGAAATACTGTCTGCTAATACCCCTGGGGGTGATAGTTACAAGCCTGATTAAGTCGCTATTGGAAAATTGTATTTTCTTTAGAAGCTTACTGATTTGCTGATGACCTTTGTGAGAATTCTGAAAGTTACAATTTCCAATCCCACCAACTTCAAATAGTACAATTAAGTGGATTAATATATCTGCTGCAGAGATTCCAGTAAGTTCCAACCCCTGAATAAAATAGCTGAGGTGGTAGTGTGCCTGCAGCAACGAACTGTAAGTAAGATGGCTCAGTGCGAAGTGTGCCTGAGGCAGATATGTGCTGTAATATTGAAAAATAGGTTACAATTCCTACCCTCCAACTTTCTTATGTTTCCAAAATGAGTTCCTTTGATGTTACTAAAGTAATAGAACCCAAGGAGGGGGTTCATTACTGGTCTGGTAATGCCCCTGTGGTGATAGTTACAAACCTGAATGAAGTGAGGGCTTTACCGTAGCCCTAAGGCATTATCAGACCGGTAAGGCCCCCACCCCTTCTGAGGGTTCTATTATAAGTACCCCAGCACGTCGCACCAAGCAACTAATAGCATTCTTTTTTGAGCTGAGAAACAGCACTGAAACCGTTTCTCAAATAGAGAAAGAAAGAAAGAAATAATGGCCACCAGGGATCGGGAAGAAGGGACTGCACGTAGTCCCTTCTCCCTTTGCGTGGTGGCCATTAAAATATAGAAAAAAGTAAACAAGCAAAATGGCCTCCATGAAAAAGGGAGAAGGGACTACAGTTATTCCCTTCTCCCTTTCCATGGCAGGGGGGTAGAAAGGAAGGGAACTCTGTGGGACTCAGCACTCCAAGTGAGTCTATCCTGCCCAGTATTGACCAAATGGATGTGCAAGTGAAACAAATAAGTAAAGTAAACATGCACATGTCAATTAAAGATCTAAAAATCTGCACTGTCCCTTCCCTCTAGGGTCAACCGATAACCATGGAGAACTCAGCATTCCCTATATATTTTTATCTGGCGTCTTTTAAAATGCCACAAAACATCACAAAAATACACCAACCAAAAAAGAAAGAGCAATACTATCTATTAATGAAAAGACATTTTTCAAATGCCTCATCCCCACTCTGTACTACAGATAGAAAGTATGGCTTTAGCATCCCAAAGGTTTATAGAAAATGGCAATTCAGCAGTCAGCAGAGTGAAAATTGATGTAATCACTCCTTTTGTGTTTCAGTGTCTTGCTGGAGCCCTAAGGCTAAATATGTGGAGCCCCAAAACAAACATTTGAAAGTACAATTAGACACATCCCAGTCTCCCCTCACAGTGACGGCATGCATGCATTCATACTATAATTTTGGGCTAGTCTTATAGCCTCATTGTGAGTTGGGCCTTCGCCTTTAAATGCAGCGGTAACGCTATTAGCACCATATTTAAGGGTTGGCCCAATCATGAGTTGTGCGCTAAGTGGGAGCTTTACCTCCAGCTTTTTGCTAGAGGTAAAAATGTCCCCTTACTGCCCGTTTTTGGCTGTTTTCAGTGCTATTACTGCTTGCGCAATTACCGTTGGTGGTAATAGCCTCCGGAATCCCATGGGGAATGGGAATTTACCACTGTAGCGCTACTCTTGATCTGGCAATAATAGCGCCAGACCGAGTAGCAGTAATGTTATTTCCTCTGGTGGTATCCAGGAGGGATTACTGCTGCGATACCGCCATACTCGTGGTGAAACCCTTAGTTACTTGAGCTCTGACGAGCAAACGACACCTATGAATGCACAAAAATAAAAACTCTGCTGTTATTTTCTGATAATATAATGCGTTCATGGTTTACACAAACATCTTTCGCAGAAAACAAAGAAAAGACATTTAATAAAGAATGGATATACATGTTTCAAAGTGTGTTTTTAATTTACAAAGTGTTTTTCTTGTCTACATTACCTTATTTATTAAAAAGCCAACTATTTGACTCTGTATTCAGCTGCGGTCGAAAACTCTTTCCCACTATTTGCTATTTGGCCGAATGCTTAAATCTACAATTTGGTACGCCCCTAATTTATACCCCCCCCAATGCTTTTCTTACTATTCCCATCAGCGCTACCCAGGATATTTACTGGATAGGAATGATTGGAGGTGTGGTCAGAAACAGCTTGAGAGTCCAAGTTGCAGACCCTGCTTCCCTTTCTTTGCTATGTGGATTCTATAATACAGAGGTAATGTAATGTGTTCAGTCATGTTTAGTAATGTTTAGTAATGTCATTTTCCATGATCTTTTTTTCATTTTCCATCTTCCCCTGAGCTGCACACATTCAGGTAAATGCACTTGTTACTCTGCAACTGTTTTGCAAATGGTTTTACTACTGCTCCCATTAGCCATACCCAGGAAATTCAATGGGGCGGGTTTTTGGGAGTTGAAGTATGAAACATCTGCTTCCCTCATGTTCCCTTAATGTGCATATAACAATATACATTAATAATGTTCTGTGTCCCTGATGTTTAGCAATGTTTGGTAATGCCGACTGATCTTACTTTTTTAATTTGCCAAATTTCTGCTCCTCCCACCCTGGTTGACTGACATGCAAAATCATAAGCATAGGTGCATCATTAATGTCTACCAGATGGCACTGTCATGGCCCAGGGATCTTAGCCCAACCTCCTCCTTCGTGCTAGGTGCCTTCCATCTCTCATCAACTTCCTCCCTTCTCCTGACACTCCTCCTTCTACCACGCTGTCCCATTTGCCACTACCGATGGGTGTACCACATCCCTGTACCCCCCCCCGCTCGGAAGGCCTTCAAAGGTGGCAACCAGCTTTACTTGGCTACCCTCAACTCTTGCTCTGCCATTAAACAATCCTCTGACGTCTGTCACCTCCTTGAAGACTTTGACCTTGACGTCCTCTTTCTCACTGAGAAGTGGATCACAGCCAGCTTTGTCACTGCTTTTGAGCCACTGCTCCCTGAGGGCTAAAGGATCCTCTCTAAGCCCAGGTTTAAACGGTCTGGAGGCGGATTGGCCCTGATCTTCCCTGAATAGGTCCCTGCTACTATCATACCCACTCAGTCCTACTCTTCCTTTGAATGCCTCGCCTGCAGGGTTGTTATCTCTCCTATCATCTTGGTGATTCTCGCCACCATCTACAAGACCCCTGGTCTGGTCTCCCACTTCCTTCCAGAGTGGTACAACCTCACCTCATCTCTTCTCTCCTAACCACTACCTCCAAGATTCTCCTCTGTGATTTTAATATTCTCCTGATGTGGCCACTGGACTCTTCCACAGCCTCTGTGACTCTCTTTCCCTCACCATTCATCACACCTATCTCTTGGTCTGACCATGTTCTCCTCTCCTCTCATCTGGATCTCTTGGGTCCCCGGCCAAGCCTCTCCCCCAACTGCCAGTCTCCTTCTCCGTCATTCGCCCTATGAAGCAAATGTCAGCTGATGCTTTTGCCACCACTCTTTTTCCTCCTCAAACTCCTGTCATTGACTCCTACACTGACTCTGCCCTTGCTAATCTTCACCTCTCTTTCACCAACACCCTGGACATCCTTGCCCCTGTCACGAGGATCTGCATGAAGCCTGCCTCCAAGAGCAACACCTGGGATGATTCCGACCCCGAATCTCTGAAACGCAAGTGCATAGTTGCTGAGCGGAAGTGGCGAACATAAGGCACATCATCTGACAGACTGGCCTGCCGCCTTCTCCAAAGGCAATACAGACTCTCCATCTTATCAAAGAAGATGACCCATATCCAAGCCCACATTTCTGGGGCCACTAACAACAGCAAACTTTAAGATCTGCAAGAAACTCGCCAATCGTTCTGCAGTTTCCAATTCTCCCCTGCCATCCCTGACCCTCTGTACTTCACTGGCCTCCCACTTCTTAAGAGAAACTCAGGACATCCTGTCCTCACTCTCCTCTACACCCCTCCCTTCACCTTCCCTAGCTCTCAGTCCTCCTTTGGCCCCCCTCTCTCCTTCCCTCCTACTCTCCTCTCACTCACCCATAGCACCGGATGAGGTCTCTAGACAAGTCCTCTCTATGAAAGTCTCCTCCAAAAAGGAGCTACTCTGCTCCTCCAGAATTATTAAGGACAACGTTGCCTCCCTTGTGCCAGCCTTGGCTGATTTCTGTAATCACTAATTTACTACTGACTCCTTCCCATTACCCCTCAAGCATCCCCTTGTGCATCCTCTGCTCAAAAAGCCTGCTGCCGACCTTTCCTGCCCGGCTAACTACCGCCCTATTTCCATTGCCCCCTTCCGGGGCAAACCCAAAGAGAATCTGGTCATCTCCTGACTGATCCAACATACTAAAATTGTTGGTTGTCTTCATGACCACCAGTCAGGCTTCAGAGCAGTTAGAGGCAGGGAAACTGCTCGACTGAACACCTATGAAGGCTTGCTCTCAAATCTCGATTCCAACTCTGCATCCGTTCTATACTTCTGGATATTTCCTCTCCCTTCGACATGGTCAATCATGCCACACTGACAAATTGACTCTGTGACACCCTTGGCATTACGGGTCCGGCAGTGGACTGGTTGACCTCATTCCTCTCGGACCGACCTTCCCAGGATCAACTGGGCACTTTTCTCTGCCCTATGACTCTCTCCACCTGTGGCATCCCTCAAGGCTCTATACTCTTGCTGTGGCTCTTCAACATCTACCTTGTCCCTATGGCCCACGTGACCTCCTCCTTCTCTCCTCACTTCCAGTGTTATGCATATGACACACTGCTCTCCTTCAAGCATCCCTATACTGCCTCCTCTTTCTCTTCTCTCATCCCTGACTGTCTGACTGCTATTCAGGCATGGTGTGCCACCAATGATCTCTGTCTTAATGCCAGTAAGACTGAGATCCTTCCCTCAAACCCTCTGGCTGCCCTCTATGGTTCCCCTCCTGTCACCCTCTTGTGAGGCAAAAAACCATGGTATCATCTTTGACTCCTCTCTCTCCTTTTCCTCTCACGTTGCGGACCTTGCCAAGAAGGCCCACTATCAGCTTCACCTCCTCATAGGCATTCTCCCTTTCCTCACCTTCCCCCAGAAACTCAATGTCTCCAGAGCTCTAGGCTGGACTACTGCAACAGCCTCTACTCAATCTTCTTGTGTCCTCCCTTTGCCCCCTTCAACTAGTCCAGATCAGGACTCTGAGACTTTTCCTTGGCGCCAAGCCCAGGGACTGCATCTCTCCAGCCCTATAATCTCTCCACTGGCTCCCGGTTGCTGCTAGGATCAAGTTCAAGACCCCCTGCATCATCTACAAGACTTTCTGGAGCCTGGGACCCCACCTCATCCAAATCTCTCTCCCCTTAAAGGCCTCCTTGCTAGAGCTCTTTGGTCTTCTAGCTCCAACTCTCTGCAAATCAGAATCTTCTCTAAGTAGAGAGAGGGGTTAGATCTCTGTCCTCCACAGGAACCTCCCTCTGGAATGGTCTTCATGCCCCTCTCAGGCTTGAGCCGGATCTACTTAAGTTCTGGAAGCTCCTCATGACCCTCCTTTTCTCTTCTTCCTTCCCTCTCCCCCTCCCCTGCAAACACCACCATCTGCTGCTTTGACTGGTTGCCTGGCTCCCTCTGAGTTCTACAGAGCACAAGGCCCCACTGCCTAGTCCAACACCCTCCTCGCACTTAGTATGTGGTCCTCCACACCCTGCACCCCATGCAATCCTCGCACTTGCGCTCCTGGCTTTCCCTTAACTCTCACCATCCCCTTTGCCCTCGCCCCTTTCACCTGCACTCTCTCCTCTTTACCCTGCACTTCTCTTCCCACCATAGTACTTTGCATTTCGTGGTGACCAGCACTTCCCCGGCTCCCCTCTACTGCACAGTTCTTGTTACTGCACTTGCATGATCCAAATGTCACAAGGCCTAGTAGATCCATTATTGTTATCTTTCTCCCTTGTTCCCCCCATTTATTGTCTTGTGCTGCCTTGAAACACCAGGTGTTGCATAGGCATCTTACAAATATCCAATAAATAAAATAAATGAATACAAATAAACCGTTTTTTAATCTTTTTTGGTTGCGCTTATGGATCCAACAGGAATGAATAAATAAAAATACAAATAATGGGCTATATGAATACATCTGCCTGCATTCATCCAAGGAGGTCCTGTCAGGGAGCAGTGGATTGGCATGTGTTGGAGCAAGCTGTCCTGGATGGCCTGGATGGATGCAGAAGACACTTGCCTAACTATGGGGAAAGGAGGAAGCAGGCCTGTTGGTTAAGCATCCACAAGAAATACATGTCAGGTCTTTAATGTGCTGGGTATGATACTTCATGATGCGTGCATGCACAAAGGACAGTATGGTAGTTGTCAGATGAATAGGCAAGAATATCCAAAGTTTCTTTAGTGTATGCATGATATTGTTCAAAGAAGCCCACATCTTTCAATAGTATGCAAAATGTCTCACACAGGGAATGTTTTCATTTGTTAATGAGGACCTCCTCTTCCACCTAGGTATGATGATCTGGTCATCCTCAAGGGCAAAGGTTTGCAATGAGTAGATGGGCAAGGAGGCACCAGTACTCTTCTTCCTTGGAACGATGGGGTGGAGCGAGAGATCTGTGCTAAACTGTCAGCGAGGAACCGTGGAAATGTTTTTCAAAGAGAGATGGAGGTGATGATGTCCAAAGGGAGATTGGTGTGTGTGAACAGGCAGCATGCCCAAAATCACCGGCAGTGCCCTTCAGGGGTGCTGGGGTGCATGCAAGTTATAAAATGCCAGTCAACATGTTATGGTCATGGACTCGCCATGCTGGGGATTATTCTTGACTCATTTCAAATGTATCATTAACAGTACCCCCTGTTGCAGTGGGAGCTGAGGAGCCAGTCTCCATCCTCATTTTTGTTCTGTCCTCCTCAGCAGGTGCACTTTGTCTTTGAAGAGGCATACCCGCCACTATGGTGCACAGTTCGGAGTACAGTGTGCATGGAAGGCCCTCCAGGTGCCCACATTTGTTTCTTAATACTACTGACAATCCTGCACTTGTTGAACAGCTTCCGCATCCTCAAGATCCACCCCTTGCTTCTCCACCCCATTTGCTGAGATCATAGGCAGGTTGATCTTGCCCCTTATCATTGTTATATTACATGATAGTGTTCTTCATTTGCAATGTCTCACCCTGACATATCACACTAGCAGAAAAGTTGAGGATAGAGAAAACTTTATAGTGTGGTTATAGAATAAAGCCAACAAAATACTGAATGCCCGGATACCCCTTTAGCGTCATTCAATAGCCATTCAATGACCACCTGGCTCAAAAATAAAGGGACTTCAGTAGGGCATAGTCAAGAAGGATTGTTACCCCTGAACAATTGCATTTCCTACGTTGGGCTCCCTTGCAGCTGGAAGATCCGTATTGCGCTGTCCTTGAAACAACCATAGATTTAAGGTGCCCCATAATCACACATCTATGGGCCATTTTCCTTAAGGGGTAGAACGGGATTCCAGGTGTCTAGCCAAACAAGCTTACTGCTCATCCCATTGGTTCTGTAGTGTTTTTTGGTGGATAACCTGGATCAACTATAACCCTCACATGCACCAAATATCCTCTGAATTGTACAAAAAAGAAAACGGTACGACTAGGCACGGAAGCCTAGATTTAATGTCATTATCTACAACTATATATATCTATGTGTCTAATAACACTAGTGGAGGGCCCGTCAGTGCCGATAACTCCGTCGTGAGCAGCTGGCAATGGGTCTTACTGGCACCAATAAAATACTGCCGGAAATTGACACTTGAAGTGACATTCCCTTTTTTGTTTTTTATAGGGGGAACCACCTGTATATCCCTTACTTCTCACTCTTCTCTACATCTAATATGTTTCACCCTAATCAGCTGTTCAGAGACATCTGTATGGGAGGGCAAGAGGGGCACTTTCCCCAGGCTCCCACCGTGGAATGGGGCCCCACAAGGCTGGCTGATCTAAAGAAGCCATTTTCCATTGTTCACCAAACATAAATTGCAGGATAAACCTATTGCCTGGCTGTTGTTGACAAGTACATTCTGGTCTGATTAATTTATCCTGTAATCTTTCTGTGCTCCTACTGGTATGCATAGTTTGTGCATTCACTATAGCCCAACTTCTGTATCATTCTCACCTTTCTTTGTGGCTCATAATTATCTTGTGCAATAGCCAAAGTTAAAATGCATATTGATATATCCGAGTGCTGTGATTGTTCAGATGATAGCTCTGTGTCTTAAGAGTCTTGTAAAGATCTATTTTCTTCTGCACAATTCTAAAACCAAATTCCTGTAAGGCTTACTCAGTCTTTCCTACGTCTGAAGTTAATAAGCCTGCATGTATATGTACTTTGTTTTGTAGTACATCAGGTGCTATTATTATCAGCAATGTACCTGCACTAGGTAGTGATTGCTCTAAAAACATAGCATCAGTATGGTGAAGGGGGGCTACTGTAACTTTTTTTACCTATCATGGGAGTGGAGCAATTTCACCCACATTAGAACTTTATCAAAGGCAGGAGGTTTCAGCATCCCTTTATGGCTTGGAGCTACGGGGGTTTGAGGATGTTCAGTCGATTCTTAGAAGGGAAAACAACTTCTTGAAGAAATTGTTATCATTACCGCCTAGTGTTCCGACCGCATTAGTTCATTTGGAATACAGCAACCTACCTCTGAGCACCGACATTATGTTTTGGCCTGTCTCGCTATGAGTCAGAGTCTGGTCAAAACCAGCCCTGGAACCATGCAGGGACGAACTTTCACATATCATGTGCCTTGAAGGAGCCAGCAGCCGAAATGGCTCCACCATATAAAAAAATGTATTATTGTGTCTGAACATGGGTGAGTTTTGGAATGACCCTGGAAGCCTTTGTGCATCGAGCTGGATCCGATATAGGCCACTTATAAGACAGAGAGCAAGGGACATGCTCCTCCTTAAAGCTTCAAAGCTGAATTTGGGCCCAGACTATCTGGAGAAGAAACACATAGAGGGTTTTAAAGCCTATCTGGATCAGATCAGGTCTGCCTATGCTCAATCACTATGCATGACACTTAGACTAGGGATCCTGTCAATTACCGCTTTTACTTCCAAATGGAATGGCCGGATTCAGCCAGTTGCCCATTGTGTAGTGCCACCAATGAGACAATTGCACACTTCCTTTTCCTTTTGTTTTGCAAGCCCTACCAGCGGCTATGGTGGTTATATCTGAGACCCGTACTGCTGGAGGCAGGTATTGAGACACAGGGTCATGCCTTAGAATTTTTGGTTCAAAGCATCACCTCCTCAAAGGCATGCTCGGTGGCCCGCTAATTGCACAGCAAATGGTTGCTGAGGAGAAGGAAGGCAGCACTTTAACCGGGCTCCAGGCTGCAGGTATTTCCCTCCCGGTGCCCTAACTGCTTTTGGGTATGGTAATGCCTACTAGCTTGTGATATTTGAGGCCCTGTGTTGTTGTAACAATCATTTTTAGTATCACATTTTAGTCTTTTATCAAAGACTTTTAGCTGTGGCATTTTAACTGTATGTTTTTTTTAATGCATTTTATACATCTTTTAATGTATTGCAACCTGATGACTGTATGTGGAATGAAGGTTTTGGAAAACTGAAATTGAAAAGTACGATGAAGGTCTATAAATCGGTTTCTGTAGGCAGGCCCTTGTAAAACCTAGGCAGCCACCCCTAATGATGAACATAATGGCCCTCATTACGACCCTGGCGGAAAGGGTTTTACGCCAGCGTAATGCATGGCGTACCTTTCCGCCTTACTACGAGTTCCCGTAGCGCCATGGTGGTTTTTTCGCCTGGTTTTTCCGGGCGGAAAAATCCATGGCGCTACGGGACCTGTTGTTAATTACGCCACCGTAATTTACGGTGGCGTAATTAACGCCTTCCCCACTCCCATTATACCCTATGGGGCAAAAATGGGAATGGGGAAGGGTAAATGGGGATTGGGGACTTACCGCCCCGCTAAGGTCGGAATGGGGCGGTAAGTCCGCCAACCCCCATGGCGGAGTTGGCAGCTCTGCGCCATGGACCATGGTGCAAATTGCACCATGGTCCTCCGCCAGGGTCGTAATGAGGGCCAATGTGTTCGTTTTCAGAGGTGATAGGTAACCCAATTCAAGACTGTGGAAGCAAAGCATTAATTCTCTTATTCTGAGTGATCCTGGACAAATCAACCTGTTTCACTGACCATACTGTGTTGTCTTCAGTCAAAAGGTTTGCCTTCTCACATGCATGGTTGAGCCCATTACCTGATTTTAAGGACGGCTCATTTGACACAGAAAACGGTTTGCTTTTTTGTGTGATTCAAATGTTTATCTGAATGTTTATAAATAACAATTTCACAAGCCTGTGTTTGAGTATATTTAAAGCTTTAAAATACAAAATAGAAACTGAGATAACAATATTTTATGATAACATCGGGTAGAATGCTCGTACTTCCCTTGACGATGGAGACAATTAAGCTAGACTAATTCCCATTGTGCATAATATGCTTCAATAAAATGTTGTTAATAAAATGATCATGTTGGGTTATCTGATTAGGATACTTTCCGAGTCAGTTGCATAAAATGGAGTTATTTTAGTTCGTTGGTCCAACTGGAAAATAAAGTGGTGAAGTTAAGTAATTGCAGAGTGGGAGCAAATCCGAGCATCACCTCTTAACCAATGTGTGATCCTCATCTCATTTAATCTCGTATTGCCAAACCTGTCAAAATTACCAATCTCAGGACCTTTCAAAATTTTCACGCTTCAGAGTGTTTTCGTTCTCAGTCGGGGCATGGTCTTCAAAAAAACCTCACTCATGGTTTCACTGACTATAGTGTTGCTTCCTCTATAATAATAGCGAACATTGACATATTGCACGCCACAGTCACTTGTTTCTTTGGTCTGTAATGGCAACAGTACTTGAAAACCTTATCCCTCTTCTAATCTCAGTCTGTCTGGATACGGACACCTTCCTGGTAACGTCTATGCTTCATCCACTACGTATGCTACGGTATGTGTAGCTTTATCCTTGTTTCCAATTGCTCTACTGTATCGATGCTTCAGCACTTTTGCATTCTGTTAGGCAGATCATCTGAGTCATTGGTTAATTCTGGATTATGTTCACCATTTTCATACACTATGCATCCTGCATTTATACTATGACCGGTATACCTTGTTTGTGGCTGCTATTGATGGAAAGTATCCTGTGCCCAAGCTAGAGCAACAGGACTGCTAATGTTGCTCTTGAAATGATACTTGTTTGTCATTCTTATTACAGTAAGAATGAAGAGGGTAATAAGACTGAAAGGGCGTATGCGTGCTTATTTTGATTGCTCCGAGGCAGCATGTGATGCTGTGGGTGGTGATCGCGATGAGGGGGGCACAAACAGATTTTCGGATTCCTTCATTCCTTTGGTTCAGCTGAGGCGGGCCCCAAAGGTGTCTGTGCCTGGGGACCCAAAAGGGCTTAAAATGGCCCTGAGTATGATATAAGCTCCCCCGTGTAGAGGAGGTCCCTAATACAGCTAGCACCCCAACCGTCCATTTTGAAGTACCAGGAACGTTCACACCGAAATATGTGACATATGATGAGCAAATAAACCAGCAGAGAGCATTAGGGCTTTGTTCAGTACCTATCAGAAGAACAGTACCTATTGAAGTATCAATACCAAGAAAACCATGGACAGTAAGGTATCCATTAAGAAAACCACATCAACAAATGAAATGAAAAGAAGATCATCTGAGTACAGTCCCTGAGGAAGCTAAAACGGTCTTGATGGAAGACGAATGGTGACGTCACAAGAACCCGGACTGACTCCCATATAGAATAAATGACGACCATAGAATGGCGTAAAGAAACAAAAAGGCCATGAACAAGGACATTGTGAACCTAAAGTGAAAGGACAATGTCAAAATGTAAGCTGTAAGCAAGATGAAGATTTTCGACCAGTTTACACATATGCTTGGTACCGCAAGAAAGCTAAGAAAACAGTGCGGCTTGCTATGCTTAGTAGAAGGATGGTGCGGCAAGTGCCACTATAAATAATCTACCTCAAAAGAAGTATGTTATATAAGTATATTTCCAGTTTGCACAAGAAGCAGAATCAACCCAGGTTACTAAAGGCCACACGAGAAAAAGCTTCATATTTAACGAAATCAAGAAGAGACGGCTGAAACGTAACTCAGCAGAGGCAACTCATGCCAGGAAAGCCAAGGTCATACCAATAGAAGTGACGAACAGTATCTACATTGAATTGAAACTAAGAACAGAATATCCTGCTTCGGAAAGGTTAAGATAAGAAAACGAAGACAGGTGGTGGGTAAAATGAAAATCAAATACACAAATTGATGGAGAAAGAGGCAAATTCACAGTGTCTGAATCACGTGATCAGCCAAGCAAGAAGAAGCGAGAGCTCACACCTACACATGGCACCAGGCCAGGCAAAGATATCAGAACTTTTCCAGACAGAAGATGCAGTCTTGAGGTCAACTACAGTGAAATAATTGACACATGGCTACTAAAGTGATGAATGATTGTAACAGTAACTGGAGGAAGGCTGGGTAATTAAGGGGCACCCTGCACCTGGCGACCGTTCTGCGTGCTGCTAAGCAAAGTGGAAAAGTATGCATGGGGTTGGTGCCAACCCAATCAAAATGGACCAAATAATCTATGGTCCTATAATTAGTAGAACCAATGTTTAGTGATGTCTGCAATAGTCATTTTTGAAGGAAGGGCTTAGATGCCCACCTGACAGTGTTTACCCAATCCCTCACTCCGTTACCATATACAGATATAGTACCTATATTAAAGTTACCTTTCCCAAACCAATAGAATTGCATGTCAACTTTTGAGTGTTACATGTCAATGATGATGAGTTTTCAGTATAAATGTTATGATTTTTATGAAGTTCATTGGAGTTGTGAAGTGAGAAGGAAGATCACGCATCCGCTGATTTTCATGAGACTCCCCATTTTTTGTACTTGTTATTAAACGGACTCCCTTTGCCAAACCGTTGAGTTGTCCTTATTGATTGGTGTTGAAGTATATATCTGCACCCCCATCCATCTCATGGGTGCTTCTATCTTGTCTTAAAGTGCTTCTGAGCAAACCCCGACTCTATGGGCCGGTTGGGGGTCTCCGAGCACACCCGCTACCTGATACTTCACAGCACTGCGACATCGGCTGTCGCCCCCGCCAGTCATGTCATGTGTGGAATGAGTGGCTAATGAAAGAAGGATGATGCATTCAAGGCCCAGAGGGAACAGGCAAGGATTGATGAACAAGTTTAAAAGTGTGGGAGCATGGAGCCAACGGGCACCAAGGGCATCTGTAGCATGTAACATGACATTGAGATGTGACATAGCTCAGCAGTGACAGTTCAGTTCTGGCACGCATTGCTGCAACTTCCAAATGCAGTATTAGTATGTGTCATCAGACAAGAACTAAAGTAACAATCACTGGTATCTTAAGTCTTATGGAAATCAGTGTCTTTGTTTAGGAAGTGCAGGTATGAAAAGGATATTACACCCTTTGCAATCTTTAATTTGACCAAAAATAAATCTAATAAATATTTGATTCAGTGATATGCAAAAATTGAAAAGATCCTGCAGCATTATGATACCAGTCCAGAGCGCTAGAAGCAAATCCGATCAAAGTTAAACAAAAATTGCAATTCAGGGACTGGGTCAATACGTCAGAGAATTGTGAGCAAGTGACACTGAGCTGTTCAAGACCACTAGAAAGAAAGGGTGTGAACTCAATTCCAAGCTACCTGCAGAAATTTCCGTCACGGTACTACTGTGATATGTTGCTTAGGTGTAGGCTTAATTGCCTGCCAACAGGTGAAGTTGTATGGGCACAAAAGAAGCCAGGCATCGAAGATGATGCATGTACCTTCTGTAAGAAGAAAGATATGGTAGAGACACTAAACATTTTGTGACACATCGGAAGAAATGAGACAATGCTATCTAGGAGAATATTCTATGAGTGAAAGTACGTTGAGTCCAAGTGAGTGGTGGGACAGGATGATAATTGGGGAAAAGCCAGGTTTAATAATTGCAGTGCTGAAATGTATTGAATGTTAATGATGAAGAAGGAATTGAATGAAATAGTGCATATGTAACTGTATATGTTCATATTTTCCTTTTTCTTTTTATCTTGTTTTATGGTTTCCTTTTTAAGATGATGTAATAATGTTAAATGTTTTGTTAAAGCAATAAAACATTTAAATAAAAATTATTTTAAAATAATAGCTCAGCAGTGCAACAAAAAAGCAATAACAACACATCATTAATGGTAGAGACACCAACGCAGTACAGAAATGTCAACTGCAAGATAAAACAACTACAACTCAGTAATAACATAGCAGAGACAAGGGGCTTGTCTAGGCCAGCATGAGGAGACCTATCCACTGAGGAGCAGCAAGAAAAGAGGATGGTGCAGGGCGCAAGAGACACTGACGTCTCCTAACGATCATTGTTGAACTGCTTTTGAAAGGTATGCTAATAAAGAGCTTGCACATAATGTGACCCTCTTGTTTGAAATGTGAGGTTGTTATTATTCTTACGCTCACATCCCAGATATTCATGTTTCCTCAAAAGTATATTGTGTAGATTGTGTTCTTCCCTGCCAGCACCAGGAGAGGCTATTTCACTCTCCACAGTTAGAGCCACTGCAGAGGTTAAACGTTATTGCATTGGGGAAAGGATCATTGTACCTAATGATGAGCTGCTGTAGTAATAGTAGACAGTTATCTTGCTGTATTTCCCCAGTCTGTCATTGCAACAGTTGTGACCTGGTTCATATTACAATTCAAGAGTCGAAGTCAATAGTGTCTCTGATGCAATTCTGAAATGTTCCTCATAATACTACAATGGTCGAATACTGTGACAAGTGGACATAACATACACCTGTACTAGGGCCAAACAGTATACCACAGTGCATAATGCTACACATTCTGAACCTTATTTGGGAGTGTGGTTGCACAACTCTTCCTTGCAGGCACATGCTTAGCATTTGGCACATCAGAGGTTTTCTGTATGTACATGTCCACAATGAACATAACACTGGACACTGAGCTCTTATGTCAAGTGCACTGTTAGGGTTTCCCCTTCTCATTAAAGAATTAACTCGTTCAGACTGTGCAAAGATGAAATTAAAGAAGCACTATTCATCTGGCCTAGTTAGCATCATACATGTACAAAGTCACATATTTCCTGCAAAATTGACATTTTAATGGACCAAACTAATGTGTATGCTTATCTGAGGATTTTCAGACTCCAGACTCACAGGGAACAGAGGGACACAGATTAAAACAGGCAATGGCAGCAGTTGTGTAAGAGGGAGAGAAAGAGACACCATTCTTGACGGTGGACTTTCTAAAATCCAGGGTGGCCGCAGATCATTTCCATTCCAGACCACAGGACTACCAATGTCAGGCCCAGTCACAAAGCATCCCAGTCCTCCGTGCACAAGAATCCCCGATATCCTTAAGCTTCAACCAAGAGGCGGATATAAGCATGCTATTAAAAAAGCTGCCAATCAAATCTGTCATAGTGGGGAGTTTGAGTGGCGAGAGATGGGAGTACTGAGAAGAGAGCATTGGGAGAGTTGAAGGTTGGAGAGAGAGTCTTGAGGAGGTTTCAGGAAGGCACAATTTCACTGGATAGAGAGTCTGTAAGAGGTTTGGTACCATTTGGTGAGAGAGGTAGAGTGAGGAGGTTGGAGAAGGAGCATCAGAAGCAAAGTAGAAAATAAGGGGGAATGAAGTCCTTAACATCATTTGGAAAGAACAGAGAAACACTAGACAGGGAGATACAGCTACTGTACATGGAGAAGAGGGAGGAAAACAGATACCCCTACTGGAGAGAAATAGAGCTCAAAGATTCCCCCGGACCAAGTCGAACATGGGCAGAATCTAGAGGTGGAAGGAAGAGGTACAAGATGGTTCAAATTCACTGTAGTCATTGAGATTATGGCTGCAATGGTCAGCAAGGGGGGTTTCCCGGTACAACGAACTTGGTGGAGGTGGTCATAAGTTAAAGGAAACCCCAGGCACAACCCTTAGATCTAAGGAGAGTGAGTCAGTTCTGGAGGGACTGGTTCAGAGCCTCAGCATCCAGCAGGAGATTGTCAGACTTTTTCAAGCCCAGAACACGCTGGACTTGGAGGACCTAAACATCATACTCTACTGTTAAGGGTTCGGGAACTTAACAAACCTGCCACCCGAAGACAAAGACAAGGGGCACTGATTGGGCATTGAAGCAGGAGTGGAAGGGCCCTCATGCTGGAACTTTGTAAGAGGCTTTTTTGCTTTCATTGTGATCTATTAGTGGCGTCATATCCTATGATTCTATTGTTGTTCATGGAATACAACCATAGTTTTGTTAAAAGCATATCCAAAAGCAAATCCTTATGTTTGCCTCTTAGTGCCTCCTACCCACCTATCCTGTCAAAGAAGGCTTTTACCAGTGGTCATACATGCATTCGGATCAATCTGATTGGCTGTGTTTCCCACCCTGGGTACTAATGGAAAAAAAAACTCTTTTCACCATGGGCTAAACACCCAATCACATACCCTCCCCTCACAATAACAATTCATAGACCTGGCATACACCAGCTTGTACAGCCCCCGGAGCTGGCATTTAATGCAAACCACCAATCAAAATCCAGATAATCGTTTGTAAGGTAGAAATGTGCTGAGTGCTCTATTTGATTGCTCGATTTGCAGTGTCTGACTTCCCTTGCTTGTGTTGGAAGCTAGGCAAGTAGCTTTCATTCAGAAAAAAAAAAAAGAAAAAAAAGAAAAACTGGCATACAAACTATCAAATAGGAACATTGCACCCTTCCTTTGTAACCTATGTTTCGTATCCTTGCGAAAATGTCCAGGTACAATTGATTTGCTGCACATGCAATGGACAAGGGAGCCAAGCATTTAACAATGAATACTGCAATCATCATTCAAAAATGCACGGAATACCCGGAGGCACCCATGGAAAGTACATAGCTAAGCCCTTTGACATCCCTGCCTTAGCCACATGGAATGTGCAGCACCAAAATGTGAAAATATATATTTGAAAGCCCTGAGGAAGAAACTGTGAATGGAATACAGCAGTTTTCTGTGGCAGATCTTGCTTTGAAAGACATTTCCCTGTTAGTGGTGTTCAAAGCACACACAGAGAAAGATCATTCACTGATGTCCACTCTACAGAGCAAGGTCCCTGACCACTCCACAATAGAATAAGATATTCATAGTGAGGAATGCTCAATTCATGCTTTTTTATGTCTAAAAACCTTACATTACACATCCTCTATTAATTAAACCTTTCAAAAGCCATGTCATATTTGATGTCATGAGTGATGTCATCACTGTGCTTCAAGGCTATGCAAGAGAGGGTTCATAGAAAAGGTTGAATAACAGCTGACTATTCAGGTGACCTGTTACATTAAATGGGCACATTAATGTCACTTTATTTCACTGAATTTCAAGTGGTTTGTTGCACTGAAGTTATTCCCCTTAAAGGTAAGATGCATGTGTTAAATTCGACCAATCGTAATGACATCCTCATGGCATCATGTATCGATGTATTAAACTTTTCTTTGCGACGCATAGCTCACATTTTGTACGATCAATATCTGTGAGCCACACCTCTTCCCACCTGCCATCCTTTTTAAAGCTAGTCTGCAGCGCAGTCAAGTGCCCAGGCGGCCAGTTTTTGCCGACCCACTGCCGGATTTGCAAAATCACCGCCACATCATGATGTAAGCGAATGACACTGCTAACTGTGCTGTCTATAAAATGCAATCACGTGTCGCCATTAGAAAGAACAAGACTCTCTAGTGTTCTCTAAATATCAACAAAGCTTTTCTCCAATGCCAGTATTAGAGTCTTGCATTGCTCAGTGCTTGTGGGATTTATTTATCACCAGTCTGAATCATAATTTGTGGTAAACTCTGATTAACTCCAACATCGTTTAATCACAAACAAACATATTCATTTACGTGTTTCGGGTAGCGCAAACTACTCACCTCCGGGTTTATGTAATGAGTCAATTATACCTTGTTAAGTTGCTATTTATCCAAGTATGTTGCCACTGATATTTGTTTGCCCTGTGAACCCATTGACAAGTTCAAAGATTATTGTTGTCAAATGTATTTCTTTTACCAATTTTTCCTACCCTCTCACTTTATTCTAAACCCACGATTGGCTTTACTTCATGATATTTTAAGCAGGCTGTGATTTTCATTGTGACTTTAAATGTAATGCCCCATTTTCTACTTTCCTACCTGTTGTTTTCCTGTTTGTGTCATCAAGAAGCATGACCAGTATTCAGGCATGCATGTATGAACCAGAATACAAGGACAAAGAAACGAAGTCAAGTCAAAGCCTGGAGAAAATGGATGAGATCACTGATACTGAGGGCGATTCTCCCCAAGAAACTAGTAGACTGGAAAACGTCTCCACTTGGTTTCACTGCCATTGTTTTCAAGCAATGCCAGTTTTGGAAGAAAATAAATGTTGCCAAGAAAACTCAACCTGCTGGGCTATTATCTATCTGAAGATGATCCTCCACCATGTGGGAGCACACAGCCCCAGTCAATACAAATAAAATAAATAAATAATGCACTGATCGTAGGGACGGGGAAAAATGCAATGAGGGGACTGGGCCAGGCATTTTCCTTTGCAGGTCATAAGGAAATGTTTGCGTTTCTGTGTTCCTTCATGCCATCATCCCCATAACCATAAACCCCAGTGGTTATTATTTTCTTTTAAATCCTATCAGACTTTAGTTAGGGGATCCTTCTGCCTATGTCGGCTCCAGGTATTGCTGGGTGCTTTAAGCTGGAACACGCATGTGTGCCTGAAACTGCTGGCCATGAACATTTAGCCTGCCTCAGGTTACTGGGCAAGGACGTTAAACTCGAGCCAATGGATCATGCCTTGAACTGGTCCTGGCAAGAGACTTCCCATAAGCGCTGGATGGCATCCCTGAGATGGAGGCCCTATGCCTTTAACCTAGGGAGAATGTAACTGGAAGTCCCCGCGATTGGGTTACAGAAACAGAGCAAATCAGACCTTCATTCTTCTATGGCCTGCAGACTCCAAAGGGTTTAACATTCTGTGACTTGTCTTCTCCGATTTGCAAAGATGTCCAGATGGCTCCAGCTCTGTTCTCCCTTCCTTGGTTACTCGTATTAAAAGGTTCTGGTGTCCTTTCACCCATTGCATTACTTCAAAGAAGGACCTCGCTTTCCCACATACTCACTAAACCCCTTGTCAGTCTGAGCCCGTTCCTCTCCCTGCTCCTCACCTGTGGCTTCTGTTTCGCTGTCCTTGGAAAATGAAGACTGCTTTCGTAAGGGCTTTGAAGGTTCCTTGGTTATCTTCTCTTTGGATTTACTGTCGTGTAAATAAGGTCTGGCTCACTCGGAGGCCACCTTGACAGGAAGTGATACCTGTCTCGGGGGGCCCCGAGGAGCCAAACCCCAGTTGACAGGGAAAAAGCTGATCAGCGTCAAAATACCCTGTAGTTGTCCTTGAAGCTGATATTTGTACAGATGAAACAAAGAAGAAATGCTGAGATAGGTGGTACTTCAGGTAAGCAGGATAAACTTCGTAGAACTGTAGAAATGAATATGGCTCAGGGATGAAGTAGACTGGGAAAACCAGGCTGACTTGGTAAACAGGAATACTCCGGCCTGCAGGGAGACTCCCGTACGAAGGGAGACTCGGGGTAGCCCAGCGCTGCAAGTACCGCGGAGAAGGTGTGGGAGGAGTTAGTCATGCTCCACAATGCTAGGTAGAGAAGGAAGATATCAAGTACGAGGCTGTACTGACCGGAGGTAAAGAAGGAAATAGTATAGGAAGAAAAAGGAAAAGGCAAAGCCCCCACTACCCAGGAAAAGTGGGTATAACGAGCAAAAAGGGAGAAAGCCGCTAGAATGAAAGGCGAGACTGCCGAGGGTAAAGTAAACAGCACGAATCGGGAGCGGCAGCGTGCCGAGAGAGAGAGAAAGTATATTGTAGTTAGAAGGTTAAGAAGGTGGAGGACAAGGTGGAAGTAGAGCGAACCGGGAGGGAAACAGAACTGTAGAAGGCTGATAAACAGGTTTATCGGAGGAGCGCAAGTATCGGCAGGAATGAACACAGATACAACGCGCCGGGAGGTGGGCGTAGCCTGTATTTATAATGGCGCCGGCCATATTGGTTGAGGACTAGAGCACAACTCAAGGTTCTACGCTGCGTTATACTTCCAGGAATGCCACAGCTTCCATCTACGGGTCCTGACAGTATAACCTCTCCCCCGTCGGAAGCCCCCTGGTTTCCCTGGGTATTTCAGATGGAACCTTCTCAACAACCTGGGAGCATGTAAGTGGTGTCTGGGTTCCCAAGTTCTTTCTTCAGCAGAGTAGCCCTTCCAATGGACTAAGTATTGGATTCTGCCCCTGCGATAACGTGAACCCACCAAGTAGTCAACCTCATATTCCTGAAGTTCCTTAACCACCGGTGTCCTGGTCTTCGGAGTCTTCCGTAGATACGGATCTTCCATACGTTCCTTGAGTAGCGAAGTATGAAACACTGGATGTACTCGTTGAAGACTCTTGGGTAGGCGTAGCTTGAAGGCTACTGGATTGATCTTTTTCAGGATTGGATAAGGACCCAAATACTGAGGAGCAAACTTGCCGGTGTGAACCCATCGAGGTAGGTACTTATTGGATAACCAGACCATCTGACCAGGCTTCCATTCAGGATTGGTCAGACGACTCTTATCTGCCCACCGCTTCTGGGACTGTTGACTACTCTCTAAGGCCTTCTTAGCCATCTGTTGTACCTCCTTAAGCTCTGTCAATCGGCTATCTAGAGCTGGAGACTTGGTAGTCTGCATACTGGTCCAAGGTATCTGCTCAGGATGATATCCATAGGTACAGAAGAATGGACTCATTTGGATGGAGGTGTGGTAGTTGTTATTATATGCGAATTCAGCTTGTGAGAGGAAAGACGACCATTCTTCCTGTCTGTTGCTACAGAAGCATCTCAGGTATTGTTCTAGGCCGGCATTGAGTCTCTCAGTTTGACCATTGCTTTGGGGATGGTAACCGGAGGAAAGTGCTCGGTGGATCCCTAGTAGTTGGCATAAGGATGTCCAAAATTTCGAGGTAAATTGCGTACCTCTATCTGAGATTATTGTTCGGGGTAGACCATGAAGACGAACCACGTCTCTGAGAAAAACAGATGCTGTCTCTGGAGCTGAAGGAAGGCTGTTTAATGCTGAAAAATGAGCCATCTTTCTGCAAGTATCAATTGTGACCATGATAGCCGTCATCCCTCCGGAGCTGGGTAAGTCGACAATGAAGTCCATGGAAATCTGTTCCCAGGGACGACCAGGTTGAAGAGGTTGTTGCAGCTTTCCAAGGGGTTTACCTGTTCGGTATTTGTTAGCTGCGCAAATAGGACATGAGGAAACGTAATTCTCGACGTCCTTGTGTAGTCCAGACCACCAGAAATGATGACTGATCAGTTCCTGGGTCTTCCTTATACCAGGGTGTCCCGCGAGAGGAGAATCGTGGCACCAAGAGAGAACCAACTCTTGAAGCTTATTTGAGGGTAGATACAACCCAGAATCATGGTAATACAATTTATCGCTTGCCTGGGTTACGGATGGAGGGATGGCCGGTAATTGTGCGTATTCGGTTACCAGTTCCTGAAGAAATGGCAAAACACTTGCCATCACTCTCAGATCTGGGAATAAGAGGTCATGATCTTGATTGAGATGTGTTTCTTCTCCCTGGCTTCGCGAGAGAGCATCTGCCATCTTGTTCTCAGAACCGGGAATATAAGAGATTTTGAAGTCAAATTGGGAGAAGAAGTATGCCCATCGGGCGTGTCGAGCATTGGAGCATTCCATCTGCTGTAGCACTCGAAGGTTACGATGGTCCGTTGGAATAAGAAAGCGGTCAGCTGCTCCCTGGAGATGGTGTCGCCTCTCTTGACAGGCCAATTTGATAGCCAATAGTTCTCTTTCCAATACAGAATAATTGCGTTCACTCTTAGCTAATGTCTTATAGTAATAGGCCACTGGGTGTGTGAGTCCGTCTTCAGCTTCCTGCAAAAGGACAGCTCCAATCGCTCCCCCCGAGGCATCCGTCTCCAATATGAAGGGCCTTTCCTGGTTTGGTTGTACCAGTATGGGAGCGGAGGTAAACAGCTGTTTAAGACGGACAAAGACTTCTCTCTGTACTGGACCAAATAGAAATGTGACTCCTTTCTTGAGCAGCTCAGTAATAGGTAACATCAGATTGGAAAAATTTGGAATGAATTTGCGGTGAAAGTTTGCTAGACCCAGGAATATTTGTACATCCTTGACACATCTGGGTTCTTTCCATTCCAATATAGCTTTGATCTTCCCTGGCTCCATCTTGATGCCTTCCTTTGAGAGGAGATACCCCAAATACGAGACTGAAGTAACCTCAAACTGACACTTCCCAGGTTTCACTAGGAGCTGGTTATCTCTGAGACGGTGTAATAACTTCTTTACCAGTTTACAGTGTTCCTGGAGATCTTGGGAGTAAATTAGAATGTCATCTAGGTAGACGACTACTGAGACAAACAACATGTCCGAGACAACCTTATCTATGAATCTTTGGAAAATCGCTGGGGCGTTGACGAGGCCAAACTGCATCACCTTGTATTCATATAACCCAAACGGGGTTCGAAATGCGGTCTTCCATTCGTCTCTGCTTTTTACTCTAAGGAGATGGTACGCTCCCCTGAGATCCAACTTGGTAAAGTATGAAGCCCCTCTTACTACTTCCATGTTGTCTCTGATCAGTGGCAGGGGTTAGGGATCTCGTATGGTGATCTGACTCAGACCTCGATAATCTATACAAGGTCGTAATTCAGTTGTGTCCTTTTTTGGGATGAAAAACAACGAGGCACCCCCTTGAAGACCTTGATTCTTGAATTAGACCATTTTGGAGATTAGCGTCCAGGTAACTCCGTAGAGCTTGCTTTTCAGAAAGCGACAAGGGATACATTCTGCCAAACGGAACGACGGACCCGGGAAGAAGGTCTATCGAACAGTCCTCTGGTCTATGGGGAGGCAGAAGTCGGGGTATGGTGTCTTCAAACACTTCTGCATATTCCTGGTATTGAAGAGGGATAGATGAGACAATCCTAGTGCAGGAGGGGATGCTATCAATCTCCTTCTCCTTGCATTGAGACGTAGCCATGCAGTGGTTCTCACAATAGGTAGAATCAAATCTTACGATGTTGGAAGTCCAATTAATCAGGGGATTGTGCTTCTTAAACCATGGAATTCCAATCACCAATGGAAAATGGGCAGCTCGAATAAGATCAAATACAATCTGTTTGTGATGTTCGCCCAATGCCAAGTGTAAGAGTTGGATTTCAGACCTGATGGGTCCAGAGGATAGAGGAGTACCATCCACTCCTTTGACTGCTATGGGTCTCTCCTTCTGTATTATAGGAATTTGTTGTTCCTTAGCCCATTCGGAGTCCATGAAGTTTCCCGCAGCTCCACAGTCAAGCATGGCAAATACCTCAATAGGAGTGGGACCAGTTGTCCATAACCTGACACGAAAAACCATCCGACTGTTATCTTCCTTTACTTCGGAGGGTCTTGTAAAGTAGCAAGCACTGTGTCTTGCTCCCCCGAGACCTCCCTTGCATAGGACCGGGGGTTGACGTTTTCCTTCCTTTGTGGGGGTACTTCTGGACAATCTCTGAGTAGATGCTTTGAGGAACCGCAGTACATACAGAGACCGGCGTCTCTACGTCTCTTGCGTTCGGCATTTGTCAATGGATCTCGAGCTGCAACTATCTGCATGGGTTCTTCAGAAGTAGGAACATCATGGGATGGGTGAGGAGCAGGATTCGAGGTAGGAGGGTTGAGACAAGGTCTTTTTCTTTCCATGCGGCGTTCCGTTAGTCGATATTCTATCTGCAGAGAGAGAGTCATGAGATCCTGAAATGATGCAGGACGAGCCACTCGGGCTAACTCATCCTTTATGTCATTGTGGAGTCCTCTCCGAAAGATAGTTTGCTTGGCAGAATCTGGCCAGTCAGCCTTAGCAGCCAACCTAAGAAAGCGAGAGATATAGGTTTGAAGGTCTGTAGTTCCTTGCTTTACATCAAGAATCGCCTCCAGGGATGTGTATAATACTTCAGGACGATTAAACCTCCCCTTGAATTGATCCACAAACCGGTCATAATCCGTCAATGCGGGATCATTATTGGTGACCAAGGGGATGGCCCAAGCCAATGCATTCCCGGTTAGGTTGGCAATAAGGAATCCAACCTTGGATCTGGCTGTCTCAAAGGCATGAGGCCTAAAGGCGAAATGTACCTGACAAGCGTCCAAAAATTCCTTTAAGTCTCCAGGATATCCATGGTACTTTCCAAACGACAAGGGCATGGGTGGTAAATCTCCCTGGTCATCTCTATGTAATACCACTTGTTCGCAAAGTGTAACGTTTTCAGATTTGAGTGCTTGTACCTCCATGGTAAGGCCCTGCAAGGCAGCCACCAGTTCCTGGTATTGTTCAAGGGAAGTCATTTGTCTGGTTGGGCGTTGTATTCTGTCAGGCTGAGCTTGTTCCTCCCCCTGCTCCTCACCTGTGGCTTCCGTTTCGCTGTCCTTGGAAAATGAACACTGCTTTCATAAGGGCTTCGAAGGTTCCTTGGTTATCTTCTCCTTGGATTTCCTGTCATGTAAATAAGGTCTGGCTCCCTCGGAGGCCACCTTGACAGGAAGTGATACCTGTCTCAGGGGGCCCCGAGGAGCCAAACCCCAGTTGACAGGGAAAAAGCCGATCGGCATCAAAAAACACTGTAGTTGTCCTTGAAGCTGGTATTTGTACAGATGAAACAAAGAAGAAATGCTGAGATAGGTGGTACTTCAGGTAAGCAGGGTAAACGTCTTAGAACTGTAGAAATGAGTGTGACTCAGGGATGAAGTAGACTGGGAAAACCAGGCTGACTTAGTAAACAGGAGTACTCCGGCCTGCAGGGAGACTCCGGTATGATGGGAGACTCCGGGTAGCCCAGCGCTGCAAGTACCGCGGAGAAGGAGTGGGAGGAGTTAGTCACGCTTCACAATGCTAGGTAGAGAAGGAAGATATCAAGTCCGAGGCTGTACTGACCGGAGGTAAAGAAGGAAATAGTATAGGAAGAAAAAGGAAAGGGCAAAGCCCCCACTACCCAGGAAAAGTGGGTGTAACGAGCGAATAGGGAGGAAGCGAAGAGCCGCGAGGGAGACGGAGTAAGGAGCCGCTGGAATGAAAGGCGAGACTGCCGAGGGTAAAGTAAACAGCACGAATCGGGAGCAGCAGGTGGAGGACAAGGTGGAAGTAGAGCGAACCGGGAGGGAAACAGAACTGTAGAAGGCTGATAAACGGGGTTTATCGGAGGAGCGCAAGTATCGGCAGGAATGAACACAGCTACAACGTGCCGGGAGGTGGGCGTGGCCTGTATTTATAATGGCGGCGGCCATATTGGTTGAGGACTAGAGCACAACTCAAGGTTCTACGCTGTGTTATACTTCCAGGAATGCCACAGCTTCCATCTACGGGTCCTGACACCCCCTTTACCAGATCCAGATCAGGTAGTTGTGTGTTTATAGCCCTCCAATCTAGACAAAGCAGCTATCTGCCACTATCGTGCACATTTTGCTCCTTAAAGTAATTTGATGGCTCTTTACGTTAGCACTTCAATGTAAACGGCTTCCCGCCACACATTTTTTATCATTTGCATGGCGGAGTGAAAAAGTGCAGGGCAAAAGGTGGTGTACACGTGCGTATGCCACCTTTTGCACTGCACGTTTGTATTCAACCGTGAAAACGGAGTAAACATTGCTTGACATGCTCATGTGCCAGGTAGCATTTAGTTATAATTGCTTGCATGTCTGCATGGTTTAATTGTAACTAATTATAATTGTAATTGTAGTTGCAATTGTAAAAAAAAATGTAAACCTTGCCTGCCATGGCAGGCAGCGTTTACAATGGATCCCCATGGGGACCACCGGCCTTATGCTGGAGCGTAAAGGCACAGGAGTGCTGGCATGAATAGAAATTAATATGCTTGTCATTGTCATCTTTTTTATTTTTTTTTTGGTTTCATGAGATTGTTTAAGTATTTGCTGGCATTACGGTGCACGCACTCTCTACCGCAGTGTCGTCCATTATTTTCATTTTTAGATGGTTTTATTTCTATTAAAAATAATGTTTTAATATACTTAAATGTACTTATAAGTTAGGATATTCCTCATAGCATATGACAGAACAATCAGCATTGCATTTGAGACACAGGGGCTCATTTTGTTTTTCAAACTCTTTAATGACAGAACTCTCCAGTAGAGCGTTAACAATGGTAGTTTGGTGACGTCATAAAGCATGTCAGGTTGTTGAGGACCTTTGCCCCCTAGACTATGCTTCTTTTCTGGTGTGCTGGAAGCAGGTGTAGAAAGGCACTTGTGAGCAATCATGGCCCAGTACAGAACTGCAAGCAAGTAAAGAAACAATAGAAACAGACGAATAGAGCAGTGACAGGGATGCGCCGTCTTCTGAAAGAGAGCATGAGCTTGGTTTCCTCTGTGAATGAAGTACGTAGGTGCCTTCCTAGAAGATAAGAATGCTGCAACAACACATCATTTGGAGTTGTACAGAAAAATAAGGTAACCAAGATATAGGGACACGCACTTGGTGCGCCTCAAAACATGAAAACAGGCGCATTGGGTGATACTAGGCTGGACAGGTCCTTGGCCCTCATATTCGAAACCCACAGAAATGAGTTGAGGCACCGGAGCATCAGCATATTGATTGACATGAGGTGGTGGGTGATGCATGCAGCTTGGGGCATGTCCTAAAATAAGGCCAGAAGCTTCTTCATATCACACAAGCAGCAATAGCTCAGGGCCAAAGGGCACTGGAGGTGGATGCTCATACAGAGACGTCACTTGAGATGGTGTTGGCCCAACACCTTTTCCCCCACCAGCAGGTGGCTGGTGGAGATAGTACTAGTAGTAGCAGTAGTTTGCCATTCATATAGTGCATTTATCCCATTAGTTTAGCCTCAACTCGCTTGTGGGGAGAATACCCTCATTGGACTGAAGTCCAAGGTATAAGAACATTGTCAGAAGGATTAGAATGCATGCCTGCATTTGGTCAAAATAGGGGGTTGGGTGGGATGGCTGAGCCCTAGTAAGCTACCCATGATGGTCAGGAATATGGATGGGCGCTGTGCAGTTGGCAGGCAAGTGGGCGAGTATGAGAGACTTGTTATGTGTCCACCCAGAGCAAATTTGTTGTTGTAGGACGTGGCTGCATTCTGATGGCACAGATGGTGTGCTTTGTGTTTTAGTCTGGTGTATGAGGCAAATGCATGCAAGGGGGCGGCTGTGCCTGCTGATCACTCTGTCTGCAACAAAATGATTCCTTACCTGGCTCTGGAGAACATCCTGGGAGACACTGACAGTACCAAGGCATAGGTGGCATGAAGGTAACTATGAAATGGCAAAAATGTTTGGCAGGTTGCTAGAGGCAACACCCAGGTTTTGAGGGCCTTCCTGAAGGAGAGGAAGTCTTCATCATGGCGGATGCTGAGTGAAAGGAAGTTCCAGAGAGTTGGAGCTCGGATGGAGAGGAGGATCCTCCAACTCTGGTGGAATTGAAAGGGGAGATCACAAAGAGAAGTAACGGGGGCCAGATCTAAGGTTGCTGATGGGTTGGTAACATGTAAGTGTTATAGCCTAGCTCCTGACTTTGATCTAGTGCCTAGCTGTGTTCTAGCGCCCAGCTTTACATCTGGCTAGATGAGCTGTGTGTATGTGTGTGTGAGAGTAGTGGAGCTTGGAGTGTTGTTGTGAGACCTGGAACATAGGGGCATGAGGGTTCCAGGAATGACGGTTGGGGACAGAGAGAGAGAGAGAGCCAGAGGAGGTAGAAGCATATTACCTGTTCCCCAGTCTCACCTTCCTTCTATGAACTGTAACATTAAAGAAGCTTGCCTTTTTCTACATGCCCGGCTCTGGAGTGGTTCCTGTGTGTCCTGCCTTGAAGTTAGATTATTATGCGCAAGATACATCATTTTGATGACCTGTGAATTAAAGATCCCAGAGGAAGGTGGGAGAGGGATGAGTGATGGAGCAGGAGATCCAAAGAGAAGGAGAAGTGAGGCCTCGTAGGTGATGGCAGTCCATGTAAAGACCAGAGTCCATGGAAGCAAAGCAGAGGCCAAAGAAGTATTAAGCCCATGCTACATGGAGGTCTGGTGAGGACTAGGACAGGTATACATCCTGCACATGAGCAGAGTACCGAAGCAGGCAGCCAGAAGGTGAGAGTACACACTGTCGGTGTACACATGAAGCTAAGAGCAGCAGCTGATGCCGGGAGCGCGTTGTGGCGCTGGGAGGAAAGGCAGTCTTAATGATGTGCAGTCCACGAGTGAGAATAACCTGCTTGAAGGTACTGTGGGGAAAAAAAGAATGATGGACGGACACATTTGGGGCCATGGTAAGGGTCGTGGAGGCTGCAGGTAAAGATCGCGTCATGCAGGCCCTGCGCTCCAGTCGTGCCGTTAGGCTGGAACGCAGTAATTATACCCAACACCATTATCTACTTCTCCGTCGCGTTATGACGTACGTGGAAACAAATTAGCGTTTTGTTTCTTTAACCAGACAGAACGAGAACAATAAAGTAATGGAAGCGTTGCAACAAGCAAGGATGCAACAAGCGGTGGCTGAATTTAAAGAAACTTGGAAATATTTAAGTTATAGCACGTGGTGAAACGAGGGATTTCGCTGTTAAAGCACGAACGTGGTTGGATGCATTATGAGAAATTATCCAAGGACATGGCAGCAATAGCAGGTACTGTGACCGGATTATACGCCATGGAGAAGATATTGAAGCACCGTGCTGGCGTGATTTTAAGTCTGTTTTGAATTGTGGCAGCAGAGATTGGAAGCAACCTATATACTGGTTGCCACTCACTAGTAATGAAATTGTACTGGATTGTAATTCAATGACAGTGCAATTAGTGTATTGTGCTGGAGGAGTGAAGTTTAAACAAATTCAGTTAACGTGATGTTCCAGAGTAATGTAGTATTAGAATGTTTAGTGCAAGTTCAGTGAATGTTTCGTGCAAGAATAATAGTGCACTTAGAAGCAGTTTATGAGAGTAATATTGAGTGTGCAGGGTTTGTTGCAGAATGTGTAAGGTTTACAGGTCTTATTTTGAAAAGAAATGACGAGTAATGTCATGGGACATAGATATTGATTCAGATAACATGGAGTCAGATTCAGAGTATTTCATACGCAGTATGAGTGCATTGTGTGCGGTTTTGTTATGATGTTAAATGCAGTTGAGCTATTATTGAGATGAAACATGCACACATTTAAGTTGCTCCTGTACGGCAAGAATAATGATGAACTCTTAGATTATTATGCGCAGGATTTTGAAATTGGATGAAAGGTTTCTTAAATGATGTTAATGAAGATAATTGTTTTTTAAAGGCGAAATGTGCACAGAATTTATTTTTTAAATGCAATTGCACAGAGATAACGTTATTTATGATGACTGTACAAAGAGTTCATGGGATGTGTCTAAAATGTAATGTTATGTTGGTTTTGCACACATTTTCAGAATGGTGCTTGATCACCATCATGTCTGTTAGTGCTGTTCATCCCTTGAGTATATGTAATTTACATGTATATTTTGTTATGGTATATATGTAAATGTTGAGTGGACATGGTTTGAGTGCATGTATTTTATATTGAGAGCAAGTATGGTGATATTGGCATACATGTTGAGGTTGAGTTGTGTGAATGCAAGTGAAAGTATGTAGTGACATACATGATGATATGTGTAAGTGAGAAGTAGCATGCATACTGGAGACGGTGAGGCTGGCATGCTGGCCAGGTGTGGTGCCTTGACAAAAACCTAAGTGACAAAGAGGTTTAAACAAAATAGAGGTGCACTATTCTGATAAGGAATCCTAGGAGCATAGAGTAGTATTTATGAGTGAGACACTAGGGCTAGGAGACTGATCAAGCGTAGTTGAAGACGTGTGAAGTGTAGGAACTAGGCCCTGTACAGTAGGTAGGATGCGTTGTAGGTTTTCATATTTGTCTACAGTGAGATGTTATGGAAATAGTGTTGGTCTAGGAGTGATGGTTCAAACTCCTAGTTGAAGTCTGTGGTGCCAGGCATTGCATATGTAGAGTTGGAAGATACTTCCTGAGCATGCCTAGTTGTTTTTTAATTGTATTGAGTTGGGCACACAGATTGATGCCAGTGTAGTTTTTGTGTATTTGTTTGCATTGTTTTAAGTGACGTTGTGGTCATGTCGTGAACAAGTGAACCAATACACTGGCAAGTTACTTGGTAAATTATATATGTATTTTGAATTTTCTTAAATTGACAATTTCAGCAAGCACAATATGTTTCCATTTTGTTTGTGCTTGTGTACAGTTTTTGCACAAATAGTGTCTGTGCATTCTTTACGTGCCACGTCTTTTGTGGTTGCGTCGTGTTTTGTGTTCTTTGTGTTGTGAGTGGCTTTACTCTACATATTATTTACTGTTCTGTGTTGGGGAGAGGTGGTTGGGTTGGTGGTGGTGTTGTTAGTTGTGTTGGTGTGGGTGTTGTTGGTGGCGAGAAAGGTTGGTGCTAGCGGTTTTACTAGGAAGGTTAGATATATTTGACCTCTAGGTTTATTTCCATGTGTTGAATATAGTTCTTTTGAGAATAAACATTAAGGAATATGGATGTGTGTGGTTTCTCGCACTACAGAGACTGGGGTATCCTGTACTGGGGTGAGGTTGTGCCTGGACGTGGCAGGTCTAGGGTTTGGGCGTGACAGGCCCTTACAGGAGGAGCAAGGTTTTGTATTGATGGTTTATGTGAGATAGTGAAGTCTAATTGCTCATAGAGAGCAGGCAGTGCTTGGGGGTGGCAGCCCTGAGGTCCTGGGGGGCAGACCAGGACATAAGGAGTATTGTTCTTCGATGGGGTGAGTTCCTTTTGCACATGTGGATAGTGTTCTATTTTCTTCTTTTAAGGAAGGAGATGTGTTGTAGCCTAGCTCCTAACATTGATCTAGTGTCTAGCTGTGTTCTAGCGCCCAGCTTTACATCTGGCTAGATGAGCTGTGTGCATGTGTGTGAGGATAGAGGAGCTTGGAGTGTTGGAGGGGAGACCTGGAACAGAGGGAGCATGAGGGTTCCAGGAATGACTGTTGGGGACACAGAGAGAGAGAGAGCAGAGGAGGTAGAAGCATATTACCTGTTCTCCAGTTTCACCTTCCTTCTATGAACTGTAACAATAAAGAAGCTTGCCTTTTTCTACATGCCCAGCTCTGGAGTGGTTCCTGTGTGTCCTGCCTTGAAGTTAATGCCACTGCAAGGTACATCAGTAAGCTTGTGTTGGAGGAATTTAGGGACTGTCTTGTGGAGGGCATAACGCACATGGCATTGAAAGACCAAGTAGTCAAGCAAAAGAAATAAATTGCCTTATAAGTCAGACCCGACAAAAAAAAGGGAGGATGTCCAGCTAGGTATGTGCACCAGAGACACACCAGTGGTAACCAGGTTCAGTTTGAAGGCACACCCCTAAACACTCACACCAGAAAAATACAACCCGCTAGGGACAAAGGCCCGATATGCTCTTGCAAGTGAAACAGGTATTTATTTCTAGAAAAATAGGTGCATCAGCAAAGAACTCTGCTGCCACAGAACGTTCTGCCAGAAAGTGTACAAGCAGATCTTATATGGAGAAAGCGTCTTAAGTGACGCCATTGTATATATTGAAAACCTGTATGGTTGGTTGGTGTAACCCTATACATGGTTGGCCTGATCCATAGGGGATGTGAGGTCATTGGTGCCAGCCCAGTCCATCCGTCTTCCATTACGTGGGTTCTGCTGGGCTCATCGTCTCCAGGGAGCCAAGGTCAAACAACCAATTAGCTACATGTGTGAACAATGCTACTCTATCATTCTACAGTGCACCTGGCAGGCTCGAGGACTGGCACTTGGGGAGTCTCGAGGTTAATCTGACCCACACATTCTTTACTCATTCCTGATCACATCATCAGCTCCCAAGGCTTCCACCCTCGCTTTTGAGCTATAATTTATCCCTCCCTGTACCTCTCACTACAAATCATGACATTATAAAATAAAGGTGGTGTTAGGAAGAATTCTCTGTTTAGGCTGAATTTCCTAACCTAGTGAGTCCCCCAGCAGCTTTGCTGGATTTTGTGGGGTTTATTTTTTTCTCCTGCCAAGAGTGAGACTCTTTCATCCTCACTCTTGGACATGACTTGAGAGTGTTCTCTGTGACTTGCTATGTGCTTATGGGCTGGGGGGGTAATTTTCCCCCTAGGCCATCATTGGTTTTTGAATGTGTGTTACACAGCACCCTCAGTGCAGTAGCACATGGGTGTCTTAGAGACCCCCAAACATAGACTCCACACTCTGGGACTGACTACTGTCTCCCTGGGTCTGTAAAGTTACCATTGACTTTACTAGTCTTAATTTAGGAACTTAACCAGTACAAACCATCTTACTGTGGAAGTACTGGTAGGGGAAATTAGATTGCCCCTGGGTCTGTTGTCGAGGGGGTACTGTCCCATCCCCCCTCGCCGAGTTCTGGCTGGTGGCAGTGGATACCATGGAAATATTCCACCGGAATATTTCCCAATGGGATTTCCCATTGGTTTTTTATGCACCACTTTTTGGTGCAATGTTAAAGATACCGCCGGTTTATTTATTTAATATAAATTCACCGGTTGGGATTTTTTGCCGGAACTCGCCGCCAAAATGGCGTCTAGGTTCACTTCAGTAACCCTGAACCCGAGTCGAGCCTTTGTTCCACTTTTGGCGGGCTTCTGCACAGAAGCCCTCCAAAGTGGTGCCATTCTGTCTGGGTACCACAGGGGGTGTGGGAGGGGGTTTAGGCACCCTGGACCGAGTTGCCTTGCCAACTCAGGTCGCACTCTAGTGTGATTGGCCCAAGTGGTGACCCACCCCGCTCACCACTTAGCATGTTTGAGTGACAGCTAGGCTGTATGAATGGGGGTTTGCTGCATAAAAGCAGGGTTTTTGGGACTGGTTCTTCAGAAGTCGCCACAGGACCTAAGAAGCCGAAGAGGGAGAAGCCGAGCCGACCTGCCAAGACGACACCACCGGTGAAGCCCTGCAGAATCGTCTCACCACTTTTCCCGACGACAGAGGAGATCTCCCGCCGGAGAGTCTTCTTCCCTTAACTGGTGGGGACAACCAGTTGCTGCCTTCTTTTCGCCGTCCCGAAGCATCTCGTGGCCGCCTTGCCTGTGCTAAGCACCCCGGCAACCGGGATACCACTTTTTACCTCAACCGCGAAAGAGGGGTAAAAATCCTTTGTGACCGGAGAACTCCACGGCTGGCCTCATGCCTGGTAGTGCAACGACCTGCAGCCTTCCTCCCCGTCGAGATCACCTCTTCCTCGGGACGACGCCGCGACTTGCACCCACTACCAGGAACGACTACCACCGCTGGAGGAATCTTTCCACTTTTAAAGGTACTGTGAACCGCCCGGCCTCCCTTGCCACCGATTGTACGGGGTAGATTTAGCCCTCGGCTCTCGAACCTGGGTAGGTCTGGGACACCCTAAATAAACTTTTCAGAACCATAGTAAAACCGTTTTCTACTCACCTGCAAAGACTTGTAACATTGTGTGATCTTGGGCACATTTTCGCCTGGCTCCCTCTAACGCAGGCCCCGAACTAATTCCCCTTGTTCCATTATTGTCCGTCTTTGCCAACCTTATGTGAAAAGTGTTTTACCTAACTGCTCTCTTTATTCCTGCCTTTTCCCTCCCTTTTGGTAATACTTGTTGGAGTACCATCTAACGTTAAGCGCTCACCTCTAGTTGGAAATAAGTGGTGTTAACTTAGAATTGTCCAACAAACGATTAGGGATGTACATATGAGTAATAGTAACTGTGTTTGACTTTCTTATCTTTTCTAATGTGCTAGTGTAATTTATGAGTGTACCTTTAATAAATAGGTTTATACTTTGACACCTAGCTCTGGTCAGTGTTTGCTTGTGCTATTGTACCTCTGTACCTATTATGTATCCTCTGTATACTGCCTAACTCTTCTTGAGGGAAGTCTGACTGCTCAGCCACAGCTACCACAGTGAATCTGTGTGGTGCAGACTGCTACCAAGTGGGTTTACTGCCAACACCTGTAGTCTTAAATCTTTTGCAGTGGTCCCAGAGGGAACTGCACAGGTTTCTGCCTAACACTGGTGTACAGCGGTGGGATCTGTATTGAGCATACACTTTAGAGTACTTTCGAGATACCTTAGTGCAACTAACCACAAAACTTAAGCACAAGAAAGAAAAAGTCATTTTTAACCTGTCTACTATGGAAAGTTATAGTCAAGAGTCTCTTGCTGCAAAAACTGCTGATTGTCTAAGACTTCTCTGTAAGCATAAGAATCTCATGACTAAAGGAATGAAAATAGAGCTAATAGAAAGGTTGTTAGAAAACCAAAGTCTGGAGGATGGTCCAGAGGAACCTATCACTCCAGCAAATGTAGAAAGCAGCAATGATCTTGATATGGAACAAGGTATTGATGATCTTGGGTCAGAACCAGAAGAGGAGGATGAAACTGTTGTAGATAGTCCCTCTAGGCCTCTGTCTGCTCTACCAGCTGTACCTACTGGACCTTTGCCAGGTCCCACATTTAGCCCTCAATACTTTGAACTGGAGAAAATGAAACTTGAATTAGAGTACAAGAAACTTAATGCTCAAACTGACAAAGAACTAAAGCTAAGGGAAATGGAGCTCAAGTATGAGCTAGAAATGAAGAAATTGTCTGTTGAGAATGGTTCTCTCTCTGGCTCCTCTAGAAGTTCCAGTCCTAAAAGACCCCGGATGCCTAAGGAATTGATTGGTATGTATGAGCCTAAGTTGGATGTGTTGGATTGGTTGTCTATGTTTGAGTATAATCATGGGCTCCAGAACATCACAGGTAATGAGTTACTCACCTGGTTGTTCTCTAGGCTTCCCCCTGTTGCAACTGACGTGGTAATGGAGTTGGGGGAGGAGGATAGGAAAGAGTATGAATGTGTGAAACTAGCTTTGATAGCTAGGTTTGGGAAGACCCCTTCCCAGTATCTTAAGAGGTTTAGGAGCCTCAAAAAGCATGATGGTACCCCTTGGGCTACCTGGGTGTGTGAAGGGTTGAAAAACTTAGAGGGATGGATTAAGGGTTACAAGGTGAACACTTATGAAGGAATGAGAAATCTTGTAATGATGGAGTCAATTTATGATGCCTGCTCTCCTGAGCTCAGACAGCACTTGGCTGATTCACAGGAATTAGATCCTAGGAAACTAGCTAAGGCTGCTGACTTGTGGGTTGCCAACAGGGCTACCCACAAGGATTCTGGGGTAACTCAGAAGAAGGATGAGGGAAGACAGCCTAAGAAAGACTCCAAAGAGAATTCTAATCATCCTAATTCCAAAGAGGGCCCCAAACAAAACCATAAGGGTAAGCCACCTGGGAAACCACAGCAGAGTAGTATACCTTCTGGTGCTAAACCAGAAGGAGGTCAGAACAAGCCTCCATTCCAAAGGACCTTTGGGGCCTGTTATGTTTGTAAGGCTACTGACCATGTGAAAGGAGATCCCAGATGTAAGGGTAAACCTTCCGGGGTCCAACTTGTCTCCTTAGCCTTCGCTCCAGAGGAGGAAGTCACTATGGCAAGTGGAAACTTTCTACTACTGGCTGATGAACCCACTGGAGTCTCAGCCAGTGTTTCTTTAGTCTCTCTGGGGTTGTGGGAACAGCAAAATTTAGATGTGTATAATTCTATCCCAGATAATACTAAAGAGTATTATAAGGACAGTGTCCACTTGAATGGTCAGGAGACCCCTGCCACCAGGGACACTGGGGCCAGCATAACTGTGGTGGATGAATAATTTTTCAAGGCAGAGGGTGTTGCTAAGGCACCCAAATGCCTCACCAAGTTAGCTGGAGGGCCTGTGCAGATGTGTCCCCAGTTACCAGTCCTCATCCAGTGTAATGATATGGCTGTGAAGATACCTGTCAGTATACAATGTGAAGTGCCAGGAAGAGTTCTGCTGGGAAATGACCTGAAAGCTCTTGGAGTTGTGTCACATACCCCCAGACCTCCTAGTAAAAGGTTACGGGAGCTCACCAAGTCTGCAAGAGAGAAAACCCTGCGAGGTTTATCTCAGGAGATGATGACAGAAATCACTCCTCTCCCACTGGAGCAACTTACCGCAGTAACTACCAGATCAGGAGCAAAGGGGCAACCCAAGACTCCTAGAAAAAAACCTACAGCAAGCACTCCAGTGCTTCCAACAAGGACTTCCCCGAGGTTGTCCAAAGTTACACCTGTAACTCCACCTCCAGCTGAGGCTGAGAGGGAGGTACATCCCTGTTTGGTTGAACTAGACTCTGGAGAAGAGCTAGAAGGAGGTCCAGAACTTATTGGAGACCTGGACCCGGCTGACCATCCTGAGCTGCAGTCTTTACTGGCAGAAGGTGGACCCAGCAGGACAGCTTTCCGTAAGGGACAAAGAGAATGTCCAACTCTGGAGGGTCTCCGCCAGCAGGCAGCTTCTCAGGCTGATGGGCAAGAGCCTGGGAAGTATAGGTTACACTGGGAAGATGGCCTCCTCTACAGTGAACCAACCAAATCTGAACCTGGAGCATACCAACGCCTGGTAGTGCCCCAAGAGAACAGACAACAGTTCTTGCAACTAGCCCACGAGATTCCTTTGGCTGGTCACTTGAGTTTCAAGAAGACCAAGGAAAGGCTCTCTCTCTACTTCTATTGGCCAAAAATGGGGGCTGAAGTAGATAGGTATTGCAGGAGCTGCCATACCTGCCAGACTTCTGGTAAGGTTGGTTCCAAGAATGTGGCACCTTTAGTGCCTCTCCCAGTTGTGGGAGTCCCATTTGAGAGGGTAGGGATTGACATTGTTGGTCCCCTTGATCCCCCAACCTCCTCAGGCAACAGGTTTATCCTTGTTGTAGTAGACCATGCTACTAGGTACCCTGAGGCAATTCCTATGAGGACTGTTACGGCTCAGGCTGTGGCTAAGGCCTTCCTTGGTATCTTTACCAGGGTTGGGTTTCCTAAGGAGGTGATCTCTGACAGGGGGACACATTTTATGTCCAACTACATGAAAGCCATGTGGAAAACCTGCGGAGTTACCTACAAGTTCTCAACCGCCTACCACCCTCAGACCAACGGGTTGGTAGAAAGATTTAACAGAACCATGAAGAGCATGATAGGTGCCTTAGAAGAACCCCTTAAGAAGAAGTGGGACCTTCTACTGCCATGCCTTCTATTTGCTTATAGGGAAGTCCCTCAGGAGGGAGTAGGTTATTCTCCCTTTGAACTTCTCTATGGCCATCCCGTCAGAGGCCCCTTGGCCCTGATTAAGGAGGGGTTGGAGAGTGCTCCTTCCCCCAAGCCAGTCAGAGTGACTGACTATGTGATAGGTCTCCCAAGGAGAATGTCACACATGATGGCAGAAGCAAGTGATAACTTGAAAGCTGGCCAAGCTCTGATCAAACATTGGCATGATCAGAAGGCTAACATGGTTGAGTTTACTCAAGACCAGCTAGTTCTAGTTATGCTCCCAACAAGGCAGAGGGCCTTGCAAGACAAATGGATGGGACCCTTCAAGGTTGTGGGAAAACTTGGAGAGGTCAACTATCTGGTGGATCTGGGCAAACCCAGGGAAGCTCCCAGAGTCTTCCACACCAACCGCCTCAAAGCCTATGTCTCTAGACCAGAAGTAGGAGCATTGCTTCTAGCTTCATCGGAAGAGGAGGAGGAGAGTGACGCTCTACCTGACCTCCTGAGAGGCTTACCTTTGGACGAAAAGGTTGAAGGAGTTAATCTCTCTTCAGATCTGACCCCTGAGCAACAGGAGGAGTGCAAAGCGATGTTAAATCAGTTTGCCCCCCTGTTCTCACTTTCACCAGGCTTGACCCCTTGGGGACAGCATGAGATTCTCACTGGTGACTGTCTGCCAGTCAAAAGCAGAGGATATAGAATGTCAGAACATGTCAGAACCCACATCAAAGGTGAGGTCAAGAAGATGCTTGATCTCGGGGTAATAGAGCCCTCTACTAGTCCATGGTCTAGCCCAGTGGTGTTAGTACCAAAGGCAGGATCCAAAGAGTTGAGATTCTGTGTGGACTATAGAGCTCTTAATGCAGTCACCAAGACTGATGCCCACCCTTTGCCAAGGACAGATGAGTTGGTGGATAAACTTGGTGCAGCCAAGTACCTCAGCACACTGGACCTTATGTCAGGCTATTGGCAAATAGCCCTGACAGACCATGCCAAGGAGAAAACTGCATTTTCTACCCCAGTTGGCCTATACCAATTCAAGGTTATGCCTTTTGGACTGAAAAATGCACCTGCAACATTCCAAAGGATGGTGAACCAAGTTCTGGCTGGGATGGAGGACTTCTGCATGGCATACTTGGATGACATTGCAGTCTTCAGCCACTCCTGGGCAGAACATGTGACCCACTTAGGACATGTTTTGCAGGCTCTTGAGCAGGCCAATCTGACCATAAAGGCAAGCAAGTGCCAAATTGGTCAGAGTAAAGTGGTCTACCTTGGACATGAGGTAGGAGGTGGAGAAATAAGGCCTTTGCTCAGCAAGATTGAAGCTGTGCAAAATTGGACAACACCTACTACTCAGACCCAGGTGAGAGCCTTCTTAGGCCTCACTGGGTACTACAGGAATTTCATTGAGAACTATGGGACCATAGCTTCTCCTCTGAATGTGATCTCCTCTCCAAAATTCCCTAAGAAGGTCAAATGGACTGAGGAATGCGATCAGGCCTTTGAAAACCTGAAGAAAGCTCTCTGCCAAGCTTCAGTACTCAGAGCTCCTGACTACCACCAAACTTTCATTGTACAAACTGATGCTTCCAATGTAGGTATAGGTGCAGTTCTTAGCCAACTGGATGAGAAGGGTAGGGAACACCCCATTTGCTTCATCAGTAGAAAACTGAAGGATCCTGAAACAAGGTGGGCAACAATCGAAAGAGAATGCTTTGCTATTGTGTGGGCACTGAAGAAGTTTAGGCCATACTTGTATGGTTCTACTTTTGTCATTCAGACTGACCACCAACCCTTGAGATGGTTAATGCAAATGAAAGGGGAAAATCCAAAACTATTGAGATGGTCAATCTGCCTCCAAGGGTTTGATTTCACCATTGAGCACAGGTCAGGGTGTCACCATCAAAATGCTGATGGACTCTCTAGGATGTATGTCATCGACTAGAGGTATGAGGTTCATCCAGGAGTGGATTAAATCCTCCTGTCCCTTAGTCTGGGGGGGGGCGAGTGTTAGGAAGAATTCTCTGTTTAGGCTGAATTTCCTAACCTAGTGAGTCCCCCAGCAGCTTTGCTGGATTTTGTGGGGTTTATTTTTTTCTCCTGCCAAGAGTGAGACTCTTTCATCCTCACTCTTGGACATGACTTGAGAGTGTTCTCTGTGACTTGCTATGTGCTTATGGGCTGGGGGGGTAATTTTCCCCCTAGGCCATCATTGGTTTTTGAATGTGTGTTACACAGCACCCTCAGTGCAGTAGCACAGGGGTGTCTTAGAGACCCCCAAACATAGACTCCACACTCTGGGACTGACTACTGTCTCCCTGGGTCTGTAAAGTTACCATTGACTTTACTAGTCTTAACTTAGGAACTTAACCAGTACAAACCATCTTACTGTGGAAGTACTGGTAGGGGCAATTAGATTGCCCCTGGGTCTGTTGTCGAGGGGGTACTGTCCCGTCCCCCCTCGCCGAGTTCTGGCTGGTGGCAGTGGATACCACGGAAATATTCCACCGGAATATTTCCCAATGGGATTTCCTATTGGTTTTTTATGCACCACTTTTTGGTGCAATGTTAAAGATACCGCCGGTTTATTTATTTAATATAAATTCACCAGTTGGGATTTTTTGCTGGAACTCGCCGCCAAAATGGCGTCTAGGTTCACTTCAGTAACCCTGAACCCGAGTCGAGCCTTTGTTCCACTTTTGGCAGGCTTCTGCACAGAAGCCCTCCAAAGTGGTGCCATTCTGTCTGGGTACCACAGGGGGTGTGGGAGGGGGTTTAGGCACCCTGGACCGAGTTGCCTTGCCAACTCAGGTCGCACTCTAGTGTGATTGGCCCAAGTGGTGAGCCACCCCGCTCACCACTTAGCATGTTTGAGTGACAGCTAGGCTGTATGAATGGGGGTTTGCTGCATAAAAGCAGGGTTTTTGGGACTGGTTCTTCAGAAGTCGCCACAGGACCTAAGAAGCCGAAGAGGGAGAAGCCGAGCCGACCTGCCAAGACGACACCACCGGTGAAGCCCTGCAGAATCGTCTCACCACTTTTCCCGACGACAGAGGAGATCTCCCGCCGGAGCGTCTTCTTCCCTTAACTGGTGGGGACAACCAGTTGCTGCCTTCTTTTCGCCGTCCCGAAGCATCTCGTGGCCGCCTTGCCTGTGCCAAGCACCCCGGCAACCGGGATACCACTTTTTACCTCAACCGCGAAAGAGGGGTAACAATCCTTTGTGACCGGAGAACTCCACGGCTGGCCTCATCCCTGGTAGTGCAACGACCTGCAGCCTTCCTCCCCGTCGAGATCACCTCTTCCTCAGGACGACGCCACGACTTGCACCCACTACCAGGAACGACTACCACCGCTGGAGGAATCTTTCCACTTTTAAAGGTACTGTGAACCGCCCGGCCTCCCTTGCCACCGATTGTACGGGGTAGATTTAGCCCTCGGCTCTCGAACCTGGGTAGGTCTGGGACACCCTAACTAAACTTTTCAGAACCATAGTAAAACCGTTTTCTACTCACCTGCAAAGACTTGTGACATTGTGTGATCTTGGGCACATTTTCGCCTGGCTCCCTCTAACGCGGGCCCCGAACTAATTCCCCTTGTTCCATTATTGTCCGTCTTTGCCAACCTTATGTGAAAAGTGTTTTACCTAACTGCTCTCTTTATTCCTGCCTTTTCCCTCCCTTTTGGTAATACTTGTTGGAGTACCATCTAACGTTAAGCGCTCACCTCTAGTTGGAAATAAGTGGTGTTAACTTAGAATTGTCCAACAAACGATTAGGGATGTACATATGAGTAATAGTAACTGTGTTTGACTTTCTTATCTTTTCTAATGTGCTAGTGTAATTTATGAGTGTACCTTTAATAAATAAGTTTATACTTTGACACCTAGCTCTGGTCAGTGTTTGCTTGTGCTATTGTACCTCTGTACCTATTATGTATCCTCTGTATACTGCCTAACTCTTCTTGAGGGAAGTCTGACTGCTCAGCCACAGCTACCACAGTGAATCTGTGTGGTGCAGACTGCTACCAAGTGGGTTTACTGCCAACACCTGTAGTCTTAAATCTTTTGCAGTGGTCCCAGAGGGAACTGCACAGGTTTCTGCCTAACAGGTGGGATGATCAAACTCTCAGATCTGTATGGTTGATTGGTTTATGGTCGGTGGTCTCGGGCCAACTGGTATTATGGAATTCAGAGGTCTCGGGACAAGGGAAGTTGTAGGGGCTATAACTCGTGGTTAACCAGGTCGTGGTCAGAGGCCTGCTTCGGCATGTTTGTGATAACATGTACAACAAGGCACCCAGTTCTGTCTCCTGGTCTTGCAGGGCACATTCTTCTTCAAACAAACATATTGGCAACAGCCTTAAAACAAAGAAGGGTTTCTGTGGAAGTTGGTGGCGTGGACCTCTCTCATCAGCGCTTAGGCCTATCCAAATTTCCCCTTCAGGCTCATGGCTTGTGTCTAACACACTAATTACTGCATGGCCACACAGTCCCTGTGCTTTGAATATGGCTACTAATATCTGCAAATATGGTGTTTGCTTATATACGTGCACTGTGTCTATATGTCCAAATCACATACAATATTATGACCGTGTGGGGACATTTAGGACACCCCTCCTTCCCCATGTCTATTATAGATCTTTCAATGAGGCTGGTCTCACCTTAAAGCACCTAGGGAGATGGGATGGGCTTGCTCCCTTCCCAAAAAGCTCCAAGCACCATTGATACCACTGTGACCAGGTGGATGAGTAGCATCTATGGGTTGCTAGAACTTACACAGGAGCTCTGTAGCATTGCTAGAAGGTCTCTGACTTAGTAGGATCCAATGAAATCCTAAATGCCACCAGATGCAGGTAACCAACATGGACATATTTTGCTGGTGGAACTCAGTGGGTCCAGCAGCAAGTGCATAAAGGACATTGGGAGCATTGAAAGATCCACCAAGCGGGGGTTCAATGACAGAAACTACCACTGAGTAAAACAAACATAGGCCATCAGTACCACATCCACCCAGTGTCTCCTGGTGTGCAGGAGCACATGTGGTGATATTGAGAAAGGACGGGACATGCAAAGTGCCCCCTGACCAGTTCATCTTGAATACGTCTTCTATGGAAGGCCTCTGGGCCCAGTTGCCAGAACTAGAAGGATGTACATTGAGTAGAGCGGTGGGCAGCAAATAGATCAATCCCCCGAAGGAGCACAAAAGGCCAGAGAAGGCATGAAAGATTATCTGATCAGGCACCAGTCACTTGTATCCTGCAGCTGGCGTGAGTTCAAGTCAACACCTCATTGGCAAGAAACATGATGTATTCTGCCATGGGTGTCATGCAGCAGGCGAGGCAAAAATGCCATTGTTCATTGGGCAGGTCCACCAGGATACGTGAGTGAGTATCGTCCAATCAGTTCACATAGCAGATGATGTAACATTGTCCTCCCTCAGGAGGATCACATTGTTGATCGAGTACTTGGCTAGACTCTTCATTGTCAACAAGCCTGCCATTATCTCGAACCAAAAGATGTTTGGTCGCCTCCTTGACTGACTGCTTGCCACCAGTAGATAAGGCCCCTTGTTGTATCCCCCACACAGTCCTGTTTTCATACCCTTGCATGCAGAATTCCTGATGCAGGCCATTCCATGATCCGAGGTTTCTGATCCGGGGCAAGTAAAGCCGCTTTTCTAATCGCCTCACTCATGAGGTGCAGTTTGCCCATGTAAGATAGTCTGGTTCTGAATTTGGAAGTATCAGCTTCTGCCAAGCATGATAGTGAAGCAGCGCAAGGAAAATGGCCTGTATGGGGGAAGAAAATAGGGTGATGAACCGAACCAGAGACTGCAGATGGACCCTTTCTATGAGGAACAGGTGCCAGGCATCCCTCCTTATAGAGGAGATCTAGTCGCCAGGCAAATACAGACAGTCTAGGGCGTCTACCACAAAATCCAAGAATACCATGATTGGTGGCATGGCATCTAGCTTTTTTCTGATTGATTGTCATATGGATATACTCCTAGAGCAGGGCCGGATAGGACATGACATGATAACCACAAGGTACTCCCCACACTATCTCAATAACCTGGCCACCAGCCTAAACTTCTTCTTAGAGCTCCATGATTAATTTATTCAAATTTTTTATAAGTCAGGACCAGGATTCAAACCTGTGTTGTGTGCGTTGTCTTGATGCCAAGACAAACATGTTGCCTCTGAGCTTCCTCCCGAATGATGTGAAAGAAGATGAAGTGCCACATAATATTGCCACAAGCAACCAAAGAAAGGGCTTGTGTGCCTGGCAAAACACGCCAAATATATTGGAATCTTTCAGGTTCACAAGAACGATCCCTTTCCCCATGAAAAATCAAGCCGACCATTAACTGAATGCCTAGATTCTAAAGTGGTGATAGACCAACTAAACAATGTAGGCTCTTTAAATATGTCACTCGCCGGAAGGCGTGTAGTGCATGAGGATCCTTGAGCTTCTTCTTGGCTTGAAACAATTTGCACATAGAGTCACCATGCTCTAGTAACAGAACAATCTCACCTTTCAGGCCTTATGAAAATTCATTTCAGTGGATCAGCTCCCTTTGATCCTAAGAAAAGAAGATATAGCATGGGCTGACGCCTACACCGGCTAATCACAGAAGTCTATGTGAAAACAATCTACAGTCTTCAGGATCCAGGGGACCAAAGTAAAGCACTTGATTGAGTTAGAAAGAATTTGATCGTGCCACTCCCACGGCCATACCATCTGCTTTGGGGGAACAGGCCGAATAGGCCAGTCGCTTGCTGGAAGCCTCTGAAGTTGGCAGAGGCCTTGCTGCAATTCTGAGGTATTTAGGGGCGAACTGCTGCCAGCCAAGCAACCTCTGTCACTGCCTTTGCCAACATGACCAAAACACACACCAGGAGGGCCTGGCTAACAGCCTAATCATGTTGGCATGGAAGGATGTTAAACTGCCCACAAATATTTCCAGGTAGATGGAAACATTTTTCCCAAAGCGGAGACCATCATCTTTTGGGCTATCATGTCTAGTAGACATGTTGGCTAGCTTGGGGAACAGGTGCATCAGGATACTCCTGTGGCTCTCAGTCACCATAGCACTGTTTCCATTCTCCAAGAAGCAGAATTTCTGATAATCCCAGGCCAGGTCTAAGAGTTTGTCCTTGCAGACTTATCAGGACATATACATGCTCTTCCTAGTTTCACGTTTATAAGCTGATAGGGAGCCTACTATAGTGGGTTAATAGCCAGGGCCAATTATTCAAACCTTGTGATCAAGCGCTTGGCAGGAGCACTCTGCAGAGGGCATGTTCTTAGTGGGTCTATCCAATGGGCAGCAGACCCAGTGGACACGTAGTCCACCAGATGCTGGAGTGAAAGCCAGTTCATGAAAAGGCATATACTGAATAGATAACTGGTCACACATTGAGATCCTCTGGGCATCTGTAGATCTGGTGGAGGATTAATGCATTCTCAGACACATGGAGTCTTTGTGGACAGGTGGTCAGGGGACCCACTCCATGTCATCATTAGCCTTCTTGACCTACCCTTGACCCAACCCAGATCCCAGAGAGACAGCACCATCCCCTGTCATTTCAAGAAAAAGCAGCAGTCTGGATGGGTCCTTACACTTCTTGGGCGATAGACAGTCGGTCAGCAGGAATCATCTGCTCTTGGTTCAGTACCAGTAGAAGGCATCAATATGGATGGTGGGCAACACAATCACCTTGACACAATGAGGAGCCACACTTCCCTGTCATGGTGGGTGTCAACCCCCTATTATGCACTGTCACCATGTGCTGCTCCCACACCCAGTAGGTTGGTACTCACTATACAGGTCTTTGAGTTGGTACTGGTTATAGGCGACCAGCCCCAGAAAGGATGCAGAAACTCCCCAAATGTAGACTGCATGACCTGCACTAAATCCTGGACAAAATCCTATTATGATGTGTCTGGAGGGTATCCACTGCAGACCCAATACTGTCCATCAGCTAGAAATGGATGTTACGGGTGAATGGGGCCCTGCTGTTCATTATATATCAGCGTCTTTCTTCCGCTTTTCGGTTCTTTCCCTCCCCTCTTGTTCATGTCTCCTACAACTCAGACAATTGGAGGCTCAAAACTCCACAAACTACACTGATCAAAACCCTAAAAAAAACCTCCACCAACAAAAACCTTATGGGGACCACATTTCCTGGGTCACCAAAATCACCAAACCACTTCAAGGAGAACACACAGCTAACACCCAACGGAGGATCCAGCAGCAGAACAAGAGAGCACCAGGGCTGCCGAAGTGGTCCTGGTTGTAACCTTGCAACAGCTTGCTGCCCAGGCATTTATTTAACACATGGCAGAGCCCCTCTCCCGCACAGAAATATGGCTGACATTGTGGGTATGGCATTGCCTGAGGCCAACACAGTCAGGAGTATTATATAAGCTCCACAGCTACCTGATACACCACCGCACTGCGACATCGGCTGTCGCCCCACGCCAGTCATATCAGGAATGGAATGAGTGGATAATGAAAGATGGAGGATGCATAAAAGGCTCGGAGGTAATAGGCAAGGAGTGATGGAAACGTTTTCAAATGTGGGAGCACCGAGCAAACAGGCACCAAGGCCATCTGTAGCATGAAACATGCCATTGTGATGTGATATAGTTCAGCAGTGCAACAAAAAAGCAATAACAAAATATCATTCATGGTAGACACCCTGCGCGGGTACACGTAGGTGGACGGAGGCCCCACTTTTTCAGCAGTCCCCTCACTTTTTTCAGAGGGTACCTTGATATGCTCATTTCTGGTGATGCCACATTCAATTGGTATGTTTATGAGTCCCCCCACTTTTTTTTTTAACTTGACCCCTGATAGACCACAACGCAGAACACAAATGTGAACATGGAGATAAAACAACTAGAATGTAGTAATAACATAACTAAGACAAGGGGCTTGTCTAGGCCAGCATGAGGTGACCGATCCACTGAGGAACAGCAAGAAAAGAGGATGAGTGCAGCGAGCAGGAGACACTGACGTCTCCCAACTATCATTTTTGACTTGCTGTTGAAAGGTATGCTAATAAAGAATGTGCACATAATGTGAGCCTCTTGTTTGAAATGTGAAGTTGTTATTTTTCTTGCTCTCGCATCACAGATATTCATTGTGTCCTCAAAAGCGTATTGTGCAGATTGTGTTCTTCCCTGCCAGCACCAGGAGAGCTATTTCACTCTCCACACTTATAGCCATTGCAAAGGTTAAACGTTATTGTATTGGGAAAGGAGCATTGTACCTAATGATGAGCTGCTGTAGTAATAGTAGACAGTAATCTTGCTGAAGTTCCCCATTCTGTCATTGCAACAGTTGTGCACACAAGACATATACCCTGTTTGCATTTAACACATATTTCCATGGAAGACAGAACCTAGTTACAAATTTATTTTGTATTGATATATTTGCTCATACATTAATAATTCATCAATATGTTTAAACTAACAACACAGAACTAAATTATAGATACAGTACCCTGTACACCTCACAGCACGCAATCACAACACTGCATTCATACTATATACTTAATTAGAACATCACTGGAGGCTCAATAAATAGACATCAGATGCAAAACAATATATAGAGAACAAAAATGCACCATTCCTTTTTCGGTGGCCCGTATCCCTTCAATTTTGGATAAGAAGTAGGCCTTTCTGCCTTAAGTCCAATTAAGGTTTCAAAAAAGCTTCGGCTATATGGTCTGCCTGGATTACATAGACCTTCAGGACAATACAAATTCCGTCTGCAGGGGTGCATCCCAATCCTGTTTATTTTCAAGTTGTATCGATATCCAGACTGTCTGGCAGCGTTGAATTGGACACGGTCTGCAAATTCTGTGTGCCCTTAGAATCTCTTCATAAAAGACTACAGGGATCAATAGAGCCTCCTGCTATGCCCCTTGCGCAACTCATCGAATCCGCCCAGCCGGACCACACCCAGCCTTCTATGTACTGCGTCTCATCTGTTTCCTCTTACCGGAACAGTTGGGGCCTGGTTCATATTAGAATTCAAAAGTCAAAATCAATAGGGTCTCTGATTGAATTCTGACAAGTTCATGGGAAATTATACTACACTGGTAGAATATTGTCAGAGGTGAACATAAAATACACCTGTGGCAGGGTTAAACAGTATGCCACAGTGCATTATGTTACGAATTAGATACCCTATTTGGGAGTGTGGTTGCACAACTCCTCATTGCAGGCACATGCTTAATATTTGAATAAAGATATGTTCTGTATGTAAACGTCCACAATGTACATTACACTGGGCACTAGCTTTTATATCAAGTGTACTGGTAGGGTTACCCCCTCTCACTAAGTAATTGACTCGTGCAGACTGTGCAAAGAACAAATTAAACAAGCACTATTCACCCGCCCTAGTTAGCAACACTGCAAGTACAAAGTTACATATTTCCTGCGAAAAATGCATTGTTAATGTACCAAACAAATGCGTATGCTTGTCTGAGTATTTTCCGACTCCAGACTCACAGGGAACAGAGGGACCTAGATTAAAACGGGCGATGGCAGCAGTTGTGTAAGAGGGAGGGAAAGAGACCCCATTCTTGACAAAGAACTTTCTGAAATCCAGGGTGGCCACAGGCCTTCATTCAACTTCACTTCCAAACCAGAGGACTACCAATGCCAGGCCCAGTCACAAAGCATCCCAGTCCTCCGTGCACAGGTATCCACAATATCCTTAAAGGATAGTTCCGGGACTTTTTTTTTATTGTCCCTACGGTTCGGGCATGTGTTTTTAAGCATAAATCGGTAGATCGTAGAAAACTTTCCTATGGACCTTACCCGACTTTTCGTCCATTAACGCACTCGAAATCAGCCGCCATTTTCTGATAATCCTATCATTTCCCCCCATCGACCTGGCTCACCTGCTTTTGTGGCACTTAATCAAATCCCCCGCCCCTGAAACAGACTTTATCAAAACATTCATATTCCCCGCCTCTATCCGTGACGTGACTGTGCTGCGTAGGCAAACGCGCCCAGGCGTCTTCTACGCGACTCCACACAGAACCCGGAAATCAACACAGATCAGCTCACAACACAGCGCGCCACAATTGGGAATATGAAACTGTACTTTTAAATCAAACCGCAAGATTGTAAATTTGGTAAAGTACATTTATTTGACATCAAATGTTTAGAGAATATTCAGCGATTTTCATTTTTATTTGCTCACGTTCCAAAAAGTTCGTTTTGAGGCACGCGATGTTCCTTTGCTGTACACAGGGTCTTAGATCATCTCACAATACAGCGCCACAATTCGGAATATGAAACTGTGGTTTAAAAGCAAACGGCAAGATTGTACATTTGGCAAAGTACATTTATTGGACATCCAATGTTTAGAGAATATTCAGCGATTTGCATTTTTCTTTGCTCTCGATCCAAAATAGTTCGTCTTGAGGCAAGCGATGTTCGTGTGCAGTACACAGGGTGTTGGTTTACGATAAAATAAGCTCTTCGGTCGCACTGATAATCGCATGGCTGTTCCAACAACGAGGCACTAGGCCACCACAACGGTCTGTATGTTGCATCTAGTCGTTAGTACCGCGTAAGGGCATACTTGTACTTGGCGATCGTCCCATAAAATGGTCAGGGTGGTAACGTTGTTCACGCGGAGAAGCAACTGGCGGTTGAAAAAGCCATCCGCCGGTGTCTGGTACTCGTGACACATACAATAATGAAGGACGTACCTGTTTTCAAAACATAAAAAATGAAATTAGTCTCACCATCAGATCTTTATTAAAATTATTCATTTTATATATTAGGTCGGGAAATTATTTCATAGCTAGGACAGTGCAACTGGGTATTATACGTCAAGGGGGGGCTGTAGGATACTGAGACAGTCCCCCAGTGCAGGGGTTGACAGGGAGGCAGTGCAGGTGGAGAGTGGAAGGGCCCAGGACTGAGGTCGCAGACAGTGGACCAGTTGTAGCAGGGGAGAGGGAGAGAGAAAGCAGAAGCAAAGAGGAAGGTTTTGAGGTGCTTCCGTAAAAGGAGATGGTTCTCCTCAAGATAGTGCGCGGTACAAAACAATATGCCACATAGAACGAACCAGTACAACTTAACCCGTCTTTAAAGCTACTGTATAGTAATTAAATTGCGGTATAAACTCATCTAAAGAGTTACTTACATTATATTTGCATTTTCCATTGTGTCTGAGCGTAGGGCAGCCCCGAAATACCACTCCTTCTATGCCGACGTTATTTCTTCTAATGAAGGAACATTAAATGGCTTTCGTTTCTGAAATTATATTCATTATCGTTTCTTACGTTATTGCCCCACACCCCCAAAAAGAAGTCTTTCGGGATGGTCCCGGCCTGTCAAGGTCAAATAACAATAGAACCTTATACTGAGTAGTGGGCCATTCCGGCACCCGAGCAAAAAATCAAAGCAGCTGACCTTCACTTTGAACGAGCACACATTCCTAGTTAGCTACATTCAGTGTAAGGCCATCTCACAGGACTTGAAATTTACACTCCATCTTTGCATTTTGTCTGCGTGCATTTGCAGCCCCAGCGAACCATAAATACGGAGACATTCTATATTTTTTGAAAAATGATTTATATTACTGTTTGGTTTAATTTAATGCGCAAATGAACAAGGGTGGAGAGACACATTGCAAGTACACTGAGCAATCACTTTTATTTACACAATACATAGCTACACATATTCAATGGGCCTGCGACATGAGGAGACTCGAGAGAACAGACAATCAAATTACAATCATTTAAACCGTGATGTGTATTTCTCAATGAGCTCTGCTTTAGGTGGACATGGAACAGAGGCAATGTTCGGTGGCAATGCAGTTGTCCCCTGCACAGGTTTGTTCACAACTCCATGTATGTGCCTATCTAGGACATCAACAATAAGTCTCTCAATAAACTCATATTGCATATCCTCAAACACTGGTTTGATCACCCATTGTTTACTTCTTTTAGTGAAGGCCTTATTGTAGCGAAGCGTCCCTAAAGTTCCGGTCGTCCTACTTTGTTGACGGCCAACATTATGGTTATGTGCCAAGACCGCTAGAAGAGTCCGATTTATCATGCCCTCCATGCCAAAATGCAATCGCTTTGGCCTGTACTTTAGGCACCTATTGTGGAACACCTCCAAATCTCCTGTGTGGCAGAATTCTGTGAGTCCCCTCAAATCTCTTGTTATAGTTTTATCAAATACAATCTTTTCAATGGCTTTGTGAGTGGGTGATGAAGGAATCAACCACTTCTTCTTCCGTGCCTCCTCTGTGGACAAATGGCCATGTTCACAATTGTGGAAATGTTGGTTTGTGGTCCAGAGGTGAACGTTGCTACAGTGTAGCATTACTGACCGCCATTTTTCCAGTAGAATTTCCAACGACCCTCCACATGTTTTTGAGCTCCACCAAAGATGGTTGCTGATTGACTTGGACCACTGTGAAATACCTTGCATATCTTTTTTTTTACCTGCAGCCGACATTTTTTTATTGATTGTTTTTGCAAGATGCCAAATGTCAAATTGGTGATTTATATTTTTGTACTCTTCTCTCATTGTCTTGGCAATTGAAACGTGTCTGTCCGTGGCTATCAGGTCGATCACCATTCCCCGCGATTGTAGTTCTTGCAATGATGCTACAAAGCCAACTTTCTCCATGGCCACTGAGGATGTACTTTGTGACACCTGCACGACCACCGAACTCACAATTTTCTTACTTTCCATGTCCTGAAAGTGGTAGGTGCAGTACTTGGCTGAAAATCCTGGGCTGTCGCACTGTCCATCACCGGCTAGCCTGAACCGTTTGCCCGCGAATGTACTATCAATAAACATTTTTTCCATTCTCCAAGCTTCGCTAATGGCTGGAAATAGATAATCGGTTTGGTATTTGTAGAACTGAGTTTTCGCAATGAAATGGATTCCCACAAACTGAAAGAAAGACTCTAACTTTTTAAAACTTGAACCACTAAAAAGTGCAGCCGCTGCACAAAGTAGATTGCCTGCTGGCAGTTGCCCCAGCATGGGTTGTGCAGACCATGAGAAAGGATGATATTTTGTACAGGTGACATGTATTTTAAGGTTAGTGCCTCGAATTGCACGAGTCACATTAATCAATGGCTCCCCACATACTTCCCCACCAACCGAATGCCCACATTTCATCCGAATAATAATATCAATCAAACAACTATCGAATACAATGAATTTGGCCTCTTTCCTTATACTGTCACTCTGCATCCCAGCTGGTTCGGCCTGTAACGTTGAGGACATGTCACTCACATGAAAGGTAGAATCTCTGATATCGTCTTCCGCTATGTTCAGTGATATTGATGGTGTTTCATTGTCGTCCACTTCATTCTCTTCCATTGCAACATCTGTTCCTTCTCCGGCGATGGGTGAATAAAACAATTTCTTCAACTTTCTCGCGGTCTTAGTTTTTGCGGGTGTGGATTCTGTGAATTGATCTCCGACTGCATCTGAACTACCAGGAGGACATTCACTATCAATGGCTAGTGGTGGTATAGCTCCGTTGTCAATCACTTCATATTCTTCCCATTGGCACGATGCATCTCCAGTCTCAAGTCCCTGCCAAAAGGTTTGACAAGCAACATCTCTCGTTCGCTTCACTGTCTGTGTAGATCTAGTTCGTACACCCACTCGCAACTAGAGGACAGATTGGAAAAGGGATGTTCAGTTTAAACACAACTTACAGTATTGAACTATTAACAGTGAAAAACAACATAATATAGTGACCAGGACACTAAGCTTCTTTTGCTTTCTTTTCTTTGAAACTTTCTTGCCTCGAACTTCAACATCAGGACGCTGTTGCTCCGACTCGTGTGTGCATGTCTCCACTTCCTCTTGCGCTGCAACGACTATATTTTCATGATAAGCACATCCATCACGCACTGACGCTCCATCGACTCCCTGAAACATAGAACTTTCATTAGTATGTATAATAATATTGAAAACACAAAATGTACTTGGGGACCAATACCCACGTACATCTCAATAGCAAAACACGAATTAACGCTTTGTGTAGAACATTCAAACGACAATTATTCACGCATTGTTGATCTAGTTAGATGGAACTGTCAAGATCCATACCTCGGGCTCCTCATAGACTTCCATTGATGATATTATTGAAGATGATGCTTCAGTAACTCCCTGAAACACAGTAATTGCATTAGTATGGTTTTCTATTTTGTTAAAAAGAACATAAACTTTGTGCAGGCGTCAACGGCTCATCTAAATAGACCTGCACAAATGATCAGTTGTCTAAAATAAATAATGGATATGTAAATATGATTCCATTTTCTCGATCGTCACCACCCAGAGATCTGCATCAACTACTAGGGGTGATGTTCTTGTAGAAGAAGCTCCGTCATATCCCTGAAACATAGTACTTGCGTTAATAAAGAAGGAAGTATAGCGGATGTAATCACGTCATATGATTTCGCTTGATCAAACTGTCAGTATCCATACCTCGAAATGCATAAGAACATCAAGGGACGATGTAACTGCGGTGCACACTTCTGCAAGCTGTTGCGCCGACCCGTAACTGCATGCTCCCCCTTCTTCTTGGACTAATGCTTCATCGACTCCCTGAAACATAGGACTTTCATTTGTAATGAACACAATATTGAAAAAAGAAGACACATAGGAGGGCGACGACAGAAGGACATATCAATGGCTAAAAACGAAAGAAACATTGTGTGTAACAATCACGCTACAAGAATGCAAGATCTGATGATCTCCATCGATGGAACTGTCCGGAAACGTACCTCGAGCATCTGAGTGACATCAACGGTTGTCGTCAATACGTTGGACTCCTCAGCATCTCCCTGAAAGACAGTACTTGCATTATTTTGGATAACAATAATTATAACTGAAAACAAAGACTAGAGGACGAGTACAAGGGTGTACCATTAGGTAAAATAATTACACGATAAATTAAAACTATTGATTTACATGCCTAAAACAAGTCAGTGGCAGAATAGCCAAGTAAGATTACCCGATAGGCGCTTGAAGTGGCTGATGACTGCAATAACGACACGGATGGAGAATCTTCCACCTTCATATTGAGTGGATGCATAAATGGGGAAATTATTGTTAGCTAATGCTACACACTACCGCAAGGCCGAGAGATAAATACGTAAACTTGACTCACCAGTGGAGGGATGTGGACGAATAGAGTGGGAATAGCGGTTGAGAGCAATTTTCGCCTCGCTCGCGGTGTGTTCTTCTTTATAAGCAATGATGTGGAGTACATGTCTGAGCTAAAGTGCCTGCTGCAGATGCGGTATCGATCACCCCTCTTGTCCGCAAAGACTTCTAGGACTCTACTTTCAAGCTCAGACGGTGGATATCCACAATATCGGACCCATTCTCTTATCTGATCTATTGTCTTAGGGAAAACATGCATTATAGTACCCTCAGATTTATTATGGGTCTTCGAAGGGCAACCGCCAATGGAACAGGCAGGCTTTGTGGAAAGTTCTGAAAAGTAAAGATCAACAATTCTCTATGAATACCAATGTGTTAAAAAATTAAATGACACATAAAAGGTTCAATGCAAGGTTCGTTTTGGTTCTTGGAACTATACACGTTATTCACATGCGGATAAGTATTTGAATAACTTTAAAAAAATAGAAAAATAATTTGACTAAACTCAGAACATGTGACTAGTTCCTTGCATGTACTGTCTTGAACGAAAAGAAATTGGACGCAAAATGATTATGGTACATGGCCTTACCTTGACGAACAAACAGTTAGATGCAGGGATCAGAGTAGTTTCTTGTCGTAGAACAGGGAGCAGTTCACAGGTTGCAAACTGACGAGTTTCCTCGAAGTGGTCACGGAAGTTCACAGAGACGAAGAGCAGATAACCAGCACCTTCACGGGTTGACTAGCAAAGCGCAAAGAAGTTCTCATTAGAAATATGAAGTGGGTTATAAAGAATTCGAAACAGGGGTGTGTTTGTGAATGAATGACGTGTATATGTCGTGGCATTATGCGGTTTGCAGGGGGCCGTCCAGCGTGAGGGGGGATGCTTGGCAGGAGACACGGGGTCTGGAGGTAGACATGGGAACAACAACCCATGCTCTATAGACCACTTTGAAGTGTACATGGTCTTTGGCACCTCTTGGCCTTTATCGCTCCCTGACAGCTCCACTTGCCAGCACAAGTACCCCGGTGCGAACTGCCTTTGATAGGGCGGGGGGTGGATTGGGGCGGTGGTCGTGCAGACAAGACACAGGAAGACTCGTGAATGGAGACACACTTATGTGGATTGCAGGGGGCCGTCCAGCATGAGGGGGGATGCTTGGCAGGAGACACGGGGTCTGGAGGTAGACATGGGAACAACAACCCATGCTCTATAGACCACTTTGAAGTGTACATGGTCTTTGGCACCTCTTGGCCTTTATCGCTCCCTGACAGCTCCACTTGCCAGCGCAAGTACCCCGGTGCGAACTGCCTTTGATAGGGCGGGGGGGTGGATTGGGGCGGTGGTCGTGCAGACAAGACTTGTTTGCCGCAGGGCCTCACCAAGGAGAGGCCATCTAACTGCATGTAAGAGGCAGGCTGCAGGATCTAGTACATGGAAGGCAGGGGGGTGAGTTTATAAATACCTCACCCTCCCAGGAGAATATATGGGTGCAGTTCACCCTGGAGACCCTGGATGCCTAGGCAGTTAGTCAGCAGCAGGCTGGCCTGTGGTGGCAAGGCGGCACGGGCCAGAGGGGGTCATCTCTGTACCCAGTGCCCAAAAGGATGATTTATTATGATCAACCATATGGATTATTTACCTATAACCATGTTTTGTATCAATAAAATCCAACGGCCTTCCTTTTATTGCCAACGCTTGAACAAAGTGGTGTGGTAAGTATTTTTGGGGGAGGAGGCAAGGCCGGGAGGCTTGATGCCAACCCGCAAAATAACATATGAATGTCTGCTGCATATGGGTTCAACGGTTATGTGGATTGAAGGTGGGCGGCCAGCGTGAGGGAGGATGCTGGCCGGAGAATGTGGTGTGACAAGACAAGGCACAGGAAGACTATTCAATGGAGACACACTAGATTCATTTAAAAAATCAAAACAACCATTGTTAAAATATATGTTGGGTTTTATTTTAGATCTTAATTTCAATTGAACATAAATAATAAACATTACACATTGTAAAGTTCCGGTTGCAGCACATCCAGGGAAAATCCGCGGTATTGTCCACTGTCGCTGGGGAAATGTTGTCTAATGGCAAGTACCGCACAGGCAGGTATTACTCTCCGAACGCGGTGTCCGAGCCTCCCGTGAAGCCACCAAGTGAAGCAACGATAAGCCACCAGCCTGTACCACCTGTGAAAATGAAAGATGCAAACTGTATTAAAATGACATAACTTTCTTATCACTGTCGATTCAGGTAAAAAATGTCATTCTGCTTTAAAAAAAATTCTATCTAGAAAATGCACAATATGGAACCAATTTACATGCATTCGAATGATATGTAGATGTAATTTTATATGTGGGAGACGACCATGACATAGTAGTGGCATCACTGACATCACAACCAGAGTATACTTACTCGTTACTCGGATTACGCGGACGAACAGTGCCGCGAAGTTCGTGCATAAGCACCATCATCATCCTCAACACGGTCCGTGAGAGGCAGGCTTCCCTGAACTCTGGCAGCTCGGTGATGCATTGCGGACTTGGCTCGCCTTCCGAAATGTAGGCCAAGCACCCGGAATTTTCACGGCAGCAGCAGTTCTCCTCCTCAGTTGGCATTAGCTCGCACCGATTGCACGTGCACCAGGTGGAGACGCCGTCCATGCGACATGGTCCAGGCTCTTCATCCGTTGACTGGTCCTCCCAACTGCCGTCCGAATCCCCATCGTTTTCGCGTGCTTGCCTTTCCAGTAGTTCTTGCTCGGTGTACTCGGGCTCGTACATATACGGCATTATTGTAGCCATTGTGTGGTAAAGAAAGTAAAATAATTTACAGAGATGGTACAGGTGTTCACAAGGCCTAGAAGCGGCGAAGGTAGCTGACCAGAGCACAGAAACGAGTCACAGAATACTCAAAGTAACACAGAGAGAGTAATGGAATCGAAAATCTGCTGCTGTGTGTTGTGAAACGGTGTGTTTATACTTATTGAGGAAAGAGGCGTCCTGCCATTTCCATGGCGACACTTCATTAGCTGAGGCGCAGCGATTGTTGACACGAAACGTGCTTTGGCGTTGGGAAATGGGCGGTACGCGTCTGCTGATGTCAGGCTCAGGGGCGGGGGATTTGATTTAGTGCCGCAAAAGCAGGTGAGCCAGGTCGATGGGGGGAAATGATAGGATTATCAGAAAATGGAGGCTGATTTCGAGTGCGTTAATGGACGAAAAGTCAGGTAAGGTCCATAGGAAAGTTTTCTACGATCTACCGATTTATGCTTAAAAACACATGCCCGAACCGTAGGGACAATAAAAAAAAAGTCCCGGAACTATCCTTTAAGCTTCAACCAAGAGGAGAACCCCAGCTATTAAAGTACTGCCAATTACACCGTTCATAGTTCGGAGTTTGAGTGGCGAGAAAAAGGAGTACTGAGAAGAGAGCAGGGGTAAGAGTTTTGGGGACACCAGCGTGCACAGAGTTGTCGTAGCTTCTCTGCTCATCCGCAATTCCGCCTGGTGTGAAAGGGCTCCGTGCCCCCCCTGAATGCCCCTGTGCTGCGTATTCGGCGACCCCCTCCCCCAGGTACAGGAACACCTGAGGCATAACTGAGTGAATGTTTGGCCCTCCAGCCACTTCCATATTGAAGTGCTGTTCGAGTAACTAGACACCGGAGAAGACTGTGTCTCTGGTCTGCTGGCAGGCTCCATCAAGACTATAGGCGAGGCTTGGGCTGGGATTGTGTGTAATGAGGTGATGGCCCACTTCCAGAGGGCTGGCAGAGAGGCGCGTTTGAGACAGCCCACACAGAGCAACTCCTCCCGACCTAAGTTTCCCCTCCGGACACTGTGGGACAGGGGTCCAGGGATGAGTGTCTCTATGGTGCTGACGCAGTGAGGGACAGCCAACATTGTGGTGGGCCGGCGCACATGGGGCCCCTCTCATTGCAGGTAGGGGTGATCCAGACATGCCTGCAGCAAGTAAGCGAGTGTCACAACAGACAATTTTCCAGCGTCTACTTTGTTGTTCGAGCCTGGCGAGGCTAGGACTCTTGGCAACCCGAAGCAAGGACACAGGTGCCAGGCCACACACGCTGGATTGGGGGCCCCTGGGGTACTGTGCAGGAGTGTGTGGTGTGACTGGTGGAGCACCCCTGAGGGCCTGGTGACCGGGGTGATGCACGTAGCTGAGTGTGCCTAGAACCACACTGGAGAGCTCAGATTCCCCACAAGTCCAAACGTAACGAAGGGCTGCGAGTTTGCTGGTTCTGCTCGATAAGCTGGAAAGAGGTCTTGCAGGGATACTGCTTCTGTGAGACCGTGGCGGGGCCAGAAAAAACTGCCTCTCTCCACCATGGCGGAAGCAGCGGATAACACGATTTCGACCAAGCGAGACATTGCAGCCTTGCTTCAAGAGATTAGGGGAATCAGGGATGACATTGGTCACAGAATGTACAAGTTGGATCGCAGAGTGGACACAGTGGAGGATAGAATACAAGGTCTGGAGTCCAACCAGCCCTCGGTTGACATACTAGAAGTGTAGATCGACCCCAGGCTGTTGGCCCTGGAGAATAGGGACAAAGAGATAAATCTCAAAATGGACGATTTTGAGAATACAGAAAGGAGGAACAATTTTTATTTTTTGGGGGTTTCCAGAAGTGGAGAGTGAGATGGAGCTGGACATCGCCCACGCTGTCGAAGACGTGGTTCGGTTGCTGTTTTGTAATGATGCGACAAACAAGCCTACTATAGACAGGGTGCATCAGGCTGGGGGCAGAGCTGGAGGGCCATGCTCTGTCCTGGTCCATTTCCACTATTATGCAGAGAAAGACAAGATCTTAGACGAGCACAGGAAAACTAACTATCACCTACAGCAATGCAACAATCATGAATTTTCAGGACCACTCCTCCTTCACCTTTGCCAGAAGGCATATGTGCACCACGTTAACACTGTGGATGAGACGGAAGGGGATACGGTATTGCTGGAGCTTTCCATTTTCACTCATGTCTGAGAATGAAGGCTAGCAATGTAGATTAGTTCCAGAGGAGGATATTAGAGGAGCTATTGGGGAACTTGTGGATCCGCGGAGTGGCCATGGGCTCTTAGAGGAGCTATTGGGGAACTTGTGGATCCGCGGAGTGGCCATGGGCTCATCCCTGGGGACAGGGTGGAAGGGGAGGATCTGGAATCGGTCTTTGAGGGATAGGAGGTGGGTCCCTGGCTCTAGGAAATTCAAGAAGTTTAATACCCCCACGCCCATGGCGCCTGAAGCCATTCTTGGTTTGACACACACTTTGGTTTGATTTTGTATTTGTGAAGTGTTTCCGTGATGCCGTTCAGAAAGCACTTGCGAGGTGGCTGCCTCAGTTATTGGAACTTTTGTGTGTTTCTCTGGTTTAATTGGTAGGTGGTTCGGAGATTAGGGACTCCATGGAGGGGATTGGGGTTGGTAGGTAGGAGGTGCTGGGGAAGTTGAGTTTGGTTGGGGGTTAATGGGAGGGGACAGACAAGTAGATAGTGTGGGGTTGCAGCCCAGGGCTATCGGGCTGGTTGGTGGTTCGGTCGGATGCCAGTGATGGCCGCGGATCCTGACTGGATGCCAGGAGTGGGGCAAAACATTATGAGAAGGGTAAGTGGGTGGACAATATTCTGGCGTGGAAGCTGAGGGAGGTCCGGAAGAGTAGGCCGGTGGGCGTCATGAATTCGGTTAGTCGAGTGACTCACTATGATAAGTTCTACAATTTGTTTAATTCTACCCTGGCTCCCTATTTGGCACAGGTGTTTAATGTGATGTTGAAGGGGGAGGCCCTTACGAGTTTAATGATGGGTGGAAAAAACAAACTTGGTAATGACACCAAAAAAAAAGATGGGGGCAATTATTGTTGTGATTCTCAAGGAGGGTAAGGATCCAATGCAGTGTTCTTCCTACCATCACATTTCTTTGCTTAACACCGATGTTAAGATACTGGCGAAATTTCTAGGGAATAGGTTGGCGGGACTCCTCACTTCTTCGGTCCATTGGGATCAGGTCTGCAGTGTCAGATAATATTCAGAAAACTATCGCTTTTGTGCACTTGGCACAGGAATCTGATCTGGATGCCTACCCTGCTCTCACTGGACTCTGAGAAAGCATTCAACAGGGTGGAATGAAGGTATTTTTTGACGACTCTGTGGAAAAAGGAGCTAGGGGCCATCTCCCGTAAATGGGCCGCGGCTCTATACAGCACCCCATCTGCACAAGTTCAGCTCATCGGTTGTCTCAAAGCAGCTTTCTCTCTCTCTAGGGGCACGAGGCATGGTGGCCCTCTCTCCCCGTTCTTGTACGCATTAACTATGGTACCTCTGGCCATCGCAATTCGTAGTCATCCAGGATTAAAAGGCATTAGGAGAGGGAAGGTGGAGTTTAAGCTTTCCTTGTTGGCTGACAACACTGTATGTTACCTAAGTGATGTTGAGGCGTTCGTCCCCGAATTGTTGTCTCTTTTCAGACGGTTTGGATCTTTTCAAGGATGAAGATCAACACTCCTTAATTATCCATAATGGCATTGAAGGGCCAGGCCTTGAGGGCAGAAGACAGATGTATCTGATAGGGGTACGATATCCTGGGGCTCATGTTAATGCAGGAGCTACCCTGGTTGACACTAGGCAGCTTTAACCCCCTTATGGTGGCAATTAAGAGTGACATTTACGGAGGTGGGGCCTGTTGGTGCTTTCGTGGTATGAATAGATGACAGCGGTAAAGCTGAATGTTCTCCCCCACTTTTTGTTCCTCTTTAGGGCCCTGTGACAAAAAGTCCTACTCTCTTTTTTGTGCAATTGCGCTCCTTGTTGAGCAAGTTGGTCTGGCAGAATAGGCACCATAGGATTAGGAGGACCATCCATATGCTTCCAAAGGTGCTTGGAGGCTTTGGATAATCTGGTTTTTACCCAATTCTGAGTCTTAGTAGAGCATATGAGGGATGATCTGGGAAATGTTTGGATGTATCTGGAAGATAGGGATACACACCCGGCGTCTGCAGGATCAACCAACATTGGGGGTCCTTTAGCACTTGTCGAAGCGAGGAGGGTTTACGGGAAATGTTTCCTACTGACCGTCTCCCATGACTTTGTCGTTGGGTCCCCTGGTGGGACTTGGGCCTTGAGGATTTTGGGGCACACAGGGCTGGTCGGACCCGGGACTGTAGAGGGCAGGGCAGTTGCTTGGAGAGGGAATTTTTTTTTACTATGATTTGATCAGGGGGACCTTAGGTAGGAAATCAATTTTGATCTTTGACTACCTTCGGCTTAAGAGCATCCACATGAACCATAAGTGGGCTAATGATTTTTTGAGGTTGTCAGTCTAGAAAAATGGATACCTCTCATGATTGACGGCAAACGTATTTTGGTGGCCGAAGGCCAACCGTCTCATGTACGAAACGATAGAAATACAGGTTTCCGAGTTTACCAATGAACAGCCATTTTGATGTAACAAGGATCGCCATTTTGTTTTCTTTCAATTGCTCATTGCTTTCTGTTCACATTGCTTCGCAGCACATTTTCTGCTTACACTGCTCGACTGTTAACATTGTTTTCTGAACGTGAAAGGACAAGGCCGCAGGGCCGCGAGGCTAGTAAGAGTTTGTTGAAACACAACGTAGGCAGCTCCAGGGAGGAATGCCCGGCTCCCTCCCGAATGTAGCCTTGAAGCAGAGCCGCAGGGCATTTAATCATTTCACAGCTGCCAGCCAGTCTCGTCATATGGTAGAATATGTTAGAATAAAGCAGCTAAAGGCTTGAATTATGCTCTTCTTATGGCCCCCCTTTTCCGAGCCCTGTAGAGCGTGTCGGCTCTCAGGACACGAATAGCACCTCATAGATAGCAAGGTCTGGAATGTGACTCTTCCCCCGTATGTAGCTTGCTTCCAAGAACAGAAGCACTGTGTTCTGTTCAACAAAGAAAAGATGTCTCCGCACTTGCAAAGTTGCATATTGTTACTAGAATAGACATTTGAAGGTGTCATATTCGTCGAAAGTGTCCATCATCAAACTGAGTTCAAAGAAACCCAATAAAGGGGGGTGTTAAACATGTCACAGCTGATTGTATGATATGCATTTAGTATATATGTAACTGATGTAGGTAATTCGCTCCCTTGCGTCCCTCGAGGTCTAGAGATACACGTCGCGGGCCATGAGACCGAGTTGGCCAACTGAGACTATTTGCTTTGCAATAAACCCTAGCTTTGGGAATACAACCTTGTGTCTGGCGTATCTATTGTGTGTGGTGACCTGCCTTGTTCCCATAGACGAGAGGGACCCCTAGGGGCCCCTTTCAAGATGGCGCCCGAATAGGGACTCTCCCCCACTTGTTCCATTGTGTACGTTGTAATTGAGTAAAGGCGGAGAACGACGAGGATGGGACAATCGAGCCGGGATCAAGAGGTGTCCGGGGCACCCTGTAGAAGTGATGAGAGATTCCTTTGCAGATCTGCACACACCTGATCCCTGATTGACGTATCTGGCTAGAGAACAAGGAGGCGAGGGTCCCGAAATGAGGCAGAAGCCAAGAAACGCAGACACGACGTCATTGGTTGCGTCAGTATACAGACGAATTGTGTCCTGGAGGATTTTGGGGCACACAGGCCTGGTCGGACCAGGGACTGGAGAGGGCAGGGCAGTTGCTTGGAGAGGGAATTTTTTTTTACTATGATTTGATCAGGGGGACCTTAGGTAGGAAATCAATTTTGATCTTCGACTACCTTCGGCTTAAGGGCATCCACATGAACCATAAGTGGGCTACTGATTTTGTGAGGTCGCTAACACCCTTTGAGAAGGTGTTAGATGACGCAGTCTCACCAAAGGGCATTTTATCTAGGATATATGGGGTCTTGATCACTGCGGAAGGGACAGACAGGCAGTCTTTTAGGACATACTGGAATGGGTTGAGTGGCAACAAGATCTCATAGGAAACGTGGGTCAGGATCTTTAAGATTGTGTTTTATGGAACCTTGTGTACATCATCTATGAAGCATAATTTTAAGATGCTACATACCTGGCACCGGGACCCATTAAGTATCTCGAAGATGTTTGCCAGAGTGACTCCACTATGTCTGAGGGGATGCAGGGTGGTAGGTTCCCTGGCCGATGTGTGGTGGCATTGCTCTAAAGTCCAGAGTTACTGGAAAGAAGTGCTGGAATAGTTGTCAGAGGGCACAGGAGAAACTTTGCCACTTGCCACTTGACTCCCTTCCTGATAAAAACCTCTTTCGATACCCTAGAATGTGGGAAGCCATGCTCATAGCAGGGCACGTGGCCTTAGCCTAGAAATGGAAGACTGTGGAACTCCCGGGCCGGGATGATTGGAAGCGCAAACTCCGGGAAATGTTTATTATGGTTATGTTGGCGTTGGTCCATGACTATGCTGGTACTTTCAGGAAGTAATGGGAGCCAGTGATACAGAAGTGGGGCTGGGTTGTGCATTGATTGTTGGAGATGGTTGGGTACAAGGGGAGGGTGAAGAGCCTGGAGGGGGATACCAGAGTAGAGGGGGCGGGCTGGTAGATCTGGGAGGGATCCACAGTGGGACCTTTTAGGATGGAAGGGGATGGAAAGACTTTACAGTGATTTTCAGACTTTTACAAGGCAATCTCTTTGTGCTGGCTGGACTAGCGTGCCATCCATCCTCTGGTTAATGTGGTTATTAATTGGTTGAAATCACACTCTCCTTGTAGGGGGAGAGGTGGGGTGAAAACATCTGGGGGACACAACTGTTTTGATACTGAGTGTGTACGAATTTATGTATTTTCCCCAATAAAACTTAGTTGGAGGGAGAGTCTTGAGAAGGCTTCAGGATGGAGGAATTTCACCTGGGAAGGAGAGTGGAAGGTTGGACGGAGAGTCTGGAAGAGGTTTGGTACCATTTGGTGAGGCAGGTAGAGTGAGAAGGTTGATGGAGAAGAATAATCAGAAGCAAAGTAGACAAGAAGGGAGTGGGTGAAGCCCTTAACATTGTTTGGAAAGAACAGCGAAACACTAAACAGGGAGATACAGCTACTGTACACGAAGAGGGAGGAAAACCGATACCCCTACTGGAGAGAAATAGAGCACAAAGATTCCCATGTATCAAGTCGAGTCAGGGCAGAATCACGAGGTGGCAGAAAGAGCTACAAGATGGTGCAATCTCACAGTATGATATGATAGGTTATTTATGTCATGCCCGCGCCGCTGGCGCACGCATTGGCAACCATCATGGACTACTTGGTACTCATTGATCCTTCTAATACTCTTTGAACAACTCCTATTCACGCCTTGGTCTTTTATTTCCATTTGCTCAACTTTGGTTCTTTCTTATTTTATTCAAATAACTACATTTACCATAATGCACCTGGCTACAGTCCTCAATTCCTGGCTATTCACATTCATCGTTATTGGGACCACAATCCCCAGAAGCCCTAGCGGCCAGTGCTGCTTCCCACTGCTCAGGACCAGAGAGGGAGGAGGCAGATTGTCTTCAGGTGTGCTGCTCCAGGTGCTGTCAATTAGCCTGCCTCAGAACAGGGCAGGGCTGTATATAAGCAGCTGCCTGCAGGAGCACAGTGTCTTGCACCTTGAGATCTCCCCGCTCCTGTTTGCCTTGACCCTCTACTGTGTATGCTGTTCCTGTTGCTGCATTATCCTGTTTTGATCCAATGCCCTTTCCGGGCTTCCTGCCTTGCAGCCTACTACAGTCCTCTGCAGCCCTCTACAGTCAGCGGCCCTGCTCCTCTGGGCTCACTCCTTGGTGCCCTGCTCATCTGGGCTCCTTGCCTTGCAGCCTGCCTCACTCCAGCTGCCTACAGTCCTTGTCCTCTGGGCTCCCTGCTCTGCAGCCTGCCTCACTCCTGCTGCCTACAGTCCTTGCCCTCTGGACTCCCAGCCCTGCAGCATGCCTCACTCCGGCTGCCTACAGTCCTTGTCCTCTGGGCTCCCTACCTTGCAACTTGCAACCCTCTGCTGTCTCCAAGCCCTTGTCCTCTGGGCTCCCTACCTTGCAGTCTGCACCTCTTCGCTGCCTACAGCCCTTGTCCTCTGGGCTCCTTCCTTGCAGCCTGTCTCCCTCCGCTGCCTACGGCCCTGCTCCTCTGGGCTCCCTACCTCGCGGCCCTATTCTTTTGGGCTCTCTGTCTGTCGCCTACTACTAATCTCTCTCTATCCTGTTCTTCTGGACTCCCTGCCTTGCAGCCTACTACAGTCCTACGCAGTCCACTACAGTTTGCCTGCACCTAGTGCCACTCTTGACTGCAGATCTGCTTCCTACTTTGCAGTCCTTCTGTTTTCCTGACTGCTGCTCCCTTGTTCTCTTCCCTGAGTCCTCTGTACTCCACCTTTGGTTATCTACTTCAGTCTAACTGTCTTTCCTTCTTTTCCTTCTGCTAGATTGCTCATTGACTTCCTTTTTGCTGGATATATCTGTTCTTGTCTTCTCATGTGTCTTATGTAATCCCTTTGTAAAGAGCCTGCCAGTTGGTTTCCGGCAGGCAACCTCTGCCCCTTCCCTTGTCGTATTTTCAGTGTTACAGACACCCACTGCTGTTGTTCCCAGCCATGAGCATACAGCGTGGGCCTCTGTTATAGCAATCTGTGCAGAAGGCTGGAGTTTCCTAAGGTTCGTGGAACACTCTTTCCCTTTTCAGCATACACCCCAAGAGGGAATCCAGTTTGTTTGTACCTTTGTATCTTTTGCCCCTTTTGGCTCACAGCTACAGTTTCCTACTCTTCTTTCTTGTTGAACTTCCTGCTGTGTGTGCTTATCTGCTATCTTACTTCAGCACAGCCACCCAAAACCTACCTGGGTGCCCTGTGCCACTCTTGACAGAGTGCCATTCTTGACAATTTATGACACGCTTAATACCCAGAGGTTTCTAAGCACAGACCCAGGGATCAAACTTGTGGTGCTCCGTGTCATCTTGCTTCCAACGTGAGCACGTTTCCCCTGGGCTATCCTCCCGAGACACTGAGTTATCCTCACGAGTAGTTATAGAGATTACGACTGGGATGGCCAGCAAGGGGGTATCCTGGTACACAGAAATTGGTGGAGGCATCATAAGTTAAAGGGAACCCCAGGCGCTACCCTGAGAACCAAGGATAGTGAGTCAGATCGGGAGGGACTCATTCAGAGCCTCAGCCTCCTGCAGAAGATTGTCAGACTTTTTCAAGCCTAGAACACACTTGACTCGGAGGGCCTAAACATCAGACTCTACTGTTAAGGTTTTGGGAACTTCACAAACCCGCAACTTGAAGACAAAGACAAGTGGCACTGATTGGGGATTCAAGCAGGAGTGGAAGGGCCCTCATGCTGGAACTTTGTAAGAGGCTTTTTTGCTTTCGTTGTGATCTATTAGTTACATGGTATCCTATGATTCCATTGTTGTTCATGGAATACAACCTTCGTTTTGTTAAAAGCATATCCAAAAGCAAATCCTGATGCTTGCCTCTTAGTGCCTCCCAGCCAGCTATCCTCTCAAAGAGGGCTTTTACCAGTCATCCATGCATTCTGATCAATCTGATTATCTGTGTTTCCCACCCCGGGTACTACTGAAATGATAGCCCTTTCACCATGGGATATACACCCAATGTCATACCCTCCCCCTCACAATAACAATTCATGGAAGTGGCATGCACCAGCTTGTACAGCCCTCGGGGCTGGCATTTAATGTAAAACGCCCTCAAATCCCAGATAATGGTTTGTAAAGTAGCAATGAGCTGGTTGCTCTATTTGCAGTGTCTGGCTTCCCATGCTTGTGTTGGAGGCTAGGCAAGCAGCTTTCATTCAGAAAGAAACTGGCACACAAACATTGTGTCAAATAGGAGCATTGCACCCTTCCTTTGTAACCTATGTTTCGCTTCCTCGCGACGGGTCCAGGTACAATTGACTTGCTTTACATGCAATGGATAAGCGAGCCAAGCATTTAACAATGAATACTGCAATTATCATTCAAAAATGCACGGAATACCCGGAGGCACCCATGGAAAGTGCACAGCTAAGCCCCTTGACATCCCTGTCTTAGCCGCATGGAATGTGCAGCACCAAAATGTGAAAATATATATTTGAAAGCCCTGAGGAAGAAACAGCGAATGGAACATAGCAGTTCTCCGTGTCAGTTCTTTCTCTGAAAGATTGCTCTGCTAATGGTGTTCAAAGCTCACACAGAGAAAGGTCATTCACTGATGTCCAGTCTACATAGCAAGGTCCCTGACCACACCACAACAATAGAATGAGATGTCCATAGGGAGGAATGCTCAATTCATGCTTCTTTATGTATAAGAACCTTACATTACACATCCTCCATCAATGAAACCTTTCAAAGGCCATGCCATATGTGATGTCATGAGTGATGTCATCATTGCGCTTCAAGGCTCTGCAAGAGAGGGCTTTTAGAACAGGTGGAATAGATTTCAATAACAGCTGAATTTCAGGTGTCTTGTTACTTTAAATCGGCACATTGATGTCACTTTATTTCACTGAATTTCAAGTGTTTTGTTGCACTGAAGTTATTCCCTTTGAATGTAAGATTCATGCGTTAAATTCGACCAATCGTAATGACATCCTCATGGCATCATATTTCGATGTATTAAACTTTTCTTTGCGACGCATAGCTCACATTTTGAACGATAATATCTGTGAGCCACACCTGTTCCCACCTGCCATCTTTTTTTAAGGTAGCCTGCAGCACAGTCAAGTGCCCTAGGGGCAAAAAGCCATAGCACATGCCCCAGCTTTTGATGTCAGCTGCCAGAATCTCAAAATCACCCCTCACGTCATGATGTAAACGGATGACACCGCTAAATGTGCTTTCTATAAAATGCAATTGCGTGTCGCCTTTAGAAAGAACAAGACGCTTTAGTGTTCTCTAAATATCAACAAAGCTTTCCTCCAATGCCAGTATTAGACTCTTGCACTGCTCAGCGTTTGTTATATTTATTACTTACCAGTCTGAATCATAATGTGGCAATAAGACCTGAGGCGGCGGGCCAATACCGCCCCAGGTAATGCCCCCAGGGCCGTAGTTATAGGCCCGAGCGTATGAAGGGCCTCAACGAAGCCCCAGGGGCATTACCATGGGCGGTATTGTCCCGCAGCCGAAGGTCATATAGCCATTAGTACGCTGGCCCGTTAGACCGGGGTACTAATGGCATTTTTTTCTGTTTTGAAACGCTGCCGTGTTTCTAAGCAGATAAAAAAGTGAAAAAAGGCCACCGGGACAGGGAAAACGTAGTTAGTTTTCCCTTCCCATGGCGGCTATCGGGAGCAGACGCGCTGGAAACAGAAGTGTTTCCAGCGCGCTCGCCCTCAAGAAAAGAAGAAAAAAGAAAGCAAGTGGTGTTGGGAACGCAGGGAGGGGATAGTTTGTGGGGGAAGGGGGTGGAGGAAAGAATAAAAGTTACCTGAGTCCCCGGCAGGGGACGAAGGCAGCCTCCAGCCATGGGGAGGCTCGGAGCGGGGATTGCCCCGTTTCAAGCCTCCCCATTGGCTAAGGGGCTGCCACAACCCTCGCCGGGAACAGAGTACCCGGCACTCGTGGGACGCAATAACGTACATGGGAATACCGTGTAGTATAGCTCGGAAAAGAGCCAATCCACACGTAGTATACCCAGTGTACAGCGCGCGCCGGTTACTAATGTGTTGTAAACTCTGATTAACTTCAACATCGTTTACTCATAAACAAGTATATTTATTTATGTGTTTCTGGTACCACAAACTGCTCACCTCCAGGGATATATAGTGAGGCAATTAAACCTTGTTAAATAACTATTTAACCCAATGTGTTGCCACTGATTTTTTGTTTCACACGATTGGCTTTACTTCATGATATTTTAATCAGGTTGTGATTTTCATTGTGACTTTAAATGTAATGCCCCATTTTCTACTTTCCCTTTGTTGTTTTCCTTGTTTGTGTCATCAAGAAGCATGGCCAGTATTCAGGGATGCATGCATGAATCGGTATACACGGACAAAGAAACAGAGTCAAGCCAAAGCCTGGAGAAAATGGATGAGATCACTGATACAGAGGACGATTCTCCAGACAAAGAAACTAGTAGAATGGAAAACATCTCCACTTGGTTTCACTGCCATTGTTATCAAGCAATGCCAGTTTTGGAAGAAAATAAATGTTGCCAAGAAAACTCAACCTGCTGGGCTATTATCTATCTGAAGATGCTCCTCCACCATGTGGGAGCACACAGCCCCAGTCAATACAAATAAAATAAATAAATAATGCACTGATCATAGGGACGGGGAAAAAATGCAATGAGGGGACTTGGCCAGGCATTTTCCTTTGCAGGTCATAAGGAAACGTTTGCATTTCTCCCCATTCCCATAAACCCCAGTGATCATTATTTTCTTTTAAATCCTATCACACTTTAGTTAGGGGATCCTTCTGCCTATATCGGCTCCAGGTATTGCTGGGTGCTTTAAGCTGGAACACGCATGTGTGCTTGAAACTGCTGAACATGAACATTTGGCTTGCCTCAGGTTACTGGGGCAAGGACATTGAACTAGAGCCAATGGATCATGCTGGTCCTGACAAGAGGCTTCTCATCAGTGCCAGATGGCGTCACTCGGGTGGAGACCCTATGCCCTTAACCTGAGGAGGATGTAACTGGAAGTTCGAGTGAGAGTGGCCATTTGTGCCCAGGAGTAAACCATCATGTGGCTTCTTACGACCGTGGAAATTGAGGATGAATAGTCCCTCTGTAGAATGGCAAGCTTTATGTAAGTGGGAGGCGGGAATAACATTCTAAGTACCTTTGAAAGTTTTGGTTTCAAGTTTCTCAGAATGCTAAAAAACATTGGATCTGGAGAGCAGGCGGGTTAGTTGGTCGGTAATGGGTTAATGTCTGGGATGCTGTCTGTTTGTTTTGCAAGCAAACCTAAATAAACCCTATTGCTTTACTAATTATTTTACATTTAATACAACTCTTTTGTGACGTTCACATCCAGTATGCATAGCACAGCAGGGCAGCATGCCTTACCCATGCAGTTCTTCGAATGCTGATCGTCCTTATGAATGAATTTCGTCCCACTGTTCATCCATGTATTCCCAGTAATGAGGGAGTATGGTGTCTCTCTATTTCACTGATTAACTAACTTGTGATTTGCTTCAACATTTTTCTGTCTTGGGCATGCAATATTTTAATTTTTTTATTACAATCAAATAATCATTGTTCACATGTTAATTATTTAAAACATAGTTTTCAAAGTTTATGTTCAGAAACAAAGTCCCAACTACATTTTCTTAACGATAAAAATATGTTGCTTTTCTACTGTCTCCAGCAAATGTGTATAGCCTTATATTTACATTTGATATTGCTCATTTTCGATCTTTTCTTTTGTTGATCCCTGATGTTCACTCATTTAGCCTTTTGCAGGTATAGCAGACTATACATCTAAAAAAGCAATGCAAAAAATGTAAACTTTGTAATTCTCTTCCGTCAAGTGGAAGACTTCAACTTTTTAAACAGATGGTAGAGGCTTATGGCGCATACAGCCTATACTTGGTGATCATAAAAGATTCTGAGTCAGACCAGTACATCACATCATAGTGACATGGTAACCATATTTTTCATAGTGTACTTAGGAACAATGCTATGTAATGCCCCTTCCTGTTTTGTCAAGGGGTGAAAGCTTGTGTTCCATCGCTTCCCGTGATATCACTTTGGGTTCGGTTCAAATGACATCACTTCCTGTGATGTCATCAGGGGGTCAAGGGTCGTGTGATGTCACTTCCACTACCCCTGGCCTTTTGGTGAAATGACGTCCCTGCTATTAGGGAGGAGTTTCCTAGTGTGATTGGTATATAAAGAGGGTTTGTCGACATACAAGCCAATCAAGAAGAATATGGCATATCATTTTTTTTAATCTGCAATTTTATTTTCAATTTTATTTTTGGGTCGTTTTAACCATGTCACACAAATATTTTGAAAATGTATTAATTGTATGAATTGATTATTTGTTTTCTTAAATGTTATTTTTTCTCTAATTATTACTGGTCCCAACATATCGCCTATACTCCACCATGTCATTCACATTCTGCTGCAGACACATGATTTAAAAAAAAAAAACAAGAAACAATAATGGTGTGATTACAACTCATGGGGATGCTTGATACACTGTTATACAATTATTATTTTTCTGATGCTACAACAATGTCTACATGAGCATTTCAATTTACAAAGCACCCCAATAACAAAGGTGTTGGAGATCCAATTGCGTTTTACTCCAGTGAGATATGTCTAGTCTGCTCTGAAAAGCATTTTGAAAAGTTTTGAGACTATGTGCCAATGGTCCAAAATGTATCACAAAAAGTCAAAACGGGTCACCATACACGCGCACTCTCATGCTTATCAATATACGACTTCTTAAATACAAATATCCATTAGTCAACAAGATGAGAAATAGAGTGTTGCACGCACCAAAAGCACCCCACGTAAAATGTTTATAGTGGTTGCTATTGTTCCACTATTATATAATGTTGTAAATATGCTGCATTGGCAATACATGTACATAGATGCCATTTATGGCAGATCTTGTCTTCTGCTGTCAATGGAAGACCACGATCATAAATACAGTGCCCTCCAGATCCGATCGATATGTTTTCTTGCTTTACGCTCCATGAACTTAAAAAAGAAAGAGATTCTCTCCAACAAGAGCTGAACAATCTTTTGGAAGTTTTAACTACAGCGATAGGGGAGTTTACTAATATTTAGATACTAGTTTTAGAGCAATAATCATGGTCGGAAATCAATGGCCCTGGTCCTGGGAAAACTCTACTCCTATAAAAACGGAAATGGGGAATGGTGACAAAGGGGGGGGGACGCTTGCAGCCCCCATATGAACAGAAAAATACATAAATAATGAAATGGTGTGCCAATAATGGGAATGAGGAAGACTAAAAAATGGAAGGATGATATAGGGAGATTTCTCTGGTAGAACAAAATAAGAGATAACATTGTTTTGCTGCATCATGACATCACCCTTGTTTCCATGGTCTACACAGAAGGGGACCACCATGTGACACATTACAGACATGGGCATTAAGGGTGGACTAATCCCTAGGGACAGATACCTCCATTGTTCTAGGGAAGGCTTAATAGTATGCTGCAAAGCCCTGTAAGTGCCTTTCCATATCATGATGTTGAGCATCTGTAATGGATTTAGGAAGCAGACTTGGAGGACGGAGTGGGTTGTGGATTGGGAATGGGTTAATGCTAGGTTGCTGTCCATTTGTCTTGCAAGACTAACTTTAATAAACTACTTTTTCTCAATCCATTGCTCAAAATGAAGACACTGCTTTTCTTTTTACATTCACATAGTAATCCATTGCATTACTCCCACTTCACTCCTCCTCTTCCAAGTATACTATTAGTAATCCATTCTTACCTAGTGGACAAAAAAAGATGAAATACTTGATAAACTCCATGTTGCATAACTCAAAAACACATATTACTAGCTAAAGATATGACATCAGTTATTTAATCAGAAGAAAAAAGTAGGAGTGGGAGGTATAGCATAACAGAAACATTGCAATTCAGTGAACAAACTTTAGTTAAGGGATGGTTAAGGTTAACAAGCCCAGCCGGTCTGATAGCACTGCGAGTAGAGCGCTCGTTTTGACATCTGTGCACAGCCTACTGACGCAGGTACGAATCCTGGCAGAGCCAATCTCATCCTTTCATCCTTCCGAGGTCGATAAATGACCACCACACACCATGGGTAATAATAAGCAGCGCTCAGATACCTGAGGGTTCGTAGCGCTATATAAATGTCAAATTATTATTAGTGCAACAAACCCCTTGACATTCACTGAAACAACTGTAGTTGAAGTGATGTTAAGGTGCTGATTTAATGCAAACTGATGACATCACAAATGACATTACTGTTGGCATCACATATGACAATTTAGGACACCTCAGATGCCATCAGTGATGACATCATATACGAAATCAGTTATGGCACCACTTATGACCTCATTCACCTTACTGGCAAGTACCAGTCACGGTGAAACATTTTTCCTTGTATTTGAAGACATAGAGAGCATTCTAGCAAAGATGCAATATGCACATTTTCAGGCATTGCAAACAATGGTAGGATAAATATAGAAAGTAGGTCTGGCACGTACAAATCTCCAATGTTATTTGCAATACAGAAGGAATCTTCAACCTTTAAATCACCAAAGGTTTTGAATTACAACTTACACTAGCCCAACCCAGCGTAGGCAATGGTGAGGGATAATGGGAGTCAAAGTCAAAAACATGTAGTGAAATATAGTTTTCAAACCCATGATCTCAAAATATTACAACTTTCATTGGTTTGGTACATTATCTACTCTAGTCCTGATAACCCTGTGTCCTCACACTATCAAATTGTTTTTGCACATGGTTCACCATTGCATAGCATCTGCCCTACCATTTACCATTTGACATGGTCAAGGCCTACCTTTTGATTTGATATACTGACAGTAATTGGTTTGTGAAATTCAGATACGTTTTTGGGAGAAACTCTTCCTTCTAATGTGCAAAGTCATAATTGTATGATCCAGATGTTTACTTTGTACATGGATTTATTTTTAAACAGAGTGATAAAGCTAATTGTAAATGCTCATTCAACCCAGAGTAGCTCTGGTGTATGAGGATACCATGGTTGTAAATGGATGGTATTCTAAAATGCAAATTCCAATCAATCTTTGCAGGAACACACTTTTTAAACACGGTATCCCACGCTTGAGCTGCTGTACCAGTAATGTCATTGATGATGCCATAAAATATAGAATTCGTGATCTCATCAGTGTGCTTCGGACTGCACAATGGGGGCCTCATAGCAGAGATGGTGTAGCTTTGAACACCTGCCAGATTTCAGGGGTTTTGTTGCATTACATCGGCACCTTACTGTCATTTCAACTAAAGTTTCTTTACAGAGTTGTAAGGGTTTTGTTGCACTGAACTTATTCACCTTAAATGTCCATTATGTAAAGTTTTTTCACTAGTTGGAAAATTGGCACAGACACTGAAATTAACGGCAAAATGTGGCAATACCGGACCAAATCCAGACACAGTGGTCTGCTATTTGGTTTATACAAACAAATAGTGTTTTTTCATCTAGTGCATCTGTCTATAAATCTACCCTTAGGAAGAACTATGCTTATCTTACTGTGAATTGCTGCCCCTAGAACGCAGTGATGGTATAAAATGGTGTACCTCTTACCCAAGCCAAATTTAACAAACCATTTAGTGTTAGCCGTGCACCATAGAGAACACTATTTATTCAGAATAGCACCTTTTAAAAAGATATGTACAAACGGGAAACCATTTGCACAAATGTACTACAGTTTGACCTGCAGCTGGAGTGATCAATTTTTAAAAAGCAACTCCTTATAGTCCATTCAAGTGGTCAGTGTGGGATTTTTACCTTTTTATCATACCCAAACTTGAGTGTGTAACACTTAAATGCAAGAATTAATAAAAACAACTTATTTCAAGAACAGGGTATTTCTAGTATATAAAGGATATTCCAAAGAGGGCAACTGGATAGTAGTTTTACCATCTTCAGGACCAAAAAATATTGTATCAGCTGTTTACTGGGTCAAGATGGAACACTATTGTTGTAGCTCATCAACAAATCATTTCAATGTTTGCCAAAACAATGCAACATAAAATATGGCAATTACTCTAAATGTTCCATGCAACGAAGTATACAGTATTAGGGTTAAGTGGCTGAAATACATCTCTGTTACCTTAAATGTGCGACTCTTAATTCAAGTAAGAAGAACTGTGCCAATGATTCCTGATAATCTTCACAAACCTGCCAAAGTGTTTGATCTCCTCTATTAGTAGCTTACCAATATACTGCTACAACTGTTTCTGTCATAGTCAAAGGTACAAGACCTTTGACCAAAAGGGCTAACTAAAATTTACATACCCCCTTAGTGGAGAAGAACGTCCTAAACGCCAAAGAATCACTTCACCTTCAAAGTTCACCCCAGTCTTGCCAAACTGCAGCTGTCTGTCCTTCTTGGGCAAATGGCTTCCCTATGCAGACAGAGACGCCTGATCGGGTGTGTAGCATGCCCAAAGCTTGGAGACACAGACTTTGGTGGAGTCTATTTATTAAATTAAAATTGAATTTGCCGTGTTTGGCACCCTGACTCCCTGCAATACTAGTCCACTTCCTTCTTCACACCCGCTGGCCACCTCCAACCCCGCCCACAACCTCTGATTGGGATTAAGCCCATTCAAACACTGTGAAGGTGTAACTACACAGTAAGGCACCTTGCCAGCTTTTACTGCAGATGCCTGATCGGGTGAGTACCCTGCCCAAAGATTGGGGACCCAGATATTGCTAGAGTTCATTTTTTAAATTAAAATTGAGTTTGCTGTATTTGGCACCCGGACTCCCTGCAATCCTGGCCTGCTTCCTGCTTCACATCCCCCACCCGCCTCCCACCCTGCCCACGACCTCTGATTGGGCCTTAGGCCAATTGCAAACACTGTGAAGGTGTAGGTGAATGACATTGGGAGGAAGTAATGAACGACAATAGGTTATTTCTATATGAAAATTAAATGTTTTCAGGATGAACAATTCACCCTGTACAACATATACATACATATTAAGAAGACTAAGGGTTTGCACATAGCCGATTGCTCAGGCAACTAAAGGGATCTGGAACATCTTACAGAGGAAAACAACAGAAATTTGCTTTATGTACTACATTTATATTTTTCCTTTAATTTGTATTTGCGTATATGTTGTCTCTAAGGTTTGGTTCACATACTCACGTTACTTTAACATATGGATGTATTTGAAAAGCACTGATTATTTGATGTCACAGATTCAATTGTTAATGTTGGTTATTAATGTCTATCTTATCTTGATAAATTATTTCATTTCTCACACAAAAAATCATAAATAAAAATGGGGCAATAAGAAATGCCCAATATTCAAAGATGTTTATAAAAAGTCATTATGTTGCACTGTGAATGCTTAAAAGACTATTTGACGGAAAGTGTGTATGCATGACCACATATGTTTCAATAAGTGATATAGAAATTGTAGTTTTTGAATATGTGACTATTAGGACACTTTTTGTTACAATGACACAGTAATGCGCCTCTACGGCATTTACTGCCGACGCCTGATCGGGTGAGTACCCTGTCCAAAGCTTGGGGACCCAGACTTTGCTGGAGTCCATTTATTAAATTAAAATGAAATGTTCCACCTTCAGCACGTTGACTCCCTGCAATCCTGGCCCTCTTCTGCATTGCAGCACCACCGTCTCTCACCCCACCCACAACCTTGGATTGGGCTTCAGGTTCATTAAAAGATTACATGCCAGGGCAGTCTCTGCCTGGGCAGCCACCGGCTAAGGGCCCTATATAGGTGTACCAGACCCCTCCTTCCCTCAAACTGAGTACAGATAACATGATAGGCTAAACAATGGTTCCAGTATTGCAAAAATCATAATTATAGTGCTTTTCAAAGGTAAAGGGTGCATGTGGGGCAACATATTTTATTGGGGCCAGAATGACCCGGGAAGTGAAGGGCGTCTCAGGTATTACACGCACATCATGAATATGTAAACACATATTCTGGAAACTGGATAGAAAATTAGTTATGCTCAAAAGTAAGTAAGACTCGCCATTTGGTAGCGAGGCTGAATAGGCTGAGATATGTTCTAAAATGGATGCCAAATACAAATGGCAGTTGTGAGACCAGATGTCAGAGTCCTGACTCATGCTGATAGAAAATATTCTCTGGAAGCAGTTTACTGTAAGGTAAGCACATCCGAGATGATATATTTAGAAACTTGGCTGGGGAAAAATAGACATGATTGATGGTAAATCAGATAAAGGCAAGGAAGTTACCAATTAGTAAAGATCAGCTGAGTTAGTTGGCAGCAAACAAATGAGCTCATGGGGTTTTCCATGGTATGAGCTGCCAATTAAAGTTGGCAGGACCTCAAGAAGCAGATAAGCACTGTTTTTTGGCAGGAGTTAAAGGATGTGTAATTGTGTCCGGTTGGGACTAAAATAAGCTTATCATTCTATGTGTCAGTCAGTGCCTGCCTGAGCTAATGTGGGCTTTGTGAGTGACAGATAACCACCCAATCAAAGATAAGGAGGGCTTTCATTCTGGCTAAGAGAACCAATCATATATTTATCCTAAATTTGCATGAAAGTATTGCAGCATTGAAAAGACCTATATAAGCAATCTGATTGCAGACACTATGTGTGCCTTTCCAGTGTATCTTATGAACTTGTATCAAAGATGACTGTGAAATTGCATCTGGGCAGCCGTTCCTTTATTCTTGTATCAGCACCAGAGTCCACAGATGCCAGAGGAGCTTGATGGGATGCAGAATGACCTTCTTTACAGTTGCAAAGCAAAGGGAAGCTGCTGAAGAAGCAGCTCCAGTCCGTGTTTGCCCGGGTTTGCCTGGGAAGCCTGCTGTCCTCAACCAGCAGCAACTGATGATCTAAGTGTGGTCTGGGCGGGGAGTACAGCAATTACTGTATTCCAATAGAGCCCTACCACATATCACTGCAATGTTAGAAAGCTAGTAATTACTTTTCAGCCACTGCTGAATCTCAAGTATAGTTATTTCTCCATTTACCACTGTGTCTCAAATCTAGGTGTTCTTCCATCTGCTGCTGTATTGCAAACATAGGCGTTTCTCCCACTGCTCAACTGTCTCAAATCTAGGTGGTTTGCATGCTTAGGCATTTCTCCATTTGCTGCTGTGTCTTAAATGCAGGCATTTGTCCCACTGCTCAAATATCTCAAGTTGAGTCTACAATTTAGGGGTTCCTCCAGTCTCAGATTTGTGCGTTCTTCAATTTTCTGCTGTGTTCCAGGCTTAGGCGTTTAAGAAACTGGTGAACTTACCTAATCTAGGTGGTACTTTGTTTGCAAGACCAACCAATCACCTTGGAAGACCAAGGAAAGCGACATTGATGATAAACTGTGTCAGATTTTAAGGTATGTATAAATTGCACTATGTCTGTGGACACATGCCGCAGGCAAGGCTCCCCATCCATGCACTCTAGAATGCAGCTATGATTATGTCAAATCTGGTCTAGCTGCTTGCATAGCGGTCTACACTGAAACCCCTGACATACCCTAACCCTTCTGCCACTAGTATAGAGTGACAAACTATGACAAATTTTGGTCTCCTGCAGACATTGAGTCTCCTGCACTACCACTCTGTCTTAATCACTGACAGCACCCATCCATGTGCCTGACCTTTGGGTTGCTTAGTGCAGCCCAGCCAACCCTCCTAAATCCTAATCCTTGCAGAATGCACACATGTATCTTAAAGTAAACTCTTAGAATTTCCCATACCTGGACTTTGGTCCCTGAGGGCGTTCCAACCACAAAGCACTTTGAGGCCATACAATTGGGGAAATGGGGCTGTATAAATGATGACTACAATATACTACAATACAATTCATACATATTTTTTTAAAAGGTGCAATTTTGAATACATTGAATTCACAATGGTGCACGGGTAGCACAAAATGGTTAGCTAAATTTGATAGGGTAAGAGCTTTGCTCTTCTATCCTTTTTATGTAGGCGGTATGTCACAGGGATCTACGGACAGCAATTCACAATGGGAAAAGAGTAATTCTTCCTGAGGGACAGAATTAGAAACAGATACATGAGACGACATAAACACTATTTATTTTCAATACTTCACCTTATTGTGGTATAAATTGTTTCATAATTTGGGGTGATTCTTGTTCTACATATTCTGTAAAAGTTCCCCTTTAATTTCGATTATCTTTCTACCGGGTTAGGTACGGACATGGAGGGGTGAAAACAAGAAGTAAAGTGAAACTGGATTGGCCTGAGATCACAAAGGATTTTAAGGTAATGGGCATTAATAATTACTTGGCTCAAGATCTGTCTACGCGAGAGTAGGCATAGTTTGATCGACGCAATCAAGGGAAGCTTATTTCGCACTGTTTAAGCGTTACTGATTCCTGTTACTGATTCCTGTAAATGCATACTCTCAGTGATAAAGAATAGCACCAACCATGATAATGCGAGCATTCAAGAGGGGAAATAATAGGGTTCCGACATAGGGAGGATTGAAATGAAACGTATGGGAAGTTGTTGTAAGATGGACATTTCAGAAATAGCAATGTAAGGGCAGGTGCTGGTTAAATATATGGGTTATAGCACTTACTATTCTAATAGAGGCAAAATGGGAGATGGAGGTAGGGTAGAGCTGGAGGTCTGCATTGCATCTGACCAATCATTTAATTGGGATATAAGAATGTAACATTTCATTTTCACTTTCTAAGTGCACCACACATTCCCAATCACTTGTTTCTTCACACCCTGGCTGGAAGACAGTAGCTGGCATGCAATTGAGGAGATGAAAAAGGAGGTCCCTCGATAGGATCGGGGGGCATGACCTGGGCACAGTGTGGCAAAAACAATTGGCTAGATAAATTCAACCGCAATCCAAACTGTTCAAGAACATACAATGGTTTATCGAACACAAAAAATAAATCAAAATGAGAACACTTCAATTGTTGCAGAAAAAAAGACATTAATATTTCATTACAAGAACAAACTTAAATGTTAACACAATTCGCACTACTCGTGCAGGTTTTTTTGTATTTGGCAAATTTGATCAGTACATTTGGGTGACATTGGAAGGTAACATTCATGATTGAAAAAGTTCACACGGACAGATATCTCAGTGGGGAGGAGTACTAGGCTGAAACAAGATGGTGCAGTTCCGCTTATCTCCTCCTATTTGCTACGACGCATTTCAGGCAATCATGCCCTCATCATGTAAGTGATATCTGTGGGTCTATATGTTGTCTGTGAAGTAAAGTAATAGTGTATAAGTAACGATATTCATTGTGGGAGGTAAGTATCAAATATGACCTGTGGACATGATTAACTAACCTGAGAGTTAACAGGATACTGCAAATAAATCTTCACTAGCCACGTGGATATTCACTGTATCTGGTGACAGAAATGTAATGCATTTAGGTAGTTAAAATTATCAAAATGCAGACCTGAAAGTTCAGTGAGTCAATTGAATGGTGGGGTATATTTATCTAGGCAGTTGTTTTTGCCATATTGTTCCCAGGTCATCCCCCCGATCCTATCAAGGGACCTCCATTTTCATCACAGTTTTGACCTTGTAGCCAAGAACAGACCATAAGCACCTAAGTAACCGTTAACCCGACTGAATAAATGTCTTAATTATTTCTTGAACCCAAATAAATGAGTGTTCACCTCTACACACAATTTTCTTTTCTATAATTGAGGAGAAACAGACATAGACAAGATTAATTTGTTGTTATTATGTCAGGTAGGTGAAGAAAAGAACCTCTCTCGGAGTACCTGTCTGTTGTGGTCCATCTTTAATACAGTTTAGTAATATGTAATTGTCCATTGAAAGATCTCGCCCACCCTCGCCGAAACTCTCAAGACCTTCCCTTCATTTGGAACCACCCTTGATAATATCTCCATCTTTTACCATAACTGCCTCAACACCACCATTGACAAAGTAGCTCCACACATTTCGAAAATACCTCAGAAACCAAAAAAACTAGCCATTGGTTCAATGAAGAGCTTACCCTCTTACGCAAACAATAATGTGCAGTGGAACACAGGCACAAAAAGAATGCTTCTCTGGCATCTGCAACAACTCTTCTAACAGTCTCTAAAACTTAGAAATCAGCGCTTATCTCTCATAAAGCCAACTTCTTTAACAGCCGAATCAACAATGCCACCTCCAATACCAAAGAGTTATTCTCTATCCTTAGGGAATTAGAATCTCCTACAGTACCAGCCTCCTCTGTGATTACAGATAAAGCTTGGTGCACTTCCATCCAAAACTCCTTAGCACAAAAAAACACCAAATTTCAAGAAAAGATACTAAACAAAAGAAAACTGCTGGCTGGTAAAGGTTTGCAACACATTATTCCCAATGTAACCAACAATAACGCCTGTGCCCAATTCAAATTCTCTCCCGTTACTGAAGACCAGGTGAAAGCTACCATTGCCGCATTGAAACCATCTAATTGCAAAGGTGTCATGTTGATGTAACTTTTATTTTTCTTGTTGCAAATGTAAAGTGAAATTTGTTGCATTATTGCATTTATTCTCTTCTGTTTATTTCAGTTAAGGACTGTCTCACCAGAATGGTAATTTATCATTTTGAATTGAAACTGTTATAACACACAGTTTGTGTAAGAGTATTTTTATACAGATGAAGCAATGTCAATTATAAATAGCTGTGTGCGTGATTCCACTCAGTGCATGTGTGTGTGTGTTTTCTGAGTGGAATATAATATAATAGTTCTTGCTGAGCGTACATGAATCAGCAAAAGAGGCCTATGGAAACATAATCTCACTAATGTAAATAAATTAGTGATAATGCCACAGGGGATTGGGAATGCTATTGGTGAAAATTGTGGTATCCGTGAATGCAGGTCCGAGGCCTCTAGTGATCACACGAACAGTCTAAGCAAAAAGAACGGGTTATGTATATTGGGGCCATGAATAAAACAGAAAAATATGCTCACCAAAATACCACCAACAAAATGTATTCCACTATAAAGCCAAACCCAATCTAAATGCAAGGAGTAGTCATCGTCAAATTACCATTATTCTGGGCGGTAAGAAAATACTGCCAAGCCCCAAATCTACACAAAATACCCTACATAGTTATGGTGCGTTGCAGGCCGGGAAAGTGATCATAGAGCACCTACTGGGCGTGGCAAGTGTGTCTCACACTGCCATCTGTACATTTAAGGGAACCCATTTCATAATAGCAGTGTGTCGCTAAAAACGAATTTCAGAATGTCTCAAATTGAAGCCACATTCCAAGAGCTAGTGCAATATTGTCAAGAATCCTATTCCAGTGCGAGTAGCTGGGGCATACACTGTTGCCAAATTGCCTAACAGAAACAAATGCCTTTATTTCAGGGCCCTCCTGTGTCCAAAGTGCAGGCAAATGACTTGGGACTAGCCCTTCTGGCATAGAAGTCCTCAAACACCTGAAAACGAACTGAAGACTACATTTCCCAGAGGCCCCGCGCGATCGCGAGCCTCTGGGAAGCTTTGGGACCACGCCCGTCCAATCGCGCATGCGCGCAGAACCCACGCAGATCCCCGCTTGCACTACAGACTCTCCACCAGAGAAGACGCGTCTCTGCGGGCTCCTGCAGGCTGCTGTCAGCGGGGCCATTCCCCGCCTGCGAACACTGCAGGCCCCGCTGCTTGCTTGAGATAAGTGCTTTCACTCATTGGTTGGGAACGAGGGTGTGTGGGGAGTTTTGGTGCTACTAACCCGCTCCGACTCGGGGCCTTGAAACACAGCGGATTGGGCTCCGGCACCGGCACCATTAACCCTTGGTTGGCAGACTTGCATGCCGGATTCCAATACTGTAGTGAACCAGGGCACCCGGCATCGTTAACCCTTGCTTGGCAGAGCAGCATGCTGGATTCTATGTTGTAGCGAACCGGCACCATTCATTAACCCTTGCATTCTTAGTGTTGCACGCCGCATGCTGACTCTCGCAACACTCGAGCTAGTTGAGTTCATACATGTCTAACGCTGTAAGGCACCAAGCTCATAGGTGTTTATTTTCTTGTAGTGGCAGAGCGCCGACTACGCGGCCTCGTTAAAGAACATTGGAGTGATCGATCCATGACAGAATCCCGTACTTCTGAAGCTAAGTGCCTTAACCTTTTGTGTGGTTGAAATGCTCTCGTGTTAATGTTTTGGGGGCATTTACCTGTGTATCTGAATCCATGGGAGCTCTCTGAGAAATGTGCTACGGTAAAATCTATAAATCTATGAATGTGATATGGTATTGCCTAATGCATCCAAGCCTAGAGAAGTAATCTGGGTGTTGTAATTGGTAAGCACGAGAAAGTGCAAAGTGCATGAGTCTGGCAGTATCTGAGAGTCCACGGAATGCCCAGGAGGGCTGAATGTCTATTTCCCTGAACTACCCCATCCCTATCCAAAACCTCTCCCTTTCCCTCAACCCGGTTTACCAAATTCCCCCTACCCATCCAAACCAGCGGACCCTAACCCTCTTTCCCCGGCGGGTCGCGGATGCCTGAGTGCTGAATATCCCAGGCACCAAGATCCAACGGGGAGGAAGGTGTACGTGCTACCTCCGCGCAAGACAAGGTTCCTGACAAATATTTAGAGGCAAAGTTATATGCACATGGGACGTGGTCATCGAACAGTGCCACAGAATGGCATGACCGCATTCAGGGAGAAGTGCAGAAAGAAAAATTAGACAATATTTTTGCAGAAGGCAGCATAATTCAGGTCTGCCTTCTGAGGTTATTAAATGCAGCTCATAAACATGCAGAGAAAGATTGACTGATACGGCTATGCGCCAAGATCTGGTTTATTTTGAATAGGTCCCTGCGAATGCAAGAAAATGATGCTAAGTTGATTACCAGGCTAAAAGCTGACCTAGATGGGGCAAGTAAAAAGGAGGAAATGTTAAGAGCAGAATTAGAAGGATGTCAAAAAGACATGCAGTTAAAAGGCAGAGATTTTGATATTCAATTATCCAAAAGCAAGAAACAATTTGAGGACAGTGAACAAGAATTGGTACACTTAAAAGCATTAGTGGACCACATTAGACAAGATAAAGATGAGATGGTTTCAGAAATGCAGGTCTTACAAAAAGAACATTTTGAAAAAGAAAGTGATCTCCAAAATGCAGAACAGGAAATTGTTAAAATGCTTCAAGAAAGAGACAAGAGAAACAAAGAATTCAATGAATGCCAAATGCAAATGTGCGACATGCAGGAGGTAATTAATAAAATTAGTGATGAAAACAATTACTTGCAAAACTAGGAAGACAGGCTCCTTAAGAAGTGTAAGGATTTGGAACAACAAATGTGCATTCCCAGGTCCCAGGATAAACGGCAGGGCACCACGATCAATGGAGTTGAGGTGAATTCTATTTCTACCCAAAGAGCTAGTGCCCCAGTGACTGGGCCGATGACTGAACATGGTTGCAGCGCCCTTGGGGGATTTGATACTCCCAGTGAGGGCCGCCACCAATACCATACACCTGGAACCAGGGTTAAATCACCAAGTAGTGCAATTCCATGCATTGCAACAAGTAGCCCCATAAAGATAATGAAATCCATTAAATCCCTGATCAAACCATTTAAAAAGGAGGGGAATGCTGCATTGAGGATCACTTAGAAGCGGTTCATGACATTTTTAAAGTCCTCCAGATACCTAAGGAACAATACAGGCAGTATTTTCATTTAACTTTAGATGCTCCCACGGCCAGTATCATAAGGGGATTGAATGAGCAGCAGAATATGACATGGGCAGAGTTTGAAAAAGAGATTAGGCGTCATTTTTCTCCTTTCCAGTCATTGCAGGAGGCAAAGAAAGTTGCTTACACAATCACTGCTGGGCCTAATACATCCCCTCGCCAGATTTTACAAGACTTAAAAAGAGCATTTTCTCGCTTTGATGTCTCTTTTGACCCCAATTCAAATGAATTTAAAACTGCCTACTTCTTTGGGCTACAGAAAGACATTATATCACAACTGGTCCGTGAATTTGATCGTGACAAGTCCCTTGAGTGGATTGTGCACCAAAGCACAAAACTATATGAAGTACTCTATTTTCAGGGTAGAGAAAGTGATAAAATGAAAGACACCAGACCAAAATCTAAAGAACCCTCAACAACAGTGATGGAAATCAGGTCAGCCAAAATGTCCCTTGAGTCTGCTCAAAGTCCAGGTAAAAATAACTTGACACCTGAACAAAGGGGTAATCAACAAAGATCATCACTTCCTGTACCAATGTTTCAATCACATGATCCTAGTAATAGGGAAAGCTACATCAGCCCTAGGTAGTTAGGAGATAGGCTATCGGCCTGATATGTTAGGTATGAACAATAACCAGAGACAAAATCAGGATCAAAGAAATGATGGTCCCTACCAGACATTGGGGACACAGAGCAGATTTGATCCCAACACCATGATACATGGTAATCAGGATAGACCCCGATATGTGGATCGATTTGCTGATAATGGGAATCAACATAGGGGTCAATACCCACAACATGAGAGACAGGACATGAGACAGAATATGAATTATGCTCCACGTCAGTACAATGATTCCCCACCAGGAGATTACAACCAAAGGATGGGTACACCCCATTCCCCTCCACATATGAATCAAGAGTTCAGGAACCATCCCAATAGAAATCATTCCCCTGCGAGGTACCAGAATAGATCCAATCAGGGGGTAAACAAGCAATATCGATTTAGGCCACAGAGAGAGGATTCTAGAGAGATGGAAAGATTCCAGTGTCTCGAGGCCCAAGTGAAAATGTTAGCTGAGCAAATAGGAAAGCTTTGTACAGCACAAAAACAGTCATCAAAGGAGGGGGCAGAAAGCCATAGCAATGACCCTGGGGTTTCTGAAAAGTGACTAAGTATTTATAATACCTGCAGTGCCAAAAAGACAGATTGCTCTGATGTAATTATGCATAATGACTCTGAGATGACTAATGATTTAAAAGTGAAAGTACCAGTAAATGAACATGTGACAGAAATTGCAAATACATCTAAAAGAGACAGATTGCTCTGATGTAATTATGCATAATGACTCTGAGATGACTAATGATTTAAAAGTGAAAGTACCAGTAAATGAACATGTGACAGAAATTGCAAATACATCTAAAAGAGAGGTACGGTTTAACCTAGAGCTAAATCAAACATTGGAGATCTGTACAAATGAAAAAGGAAAACCTGAAATTCCAAAAGAACAAAGAGACAGATTTAAGAAAAATGACTCATGCATGGGGAATACCAGTGAACAGGGAGTAAGTGGCGATGCTATAACTCCTTCCCTGGGCAATCAAAACAATGACCAAACACAGGCAGAAAAAATAAATACTGAAAGGAGGGTACATGTCAATCACCTGAAGAATTCTTTGATCCACATATTTTTGAAGAGGTTAAAAGGGCTGGTACCACACTAAATGATCACAAATGCATAGAATTAGACAATGACAAATTGCCAAGTGATGTTGTTACACATGTTCAGTTGGAGGATTGTAATGTGACCTCTGATGATACCTGGATGGATGGGCGAACAGTGGCCACACTCCAAAAAGCCTCTGAAGATGGAGAAATGAATAAAGTCTACCACGTAGAAATAGGCAAAAAGGAGGGAAAAATGTCATTCCATTGACCAATGTGCTTAGCCAAAAGTGAAAAAGGCCTGAGAAAGGTGAGCCCTGAAATCAGTAAGAATTCACACTTCTTATGTGTGTTAGAGGAAGTTGAAGACAGGTATTATGCTCCCATCACTGTAGAAGAAAAATGCAATATATTTGCAGTGATTGACACTGGCGCACAGTCCACAATTATGTCTAAAGAATTGGTAAATAGTATCAATGAAGGGAGATCCCCACAGAATCAGATCACAGTGAAGGAAAATCAAGGTCCAGTGCATAATTTTAGCGGGGAGGAGGTGCCTATTATAGGCGTCACCGAGGTTGACATAGAGACAGGTAAACACAGAATGAAACAGGAGGTATTGGTCACATCCATTTGATAAATTCCATTTCTGATGGGAACAGATTGCCTGAAAAGATTGTCTCCTCTCATAGATGGGGTAAATGGAGTACTGTGGTCCTTAACCAAAAAACCATTGAGACCTAAGAAATTAAAATCACGAAACAGCAATATAAATGAATGTCACACCGTTGCCAAAACAAATGATGCAGTGGAGGTATATCTCCAGAATAGCTGCATCCCTAGCGTCACTGTTATATTAATGTGTCAAGACAAAATGCAGAGTGAAAATGAAAAACTACCTGTACAAATATACTTGGACCCAAGGAAAAAATGGCAAACTGCCATAGATGAGCACACATTACGTTTTTATTTAAAAGCGAAGACATGTAAACAGAATACTGTTCCTAGAGCAGATTCAGAAAAACACATCACCACTCTTGCTGAAATACACATGGAAAATGAGCAACCATGGGTTCACATTGGCATAAATGATTATTCTAAAACAAAAAAATCAACTTTAGCACTTGAACAGGAAAGTAGTTTCATTAATGAGAGACTGTTGCAAAAAATAATGGAGAGGGAGGAGATCCCGAAATTTAGAATTAAAAACCAATATGTCTCTGGTTTGGACAGTCCAGACTTTGAAAACCGAATTGCAGGCAGATGCATGCTGAAAATTGGTATTGGACAAAAAACAATTCACCATAATGTTTGGATAGTGAGTGGGACACACAATGACTTTTACATGGGCAATGATACAATGTGCATGGTGTTAGATTTCCTTAATCAAAAAATATGGTCATGCCTAGGTGGGCCGGTACCTGAGTTTGAAGATAAAAGAAGAGCTTATCATTGCGCACAGCTGGTCCCATATGCAATTGAGTTACAGCTGAGGAAGGATACTATTATCCCTGCATTCACCAAACAGGTTGCAATAACACTGAAATGCAAAAATGGTCAGTAGATGAAAGATTCTGATGCATTTGTGTGCTTCAATGAATCCATAAAACAGCAAGGCCTGGATTATGAATACATCCCATTGGTAGATATTGGTGAAGCGTCTGTAAAGATTATGGTGAATAATAAAGGTTGTCAAGATATTAATTTAGAGGAAAACTCCCCATTAGGAATGCCCATACAAAAATCCCATTATACTGCAGATCTAAATAACATGGTGATTGGAAATATCCCTGAAAAGTTTAGATGCCAAGGGTGAGTTGCCAGAATACCTGGACTCTCAGCCCAAAGGAATATTTAGAATTCATTCTGTGTACCCTTATGATTCAAGTGAGACAGTGTACTGTCATCAAGAGAATTGCATAACATTTAACTTAAATGAAAATGAAACAGAAAATCAGCCCATTGAAGTGGAAGCTGATATGCCAAAATATTTAAAAGTGGCAGCGTTACAGAGAGACACAGCCACACAGTTAGAGGAAAGCACAGAGAATCCTCTACTAAAAGATTTTCCAGAATTTTCCAAAATGGGAGAGGAGCAGATTCTATCAGCGGATGCATGTGACAGTGATGAGGATAGAAATTAACTGAGGAAGATATTTATGGAGTTTAAAGATGTACTTGCAAAAGATGCTTATGATTGCGGTTTAACTGATTTACATGTGGCCACGCTACCAGAAAGGTTTTAAAGGAAGAAGCCCAGTATTTGTGTGCCAGTATAGATTACCACTGGCATGTTTAGAGTCATTGGCAGAGATTATTAAAAATTTGGAGTCTCAGGGAATTATCAGGCCTATTCATAGCACATCCAACGCACCTATTTTAGGTGTGTTGAAGCCAAATGGTCAGTGGCAGCTATGTGCAGATTTGAGGGAGTTAAATAAAAGAGTGCCAGTATCCAGATGGCCACTGCCATTCATTGATCAAGGCCTAGCTCAGGTACATGGTTCAAAAGTGTTTACAACGTTAGATCTCACCTCTGGATATTGGTGCGTGCCATTGGCATCGGAGATTCAGAATTTATTTTCATTTTCATTTGATAAGACTCAATACGCATGGGTTAGAGTTCCATTTGGGTATGTCAATAGTGGGAGTGAATTTGGAATATTTTTGAGAAAGGCCATGCCTGATGCAGCGGAAAGAGGTACCATAGTTTATGTGCATGATGTCCTGGTAAAGAATGAGAGCTTGAAAAACCACTTTGATGAAATAAGACATGTTCTTGGCCAATTGCAGAAAGCAGGCGCCAAAGTATCTTTACAAAAAGCACAATGGTGCAAGAAAAAAGTGAATTTTCTAGGCCATGAAGTGACGGAACATGGTCTAAACCCACAAAAGAAGAAAATAGAAGCCATACAAAAACTAAGAGACCCTAAAAATGTGAAAGGGGTACAAGGTTTATTAGGAATGACAGGCTATAAAAAGGAAGTTCATTGAAAATGATGCTGAAATTACTCAACCATTGCCTATGCAAGTAAGGTGTTTTCCCAAGTTGAAATTAAATTCAATGAATGTGAAAAGGCCCTATTGACCACTGTGTGGGCGCTACAACATTTCCGCTCCATTGTTCAAGGAGAAAAGGTGATTATTGAGACAAATCATCAACCTTTGCCGTTTTTAGAGAGTAAAAGAATTAGGTCATGTAATATAGCACAGTCGATAATCACTTCATGGACGCTGGCATTACAGGGTTTTCCTGTAGAAGTGAGATATGGCCAAAATAAAAAAGCCCAGTTGCTCAAGGTTTAGCAGATCTACATGACTGTGCAGCTGAACAGGTATCAAACGAAATAGAAGTGGAACTTAATTTACAGGAATTTGAACAATCACCACATAAAGCTTTTGATGAAAAGACATGCAAGGATTTGCCAACTGTATATGTGGATGGTTGTGCTTTTCACATTGAAAATGACAGTAATAAACAATTAGTGTCAGGGATAGGAAATGTATGGTTGAAATGTGAAGGTGTTCCCAATATAGGGATGAGAATTGGACCTAGGAGCAGTCAAGTAGCGGAATTGGCAGCCAATTATAAAGCAATTGATACTGCAGTTGATAATAAATTTAGTGAAATTGTCCTGGTGACTGATTCCGACTATGCACGAAATAGCTTTGTGGAATATTTACCTGGCTGGAAAGCGAGAGGCATGATTACATACAACAAAAAGCCACTTAAACATGGAAAAATGATACAAGCCATAGACAAATTGGGGTCAGAGAATGATTTAACAATATACTGGAGGAACATTTGTGGGCATTTAAAAACTCCAGGAGAGGATAAGGAGGGAAAGGATAAGGCATATCACCTGGCTAAAATTGGGGCTGTAATGGGAGAATTGCTACCTATTGAACACTTACTGGGTCAAATAAAATTGATGCAGTAACACGCTCTAAAGCACCAAAGGAGATAGAACAACCAGTGGTACAGTGGAGTTATGATACACCAGATCAAGATCTGATTAAGGCACTAAAGGATGATCCAATTTTGGGAATATATTATAATCATTTGATAGACCCTGAACAAAACCCTTTAACAGAAAATGATTGTGTGGGAAAAAAAGAGTTAAGAGTACTATTAAAGAATAAAAAATGAATTAGACTACAGGATGGGCTCATGATTAGAGAGTCCATAACAGGACAAATACAGTGGGTGGTGCCCCTTTCATTCAGAGGGCTAATGCTGCACCGTGCACATGATGCGATAACTGCAGGCCACAGAGGTTCCCAAAAAACATTGGAGATACTAAAAGATTATGCTTACTGGCCACATATGTCCCAGGATGTGGAATTATATACTAGAGGATGTCTAGTATGTGCCCAATTTAAACCCGCTTCACCAATGCATAGAGCCCCATTAATGAAAAGAGGCTTAACTCTTCCATGGTCAGATTTGCAAATAGACTATGAAGGGCCTCTAAAGAGGTCGAGCAGGGGGAGCCGTTATATGTTGAGTGTGGTGTGTCTGATGTCAAAATGGATTGAGTGTATTCCTGCATCAGATTGTAGTGCGCAAACAGCAGCTACATTGCTGGTGAATCATGTGTTTTCAAGATTTGGGTTACCGCAAAGAATAGAATCAGACAGGGGAAGTCATTTCACAAGCGCTCTAATGAGTAAGGTATGGCAAATATTGGGAGTGAAAAGAAAATTACACATTGCATATCGAGCTGCTTATTCTGGGGGAGTTGAACGCTGTAATAGGTCTGTTGTGGACATATTAAAGAAGTTTGTAGAAGAAGCAGATTCCAGCTGGGATTTACGTTTACCTTTGGTTCTAATGGCAATCAGATCAACTCCTGCCAAAGCAACAGCTATTAGCCCCCATGAGGTTTTGACAGGTAGGAAAATGGTGTTACCGCAACACCTGCTATACAGAACACATGAGCAGACACTTGTAAGCGCATCTACAGTTCATGAATCCATGGATGAGCTGAGGAAGCATTTACAACATGCATTTGCTTTTGTACAGCGAAATCTAGAAAGAGCTGCTGACAGTGCAAAGTCATATTATGATAAAAAAACATCAGTGAAAGAGTATTGTGTGGGCGATCAGGTGTATAAATTTCATTTTGGTAAAGGTAAAAAGAAAAATTCCAAATTTCTGGCAGCCTGGTAGGGGCCATTTTGAATTATAGATAAGATCTCTCCCGTGGTATACAAAATGGTGAAAACTGAGGGTGAAACAGCAACAGAACAGTTTGGTCATGTAACCCAAATTAAGCCATGGCACCCCAAACATAAAGTAAGAAGACCTGAGCGTGTAGAAACAGATAAAGCCACTTGAATACATGAAAGAAAATAAATGAGGTTAGTCATAGAGCAGCGACAGAGAAATAAAAAATAGATATGATTGATTATTGTGATGGAACACAAATACTGTGACATATATATATGTATACATCAAAAAAAATGGAGGCTGAAATTAATGGAGTTATTTTACAAAATTAAAATGTGTTAAATGATGAATGCTATTTTTTTATGTTTGTTTTCTCTCTAACATGTGCTTAATTTCAGAAGGCGAGAGGAAGAGGGCGAAATGATTTATGAAGTGCATGGACATATATATATAATTCTATTTTTGGCAAAATGGTGAAGTTAGTATTGTGCTATGTACTTAATTTTTTTTTCTATTCGATTTAAATTATTTATTAACACATTTTGACTTGGAGGTCACGGGACCGGAGGACACAGGAGATGATGGAGTCCTGGAGTCCCCTGGATGAAGATCAAATGATGCCTGCCTCCGGGTGGAGGTGAAGACAAAGTAACCGGGATGCCAAAAGAGATGACTCGTATAGAAAAGGTACCCAGGAATGCCAAGATGGAAGAGTGCCCAAATGAACCAAGTGATGTGACATTGCTGGTCGGGACATACCAGAGGCAGACAAGTGTCCTGGAGTATGGAGTTCCACGTATTTATTATTTTAATTAATTATTTTAATCTATTGTGTTAATTCTTTATTTTAATTCTTTATTTTATTTTATTGTTTTATGATTGACTTCAAATATAAAAGCAAGACATTGGACTATGGACATTTCCGTTGGGAACAAATATGTAAAATATTTTATAAGAAGGGATGGACTCAGAGATTAATTTTGATATTACGGTGGATGAACAGTAATTTATGGTAAAATGGGCGAATGTTCATTTTATTGACTTGCTATGATTTAAAAGAAGAAAAGGAACAGGTTGGTTTCTTCCAATTGTGGCTTGACCATGGCCAAATTGGCCGAAAAAAGGAGGGTATGTAGTATAATTTATTGTATTTTGGAGTGCAGCGCTACTGCATGGGATCACATTATTGCTATAATGTGGCACATATAGCCAGCCAGATGTTGCCAGTGTAACATATGGATATGCAAATGAAGACAGGTTACAGATTTAAAAGCATAATAGAATTTATTTTTTCTCTTTTCTCACTTGAAATGCCTCATTCACAGGAGACCACATTAGTTATCTAATTGACTAACTTAATTAACAATACTAACACTAATTCTAACTAAATAACATTATAATGTGCTCTCCATGTGGAAAGAGAGGCAGAAGAGATGTGCTCTGGCAGTCATTTTTAAACGTGCATTTTTCTCTGATTTTCTCTGGCTGCATTGAAATGTGAAGGTCGGAAAGGCAGCAGGAAGCAAGAAACAGAAACAGTTATTGCAGTATGAAGATCCCATTGTTTGTGAAACAGGGGTGGCAACCTAATACACTTTCTGTTAATATGATTGAAGGGACGTATATCTGAAGACAGGCTGCGTAAGCAACAGAGCTGTGCTGGACGAGCTCTGACACAATTATAGTTAGTTCACATTTGCGGAGCTGCTGTGAGGTCGCCTTTGCTGGGATACCGGGAGGAGTTGTTAAAGCTTCACTGTTGACCTTCAGAGACTGGGGGTTCCTGGTCACTTGGCACCGGCTTGAGAACTGCAGATTGCAGATTGAACTGCATGTTCTCGCTGTGTGCTTTAAAAAAGAAAACCCCAAGCCCACTTCTCGGAGGAGGCAAGCCAAGGGATTTTGTGTGCCAGAGAGCTACAGATAACTGGTAATTATCACGTAAAAATTGAGGGTGTGCCGCGTGGATGAAGTATTTCTCAGGCAGGAAAGATAGCGATAGGAAATCCCTGTGTTTAACTGCCACATTATAATTTTGCAAAGCAAATGCTGTCACGTTGATGTCACTTTTATTTTTCTTGTTGCAAATGTAAAGTGAAATTCGTTGCATTATTGCATTTGTTTCTCTTCTGTTTATTTTAGTAAGGACTGTCTCACCAGAATGGTAATGTGTCATTTTGAAATGAAACAGTTTGTGTAAGAGTATTTTTTTTTCCTTTGATGCATCTAAAAAGAAATACCCTACTAGAGAGGGGATGGTGTTTAATGTGCCAAGTTTCCTATACAGATGAAGAAATGTCATTAACAATTATAAATAGCTATGTGCGTGATTCTACTCAGTGTATGTGTGTGTGTTTTCTGAGTGGAATATAATACAATAGTTCTTGCTGAGCGTACATGAATCAGCAAAAGAGGCCTATGGAATCATAATCTCACTAATGTAAATAAATTAGTGATAATGCCACAGGGGATTGGGAATGCTATTGGTGAAAATTGTGGTATCAGCGAATGCAGGTCGAGGCCTCTAGTGATCACACAAACAGTCTAAGTAAAAAGAAGGGGTTTTGTATATTGGGGCCATGAATAAAACAGAAAAATATGCTCACCAAAATACCACCAACAAAATGTATTCCACTATAAAGCCAAACCCAATCTAAATGCAAGGAGTAGTCATCGTCAAATTACCGTTATTCTTGGCGGTAAGAAAATACTGCCAAGCCCCAAATCTACACAAAATACCCTACACTCCCCATCCAAGCAAGAATTACCTTCAAGACCCTGACCACAGCACACAAATGCATCCTCAATGAGGCCCCCACCTACATGAACAACTGTGTATGCCCAAGAAATCTGACAAGATCTCTAAGATCTGGCTCCAGTACGCACCTGCATGATCCCAGATTCAACATTTTAAGGGCAATTGGGTCCAGCTTCCCCGTAGTTGCACCGGAGCACTGGAAATCCATCCCAGCCGATATTAGAAACAAACCCTCACACCAGAGACTAATCAAGACCTGGCTCTTCGATCAATACAACTGAGCTACCATGAGTACTATTTCTAACCGGTACGGTCTGCCTTCCCCTGTGTCTGTTTCCATTGTGTCTCACTATATTTATACCTGTGTGGAATTGTTCCTTATTCCTGTGATCATAATTATCTGAAATGTACCTCAATTGTGTTAACATGTGCTGTAACCTACTAAGCCTCAATGTAACCTACGCCTTGGTACCTCCGGGCTTGGGCGTATAACAAATGACATAAATAAATAAATAAATAAATGTAAATGTAAATGTGAACAGTAGTTGAACCGGTAAAGGATTACATTCAAGTCTCATCATTTTTCTGGCTAGACTTGTATTGGTCAGTTGCTATTTCCAGTCTGTGACCAGACACTTGGCAGGCATTGGCATTTGGGGTTTAGGCCTCTTCGAGATGCTCTATCTGTGTACAGTTTAGCCCGAGTGATGACAATAGTCCTAGTTGTTGTGTTGGATGTCTGCTTACATTCATAGTAATTTGGTAATATGGGCCTATACACACTGATATTAACGCTACATATGCTGATCCATTCTTGTATGAAATGTATATCATATTGCAGTGATGCCGTTGGCATATTTTTCTTAGTGTACTGAGGAACAATGCTATGTGATGCCACTTCCTGTTTTGTCAAGGGGTGAAAGATCACGGGCCATCACTTCCCGTGATGTCACTTGGGGTTGAGGTCAAAAGACATTGCTTCATGTGATGTCATCATGTCGGAATAAAAAGTGTATCGTGCCTCCTATTGTAAATAAATATTAATATTGGCCTACACCAAGTTGCTCGAAAGTCACTTGCGAGATTTGTGTTGCAAGGTCCTGACCTTTAATCCATGTAGGCCGCCATTTTAGGTCAAACCGCCATTTTATGATTATGTGGAAAAAGTCACTGCGTGAGCTAAAATGGTGGACGATGTCATTGCAAAATAGAACATGGCCGTCTTGACCTCTGTACATCGCTAATGTGTAATCTGCCTGCAGGCTACTTGTTGAGGTCATGAACTGAGACCTCGTCCTACGTTGACCTATGTGTAAAAGGATTACTCGCGCAATGAAACTAATCCACAAGTATATATTATGATAATGTATTTACAAATTGGACAAAGAACATCTGTTTTACTATATCGTATAAATGTTTAAGAAGGCCTACAATACGAAACTTAGAATACACAGTTAATGCATACGCTTATTCTTACATGTAATAAAGAACAAACCAGTTAGATGCGGTTATTTGAGACTCAGCAACGAACCCTAGAATTGGTGATTTATAAAGTAGAATATTAACCCGAAGAGGGATTGGCCATAGCACCCACAAAATGTATAAAAAGCGAATGCATTCTAATGTACAGTCTCTCATTGAACACACTGAACGCCGCTGGAGTTTGTTGTGTTGTAGTGAGGGCCGATAGCTATCTGACTTTGCACTGTTTTGTAATTGTATTCGATAGAGAATAAAGTACTTTGTATGTTCCTTTGAAACCTGTGTTTGGTGTATTTCCTTTTAGGGTACTCAGCCTCGATATTTTGTTTCTCTTTTCACAATCAGAGGTCAAGGGTCATGTGATGTCACTTCCACCACCCATGGCATTTTGGCGAATGACGTCCCTGCCTTCCCGAGATATTTTAGGACTGGCGAAATTATATAAACAAACTCCAGTCCTACAATATTTGGGGAAAGATATGGATAGTGGCTTAAAAAAATACTGTTTCCCCCTCAATGTTTATTTCAAGCGATGAAATCACTGGTTACTGTCCACTGTCTATTCCTGGTGATGACTCATCTGTATTTAAGATACCCGGCTCAATGGGGAATGTGTCTCACATATTGTCCTCCGTGTAGGCTGCACCCACACTGGTTACAAAGCTTTCAACAAATATCAGTGATGTCCTACTCATTGATACTGTTTAACTTGATCTTGACGTTCCAGTGTACTTGGCAACATTCAAGCTAGTTGATGCGCTTCCTGCTGCCTGTATTCTTTCTCCAATTGATGATGTAAGAACTGTAGCAAAGCATCCTTGCACATTCACACTGCATCTCCTCATTGTGCTGCTTGCTGTTAGTTGTTCTTTCCCAAATAATCTGGATGTAAAGCAGCCCCCATTACTGTGTAAAGTGGGTCCATAAAGGATGTCAGCAGGTATGCAATATTACCTTTAATTTCAGCTACCTGTGGATCACCAAGTAAGATTTAAATCAGGTCCATCAGCAGCTGTGCACATAGGCATTACCTGCCAAGACACGGGTCATCACCATGTTGCTCAGGTTCAGCTCAAGCAGGCACACCAGAGGGAGAGCCTTACTCTGGTATGCATGGTGATTGTTGACCTATTATCCTTATTGAAAGGTCATAGAGCAAAGCAGACATTAGCAACCATCTATGACTGACATTGTTACAAATACTCCATCTAGAGCTTTTACTGTTCCAGTGGGTGGCCACTGGGGTGTTAAAATGACTTGCGATGCACCTGCAGGTGGTGCAGTGAATTATTGGCAAGGTAAGCCTAGTAAAATGGGAACTGATCTTCTGGGCCACAGAGACGATTTAATTCACAAGCTCCCAATGGTTGGTATAGAGTATGGTCATCGGGTGAAGGACATGCTGAACAAAGGGGGCCTGCGTTGACTTGCCAAATCATAAGGCAGCAAGGACATTTCATCAATTGTCTGCTCCGTCAAAAGCTAAAATTCAAACGTTGATGCCTTAGATACCTTGCCGCTCCCCTCCTCCACCTTGTCCCAGATATCAACTCCCCTGTGGCTCCTACCATGAAATCCTTTCATGCACAAAATCGCATGGTTATTATTATTATTATTATTATTATTATTATTAATAATAATAATAATAATATTGTATTTATTGAGCATAGACCTAGCTTTGGGAAGCAGCTGAGCGCTTGGCACGTCATAGGGGGAAATACATAGTGATGGAAGCAGAGATAGAAGGCAGTGGGGAACTAACAGTGGCGGAGAAGGGGAGTGGGAAATTTGGCAGCAAGGTTTTTACGAGCAAACGGGAGAAAGAAGGAGGGAATACATCATCCAGTCTCATGTTAGGTGGTAAGTGTGTGTGGACCTAAGTATTAAGGAGAAGCTATTGCTTGAAGATGAGGCTCTTGAGCACCTTCCTGAAATATAGAAACGAAGGGGTGAGTCTCACGTTGACAGGGAGGAGACTATAGAGTCTGGGGGCATAGACGGAGAAGGCCTGTCTTCTGGTTCTTTCTGTCCTAGACCAGCTGAGTTCAAGTCTGCACATGTCCATAATTTGGGTGGATCCAAGGCCTCTGGAGATGCAGAGCTGGGCTCCCTTCCAGAAAAGTAGACAAGCATGTTTCTCCCACAAGCATGTTTCTCCCACAAGCTACCCTGAGGCAGAGACGTCTTTATGGGAGGGCAAAAGGGGCACTTGCCCCGGGTCCCCACCCTGGAAGGGGCCCCAAGAAGGAGCCTTCTTTAAAAAAAAAAGTCAGTTTCCCTAAATCAACAAAATGAAGTGTCACACATCAAGATTTTCTATGGTGTGCTTCTAAAACTAAACCTATTTTCTGTCTGTTGTTGACAAGTACATGTTGTTCTGATCTTTTCATCCTGTAATGCTATGTTCAATGGGGTATATATAGTTTGAGTGGCACAACACCTGTCGCATTCTCACCTTTCTGTGGGGATTATATTGATCATGTGCAATAGCCAAAGTTGAAATACATTTTGATAAATTTGAGTGCCACTATGGTTCAGAGGATAGCTCAGTGTGTTAAGCACTCATTGATGATATATGCGTTCATATGCAAGATTACAATACCAAATTGCAGCAAGTCCGACTCAGCATTTCGAATGTATGAAGTTGTTAATCCTGCATGTATATGTACTTTGTTTTATAGCACTCAAGGTGTATTTATCACCGATGTACCTGCACCAGATAGCGTTTGCTGTGGAAACTAACATACCGTCAGTATGGTGAAGGTCTTGAAATTGGTTTGTTTAGATGGGGAGTTCTAAAACCTAAGCAGGCACCTCTAATGATGTCAATAAAGTGTTAGAGGTGTTTATGTATACAAATTCCCGACTGTGGAACCAAAGCGTTCATGCTTGCATCCTGGCTTTGCCAACAGATGATACTGTGATCCTGGACAAATCTTATATTACTGACAGTACTGCACTGCCTTCTATGAAAAGGTTTACTTCTCACATACTAGTGACATTGTTTGGCCAATTACCTGATCTTTCCTATCATGTAGGCCATTTGAGGGGAAGGAGTTCTAGACAGAAGAGAGCAGACATGATATTGTAGGTTTCTTACAAGCACATTTTAAGGTCTGCTTATGTGACAACAAAACGGTTTGCTTTTTTGTACAATTCAAAGGTTTTTCTGCACATTTTTAAATACCATTGTCCAAGCCTGTGTTTGGGGTGTATTTAAAGCTTTAAAATACAAAAGAGAAACCTATCTGAAATCTTTTAGGAATGCACAGGAAGTCTTGGGAGGATAGCTCAGGGGCAACGTGTGTGTTTGCCTTGGAAGCAAGACGACACTGAGCAACACAGGTTCGAACCCCAGGTCCCCGCTTGGAAACATCTGGGTATTAAGCTTGTTATACATAACCTATCATATCACACCCATTAGTATGCTGGTATTTATATACTTTCCTTGATGATGGAGACAATGAAGCTAGAATCATTCCCATTTTGCATATGTTTCTATAACGTTTTTTTTTTAAAATGTTCACAATGGGTTATGTGATTTTAATATTTTCCAAGTCAGTTCTGTAAAATGGGATTATTTTAGTTCAGGGTAAAAACTAGAAAAAGAATTGGTAAAGAGCATAAATTGCAGAGTGGGTACGAATACCATCTTCACCTCTAAATCAAAGTGTGATCCTGGGTATCTCATTTAATCTGGTATTTCCTCACCCGTCAAAATTGCAAGTCCCTAAAACTTTCAAAATTGTCTGCCCTTAAGAGTGAAACTCACTAACTCTTCCTACTATACTACCTACTAAAGTACTCCAACTCCACTCCAGTTCATTAACCCTCCATAAATGCACGAACCCAGCCTTTATCAATGACCGCTTGCCTCTCTGAAAGCTGAATAGGACTAAAAAGGAGCTCCAACCACATGTCTCTGTTTAAGCCATGTGGTCAAATTTCATGGAAACATTTTAAAGAGTTCATATGTAAAGTGTAATCTGTTTGAATTACATGAAATGTGGGTGATTCAAGGTTCTAAAAATATGTTTATTCAGTCCTAGTGTAGAGATCAGAAATAATATATTATAATTAGAATATGATCTTTTTTTTAATGAAGCAACTAACACATTTTAATGAAAGTTACCCGTGATCATGTTCCTTCACATTGAGTCACAATCTGTCTGTCTGATTTTCTGCACTTTACTGTCTATCAATAAACTCCTTGTCAATATAACGAACATTTCAGTAGTGGAGATCACTAATTTGGGTCTTTCCATCTCGACTCACTACACATTTTGGGAACAGGTGCAGTTGGAAATTTGTGTTCTAAGGACGCCCAGACCCCTGACTTTCTTTGAGAAGACCAGATTTTTGATTTTGATGTATTCGTACCGCACACCAGACAAACCTAACAAACGGAGGATAGCACAGGACCAATGCGCTGGTCTTGGAAACAAGACCATGCTGAGCAGCAGAGGTTTGAATCCAAGATACACGCTTCAAAACCAAACGAGGGTATGGGATTGGGCGCATTATAAAAAATACAATTATATAAATAAAAGTGTTTAGGTGCTGATGAAATACTAAATAGCCATAGGGAAACAGGAATACTAAAATGCGGAGCGAGCAGCAGAGTCCACAAAAATTACGAATATTAAGAGTCAGAAATAAAAACAACAAACACCCTTCACGGCACCTAGATATTTATTAAATTACTATATTAAAACGTAGAACTTATTACAGCCATGCGCAGCAGCAAGACCCCTTCAACTGAACACTTTATTTTGATATTGGGCAGCCACAATGTTTGGGGTTATCTCTTATCAATGGCACCCTGATAACTAATCAAAATGATTTGCTGCTTGGTTTACCTATGTCTGCGTCATAAAGATAAAACAGTTCACAAGCTTTTTATCCAATATCTTTTGTAATGTGTGCTGTAATATCGACCAATAATGTATAAACATTTTTCTGGGAGAAACCCCGCACTCAACCCTTCAGAGTGGTTTCAGGCTGGTTCACATCGTCTGCACTAGGCACTTTAAAAATTCACCGTCTGTCACTGTGTATTTTGCTTTTGAATTCAAGTCAGTATCCCGCTGATCTTGAAACCCCTGCACTAAAGCATATTGGCCGAATCATATACCCTTCAAATATCCAGCCCTGCCTATTCAAAACGGGTTATCCTAGTAGATGGCGGGGAGGTCTTACATCCCTTAAAAACTCACGTCTCATTTAAGCTACGTTAAGACGGATTTCTAAACTCTGACCTGGTGGGCAGAGGTTCAGAAGGCCAGCCTAGTTTCTTGGAACAGGGTAACCTTCTGGACAAGCCAGACCAATCAAGGTAGCATTGGCGGCGGTCAACACTAGGGGCCTCATCACGAGCCCTACCGTTAAACCCCCAGCGCTATTAGCGCAGGATCACGGGTTTGGCGAAAGTGTTATTGCCTATTCTCCTTTGGGCCCATTTGGGAATTCCTCATTCCCCATTGGGCCCAATGGGGAAAATTCGCGCTATTACCACCGGCGGGTTTCCCGCCGGTGGTAATCGTGCCGAAAATCGGCAATTTTGCCGTGGATTTCAAATCTGCCAAAGCCATGATCTGGCGGACCCTTAAATGTGGCGGTAATAGCGCTACCGCTGCATTTAAGGGTTACCGCCAGACTCGTGATGAGGCCCTAGGTCTCAGGAGGGGTGAGGGTGACTGAAAGACCTCAATGAGCACACAGAGTAAAGGACACTTATGAATCACTCCCAGTCAAGTGTATATATATTAATCATTCAAATGCATTTATGTCAAGGCCTTTGAGTTTCAACACACAAATAAAATCACAGTAATACTTCTAAGCCAACACAATCCTATCAATGTACATATACACAAGACCAATGGGGTCTAAAGGGTTAATGCAGAAAATGGGTCCACAACCTAAAAAGGGAAGGAAGCAGGTAGTGCAAATAGTCTTCAGGCCCTTCTGCATCCAGCACAATCTTAACTGAAAGGCAGTCCAATCCCTAAGAAGAGAGGAGCCTAGTGCTCAAATGTACTTGCGAAGCTGGCGCACACGGTAGTGCAGATTGGCAAAATGGGGTCTCTTGAAGGGTCTGTAGCAGCTCAGGAAGGTGGGTGAGGTTATGCAGAATAAGTTCCCACTATGCATGGAGGGTCTCCCCAAAAGGGCAGATCAGGTTCCAGAGTTCGGGAATAGTTTTCTAGTTCTCACTAGCAGTGGAAAGGAGAGGGGCCCTCAGGGACCTCTGGTGCATAAAAATGTATGGATGCGCTAGTGGCCACCGGTAAGGATTTCAATTACTCACTGATCCCCAGGGCACTCCGCACCAAACTTTGGCAGTCGAGTCCACTTCGGTTGCTGGTTCAAATGCGGCAATCTCGCGGCTCTGCGACTTTCAGCGACAAAGTTACAGCGTTGATTCCCAAACAGGATAGTGGCAATTTCTCTGTTCCTGGTGGATGGATCAGGAACAGTTCCACTGTAGCAGGCTCCAGGGCACAGAGCAGCACAGCTGCAATGGGTTTGCAAAGTTTGTCACCACGGCTGGGTGAGACGGTAACCACGTGTATTCCGGTTTGGGGGCTCTGTCTTTACTCCAGACCTGGAAACGCCAAGTATATGAAATTCGGTGTGAGAGTGCCGAGAAAACACAGAGTTTATGGAGTACCAACTTTCAAGGACCTCCTAGAAATGGCAGTGGTATCAAGGCAGAGGTTCTGCGCAAGCTGGTCAGCCCACTGGTTGGACCACGGACACTTTCGAAAAGGTTTACTTGCAGGTTTTGATTAAGGTGCCGAGAATAGTTGGTCCCACTATTCCAATGGGTTGAAGTGTCTTTGCAGACCTTCTAGGACTATCAGATGCCGAGCGGTCCAGCGGGAAAACAGAGTCTTCTTAGTTTCAGGATACTTGGATCCTATCCTTCGTTCAGTGAGAACTCCAGAGATCAACATGATTTTGATGTTTAGAGCCTTCTCTTATCCAAAATCTCCTTTACGCCATAACGAGGAGGACCCAATGCGAGATCTGCTCACATACAAGCATACCATACGTGGACCAATCATGGACCATGATGGTCCAAGGCATTCACACCACACCAGACTGTCTGGCACCCAGGATGTGTATTGGAACTAGACAGTCCAGCCCACATCCTGGAAGCACACACACAAGGGATGCAGAAGCCCATGAAAGCTTGGCAGTTTGTGGGAGAATGCATGCCCAAATAAGGACTGACCCGGCTCGACTCAACCTGGGAAAGTTGAAGGGGCAAGATGCCCAAAAGACAGGACAAAGAATCTCGTGGCATGGCCATTTTGGAGCCAGGCCACCTATTCATGCCAAACGCGGTAACCACGGTTTACCTGGCAGGAAAGGGTTAACAATACATGAAAAGATAAACTGCCACCAGCCCTATCCAAGGCACACCTGCGCTTCTCCTAAGAAATCCTTCAAGAGTATCTAGGGCCTTTACAAATGACAGGAAGACCCAAGTGTGCTGTACTGTATTGTGCACTTGCTACATGTTGCAGAAACGTTGCAACATTGACAAGGACTAAGGGAAACAAAGTCTCCCAGTACAGACTGCCTTTAAGGGAATGTCAGTTTCCCCATAACAAAGTGAGCGGACAAAGTGCAGCAGAATGTTGTGCTCCTTTAAACAAAGCAAAACACTGGTGGGGATTTTGGGGGGCGTTCAAAACTGGATAGAAAATTACCCATGAAATGGAAATCTTTCCTAACAAGCTACAAATCTAGGGGTAAAATACCCACACAGGCTTATAAATACAATAAGTTAAAATTACCTCAGCAAAAATTAATGCTTCTCTTCTCAGTGTAATCCTACATTATAACAATACCGTTGTTAGTGAGAATTCACTTTTCTGTGCCAATTCCCTTCAACCTTAGAGACACCAAGCTCTTTTGCTGGATTTAAGGACTTTTTTAATTTTAACCCTGGAGTGAGTGAGACATTTTTCTCACTCTCTCATATGACTTGACCTGATTTGGATTACATGTTTCCTTTGTTTTTGGGGTCTGACAAACTCATAGGCATCTACTTTGTGAATGGTGACACACGGCACCTTCAGTGCAGTGTCACAGAGAAATCCTTTAGATTTCTCATAAGGTTTAAATAACTTTTCTTGTGTGAATTACTGTTCCCAAGAATAATATAGTGAAAATGGGCCTCATTACACGGACGGCGGTAACCATGGCGCTATTAGCGCCATGGTTGCCGCTAGTATTTTACTGAGTCCGCCATGGTGAATGGTGGAATTACCGCCCTATTCCAAGGTGTGTGGGGGCGGTAATTCCCCATTCACCATGGCCCTTCCCCATTCCCATAGGGCTCAATGGGAATGGGGAAGACGGTAATTACGGTACCGCAAACCAGCGGTTAAGGTAGGGTCCCACAAAGGGACCTCATAGTAAGGCGGTAAGGGTTTACCGGCACTGGTACCCTTACCGGTACCGGTAAACCCTTAACGCCATCCGTGTAATGAGGCCCAATGACTTTACTTACCTTTTCTCTTTGTAGGTCCAGCACACACCATCTTATGTGGAGTGCTGGGGGTTACCGAGTAGCCCCTTATCCTACCTGTTCATGTAACATGTTTTATGTTACACTCAATACTTTAAGTGGCTGGTGGCACTGGTTTAAGTTTCCTACCATTGTGCTTTTCTACCACAGGCTAAATACTCAGCTGCAGTATAGCACCCATGGGTGACCATTTTGTCAAAATAGTCCGTTCATTTATTTTTGCGATTTTTTATTTGTGAGGTCTTTCCTGGGTTTTACTCTGTGTGCCAAGCCAGGTTTGAGCCCTTTGTTCATTTTTCCTTTGGCAGGCTTCAGTTCTGAAACCTGCCTCTGGCTCCAGTGTGTCTAGAAGGGCAGGAAGTAAGGGAGGTTTCCGAAACTCCCCTGTCCTTTGTCTTTAGGAATGCCTGAATGCACCCAGTCCTGTTTGAGTGAAAGCCTAGGCTGTGCATGAATGTGAGAAACCTGCTTAAAAGGTGAGGGTTTTGGGACTAGAGGCAGATTCCACTGGGAAGAACACCTGACGAAGAAACCATGAACAAAGCATGCCGCATCCTCCAGGACCTTTGAATTGCCTAGTGAAGACCTGCTGCTGTGCTGAAACTCATTTTTCTGATCAACAAGAGAAGGTCTGGAAGGGACGACTTCTTTCCTTGTGTTAGTGGGAACATCTAACCCCGAGATGAACTCCACTGGATCACCTTCCTCAACTGGCTGTACTTCTTTGCTGCTACAGAAACCAAGAGCTAGCGGTCGAGAAATCTGTAGTCGAGTGCAACGTTTACGATCCGGCCAGAAGTTCCAGGAGTCTCCTAAGGACCCTCCAGATGCAGGACGACCAGAGCTCGAGTCCCCTCACCAGAGTTGACCACACAAGAAGTGAAGGAAGCCCAACCAGTATCCAAGATCAGCGGTGGTGCTGTTTACCGTACGGTGAAACCGAAAAGTGCTGCTGATCCGAAAAGAGCCAGTAGATGCTGCCAACCTCCAAATTGCTGCTTCTGGAGTCCTCCAGATGTCTTCCCTCTTGTTGCCACGACTGAGGCTAAGGAACCCAGGAACTGCATCACTGCAGCAGGACAGAAGCCAGCTGGACCACTCTCCAGAGGTACTGTTAAGACTTGGGGTACTTACCTCAGTATCTTTTACTTTGCTCTTCTTAGATAAGACTTGCAGTAGCTACTTTTGTTAGAGTTGATTTCAGCTCTACCCTCCACAAGTGTAACAGTTTGTGACCTTACAGTGATTTTCCACAGTAAACTCTCTATCTTTGTGAAAGACCTTTATTAACTACAAAGTGCCTCAGCTCCATAGACTGCACTTCAATTGACTTTGGCTGTCTTGTCTCCCGGCAGACTCTTCTAGTCCATTGACTTTCATATTTTATGTCCCTCCCATGGGATAACTTGGTTTTAGACTGTCATTGCTAGGAAAGGTTTTGTCTAGACTTCATTGGAAGATTTAAACATGCTCACATGCCCTGAGAACCTGTTTAACCTTTTTCCTTCCTCTAACCTTTCCTTCCTGCAACCTCAGAATCTGCAAAGTGTACTAGTGATATGTAAATGCCATTACTGTCCTTGTGAATGAAGTCATCTCCGAGTGTAGGAAGTGTGTAACAAGCATCTCTAAAGAGTATCTACTAAGTTTATGCTGATTCTGGAAAAGTATTTTTAAAGTATAGTTGATTGTTACATATATTGCCCTTTTCAAAGAATGCTTATTTAAAAACTTATGTTAAATAAATAAATATGTATAACTAAACCCTTGAGCGTAATTGTAAATGGCTACTTGTATTTGTGAATTTCATTGCTACAGCTCTACAGCTCACATTTACCCCTCTTTAGATAAGCGTGGCTGCTCAGTCGCACTGCCAACTTGTGTAGTACAGGCCTATATCAAAAGGAAGGTTACCTTATACCAAGAGGACAAGTGTTGTGTAGTCTCACACAGTGTTAACAACCATATAAATACAAATTCTGCAGGGGCATTGTTAGGCAGGGACACAAGCATAACATGTGAATATTATCATCATTAGTAGAGGAATCACAAATACATGCCTCTATTAAGCCAGGAGGCTAGCTAAAGCTCAACATGTTCACTTTGGGAAAAGGACAATGCCGTCCGTCAATAACTCAGTTGGGCCGACTCAGTCCTTCACCCCATCCACTCCAGATCAATAAATTGATTGCCGCATTGCTTGTAATAAAGATGGTAATAAGTCACATCCCATTCCTAGTGCTCTGAAACTGTATTCCTGGAGATACCAGTGCTGTACAGAACACCAGAAGTATTATTATTGCAAGCCCGTTCCCCTCTGGGTCTGTTTTTCCAACAACCTTGGTAGATCAAATTAAGGAGTCTGGCCTGTTAGAAGATCCCGATGTCTATATTTAGCATGGGGAGTTGCAAGAAGATAGTTCACACAGCAGCACATTGGTCTAAAAAGCATATATTCCTTTAGTCTGGGGAGATTACTAACCCAATGCAAGAAGTAAATGCCAGCAAAATGATGAACACACAAATGCTTTCCTACACTGACCTTTAACAAGGTTCGCATACTTAAAGGATATACCCAAATTGAATTTTTCTTGTGCTAAAAAAGCTCAGTTACTTCCACACTGGTTCTACCTGGTAAGCGCTTTATTAAGATAGCTTGAAGCCCAAATAATTGAAGCCCATCCACCTTTCTCACTATCCTCCCAATGCCAACTGCTCTCTGTGAAATCTCTCTGGTCCTATGACCTACCACCATTTCACATTCCACTGTAGCTCAATCCATTCCTACCCAATATATACATAACACACCTCCCTTCCTGCGACCCTGACCTCCTACATACAACTCAGTCTTTTCACTTTCACCACTTTCCCCAAATTCCACACGTCCACCATCTACCCTTTTAACTCCTCTCATTACCCTTTCCGCTCATACAGGATCAGAAAACAACAGATCCCCCTTCTTATTAACCACACAGATCCCTCTTCTTATTCACCACTCCCTTCCAGATTCTCACCCAATCTACCACAAATACACACACACACCCTTCTTTGGTCACTTTACATTCACTTCTCTTACTCATCTTTTCTTTCTCATATGTATTTAATCTCTCACCTCCTCCATCACTACCTTTGACACCCTTGCCCTCTCTAACCTCGGAGAGAACATCATGGTAATTGGGTTTCTTCCTCTGATCATTTTGATAAGGACTAACTCCCATTGCTGCATGCAGTGTCATTCTAAGAGCACCAATTCTCTCTCTTATCGCCTTCTTCTTACTTCCCCTTCATACAGCAGCCATCCCCACAGCATCATAATACTCTTTTTCACCATCTGAACCATCCCATTACATTCAGGGTGATAGAACACTGTTCCTTTGTGTGCATCACCCATTCAACTTAAATATCCTTCCATCATATACCCCACAAATTGGCTCCCATTATCTATCAGAATACTTCTGGGACATCCTTTCCTTTTACATATCTCTTCAAAAAATTCAACCACTGTCATGGTATCTGTGCTCATCACAACATGGCTTCTATCCACATAAAGAACATATCCACCAATGCAATCACCAGTCAACCATGTGGCCCTTCTATATCATCAGGACCCAAAATATCCATGATAAAATCATCCCACCCTGCTCCAGAATCTCACATTCCACCTAGATGCATTCTCTCACTCAACATGCCCAATCAGACCATCATGCAATATAATGATTTGATCCGTCCATTCCACTTTCTTGTTCCCTTCCTTTCCACCTAAAAGAGATCAGTGGTAAGTAAATATATTATCAAGACCAGGAATAACTTTGATCCTATATTCATTACTTTACATCCTTGCCACCCACCCAGCCACCCTTCACAAAACCTTATTCGATCCTTTTGATTCAAATACAGCCTTTAATGGCTTGTGGTCAGTCCTTAATATGAATTCATCACCAAACACAACATTCTTCAATCTTTCTGCAGCCCAGTGTGAGGGGTCAGAAATGTGAGACGGACAACTTTGTAAAATGTTTTCAACATTTGCCATTTTATTAAATAAAATGGTTGGATACACACCTCACTATCCCTACCCTAACAAGGATTTCCTTACTTAAAATAGGCTAACAAAATCACTCTAACAAAGGATATCTGCCCCTTACACTTACACATTCAATATAACAATAAGGAAATGCATGACAGTTCAATTCAACAAAATATAATATAACAAATGGAGTTGTTATATGAACAGAGTCCCTTCTACTGATCTGGGTGAATTCTCCTTCCCCAGCTTTAAGCCGGATTGTGCTCCACAGTTAAAAAAGAAATAAGGAAATCCTCATTTGTAACAAAGTTCCAACAGAGTTCATTGTAATGTCAACTTGACAACCTCAATAATATACCAAAGACAATAAAAATGTATTTCTCTTCTTGGAGCAAGAATGAGCCTTCAAATGATCTTCTTCACACAAACAACAATGATTGTCTTTGTCAGGATTATTCCAATGTTCCCTCTAATTATTTTTTTCTAAGTGCGGAACTGGTTGCCTTTTGTGCGCAATTCTTTTTCCATGTGCGCAACTGACTAACAAGTTAAGCCACTTTGTGCGCATGAGTAGTTAGTGATGTGCCATCTCTGAAGAGAGTTTGGAAAGGAATTGCCCCTTCCCAACCACTTCAATACTTTACAAATCTGTGTAAAAGGTGCATTTTACAACACTTTTTCCAAACACATAACATAAAAACATTTGTTTGTATGTAATTATAAAGAGAACTCATCAACCAGTTCAAGACCTCAAGATAAGCCACAGTTGCTAGTAAAAGTACTCCCGTGCAGAGAAAATGTTTGCTTTATGCCACGGGAATAACACCATTGTGTTTTACAAAAAACAAATATCTGTTTTCATAACTGATGTGACTGTCAAAAATCAGGTATGATACAATATTTGTAGATGGAATAATGGCAATTTAAAGGAATGTGTCAGAAAACATGCTAATAGGACATCATGTGCCACTTTAATGAAGTAACTCAAGGGCTAGGCAAACATGCCTCTCATAATTTGTGTAAGGATGATAATTGTGTCAGAATAACTGCATCACAGAATCAGTGACCAGCAGAGCAGTGGCAAAGAAAGGAACACTAATACCATTTTTGCCTGATCTCAAGACGAATTTTAAGGGCAAAGAACATCTTTTAATAAGCATATCGTATCCCTACTGGCAAAGCTAATTAATGTTTTACTCCCTGAAAAATCATTTCACCCCCAAGTAGGAAGCACATTCTTATCAGAGCCTTGCTTGTAACCCTGACATAGGAAGTAAAATGACAGGGCATATAATAGAGCCTATAGTTTTGCCCACCCTTCCTCACCACAGCCTTGACAGAATTTAACAAGAGCTTTACTGAGGTTTCTTATAGATTTGTGAAGGAAATCACACATATATGGCTTTTAGGTTAATAGCATCAATGCTCAGAGCTACAGCAGCTAGAGACCTTTCTTCTGTAACTACAGTTCCCTCTGTAATTCATTGTAAACAGCTGAACAAGATGCAGGGGGATGTGTGTATTACCCGATCGGGCCTGGGGGAGCGGGCTATGTGTATTACAGGGGTTCGCGTGAAGTTTTTCACGCGATCGGGCCTGGGGGAGCGGGCTACGTGTATTACGGGGGTTCACGTGAAGTTTTTCACGCGATCGGGCCTGGGGGAGCGGGCTACATGTATTACGGGGGTTCGCATGAGGTTTTTCACGCGATTGGGCCTGGGGGAGCGGGCTACCACTCACCGTCTGCCTTGCGTGTAGAAGAACGCGTAGCCAACACCCGCTGTGAAGTAATAGCGTGTGAACCCCAACGGCTGGAAAACACACGCACCGCACCCCACGAAAAGCACGTACAGAGCAATGTAAAGGCACGTGGGATCTACAAGCCCTGCCAGGGAAACGCCTGTGCGCAAAACGTCACAGACGCGCTTATGCACTAAGGGCCTTTGGTCCAATGAAATCGCGTATGCGTGCTGACACGCTTATGCGCTAAGGGCCTTTCCTCGATTTACACGCAGACGTGCAAGATTTTCACGTGCCAAATCACTCTGTATCAAGCTGGCCACGCGTAAGCACACGGAAGACCACGCTCCTGCCCAAAAGGCCGAATTATTGCCCCCCAGAGCCCTGAGCAGCCTCCCACGAGCCATCTACTGCTGCCTGCCTGCCTGCCTGCTGCCACCGTGCCCTGCCATTTGGTGCCTGCACATCAGCCATCTGCAGGGGTCCATTTGCTGTGTCCACCGCTGCTGGAACAGAAGACTCACGACTGGGATACCATCGCTCCACAGCCCAGCCCCAGGACCCAGTTGCCCACCCACTCCTGCCTCTGGGGTTGCCATATCGGGCACTGCAACATCTGGCACCACTGGCAACCCCCGGCCAGAGAGGCAGAGGGGCACCAGCTTCACTGCCACCGAAGTTGGTGTCCTGGTGGAGCAAGTCCTGGGGCAGTATGATGCCCTCTTCGGAAGTAAGCGCGCCAACAAGGAAGGACGGACTCGGATCTGGACGGACATCGTGACTGCCATCAACGCGGAGGGGGTGGCAGTCCGCGACTACCAACATGTCAAGAAGCGCTGGGATGATTGCAGGTCCAGGACCCTCTTGAAGGCCCGGCGCCTCATGGAGGGGGGCCGGGGCCGCATGAGTACCATCCAGATGAGGGTCCTGGAACGCGTAGGCCCAGTGCTCCATGCCCAGATCCTTGAGAGGCAGACGCGTCTGGAGTTGAGCGGTAAGTGGCCAAGCATTGTTGTGTGAGACAGGGCATGTCGCAGTGTGCTGGTTGTCTGATACTTGCCTGTATGTGTGACATAGGCCATGTATGCATGTGTGTGTGCAGGGACGTCATGCATGTGAGACCAGTAATGTGTGAACCACACGGTTGGTGCATGTGTTCAAATGCAACATGGGTTTCCCTATGCGGAATGGCCACATGAAAGCATGCCAGTCTCTGTTCCTGGACATGGTTGGGGGTGAGGGATGGGTGCTGATGCCATGTACATGTATGCTGTCCATGTCTGTGTGTCTGACCTGCGTGTCTGTGACTTGTGAATGCCAGGGATGCATGACACATGTCTGTCGCAATGTTCAGGTTCACTGATGCAGCCCAGTCACCCTTGTATCCACTGTGTCTGTGGTGTACGAGGCCAGATGGATGAAACTAGGGTGAAGTGTGTGCATGTGAGGCCCATGATGCATGTGAGTTCCAAAACAACATTGTATGTTTCAGGAATCCCTTGGACATGTATGCTAATGTCCATAGCATGCGCCATGCCTGTTACCGCATGTGTTTTACCTGCACTGAGCCATGTGTCGTGGAGGGACATGATGGAAGTGATCTTTGACAGTGCCACTCATCTGCTATTGCTTCCTGTCTAGGGGACCATTGTACAGTACCCTGATGCTTGTGTTCTATGTCTCCCTCTACACAGCGCCACGTGAAGAAGAGGGCGGAGATGGCTCTGTGGAGCAAAGCGGTGGGGATGCCCCCATGGCTGCAGCGGAAGGGGTGGGTGAGCCCCCACAGGGGCTTGCAACGGCGGAAGACGGGGTGGAGCCATCCAGGTTGGTGGTTTCCACAGAGGAGGAGGAGAACGCTACTGAGGCGCACATGGGGCCTGGTGGGGGCATCCCTGCTGGTGCAAGTGTTGCAGTCCAGGGGCAGGGGCAGGAGGCAGCACAGGTCGCCGTGGAGGGGCCTGTGCATGTCACTGTCCCTGACACTGTGACTGCACCACCATGCACCAGCAGGGATGCCCCATCCCAGGCCTGTCCGCAGGTAGGGGGGATGTCCATGTCATCTGACTCCCTTCCACCTGCGGACGAGGGGACCCCTGGCCGTATGGAGAAGGTCCTGATTGGTGTCGCGTTGCGCACAGGTGCAATTCGTGATGAGGTGCGTGCTTCCTGGGAGGAGCATGCACGTCATCACGGAGAGCACCGTGCCGACGTGGCCCAGTTGGGATCGGCCATGGTTGGGGGTTTCCTACATGTGTCGGCCAATCTGGCGACCCTCTGTGGAGACTATGCACCAGTCGTTCTCCATGCCGTCTTCCGGCCCAGATGCCACCAGGGCCCCCTGTGGACCTGCCCCGACCAATGCAGCCGGCTCGGTGGGGATCCCATCCCTGCCACAGTCGGGAGTCGGAGGTCCAGCAGGGGTGGACACACCAGCAACTGGACCCCAGCAGATGGAGGATGTGACGGCATCATCGGGCAGGGCACGTGCACGGCGGCGTCGGTGGATTCCATCAGCCTGGATGCCGTCGTGCTGGCACAGGCAGTTGCGTCGGAGGCAGCGGCAGGCTCGACGTGGGAGGCATCATGGCTCGGGGCTATCAACATCAGGGGTGCAGGCATCGGCCGGAGGGCAGGAGAACCCTGGAATGGGTGTGGCTTCCGTGTGGGAGCGGTTGGGCCAGCAGATAGGTGCAGAGCGGCAGCGGGCAGAGGAGGAACGGCTCACAATGGTCAGGGCGGAGAACTCAATGCAGAGGCCGCTGAGGCGGGCTGAGTGCCTCGAGGGTCTTCGCAGGGAGTTGGAGCTTATCCCTGTGAGACCTCGGGGCCAGGGAACATGCCCGCCTCCAAGCCATTGAACAGGAGTTCGATGATGCCCTGGCCCATGACAACATCCAGTGAGCCGTTGGACTAGCCCGCTGCCCATGTAAATAGTTATGTAGTTAGTGTTAGGTTTCCTTTGTTTTTGCATTTTCTTTGGACCTTTTGGACAATGGGCCACATTTTTGTATATAGTTTTTTTTTTATTAGGTAGTGTTGTTAGATAGGTTTCATTTCTTTTGTTGGGATCATGGACCCTGGCTTGTTCACCTGTACATAGTTCACTGTTGGGTTTTCTTTTCATTTTACAATTTACTCATGGAGCAATGGCTTTCAATTATAATTTCCCATTGGATTTTCTTTTGTGGACTGTGACTTTGGACACCATTCCTTTGGATTCTGATTTTTGGTTTTGCATTTTTTCACGGACATGCTTCTTTTTACTTTTTTTACATTCCCATTTCTGTTAGTTTATTTTTGATTCAATTCATGTTTCCTTTAATACATATTTTTTGATCAAACTTCAATGTGTAGTATCATCTCATTGGTTTCATGCATATCATGATATGGGTTTTGAGATTCACTGACACCCATTGGGTGTATGTGAGGGACATGTGTTCGTTTCCAAACTTGCAATTGGTGTTCTATCATGTTATTGCCATTTCTAAGTGGGTGGATGCAATACTCGGGTGGGTGTTTTGCATTTGGAGGCTGACCATAGGGACCAGGGATCTAGATTGTGATGACATGTTGGCTGGGGAACATGAGTTGGACATGAGTGGGGGCCTGCTGGCAGGTGCCCCACAGTGCTGGGGGGTGGGGGTGCAGGGGAACATGAGTTGGACATGAGTGGGGGCCTGCTGGCAGGTGCCCCACAGTGCTGGGGGGTGGGGGTGCAGGGGAACATGAGTTGGACATGAGTGGGGGCCTGGTGGAGGGTGCCCCTGACTGGTGGGGGTTGGGGGTGCAGGGAGACAGGAGTGGGGGCCTGGTGGAGGGTGCCCCTGACTGGTGGGGGGTGGGGGTGCAGGGAGACAGGAGTGGGGGCCTGGTGGAGGGTGCCCCTGACTGCTGGGGGGTGGGGGTGCTGGGAGACATGTGTGGGGGCCTGGTGGAGGGTGCCCCTGACTGCTGGGGGGTGGGGGTGCTGGGAGACTTGTGTGGGGGCCTGGTGGAGGGTGCCCCTGACTGCTGGGAGGTGGGGGTGCTGGGAGACATGCATTGTTGATCAGTAGTGCAAGGTGACATGTGGCTTGGCTGGGGGGCATGCCCATGGTGGATGGGCTGCCTGCGGGACATGAGCAGGGGTGCAGGGTAGTCCCGCGTGGTGTGGGCTGCCTGCAGGGGCTGTGGAGGTTGTAGAGCGAACACCTGGGAGCACCCACACGGCCAATTCATGTGTAGTACTCCCCAGAACCCCTGAAATACACGTACCCTGATGGAATCACGTGTGGAACTTCCCGCGCACCCCTGAAATAAACATACCCTGCTGAAATCGCGTGTGGAACTTCCCGTGCACCACGAAATACACGTACCCTGCTTGCACGGGGCCAATCACATGTGGAACTTCCCGCGCACCCCTGAAATACATGTACCCTGCTGAAATCGCGTGTGGAACTTCCCACGCACCCCGAAATACACGTACCCTGCTCGCACGGGGCCAATCGCGTGTGGAACTTCCCGCGCACCCCTGAAATACACGTACCCTGATGGAATCGCGTGTGTAACTTCCCACGCAGCCCTGAAATACACGTACCCTGCTGAAATCGCGTGTGGAACTTCCCGCGCACCCCGAAATACACGTACCCTGCTCGCACAGGGCCAATCGCGTGTGGAACTTCCCGCGCACCCCTGAAATACACGTACCCTGATGGAATCGCGTGTGTAACTTCCCGCGCACCCCTGAAATGCACGTACCCAGCTGAAATGATGTGAGGTACTTCCCACGTAGCCCACTTGCCGTGCTGGTACAGGGTTAGCGCAGCCCTTTGCACTGGATTGGGGATTTTGATGGCTTTTCCCTGCGCGAGAGGCGTTCTTGGGGGCGTAACTGGCGTAGCTGCAGGGTCGCTGCGCCACTGTGCGCCACGGCTGGTTTTGGTAGCTGGAATCCATGAATACGCTGTGCGCAGAAATGGATTTTAGCACACGCGGCTGGCGCAGGGATTTGCACGCGCACACTGTGCGCCAGCCGCGTGCGCCACTTGTGCGCTTAATTCTATGAATTACCCCCCAAGTGTCTCACTGTGATATTATATGCATTTTAAGAAAATGTCATGAATCTGCATGTAAACAATTATTTTGCTGTGCATACAAGATCATTTGCAACCTATCCCACCCTTATATCATTGGATAGGATTATACAACTGATAAGTGAAATAGTTTTTGTCTAGCAGCAAGTTACAATATAGTTTGTTACAGTCTATGCCCAATGTAACTCTGAACACTTACAAAGGATGCAGAATGTGTGAAACACATTTGTTGGGGGTCCTGACCCACGTTTGGCCTATTATGCTGCAACATTTGGTGCTGTGGACTTAGGAAATCCAAGATGGCGGAAAAGCCCACATTTGCGCCAGAATCCAGGAGAACCGTGCAGTTTTTCGCACACCAAAATGGTCCCCTGACCTGCCACCCACCAGTGCAAAGAAAGATGGTTCTGTTCAAAAACCATTTTTATTAATCTCAAAAATTGCTAAGATCATGGGCCCGGAACCACCAAACAAAAATCCAACTATGGTTGAGTGTTTTACTTTACTCTACTACAGATCCACATCAATGCCATGTCAAGAAAGGATCATATACTATCAAGTAAAATCCTTTCTTTTTGAAATGTATTAATTCAAGACAGCTGTCAAAAATAGGTGCAGTACCGGCATTGGACACTGACCGGCGCTGGCGCTCTATAAATCCTTACAGGAGAGCTGTCTTGCAGAACTGTGCAGTGAACAGAAGGGGGTTTTATGTAATTAAAAGTTCAAAAGACTTGCCTTTCCTGAGAACTCTTAACACCCCAGAGACCCACACCAGGAGGCAGGATATCACATGGCCCTGTTGATTGAGAGGGAGGGGACTTCCCTGCAGCCTGCTGGTCCCAACACAATAGACCCTTTCAATTGAATGGGGTATGCTGATTTTGGGTGTGGACTGTAAAGAGAACTCTGCCTGGAAGGAGAGACATGTGATCCCTGACTCACCCAGTCCTAGGGGCGGGCCAGACAAGACTGTGGATTCATATTGCAGCAAATATATGTTTAAGTTTAATGCTTCTAAAATCTTGTATTAAGCTCACAGAAATGTACAATTTGGGGATCCTGAAAATGAAAAATGCCCTCACGATTTGAGCCCAAATTCCACTTTATACGGTGTTCTGGGACCGAACCCCGCTATTTATTAATATTGCAGGCACTGTGTTTAGGATAGAGACATAGTAATTTCCAGTAATATGATCAGGGAAGGGGTGCAGGTCTGTGTAAATTTTGAGGAAAAACCAATATGGCGAAAGTCACTAAAAAGCAAAAAATGTTGCCATTTTTGAACCTAGGCTCTGAGGGGGATCAGAGTTGGGCGAGAGTGTATCTTAAATTAATCTGTGAAATGTGTATGTAATTTCAACGACGTGTGTATCTGGGAAACCTGTTCGTTATGAAAAATTAATTTTCTAAGTAAAAGCAAAGGGGCGTTTCTTCAATAGACTGTAAGACTCTGACTCACTCTGACACACTATCCCTTCTCATATCAAGTCACAGAGAATCCTTGACCTATCAATTCATGAGAGGGTTGGGCATGCAGAATGAGCCGACCCACCCATTTTCAAAAGACATAAAAAGAGCAACTGAAAGCCAGACAGACATTCATTTTCCATTTTCTTGCAGAGCATTTTTCTGGACCACACAACATCTAGAAGGAACATCCAGAACTTAGACTCCAGATAGACTACAGAACTTAAAGCAAAGGCCTAACCCACAAGCTGAGAACTCTTCTCAGCAGGCCTTCAGAATCCAGCAATCCCACCAAACTATTCTACAGCCGGCGAGCTGTTGGATACTTTGCCAAGAACTTTTGCCAGAACCGGTAGCAGACCCAGAAAGCAGTGGTGTATCCAGAGAGACCAGAACCAGAGAGACCCAGACCAGACCGCTGTGAAGTGCAGAGCAGAGCTGACCCAGAGAGCTGTGGCTTCAGAACCACCCGCCAGGAGTCCAGTCTAAACTTGATCAGACCTTGACGGCCTATTTCAACTTTAGAGTGTGAGTACTCAGCTAGAACTGTGCCAGAACCAATCTCTTAGTCTAAAATAATCTGATCCAAACCATTTTAACCTGTCCAGAACTGCATCATAGAATCGTGTGTCCCTTCTCCGATTTTAAACCTGTAAAAGTGTCATTTTGCATCATTATTTCATTTCTGAAAAACTACCTTCATAAAATCGTCCGTATCTTTGGAATCGTAGGTGCTAGGAACGTGGTTTAACTTTCATTTTAGAGCTAAGATTCTAAGCCTGCCGACAAGCCCGACTTGCTTCTCATTATCTTTCCTCCGTAATCGCGATCGACACACTCGGAAAAAAGTGCCGCGAATTGACAGTTTGCTTCATTTCAACCACGTGTAAAAATATCTGTCTTTTGCTTCCGTTACTGAATCCCGTTTTCAACCTGATAACCATCCCTGAATCATTGGCAGGGCTGACCTGAACTGATTTAAAGTATATCTCACTCACCCTGAACCTCTAGAGGGAATTAAAAGCATTTTCAGCATAGTTTTCACCTCATTGCCACCACATTTAAAAGGATCTTGCCTGCTTTAAAATCATACCTGTTTTCCTCTAAGCTTGCTCGGGGGGAACTGGAAATTTGTATTGCATTTGTATTCCTGAGAATTGTGTGCTCCCCTTCCATCTCCTTATCCTGCATAGGGGGGAGGGAATTGTCAAAGAAAAAGTGATCATATTATCTTTTGTTGAAATCATATCAAGTTTATTCTGTGCTGCAATTTTTCCCTCATTGCTTTTCCTTGAAACCATAAAAGTATTTTCTGCTACCTTATCCTTCCTATACTAACTCCTCATTGATTTTAAAGAAGTGTGCTGGTGTCAGATTATCTATTGTTGATCAACATTATATTCATAAGTGTGCTATCAATTATTAATTTATTCATAAAAGTGTGATATATATATCGTGTTTACTTTCTCAATAAACCTTTTAAATTGCAAAACAAACCTACTTCTTGGCTCAGTGAGGTCAGGGGGATTCAAAGAGAGGGTCGTTATATAAGGGTTTTATCATCCATAGTATAACTTGTCATAAAAATATATAAATAAGGGCTTCCCTTGAGCAATCCCGGATGAGGCACTGACTTAGTGGGAGTGCTTGATTGGAATCACTTAACACATTCTACTATCTGAATATCCATTGCCCTAATACTATAGATGAGTAATGCCAGGGATAGCCCATACTCATTATCCCTTGCAGGCCAAGTAAATGATATTGCAATGTTGCTCTCCACTTATAGGTAATGTTAGCAATGCTAAAGTAGGAGACTCTGAGCATCACATTTGTCTACTCAAAATCCTTAGAGAGCAAATTAATATTTGAGTGTTATAATGCATTAACTTGCAAGGGCACCACTTCAAAGTGCTTGCGTAACATGTGTACGAAGAATGGGATGAGGTTACACATCCAAGTAGCCTGTCTTCTTGCAGTCATCATCCGATATTTGAGATGATAGTTGGGTTGCATAGTGTGGGTGATGCTTTTGTTAGTGTATTTATTGAGCACAGAACTGGTTTCGGGAAGCAACAAAGTGTTTTTTAATTGTAGGGGGAAGAACACAATGAGGGGATCAGAGAAAAGGGGAGTCAGATCTAACAGCAGAGGGCAAAGGCAGGCAATTTGCAGCAACAGATCTACAAGCAACCAGGGGAGGAGACAGTGGGGAGCAGATCAGGGTCTCCGGTACGGTGGGAGTGGAGGGTGTGTAGACCCATGTGTTACAGAGGAGCCATTCTTCGAAGAGGAAGGTATTGAGCTCTTTCCTGAACTGTAGTAGCAAAGGGGTGAGCCTGATGTTGATGGGAGAAGGTTCCAGAGTCTTGGAGCATACACAGAGAAGGTTGTTCTTCTCATTCTTTCCTTCCTGAAATGTCAGAGTTCAAGTATTCACATTTCCTTACTTCTGGTGAATCGCAGGCCTCTGGAGATGATGGGCTTCTCAATTGGGTAGTTTGGGGACTTCAGGGCGACAGCTTTGCAGATGATGCAGCAGGATTTGAAGATGATTCAGGATTGCAGCGGCAGCCAATGCATTTAGAGGATGGTCGGGGTTGAAGTTCCAGAGTCCTTTCATGAGCGTTTCTGCAGCATGCAGGACACATCTCAGGGGTGCCAGGGTACTCGCTGGAAGGCCTTCCAAAAGGGATGAAAGGAAGCTGGACAAGCGCACATGCGCACACCTTAGAGGGAACATTGGGACTCACGACTGAATACTTCTGAAGAAATGTAACTCCTCTACAGCAGATTATACAATTCCTATTTTTTCTTTCTTTTTTATGTATTTATATTGTGCCAAAGCCTGCAGGCATCAGGGCGCATTTAAACATCATGAACACGCAGACAAGAAAGATTAAAAGAATGAGACATGGACAAATGGGATAGGTCAGGGCTTGAGGATAGTGATTATTCAAACAGCCAGGTCTTCAGCTGTTTCTTAAATGCCAGAAGGCCTTTCTCAAGGTGTAGCTTCAGAAGTAGTGCATTCCATGCTAGAGGCGTGAGGACGTCAAAAGAGTGCCCACACCTTTTTGGCCTTTTTTGGTGCGTGGTACAAGTTGTCCTTGGGAGCCTGCTCGGAGGTACCTGGAAGGTATGTAGGGTGGTACACGTTTCCTAAGGTATCTGGGAGCTTTCGCATGTAAACATTGATGTGCAACTGATAGAGCCCTGAAACTTGTTCTGGCTGATACTGGCAGCCAGTGGAATTTACTTCTGGCCCTGGAAATGTGTTCCCTTTTAAGAATATAAAAAATAATCCAGACGGCTTCATTTTGAATCATCTAAAACTTTGTAGTACATTGTTTATTGGCTCCTATGAGTAGAGCGTTACATTAGTCCAGCCGGGGCATAATGATGGCTCGCACCAAGACTTCATTATTTTTTTGTGATAAAAATGGTTTGATGTGTCTCAATACTCTAAGATGATAGTGCGAGTTTCTGAAAACTCCATTGACGTGCCCCTTGAAACTGAGAGAGGAGTCAAAGTAGTGTCAAACTCAGGACTGATCTTCTCAGAGTCAGAATTATTTACATCCAGAACCCCCTCCTCCTCACCTGTATCTTCCGAAGAGGATTTGTGTCTTCGCCCCTTTCTCCTTGACGATTTCTTTTTTGTGTAGAGAAATGGTCTTCCGTGGGTGAAAGCCACCCTGCCAACCTGGTAAAACAGGAAAGCAAAGGACCTCCTCCCGAAGAAACCAATGAGAGCGGAAAAAAGCAAATGCAAAAAAAAAACCTCTCTTGGATATTGTATATAGGTATAGTAGTGGAGTTGATGGTCCGGATCACTGGTCACGTGATGAGAACAAATAGAAGCAATCTTTTCCGGAAAGAACCCATGGCAATATGGAGTCCTTCACTGAGGGAAGAGGACCGCAAACAAGGTAAGCGGGGACTGGTTACCAGTTGGCGGTAAGTAGAACAATCGGGAAGGGAGAGGAGGCAGCAATAGAAAATGAAAGCAAGAGAGAGGGACAGATGGAAAAGGTAAAAAACAGTAGACCAAGGATAGGCAGAAAACAGAATAACGAGGCAATAAAGAGGGTGGAGCAGTGAAGAGATGTAACGAAGGATAACAGCCAGAGCCGAAATGGTAAAAAGTAGAAAGAACAGCGGAGCACAACAAGCGAGAGGGAAAGCAGGGAAAAAGGGAGAATGGGTGGAGCGCAAAAGGCGAGAGGGAAAGCAGGAGAAAGGGAGAATGGACCGGAAGAAAGTCAGTCGAAGCAAATCAGCCAAAATGCAAGAAAAAACACAACACGAGTAACCAGAGCAAAATGCAATGGGTTGCAACGCGCCGAGCAAAACAAATAGGCGTGGTTAAATACGGAAGTAGAAGAAACAGAGGACAGAAAGACTAGAGCGCAAACACAGGAAGTTTCAGAAAAAGGTGGAACGTTCTAATGGTGGCGTAGTCAGCAATAGTTCCATAGACACCAGGGAAACCTGCGTGGGTGATGCATGACATGTAGACACTGAGGGGCCGATTCATGGAACAAATGTGCACCGAAAATCACAGCGCAAGCTGGCGCAAGCGTGGAATAGCAAGCGCACGCGCACACGTGCAAATCAAGGAAGGGCCTGCGTGTGTTTCCCCCAGGATGTGCACCAAATCCGTGCATGGCAAACGGGCGCACACGTCATTGCAACATCCCCAAAGCCATGCGCGATGCGCACATGGAAAGCACAAAACGTTGGGCACACACCAAAAAGGGGGCAGGACATGGGGCGTAACACGCGGAATGGGGAACAACGCATGAAAAAGAAGGCGTAACTGGGGAAGTACTGCAGGGAAATACACAGAACGCCCACACACACGCAAACAACACGTATTCATGGAATCGAATACGGGAAACCCGCGCACGCCAAAAGACACGCATAGGCGTTAACACATCTGACAAATGAAGGCAGGCGGAAGCGTCCTCGCGCAAAGTATAAAAGTGCGCGCAAACAACAAACACGTATATCCAGCTACGATGAATGCCCCATTTGTCGCAGCACTGATCGTGGCACACCGCAGGAGGAGGAAAATAGCCAGGGCCTGCATTTTTTTTTCCCCGGACTAACCTTTTTGGGATGCCTGATGACCAGGTCTATGGCAGGTATAGGTTTCCACCCTGTATCATCCTAGACCTGATCAGGGAGTGGGAAGATGACCTTAAATCACCCACCCTGTGCTCCCAAGCATTGAGCCCCTTGGAGAAGGTGCTCAATGTCCTGCATTTTTTGCCCACTGGGTCATTTCCGCGGACAACTGCCATAGTGGGGTGGGGCTGTTTCACAGGCCACGCAGGCACGCTGCCTACACCAGGTGTTGGCAATCATCCCTGCACACCCCTCAGTCCGCAGGCACATATACATGCCCAGAACACCCGCAGAAAGGCAGGCCGTGGTCCAGGACTTTTACAGGGTGGCACACTTCCCCAAAGTGCTCGGTGCCATAGATTGCACACATGTGGCCCTACGTCCACCTAGGGCCACTGAGCACATCTATTGAAACTGCAAGCATTGGCATTCCATCAACATGCAGGTCATATGCGATGCAAAGGGAATCATCACCTCTGTCTATGCAAACTACCCTGGCTCTACCCATGCCACTTTCATATACAGAATGTCCGCCCTGAGCCGGGCCCTGGAAGCTGGGCAGCATGGCGACACATGGCTCCTAGGTGAGTACAAATGCTTGTGCACATGCATGCATGTCACACACAGCCAAATACACAAACCCCAATAATCACAACCATTATCACCTCCCCAGGGGACAGTGCCTACCCTCTGAGCAACCACATGATGAGGCCAATCTGGAACACCACCACACCAGCCCAGGTAAGATACAACGCTGCCCATATTGCAACCAGGGGCATGGTGGAGCACCCATTCGGAGTGCTCAAGTCACGCTTCCGCTCCCTTGACCGCTCTGGTGGCCAGCTACTATATGCACCCCCAGTAGTGTGCAGGATCATTGTGGCAGCATGTGTCCTGCACAATGTTGCAACACGGCAGAACGTATCGGTGGACATGGTGGTGCCCCCACATACCCAACCACAGGCACAGGCGCTGCCCATGGCAGGGGAAAGGGCACGTTGCGAGGCAGCCCAGACCCAGCTTGTGGCCACATTTTTCACCTAAACTCCCACCCCTGCAGAGTGCACACAGGCCTGGCACATACCAGGTGGCAATCGATGATGACAAAGTGACAGTCAACTGTCACAACCTTACCACCCTGAGAATGTTGCCACAGAAGTGCTACATTGTGTGCATCCCTAGCTACTTAAACATAACCAATCCTGTGTGACCAAAAGGAACACATGCAAGGTGTGTATCACACCCACCCGCAAAACATGCCATCACAATCCCTGGTATGTCACCCAAACTCTGCCAACCCACATCACCCTTGTCTGCCACACCATGACATGGCATGCAATAGCAAAAGGCCAACACATGACCAATAAGATACAAAGTGACATGTCATAAATGAAAACTGGCACGAGACAAAGATGCCCGACATGGAATCAGATGAAATGACTGACCAACAACCTCCCACACATACAAAGTCAGACACAAATGCTTTCCACCAGTCATAGCATGAACAAAACACTGAATGCCTATTCACATGCCCATTGGGCATGGCAAAATCCCGACTCCCGAACATGTGTGCTGTGTGTGTCTCCTGCAACACACTGCTCAGCACACAGCACATTGAGCAGCCATTGTGTTGCAGATGCACCTTGAGCATCACATGAAAACGACAAATCAAATCAATAACCAAATGACGCATGTACAGGGTACCCAAATGGTAATAGATCATGTGCTGCAGGGACACAGCGGGCCCGAGAATGCAATCTGTGTGCACCTGTGGTCATGGACGGGTGGTTGTAAGTGTGGTGGTTCATTGTGCAACTGTGTGTGTCATTAGGGACATACACTCAATATATGCATGTGAAATAAAGTGATGCTCAGTGTCCTGTACACATCACATGTGAACATTGCGCATGTAAACACCCCAGCATGTCAAACCACACCAATCCCCTGACACCTGAAACGTAAAGACAACACAGGAACATGCATTGACCAGCACAACACATCATGTACATAGTACCCCACAATTACAATGTCAGAGTGCCCAAAACACTATAGCCCAAGCCAACTGTCCAACCACAAAAGGCCCTCCCTCATTTACACATCACCGCGACCTTCTGAACAACTGTGTCTGGGGTATGTAGCCTTCTTCCTTCAAGTCTACCTGGCTACAGGATCACCCTACCCCTTGGTCTCCATGTTCCAGCTTGCGTGTAAATAGGGTCCAGCCCCCTCAGAGGCCACCTTGACTGGTAAAAATACCAAATCGCAGAGAACTCCAAGGAGCCAAACCCACAAACCAGGGAAAAAGCCTGTAGGCACCAAAAAATCCAGGAAGAGTCTCCAGTAGATGGCATGAAGTAGCAGGAAATGTCAAAGCACATGTACAAGCACAATGATAGAACAACCAAGGTAGCACAGATGAACAATGGTCCTACAGGATGGGTACCATTTATGGTACATAACATACAATGAGGATGCAACAACTGATGGATAGTGTCACAGCTCCGGTGTCCAGGCGCAGGAGTGGCACGAACCAACCACCCCCTCCGTGGTCTGTGCGCCTGCAAGGTCAAACTTACACAGGCCTCTGAGACTCCGGCAGGGAAGGAGGGTCAGGGATATGTTGTTTGGACAGGCATTGGTATGCAGGATAACCGGAAAGAGGGGCAGGAGAGGGGAGTCGGTTTGGCAAGGGAAAGTAGTCAAAATACAAAAAATAATATTCACAATAACACATACCCAATCTGACAAAACATGTTCATCATGCACATTGTACCAAATGAGTCAAAAGCAAGCCAAAGAGAGACTTATCTCTGGGGTGAGTGCTGGCCTCCTGCCTGCGCACACTCAGGTCTGGTAACAGAAGCAGTTCAATGCTGCAAAGAGAGCGTGAGTTATTAATCTGAATGTGTGTTAACAACACACACACAACACCATATATGCCCCAAAGTAAGTGACTCCTCCATAAACAAACACTCCTGTCTGCTGCTTTGTACCCATACGTTAGCTTGGCCCCCTCATGGTTCATACACTGTCAATGCAGTAAGGCAGGCGCATGTGGGCACACGGGAAATGGAAGACCAATGCGTCAAGAATCACACATGATACAATGGTCCCTGGGTGAGCTGCTACATGCGTATAGCGAGGTGCAACTTCAGTACAAGTTGTGTACTGGCAGCCGCGGATAACAATTGGTAGTGCAGGTGGCAATTTGCACATGCGAATGATATAAACTGCACAAAAGTCTGTGCCTCGCAGGGTGTCCCTGTGCGCTGTATCAGTTTCTGGCTATGAACGCTACTGCCCGAATAACTCTGCTTCAATGAGCAGGGGGTACTCGAGGATATGTTCAATGGCCCCTGCGTGTGCCCCTGACAACTGGTAAAGTCCCTTTGCATTTGGCCCTCAACGCATGTCATCTGTACTGTGTGCTTCTCCAACAATGCCTGGCAAAGCTCCCCAGCATTGGTGCTACTTAGCATGCATGTGCAAGTGGCCTGGTGGGAAGTTGGCTGCGGCATGGGCCCTTGTGCTGCTCACCTTGCCTGGAGCTCCTGGAAACACGTCTGCTTCTGTCGGACGTCTGAGCACAAGCCCTGTGCTTCTGCTTGCGCACACATGCACACGTCTGCACCACCGAAGGTGGCCAGTCATCAGGATTACTCGTCCCTGTGTCTGCTGGCAAAGGTATTGTGGAGGCTAATTTTCCTGCAGAAAGGAATAAAAGATATTAATAAGGCTTGAAAGTTCCCTGTGTGTGTGTATTCATGTTGGTTGTCACTGGGCCAGGTTACAGACCTACATCCAAACTCCTCCCAACATCAGTGTGACTTTGACAGGCCAAGGGTGCAGGCTACTGTCTACAGCATGAAGTGCATCAAGCACATATACAGGCAAGAAAATAACATACATCACAATCCACATCAATTAATGGAGACATCAATCACGTACTCACCCAAATTGATTACAGACATGGGCTGGATAAAATGCTACAAATCCCCACTAGGGGTGTTAACACAAGTAGTACAGCAGCAGACAGGCCACATTTATGACGAAAGTCCAAGGCCCTTGTGTAAATGTTTTTTACACCGAACCATCCTAGCAAGTCCATGGATAATAGAAGCAGGAGTGGCCTATGTGAGTCAGGAACCCAAGCTGCAAACACATACACAAGACAAGCTTGAAGGGCCCAGCTGGAACAGACAGTGGATGCTTTCAAAAGCCACAAAGCACCACACTGTCACATGAATGCACAATAGACAAACAATATTAAACTATATTAACTAACTAAACTAACAATGAACAACCTACATAACCTCATTAAAATAACTATCAAATAGTCAATATTAACTAACTAACCTAAAATCAAAAATCAAAAATGGCCACATACGACGGGGGGCACCAAGGAGGGGGGAGGAACAGGGTGCACCTCAACACCCACATGCGATGATGTTGAGACAAAAAAAAACCTCCATGGGCTCAACGCTTGCACAGCCCGACCTGTGTGGGAGATATCTAGTCGTCCGAGTCAGCCTCTTCCTCAAAAGGTTGATGTGGCACAGGAGCCCGGCCATGCCTAGGCGCAGCTTGCCCTCCGTCGGCAGCAAGTCTGCCAGACGGGTGAGTCTGGTTCTGTGTGGCGATTACACGTAGGTCAGCATGCAGAACCTCCCGTGATACAGGTGCTTCCTCTTGCAAGGTAACACGTGTAACACAGAGTTGTTCCTGTGTGGCTTGGCTGGACAACTGATGCACCTGCGGGCAAGCACGTAGCTCAGCTGAGATGGTACACTCAAGCTGCTCAAACCTCTCCTCTGAGCAGCAATTGCTTGATGCAAAGAAAACATTTCATCCTGGCGTGCCCTGTCTGAGGCCACCATGGCCGGCCTGAGCGAGCAGGCCGTGGACTGTGCTGCCCGCTGCTGGAGAAGCACCTGCCTAGTAGTGGGGAGCACGGATTGGGCCACACGCTCCATGCTCACAGCGATGTTTTCCATTGCAGCACCCTGCCGTTCTGAATTGGCATTCATGCCTTGCTCCCACTCAGTATACCTCGGTGGCGCGCGGCCACCACGTTGCTGGGCTTGACACCTGCGGGTTCCAAGGACCGGCCGTCCTTGTCGTGTCGGCACCGCCCGCGGCTGCAGGACTACATTCCCCCGTTGACGTGATGTCCCAGGCACATCAGTGACTGGTGTGAAGGGTGATCCTGTGTCCCGATCCACCACATGCGGAGGTCACACCACCGTCTGGCCCCTCAGTGCAGGTGTCGGTGACAGAGGAGCATCCACATCAGAATCACTCACCCCTGACAAATGGACCTGATGCACATCCAACTCGACATGGACGTCAGAGTGGTCATCTGGGCTGGACTCATTGCCAGCCATAGACAAGATGGTCTGTAACACATGTGGGTTCTTGTGGTCTACCACCCCACAAACCCCACTTGTGCCGGGTTGCTGTTGTGATAACAACCCTGATCCTGGCATGACAACACAATCCTCTGGCTTCATTGCGTCATCATCTGAAAAGTGGAGAAAAATAACATCAGTACACATGTCAGAAGCACATAACACACACACACATAGACATCACACAGACAGCCAACACATCAAGCAGACATGTCAGACACAACTGAGAACCTGCCATGCATGCAAGGTCACATTCACATGGCATCAGCGAGTAGGCATGTAGAACGGTGTAACAAAGCTCAGAAGTAGGTTGATGCAGTGCATTACATGTGTACGTCACTCACTATCTACGTGAACAAGTGCATCATGATGTGCATCAATATATATGAAGGTAGTGCAAGGGCAAGTTCAGGCATCATGTGCAATGTGCATGCAATGGGTTGCATGGCTACAAGCAAACCACCCCTCCCCCTAAGTGGAAATGCAGGGATGGCTTGCATGGTATCAAAAGGATGACCAGAGAACTGTGTATTGGTAGACATTGTTGACTAGCATCAATTGCATCATCTGAGTCAACTGACAACACAGCAGATGATGATGGGACAGTGAGCAGGACACATGATGAACCCTCAGTAGTACACCCATGTGTGCAGAAGACACTACACCAGTTGGACAGAGTTAGTGGGCCTGAAACAGGGTGAGGCCTGTGCCCCACACATACTGTCACACCCTAAACATGTGTGGGATGCATGACTGAGCCAGAGTGGGCATGGGAAGGCTGATGAAATGCCATGAAATGTAGGTCACCCTGGACACGTACTACAATGATCATCCAGTCAAGGACACATAGGGGCATGCATGGAATGCACATGTAGCATGAATGGGCACTCATGTCCCTGCAGAGCATCTGCCATCTGCACAGTCCAAGTGAGACAGCCTGCATGAAGGACAGAGGATGTACCCCACTGCATATGTCTGGCCGGTTGGCTGGTGGAAGTTTGCATGTACACAGGAGGCTTGAACAGGGCATTGCATCACAGCAAAATGATGCACACCAGTGCAATGGTGAATTTAAGGTGCAGGGGGGGTGGAGAGGCAAGGGAGCATGCCTACGTGGAGTACCTGCATGCAGACAGAGGACACATGCACGTCAGTCATGCAATGACATAGTCCCAGTGCTGAGAGGAAAGACACCCCAGGCTACATGCAGAAGGGCCAGTGAGCTGGAACATGGACCGGAGGGGCATCCGGGTGACTAGCATGTGAGTAGGGTGCAAGTGTGGTGAAGAGGACAGTCCCTGTCTGCTCTACATGTCCACCATCCTGCACAGCAGGCATGCATCAGCGAAGCATTGCTTGACTTGCACATGAGAACCATGTACACATGACATGTAGTGCCAGTTATGCACAACACATCACACAAGTAAAACACACATGGCCTCGACAAACATGCAACAACACTCACTGGACTGGGCATCAAAGTCCTGCATCTCTCCCACTCCTTCGACCAATTCTGGTGGTATGAACTCCGCAACGAGAGACTCGTGCGGAGTGAGGTCTACCTCCTCAGGTGCTGGCCCACCGCCAGTCACCAGAGTCACGTTCTAATTTGAGGCACGCTTCACCTTAGCGCTGCGTTTGAGGTCATTCCAACGCTTTTTGCACTCTTGCGCCGAGCGCACCTAATGGCCGAATTCACTCCCATGTTCCGCAACTTGCTTCCAGTGGGTATTACGATGGGCAGCCGTAGTTTGACAATTCGGCCCCATTAGCATGTCAGGGTTGTGGTCCCGCACGTAGCCCACAAGGAAATCCAATTCCTGCTTGCAGAAAGGCTTCTTCCTCAATGTGCCGTAGCCCATAGCTATGTCTGGGGTCCCAGCCTGTACTGCAGGTGCAACCTTCCTCCTCTTGGACGTGGTCTGGACCCTGGCTGGCAAATACCGCCCTGATCAGTATGGGCAGTGGCGCTGGTGGAATGAGCCAAGGGAGTTGCAGGTGGAACATGGAGTGAGGAGGCCGTGACTTGCGTCAGTGGCTGCTGGGTGCCCTGGAATGGACCCTGCGCAGCAACATCCGCTGTCCCAGGTTCATTGACCGGGACTGTCTTGGTTGGTAGACTCACAACCGGGGTTTTGTCGGCTGCATATGCCCCTGCACTTGCCAACACCCGGCTGGTCGGGGCAGCAGATGACATTGCTGCCCCAGGGACACGTTCCTCAGTCAGGGCAGCCCTGCGTGCACCTACGGTTTGCCTCCTGACCACCTGGGATTCTGCCATGGACTCTTCAAGTGCCAACACAGCCTGCGCTGGCAGACCCTGAGCCTGGGTGGTGGTGTCCACAGCTGCACCTGCAGCTACCACTACCCTTGGGCCCGTGGCAGTCATTGAAAAGGACTGCCGGGTCACATGGGTGTCAGTGTCAGATGCATGAACGGCATCTCCTAGAGCCACAGGGGGTGGTGGCATGACTACACCAACACATAGCACAACATCGTGCCGATATGCTGCACCCCTGCCTCTTCCCCCTCTGCAGCCATCCTGGACACCAAGGAGTCCCCCTACTCCCTGGTCACCCTGGCCACGTCCCTGACTATGCCTGCCACATGGAGTACGCCCAGCCGAGGTGCCCCTCACCTTTCACGGCCTCTCAGCCATGGCACAGATTGAGTAGTGCCGGCACAGATGGAGTAGTGCCAAATGGAAGGTGTACACGACAATTGTCCTGGGCAATTGGGGTGAAGGGGGTGGGATACAAGATGTTAACAGCACCCCTGCACCTGCAAGGCTGTATGTGACCCCGGTGATGAAGTGACGGATCACGCAACGCTTGGGCACCCCAAAACTGCAGTAAAATCGTGCATGCAACCCCTGGTAGCCCACGTGTGTGGAAATAACTTCCCACAGTATGCAGTGGCACCCAGGGACACTAAAAGCACATACGTGTGGGACACGCAGGCTATTATGACTTGGAAAACGGGTACGCGATACACAGGGGCACCCGCAGTGGTGAAAAATAGGGTGCGGGACGTCAGACTAGTGTGATAATGAAAAACACACGTAGCCACTAACCCCGCCAAAAGAAGAGATATGTCCTTGATCCGCTCTGAAGTTGTGATGGCGCACAAAACAACAGGAAGTAGCAACACACACATCGGTCTCTACAAAAGGGACGTACAGAGAACTGCTGGCCCCACTCACCTTTAACCCGTGCAGAGGGAAACGCCTGCGTGCGTCACGTCACATGCTTAGGCCCTTTCCTCGGACTACATGCATTAACATGTGGACGTGCTGGTATTTCACGGGCTGAATCACTATGCACCCGTCACGAGGGAAATGCCCGTGCGCGCAACATCACAGATGCGCTTACGCGCTAAGGGCCTTTCCTCGAATTACACACTGACGTGCAGTTTTTTCACGTGCCAAATCACTCCATATCAAGCTGGCCATGCGACAACACACAGAAGACCATGCTCCTGCCCAGAAGGCCATTTTCCTGCCCCCCAGAGCCCCGAGCATGCTCCCACCTGCCATCTGCTGCTGCCTGCCTGCCTGCCTGCTGCCCACGTGCCCTGCTATTTGGTGCCTGCACGTCAGCCATCTGCAGGAGTCCAGTTGCTGTGTCCACCCCTTCTGGAACAGAAGACTCCCGACTGGTATACCATTGTTCCACAATCCAGCCCCAGGACCCAGTTTCCCACCCACACCTGCCTCTGGGGTCACCATGTCGGGGCAAACACCATCCGAGACCACTGGCGACCCCAGCCAGAGAGGCAGAGGGCTACCAGCTTCAGCGATAAGGAAGTTGGTATCCTGGTGGAGCAAGTTCTAGGACATTATGATGCCCTCTTCACACCATCGCGCGCTGACAAGAAAGGATGGGAGAGGATCTGGGAGGACATAGTGGTTGCCATCAACACGGAGGGGGTGGCAACCCGCGACATCAAGCATGTCCGGAAGCGCTGGGAGGACTTCAGGTCCAGGAACCTCAGCAAGGCCCGGCACCTCTTGAAGGCAGAGGATGCAGAGGGGTGCCGGGTCAGCCTGACCAATATCCAGATGAGGGTCCTGGAACTCATTAGCCCAGCACTCCACATCCAGATCCTTCAGAGGCAGACCCGTCTGGAGTCGAGCAGTAAGTGGCCCTGCATTGCTGTGTGAAACAGGGCAGGTTGCAGTGTGCTGGTAGTCAGCTACTTGCCTGTATGTATGACATATGCCATGTATGGATGTGTGTGTACAGGGACATCATGGTGCTGCATGTGAGACCAGTCATGCGTGAACCACATGGATGGTGCATGTGTTCCAATGTAACATGGGGAGCAGCATGCGGAATGCACACATGAATGCATGCCTGTCTCTGTTCTTGGACATGTGACTTTTAAACGCCATGGATGCATGACACATGTCCGTGATGATGTGTTGATTCACTGCTGCAGTCTAGTCATCCTTGTATCCACTGTGTCAGTGGTGTACGAGGCCAGATGCATGCCCCTCCGGTGATGTGTGTGCATGGGATCAGTATGACCCATGATGCATGTGAGTTTGAAGACAACATTTATGTCAATAGAGGCCCTTGTACATGGATGCTAATGTTGATTGCATGTGTCGTGCCTGTTTCTGCATGAGTGTTGCCTGCATTGACCCATGTGTTCTGGAGGGACGTTTGACACTGCCTCTCATGTGCTTTTGCTTCCTGTCTAGGGGACTATTGTACAGTACCCTGATGCTTGTGTTCTATGTCTCCCTCTACACAGCGTTGAGTGAAGAAGAGGGTGGAGACGGCACTGTGGAGCAAAGTGGTGGGGATGCCTCGACTGGCCCGCGATGCAAGGCCCAGCCACCCTCCCAGGAATTACCAGCATCCGGGAGCGAGGGGACTGGTGCCGCATCTGCCACTACGGCTGCAGTGGAAGGGCCGGGTGAGCCCCCACAGGGGCTTGCGATGGCGGAAGATGGTGCAGAGCCATCGAGGTTGGTGGTCTACACAAAGGAGGAGGAGGCCGCTTCTGAGCCGCACATGGGGCCTGGTGGGGGTGGTACCAATGGTGCAAGAGGTGCAGTCCAGGGCCAGGGGCAGGAGGCAGCACAGGTCACCGCGGAGGGGCCTGTGCATGTCACTGTCCCTGACTCTGTGACTGCACAACCATGCACCAGCAGGGATGCCCCGTCCCAGGCCCGTCCGCAGGTAGGCGGGAGACCCACGTCATCTGGCACTCCACTACCTGCGGACGAGGAGACCCATGACCGTATGGGGTCCGCCCTTATTGGTGTCGCGTTGCGCATGCGTGTCATTCGTGATGACGTGCATGCTTCCTGGGGGGGACCACGCACGCCATCATGAAGAGCTGCGTGCCAACGTGGCACAGTTGGGAGGGGCCCTGGTCGGAGGGTTCCTACATGTGTCGGACACTCTGGCGGCCCTCTCCTCCTCTGTGGCGACTATGCGCCAGTCATTCTCCCTGCCGTCTTCCGGCCCAGATTCCACCAGGGCCCCCTGTGGACTTGGCCCGACCAATGCAGCCAGCTTGGTGGAGATCACATCCCTGCCACAGTCGGGAGTCGGAGGTCCAGCAGGGATGGACACCCCACCAACTGGAGACCAGCAGATGGAGGGTGTGCCGGCATCATTGGGCAAGGCACATGGACAGCAGCAGCAGGCTCAAGGTGGGAGCAATGATGGCTCAGGGCCATCAACATCAGTGGGGCAGACATCGGCCGGAGGGCATGAGGACCCTGGAATGGGAGTGTCTTCCGTGTGGCAGCTGTTGGGCCAACGGATAGATGCAGAGAGGCGGCGGGCGGAAGAGGCATGGCTCACCATGGTCAATGTGAAGTTCTCCATGCGCAGGGCGTTGAGGCGGGCTGAGTGCCTCGAGGCAACTCGCAGGGAGTTGTAACAGGACATGACTGCATCCCTGCGAGACCTCGGGGCCAGGGGAGAGGCCCGCCTCCGGGACATCGACATGGAGTTCGATGATGCCCTGGTCCGGGACATCACAGAGTGAGCTGTAGGACTTGCCCGCCGCCATTGTATATAGTTAGTTAGTGTTAGGTTTCCTTTCTGTTTTTATTTATTTTGGGGCGCTTGTACAATGCCCCACGTTTTTGTATATAGTTGTTCATTAGGTAGGGTTTTTTGTAGCTTTCCTTTCAATGGTGGTTGGGCTCATGGACCCTGGATTTGTACTTTGTATATAGTTCAACACTGAATTTCACTTCTTTCTTTGTTTTGTTCCATGGATCAATGGTTTTGTCTTATTTTTTCACTTTGGACCCATGTGCTTTTGGATTGATTTGGATTCTGCTTTCACACATTTTTATTTTATATTTTGGACATGCAGCTTTTTATTCATTATTTCCATTATTGTGTGTTTCATTTCATTCCCTTGATTTTGTGTTTAATACAGTTTTATTTCATACTTCAATGTGTGGTATTCTCTCTTTGGTTTCATGCATGTCACAATGTGTGTTTTCTCTATCACATGCACCCATTGTGTGTGTGTGACGGAAATGTGTTGATGTGCATACTTGCCATTTGGGATGTATCATGTGATGGGATTTCAATGTGGGGTGGATGTAATACCTGGTTGTGTGTTTGGACTGGAGTGGCATGGGGTGTGATTTGGGTGGCCATGAGGGCCATGATTGTGGATCGTCATGACGTATTGCGGGGGGACATGAGTCGGGGCCTGCTGGCAGGTGCCTGTCACTGCTGGGTGGGTGGGTGCTGTGGGTGGACATGAGTCGGGGCCTGCTGGCAGGTGCCTGTTACTGCTGGGTGGGTGGGGATGCAGGGACATGAGTCAGGGCCTGCAGGCAGGTGCCTGTCACTGCTGGGTGGGTGGGTGGTTCGGGGGACATGAGTCTGGGCCTGCTGGCAGGTGCCTGTCACTGCTGGGTGGGTGAGTGGGTGGGGGGACATGAGTCGGGGCCTGCTGGCAGGTGCCTGTCACTGCTGGGTGGGTGGGGGCTCAGGGGGACATGTGTCAGTGCTCACTTGTGCATGGTGACATGTGGGCTGGCTGGGGGGCATGGCCTGGGGTGCAGGGTAGTCCCCTGTGTTGTGGGCTGCCTGCAGGGCCTGGGGAGGGGGGAGAGGGCACACCTGAGAGGACACACACTGCCAATTCACGTTGGGGCACCCCAGGAATACACGTACCCCTCCTGCGGCAGCGAAAACACATGTTAAACTCCCCGCGCACCCCTGAGAATACACGTACCCCTCCCGCAGCAGCGGAAATGTGTGTAAAACTCCCCGTGCACCCCTCAGAATACACTTACCCCACTCCCACTAGGCCTATCACATGTAACACGTCCTGCGCACCCCTCAGAATACACGTACCCCGCTCACACAAGGCCTATCGCGTGTAAAACATACCACGCACCCCCAGAATACATGTACCCCGCTCGCACAAGGCCTATCGCGTGTAAAACGTACTGCACACCCCCAGAATACACGTAGCACTCCCACGGCAGTGAAAATGCATGTAAAACTCCCTGCGCACCCTTCAGAATACACGTACCCGCTTGCACTTGGCCTATCGCGTGTAAAACGTCCCGTGCACCCCCAGAATACACGTACCCCTCCCGCGGCAGCGAAAATGCGTCTAAAACTCCCCACGCACCCCCAGAATACACATACCCCACTTACACAAGGCCTATCATGTGTGATACTTCACGCGCACCCCCAAATACACGCAGGCACCTCATCCACCCTGGGCATGCCCCACAGGCAGCCAACGCCATGGGGGTGTGTGATTTTTCTCTGCTATTTACCTGGCACGAGCGGGGTATGTGTATTCAGAGGGGTCCACAGGGAGTTTTACATGTGTTTATGCTGTCGCGGGTGGGGTACGTGTATTCTGAGGGGTGCGCGGGGAGTTTTACACACGTTTCCGTGGTTGGGGGGCTGTATGCTGGTCCACTGACCTTTGCGACATGTACTGGATTTGTGTGCTGGTCATGGCTCACGGGGCAGGGTTGGGGGCGTAACTGGCACTGCTGCAGGGTCGCTGCGCCACTCTTCACCACGGCTGCTTATGGATGTTGAAATCCATGAATATGCTGTGCGCTGAAATGGGTTTTGGCACACGCGGCTGGCGCAGACTACCACACGCGCACACTGTGCGCCAGCCGCATGTGCCACTGGTGCGCCGAATTCTATGAATTACCGTGTGAATGTCTTAACCTTCTCTAGAATGTCTATGCAGTTTCCATCCAGATTCACCTGTGTAGAACCAAAGATCATGAGGTCCGTCTTGGAGGAGGGATTGAGGCACATCCAGTTCCTGCACATCCACTCTTTTTTTGAGTCATAAATGGAATTGAGCCAAGCTATGTTGCTCTTGTCGTCTCCACACAACTCGATCGTGAGCCAGGTGTCATCAGCGTAATTGGTGAAATACACTTGTAGGCTGGGTAATAAGTTCCAGAAAGGTTTCATGTAGAGATTGAAAATAACCATTCATAAGCATGCTCCCTGTCAGACTCTGTGTACATTTTCTTTCTCTGCATCGGAGGAGCGCCTTACCAGATTATTTGTTATTCCCTGTTGCTCAAGAAGGAGTGAATCCAATCTATGGCCTCTTTAGAGCATTTTCCGTGACGTTGTGATCAGAGCATCCAGTAGGCTGCCATGATCGAGCAAATCGAGGACGGCTGACATGTCTAAAGGTACTAGCTTTTCCCTTTTTCCTAATAGTCAAGCATATGTGACTTCAGATCTAATAGGGCACTTTCGGTACCATGCTGAGGGCGAAAACCCGATTACATAAGGTGCAGAGTATGCAATTTTTTTAACGGCTGTTGGAATTGGACAGATGCCACTTTGTCCACTACCTTCAAGAGAAATAGTGAGTTTGGTATAGGGCGTATATTCTTCCATCAGCACCACAAACAACATAGATTGTCTTTGTTAGGACAAATTTACAGCACTTCATCAAACGCCACCTGGTCTACTCACATGCCAGGCCTACTTCTTCAAAGGTTTGCCATCCGGTTATACTCCGATCAGCGTTTCACAAAACAGAATGTGCTTTAGTGGTAACCTTCAATTATAACAGCTTTATAACAACTTCACAATGTTTGATATTTTGGGAGCATTACACTATTAGCAACTTCTTAGGGAAGCAAGATTCACTTTAGTGTTCTTTAATATCCCTCTGCAAATTATGCTCCTCTTAATAACCATTTTCCAAAGAGGAGCCTTTTTTCCCCTTTCATTCCCCCACTGCACAAGTAACCAAATACTGATAAAGAAAGAGTCTTTTCCTGTTCCTTTCTTGGCTTTGGCAATGTGTGTGTTATATCAGCTGTTGTTTTATTTATCACAAAACATGAATAGTAGATTTCACAACCCTTGGGTCTTCCATTATCCCCCTTTCACCTTTAGCAATATCTGTTAGGCTTGTATTGATTATGTTTTAGTTTCTCTTGGCTTGGGTTATGGTTGTATGCATTAGCTTTTAACAATGCTGCCCAAACAGGTTTTTGGATTTTCCATAAACCCACATGCTAAAATGTACAGTCACTTGGTTTCACTGAATGCAACTTTCAGTGCTTTTTGGTAGTTCGGTATTCAAAAGCACTATTAACACTTCTACCACTCATACGTGAGTGAAACTGCCTGCCTGGAACACGCAAGCAGTATCAGAGCGCTCCAAAGTCACTTTGAACTTGTGAATCATGCGTCCGTTCCTCTCGACGTTCACAGGTCTTCTGCTGCAGTGGCTCCTCGTTACCTAGTGAGCAACTTCTCCTGGTCCACGTTCACCTGAGTCATTCATTATTGGATCGTCTTTTGCTCCTCAGACTCTCTTGTGCACGCCAGCTAGCGGAGACCTCTCGAGAGGCAAAACATCCCTCGCTGCTTTTGATTCTCACTGAGAAGCCTCTGCACAACAGGCCTTCAAAGGGTAAGCATTTCTTTTACATGCTTCCTGCTACACGACCTCTGCAATTGGGACAATTGGAGGCATAGACACTTTCTGGACCACCCACTGTCTGGCTTCACGCTGGCTCTTCCTGCTCACTCTGACAACTGCTTCTTCCTTCTTCTTATCCTTCTAATGCCTGCACCTGAGGGCGCCTTTTAATAATATTAATAATTTAGCATTTATATAGTGCTACTGACCCAGGCATCTGAGTGCTGCATATTATTACCCATGGTGCATGGTGCTCATTTATCAACCTTGGAAGGATGAAAGGCTGAGATTGGCCCTGCCAGGGTTCGAACCTGCCTGGGCAGTCTCTGCACAGATGTCAAAGTGAGCGTTCTACTCTCTGTGCTATCTGGCAGGCTATTAAGCCTCCCAGTCTCCCCCAGGTGTGGGTCATTTACATTAATGAATTGACCACTCCTGCAGTTAAGTTCCTCTGTAGCCCTCCTCTTTGTAATTATGGGACATGAAGTCCCTCATAACAAAATTAGTTTTTCTGATTTCTTCTTCACTCTTACTTTTATTTCTGTTCCTCATAACATTTTCGAAAGAAGCGTCATGAGGGTAAGTCATCAGATTTGATTGTAAGAGAGGCAAAAATGTTCTTTAGCATTTAGACGGTTATTATACATAAACTTCCTTTCACTACACTTTTGGGAGTTAAAAGCAATTTTAGCTGTCTGAGTTTCCTGGGTTTGAGAAGGGTTTTTATTTCTCTATGTGCCAAAGGGTTTCGGATAATTTTTACCCACATTAAGATATTCAACTTGTGGAATAGACAAATTATTATGACAACAAGCCATTATATACTTTGTCATTTGGGAGATTTTCTCCCTAGAGGAAGAGAAATACTGCATCTCACCCCATCTATTCCTCTCATTCCCCTGGGCCCTTTCTCCACCCAAGTGATCCTCCCACAGAACACCACACCCAAGGCCAGGATCAGGAAGCATCTGCCTTTCCCTCGCTATCTGTGAGAAGACTTTATTCAGAGTTTTAGTGAGGAATCTGTAGGATTGATCACACCAGTGACATGCTAAAGCCTCCTTTTCCAACCCTGAATATCTTTTTTTGGTCCTTGTAATACACGAGATGCATGCATGATTACCTTCATCTCACCTGAGTCACCCTCTCGCAATAAAACCACTCCTAAGCCTACATTGCTCACATCTCCTTTGATTGCAGCTCTTTTTCTTTTGTCAAAATGATTCAACACTATCAGCATGTCAATTTCTCCTTTGATTTTCCTCAATTCCTTCTCACACTCACTACTCCAGACAAAATCTTCCCCTCGCCTCAGTAAGTTATACATTACGCTTACCTTGTCTGCAGAGTTCTCCCCAAATTTTTGATAAAACTCAATCATACCCCAAAATGAACATAGTTCTCTCGTTTTGGAGGTTTCTTTTCTTTTGATGGCTTCCACCATCTCTTTCGTTGGTCTCACGCCATTTTCCGAAATATACTGAATTTCTTCTAAATATGCAATTATCCAAGTCTCTACTACGTTTCGCAATATCATATCATGTTCTTTTTTTGCTTCACCACATATTAATATATCATCCTGGAAACAATGTATTCCACTCATTCCTCGAAACAACTTGTGCATAGCCTTCAGAAATAGTTATGTTGCAGAAACAAAAACAAAGAGCATCCTGCAAAATTGAAATATACATTACTGTGATACAAATGCTGTCAACTTCCTCGAGTGGGGTTACAACTCAATTTGCTGATAAACTGATTTTAAATCCAACTTGGTAAATAATTTCCCTTTTCCCACCAAAGCCAGCATTTCAGACACATTTGGTAATGGGTGCCTTTCTACAACAACACATTTATTAAGAGCAGTGGTGAAACCTATTCCACAGCTCCTGCTCTTTTAGATTATACCCATATCAAACAATCCTCCCAACTCGCCTCTTCTTCTCTCAGAATCAATAGCACCAGGCTTAATTTGGCTACTGCCGGGATACTTCCGCCTTTTAGCACAATCTCATGCATCATACCCTTCAGTTTCTACTCCACTATACATTTCATATGTATAGTGGAGCACTTTGAAACACTTGCCTGTGTATAGGTGCTATATAAATAAACAATACCATATCAATACCACATACCTCATTCATTTGATTTTCTCTTATACTCTTATATGCAGGACTTTTTCAACAGTATTCAGATATAGCCGTATAGACAGTTTCTTCTGTTTACTCCATCCTAATAATGACTTGCCCTTTTTTGTAACATATACTTTTCCTTTTGCACGTTTTGCTTTAAATCCCAATTCTGCAACAAAACATCCCACCAATTCTGCTTTTTCAATATTTTATCCTCACGGACGTATGTTAGGCTTCATCAACTCTTCCACTTCCCATCCAATTCCCTTTCAAAACATCTCTTGACACGAGCGACACTTTGGCTCCTGAATTTGCCATCATTGCTATCATTTTCCCATTCATACATATTGTCCCTTCAGGACTGTCACATTCATCATCACCATCATTAATCCTATTCAATTAATATTTTCTTCTTCCTCATCGTCTGAGGTCATCTCTCCATACCCTCCTACAAACTGGATACTTCTTCTGTTTCCTCCTCTACCAATTTAGAAGTTGTTGCACAATTTTGCCAAGTGTCCCGATCCTTTGCACCTCGCACACAGGACTTTTCATCCATGACAAACCAATAAAGAACTAGCCATGTGATTCTGCTGCCACATCTGAAACACAGTTGTTCTCCTCCTGGTCCTTTTCCATAGTTCTGTGGTCTTTTTGCACAGTCTTTATCCTCTCCTTCTCTTGTCAAGGCACATCTCGGATGCATTTTATTTTTGCAACCCTTTTTCTTCCAGTATTTCAACAATACTAGCTTTCTCTTCCACTTTGATCAATTTTGACGCACATGCCATGGCGTGTGCCATCCTTTTGGCAATTCTTATAACCGCAGAAAGATTAGGGTCATTCTTTCACCAAAGCTCTTTATGTATCTGTTAGGAAAGATTTCCATGTATGTGTAATTTTCCCTCCAGTTGTGATCCCCCCAACTTTTTGCTTTTGTCTGACCATCCTAGCATGAATTTTACCAGTGGATCCCAGCCTTCTGCTGTACTCTGCAGGGCTTTTGTTTATTTTGTTAATGGGAAACTGACATGCCCTTCAGACTATCAGTACCGTCAGAATTTGTTTCCCTTAGGTTTTCACCTTGTTACCATTTCTTGGTAACTTTATATCAGTGCACAATGTACCATCCAGTACAGTGCGCTGGGGTCTTTTTTCCATTTTTAAGGCCCTTTACACCCTCAAACGATTTTTGGTGAATGTACAAGTGTGCCCAGGATGGAGTTGGTGGCAGCTATTACTTTTAAAGCATTTTTGACTCTTTCGATGGTCCAAACCGCATTTACTGTGTTTGGCTCAGGACAGTGGCCAGCGCCTAAAATGTCCCTTCCACGAAGTCCTATGTTCTGTCCTTAGGCCATTTTGTCCTTAAACTGTGCCACCACAGGATAGTGTATTGTCTAATAACTTTAAGTTCCAAGAAACAAGTTGTAACTAGCTCTGACTCTTACAGCCAGGACACATCCCCCCTTTTGTACACATTTGTCTATGGCCCTTAGTCCTGGGTCTGTGTTGGGCTCTCCATCCTGTATACACATAACCTGCAAATGAGCCTCTATGGAAGTGTTCCTGGACCAACAAGTAAACTGTCCAGCTCGTATGGGACCTTTGCTTTGGAACCACCGGCGCCTCGAGTTTTGACTTGAGACTGTGGGAACCATAAGCACTCTCCCGCTGACTTTCGTACACCTAGCATTCCTAGCTCTGGAACTAGGAGAGTCCGCCTGAGCCTATGTGGTACCTGTGTCGCCCCTGCTTTGGTGACAAGCTTCGTGGATGCCTTGCTGTTGTGCCCTCTTGTGCCCAAGATGATCTGCAGTGGAACTGTCTTGATACCTTCCCCAGAAGTGGAGAAAAGGCCACTGTCTTGCCACAGATTGATGTCCTGGAACACAGCCCCTGAAAGCCAAACAGACGCGTAACTGCAGGACTGAAACCATCAAATGAACTGGACTAGACTGGCAAAGTTTGGTCCAGACTTCATCTTGGGTCGGTGAGTACTTGCAACACTTACCAGTGGCCCCTGTTGCATCCATAGACTTTTACGCACAAGTGTCCCCCAAGGGCCACTCACTTTGGTTAACGTAACCTGTGCTACCATCCTATTCCTGATTCCTGGAAATTGTTCAGACCTCTTGTGGGGATCCTCCTTGAATAGTGGAACCTTATTCTTTACCACCTCACCCACCTTCCTGAGCTACTACAGCCCCTTGAAGAGACCGGTTTTGTACTTTAACGCACGATCGAGTGCTGCCGTGCTAAACGTACTTTTGATCACAAGGCTCCAAACTTCATAGCGATTGGACTGCCTATTAGTGAGGGTTGTGATTACTGAAGAATTGCCTAAAGTATATTTGCACTGTCTGACCCTCTTCTGTTACAGGTTGCGGATCCATACTTGCTTAATATTACTATAGGACAAACAGTAACTGTATATATGTTCCCTTGTATAAAGTTGTGTTAGATTGTTAATAATTGCTGTGGTTTCATCTCGTGTTTGACTTAAAAGACCTTTAACAAATGTATATGTATTTTTGATATATACACCTGAATGAGAGTAATTTGTGGCATTGTTTACTGTGTGTGCTCATTGTGGGCTTTTGATCACCCTCACCCCTCCTGGACCTAGTCTTGACTGCCGCCAATGCTACCTTGCTTGTTCTGGCCTGTCCAGAAGGTTACCCTGTTCCAAGAAACAAGGCTAGCATTCTGAACCTCTGCCCACCAGATCAGAGTTCAGAAATCCATCTTAACAGTGTACTGTTATTGCAACAATGTGTCATGAATTCATTCTGTATGTGTTCATTGAGAGCTTTTACAAAATCAAATCTTAGTGCACAGTGCCTTAGGGAAGTGATATACTCTTCAACCGACTCACTAAGTTCTTGGTACCACACCCGAAAATTGTATCTTTCCAAAATTATGCTTGTCGTAGGACTGAAATGTATGTCCATTTTTGCCATAGCTACTTCGAATTATTTAAATTCTTCATTGTGTATATGCTCTGGTAAATCTGTGAATGTTTAAAAAATCCTTGGCCCTCATATCCCAGAAAGTGCATTAACAAGGACACCTTCCGATCTACTGAAAATCCACTACCGCATGTGGCCTTCACTTATGAAAGAATCCCTTTTTCCACTGTGAACATTTCACCTTTGCAGGTCCTGGTAATGGCATAAAGGTAAGCGGCCTGGTACATTGTGCATGGCCATAGCCATTACTCCTCAGTGTACACTTGCAGAGAGTTCTGTGAACCATTTGTTGAATATGGGTTGAATATTCCGGCAGGAAGAGGCAGACCAGCCACCATTGCAGCAACGTAGGCCGCAGTACCCTGGCAAACGGGTGTCTTTTGCGCTCAGCATGCTGATGTTTAGGTAGATAGCCCAACTCGTGGGCAGGAGACACAAAAGGTTCTTTCTAGGCACCTGGCCCTGATCACACTCCAGAAGAAGCCTTGCAGAGTCATGGGAGCACTGGCAATTAGCACTCTGGCACTCTGGGGAAGGGGTGGCAAAGGTGGGGAGACTATTGGGGCCAGTGTAATAAAGGATGCACTCTGGTATTACCTGGTAAGCTCTCTATTAAGATAGCTTGAAGTGTAACTGATTAAAGCCCAAGCCACTTTTCTCTCTTTCCTCCCTCGGCCAACTACTCTCTGTTCAATGATTGAAGCCCCATCCACTTTTCTCTCTTTCTTCCCTCGGACAACTACTCTCTGTGCAATCTCTCTGGTCCCATGACCTACCACCATTCCACATTCCACTGTCACTCAATCCAATCCTTCACAATTCCTTCACAATATATAGTTTTAGCGTGGCTGTCGCACAGTGTTGGGAGATATTTAGGACACCTCTCCATAGAGGCCATTTAGGCCACTTTAATGTTGCATTAGCACTTTATACATGCACTGAGATTGTGATTTCTATCAGTACTGTATTATTCTACATGGGACGATATGCACTTGCACTTTTTGTCATGTTTTGCACTCTTTCTCCCAAGATGCACTTTCACTTTTTGGTGAGCTGGGGACTAGCAGGCCCATAATGCACTGCTTATAGCCCCATAGTGTATATAGAGATACAGATGTTATGCCCAAGTGGGGTCCTTTTCTCTCTCTACACACACTGTGCAGGCGGACACTGCTGAAATTGAGCTGTGGTAGCTACAGTCGTTTTTGTGCACTCACTCCATCATGCGGATTGTTTGCCGCACCGCAGAGAATTATTCTCTTGAGGTGAGGCAACAAATATTATAATTGCGCACTGGCACCGGCGCGAAATCTCGTAATGATGTTGGTATATTTTATCATCACATTAGCTTGGGGTTGGACTCCTCTCACACCTGCTGCTCGTGCGTAATAGCTAATTACCCAGTTGGCTTTTGAGTATTTGAATTCCACTACAAATACACCTATGTTCCATTTAATAATGGACACTTCAAGATGGCGGATTTACCACCATACTGAACCATAAAGTTTGTTTTCAGCATATACAAACTGGCGATCACATGACGCGTGAGTGGCAGTTGGGAGGAGCCCACCACACTGCCTATGAGGCTATTTATAAACGAGAGCACAGTAGTTGGGAACAACTACAAGCCTGAGGAAGCTCGCGATTTCGAGCCTAACGCGTGGCGTTTTTCCACCCGTTGGGGTGAGTGCTGCTTCATGCCTGGTCTGACCAGGTATTGTCATGTATGCTTTTTATTAAATATTTGCACTACTTGTGATTAATAAAGGAAAAATATGTTTTTAACTCAGTAATTGGTCGTGAGTGCTTGGGCAACGGTTTGGCTAAAGTTGGAGGTACTGTGTATCCGCCACTCTGCATCTTTTCCTGACATTATTTTAAATCTTTAGAGCCTAGCCTGCTCTAGCCCAACAGCACCAGCTCAATAATGAGGCAGAGGATTCGTCCAGGGGGGGAACAGTTATAGGGGGGGTCCCAAAACTTTTTTTTTTCCCATAGACTGAATGGGAAAAAACTTTGCGCACGGCTACAGCCCGAACCGCTGGACGGATTTACACCAAATTTGCGGCAGGAGCGGCGGCCTGGTCCCAAAAGCGTGCTTTTGTAAATTTGGTGTAAATCTGTCCAGTAGTTTTTTAAAAAAATGACCAAAATGTAAGGCAAAAAAATTAGTTATATCTGCGTTCGCTTCGCGGACGGACTTCCCTGTTCGCTCCGCGGACAGCACCCCGATTGGCCCATGGGCTTGTGTCATGTCCGCGGACATGCAACGTGTTCACTGATTGGACGGCGAGGGGCATGGAGCGCGTCAGATTTTCTGAGTCGCCCGCCATCTTGTATTCGCAGTCGACCGCGTACAGCGCAGTGAAACGTGGATAAAAAATTGTATTTAGTGCCGTGTGTTGGTGTGTAAGAGTGTTTGGGGAGGGTTGGGGAGTATGAGATAGGTTCAATGTTTTGTTTTTTTATGTGCTAGACCTTTTTGTTGCGTTCGATTTGTCCGCGGAGAACACGGCTGTTCTGACATTTTGTAAATAAACTAAATGGTGGGGTGTTTAGACATAGCTCTCAACCATTTTTGTTTTACAGGCGGGTGAAATCACCCGATTTTGTTTTTAGCGGGTGAGACGCCCATTGGAATGAATGGGCGTGCAGGAGGCTTGGCGGGTGAGTCTGCCCTTTACAAGGCGTGTGACACCCGCCAAAAGCGTGTGAGTTGAGAGCTATGGTTTAGAGGACAGAGTATGTGTCATTTTTGTTCGCAAGGAAGGTAAAAATGAGCTATGAACACACACGGTGTACTTAATTGTTCGTAAATACACAAACTGGGGGTGTCCTCAGGACGCTGTCCGTATTGTAATCTGTCTAGTTGAATGTGTTCTAAGAACACTCGCAGTGTTCTGAAATGGTTGCAATTACACAAAATGGGGGTGTTCTGAGAACGTTGTTTGTATTGTTCGTTGTCAGGGTGAAAGTGTTTTAAGAGCACTCCTTTTGTTCGCTAATAGTACAATTTCCTAGGGGCGTCAACCGACTTTTTGTCCACTAAAGAAACGATAAATCCGGCTGGTGTGCGTCGACATTATGTGATAATCCTATGACTGGCGCTATTGACCTGGCTGACTTGCTTTTGCGACACTAAATCATATTTCCCGCCCCTACTGATATTATCAAAGCATTCATATTCCCCGCCTTTCTCCGTGACGTTACAGGGTGCGTAATGAAACGAGCCCAGTCGTCTCCATTACTACGCGACTTTACACAGAACCCGGAAGACAACACACATTATGTCACAACACAGCGCGCCACAATTCGGAATATGAAACTGTGATTTAAAAGCAAAGAGCAAGATTGTAAATGTTGTAAAGTACATTTATTTGACATCAAATGTTTAGAGAATATTCAGCAATTTGCATTTGTCTTTGTTGTCGATCCGCAAAGGTTCATGTTGAGACACGCGATGTTCCTTTGCGGTACAGAGAGTGTTAGATCAGCTTACAACTCAGTGCGCCACAATTCGGAATATGAAACTGTGGTTTAAAAGTAAACAGCAGTCAACACAAGGTGATAGCCTACGCAGATGACATGCTACTCGCGCTAGAAGACCCAACGAACACACTCCCTAAGGCAATGCGGATCCTGGATTCATTCGGGGATATCTCTGGCCTGAAAATCAACAAGAAAAAATCGGAGATCCTACATCTAGCAGGGAATAGAGAACTACTGGATAACGAGGCGGGAGCATCAGACCTGAATATAGCAGAAGAAGGCATTAAATACCTGGGCGTAACACTGACGCAAAAAGTTGAAGCGCTATACATAAGAAATTACCCCCCTCTGCTATCCAAAATCAAAAAAGACCTGGAGCGCTGGAGCCCCCTAAACATCTCATGGTGGGGGAGAATACAATCAGTGAAAATGAACACACTACCCAAACTATTATATCACTTCCACGCCCTCCCGATCACAATCCCCAACTCGTTCTTTAGGGACCTAGCAAAATCAATTTCAAGATTCATCTGGAATGGGAAACCTCCTAGAGTGGCCAGAACAGTCCTCACGTCCCACGTCAGGGAGGGGGGACTCGCACTCCCACACTTCAAAAACTATTATCACGCAGCACAACTATGGGTCCTGAAAGAGTGGCTGGGGGACAACCAAAGAACAATCTGGGTGACTCAAGACAGGGCGGTGGCACGAACCCCTCTAGAAGACCTCCTGTGGAAACTCAAGCAACACAGACACCCAAACCTACGAATCAGTGAAATCATGATAACCACGCTGAAAGCCTGGGACGAGCAAACGCGGAAAGGGAATATAACCACGGCTACCGCCCCATTTACACCAATATGCAGGAACCCCCAGTTTCCGCCGGGACAAGAACAAGGGGCCTTCGATAAATGGGAAGATGCAGGATGCAGGAAAATAGGGGAGATGTTCCAGGACGGTGAAATCAGATCGTTTGCAGAAAGCAAGACCATGTGGAACTTAACGAACTCGGACAGATACAAATACGAACAACTCAGGCACTGGCTAACAACACCCGAGATGGCCCAGGCGGCAACCAGGGAATTGACCAGCTTCGAAAAATATCTCCTCACCAACCCAGGGGACAAGAAACTAGTCTCCACACTCTACAACTTTATAAACAAACAAGCAGAGGATGTAACGTGGGCCTACATGAAAAGATGGGAAAATACATTGGGGGAAGTAATCACGAAGCAGCACTGGCAAACACTTTGGGCTGAAGTCCCCAAATCCACAAGAGCAATCCAGACTAGGGAAATGTGGATAAAAGTACTCACACAGTGGCACTATACCCCAGAGAGACTAAATGATATGTACCCAGAAACGTCAAACCTATGCTGGAGAGGCTGTAGAGAAATAGGCACGTGGAGACACATCTGGTGGGAGTGTCAAAAGGTTAAAGGCTTTTGGACGGAAATGATATCAGAAATGAAAAAGATATTCCCAGATGCCGACCTAGCAGGGGAAAGAGTCTGGCTTTGCGGACTGAGAGACCAACAAACCCAAAAATATACCAAGGCACAACGAAGAAGTTTCATGGGCCTAGTAGTCGCAGCATGGGCTACAATCGCGCAGAATTGGAAGAAGCAAGACCCACCATTGATCTTCACTTGGCTACAAAAAGTCTGGTCGCAAATAACCATGGAAAGAATCACCCATAACCTGCAGGACACTCGAGATTCCTTCACGAAGGAATGGGGAGGGGTAATAGACTATCTACAGTCGGACTATATGATACAGTGGTGCCCACACACCATAAGAATAACGGACATCTTCACATCATAGAAGCTGGATGACTAGGAACTCAGCCAACTCTTCCTGAAGGGGGTGGGCATGGGAGGGGGGTGGGGGGACGTTGGGGGGGGATTGTTGACTTCTTGTGTTTAAATGGAAAACTAATAAAAACAACTTTAAAAAAAAAAAAAAAAAAAAAAAAAGTAAACAGCAGGATTGTACATTTGGTAAAGTACATTTATTTCACATGAAATGTTTAGTGAATATTCAGCGATTTGCTATTGTCTCTGCTGTCGATAAGCAAAAGTTTATTTGGAGCCACGCGTTGTTCCTTTGCGGTAGATAGGCTATTAGTTTATGATAAAAGCAGTAAATGGTCGCTCTGATAATCGGAAGGTTGCTCCAACAACGAGCCATTAGACAACCCTATTGGTTGGTATGTTGTTTGTAGCCGCTAGTACTGCGTAAGGGCATATTGGTCCTTGGCGATTGTCCCATAAAATGGTGAGGGTCATGAAGTTGCATATTTGGACTTGCACCTGGCAGTTGAAGACCCCATCCGCTGGAGTCTGTAAATCGTGACATAGACAAAATGGGGCCACGTACCTGTTTTAAAAAACATAAATTAGTCTCACCAGCCGATCTTCATTAAAAATCATCATTTTATTTATTAGGGCGTGAAACTATTTGCTATCGAAGATAGTGCAACAGAGTATGTTAATAATAAAATAATAATATTTTCCCATTCATATAGCGCTAAGAACTGTGAGGTATGTAAGCGGTGCTTATTATTAACCACGGTGTGTGGTGCTCATTTATTGACCACGGAAGGATAAAAGGCTGAGTTTCGCCTTGCCGGGATTCGAACTTGCGTTAGCAAGCTGTGCACGGATGTCAAAGCGAGCGCTGTACTCGCTGTGCCACTTGACAGGCTACAGTGAAGTGGCACAGCGAGTAGAGCGTCTGACCGCCTATAGACCGGTTAAATTATTTATATTAACCCACTCTGTGTCGTCTGCCTTTTTCAGAGCCCTCTAAACGACAGGGGATCAATTTGGCGGTGATAGTGCGCGGTAGAAAACATTATGCCACTTTCAACGAACAAGTTCAACTTCAGCGGTCTTTAATGCTACGCTATTGTAATTATATTTGGTATAAAGTAATCTAAAGGGTTACTTACAGTACAATTGCAATTTCCATTGTCTACGAGTGGTGCAGTCCCAAAATACGACTCCACGTGTGCCAACGATCTTTCGCATAGTGATATAATATGTAAAAGTGGTTTCGTTTCAGAAATTTCATCTTTATCTTCTCTTACATTTTAGCAACACTCCTTCAAGAGAAGTCTTTCATCACAATCTCTGTCTGTCAAGGTCAAAACACAATACAACCTTATAGTCTGCTTCGTGAGCCTCTCCGGGGCCCGAGAAAAAAATGGAAGCAGCTGACCTTCACTGTGAACGAGCATAAATTCTTACTTTGCAACGTTCTGTGTAAAGCCATCTGTAGAAGTTGGTTTTTGCACGCCATTTTTGTATATTGTTTGCGTGATATTAAAAAAAGTTTGTTTAAAGGACGTTATGGTTCTAAGTACAGCCGAAAGACCCCTGAAAATAGCAAGTTATGGCACTGCTAAGACTAACACCCAGGACATCAAAGGTGACATTGCAAATGTCATTGATGAAATCACTGATGACATCACATGTGTATGTACTTTTCATGTAATTTGTGTACTAGGGATTTTTATTATAATGTTCAGAAAAAAGTGTCAAGGATATTGCAATAAATATCATACCGTTATTAGTGCTTTCAACGATGCATTTATATCAATAAATAGCATTGTATTATGGGATTTTATGTAGTATACTGAGCTACTAATGGTGAAAGATAGCATTGTGTGCAGAGTACAAGATAAAAGTATAATATTTGTAATGTTAATACGTTGAATAATGAAATGATAATTGTCCTGAAATGTTCGAAAATTCACAAAATGGGGGTGTTCTGAGGACGTTATTCGTATTGTGTGATTGCTTAGCTGTATGCAATGAGGGAATGGTAGAGAGAGTAAAGTGGACGCCGTCCGCGGACACCGCGGCTGTTCGTGGACAGGGCGTGGTAAATCCGGGTTTTTCCAGGAAATCCAACATGGAAAGAAGACTGTACGGATCAGCCAATCAGATGTCGAGGTTGTGGATTTGTGTTGAAAGATACTGTGTGTGGTGAAGATGGCAGAAGTGGAGAATGTCAGGGTGTTGGTGCTCGGAGATATGTTTGTGCATGGTTTACAGAAGTACACTGAATGCAGGCATGTTGCAAAGAACTTTGGTGTGAAAGGAGTGAAGGTGGTGTGGAGCACTGTGCCTGATTGCAATGTACAGGGAATTGTACAAGTTTGTGCGGATATGGCCACGATGAACAGTCCGCATGTGGTAGTTTTGCACTATGGTGCTTTCCATTTGGGCAACGTCAGTGCCCCTACTTTGTTGGCTGATTTGGAACGCTTGGTTCAAGCCGTAATGAAGATCCTTCCAAATGCGAAAGTAATTTTTTCTGGATTACTACCTAGGGCAATATGGGACAATAGTTCAGTTTTTTGTCCTCAGCAAAACATTGCTAGGTGTGTCATCAACCGAGGCATGTGTGCCTTCATGCTTAGAGCTGGTATGTTCTTATGTAACAATGAGAATATTGATGCCAGTAATGCTGTTAATTTTAAAGAAGATGGCATTTCTTTATCTTTTACCGGAAATGCCTTTCTATTTTCGAATGTAAGGGTTGCATTGGAGAAGGTTATGTGAAGATTTTAGGAGTAAAGCAAGAAAAAAAAAACAAGAAAAAAAATATAAAATAACAGGTGTCTGTCAAGCATCTGTAAAAAAAAAAAAAAAAACGGCTCTTTTCAGAGCCAACTTCAAAGGGGAAATGGGGCACACTATTTAAATTTACATTCACCACGCTCAGATTTTCGATGTGTCCGCGGACATGGCGGTAGTCCGCGGACATGAAAATCACTACGAGGGGGTTAGTATGTTCTATGGTACATGTCAGGGATATTATGGGTAAGTTGTGCTACTAAAAACCTATGAAATTCAGTGAAAAAACTTTGTTAAAGGGACGTTATGGTTCCAAGTAAAACCGAAAAACCCTTGAAATTCACCAGTTATGGTAACATAAGCAACCATAACTCGCGCCACCGTGCACTGCTAACACTAACACCCAGGACATCAAAGATGACATCACAAATGTATTGATGACATAACTGATGACATCACATGGCTGGCTCTCCCTTTTTATCCTTTGCTGACATATCGAAGCCACATAGTTTTCTTCAGTAACAGTCAGGAAGTACAAATTGAAAAGGTACTATATTTGTAGACTTGGGGTCCTGTCACATCATATGAAACATGTACATTACGGAAGATACAGGCTTGAAAGAGAGCAATCCTTTCTGTGCATGAAGATAATCATTATGATTATCAGCACTTTGTCATAGTTTTATTTTTATTACTCTACCTTCCCTCTATATGCTCATATTAGTATACATTATACTCACTCTCCATAGAGTGAATGGGAAAAAAAGTTTGCTCGCGCATACAGCCCAAACCGCTGGACGGATTTCCACCAAATATGGACCAGGAGCAGCGGCTTGGTCCCGAAAGCGTGCTTTTGCAAATTTGGTGAAAATTCATCCAGTAGTTTTTTTTTAAATGACCAAAAAGTAGGTAAAAAAAAATTAGTGATATCTGTGTTTGGTTTGCGGATACACTTCCCTGTTCGCTCCGCGGAAAGTGTCCTGATTGGCCAATCGTCTTGCGTGATGTTCGCAGACATGCAAAGTGTTCGCTGATTGGACGGCGTGGAGCGTGAAGCGCGTCAGATTTTTCGGTAGCGCCCGCCATATTGGATTCGCGGGCGTCCCCGGACAGCGCGGTGAAACTTTGTTCAAAATGTGTATTTTGTAGAGTGTGTTGGTGTGTAGGAGTGTTTGGGGAGGGTGGGAGTGTGTGAGATAGGATGAAAGTTGTGTTTTTTATGTGTTAGACGTTCTTTTTGTGTTCGATTTGTTTGCGGACATCACAGGTGTTCTGAAATGTTCTAAATAAACTGACTAGGGGGTGTTCTAAGGAGTCAATATGTGTCCGTTTTGTTCGCAAGCAAAGTGAAACTGTTCTAAGAACACTTGCGGTGTCCGGGGAGTGTTCGTAGGTGGTGTCCTGAGGACGCTGTCCGTATTGTTCTCTGTTAAGCTGAATGTGTTCTAAGAACACGCGCGGTGTCCTGAAATGTTCGCAAATAAACAAAATGGGGGTGTTCTGAAGACGCTTCTAAGAACACTCGCGGTGTCCGGGGAGTGTTCGTAGGGGGTGTCCTGAGGACGCTGTCCGTATTGTTCTCTGTCAAGTTGAGTCTGTCCTAAGAACACTCGCGGTGTCCTGAAATGTTCGCAAATAAACAAAATGGGGGTGTCCTGAAGACGCTTCTAAGAACACTTGCGGTGTCCGGGGAGTGTTCGTAGGGGGTGTCCTGAGGACGCTGTCCGTATTGTTCTCTGTCAAGTTGAATGTGTCCTAAGAACACTCGCGGTGTCCTGAAATGTTCGCAAATAAACAAAATGGGGGTGTTCTGAAGACGCTTCTAAGAACACTCGCGGTGTCCGGGGAGTGTTCGTAGGGGGTGTCCTGAGGATGCTGTCCGTATTGTTCTTTGTCAAGTTGAATGTGTCCTAAGAACATTTGCGGTGTCCTGAAATGTTCGCAAATAAACAAGATGGTGGTGTTCTGAAGACGCTTCTAAGAACACTCCCGGTGTCCGGGGAGTGTTCGTAGGGGGTGTCCTGAGGACGCTGTCCGTATTGTTCTTTGTCAAGTTGAATGTGTCCTAAGAACACTCGCGGTGTCCTGAAATGTTCGCAAATAAACAAGATGGTGGTGTTCTGAAGACGCTTCTAAGAACACTCCCGGTGTCCTGGAATGTTCGTAGGGGGTGTCCTTAGGACGCTGTCCGTATTGTTAGTTGTTAAATTGAAAGTGTTGTAAGAACTATCGCGTTGTTCTGAAATGTTCGTAGGGGGTGTCCTGAAAACGGTGTCCGTATTGTTCGCTGGCAAGTTCAAAGTGTTCTAAGAACACTCACATTGTTCGCGGACATTAAAAGTTTCCCATAGATCATAGTTGAAATGTTTGTCTCTATGGATGTGATATGCTGCGGTGGTTGTTGCCAGGGCATAGAGTCTTGGGTGCACGGCCATTTGGCCATGCACCCAAGACTGTATGCCCTGGCAACAACCACCGCAGCATATCACATTCATATTTGCTTATAACTTTGGGTGAAAAACAAATGTATAAGGAACAAAGGTATTAGATACTATGGATGTGATATGCTGCTATGGTTGTCCTTATTATTGTATACTTACTGTTTGGTCTAGTAATGGGAGTCCATGTTTTTCTTCTTCATTTCTGTGATAAAAGAAAATAGCATGTTAGTATTAGTATTTTGTAATGACTTATTACATTGTATAAGCAATATACTTTTATTTTTTTCGACCCTCATATTTAGTAGACTACAAATCAGAGTACTGTGCAATTTGCTCAGTTTCTGTATTTGTTGCTAAAATCATTGGGTCTGTAGGAGAAAAGAAAATCCATGTTGGATAAAAAAAAACCCTTTTTCTGTTATGCTACAGTTTATTTGTTTGTTTGTTTTCAGTGTTCACTTGTTGTTTCTGGCTAATGCTTTATACTTTGCTTTGTTGTATTTTTTTGGAGCAGTAACAGATTCTTCATTTGTTTTAATATTATAAAATTTTGGAGCAGTTAGATACCAATTGGCATATTCTAACTGTCTATTTTTTTAATATATTTTAGTGGTTTTGATTTACCTATTTGGATATTGTTAAATTTTGGGACAGTTAGATACCAATTGGCGTATTCTAACTGTGTATTTTTTGGCCTAATTTAGTGGTATTCATTTATCTGATTAGTTGTTGTAGAATCTTTGAGCTGTTAGATAGCTTTTGGAGTATTCTAACAGTTTTTATTATTTTAACACACATTTATAATTTTGGGACAGTTAGATACCAATTGGCGTATTCTAACTGTCTATTTTTTGGTCTAATTTAGTGGTATTCATTTATCTGATTAGTTGTTGTAGAATCTTTGAGCAGTTAGATAGTTTTTGGAGTATTCTAACAGTTTATATTTTTGTAACACAAATTTACTTAAAGGTTTAAATACAGTTTATTTATCAAATTTTGGTTTTAAGAACATCAAATAAGCGTTTGTAAGATTTGCTGGTAATCTCTGCTTTAGAGTAATGGTACTATCATTACATTCAAACCATCCACATTTCTTTTTTATGTATGCAGTGTAGTGGCCTGAATTGGTTGTGGCTCCTGCGTGGTAGATTATACCTATTATTGTGAAGGTTTTCTTACCAAGTGATATTTGACCATGTGTGAATCCAGTCAGCTTGCAGTTGTTTTTGGTACCATCTTCACTGTAACGTAGAAGCAGTAGTATTACGTATTTACTATGTGTTTGTATTACTAAGGTGGAGCGATTATCTGAATTGCAGGTAGAGCATAATCTACCATGGTTTGCATTTTGTACAAGTTGCTGAAATGGAATGGATTCACAATTTGGTATTGATATATATATGAAGCGTTCATTGGGGATATCTTCTTGTGTCACATTGTTGCAGAGAGTGCATGTATGTTTCCACATGTATGAAATCTGAAAGATTTCATTTATAGGTATGTTTTTGTTTTCCAGTACTTGTAGTAAGTACATTAGAAATTATTGTGGATCTTCCTGTGAGTTTATAGTGAATTTCACCATTCCAGCACAGTAGTCCAATTGTCGTCTTATTCCAAAAACACTATGTGTTGTCAGGATTGTTTGCTGCATTTCTGTGAAGTACTAACATTTGCAAACACAATGGGTCTGTACTGTGTGAGTAAATGTTGTCAACAATTGGTGGTAATTGAAATAGAATATTCATTCCTACATTTGCATAGCAACTTACACCAACTATATTTGAGAATTGAAATGGTCCAGGTAGTTCTGTATCTAACTGCTTTTTTTGGAGTTTGTCTTCCTTCTTTAAAGAAGTACCTGGTTTACTTTCTCTAATTGATTCTTTTTTGTTTGTGGTACTTGATGAAGTATTAGTTTCTTTTACTCTCTTTGGAGGATTTGCAGTGACGTCCTGTTGCATTTGTGTTTGATTTAGTTTTCTTTTACAACGTTTTAGTTTTTGTGGAACAGAATATGTGTTTAGATGGGGAGTGAATAGTGAGCGAAGTCTATTATATTCTAAAATTCAAGGAATATCAGCGTTTACTTTACTTGCATCAAAGTTGATTAGAAATAGACCGTCAAGTGTACGTAAGCGTGATAGTGCTACGTAGCTCATGCCTTCTTTAAAGACTGTGTTACCAATATCTATCATTGCTTTGTCTAGGGTAAGACCTTGTGATTTATGAATTGTGACTGCGTTTGCAAGAGTTAGAGAAAATTGTTCTCTGAGTACATACATATCTTTGAAGAGAAGGAATCTAGCTGTTGAGCGTCCTATCCGTTTTACTTCTGAAAGTTTGTCAAAGAGTATATTGACAAACTGAATTTTGTTGTCAAGTGGGTATGTTTGAAAGCCAACAACTGTACCCAGTGCTCCATTAACTAGTCCTTGGTCCACGTCAAGGTTATGTTTAAGCATTACTCTGCAATTTAAGGATAATTTTAACATCTTTTCTAAGCCTGCTGTGTTTGAGATTGATTTTTCTAAATTATTTAGTCTTGTTGTGGCTTGGTCACACATGGGTAGTGTCATACCATGTACATCTAGTTTGTCTGTGGCGCTAATTTCCATTATTGGTTGCATTTCTTTACTTAGCATAATTTCATTGAATTTGAAACAGCTTGCAAGAGTTGGCATTAAGGCCATACAATTGACATTTTTGTGGGCTAATTGTTCCATAACATCTGTAGCACATGCATTATCGCCATAAAGTGCATTAATGTGCCGGGTTTTCAATGTTGCTTCTGCTTCTTTAGAAAGTATACCAACTCTCAAACTTTTTAAAATGTTGGCATAAGTTAGATCTGCAGATTGGCGCATGTTTTCTGTTAATTCTCTGTATTGGAAATGTTGCCAAAGGTTGACATTTCCAATGCTGCCAACAGTTTTACGGCAGTGTTTGTGCCCTAATGTTTTAAAAATAGGTTCACCTTTTACTGGTGTTAATTGAAGCAGATCTCCAAAAACAATAATGTGTTTTCCTGCAAAGAGCTCTTCATAGTTTGTTTTGAGTACTTCTTGTAATCTGAGGTGAATCAAAGCTAACATCAGGTTGGAGACCATGCTCACTTCATCTATTAGTAGCATTTTCATTTGTTTCAATACTCTGCGTAATTCCATTGCAGCTTCTGCAGAAAGTTTGTAATAGTCTAATTTGTTCTGGTGTTCTACTGGTAATAGTAGTAATCGGTGTAATGTAACACCACCTATGTTGTAGGCAGCTAAACCTGTGGGGGCAGTGACAACAGCTGACAGTTTGTTGTTTGTCAATTGTTGAAGGAACTTACTAATGATTTTGATTAGTAATGTTTTGCCAGAACCAGCTTCACCACTGACGTACAGTAGTATAGGTTTATAATTATGGCAGGAACATTCTTTATTTTCATGTTTTACACCATGTGCAATTTGTTTTGTTACTTCTTGAAAAATGCTACTTTGCTCATTGTTTAGTTTTGATTGTAGTATAGTTAAGTCTTCCTTATCTTCATACTGACACATGGTGTTTTCTACTTCTATCATAGCTAATTCTGCCTCATTTGTTATTAGTGGTTCTCCCAGTGGTTCTCGGATTCCTGTTACAGAAGGTTGACTACTGTCAGGAGTATCCTTATCTAGTTGAGCTTGGAGTTCTTCTTCATGTTGCTGTTCATTGTGCAACATTGTTTTGTACTGTGTAAAGTTTACATCAGTTATAGTGCTTTCATTTGCTTTGAAAGCATCCTCATATGAGTCATAGTTATCTAGTAATTGTTCTTCTTTTCTCCATGGTTTGAAGAGTTGTAGCAGGGACATGTAATATACTTCTTTATGTTGAGGAGTCTTCAATGACAATTTGATATGATTAATTAAATTTGGTTTAGTGAGTTTAACTAAGCTGCCTTCACAGTCTGTCACTCTATATTTACCTTTTTTTTCATCGGATTTCATATTATTTTTGTATGTGTAGTTTTGGGCTATTTGGTATAGACACATGTTACTTCTGTTTGGGTAGTATGTGTCCAATAAATTGTTTTTTAAAATGTCTTGGCTGTTGGGATCATGTTTGGCTATTGTTTCTATATCTTCATATGATTTTAGATCTCTTTTTCTAGATTTAGCTGGACCAAGACTTAGCCATACTATATTTTCAGATTTACCATACAATGAAGTACCAGTTAAACGATCAGCTGCTTCATAAGATCCACATTCTCTATGGGTGAGCATTTTTATGTCTAAGCTGTATAATTTCTGAGATACTGTTTTATCTGATGACAGGTCATTCCAGAGGTCTTGGAGCTCTGTCTTTTCTCCTTTAGTTAAGTATGCTGTGACATATCGTGCAACTGCAGTAGAATTGTCTGCAATGTACTGCACATCTATGTTTGCATTCCATAAGGGGGCAATGATTGCATTATAATCATTGATATATTTTTCTTCTTCTTTTCTTTTTATGTAATATGTATTTTAGGTGACTTTCCTTTAACAGTATGTCTAACTGAAGACATGAGGTTGTTTACTTGACCTGTATTTGTAACTGGTCTAGGGAAACCAAATCGGAATTTGGTGTAGTATTTGCCTTTGTTTTTGTATTTGCGACGACAATATTTTCCACATTTGTGTCTTTGAAATTGTAAAATTTGTGCACAAAGATCACTATTTGTGGCTTCTGATGGAATTTCACAAGTGACATATTTTTCAATAAACTGTAAAACAGTGGCATCACTGTCTTGACCAAATTTAGGAGCATCTTTAATCCATAAAAACATGTGGATATGTGGTGCTCCTCTGGCTTGGTATTCTTTTCTCCAAAAGAAGTGTTGCACTTCTCCAAGGGGAGGAACAGTTTTATTACAAATAAAATGTAGCATAGCAATGAAGCGATGGTGAAAATATCTTGAAACATTAACAGGATCCAAAGAACAAAGTTCTCCAGGTGTTAGAATATCTATGTTTGTTTTGTTTTTATTTGATATGCGTAGGAAATCATGTAAATCTTCCCATGCATATTCTGCACAACTTAATGTAACAAACCAAGTGGGTGGGCCAAGGTTTCTGATCATACAACGTACATCTCCATGACGTTGAAACCAGTACTCTTTAGTACCACGCATATTTGCTAATAGATTTGTAATATTTGATTGTAAAACCTCATCCTTTTGTTGCACTTTCTCTAATAATTGTGTAGCTGTCATATTTTGAAAGTGTGATCCTGATTTTAATATGTGTGCAACTCCGTAACATAAAGTTGCTAGTTCACTTTCAAAGAGTAGGTGGAATATGTATTCCACATTTTGTCTAAATCTGGGATCTTCAGAATACATCCGTAATGAGCGGTATTCTGAAGCTGATATTTGAATAGGTCTATCATCATACCTTCCTCCTTTGCCAGTTGGAAAGAGTAGAGGAAAAGCACGTGCTTCTATACTTTTTCCCATATACTGATTGGCAATCCTTTTGTTTGACGCATTTGGTAAGTTCCCAGTACATCTTGTACGGTGTCATTACAGTGCAAAGGATGAATTGTATGCTGGTCTAAAGTATTTGATATTGTAGCAGGATCTAGTAGCTCAAATTGACCAGCTTCTTGTGTTTCTTGAATTATTTCAGTTGTATCTTTCAAGTTTTCTTCAATATTAATTTCTTTGTAATATTCATTATTCTCTTTAAGATATTGGAAGGCTTGTCTAACTTTATATAAATCTACCAGCTGTTGCCATATTTTTTTGTCTTTTGTAGGTACTCCATTTACTAATATAATTAAAGATTGCTGCATTGGACGTTGCACTCCTAGAGTATGCACATTTTCTTTTAGATTTAATGGTAAATAAACTACTTTTCCACAAATGCCTTTTACCAATTCAGAGGGAGGTAATTTTGCTGTTTTTGTTTGAAGGCGTAGTATTGCTTGAAATGGGTGTACTGTTTGAATTATGATGCTCTCATATAAATTAAGTTGTTGTAGAGGTTTTGGTACTGGGTATAATTCCAAATTATTTGTGATAGAACGTGAAGGAGTTTGGTTGTTGTCAAGTTTTGTAGTGCAATAACTGCAAAGTATTAAGGGCTCAGTTATTTCATATTTGTTTTGTGCTAGAAGGTAGAGAGCTAATTCAAACCATTTAGAATCTTCATTGTCTTCTATTTTGTATGATAGGTCCACAGTTTTTGTGTTACTTTTATAAAAAGTTCTACGGCAACATACACATACATGGTTTGGTACTTCAGCTGATGTACTTTTAAATTTTAGTATTTCTTTTTTGTATGTGTTTAGCAAAAGGTTGCCATGTGTAGAATTGTTGCTTAATTGGTTTAAAGCTATTTCATTCTGTAAATGGCTTTCACTTCCAAAATATTTTTTCTGGATATAGTGAATTTCTTCAAGTAGGTCTTTTGCTGTGCCATGTAGAAGGATGTTATTTACCTTTGCTAGTGCTAAAGGAGGACTTTTAGCATAGTACAGTTTATAGACTAGATTTCTTATAGTTGAATGATGTGTTGATATCCTTTTGATATCATGGAAAGTGGTTTTACAAGTAGGTCCTGTAATGCAGTCCAATGAATGTCCTTGTAGTCCTGTGTACTTGCGCACTGGACAGGTATCTATATTTTGCAGTAATTTAATTTGGATTTTGTCTTTGCTTTTTACATATTTATTGAGGAATTGGTGTAAAGATTTGAAACATTGTTTGGGAATGTTACACATTGACGTGCATGGCCATTTGTACACTAGACGTTCTGATTCAGTTGAATGGAGGGGTAATTCTAGGTTTTCAGGGCATATTTTTGTAAGGAGTACTTTTTGTTCCATTATGGTATTATTCACTTTTTCATAACCTCGACCACTGCTATTTATGGCAATTGTATTTGTTTGCTTTTGTTTGTATGCTTCTTCATTAAAATATGGTTCTGTGCTTGTAGTGTGATTCCATTCACCTCCGCTGATACTTAAGAAGTTCTTTCTGTTGATATTTCGCTTATTGAGAAGTCTTTTTTGTAATTTAGTTATTAGTTTTGTTAGTGGTTTCATTTTGTTTAACATTAAAATAAATAAATTTCTTTTGAGAAGAATTGCACTGTCCATCAATGCTTCTAAGATTAATTTCCTACGATAGGTTTTAAGCTTTGAACCTGATTTCTCTCCTGTTTTTATAAGATTTTGAAGGACTTTGTGACGGTATATTTTGGCTAATTAATTAAACCTGTACATCCATACGCCACTAGGCTCCATTGGAGTCCACCAGCACCTGAGATAGTTCATGGAGAGCCACAGTTAGACGTTAAGGTGGTGCTAAAGGTCAAGAGAGTTGGGTGTTTTTGCTCCATCTTCTGCATTGAAAAGGATATGGACCTGAAGACCAGTCCTGGGAGCTTGGTAGCTGAATCCACCATATGGTAATTTCCTTCACAACAAACAGACAAGCATTGGCTAGAAACTGGGTGCTTAGCATGGAGTCCTGTCATGATCCTATCCTCTAACGCCAACATCTTATTTCAGAATAAGGCTTCCAACTCCCAGTCATTCAGAGATGTGTCCCCCACACCACCTAGCTCACTCCTTTCTGAGAGGTTCTGTTTTAACAGACTAGAAGAATGAAACATTGCAAATTGTGAGGGTTTTTTGGGCTACATTACATATACTACCCTATAATCACACACAAGTGTGTTTATCATGGCATCTATTTTCTTTTCCAGAGCTATAAATAGGTCCAGCCGCATGTGGAACATGTTGGATGTTTGCAAAGACAAGACACTTTTAACAGATTTCACTTGTTCCTTGCCAATTCTTCCTTCAGCCTTCTTGAAATGCCTGTATGCGACTGTGGAGAAGGAGCTAAGTACCCCCACCTCATTCAGAATATGACACACATACAAAACCATTTGAATTACAGATACCAAGGAGAATCCTGGAAGCAAGGTTCTCATTGAGACAACCATACCCGCATATGAGACAGTGATAGTCCGGAAGAAAGCAGGACAAATTGAAGAAACAAAGAGAAATAATGACGTCATACAAATGCAAAGCTGACATATAGAGAAGAGATGCAGAACCAAAGGCTGTAGACAAATTCTATAAGGCATCAAGAAAGTATCAAGATGAATGACATCTTGAGACCAAGATGAAGAGACTCATGCTACAAAAGTAATGAAGATATCAAGCAATTTTGCATGTGTAAATATGCAAAGAAACACAAGCAGATGAAGTATTATTAAGGCTAGCTTAATAGTAAATTGAGTGTGGCATGCGCCAACATGTACATACATGTATATATATTGGAGTCAGAAGAAGATGGATGTTCCCACTACGTACAATAGCAGTGCTGAGCAAAAGAAGGAAGGTCGTTTTTTTCATTTTGTCGTAGTCAGAAAAACAAGTGAATTAGAGGCAAAAAATCAGAAAGGCGAGGATGGATGAGCCAAGAAGCAAAGGCCTTATCAGACTGGTGTGAGCTGACAGTGGATATAAATCGTGTGAAAGAACGAAGCTCCTGTTCAGAAGGCATGGACGTAAACAAGAAGATGTCAGAGGTGTAATTAGAAAATAGCATTTAATAAAAAAATGTATACGTAATAACAAACAAAATAGAAAGCAATAGCACATTTGTATCAAAAAATGAATCCAAATCACTAACATCTAACAATGACTTTCCAAATAACTGATGAGAAAATAAATAAAAATAAAATAAAAACATGGGACGTGACCAGACGCATACACACAATACAAACACCCACCCTACCAGACGACATCAAGCAGATTTTCATACACTCTGTCTAATCTTTAGTCATAAAATTAATTAAACGGACCCCACTGTTCCACATAGACATCTTCTCTATGCTGCTTTTTAAACTTTATCTTCTAATAAATATAGAGAACTTGCACATTAACTAGCCATTCTGCCACAGATGGTTTTTTCCTGTTTTTCCAGACTTTTAATATTTGTCTTTTTGCGACCAAGAGAACTTTATTAATCCAACCTAATGCTGCACAACCAATATGAAAATAGAATTTTAACACATTGAAAGCTTAAATTCGTGGTCTTTAGTCACGTGGGTAGGAGAAGTCAGCCAAGCATGATGGTCACACCTACGTACAAGGGCAGAGTGTGCCTTCACTCCCCTGAATTCTTCAGTAGCAAAGAACATTTCCAAGGACGAGTTCAAGGCCCTAATTGACAGCAGACCACTGAGGTGATGATGGATGGTTATTCTAATTGGTGGAAAGCTATGGTTAAAACTAGCTTATCTGCACCTGGACGCTCAGCCTGTGTGCTGCTAACATAGGTTGGGAGGGTACTGACGGAGGTTAGAAAGTAACCAATGGTAGGGGACCGCATGATCAAGCGTTTTATAGTTGTGTAGCCAATTAGACGTCCTATATTTAGTGACGTTCATAGTGACACATTTTAGGGAAGAGCTTTGTTGCCCCACCTGATGTTTAGAAGCCAATCACTTTAGTTTACTGCCCAAACAAGTATGGATTGTATACCTAGATGATCTGTTTAGACCCTATCAAATTCACCCGTATGTTTTAAAGTTTTGCCACGTAGGATGAAGTTAGTGATATGCAGGTTAACGTCATTAATGATGAAAATATACTAGTAAAAAGTGTGACTTTTTATGAAATGTTTTGAGATTGTGATGAGAGACGTCTGTTGATGTCGGTTGTACTCCCTGTTTTAGATAATTGATATTAAAAAGAGTTATCCTTTTGCCAACTACCTGTGTTGTTTTGATTATTGATGTTTGAATAAAATTCTGCATCTCCATCTATCTCAAGTGTATTGCTATCTCATCTTAAAGGGCTGGAAGGTCCAGTTTATGACCTGTGAGTCCTTCCACGCCTGTACCCAAAAAACAAAGGAAATAGGAAGGTGAGAATATTCCTGACTCTAATTTCTCTGACACTCACAATCTGCATCAGACCAATCATTTAGATGAGCAGCATTATTCTCTGTTCCTGACATGATGCGTGCTGAGTATATGCACCGTACGTGGGCTTTTGAGCCAACTTGCCATGTCACAAGCTGAATTACCACTGCCCCCACACCATGGCACAAGAACCCAATACCACATTTTATTTTATTTTGTATTTTATTGTTTAAGGCACAGACCTATCTCGCAAGCAGAGTAGCACTGTACAGAGTGTGGGTAGCCCACATTTAGGTTGCCATCTTTTAACAGCAGCGCAGTACTGTGAACTGGGTGTCTGTCCATTGGTATTTGCATCCATTGGAATTGTTCCTTGACCAGGTGCAGTTGAAAAAAACATGTTTTGAGAGGTTTGCGAAATTGGAGAATTGTGGGGACATTCCGAGCAAACACTGGATCGAGTTCTAGAGTGTAGAGTTCTAGAGTGTAGGTGCGTGACAAGAGACAGATTGTTTGTGGGCACCATTTTTTCGGGCAAGTTGTGATTCAACCCGGGTTGTCGATTAGCTGCACTAGGAGCTTGTGCCACCAGATATGTGAAGCTTAGCTGCCAGGTACGCTGACATGCTAATTGTGGTTGCTTTGTAGATGATACATGCAGTCTTGAACAGTATCCTGTCCTGGAGATATTCATGATAACCAACAACATATCAGATGTAGAAAGGTTGTGAAACCTGTTGGCACAGAGGAGACAGTATTGTCGGTGTTGGAGAATAATATGTATACATTCCAGATAACTAGATTTAGCCAATGCAGATAACTGTACTAGATGACTTGGATCCACAAACTTACAGTACTACACCCCACAGCAGACATGACCATGCACTACAAGGAAAATGAGCAAATTACCCTTATAAACGAATCCTGAGACAGAGATGCATAATGCAGACAAACATGTTGTGTGTGCAGTAAAGACATGTTTGTGAACTTTTCTTTGCCAGGCAGGTACATGGCATTGGCATCAAATACACCATGGCTGGTGTGATAAACATTACATACCTCAGGACATTGATAATATGCCAGATGTCATTGTGGGTATAGCAGACAGGTTGTCTAACATTGCTGCCTTGCTGTACCAATACAACACAAGCTTCAGAACAGTTCACTGCCCCACCCTGTGATGTGTTTTCAAAGATATATCTGTGTACAGCAGAAGGACTGGTAGCCTGCAAGAGGACATATTGATGAGGCGCACTGATAAAGGTTGGACCCTATTACAGATGTAATTGCTGTAGGTGCGCTAGTCATTGCAAATATTGCTATGCATGACATCCGCAACCCTACAACTAAGAAAGATAATTACACTGTTGGCAGTTGTGCACTGCTACTAACCACATCCCAACCAAACGGACCACTGAGCTGCAGCAGACGTGGTGAGGCAGGTGTGTAAAGTCCAATGCAATGATATGATATGATATGATATGGCATTTATAACGCACCTATACATAAGTGTTTCAAACGCGCGACTAGGCAAGGGAGGGGGGAAAGAGGGAAGACAGACAACCATCCTACTAATCCAGATGTCATTCAGATCGCGCAAGTGCATGGGAAGGGGGAAGGGGAAAGTGCAGTGGCAAGGGGGAGGGGCAGTGCAGTACATGGGATGATAGAATAAATAACAATAAGTAAAAGAAAGGCCAGAAGGTGTCAAGTGCATGGGTAAGTGCAGGCATCAGGAGTCAAATGCTGGTAATGGGACTGTAGGGATACAGAAAAACAGTCCCCAAGTGCAGGGGTTGCCAGGAAGGCAGTGCAGGTGTGCAACGGGCCTGGGGGCGGGGGGGCTGGACCCGAAATAAGAGGGTGGCCAGGTAGTCAGTGCTGTTTTAGTTTCGGCCAGGAGGTCAGCAGGGGAGAGGAGGAGAAAAGGCAGAAGCAAAGAGAAAGGTTTTGAGGTGCTTCCGGAACCGGAGATGGTTCTCAAGTTTCAGGGAGGCAGGGAGGCTGTTCCAGAGGGGGGGCGCCAGCTGAAGACAGAGATCTACCACCAACTTGTTGCTTGGAGAAGCAACTGACCCTGAGGGAGTTGGAGGTGGATGAGCGAAGAGCACGAGAAGGAAGGTATTTTGGAAGAGAGAGTTGAAGGTATTGAAGCCCCAAGACCCAGAACGCCCTGTGTGTGAAAGAGGCAGTTGCAGTAGTCCAGTCTAGAGAGAACCAGAGCTCTGGAGACAGTGAGCTTCTGGGGGAAGGAGAGGAAAGGAAGAATACCTCTGAGGAGGTGCAGGTGGTAGTTTAACTTCTTAAAGACGATCAGAGATGTGAGGAGAGAAGGAAAGTGTGGAGTCGAAGATGACCCTGAGGTTTTTAGCCTCACAGGTGGGAGCAAGAATTAGAGGCAATAGTAAAAGTCCTTGAACCTGATTCACATATTTATTTGCACACTGAAAAGTAGCTTTGTGCACTTTTGCATGCACAAAACTCCTTTTACTGATTCATGGATCTGACTTTGTGTGACTTTTTGGGACTTTGCGCTGGTTCGTCACAACTTTTGCATGTAGTCGAGCGCTTTGCGCGACACACCATGCAAAGTGTGGGACAGGCTTGCGCAAAGAAACAAATAGGGGGTGTAACATGCAGATTCCCCATTCTTCCTTCAAAATGAGGAAGAACAAGGAGGAACGTGGGCATGTCAAGGAACACACCACGCAAAGGAATCAGATGCCCAGTCAATCGCAAGCCTAAACAATTTAATGGATTTCAACGCGTAACTTCATGTCGGGAAAAGTCACACGCAAACCTCGTGATCTTGCTGCCACATGATAGGAGACACAAAGTACAATGTGCAAAGGAACCAATGTGTATAAAACATGCATTACACAACATTCAAATTTTGCTAAGCCATTATGAGTGCAGTATATTCTGAGCCATCATACATGGCCATAGAAGGAGGAGGAGTAGGATGAGGAGGATGGCGAGGGACAAGATTTTCCTACCAAGCACCGCCCTCTTTCAGCTGCCAGATGACCAGGTGTATGCAAGGTACAGGTTCCCCCCATGTTCCTAGACCAGGTCAGGGAGCGGGAGCAAGACCATGCATCACTCACCATGTACTCCCATGCCCTCATCCCCCTGGAGAATGACGGCCATAGATTTCAAAGCCACAGACTTCTTTCAGTGCACCACTGCCATTGTTGAGGGCATATAGAAGGCCACGCAATCCCAGTGTCCACACCAGGTATTGGGCTGCATCACATCACGTGCATGTGTGCGTAGGCACATATGCATGCCACACACAGTGCAGGCAAGGCACAGTGTGGCAGAAATGTTGTGATGTAGCACACTTCCCACATGCATTCTGAGCCATCAATTGCACACATGCGCACTACACACCCCCCCACCCCCAATTGACAATGTTGCCACATGGCATGGCATACCAGTAGAGATGCAGGAGGGACATCGCTGACAGCTACAGACCCCACCCATGCCCTTGGTTGGCCAAAGGGCACAGGAAGAGGCTGCACACAATCAGCTCATGCAAACATACTTCACATGAATACCAGCCCCTCTAGAGCACACACATTGAAGCCCCATCCCTGTTGCCATTCAGTGATGAATTGGGGACAATCCTCTGTGCCCATAAAAACACCCTAAGCATGTGTGTCTGGAAGAGGCAAACTGTGTGTGTCCATAGCCATAAATTCAACTGCAACAACCACTGACACATTCATAGCAAGTGGTAACAACTGTATCCATGTTGCTCAAACCAAAGCACTCAACACAATCAGCAACATGCCCTAGCACTGTCACAGGCCCCTCACCAACTATTGTGCAATCAGACCCCCACCAACACACAGGAGAAAACAAGTAGGAAGGCACAGAACAAAATGAAAGTAGCAACTAACAGTTGTGAGGACTGCCCTGGCCACTCTCTGCATGTCTCACAACAATTTACAGGTGGAGTGGCCACCTCACTCCCTGACAGCAATTATGCTTGCAATACACATCTACATCTAAATAGTCAAAGAAATTGCAAGCACACATCAAGAAAGATGCAGATCTCACCTCACATCGTTCCCCTTGCAAGCCTGCTCAGGCTGTACCCAGGAATTCCTCCATGCTCCCCTCCACAGGTGTCCAAACCAGCCTACACTAATGAGGTGTTGCATGCATGCATCCCACACCACTGTTTCCTTGAAAAGCAACAACCTTCATTTCTTGCAGAATGCCTCAGTAGAGAAAAATAACATAAGGTTAGAGTAGGTTATGCATCCATGGACCCAATCACACTACAACCGGTGCCCCCCTGAGTACTATGCAAAAACTGTAAGCAATGACTCTCCAGTTTCCTGTCACCATGTGTCCCTGCACCAATGCAGCCGCACACGCACACCTCAGGCCAACACAATAAAAGCCACACAAAACAGTGACAGCCGCCCTGCCACTAATTACACCGCAAACTGAGTGCCATGCAAAAACTGAAAGCAATGACTCACCAGCCTCCCATCACCATTTGTCCGCGCACCCAAAAAGCGAGACCTGATCACCTCAGGTCAATACAATTAAAAACACCACGCTCTGTGACACCTTCCCCACCCACAACACCTCCACTGCCTGCTCCCCTGAGTGCCATGCCGTGAAGGACCAGGTTCCACTTACCTCTTTTTTCAGTGAGGGGTCATTGTGATCCTTCAGATTCGGCTGCAGTCAGAATGACACGGATGTGACTCTCGAATAGAGATCACAGAGAGGTTGGAAAACCCAGGATCTCATTGGAAACCCTCCCAAAGCCAAGATTTGGCTTCCCCTGATTAATGTGGCACCAGGACAGTGTAGGAAACACTGGCAGGAGAGCCGATGATGGAATGTCTCAGATGATAGAAGGTGAACATCTCAGCAATTGCAGTGGAGACAGGATATGTCAAAAAGCACCCGGGCAAACAGGCAGCAGTCAGAGAGGAAGGCAGGGCACATAGGCAACAGGTAGAAAAGAAAGAGACAAGCAGACAAGAGAAAGGAATGAGAAACAGAGGTCAAGGAGACTGGCACACAAAAGGGAGCATGGAAGAGGCAAGAGGAAGGTAAGGCACAGCTCAGAGGGACTAGACTCACCGGGGGCCAATGAGCTGGGAACTGACAGGAGCATTGAGTTGCACCGAGCAGCTGCCAACAGGTGTCTAAATAGCTGCTGGTGTACCGTGCAGTGTACATGTCACAATGGCAAACAACAAAACCAGGCCTTTGGCATGTGCCTGGTGTCCAGGGGTGCAACCGCCAACCTGTTGCGTTTGGACGAACATGGCAGCCCCCACATGGCCTGCAATGCTGTTCTGGGTGTTAAGTTGTCTGAGGAGGGCACCCCAAGACAGAGCAGAAGCGTGGGCAGATGTGCCATGAAAAGATGAGTTAACAGGAGTTTGTGTGGCAGGCATGACACATGCAAAAACTGATAGCAATGACTCTGCAGCCTCCCAATGCCATGTGTCCCCGCACCCATGCAGCTGTAACTGCTCACCTCAAACCAACAAAATAACAAACAACCCACACAGTGACAGCCTCCTTCCATCAATTACACTGAAACCTGTGCCTGCCTGAGTGACATGCAAAAATTGCAAGCAATGACTCACGAGCCTCACATCAACATGTGTCCCTACACCCATGCAGTTGGACCTGCTCACTGTAGTCCAACGCAATAAAAACACCCACAAAGTGACAGCCTCCCTGCCACCAATTACACCACAACCTGTGCCCCCCTGAGTGCCTTGAACTTACCCGCACAAGGTACACACCTGGCTCGCATCCACAGCATTTCATACTGAAACAGCATTCTTATCGTGCAAGGACATGCATTGCATGAAAGGAAACAAACAGGTCAGCCCTGATTTGTCCCGTAAAGGACATGGTAACTTGACAGTAATGGTCCACCCAGTGTCAACAACCGGAAGGCCATATCAAAGAGCATGATCAACAATAGTTCCAAAGAAATCCCAACTCATTGATAGAGTAATCACTGGCAGTGAAGCAAACACATTTCCACCACAGCACTTTATGCACTCTGGAAACAGGACAGTCTGCCCTGGGATGTTGGCACAATCTGGGCCATTGATTGCCGGCATACACATTGAGCACACGCACCATTTGGTGTCACGGTCACCCTTGGATGCAGGGGAAGGAACGGGACATCAAGTGAGGAGGTGAAGGTCTGGGAGGGGAGGTACAAGTGGCCGGAAGTCAGGTGCCTGTAACAGTGTTTCGGGTTGGTGGCAACCTGCCGCTGGCACCAGTGGGTTACTACCGACCTCGTAAGGAGGCCCATTCTCTCAAGATGTAAAACATGACACACATGAAAAGATACAAACAATGCACTTCATTTCCATGACTTGTCAATTCAAGCAATGGAAACTGTTCATGAATATCACTTCATTGCTACATATGGCACAGGCCTGAGAAGGTTAACTGTGGTATCCTTGCCAAAGTGTTCTAGTGGATGCATTGGCACATGGTGTACATGCATCCCCTCACCAGCGATATACTCTACATCCTCTCAAAATGCCAACCACTTCCAGATCTCTGCTCAATGTGACTTTCCACCTTGATTAGGACAGAAGGGTCCATTGTGTCACCATGCAGACTGTTATTTGTTTGTTTGTTTGTTTATTTATTTATATAGCGCTCTTGACCCAGGGGTATATGTGCGCTTAGAACATCAAGTTACAGGCAACAGTAGGGAACAATAGTAGAGTATTAATGAGGCAGAGTAAACAGATAGGCAGATAGTGCATAGATGATAATGGGAAAAGCATAATAAGAAACATTTGTACATTAGGTATGCATACATACACGGTTGGTTATTTGTTGAGTAACCAAGTGATGACCTTATTTCTGAAGGGTTGGAAGGTGGGTGTGGATTTGATATCCAGTGGAACTGTGTTCCAAAGTTGTGAGGCCAGAGTTGGGAAGCTGGATCCACCACCTCTTTTGAGGGAGTATTTGGGCACCGTCAGTTGTAGTGTGTTAGAGGATCTAGTGGTTCTGGTGTTCTGTCTTAATGTAAATTTGTTAGTGAGATAGGGTGGGGCTAGATGGTTAAGAGCTTTGTATGTGAGGCATAAGGTTTTTAGGTCGAGTTTTTGTTGGATGGAGAGCCAATTACAGGCGATTCTTGTAGCGGAAATATGTTCTCTTCTAGGAATATTTAGGGCGGCACGGAGTGCGTTATTTTGTAAGACTTGCAGTTTGTTGATTACTGTTTTGTTGGCGCCTACATAGAGGCTGTTACAATAGTCCAATTTGGATTGAATGAGTGCCCTGGCTAAAGTGAGGCAGTTGTTAGGGGAGATCAATGGTCTGCAGGCCCTGATTAATTTACCAGTGTAGGCGGTGGCTGAGGCAGTCATATTAATTTGTTTCGCTAGGTTGGTATTCGTGTCTAAATAGAAACCGAGGGTTTTTACACTCTTGGCAATGGGTAAGGTGTTACCATCAATGGTAAAGCTGGTGTAGCTGGGGCAGAGTTTCCGGATAGTCTTGGGTGAGCCGACAAGGAGCAGTTTGGTCTTATCATCATTCAGGCAGAGGCCATGTGTGGCTATCCATGCCTGAATGATGGAGAAGACTTCATTGATCCATTTGGTGTCCGCGTTGTAATTACCAGATAGGGTGAGGAGTATCTGGGTGTCATCTGCGTAGTTCGTGTAGGTGACACCCAGATTGTCCAGCTTGTCGAATAGGGGCTTTGTAAATATATTGTACAAAGTAGGTGAGACACAGGAACCTTGTGGGACACCGCAGGTAATGGAAATAGGGTCCGCCGCTGCTAGGGGTAAGAAGACCCGCATGGTCCTGTTGCCAGGAAGGATTGAATCCATGTGACCGCAGAGTGGGAGAAGTGTGCTGCCGATGACAGATGGTTGCACAAGATTTTGTGGTCAACCAGGTCAAAGGCAGCAGAGAGGTCGATTAGAAGGAGAATGGCAGCCTTACCTTTATCTTTTAGTTCGTCTATCTGGCACTTGAGGTCAACAAGGGCCGTTTCTGTCCCATGTTGTGGTCGAAAGCCAGATTGGCGAGTTCCTAGTAAATGGTTAGTCTCAAGGTAATCCTAGATTTGTAGATAGGCCACTCTGTCAAGAATTTTTAGTAAGAATGGGACGGTGGTAATGGGTCTATAGTTTGTGGGTATGTCCGGGTCGAGAGTGTTTTTTTTTAGTAGAGGTAGGACCCAGGATTGTTTCAGGTTACTGGGGACCAAGTTGTTGGAGAAAGACAGGTTTATTAATTTAGTAATGAAGGGGGAGAGATCCCTGGCTGCATCCTTTATGATCTGTGAGGGGCAACTATCCCCCTTACAGTTCGAGGGTTTCAGAGATGCAATAATTTTTTGTACCTCCGGTATGGATACCTTTTTGAAGGTAAAGCCTGAGCTAGTGGTGGTGGGAGGAAGAGGGGTGGAACTGGAAGTGGGACCAGGAGTGAGTTGTTGTCGTTTGTTGTCAATTTTGGTTTGGAGCCCTGAGATTTTGTTAGCAAGAGCATTCTGGATCCCTGTGCACCAAGGTTTATCCTTGGTGCAAGAGTCAGTGGGAGGGGTAGGGTTTTCTAATTCCTTTAGGATGTTAAAGAGCTCCTTTGTGCTGGAGCTTGCCTGGGAGATCCTAGTGTTTAGAGAATCTTTCTTAGCGCGTGTAATCTCATTTTTGTAGAGAGTGGAGATATTAGTGAGATTAGTTTTGTTGTTTACTGAAGGCACTGATTTCCATAGTGCTTCGAGTTTACTTTTTTGTTGACGGAGAGTTTTGAGCTCCGGGGTGTACCATGTATTCAGGTGCGCTTTAGGTTTGCCTTTTCGCATTTTCAGTGGGGCAATGATGTCAATGGCTTTGGCCATGGAGTCGTTATAGACTTTGACCAATTGGTTCAGGTCAGTTGTAGCTGGCAGTGCGTTTAGAGTCGGGATCACCAGAGGTATTAATGCTTCCGCTGTGATGTTACTCTTTTTCCTAGTTAAGCAGGCGGGTGCAATAATGGGTTTTTTGTACACTAGATTGTTAGTGTTAATGTCAAATGGGAGAAGGTAGTGATCGGTCCAAATGAGCTGTGTGGGATCTTTCACGGTAATGTTACAGTTGAGGGCGGTTATCCAGTCAAGGATTTTACCCTTCGAGTGGGTGGGTTTGGAGCAGAATTGTTTTAGGCCATGCTCCCCTAATGCCGTGGCCAGGGCAATGGCAGGGGTGTCGAGAGGGTCATTAAACCCAAGATTGAAGTCTCCAAGTATAATCATTTGTGCTGATGGTTTGGAACTTTCAGCAACCAGAGAGGTGATGTCTTCCTCAAATGAGCCAGGTGGGCCCGGGGGTCTGTAGATTAAAAGCAGCGTAATAGTGCTTTTGGGGGAAGTTTGTAATTTGACTGTGAGATGCTCACAAGATTTAAGTGGAGGAGAGGGGGCTAGTCTAATATCAAGCGAGGACTTAAAAATAATGGCTACCCCACCTCCTCGCGCGTTAGGTCTATCTGCTCTGAGGATGGTGTAATTGTCAGGTATGGCTAGGGTGAGAGATGGTCCTGCAGCATCATGCAACCAGGTTTCGGTTACAGCAAGGAAGTCCAGGTTGTTAGTTAGAATAATGTCTGCGACTTCTATGGAGTGGGCGACTAATGATCTAACATTTAGAAGAGCTCCCTTAGGAATAGGAGAGGTAGAATTCATGGGTATTACATAATGATTGTTGGACCTATTGGGTGGTTTAACTGGGCATTTGCTAGATCTGTGGTGGGTTCTGGTACCAAGTCTAGTGTTCCGATCGGTAAGGGTGAGGGTAGTGGTTCGAGAGACGTTTGGGTTAGTGGTTGTGGGGGTGCTATAGTCGAGGGTGGGGCAAGGTGCTCTCCTGTCGGTGGTGTTCCGCTTGGAGACGGCTGAGTGCATAATAGCTGGGACATGAGAAGGGTGTGCATAGCTGCGGGTAGGGTTGGCGTATTGAGATACCGGGAGGAAGGCCGGTGTGGTAGGCAGAAATGGTGTGGGGCAGGTGATGGGGTGGTGTCTTGGGCAGGCCGGTCTGACTAGACCATTGTTGAAGGCTATGTAACTATTGCCAGTGCAAGGTATGTTGCTTTGCAAGACACAAAAGGGGAACATGATCACGGTAAAGCAAAGTAACATGCTAGGGCTGGGGTGGCGTGCAGAGGACTGGCGAATGGGGGGCATTGGTGACATAGGGTAGGCCCGGTACAATTTGAGTGTGGGCAGGAAACGACCCTGGGGCACAGCACAAAATCAAAAGAGGTCCGGCGGCGACCATAGGGCACAACACAAAATCAAATGTGGTCTGGGGGCGACCATAAGGCACTGCACAATGCAAGTGTGGTCTGGGGGCGACCATAAGGCACTACACAAAATCAAATGTGGTCTGGGGGCGACCATAGGGCACAACACAAAATCAAATGTGGTCTGGGGGTGACCATAAGGCACAATTCACCTCACATACACTGATCACACAATTGACTGTAGTACATAAAATCGCCTAAGTGAGAGATCCCGAAGGGGCACACATGTACTGAGAGAGGGTGCAACAGGGCACCTGGACCAAGTTCGTGTATAGAGGCTGCTAATAGGTTGGGAAGTAGTGTGACTTTGGGATAGGGCAGGATGCTGATGCACAACAAATGTCAGAGGGGATAACGTTCCCATAAGATATGTAAGGGGCAGATGGGTTATAGGTACGGCGGAGCGTAGTTGTTGCAGGCGCAGAGTTACCTAGGCAGGTGAATGTAGAGGTCCAGGGGGTCTGGCAGACGGCAGAGTCGGCAGTGAACAGGCTGAGAACAGGCACGAGCCTTGTCCTCGAGGGCCTTGAATGGAGAGGGCCGGCTTCACCTGCCGGCGACCAATGGCAGGGGTTGTAGTTGCAGTGGCCAATCAGGGAGGGCCAAGACTGCTGCTGCGTGCCTGGTCAGGCACCGATCGGAGGTAGCCTAGAATGCGGCGGCCAACTTAGAAGGGGGTACCTCGTGTACCACAGTACTGGAATCAGGGCAAAACGTGCTCTAACGAAGTAGGGCGGGTGCAGGGCTGCTTAGGTTCTTAATAGGGCATCTAGGAATGCTTGTATGCATTCGTGCAGCGAAAAGGGAAAATCGAATTTAGGTGGCATTGAAAATAGCGCAATGGGTCCGCGCTTACCATATTTCCCCAGCTGATCTGGGATGGCTTCCTGGGCAGGCCCGCTGCTCCTGCAGTGTCGGGGCCTCGTGAGATGAGCTCCGGCTCATGAGGGAAGGATTCAGCAACTGCTTCAGGCTGAGAACAGGCACGAGCCTTGTCCTCGAGGGCCTTGAATGGAGAGGGCCGGCTTCACCTTCCGGCGACCAATGGCAGGGGTTGTAGTTGCAGTGGCCAATCAGGGAGGGCCAAGACTGCTGCTGTGTGTACAATCAATGCTGTGATATGAGTGCAACAATGATTTGAGTGTCCTGTATAGCGGAAGAAATGCCTATACCTAACAATGCAATTTGAGTACACGCCTAAACACAGCTAGATTTGAGTGTCCTGAATAGTGGGAGAAAAGTCCTACAACAAATAATGCAATTTGAGTACACGCCTAAACAAAGCTAGATTTGAGTATGCTGCATAGTGGGAGAAAGGCCTACACCGAACAATGCAATCTGAGTACACGCCTAAACACAGCTTGAGCGCACACCTAACAATGCAATTTGAGTACACACCTAAACACAGCTGGTTTTGAGTGTCTTGTATGATGGGAGAAAGTCCTACACCTAACAATGCCATTTGAGTACACGCCTAAACCCCTGAGGCATGCAGAATTGTGAGGATACAGTGGCTGGGGAAATGTGGACCCCATAAAACAAATCCAAAGTCGTTTATGTCCTAAATGCTTCATCAGATCATTAATGGTCAAGGCTTATGTTTCTAAGTGGAACAATCATTCCCATCATTTATACCTCCTGTCTGGGTGATTCTTGTGAGACCTCTGTTCCTGTGTATGAACATCATCCACTGAAGATGAGTCTGTATTTGTGAGTGGGCATGCTCAGACTGAGACCCAGTGATCCTCTTTTTCAAATCCTGTGAGACAAGGAGCAACAGAGCCCTCATGCACCATCTGAATGGGCGATGTGGCTGACATGACATGCCATAGCCCAATTCATTTTCATGTCTGGACAAGTATGTATTTGTCATGTTTATAGACTTTGTTATATTAGGGTGAGTGGTGTGAACATTGATGCAAGCATCAAGCCATGTATCTGCCATGTAGTCACTGATTCACACATACAAACTTTTTATTACAGACTGATGAATGGAATCTAGAGATCTATGATTATTGTTTCAATTGGAAAATACACATTCATTACAAGCAAAACAGGAAGGTGCAGTTAATGGTTTGATTCATCCACTTGTTGCAATGGCTTTGGGTGTTGCAGGGCTGCCCTCAGTTTCCCGAAAAATAAATAAAGTTGTTCGGAAAAAACAGAGGACCCTGCGGCACCGGTTTCCGATCGCGGAAGTAAAGGGAACAGGCGTTGCAGGGATACAGTGAGTCGCGGCATGCACCGAAGTGTGCTGCCGAATGGTAAGTTATGGGGTGGGAGGGAGCGGGTTGTATGAAAAGTCAGCGGGAGGAAAAACAGAAAGTTATTTTCAGACAAATAACTTTTTGCCCCTCAGTCATTTCGGATTCAAAGAAATCATGGACATCGAGTCAGTACAGGCAGCTTGGAAATGCATTCTGAAAGGTGGTCCATAAGAGCAGGTGACAGAAGAAACATGCCACTCAGCAACAACTGCTGTGTTGCAACATCATATATCTTTTGTACTTGATGTACAATGCAAGTGATTGGCTGCATGAGTTTAGCAATGATTCATAGATGTTGAGGATGTTTATTTGTGGGAAACAGAGGTGTGGTTTGGGGGTGATGTCTGCAAGTCAGGGGTGCACATCATAGGATCTCGCACGCAGCACAGATTTGGATAGAAAGAACCCTGCATAAAAGTACTGGCACAGCTACGAAGGCCAGTAGACAGTGGTGTGTACTGTGACACAAACTAGTGCCATGCATGGAAACCACAAAGCCACTTTCCAGGATGCAGGCCATGTGACGGACGTGTACACGGTAGCAAACATGCAATGGCTGGCTGACAACTGCAGCCAACTGTACTGCAACACATATGCAGGCTTGTCAGCCATTAATGTCTACACATTTGATACACACAAATGCCACTCACCAGGTCTGTCCAGACAAGTGTAAATGCCTCCCACGCCTTGCACCTACTCACTGCTAATGAATACACTTGCAATCTCTTCAGATTTATTCAGCTTCTCCTCCTCTGCTGGCCCCCTTCAGCGACCTGGGAAGAAGTCAAGTTGTCACTCACCTTCTTCTTGGCCCTTCACGTGAGGTCATTTGTCCACTTCTGGACCTCTTTAGTAGTGCATTTATCCACACCACTGGCGTTGATGAGGTGTGTGACCTGCTGCCACTGCTTCATTTACTGGGCGGGAGTATGGGTGCTGCCTGCTGAGGGGTACATCTCACGATGGGGATCCGAAACATAATCTACAAGGATCTGGAGCTCAGGATCAGTGAAGCGCTTCTTCCTCGGTGGACCTTTCTCCTGTGCCTGATCCTAGAGTGGAGCATCTTCCTGCTCTGCAGGGCATCCCATCTTGGACCTAGTGGCCCTTGGTGCTGCTGGTTCACCACTCAGCCCTCCGACCATGTCCACGTACAGGTTCTGGGTCACCTGTGGCCCTAGGCACATCAAGTCCTCCTGGGGCTGGGGTACATGTGTTCTAACCACGTCCCCATCTACTCCCTTACCCTTTTGGGGTCTTCCCACTCATTGTTCAGGAAAAATGTATGAATGAATAGCACCCCCAAATATGTTTCAACAAAAAAAAGGGATCATTCTACATGATGGACTACATAGACGTGTGGTCCAGAAAAGCTCCAAGGCACCCCAAAAGCTAAAAAGCATATGCGATCTGCAGAACCACCCCAATAAAAGAAATTGCATACACAATACCCAGAAAACTTGAAGACAAGAAAATAGCGGTACAACATGTGCAGTGGCACCCCAAAAGCCCACAAATCACTGATAGCTTCTGAAAAGAGGATAAAGCAGTAAACGATATGCAGTGGCACCCCAAAAGCCAAAAATTGTCTATGCGATGCACGGAAATCTCACAATGTAAAATTAAATATGTGTATACACGCAGAGGCAACCCACAAAAATAAAAATGCTGTCTACGACACTCAATCCTCTGTCTTCGTACCTTCTCGTGCACAACCAGTGATGTGCGTCGCACCTCTTAAACATCCCTGTCATTGCTGTGAAGCACATAGCACGTATTTTATGCAGTAAGGGCCTTTACTCTGTTATCTGCTGCCTCAGATGTGAGATGCACACCAATGTTCCTCCTGCCCCCATGCCAATGATTTTGCCTCCTCTGGCCCTTTATTGTCTCCAATACTCCACATCTGTTGCTGCCCAATAGTGTGTAAGTACCTGCTGTCAACCAGCACTGCCTTGTAGTGCCAGCTGTTCAGCCATTTCCTGTTCTATGCCTGCCCGGTGATACCTTCATCCGGTAATTTGGAACTTCCACCTCTCCGTACCACCTCCACCACAGCTCCACAGCACACACCCAGGACCCAGTGAAGCCACATCTTCCTCAGGGGTTGCCATGTTGGCACCATCCACCTCATCTGGAGAGAGCGGCACCCCCATGTCAGTGAGGCAGAAGGATGCCAAGTTTTCCACCACCTAAATTGGCATCCTGGTGGATGGGGTCATGGGTAGTTATGACGCCCTCTTCAACCCTGCAACTCAACTGAGTAATGACAGACGTTAACAGATCTGGGAAGAGATCACTGCTGCCATCAACGTGGAGGGGGTGGCAGACCGTTCATTAAAGATCGTGAAGAAGCAATGAAAGGACCTCAAGACCCAGAGCCATACGAAGGCAGAGGAAGCCCTCACGACGGAGTACATCACAGAGGTGCACTGTGCAGGCTGCCACAAGTTGTCACCGAACCAGCTGAGGGTCCTTGAGAGGTTCTACCTAGAACTTCAGTCCCAGATGTTTTGGTGGAAATGACATCTGGAAGCTGCTGGTGACTACTTATTTGGTGCAAAGCTTTACAGTGTATTTGTGTCACGCATGGGCAAGCATGATTGCAGGTGCCCCATTGTGTATGCAGCATGAGTGTTGCAATGAGCCGGAGTGGCATGGACCTTCATGCCAATGCTGGGCATATGTGGTGGCAGACATATGTTAATGGGAAGGGCATTGGTATATGCACTGTTTGTGCTTGGTTACTTGTTGCACTTGTGGACATGCTATGTGAGATCATGGGAACGAGTTCCCAGACAGTACGGATGCCAGTTTACAATGTTGCAGCCATGTGAAGGACATGCATGTAGGACATCTCTATGTTTTGCACACATACAAGTGATCCTATCTACACACATCTGCTGAAAGCGACACATATGCATGAATGTCTGTGAATGTCATGTTGGTGCATTGACCTCTCAGGGACGGGGATGTGACGTGAAGCCTGAATTGACGTGATCATGCCATATGTATGTGATGGGGCAAACAACATACATGCTTGTTCCTGTGATTTGTGTGCCAGTACATGTTGCATACATACTGGTCGGGCTGCCAGGGATGCATGTTGATAGGTTCACTTCCCATGGCTCTGGCTGCATGTCAAACTTGTGTCACTTTGGCATTGTTATAGTGGCATTGCCTGTATTTGGAAATGTGTTTGTGGCAACACGACAATGTGCTGGGGCGACATGTGCGTGTGTTATTACTGTGATTCAACATTGATCCTACAGAATTCCTGCAGATTGCATGGGTGTGCATTGTGTGTGTGTGTGTCAGTTTCTGGTTGACACGTGCTCCATGATTGTTAATGTTTATGTTGTGTATGCCACACTAATGACTGATGACTATGTTCTTTGTCCCATTTTCCACAGTTGCTGCAGCTCGTGAAGAGGGCTGCGGCATTGCTGTGGAGCGGAAGGGCAGGGACCGAGCCACCAGACCCAGGCGCACACCACAGCCAGCCACCAACTCTCCTGAGGGTGAACTGGCTGGGGGAGAACTAGTACCATCGGGCGATGCTGCTGGGGGTAAGTCCCAGGAGGTGATTGTGGTGGGGTACTCCTCAGCGGCTGTGGGACAGGGTGCAGGGACAGAGGGGTCATAGAGGTGGAAGACTCTCTGGAGTCATTCAGAGTGAGGTGGATGTGGAGGAGGAGGAGGCAACTGCAAGCTAGCCCACGGGGTCTGGTGGGGGCATCCAGGAGAGTGTTTAGGCTGCACCCCTTGCCCAGAGACATGAGGATATGCAATCCACCAGGGAGGTTTTTGCACAATCTCCTGTCCCTGGGCCATCTACTACAGCAATGACTACCTTTGTGGATGCCTCCATCCAAACCGAGGCCCTCCTTGTGACCAAGGGGGCCAACCAAGATTTGGTGCAGACCCTGCTGAATGGTCTTGTGTGGCAGACATCATCGATTCATGATTCTTTGTCAGCTACTTGTGAGGATCTGGCTCAGAATCACGAGTCGATGTGCCAATACCTGGGCCAGCTAGCAAGAGCACTGCCCTTGGGTGGTCTCTGCACTCTGGCACATTCAATTCCCCTCTCATCCACTTCCTTCTCTGTGCCCTTGTCATCCTCCAGGGAGCCTATCCATGCCACATTGAACCACGGCTGCCTGTGCACCAATCCCACCTACACTGCCTGGTCTGGTAGTGCCCATGTCTCTGCTTCTGGTGGAAGTCCCAAGTATGGCACATGAGTCGGTCACTGTGCCTGGCAGACACCAACACAGGGACAAGCTGTGGTTGGACAGGTAGCACTTCAGGCCTTTTTAGGTGCTGCACCCCTCTGACAAGTCTCATCCAATCGACGGGGGTACCTGTGCAGCTTACACTCTGTCAGGGAACAGCAGATGTAGAGAGTGTGGAGGCAGTCAATGCGAGGCCAATCAGCACTGAGGAGGCAAATCAGGCAGGACATGTTTCCCAACTGGCAGGAGGAAAGGAGGCAGCTCTGGCAGTTGGTGTGTGTCAGGGCACATTTTCAGAGGCAGCTCATGACAGAAAGGCCACGGGCTAGGGACGCAACCATTGCCAGAACCAGGGCAGAGGTGGCAGTGAGGTGGACGATGGGGGCGGGCTGCCTTCCTGGAGGCTGCTTGCAGGGATGCAGAGGAGGAGGAGAGGTGGACGATAGAGGGCCTGCAAGACCTCCAGGCAAGAATGGTGGGCGGAATCTGTGGAGTGTGCCTCTGCCCTGGAGGGAGAATTCAAGGACATTTAAGTTCTCTGCCTGTGTATATAGTTTCTAGGGTTAGGTTTCATTTTGGACTTTTATTTTATTTGCATCCCTGGCCATTTTATCCTTCCTCATGTTTTGTTGTTGTTGTAAGGATATTTTAATACAAGTTTCTGACTCATGATCACACATTTGTTGCAGTCTCTTTGTCCTTGTGCAAAATCATTTTTTCAATGTTTTTGAAATGCATTTCTTCAATGACGGTCATGTGGGTCAGGGCCTCACTGTGGATGTGTGGGCTACACTTATCACTTGTGCACTCGTTATTCTGTTGCTCTATCCCTCCCAAGGCATAGCCACCCAACCGCACAAATCTGCAATCACCCACAACCTGCTCTCATGTCATGCTGTACATCTGCCAATGAAATGCTGCATTTTCACATGATTGATTTCTCTGTCTGGCTGTACACATTGTCCATCTCCTTGACTCGCACACTCTCTGACAGCCTTCACATCACCCAACCACATTCCAGTTCTTCTTGTGTCACTTGCAGGCACTTTGCCACCAACGCCAGCCTAACTGACTACCTACCATTCCTTTCTACAGGCTACTTATGCACACACAAACTACAAATGACTCAGCACAATCTGTGATGTCTTCGACTTGGCCTTCCACGTGCATTCACCTACAGCGCTTTGAGGCCATTTCAATGGCACATGGGGTATCCGTAGAAGTAACCGAATGCAAAAATAACAAAGGAGAAATAACCATGTTTTTTTAGCCAAATCCTTTTATTAAAAAATAATTGTGGTGGGGTAAGGGTATAAGTTAAAATAGGGTAAGTGGGAAGGTGCAGGGTATCCCCCACATGAAAGAAAGGAAGGAAGGAAGGAAGGAAGGAAGGAAGGAAGGAAGGAAGGAAGGAAGGAAGGAAGGAAGGAAGGAAGGAAGGAAGGAAGGAAGGAAGGAAGGAAGGAAGGAAGGAAGGAAGGAAGGAAGGAAGGAAGGAAGGAAGGAAGGAAGGAAGGAAGGAAGGAAGGAAGGAAGGAAGGAAGGAAGGAAGGAAGGAAGGAAGGAAGGAAGGAAGGAAGAAAGAAAGAAAGGAAGAAAGAAAAAAGAGAGCGAAAAAACGCAAAAGTAATTTTCGTTTTTCAGCCAAGATAAATTTGGTCATTTCTCATTCGTTATTTTATTTTCAGTAATTTCATGGACAACTGCACATGGGCACAATGGTGTGCTACATTGCATTCCATTTCATTACTATGTCGCATGTACATAGTGCAGTGACAGTGTAGCTGGTGCTAAATTATGCTGTTCTGTTGATGTGCAACTGAGTGTGAGGTACAGGGAGGTCCTGTGATGATCTATGGACATGGAGTCTGTAGCAGTGCTCCCAGTTGCTCAGGTTGGAGAAAGATATGTGGCCGGTGTACTTCATGTTGTATGAAGGCCAGTGGCGTTGAGGTAAGTTATTGTTCAACATTGGACTTGTAGGGGTGTAATCTAGCAGGGCCTGCCTAGGGTAGTGGGTGGAGGTCAGGGAGTGAGGGGAGGGGGTGTACTAGTAGGGGGCTGCTCGGGGGTACTGGCAAAGGGAGTGAGGGGAGGGGGGTGTACTAGCAGGGTGCTGCCTGGGAGTTGTGGCAGAGGCGAGGGGGGTGAGGGGAGGGGTGTGTAGTAGCAGGGGGCTGCCTGGGGGTTGTGGCGGAGGTGAGGGGAGGGGGGTATAGTAGCAGGGGGCTGCCTGGGGTTTGGGGCGTAGGTCCATTTGTGTGGTGTGAGGAATTGAGGTGACTGCTATGTTTTAATGGCGTAGTAGGCCTGCAGTTTGGGTGACTTGAAAGTAGGTGTGATGGTCTGCAGTTTCGCCGGGTGCAGCCTTGTCATACGGGAGGGGGCGGCTGTAGTTTTGCAGTGGTGCAGCCTCTACATATAGGGGATTGCGCACAGTTTCCCAAGAGGCAGTCTTGACTTACGGGGATCATGCACAGTTTTGCTGGGGTGCAGCCTTGACTTACGGGGGTACCACACACAGTTTTACTGGGGTGCTGAATGGTGGGGCAAAGGTAGATGCAAAGGTAGGCGCAAAGGGTGTTATTTGAAAATGTTTTTTCTTTGCGTGGGCGGTGTGTTGTGGGTGTTCCAGGCGCCTTCGATTTTCTTTGCGCCTTGGGTTACTTTTCTCTTTAAAATCCATGAATTAGTACAACGCGCAAAGAAATCTTGCGCACAAGTAGGCACAAAGTTGTTACTAATTGCATCAAAACTGGTTTGTGTTCTTGCATTCCTTGGCATGATGCTTACATGAGGAATAAATGTGGGTCATCCTGTTAAGCATTTGTCTGGGCTGTTCCGGTGTCTGGGTTATTTCCCATTCCCGTAGAGTCCTATAGGACTCCACGAGAATGGGAAACCTGAAGTACCTGCACCGTTAGTAATGGGGCAGATGCTTCAGTGCTCCTTAGGGGCACGGTACTCCTGGCAGGCCTGACCTGCCGGCAGTTCAGAGACTCGTGTTTTGGTGCCGGTACGTTGCTACCGGCTGCTTTATTTATGGACCGCCAAACTTGTAATGAGGTTTGTCGATTCTCAAAGTTTGCCTTTTGTCTTCAATCGAATCTGCAAATTGCTAATCAGGCTGTGCTGCCTTTACACGCAAATCCAACCACGAAAGCCCGTTTGTGATTATGTACATTTATTGCTGCACTAGCCTTGCACAGCTTTGCGATGTCTAGAGGTGCACAATTTTCAGCATTGTGGAGCACTTTTTTATTCCCTCTGTTACCTTGCCATTTGAGTCACTAAAATTAATAAATGTTTGACTGCGCTACTAGAAATAACATATTTGAAAAATATGCCTTCAATATTAAATACATGGAAACGTAATTTGACTTCAAAATTTGAGAGAACATAGGAACAATGGCAAATCTGGTGGTGCCCAAAATGTTGTTTGCTTTTCATTGATCCCGTGATATCTTCTTTGTTCTTCATCAGTGTGTTCATATAGTCACTGCCCCTAGGTCTGCCTTTCACATACTATGGTTCACGCTTCTACCTTTAAGGCATGGGATACATTGCAGCAAACCCTGGATTACGCAGGCGCAGTGCACAGTAAAGATACAATTGACTGTGTCCCGAAATTGAATTGATGTGTATTGTCTTCAAAGTTCAATGCAATGCAGGGTCATTTCTACCAGAGACCATTCACCCATTAACATTGCCTTAACGCAGCAGGCAGCGGTTAGTAGACCTGCATACACTACACAGTCAATCACACTGCCAGGGAGGTCGTAAACTCTATCCCAGCTCCTCATTCATCGCCATCAACATATTCACCCTCTTCCACTGAGGCGTGAAGTAATTACAGGTTCATTGCTCGGTCCTGTAAATCGAAAAGACGCCCTTCACGTGCATCGGGAAGCACTACGGACGGACAGCTTGAGGTGAGGAAAATAGAAACCCTACATTCCGTGCCTGCAGCACTGCCGCAAAGTAGAGGCATGCAACCTTCAGCCATATGTCCATCCATTTCAAGCAGGAGGATCCAAGCTCTGTCCCAGCCACCTTTCTAACACAGTTTTACCTGCAGCACATGGCGGGAAATATGCAGCGGCCTCTCAGGCGCTCAAGTTCATGCTGACCTTGCAGCAAAGGAAACGTGTGAGGATGGGCTGACGGCGGTACTGCGCTATCACCAGAATCAAACCCCCGGCCCCCACCCCTGATCATTATGGCTCTGAATGGGAAGGCACAGGATAGCACGCAGAATGCGCAAATCCAAGGCGTACTCTACTAGCCGGGCATAACGTCTCTTGACCTTTTTTTGTGAATGAAGTACAGTGCATGACAGTAAGCTGGGTGCACTGACACTGCAACACAAATATGTGCAGGTAGAGCTTTTCCTAGTTTATGTCATGGCACGTATGATGTTTACATTTATTTATTTCCGAATTTGTATAGCACGGCTATGAACCAAGGGTATCTTGGTGCTAAAGAAAAGCAAGAGCGAAAGCAATCAAGGAGAGTTGATTTATAACCTACTTAAATAACCAGGTTTTTAACGCCTTTGATATGATATGATTGTTTATTTATACCCAGAGGTTTCTATGCGCGGGGATCTAAAGATAGGAAAAGATAGGCTAGGAAAAGGAAGTGAATTCCACAGCATCGGAACTGCAACTGAGAAAGCCATACCCAGGAACGTCCTTTAGGGGTCTCGAGGGGTTGCAACTACAACCCCTGTGGTTGCCCTTGCTACCCCTAAAAAAAGATTTATTTTCTTTAAAAAAAAGACAATCTTTTTTGTTTTTTTAATTTAGACAACTGGTCAATGGCCAGCAGTATGTGGCACTTTGGGCCAGCAGCATTTGGCACTTTGTTTCTGGAGTGGCTGGTTTGCTGATAGCTATAGCCATCAAAATAGCTCAGTGGGTTCAGCGCTCGCTGTTGCAATGTGCGTGTGATCTGCAGGTTGCAGGTTCGGCTCCCGGCAAGGTCACTCAGCCTTTCATCCTGCTGAGATTGATATATGAGTACCAACACAGGCTGGGTGATATTGTATGTATATATTTGTTCTATATGAAGTGCTTAAGCCTAAGTGCTATATAATAACACATCATTATCGTTTGGCCTTGGACGTCTGCTTGAATTCACAGTAATTTGGTAAATGGGCCTATACACACTGATATTAACGATACATATTGATTGATTGATTGATTTGTTTATTTATAGAGCGCTTTATACCAAGGCGCTGTACAATGGAAAAACTCATACAGTGAACAACAATGTGAACATATGGTGATACATTCTTGTATGAAATGTATATCACTTTACAGAGATTTCGTAACCATATTTTTCATAGTGTACTCCCGTGATGTCACTTCGGGGTGGGGTCAAATGGCATCACTTCTTGTGATGTCATCAGAGGTCATGAGTCATGTGATGTCACTTCCACTACCCCAGACATTTTGGTGAAATGGCGTGCCTGGCTCTACCACAGATAGTTACTCTAAAAAAACAAGGGACCATCAGCAGTAGTAAGTTATTTATCTATTTATTATTTCAGGTATCAATGCACTAATTACATTGCAGTGAAAAAGAAGAAGGGGCAGGTGGAGGGGGTTAGCTGAACGTAGGTTCCTGGCACTGGTGTAACAAGGGCCCCCGCAGCCCCAGCGGGGTGGGCGGCCCCGCCAGTACATGTCCTGGGAAGGGCCCCCACTTGTAGAAAATTCTTTTTTTTTTCTTTGCAAAAAAACAAATTCTTTTTTTTTTCTCTTTGAATTCCCTCTGCATTTATAAACAAACAATTTCTGTAACAGAAATAATTTCTTTATGAAGTCAGAGTGACTTCAAAAAGAAACGATGGGCCTCATTACGGGTTTGGCGGCAACCGTGCCATTGCTACCAGCAGGTTGCCACCAGACCCGTAATGATTTACCGGCGCCCGACTTCCCGGTAACAGCGGGGGATTACAACCCCGGCGGTCTGGGAAGTCAGGTTCCGGCAAATGGTAAGTCCCCATTTCCATAAAGTCCTATCGGACTCTATGGGAATGGGGACCATAGAAGCACTGGCACCGTTAATAACGGTGCCAGTGCTTCCGTCAAAACTATGCGGGTGGGTGCCATTCTGCCCGGCAGGTATGACCTGCTGGGCAGGACGGCAACCGCCCGCAGAGCTGTAATATGAGGGCCTGGAAACAACAGTGCCGGTGAGTTTACCAGCACCGTTGTTTACAGTCATAGTTGTAAGGAGGCCCAATTTCTGTTTTAGGTGTTAGGGCTCCCCTCAACCCCATGATGTGTGTGTGTGTGTATGTTGAAAGGGTTCACACTTAAATGTATAGGTGGCTGCCTGTGCGAGTGTATGGTGAAAGGGTGCACACTTAAATGTATGGGTGGGTGCCTGGGTGTGTGTGCCTGTATGGTGAAAGGGTGCACATGTAATTTTATGGGTGGCTGCCTGCGTGTGCCTGTATGGTGAAAGGGTGCACAGTTAAATGTATGGATGACTGCCTGGGTGTGCCTGTATGGTGAAAGGGTGCCACTTAAATGTATGGATGACTGCCTGGGTGTGCCAGTATGGTGAAAGGGTGCACAGTTAAATGTATGGATGACTGCCTGGGTGTGCCTGTATGGTGAAAGGGTGCCACTTAAATGTATGGATGACTGCCTGGGTGTGCCAGTATGGTGAAAGAATGCACACTTAAATGTATGGATGGCTGGGTGTGCGTGTGTGTATATGGTGAATGGTGTGTGTGCTTGCGTTCAGCGGTGCAACAAAACCTACATTTCGGGGGCTAACCCTTCAAATGTTGGGAGGGGTGCCAACTTCATGGGCGGTGGGGGAGGAGCAAACTTATTTGTTTGGGTCATCTAATTTCTTTATGCATTTCTATGAGACTATTCTAGTGCAGCTTCAATGTTACAAGCAGTTAACTCTCTCCTTTAAGGTTTAAAGCACCCACTTATGGACTGCAGTGAGAATGAGTGGTCTCCTGTTCCCTCTCTACCCTTCCAATCACCCCCTGGCATGCAAGTATTAAACCCACATCACGATTTCAATTGCCTAAACAATTTGGCATTTGAATGCAGGTACTAACAGTGAATTGCTTTATGCTAGTAATTGGTTGGTTCTTGTTAACAGAGAAACCCAGGTGCTGTTTAACATCTGTGTCCTTTTCTGTCTGGCAACTGCTCTGAAGGTCAGCCAGGTCTGGTCAACATAGCCCAACATTTCAGGGGGGAGGGTGGTGCTGAATCCCAGTCAACTCAATGGTGTTGCACAAATACTTGTGTTTAATGCCTGGATTACTTATTGGTAATCTTCATTACTCCTTGCCCTATTCTTCCTTGTCCCAGTGTGTATGAGACAGTACTTGTGTATAAGGCACTCTGCCTCATACACAAGTACTGGGATGAGGTAGAGGTACATGGAAGTAATGCTTGAGTTAGCTACCTGTAATCTTCATTACTCCTAGTCCCACTCTTCCTCATCCCAGTACTTACCTATGAAGCAAGGAGCCTCAACCGTAAGCTCTGGGGCAAGGAAGAGGGACGTGGAGGTAATTCTGGGCCAAGGAGCTGATTTTGGAGGTTGGGGTGGGAGGGAGAGGGGATGTGTGGGGGGGCAGGATTATACAACAAATTGTAATGGCTGTCCATGTCCAGGCAAAGCAGGCATGATATGTGGTATTAGTGGCTAGAGAGGCATTTTGGTGCAGCCAGTCTAGTCATTCCTCAGTTTGTTATGACCTTTTTTAATGGGGCATTTATAATAAAGCAGTCCTGCTAAGTACCTGGCTAGACTGCCATTTGGGTGCTGCCAGTCAGCCGTTTCTTACTGCAGCATTGTATATTTTTCTGGGCATCTGTGATCAAATGATATGATATAAGTCATTTATAACGCACCTGCACACAAGTGTTTCTAGGCGCGACAAGACAAGGGATGGAAGATAGAGGGAGGACAAGACAAACGATCTTACTAGGCCTTGTGACATTCAGATCATGCAAGTGCGATAACGAGAAGCACAAGGGGAAAGGGACGGGGGAAGTGCAAGGGAGAGGGGAGGGGAAAATCAGGGCAGCAATGCTCTGAGTAAGTGCTGTCAGGGCAGCTCAGCTCTGGGTAGTGCAAGGAGAACAAGGGACTGTAGGGTTACAGTTACAGCCCGTAAGTGCATGGTAGGACCAGAGGCAGTGCAAGGGTGACTGATCAAGAAAGAGTCTCGACTCAGTGAGACTCTGAGGGTAGCCAAGCAACCAGTCGGTACAGCAGACAGGTAGATCAGGTAGGCCAGCAGGGGAGGGAGAGAGAGAAAGCAGAGGAGAAGAGGAAAGTTTTGAGCTGCTTCCAGAACTTCAGGTGGTCTGCTGAAGCTTGAGAGGGGCAGGGAGGCTATTACAGAGGGAGGCACCTGTAGAGGAGAGAGATCTACCCCCCCACTCTCTTCCTGGAGAAGCGTCTAACCCTTAGAGAGTTGTAAGTAGCTGAGCAAAAGGCTCGAGAAGGAAGATATTTTGGAAGAGAGAGCGTTGGATGTAGTGCGGGCCCCGGGCCCAGAAAGCCTTGTGGACAATGCAAAGGGTCTTGAACTTGATACTTGCAGCAACTGGGAGCCAGTGGAGAGATTTCAGGGCTAGAGAGATACGATCCCTGTGATTGAGGCCAAGGATAAGTCTTGCAGTCCTTTTCTGGATTAGTTGCAGGGGCTGGATAGTAGATGAAGGCAGATTGAGAAAGAGGCTGTTGCAGTAGTCCAGCCTAGAGAGAACCAGGGCTCAGCAGACAGTGGGCTTCTGGGGAAAAGTGAGAAAGCGAAGAGTGCTTTGAGGAGGAGCAGCTGGTAGTGGGACTTCTTGGCAACGTCTGAGATGTGAGGAGAGAAAGAGAGTGGAGTCAAAGATGACACCAGTGTTGTTTGCCTCACAGGAAGGCGAAGGAAGAGGGCCCAAGGCGGGCGGCCAGAGTGAGGGCAGGAGTCCAAATGAGAAGGATCTCCATTTTACTGACATTAAGGCAGAGATAGTTGGTGGCACACCAATCCTGAATCGCGGATAGACAGTCGGGAATGAGCGAGAGATGAGAGGAGTCTGAGGGGAGCCTGAATGAAAGCAGAGTGTCATCCGCATAACACTGAAAGTTAGAGGAGAATGTAGATATCAGGTGGGTCAAAGGGGCCACATAGAGGTTGAAAAACCAGAGTGAGAGGATGGGCGGGGAGAAAGGGACCAAGTTGGACCTGGGAGGGGAAGTCCAAGAGGAAGGAGATCAGCCACTCAAGGGCCTTATCCGTGATGCCCAGGTTCTCATGGAAGCGATTGATCAAGATTGATCAGGATGGTATGGTTGACCGTTTCGAAAGCACAGGAAAGATCAAGGAGGATGAGGACAGAAGGAATGCTGGAATCAAGGTTAGAGAGCAGAACTTCACAGGTGTTCAGGACAGCAGTTTCCGTGTCGCTGGCACTGAAGCCAGACTGATGGTCATGGAGACAACCAACAGATTCCGTGTGGAGAGTAAGCTGGGAGATGGCCAGCTTTTTCAACAGTTTGCCCAGGAAAGGGGTGATGGAGATTGGGCGATAGTTTGCCGGGCAGGCAAGATCGGCAGAAAGCTTCTTGAGGAGTGGGTGCATAAGGGAGTGCTTAACGGGAGAGGGGAAAGAGTGATTACAGAAATCGGTCAAGGCTGGAGCGAGGGTGTCAATATGGTTCTTGATGGTTCTGGTGGAGTAGGAGAGCACCTGTTTGGATGACACTTTCATAGATCAGACTTGTCTAGAAACCTAGTCAGGTGTTGTCAGAGAGAAAGAGGAGAAAGGAGGAAGAGAGGTAGAGATGGCCAAAGGGGGGCCGAGAGAGGAAGAGGGAGAGGAAGAGGAGATAGAGGACTGGATGTCCTTAGTTTTAGAGTCGAAGTGAGATGACAGAGCCATACAGAGGGCCTGCGAGGGAACAGGAGATGTAAAGACCTCAACAGGATTGACCAGTTCTTTTCAGATTTAAAAGAGTTTGGCCGTGTTGTTAGAGGCCACAGAGACACAGGCTTGAATGTGTGTTCTATTCTTGATGAGTGTTATTGCTTTGACTGCCATTTTTGTGCAACCAGTCTAGATATGTCTAAATGTGGCCTGGCAAGCTTTACTATATTGTTATTACATGTCGACACTGGTCTACCCTGTGCAGCCAGTTGGACATATTTTCATTGTGGCATGGCATTTTCGATTGCAAAGCTTTAATGTTCCTGTGCTCTGTTGGTGACTTGCATCTATTGGATTGGTGTTACCCCACAAAACAATTGCAAACACTGTGGCTTTTTAGCCAATTTTCTCAGACAGTGTGCTGTATGTTATATTAAAATACATATGTATATCTTTCTCCTAGTGAAGTGTGCGGCATATCCGTTCAGCAGCACGTTTGTGCGTATTGCGCAAGTGTGATAATCTAGGCTGGCCCAGAGTGTGGCACTACCCTTGATTTGTTGCTGAGTTGGGGGACCCCTCAGCATGGCTCGCAGGGGGGCCCCCACATCTTGTGTTACGCCACTGGTTCCTGGAAGGGATATTCTTAAACATATTGCCTAGTTAAGTGCACCTCTCGCATAGTATGCCCATTGGATGATACAAAGGGACTTGAACTTAACTCTAGCGGAGGCTCAGGAGTGCCGGTGATACATTGGAAAATTTAGAAAGAGCAGTGTCCAAGCGTGCTGCAGGACGTGAAGGCGCTGGACCAGGAATTTGGGTTGGGAAAGCAGCGTTGATTTGCAGTAGTCTAGAGTCCCAGAGATGGTAGCCTAGACAACTACACTATGAAAGTTCACCGGAATAAATTGACTGATTTTCGATTTTAAATTATTTGAATAATAAATAAATGAGTAGTAAAGAAGAACAGCACCAACTTAAAAAAAGCAGTGCCCCACATTCATGATTTACTACTTTTACACATCCTGCAAAACTATCCTTCAGATTACACAGACCTATCCACTCTTGCGTTGGGCATTGGGGCTACACCTGATGTGAATCATCGACATGGGAGTTTCCTCCAGTCTGCACAACTTGTACATATTCAGAAAGGGGGTGATCTTTGATGTTAAACATATCGTAAAGGCTCCTCCACAAGCAGCCCAGCTATCTCTCAGACTGCACCATTCAAACAGGTTCAAACAGCAGAGCTGTCCTCTAGGCTGCACAGATGGCAACGTCCCCTTAGACATCAGGTCATCACATTAGGTTAAAAGATATGCAGGCTTAAAGGTTCACCCCTGTTCCTCCAAAACCATCAAGGACCACATCGACTCCCTGGCTCCTGCCCTGGCCAACTTCTGCAACCACTCCTTCACCACTGGTGTCTTCCCATCCCCTCTAAAGTACTCCCTTGTGCGCCCTCTTCTTAAGAAACCCTCTGTGGAATCAGAAAATACAATATTTAGGCTTTTAAACCATGCAAAGAGAAATACACCGACACAGGCTTGTAAAGATTCCCAGAATCTTTATTGCAATTCTGTACAGTTTACAAAACAAAGCACACAAATAGCTATTTGGCCCTCAGTACATCAAGGGGCCACCAGCAGGGTTCAATGTGAGCAGTGAACAGGATTAGCTAGCTGGACATCAGCGTATTTATACAGTTTCGTTACAACGATGTCCAGCCTCTTACAAGTTAATCATGTACTGGGCTAGGGTCGCGCCAGGTTCGTTTCCTAATTTACATATCTCGTGCATGCGGTTTACTTTTTAATACATTTGCTAACAAGCACTATTATTCTCTAAGTTTAACTTTACACTCTTTACACATTGCTTTAATACAGATCATACAGATGTTTCACATATCGTGTTTTAGATAGCGTTATTGTTCTTATATACTTGTAGGTTAACATCGCCGATTCAAGTAATCCCCTGATCCCGAGGTCAACAAAGGACAAGGTCTACATGACCCTAACATGTAGCCTGAAGGCAGGTTGGACATTAACTCTCCTACAAAGGTTGAAGAGGTTAAAGCAAGAACAAGAGAACACAAGACGGCCATTTTAGGCCACAGAGTGACTTTGTACGATAAACTAAAATGGCGTCTTTAACCTAAAAAGGAGGCTTGATTCACTTAAGGTCACGACCTTGCAATACGGATTTCCTCGCAAAGCGACTGGGCATAGGCCAACATATACAATGAGGACAAAACAATATTATATCAGTTCTAGCAAACCCTCCTTTTGGCCTATGCCAAGCGCAAAACTACCTTCAATCACTTTGCGACTAACTCCACATTTCATCATCTATACACCCGAATCATTTTCGGACATATCTATTGCCATTAAATCAGTCACTAAAGTTTCTTTCAACACATACTCCTTGGAAACCTTATCTGGGGCGTATATTTTATGCCCTAATACACTTGTTGCTTGCACGCAACACCCCCCCTAATACTGAGCATATACCAGGGAGACACTGTGTACAACAACAAAGGAACAGACAACTTCCCAAGATAATCAGCAGGACCGAAAACAACTTTCATCCCCACGACTGTAGGAGGTCCCAAAACCATGCACTAAGTTCCCAATTTCCCTCAGGAACATGCACTTGAACTATGAACATGTAGATTTTGGATAGCCCTAAAGATCGTTGGAGAGGAGTCTGGTGCGTAAACGCAGCAAGTGGACCCCACTAATTTACATACTGTCATGCCCGCGCCGCTGGCGCACGCATTGGCAACCATCATGGACTACTTGGTACTCATTTATCCTCCTAATACTCCTTGAACAACTCCTTTTCACGCCTTGGTCTTTTATTTCCATTCGCTCAACTTTGGTTCTTTCTTATTTTATTCAATTAACTACATTTACCATAATGCACATGGCTACAGTCCTCAATTCCTGGCTCCTGTTTGCCTTGACCCGCTACTTTGTATGCTGTTCCTGTTGCTGCATTATCCTGTTTTGATCCAGTGCCCTTTCCGGGCTCCCTGCCTTGCAGCCGATCTCGCTCCGCTGCCTTCTACCTACAGCCCTTGTCCTCTGGGCTTCCTGCCCTGCAGCCTGTCTCACTCCGGCTGCCTATGGTCCTTGTCCTCTGGGCTCCCTGCCCTGCAGCCTGCCTCCCTCCGGCTGCCTACGGTCCTTGTCCTCTGGGCTCCTTGCCCTGCATCCTGCCTCACTCCGGCTGCCTATGGTCCTTGTCCTCTGGGCTCCCTGCCCTGCAGCCTGCCTCACTCCGGCTGCCTACAGTCCTTGTCCTCTGGGCTCCCTGCCTACAGCCTGCCTTACTCCGGCTGCCTACAGCCCTTGTCCTCTGGGCTCCCTACCTTGCAGCTTGCAACCCTCTGCTGTCTCCAAGCCCTTGTCCTCTGGGCTCCCTACCTTGCAGCCTGCACCTCTTCGTTGACTGCAGCCCTTGTCCTCTGGGCTCCTTTCTTGCAGCCTGCACCCTCTGCTGCCTACAGCCCGTGTCCTCTGGGCTCCTGCCTTGCAGCCTGTTTCCCTCCGCTGCCTACAGCCCTTGTCCTCTGGGCTCCCAGCCTTGCGGCTTGCTACACTCCTCTGCCTTACAGCTGTATTACACTTAGCTACCTACGGCCCTGCTCCTTTGGGCTCCCTACCACGCGGCCCTATTCTTTTGGGCTCTCTGTCTGTCGCCTATTACTAATCTTTCTCTGTCCTGTTCTTCTGGACTCCCTGCCTTGCAGCCTACTACAGTCCTCCGCAGTCCACTACAGTTTGCCTGCACCTAGTGCCACTCTTGATTGCAGACCTGCTTCCTACTTTGCAGCCCTTCTGTTTTCCTGACTGCTGCTCCCTTGTTCTCTTCCTTGAGTCCTCTGTACTCCACCTTAGGTTATCTACTTCAGTCTAACTGCCTTTCCTTCATTTCCTCCTGCTAGATTGCTCATTGACTTCCTTTTCGCTGGATATATCTGTTCTTGTCTTCTCATGTGTCTTATGTAATCCCTTTTTACAGAGCTGGCCTGTTGGTTTCCGGCAGGCAACCTCTGTCCCTTCCCTTGTCCCGTTTTCAGTGTTACAGACACCCACTGCTGTTGTTCCCAGCCATGAGCATACAGCGTGGGCCTCTGTTATAGCAATCTGTGCAGAAGGATGGAGTTTCCTAAGGTTCGTGGAACACTCTTTCCCATTTCAGCATACACCCCAAGAGGGAACCCAGTTTGTTTGTACCTTTGTATCTGTTGCCTCTTTTGGCTCACAGCTACAGTTTCCTACTCTTCTTTCTTGTTGAACTTCCTGCTGTGTGTGCTTATCTGCTACCTTACTTCAGCACAGCCACCCAAACCCTACCTGGGTACCCTGTGCCACTCTTGACAAAGTGGCATTCATGACACAATGCAAGACCTAAAAGATTCTTGTTCCATAGGCAGGAAGGGCACACACAGACCAAAGATGCTTTCTTTTCAGTTCAAGAAACCTCTGCAAAAATCTAAAGTTTTCTTAAGGACTTCAAACAAAAACCATAGTTTAAAAGACAGACTCGCCCTAGTAAACAAAGGTTTACAAGCACAGTACTACACTCACTGGCTCGCTGACCCTTCCATGTGTAACTACTATGACATTTGCAACTATGATCCGCAGTCTCTATCTATAGAAGAGCTACAGCAAGAAAATGAATTCCTGTAGATTTTGTTAGCCCAACCAGTGGAAAACACTCATGCGGTTTCTGGCATTTCTTCTGACACTACATTCGACATTCAGCCGGTACACAAACCTTGTATTTCTTTATCCCAGGCTACCCTGTCTCAGGACCAATGTCGTAACACTGCTACAGCCAAGGATATTGCACTCATTGTGGCAGACTCTCAACCAGAGTACGCTGTTGCCAAAGTGATATGCTCAAGATCAGTTTGGCAAGCTACACAACCTCCCCTGACTGCTGTAAACCCTCATTTAACCGGACAAGGCATTCAGTATCCTGAGGTTAGTGCAGCTGGTCCTGGGTACAAAAGACCAATACTGACCATCGGTTGTCTTAATGCTTCCCCAGTAACTACTAACCATGATAACTCTAAGGTCAGTCTTCCTATTGCAACACCCGAATTTTCTGCTGCACCAGATTCTGAAGCTGTAGAACAGGCTAATGGAACATACCTGTTACAAGAACAATTCTTAAGCCTTAAAAGACAAACCGAAGACCTCTATGATGAATTTGTCTATCTGCATTATAAGAATCTAGCTAAGGGACACAATTTACCAGACCATCTGACACTATGTCCAACACCCGACATTCTGTCTTTAGAGTTTAACAGATTAAGGCCTGTACTGGTAACACAGAAGAGGATACAGACTTATACAGAGCAGTTGGAAGACCTGAACTTGGCATATACATACCAGTTAAAGCTTGACACCGCTCATTACCCTTACTAGCCACAGTAACACAGGCTGTTGTTCAGATAGTGAAGAATGGACTCCTCCAGTGGGCCAGATCGCTCACACGGCCATTACACCAAATATCAAGGGTAATCATCTGACTGGACATTCCGCTGAGTCAAAGGATTGTTCCATTCTTGCCCTTGATGTCAGTCGTTTACTCCCACTTACAGCCTCTACTGAAGTGACCAGATCTGAGATGTATTCTGCTTCTATGAACATTGGCACTCCTGACCATGAGCCAGATCCTGAAACATACCCAGTACCTGTCTGGAATCCAACTTTGCCTACTGTCTATACCCCAGATCCATGTATCAACTTGGGCACACAAGACTTTGCAGGCCAGCCTTCGGAAGGCTTACCCTTTTTCCTGGTCCTACATCCACCATGCTACTTGTTACAAGATCTGCTAGCCCAATCTCTGCTGCTCCCCCTGCTAGTACTCCTGAATCTGCTACTGATGCCTCATCTCAGATCACTCCTATTGCAGTCAAAGCACCCCCTTCCTCTCTGCCTGCAAGGACAGTACCTGTTGCAAAGCCAGTTAAAAGTTCTCCTATTAAGGCTACAGCTCCGGTAGATCCTGTTGGTGCCTCTGCAGCACCTAAACTAACAGTCACGACGCCATCAGTCTCAGATGCATCCCTGTCGGCTGGTGCTCGTGTGACACCTATACTTCCAGCTGTTACAGCATCTGAACTTCCTACTGCCATTCCTGATCTTCCTGCAACTCATGGTGTTCCTGCAACATTTGTTACTCCTGAAGTCTCTGTCGCAAATCTTCATGTTGCCATTGCTGCTTCTGACTATTTGGACGACCGTCCTAGAGCAACCAATTCAGCTGAATCTCTGGTTCCACCTTTCAGCACTGTATCGTTGCCAGTCCTAAGGAAGACCACTTCTTTCAAAGCAATATATGCCATGGAGTCTGCAGCAGATCTCCACAGTTCCTCAGTTCATGAACGCACTGTTGGGTTTTTGGTCCCTAAGAAGTTGTCTTTTCTGAATTATACCTCAAAGGTTCGAAACATTGGTAATGTCTCCTCCCTTCAAGACTCTCACCTTGCAGCCTTAAACAGTTTTTGGTGCTTCATGATGTGCCTTTTTGGTATAAGACTCTCTCGCGGTGTGACAGGCCTTGGACGTGCTCTTCTTGTTGGTCAGTCTTCAGGGGCCCTGGAGAGGGGCATGGAGAGGGGCATACTGTCATGCCCGCGCCGCTGGCGCACGCATTGGCAACCATCATGGACTTCTTGGTACTCATTTATCCTCCTAATACTCCTTGAACAACTCCTTTTCACGCCTTGGTCTTTTATTTCCATTTGCTCAACTTTGGTTCTTTCTTATTTTATTCAATTAACTACATTTACCATAATGCACCTGGCTGCAGTCCTCAATTCCTGGCTATTCTCATTCATCGTTATTGGGACCACAATCCCCAGAAGCCCTAGCGGCCAGTGCTAGTTCCACCTGCTCAGGACCAGAGAGGGAGAAGGCAGATTGTCTTCAGGTGTGCTGTTACAGGTGCTGTCAATTAGCCTGCCTCAGAACAGGGCAGGGCTGTATATAAGCAGCTGCCTGCAGGAGCACAGTGTCTTGCATCTTTAGATCTCCCCGCTCCTGTTTGCCTTGACCCGCTACTTTGTATGCTGTTCCTGTTGCTGCATTATCCTGTGCCCTTTCTGGGCTTCCTGCCTTGCAGCCGATCTCGCTCCGCTGCCTTCTACCTACAGCCCTTGTCCTCTGGGCTTCCTGCCCTGCAGCCTGCCTCACTCCGGCTGCCTACGGTCCTTGTCCTCTGGGCTACCTGCCCTGCAGCCTGCCTCCCTCCGGCTGCCTACGGTCCTTGTCCTCTGGGCTCCCTGCCCTGCAGCCTTCCTCACTCTGGCTGCCTACGGTCCTTGTCCTCTGGGCTCCTGCCTTACTCCAGCTGCCTACAGCCCTTATCCTCTGGGCTCCCTACCTTGCAGCTTGCAACCCTCTGCTGTCTCCAAGCCCTTGTCCTCTGGGCTCCCTACCCTGCAGCCTGCACCTCTTTGTTGCCTGCAGCCCTTGTCCTCTGGGCTCCTTTCTTGCAGCCTGCTCCCTCCGCTGCCTACAGCCCGTGTCCTCTGGGCTCCTTCCTTGCAGCCTGTCTCCCTCAGCTGCCTACAGCCCTTGTCCTCTGGGCTCCCTGCCTTGCGGCTTGCTACACTCCTCTGCCTTACAGCCTGTATTACACTTAGCTACCTACGGCCCTGCTCCTTTGGGCTCCCTACCTCGCGGCCCTATTCTTTTGGGCTCTCTGTCTGTTGCCTACTACTAATCTCTCTCTGTCCTGTTCTTCTGGACTCCCTGCCTTGCAGCCTACTACAGTCCTCCACAGTCCACTACAGTTTGCCTGCACCTAGTGCCACTCTTGACTGCAGACCTGCTTCCTACTTTGCAGCCCTTCTGTTTTCCTGACTGCTGCTCCCTTGTTCTCTTCCTTGAGTCCTCTGTACTCCACCTTAGGTTATCTACTTCAGTCTAACTGCCTTTCCTTTATTTCCTCCTGCTAGATTGCTCATTGACTTTCTTTTCGCTGGATATATCTGTTCTTGTCTTCTCATGTGTCTTATGTAATCCCTTTGTACAGAGCTTGCCTGTTGGTTTCCGGCAGGCAACCTCTGCCCCTTCCCTTGTCCCGTTTTCAGTGTTACAGACACCCACTGCTGTTGTTCCCAGCCATGAGCATACAGCGTGGGCCTCTGTTATAGCAATCTGTGCAGAAGGCTGGAGTTTCCTAAGGTTCGTGGAACGCTCTTTCCCATTTCAGCATACACCCCAAGAGGGAATCCAGTTTGTTTGTACCTTTGTATCTTTTGCCCCTTTTGGCTCACAGCTACAGTTTCCTACTCTTCTTTCTTGTTGAACTTCCTGCTGTGTGTGCTTATCTGCTACCTTACTTCAGCACAGCCACCCAAAACCTACCTGGGTACCCTGTGCCACTCTTGACAGAGTGCCATTCATGACACATACTCCTCCACGCTCAGCCAGAATGACATCTAATGCCATCCGGTTCTGAAGAGCCACTTATCTTATTGCTTTCTGTTCTAACGTCATATTATAGAGTATGTCAGTGGTCCGGTTGATGGTTCTCTCCAATACTCTCGCTAGTCCCCTGATACCTTCTGAATTCGTAATTTGCCCAAAAAATGGCACAAAGGATTTCATGCTGTTTCCTAGAGTTTGCGCTGGAGTATCTCCTTTCACGCCTCGTCGTGGGCGAGTCTTCGAAATTTCTGCAGTAGTGGCAATAAATAGCCCCAGGTAATAGAATCCCTAAATAATAGGTTCCTTGCCAATCCCTGGGCAACCATGGAAATGCCACATTACCGCAAACAAAATAGACAGGTTCACTTACGTACAGAGGTCTGTTCTCACTAGTCAAATTCGCAACGTTGGCACATTTCCTAAAATTACCCATTGACCCTGTTCCATTCCTCTGTATGCAGAAGGATACTGAATCGGGGCTAGGGTTAACAGAATAAGATGGAGGCGTGGCATCCTTATTGCCTATAGGAGCCTTTTTGAAAGAGATCAAAGACTGAAAAGGACAAGACAATCTATCATAGGGCCTAACAGAAGCAACATTTGGCTTACTCCTATTTGCAAAATGTTAGCATGCCAGGGGCATCAAAACATGTTTTTCAAAACTATTCAAATTTGTACCATCAAAGTTCCCTGAGATGCTGTCATTCCATCGGCCAAAGAATAGTGCTCTAAGAGAAGCATAACAAGCAGTTGTCAAAGGTAAAGGATGAATATACCAACCTAGCCCCTTATCCCCATGTTGCCTTAGATGTGAGCAGATCCAGCAATTGGTCCTATTTAAAATTGCATGAGTGGCATTCATTATTAACAAAAGGGTATTATTCTGATAGTTCCGTCTATGCGAAGAATCTCTAGGCGATAAGGTATGCAATTGCACGGAAGGAGTGGGGAAAACAGATACATTTTCAACAGGTAAAAAGTCCTCTAGCGGATATGCTTCCTCCAGATACCATAACCCAAAACCAATAGCTACTAAAAACCCAGTTATTATTACAAAAAGGCAACAATACACTTTGGGGGTCCCATTACATGCTTGATCATTGTCTCTGCTAGTCACATATTTATCTAAAAGTTTGGTACGAGTGGTAGCGGGTGCAGGCATCGTAGTCTTCAATCGAAAAAACACCAATTGTTTGTTTGCTGGCGACTCCAGTCGCGCGTCTTCTTAATGTCTTTCCCACAACCCTTAGACAACAGAATCCTTTCGTACAATCGGACCAAAAGGCAAGCCATCAAATGATTTCCTCAATCGCACAGTCAAACCGTGCCGTACGTTTGTTTTCTTGGACGTAAATTATATTTCACTATTTCTGGTGTCGAAGAATCGGATAATAAAATGTCGTCACTTCCCACTGGAGGTGGCGAGTGAACGGAAATGGGATCAGAAAATGATTGATCCGGAAGTACCACTGTTGGAGAGTGCGGAGACAAGGTGGCCGTTTTGTCTGGCCTTGCAAACTCTGAAACGGTCTCCGATACTCTCGTGTAAGTTGTTGCTTTTTCGGGCACCATGGTTACAGCAGTGGAAAGGGATTCTGTGTCTTCTGTATCGTATGGCACCGGCTGCGGGATCCGCTTGGTGTGCGTCGCGTGGATCCAGTTCTTACGACCCGCTACCCGCACAGCAGTCTGGGTGACTAGCAGGACCTGGTAGGGACCCCTCCACCGAGGTGCAAGGCAAGACAACCTCTCGAAAACTTTCATGAGGATCCAGTCCCCCGGTCGTAGACTGTGACCAGGACCCTCGTAACGTACAGGTAATGCCTCTCGCACCTGTTGATGAATTGAAAACAGATTTTTAGTCAACTGGTTACAGTAATCTGAAAGAAGCACATTCTCCATATCCCGCAACAAGCTACTTCTTGGCATACCCCAAATATTAGCAGGCCTCCCCATCACCACCTCAAAGGGAGAGAGCCCAGTCTTAGTTTAAGGGGTTGTTCTCATTGACAGCAACAAGATCGGTAAGGCGTTCGGCCATTTTAACTTGGTGCCAGCACACGTTCTAGCGAGCTTGTTTTTTATAATGCCGTTATGCCTTTCCACTAATCCGGAACTTTGGGCATGTCTGGCCAAATGGAACCGTTTATCAATCTGTAATCCTTTGTATATGTTTAGGATTACAGCAGCGATAAAGTGTGGCTCATTATCCGACCAGATGACTCTCGGCAGCCCGAACCTAGGAAAAATCTCTTTCAACAGAGTTTTTGCCGTGGTTATGGCCGTTGCATCTCTAACAGGGAAGGCCTCAACCCACTTACTAAAGGCACAAATGACAACCAACACATATTTAAGATTGTTGCAACATTCCATTTCAATCAAATCAAAGTGAATTACCTCAAATGGAACAGAAGGTGGAGTGAAAATTCCTCTAGGAGTCGAGGTACCTTTTCCTACATTGTGCTGCAAGCAGACCATGCACCCATGGACAAAGCGCACCGCAATTTTGAAATTCTTATCATTGGCCCATACACTGTGTAGCATTTTAGTCAATTTACGCACGCAGACATGTGTCGGACCATGAGCCATAATAACCATCATTGTAATGTAGGCGTCAGGGAGTAACCATTTTCCTTCAACATTGTCCACCCAACACCCATCATCATCCAATCTTCCTGCACCCTCAACCCATTTCTTGGTTTCCTCTATAGTAGCATCTGCTTGAATGTCTTTTACAGAATCGATACTTTCACCAAAGGTGCAAATATTTACAGTTTCTCTTACAGCATACATTTCTGAATTAAAATCAGTGGCAGTTTGTTTAGCTATCTGATCAGCAAAAGCATTCCCTTTTCCTATATCATCTGTAACCTTTTGATGTGCTGCACATTTTATAATAGCTAACTGAACAGGGAGTGCGAGTGCTGAAAGTAATCGCACTATTAAAGTGCCATGCTGGATTTTCGTGCCATGTGAGGTCAAGAAACCTCATTCTTTCCAAAGTCTACCGAACTTGTGAACCACCCCAAACGCATACTGACTGTCAGTATTGTCAGTATATATATTTACTGTGCGCCCTTCAGAAATTTCACAAGCTCGAGTTAACACTATAATTTCTGCAGCCTGCGCGGAATTATGCATAATTCTTTTGGTTTCCACAATCGTGCTTAAAGTAGTGACCGTATAAGCAGCTGTGGATGTACCCTTCGGAAGTTTAAAACAAGAGCCATCACAAAATAGCTCTCATTGTGGGCTATTCAAAGGCGTGTCTTTCAGATCGATTCTACCTTTAGTCTCTTGGTCTGTCACATAAAGGCAATCGTGTGACGTTTCGTTACCATCAACAGTATCTTGGCGGACAGGTAAAAGTTCAGCCGGATTTAATACACAACACCTCTGAATTTGAATGTGGGGTGCAAACAAGATCAATTCATATCTTGTCAATCGTGCAGAAGTGAGGTGTTGCGTTTGAGTCCTATTCAATAAAAATATCTACAGAGTGAGGTACCATTAGGGTTAACGCATGACCCAGGACCATTCCCTCACTCTGTTTTACAGACGCAGCAGCAGCAGCAACAGCTCTAAAACATCTCGGCAAAGCGCATGCAACAGGATCAAGGGCGGATGAGAAATAGCCGCACGGCCTATCTTCCCTCCATGTTCCTGTGTTAACACAGCCAAAGCACATTTCTCACGTTCATGCACATACAACACAAAGGCCTTTTCATAATTTGGAGTTCGTAAAAGCGGCGCCGAACACAGCGCGGTTTTGAGCAAGTCAAATGCTGTCTGGTGTTCCAAAGTCCATGGCAATGGCAAAGGAATGCCCTTCTTTGTCAAAGCCAGCATTGGTTTAATCGTTAACGAAAAGTGAGGGATCCACAATCTACAGTAAGAAGCCATACCTATCAGGGCTCTAACTTCCTTCTGTGTATTTGGGACAGACATGCCAGAAATCGTTTTTTATTCATTCAGGTGCCAACCGTCTTTCCTCCTTTGACAGGAGATAGCCTAAATAGGCGACCTCCTGACAACAATATTGGAATTTTTTGAGTAAAGCTTTGTGGCCATGTTTTGCTAGATGACAAAGCAACAACATGGTGCCTTTTTTACAGGCACTCTCAGAATCAGCAGCCAAGAGCAGATCATCTACATACTGTAGTAACTTGCAAGTAGTAGGCAACTCGAGAGTATCGAGCTGCTCTTTTAATGCCCTACTATAAATACTTGGACTCTCAGTGTACCTTTGTGGTGCACAAGTGAATGTGAACGAGCGTCCACCTAGGGTAAACGCGAACAAATACCTGCTATCCTTGTGTATGGGGATACTAAAAAACACGTTTTTGAGGTCAACAACGCTAAAGTGAGTGGCAGAAGCCGGAATCATGGTTAGTATCGTAACATCAGGTACAATAGGGAATTGAGGAGCCACAATTTTGTTAATAGCACGTAAATCAATTATAAACCGAAAGGGAATCGCATTATCACCTTTTTTGTATACTGGCAAAATCGGGCTGTTATACAAGCTACTCGTAATTTCCTCAATTACTCCACGATGTACAAAATCAGAGACTATACATTTCAAAGCCTGTTCGCCTTCAACGGAGATCTTATATTGTGGGATGCGAGGCAATTTAACTCCATGTTTCAGAATAATTCTAACAGGTTCAATTTGAAGAATGCCCACATCATTATCATCAATTGCCAATAAGCATTCTGGAATATTACTTAATTCTGGAGGTAAAGGTTGAGTCAAAAACTGAGAGGCGAGTGATTGCTGAGGTGAAATTGTTAAACGAACTCTGTCCAGAGAACAATGTATTACTCCATGCAATTCCTTCAACAAATTGAACCCCAGCAAATTCTCCCCACAGTTTGTGGTAAGTAGAAATGGACACTGCTCCGTGAAGGGACCCAGTGTTATCGGTACCGGCAAAGAAACCGGACAAACTACAGGTGTGCCTGAAAACCCTACGGAAACGTTGGACTGCCCTGACAGGGGAATATTTGGAACCCGCAAATGGTCAATGGAACATTTCTGTGCTCCCGTATCTACTAAAAATAGATGCTTCCTATTTCCCACCACCATCTCAACGTAGGCGCCTTTCTGATGAACGGGAATAGGCGTTGGTTCCAAATCCTGCTTCGGGCAATCCTAGAGAAACAGAATATCGTCAAAAGGAAGCTCTTCAGAGAGGTACGCGGCAGAAGGGTGATCAAAAAATGTTTCTATTATCCACATTCGAAACTTGCTTAACCTGTGAAGGAGGTTGCTGTGATTCTGGTGCAAACTGACCTCTGCCAGGGCCCCCTGCACCTGGGCGACCTCTGGATCGTCTACCCATGTTCCCAAATGACCTTTGCTGCAAGGTCGGACATTGTGCGCGCCAGTGGCCTTCCTGTCGACAATAGGCACACTGGTTAATGGTTACCGGAGCCAGGGGCGTACTTCCCTGTTGAACGTACTGACCTCTAAATTGATTACCCCCTCGAGGGTTTCTAACAATCTGTTGTAATAGGACTTTTGTTTTCAGGTCACCCTCTTTTTTCTCAAGTTTTTCCTTTTCATTATTCACACGATTTTCCGGGTACTGAGCCATGTGCAATACCTCTGATTGAGACTTCTCCCGCCAAGTGCTTTCGGAAGACATAATCTGTAACTGGATGTCAGGCAGCAATCCATGTACAAATTTGTCGACAAACAGCCTTTTCCCTGACTCTGTGCCTAAGTCTTGCCACTGAAATCTGAAAATACTTGCTCAAACCGATTGAAGAAATTGGTAGCACCCTCAGACTTTCCTTGGACACAGGCCGTAAGCTTGTCCCAAATGGTTCTTTTTTCAGGAACTATCGTTTTTAATTTTATAATAATCCTATCAGGCAAAGTTAATATCACTTGAGGCGGTCGCTCGTCAGCTGGTCTTTCTCTGTCGAGCCTAACCATGTTATCCCATGTATCTCCTAACCCAGGTACATCATCTACAGTCCTAATCTGTTCCCACAAATCAACTGGCAGGAGTACGGGAAATAATAAATCAATATCACTTAAGGTGAATATCGATGATTGTAAGACCGACTCTATTTCTTTATAGAACCCGGTCGGATTCTTTCTTACATTGGGAATAGATTGCTTTATGGTGTTCACTTCCTGTCTTGAAAACGGAACGTGAACAAACTGTGATACGTAATGTGCAGGAATTTCCCCCTCGAGTATTCCTCGTGCAGCATCGGCCGCAATCTCAACTTTTGGGAAAAATGTCGGAGGGACCTCTCTCATAGGCAACTGAGAAGAAGGTAGCTCCAAACGCTTACTAAGCAACAGAGCCAAATCAAGCGCTAAGGCAGTCGAAGAAGTATCAATCGAAAAGGCTCTCTTATAAACACTCAACAATCCTGCGGGACAACAAATCTTTCTTTTTACACAACCATTCTGCAGGTATTCTACCATAACCTGTATCACTTTCTTTTGCATTTCTAACGTATACTGACTATATGTGTCATATACTTCATCTGGAGTTATCGACATATCTGAAATCCATCTTATCGCATCCTGTGTCCAAATTCGCGCTTCCTCACCTTTTAATTCACGGCGAGGAGAAAACCGTTTCTGTAAGAACATAATACCTAAACTATCACCATCTGCTTCCTCATTCTGCAACCCTTCCAACTCCTTCCTATACTCAAAAATCTTCTCGACATGCTCAGATACTTTCTCCGCAGTATCCCTGGACAACGCTAAGGCGTTCAAATCCCGTAACCCTTGTGGGAGATCTACATCGTTTTATCTATTCCACATTATACTCAAATGAATCCCTAATCCTTCAATAAAGACATTTTTTTTAGGAATACCTTTTAAATTTTCGAGTGTAGAAAAAACATCAGCTTGTTCACCCTTCTCCATGCAATGTTTAGCCCAAGCAATCAATTAATTCTTTTTCTCTGGGGACACAGTATTATGAGTCACAACCCTTGATCCCGCTCCCTGGTCTACTACAAGCGGTGCGGAATCACTTGGAAGAGGAAGAGTAGGCACATTCTGAATATCAACAGGTGGAAGCAAGGGGGCAGGCAAAGGAGCGACGGCTGGAAGAACAACAGGAAGAACAAAAGGGAGGACCGGAGGAACTATAGGAGGAGGAATAACAACGGGAAGGGGCAAAGCGCCAGGAGGAGGGACATATGGGGGTGGCGCGGAGGCATCAGGCCTTCGTTCATGCAAAAGTTTATTAATCAATTCATCTGACATATGAAAATCTTTCGAAGGGTACATTCTTTGAATGCCTAATTGAAATGCTTTGTCCGTGTTCCTAACGGACTCCAATTGTTTATTTTGATCATATAACCGTGCCTTTTCAACACTTGTCATATGTCGACGTATATGTTTCTCTCTACTCTTTTGTTGCTGCAAAGCTTCTGTTTTCCAACTGTGTAATGCATCAAATGCTGCAGGTCTAGCCTTTTTCTGTACCAATACAGACTCTAGATATTCTATACAAGGGATTTCAAAGCTACCATTGGTTGGCCACCAAAGATTAGAGTTATGTCTGGTCTGTCTGTGCCAAATGTCATTAAATGCTATACTACCAAAGCCTTTCTTACAGTACATAGTACATGGCGGCGACCCCTCCTGTGGTGCGGGACGGCTTTCTTCCAAAGATTGTCTGTCACTGTGGAATAATGCCCTAAAGCAGGCAGACAATTTCCCAGGTATATCAAAGTTCTGGTGTTACCTGGTCAAATAATTGTGCTCGCGAGTACAATGCACCAAATTCAAATTGTCATGGTCAAATTACGAATCGGGTCACGATTCACCTGACCAAAGGACTGGGAGGCCCGATCGGTGTCTGGTGATTTCGGCAAATTTACCCACCTCGATATATGGACCCTCGTCAAGACGTCGTCTCGGGCTACATCTCACCGTTCAGGGATCGGATCGTGCTGTTCTGTCAAGGAATTCACTTCTCGTCCAGAGGGGCCGTTTCTGTTGGCACTGTCCGATCCCGGTCCGATAGCCGAGCCAACCTTCAATGAGACGAAGTCGATCTTGAGGGTCCCTATTCGGGCGCCATCTGTGGAATCAGAAAATACAATATTAAGGCTTTTACACCATGCAAAGAGAAATAGACCGACACAGGCTTGTAAAGATTCCCAGAATCTTTATTGCAATTCTGTACAGTTTACAAAACAAAGTACACAAATAGCTATTTGGCCTTCAGTACATCACAGAGACCACCAGCAGGGTTCAATGTGAGCAGTGAACAGGATTTGCTAGCTGGACATCAGCGTATTCATACAGTTTCGTTACAACGATGTCCAGCCTCTTACAAGTTAATCATGTACTGGGCTAGGGTCGCGCCAGGTTCATTTCCTAATTTACATATCTCGTGCGTGCGGTTTACTTTTTAATGCATTTGCTAACAAACACTATTATTCTCTAGGTTTAACTTTACACTCTTTACACATTGCTTTAATACAGATCATACAGATGTTTCACATATCGTGTTTTAGATAGTGTATATTGTTCTTATATACTTATAGGTTAACAACGCCGATTCAAGTAATCCCCTGATCCCGAGGTCAACAAAGGACAAGGTCTACATGACCCTAACATGTAGCCTGAAGGCAGGTTGGACATTAGCTCTCCTACAGAGGTTGAAGAGATTAAAGCAAGAACAAGAGAACACAAAACGGCCATTTTAGGCCACAGGGTGACTTTGTACGATAAACTAAAATGGCGGCTTTAACCTAAAAAGGAGGCTTGATTCACTTAAGGTCACGATCTTGCAATACGGATTTCCTCGCAAAGCGACTGGGCATAGGCCAACATATACAATGAGGACAAAACAATATTATATCACTTCTAACACCTCTTCTGACCCTCCTGCCTGGCTATCACCCAATCTCCATCACTACCTTCCTGGGAAAACTCCTAGAAAAACTGCCCATCTCCCAGCTTAATCTCCACACTGAATCTGTTGGTTGTCTTCAGAACCATAGGTTTGGCATCAGAGCTTCCAAAAGCATGGAAACTGCTCTCCTGAACATCCGTGAAGACCTGCTCTCCAACCTTGATTCTAACACCCCCTGTGTCCTCATCTTTCTTGATCTCTCTTCTACCTTTCACACAGTCAACCATGCCATCCTGCTCAAATGTCTCCATGATAACCTGGGTATAACTGGTCAGGCCCTGGCATGGCTGACTTCTTTCCTCTCTGATGACCCTCCCAGGATCAACTTGGGTCCTTCCTCTTTGCTATCTTTTTCTCTACCTGTGGTGTCCCCAGGGGTCTAATCTCTCTCCCTGGCTGTTCAACCTATACCTGGCAGTTCTTGCCCACGGCATTGCTGCTATCTGGCCCAACTTTTAGTGCTATGCGGATGACACTCAGCTCATTTTCAGGCTACCATTGGCCACCTCTTCTCCGTCTCTCATCTCTGACTGTCTGTCTGCTATCCAGAAGTGGTGTGCCGCCTATGACCTCTCCTTTAATGCCAGTAAAACTGAGATTCTTCTCATCGGCACACCCGCTCCCTCCTTTCCTGTCACTCTGTGACTGGCCACTCTTGGCCCTCCTCCTGCGAGGCTAAAAACCTCAGGGTCATCTTCGACCCCACACGCTCCTTCTCTCCTCACATCTCTGACGTCTCTAAGAAGCCACGCTACCAGCTGCACCTCCTCGGAGGTATTCTACCTTTCCTCTCCTTCACCCAGAAAATCACTGTCTCCAGAGCTCTGGTTCTCTCTAGGCTGGACTACTGCAACTGCCTCTTTCTAAATCTGCCTACCTCTACTCTCCACCCTCTGTAACTCATCCAGAACAGGACTGCAAGACTTGTCCTTGGCCTCAAGCCCACGGATTGTATCTCTCCTGGACTGAAATCTCTGCACTGGCTCCCAGTGGCTGTGAGGATCAAGTTCAAAACCCTCTGCATTGTCCACAAGGCCTTCGGGGGCCAGGGGCCTCAATACCTTCATCTCTCTCTTGCTAAATATCTTCTCTCTCAAGCTCTTCATTCATCCGCCTCCAACTCGCTTACAGTCAGTCGTTTCTCCAAGCAACAGGTTGGTGGTAGATCTCTTTCTTCGGCTGGGGCCTCCCACTGGGACAGCCTCCATGCCTCCCTGGAACTTGAGGAGAACCATTTCCGGTTCCGGAAGCACCTCAAAACCTTTCTCTTTGCTTCTGCCTTTTCTCCTCCTCTCCCCTGCTGAACTCCCGGCTGAAAATGAATCTGCACTGGTTACCGGGCCACCCTCTGTTCTCAGGCCCAGGGCCCTCCACTGCCAGTCACACACACCAGCACTGCCTGCGTGGCTACCGCAGCATTTGGGGAATGTTTCTGAATCCCTACAGTCCATCTACCAGCACTGACACATGAGATCTGCACTTACATTTGCACTTGCCACCTGTTGGCCATTGTTTTTAATTACTGTTATTATTCTATGCCCATGTACTGCACTGTCCCTTCCCCCTTGCCCCCGCACTTTTACCCTTGCCCCATCCCATGCACTTGCGCTATCTGAATGACACCTGACCTAGTAGGATGGTTGTCTGTCCTCCCTTTGTTCCCCTTCCTTTGCCTCGTCGCGCCTTGAAACACTTGTGTATAGGAGCGTTATAAATGCCATATCATATCATATCACATCAGACAACAGAGCCTTCTCGTGATTCACACTCGTATGGAAGCTAACCATTCAGGAAGCTCAGCATTCACCCACAGTAGATATCATTCAGTGTGAGCACATCCTGGTGGGGGCACTCTCAGTTTAACGTTGTACCCAGGCTTGTCCTCATTTTTATGAAACACGACTTTTCTTGTTTTCAACATTCATTTGAAACACTGCGTCACAAATTGGGTTTTGTTACAAAGCATGCTGAGACTCAAGGATGGTTGTACATGGTCATTTAGTCATTTATTTTATTTCTCAGCGGTCACTTATACATAGTCCAACATTTTGGTAGTAGGGCAGTGGTTAGCTCACCCCTGCCTGGTGTCCCAGTTCTTCTATGGTGTTTCACTCCTTGTAAGGTTCCGGCCCAACTGTCCTGTGGTGGCGGCATTCCGCATACGAGTTCCCCCCTTTTCTCTTTCCAACCCCTTTTGTCCTCGGCAGGCTCACCTGCTCCCTCGTGGGTGGCGTTCCGTGTGGCCCTGGCCCTCTGACTTCCCAACATCCCCTGCAATCTTCAGCAGGCTCACCTGCTCCCTCGTGGGTGGTGTTCCCGTGGCACTGGCCCTCTGACTTGCCAATGTCCTCTGCAATGTTCGGCAGGCTCACCTGCTCCCTCGTGGGAAGTGTTCCCCGTAGCAACCCTGGTATTCCGCTGTCACCTCTGCGTTCATTCACGTTGTCCCTCTGATACCGTTCTTCCCATGATCTACAGTCTCCTCCACCCCTCATGGCATTACCTCCCACTCCTGGTGGGCCTCTTCTCCTTTTAAAGAAAAAGACTGTGCGAATTCATTAGCCCAACTCCACCTCTCTCCGCATTCGCACCCTCACTCACACCTGACAGTCCCTCACTCTCCTAACCGTCTCACACACCCTACTTAACCCCTTCCTGTCCTGCGTGCCACTGACTGTGCTCCCTCGATTTTCACCTTCACCTCCTCACACACCCCTTATTGCCAAAATCAAGGAGTCCTTAAACAATTATAACACGCTGATGTTTTACCTGCACACGACAGTCAGACATCTCTGTGTATTGCCCTACTTGTCATTGCATCACAGAAATGTTTCACACAAGTATCTTCTGAATAAAATGTGCAAGTGTGCATACATTAAACTGTTTCGGGCTTATGAGATTCAGGCATTTACAGTGGAGAATAAACAGAATGAGAGGCTTTGGAATGCTAATGGCCCTTTCACAGTCAGCTGTGACTTGTCATGGAAAGGGCCATTAGCACTCACCATTTCACACTTGTGTCTGCCCCAGCCCAGTAATAAAAGATAAGACATCAAAGAAGCCGACTTGGGGAATGTTCTGGGGCCTATGAAGCCTAGCTATGGCTTTTGCCACCACAATACATCAGAGCCCTGGTTAATGCCAACTTGCAGTTTAAACAACAAAACTAAAAAAACAACAACCCTCTTGTTAGGTTTTCAAGGGGGCAGACCTCAGTGTTTGCACTTCAAAAAAATATCCTTTTCTGCATTTTTGGGGACAAGAATGCTTACTACAGAGCAGTTTAAGTGCCACAACCGGGGTACAAAGACTCAGCCGGATAGATGACCGCCAGGCTATACATATATGTACATTTTGTTTCAGACAGCAGAGCTCTACTTGCTGAACAAATATGACTGACACACACACACACACACGCACGCACGCACACACACACACACACACGCACACACACACCTTCATCTGAAATTACTGTGCTCTTGTCCCTCACATTATTTCTCGACTAGGGATTGCAGCAAACATCCAAGTGTAGCTATCCATATGCCCACTGCATTTCCCATATGGTCAAAATTGGAAAGACAACCTGTACTTATGTAGCAGGCATTGGAGTCAAGAGTGGTAGGAGGGGCCGACCTCACCCCATCATCATCCAAGCAATTGACATAACCAAGTGGTAATTGGTATTTTAACATGGAAGAGAGGAGAGATAGTTCACTATTTAAAAAAATATTCGGATGATCTGTAACTTGTTTGGGTATTATGGAAAGCAAAATGTTCTCTGTCGACAAATATGTTTGAAATAGCCTCTGCTGTGCGAAAATCATTTTGTTTTTAGTCTCCTTTTAGGCTTGATTTTCTGCATGCTGTCCTAGCACACCTGATCTAAGTTCAACACTTTATTAAAACATTAAAGAGCACAGGAACTGTTTGGCAGAGAACTCTTACAATGCAGATACAACGTACATGCTAACCAGTGGAATAACACAGAATGTGGGGCCCCCCAGCGAGCTGTGCTGATGGGCCACCACGCCAGATTTCTCAAAGAAGCACAAGTCAGGCGTCAAGTGCCCAGGTCAGACCTGGGCCACCGTATACAATCCACATTATGGTCATGCTGCCGCAGGGAGGCATTGAGCATGGCACTGATTGAAAGATCTTTATTCATTTTAAAAATCAAAACTTACATCTTTCACCTTTCATGGGAACAAGGGGGTAGCGACTGGCACCCAAACGTACCATCTACCACTGTGTGTGTGGCCAGCAAAAACACAATGTGCGTTTCAGTGGTAGAGGCAGCATTTGATGCTGGGAGGTAAGGTGACTTCTAAGGGGGCACTGGCATTGTAAACTATTTAAAGTGAGTGGTGGTAGGTGAACACTTTTAGTGGAGGGGCATTAACATCTCCCAAAAATTAATGCCAATGACCAAGCGCAGTGAGAGCTGTAGGTAAGGAAATTGGTATGGTTTGGGGTTTTGCTGAGCAAAGTAGTCACACATTTCATAGCAACATTGTAGAGAACAATGGGGTAACAACAAGCCATGCAATTTACCATTGTTTCTCTAGGCTAGCACATAAAAACAAATCTAGTAGATGGAATTTCATCAAAAGTACATGGCAGCATTTTACAACATTTGTAATGATACTGGTGTATGGAACATATGCTAGCTTTTACACTTTCTGGATGCTTCAGCCACAATCTATTTAGATCACTATATATCACTTTCATTAAACTTCAGAAACAATCTACACCAGTATGGGGTATGTAAATCACTTTCATGAACTTGCAGCCAAATCTTTACCAGTATCGTGATTGTATCTGCAACTTCATAAGAGATGTACAATCTATGGCAGCAAAGGCCAGTGAAAATCACACATTTTTTCCTACCCTCCTCATCAAAAACATTTCTCTCACACATGCACGCACACAGTCTGTGTCTTTCAACCTTTCCCTTTCACATACACACACAAACACAAGTGGGTTTCTGACTGAATTCATTTTCAGAGCAGCCTGAGTCCAGATAGGTTGTTTACTGTGTGCCATTTTTTGTTCTACAGAAAGGTCTAAACTACTCATTATTTCACATTCACCTTTCCAAGATGTTTTTAAGTACTTTTGGTCATGTTTAACTGTGGCATGTTATCTGGATGCAAACTTGGTTTACTTAATGGGTAGAAGGATGGATAATTAGTTTAATGATAGGATGTATGGGGCTCTTCCATGACCATAAGCAAATATGCTATTCGGCTAAATTAACTTCGATACAAAACGTCTTCAGTTAAAAAACCTCTACAGGCTATAGGAACGGGAACAAACAACGTAGGTCCAGTACACAAATTTCAATTTGTAACTATTGTTTAGATGGCTGCGGACGAATGACAGTAAGTCCTTCTGGTCACAATTTAATACTTACAAGAAAGAGATATCACAGACGGAATTAAATCCAATCCCTGAGGAAAAATGGTTGGAGTATATAGCTGCACTGTATAGTATCCCAGAGGGAAAAATAACCTAAAAAAGGTGGATCAAACTTTATTCTCTACGATGCACTTCAATATTGATGAAGAACGCATGCATAAAACCACAACGAACTTAAAGAGTTCCAGGGCACCCGGTCCCGATGGGATAGCAAACATAGTGATGAAGGCGCAACCGGAATTATGGGCACATATACTAGCGATAATGTTCAAACGTATTGAGAACACCAGGACTTTGCCAAAAAGCTGGCACAAAGCGATACTGGTGCCGATCTTTAATAAAGAAAAAAAGGGAAGACCCTCACAATTATAGACTAATAGCGCTTATGGACACTTGTCAAATTTCTTTCGCTAGTATCCTGAGGAAACTGACGAAATGGGGAGAAGAAAATGACATCCTTTGCTGTTTCCAAACAGGGTTCAGGAAGAATTATAATACATTAACAAACATAACAATGGTGCAATATCTGAAGGTGTCATGAAAGGAACACTGGTTTGGTGACACTCACCTGGACAATAAAAAGGATGCAGGTTGTCTGAGTAATATTCAATAGCTTGATATTCTGCTAGTTAACCAAATGGCAGATTTCAACGTATAGGAGAAATTCTAGTCAGAGTAGACCGTCCAATAGATGGCACTCTCTACCCAATACTTAGATACAGCCAGAGCGAGTAATCAATGGAACGGGCACGGAACACGAAACAATCACCAAGCTAGCTGTATGAGAAAAGAGAATAATTAATGTATATTCCTAGCTATTACAAGTTCTTATTCACAACACCCAGGACCACACTAACCTGTTAGAGTATGCAGTGGTTCAAATGTATCCCACATAGAATCTCCAGGTAAATCCAATGGAAACAATGATTAGGAAGGGGAAGCTTAGTAAGGGAGTTAAACCTGAACGGCACAAGGGTCGAGCTAGTGCCGGGTTGGTGCACCCCTGGATAGCGTCCCAATAGTTCAGTGCACTATGGATAGCTTCTACAATTGTTCAGAGTAAGTAACAAATTGAAAATATAACTGAATCCACCCCTGGTTTAATGTTCAAAAGTGGGATAGCAAAAATAGATCCAAGGCCCTTAGAGTAACAGAAATCAATGGGCTCAAACCACGATTGGCTGGAGCAACAAAAGGTAATCACAGCGCCCAAGCAGATGATGGGTAATGGGCGGAACTGAAATATTCTGGCAGCCAGTAATTATGAAAATTCAACTTTGAATGACCCGGCAGCTGGCAAAATGGAATCCACTGATGGCGTAGGAAACAGTTTGTGAGCAAAAGTGAATTCAATTCAGGAACACAAGTCCATAGGATTAGGAGCCAGCGTATAACGCTAAGTGATGGCGGCATAAGAATCACTATGTATAAATACCTTGCTCAGGAAGAACGCAAGGAAACAGGAAATAAACCAATGAAAGCCCCGAAAACCGCTTAGTAGCGAAGTAGCAGAGGTCTGGAATTTCGTAATTAGAGGATGTGGAAAAGAGCGGCTCTTGTGAACCGGTGCTTCAGACTGAAACGGACAAAAATCAGGAGCAGCAAATGTCATCCGACGTGCTGCTAAGCACGTGAGACAGAGACATGTGATTCATTAGGAGAACACGTGATACCTAATGGTGTATCGGCTGCAAATGCCGCTTTCCTGGAAGGGAATCAAATAGTCTTCATCTCGTGTAGAACGGTCTAGCCATTCTGTATGCATAATGTCCATTTTGGGAACTGATTGGAACAGAAATAGCTTTCGAACAAGGACGAAGAGTCACAGCAGGCGTGACAGTGCCATCCCCCAAAGGGACCGCCACACCCCTCCTAGCGTGGAAGCAACGCAACAAAACAGGAGCATGAATATTACACAACGGTTCCCAGGACCTGTGCTCCAGACCAAGACCAAACCCGTTCCAATCAATCAGGTGATAAGGTTTCCCAGCTCATAAACACATATCCGAAATGCCCTTCACTTCATACTCTTCTGAACCCCTAACTGAAACTGACAAAGGTCGGACGGGGAGTCATGTAGAGGATAAACAAGGCTTGATGAGTGAGACGTGAAAAACCGGATGCACCCACCAATGGGTCGGTAAATCAAGATGGACTGCGGCTGGATCAACAACACCGGTGATCTCATAATGACTGATGAATCTGGGTAACAGTTTCCATTTGCCGGGAATCCTCAGATTCTTGGTAGACAACCAGACATTCATACCAGCCCGATAGACCGGGGCAGGTGTCCTATGAGCATCGGCATAGATCTTTGACCATTCCTGGGCCCTTATCAGATGTTCTTTGATCCGGGCGTGTAGCACCGTAAGGTCTCTGACGTTACTAGCCACAGCAGGATTATCTGAGTAAAGCACTGGGTCTAATGGGATGGACCTTAGATGCTGGCCGTATAAGGCATAAAACAGTGAAGTACCTGTCGATGAGTGTAAGGAGATATTGTAGGCAAACTCAGCTGACGGCAACACATCGACAACCAAGTGGACTGGAACTGTAAACATAGACATCGCAGGTATTGTTCCATGGTACTGTTTGTTCTCTCTGTCTATCCGTCTGTCTGCAGATGGTAGGAACTAGACATCCTGTCATCAATAAGAAAAGCAGAGCTTAATGCCTTCCAAAAGTGTGAAGCAAACTGGGATTCCCTGTCAGTGATGATAATGGAAGGCAAGCCGATAAATCTGAAAACATGCCGCATGAACAAGTCAGCTAGAACAGGAGCTGTGGGTACCCCCATACAAGGAACACAAATGGCAAGCTTTGTAAAGTAATCCACCACATCACATATAGTGTTAAAACCTCGAATCAGAGGTAATTCCACAATGAAATCCATGGATATCGTGTGCCAAGGTTTGTGTGGTATCGGTAGAGGCCACAACAGCCCCATTGGCTTGCCCAGGCTGTTCTTGCATTGCGTGCAGACAGAGTAGGATGAGACGTAATCTGTCAGGTCACGTGACATGGAAGGCCACCAACACCATCATCTGAGTAGTTCCAGGGTTTCTTTCTGACCTAGATGTGCCGCAATCATAGAATCGTGACTCCACCGAAGTGCCTTGCCTGTGGTACTTTCTGTATGTAGATACAGAACACCCTGTATGAAAGGTAGACCGTTCTGTATATCTAGATTGAGTTCTTGTATCTCAGAAGGATTCTGCAACAACCAGACCCGGATCTCTTGTCTCAGAGCGGGTTGTACCAAACAACTGCATATCACATGATCAGCGAGAACAGGATGCTGATTTGGTCAGATCTCATGAATGTCGCTGTTGATACGGGACAATGCATCGGCTTTGGTGTGGTACCGTGATGGATGATAGGTGATGTGAAAGTCAAATTGCGCAAAGAAAGCATGCCACCTAGCTTGACGTGCTGTAAGACACTTCATGGTTTTGAATGCCTGTAGATTGCGATGATCGGAATATACCATCACTGGATGTTTGGCCCCTATGATATGATGACGCCACTGCAGGAATGCATCTTTGACTGAAAGCAACTGTCTCTCAGTAACGGTGTAGTTTATTTTGTAAGGAGTTAATTTGCGAGAAAAGAAAGCGATTGGATGCTCTTCCTTGGTATCAATGCATTCCTGGGAAAGGATGGCACCGATCGCGACACTAGAGGTGTCGGTTTCCACTATGAACTGTAGTTCAGTATCAGGGTGTTGCAATACAGGAGCCATGGTAAAAGCATCTTTCAACGCGTGGAAGGGTGTTTGCGCGTCTTTGTTCCAACAAAAAGCCAGTTTGGAACTGATCAGTGCCGTAAGAGGAGCTACCATCCTAGAAAATGACCTAATAAAACAACTGTAGAAATTTTCAAATCCTAAGAAGGATTGTAGTGTTTTGGTGGTGCTAGGCACTGGCCAGTCTAATATGGCTTTGACCTTCAAACAGCTCATTCGCTCACCATTGTTGGTTATATCATAACCCAGAAATTCCACCTCTTGTGAGTGAAAGGCACATTTTCCTGCTTTTACAAACAAATGGTTTGTAGAACTCTGGAAACATGATCAACGTGTTCTTGGAACGAGGAAGTCTATATCAATATATCACCCGGGTAGATGACGACAAACTGATCTAGGAGATCACTGAAAATGTCGTTCATACAGAACTGAAAGGTTGCAGGGGCATTAAATAGGCCAAAAGGCATAACGAGGTATTCGTAAAGACCATATTGTGTCTTGAAAACGGTCTTTCACTCGTCATCTTCCCGGATCCGGACAAGGTCGTATGCTCCACATAGGTCTAGCTTAGTGAAAATTCCTAATTGATCCAAAAGTACATTAATTAGAGGCAATGGGTATTGATTCTTTACAGTTATTGCATTGAGTGCCCTGTAATCTATACATGGCCTCAAATCCCCTTCCTTCTTTAAAACATTTTTAGAGGCAAAAACCACCTAGAATAAATGGCGTAGATATTACAATGTTGGCTTACACTGATGGTATTATAATATTCGATCGCACGCAGATTGGCTTACAGAAGTCATTAAATGCCCTGGCTCAATATGCCAAAGAGAATGCAATGGTGATTAACATGAAAAACAAAAAAATTGCGTCTAAGTAAAAAGAACATTGATAATAAGAAAAAATTACCTGGCATATCAACAATGCTCCTTTAGTAAATGTATTGGAGTACAATTATTTGGGATTTTGCATAACAGCAAACTCCTCCGCAAAACCTTATTACGAAAAAGTGAATGATAAAGTGTGGAAGAAGTGGCTAGTGATTAAGCATTATATATGACACTGGTGCCTATCGGAAGTGGGCTTGCAAGAGGCTGTTAGGCTGACCAGAACCCTTAGCCTGCCCTGTGGACCTGTATCCCACCGTCAGCGAGCTGAAGTTAACTGACATACTGCTGCCGCAACATGACGTTCTTTGAAGTCTGCACGAACAGTCCTAAAGTAATTTGGTATTTGGAACTTGATGTAAATGGACTCTTTTTTTCTACACCGAGCCGCGGTTGCACCACGGTTCATGCTTCTGCTTACCTCACTTTAGTTATCAGCCTCACTGAGCATTTTGTTCTCCTTCTTCCCGCAGCTCAGCCCACCTTTTGGTGACGCCTCCTATTGCCCGCCCACTGCAGCCACACTTCTTACTTCAAGGCTGATGCATGCGCATCACGCGTGCATTGGAAGTGGGCTTGCAAGTGCTGTTAGGCTGTTCGGCTGGCGGGAGAGGGAGTGGAAGTGTTAGAGGTAACTTGCTTACATAACTTTTCTGTTTGTATAATTTCTGGTGTGTCTATACAAATATGAGGAAAAATAAATAGCCTCTCATCCGTAAGGATAGGGGGGGTGGACTCTTTTGCCGCAGTGAATACTCGTAGAGCGAGTCTTGCGAGGGTCACAGCACTGCCGTTGTCAGAGTCAAATGACGAGGAGGCAGCTCTGGTACAGTGTGCGCAGGACTGTTCCCTGATGGAGAAACCCAGGGAAGAGCCAATTGATCCCTCCCAATTACTGTTTGGGGAAGATGAGGTTATTATTGATATTCTTATTAAAGAGAAGACTTTAGGCTCTGGAAATGGTTTAGAGAGCGATCAACCAGCTGCAATCTCTAGCTGTAGCTCTAAGGGTTTTAACTACGATAATTTTCTGAATTCTAACTATAATTTTCCACCAAGCAATGACAATTTTGATAAACCTCGTTAACTAGTCAGCCGGATAAGGTCCCTACTGATCTCTCTGTGACGATGGGCATTTTTATTAAGCTGTTGCTTGCGGAGCTCCGAAAGCAAACAGTGGCTATTATGAGCCTTGCCTCCGAATCGGCTCTACTACCTTCTAGACTCACTGAATCATTTGGCAGCTTACTTTCTATTCAGGACAGATTAACCCTAAATGGGGACTTGGTCAATCCTGAGAATGTGAGAAAAATACCAGTCTTGCTGCCAAATGAGATTATTGCTATTCCTTCTACGCAGGATGAAGCATGTGGGACAGCTAAGGGAGGAATGGAAAAAGTAGCAGAGGATATATCTGGTCAGATAGCTATGGAAAATCAGCAACAAAATGAGATTGGTACACTAGAACCAAAACTAACCAAGAGACAGGGAAAAAATGATCAAAAATGATGAAAACAAATAATAACAATATTGGGGCTCTTAACAAATCATCAAGAAAATTCCTGAGGGGTTGTGACCCGATTGAGGATCATGATGTAGTTATAGAAGTCCCGGAACAGTATAAATCACAAGGTAAAGAGTGTCACACAAATTAGGAATTCCAGACCAGGAATAGGTGTAAGGATCACGTACACAGAGTGTTTACACTGAGGGGGATCTTGCATTGTGTGATATTATGAAAAAATTAAAATAAAAGTGATGACATGTTTGAACTTTTTAGTAATAAATCAACACATGTCAGTACCTTAGAATCTCATAACTCCAGGTACAATGATGATCCTACTAAGATAACAAATCATGGTGTAGTGATGACAGAAAGAGAGTCTAGTTCTAGGTTTGACAATGGGGTCACAGCTGACTTTGTGAGGAAACAGGTTGGCATTACGATTAATTCCGGTATGGTTAGCGTTGATTGGAAGGTTCCCTCCCGAAGTACGGAGACTGTCAGACACATTGCTATAGACGCCAACTTTAAAGCCAGTAACTTACAAGCTCTGGGCACACATCTGGGAACTAATTCTAACGTTACCACTGATATGACCCTAATCCCGGATATGTGCGGACTTAGTCTGCCTAATGAGGTAGGCATTACACAGTCCATTAAAGATGCTGAGATACACCAAATGATTGTGAAGGTGCTGAGAGACAAACAGCCGTTGGAAATCATGCACCTTTTGTCTGGTCAACCCCTCGATAATAAGTCAACTTTGACTTGCGAGGAATATTGTTCAGATGCTGGCAGGAGGGTAATGAACCCCATACATGATAATACCCTGGGAGATGCTGGCAGGAGGGCATCTAACTCCCTGGGAGGGGGTAATGAACAACAATCGGTCAATCGGGCATCTGACTTACAAGTCTCGGTACGTCATAACGATGTTCCTATTGCACAGTCTACTAAAGACGTTGAGATATATCAAACTATCATAAAGGGTCTGAGAGAGAAACAGCCATTGGAAACTATGAACCTTTTGTATGGGCAACCCCTCGATGGTAAGCCAGTTTTGTCGTATGAGGAATACTGTGCAGATGTGGGTAGAAGGCCAATTAGCTCAGCAAGTGCCAATATCCGGAGAGACGTTGGTAGAAGGGTAACAAATTTGTCAAATGCTAACATTCTCGGAGGGGGTTTGGAACAACTATCGGTCAACCGGATCTCAGACCTGAAAGACCCGGTACGCCCTGAGTTGCCCGGGTTAGTTCTGACAACCTTATTTAAGGTAACTGGTAATATATCGCTAAATAGGCCCTACATTTTATCTCTATTGGGCCAAATTGCGCAACCAATCCTTATTTCAACAGCAGACATTGAGCTAGTTGATTTTATACAGAAACATAGAATAGACTATGTACGATTGGTTATTCCCTCGCCTTTGGTGAGAAACCTGTTACTAAAGGAGGCTGAACAGCTTTAATGCAGAAGATTCAACATTTATGAATTTGCACACACTTTGCCTAAGAGTACACATAATGACAGGAATGTGACCAGGTATGAAAAGTTCAACCATCTCTTTTGACAAGAGTCAACCTGGGTTTAGATGACAATTTAGAAAAACAGGACTGGAGGTGGCTAGCACTATCTTTACATGAATCCATAGATTACCTTAAACAACTGGGGAAGCCACTCTAGCCCTTTTCAAACTTTAAGGTTACTCAGTTGGAATTCCAGAGGAACAGTGAACCTTCTGCATAATGTGAACCTTATGATGAAAGGGGCCCCTAGGGGTCCCTAACGTCTAAGGAAACAAGGCAAGTCACCACTACAGATGTCTTTTCTGGTGGGGACAATCTATCTCGTCTATTTTGTCGTGTTATCTTTCGTGTATTTTTCCCCGTGGGCTCTGGGGCTATTACTTGTGCTTTATGGAAAATGGAACACTTAGATGGAATTTCAGAAATTTGATTCTTAGCATAGGCCACACTTAGATGGAATTTCAGAAACGTGATTGTTAGCATATGCTACACCTAGATGAATTCTCAAATTTAGCCTACGCCGAATCTAGATAGAAATGCGATTGTTAGCATATGCCAAACTTGGATGGAATTCTCAAGCTTAGCCCGCGTCGCATCTAGATAGAAATGTGATTGTTAGCATATGCCACACTTAAATCGAATTTCAGAAAAGTGACTGTTAGCATATGCCACACTTACATGGAATTCTCAAGCTTAGCCCGCGTCGCATCTAGATGGAAATGTGATTGTTGGCATGTGCCACACCGAGATGAAATTTCAGAAATGTGATCGTTAGCATACGTGATTCTTAGCATGCACCACACTTAGAATTATGAACCTATCTTACGAGGCATCTAGTTAGAAATGTGACTGTTAGCATGTACCCGACCTAGATGGAATCCCACAATTGCAAGGACAGCAATGCCAACTAACCAACCAACTAACAACTCCATCCCTCTGCATACACCTCTCAAACTATAACCAAACACAACCACAAGCCTTAAATGCAGCAATCCGCACAAACTTCACAACAATGCAACAACAAAACAAACCACGCATAGACTTGCACAACAGCACACGACGACTACAGACCATAAAACACCCCAAGCCCAGCCGACGGACCCACCGGGCTGAGGCTGCCAACAGCACATCACTGCTCTCTTGCACTTTTCCAGCTTACTCCCACTAACCCACCCCCTCCATTCCCCTTTTTCAGAGCCGCCAGAGCGCCAGGGGACCACTTCGGTGGTGATAGTGCGCGGTACAAATGTCCTTTAACATTAACATTAACATTAACATTAACATTAACATTAACATTAACCCACAGGCTTCATTATTATCTACTCAAACTCATTCATGTTGGTTCTGTCTAATTGACCCGTACTACTCTCATTCCATGTCCCATAAAACATTGCATCTAAAGATGCACTACATGCAGAACTTAATGGTAGTGGCTGTACATACCACCCTATTCCTTTCCCAGCATGCTGTGGTAAATGGGCACATACCCAGCTATTTGCTTTCTTCAGAATTGCATGTGTCATGTTCATGATCAATAGCAATGTATTATTCCCAAAACCTTCCCTGTGTCTTTCTTCCACTGGGGGCAGGGTATAGGTAATCACCTAAACCGGGCTTTCAGTAATGGATATATTAATTATTGGTAAAAACATTTCTAATGGGTGTATCGCTTCCACATACCATAATATTAGGGCTGTCGATATTGGTGCTACCACGCTGATAAAGCACATTATTATTGTCAGTGCAAGCATACAATTCATTTTACCATCTGTTTTTCTTAAGCTTACAGTCTCATTCTCAGCAGTGGTGGTGCAGGAGGAGGCTGGAACCGGACCCGGCATGTTTCTCGTCGTCCTTCTTCTTCCTTATTACAGTTCGTCGTGGATATCTCTCTTCATCGCGCTTGTTCTGGTGTCAATAAGTTCAACGGAATTGTCACAGTTCAGTTCTGCCTGTCCTTAATAGCCTGGATTTGTTTATTCGTTTTTAGGCAAGATCACTTGTCCTTTCTCATACTGCACAGAGGTCCTTTGATCAGTTATCTTATTGCCTTGATACCATGTGATGTGCACCCAGCTTGTCCGCTCTGGTTCCTGCCACATGTACTTTTATTCAGTTATCTCATTGCCTTAGTACCATGTGCGCCCAGCTTGTCCGCTCTGGTTCCTGACACATGTACTTTTATGATCGCACTGAGGAGCCGCGAGTCTTGAATTGTCCAACTTGCACAATTCTCACGCTTCTCTCCTCTACACCTCTAGTTCCTTCTCTGTCCATGAGCTGAACCAGAGGTTGACATAAACATCAAAAAAGAACTGCGGATCACTTTGTCTTTCGAGGCCGCAAGTTGTATCGCCTTACTCCTGGTATCGTGTGATCCGTGAATAGTGCCGGTGCACTTCCAGATTCAGGCTCAAAGTCAGCCTGTGGCGCTACTGCAGGTGCTGGTGTGCGCCGCGCCAACGATGCAGATCCGTTCTTTGGCACGTTGGCAAGTGCTGGTGGGCGCCAAAGGCATACACGATTTGTTTCTGCTGGTATTTGCAAGGCAGATTTCGTGTTGGTCAGCAGTGATGTCGATTCTACTGGGCAACGTTGGGGTACTCTTTGCCCTTCCCCCTCTTTGGCAATCATCTCAGGCTTTGTTTCGAGTTTCACTTCTCGTTTTGGCAGATTTAGTGGCTGTTTACTGGCAACAGTTTCTTCCATTACTGGGACCGCTGTCTCTTTCCGGTCATCAGTGTCAGGCAAGTCTTTCAGTGAAGTTGGAATCTTCTTGGCATGGGTGGCATGGATCCATGACTTCCTTCCATCCACCCGTATTGCCGTCTGCGTCGCCAAGAGTACTTGATAAGACCCGCGCCACCTGGGTGCTAATGATGACTTTCTTTCAAAAAATGTTAGCAGCACCCAGTCGCTTGGCTCCAGCGCATGCCCCGGACCTGTGTATCTCACTGGTAATGCCTCCTGCACCTGCTGATGAATCAAACGCAATTTCTGCATTAAAAGGCCACAATAAATACTAAGCACAGGATGTTCTACCTCACTAAGTCGTTTTGGCTGTGGTGCGCACCATACATTTGCCGGCCTCCCCATTACGATCTTGTACGGGGAGAGCCCAGTTTTAGGCTCTACAGACGTATGCATGCATAATAGTGCTACTGGTAATGCATCCACCCAACTCAACTTGCTTCCCGCACAAATCTTGCTAATCCTTGATTTAACAATCCTGTTGTGCCTCTCCACAAGACCGGCAGAACTCGGATGCCTTGAAATATGGAATCTCTTATCAATCTGAAGACCAGCACATATCTGTAACACCACTGCGCCCACAAAATGTGATCCATTATCGGACCATAGGACACGGGGCAAGCCAAATCTGGAAAAGTACTCCTTAAGCATTACTTTTACCGTGCTCATTGCTGTGCAGTCCTTCAAGGGATATTCCTACACCCACTTACTGAATGCACCAAGACGTATTTTAAGTTTTGGCATCTCTCCATCTCTATGAAATCAAAATGGATCACCTCAAATGGCATAGAGGGCGGGCCAAAACTGCCTGTTGGAGTCACTGTTCCCTTTCCTACATTGTGTTGCAAACACGTGATACAGTTCTGCACCAACCTCTCTGCATTCTTTTTTATGTTTCCATTCTGCCATACTGTAGAAAGGTGCTGTATTATCTTTTTCACAAAGATGTGAGTAGGGCTGTGGGCCATTGTGACCATTGCAGTGACATACGAATTTGCCAACATCCGGTTTCTAGTTCTCTTGTCCACCCAACAACCCTCCAGATCCAACTCAGCAGATCCCTCTGCCCACCCCTGTATTTCATCGGCCGTAGCTTCGGCCTGCATTTCTTTGACAGTGGCAACTCCATTTTCTGTCATACAGGGTACTTCCTCTGTCTGATCTGTCATCATTTTGGTATTTAAATCAGTGGCAGTTTGTTTCGCAATTCTGTCTGCAAACGCGTTTCCCTCTCCTACTTTGCATGTTACCTTTTTGTGTGCCTTGCATTTCACTATTGCTAGGCGCTTTGGAAGCGTGAGTGCAGACAGTAATCGTACAATCAAAGGGCCATGTTGAATTCTGGCGCCATGTGATGTCAAAAACCCTCTCTCAGCCCAGAGTCGACCAAAGTTATGAACCACTCCAAAAGCATACTGGCTATCAGTATATGTATTCACATTCAAATTGTCAGAAATCTTGCAGGCTCTGGTTAATCCTATTATCTCTGTGGCCTGTGCCGAATTGTAGTGAATTCTTTCGCTTTCTACAACGCTCTCTAGAGTCGTGATAGCATATGTGGCAGTTATCGTGCTATCTGGTCATTTAAAACATGAGCCGTCACAAAATAACTCTCCATCTGGCTCTTTCTGTGGGGTATCACTTAAACCAACTCTCCCCTTGGTTTCTTCCTCAGTGACCATTAAGCAATCGTGGGGGAGGGTGATTCATCCTTCCCAATTTCTTTTATGGTTGGTGGCATTAATTCTGCAGGATTCAAAACGCTACACCTCATAATTTGGATATGGGGCGCGTACAAGATAATCTCATATCTTGTCAATCTAGCAGAGGTGAGGTGTTGCGTCTGTGTCCTATTTAATAGAACGTCTATGGCATGTGGCACCATCAAAATTAAAGTGTGCCCCAATACCATCCCTTCCGTTTGTTTCACTCACACAGCAGCCGCTGTGACAGATCGCAAACATAGTGGTAGTGGGCGCGCTACAGGGTCCAGCGCAGAAGAAAAATAGCCGCATGGCCTATTTCTTCCACCTTGTTCCTGTGTCGAAACCGCCAATGCACGTCCTTCACTTTCACACACAAATAATCTAAAAATGTTCTCATAATTCGGCGTACCCAAAACTGGAGCCGAGCATAATGCAGTTTTCAATCCATCAAATGCTTTCTGACATTCCTCATCCCACTGCAAAGGCATAACTGCATCCTTTCTAGTCAAATTCACCAACAGCTTCACAATTAACGCAAAATTACCAATCCATTTTCTGCAATATGAAGCCATGCCTATTATGGCTCTGACTCCTTTTTTGTGTCTTTGGAATAGGCATACAAGAAATACTTTCTATGAGTTCTGGCGTTAGTCTTCTCCCTCCTTTCGAAAGTAGGTAGCCCAAATAGGCCACCTCCTTTCGATTATATTGGAATTTCTTCAAACTAGCTTTATGGCCATGTGCCGCTAGGTGTGACAGTAGTAATACAGTGCTTTCTTTATAAATCTCCTCTGTGTCTGCAGCTAGAAATAGATTGTCTATGTGTTGCAAGAGTACGCAACCCACTGGTAATTCCAGCATGTCTAACTGCTCTTTTAATGCTCTACTGTAAATACTTGGACTTTCCGTGTAACCTTGCGGAATCCGCGTAAATGTAAATGATTGTCCTCCTAATGTGAACGCGAACAAACAATCTGCTGTCCTTGTCCACTGGAATACTGAAGAACGCGTTTTTCAAATCCACTAAACTAAAATATTCTGCTGAGACAGGTATCATTGTCAATATTGTAGTGACATCTGGCACTAGAGGAAATTGCGGATCTACTACCTTGTTCAATGCGTGCAAATCAATTATAAAACGGTATGGTACCTCGTTGCCTCCTTTTTTATAAACTGGAAGAATCGGGCTGTTACATGTACTGCCTGTAATTTCCTCGATTACCCCTAATTTCACCAAATCTGTAACAATACTCTTCAATCCTTTCTCACCTTCAGCTGAAATTCTGTATTGGGGTATTCACGGTAGGGTAACACCTTCTTTAAAAATGTCTTTATTGGCTCTATCTTTAAGCATCCTACATCATTGTCATGCATTGCACATATGCAGGTTGGTACTTTACTTAGTTCCCCTGGTAAAGTTTCGGACATGAATTCTGACACAGGGGCATTGTGCGGCCAAATTGTTAGGAACACTCCGTCTGCCGTGCAATGTATAACGGAACCTAGTTTTTTCAACAAATTTAATCCCAACAAGTTCTCCCCACAATTTTCTGTTAAAAGGAAATGACACTGTTCGGTAAATGGTCCTATTGTAACTGGGACTGGTTGGCACACTGGGTTTATGACTGGTGTACCTGCGAACCCTACGGAAACATTCTTTTGCCCTGACAGTGGTATATCCGGAACCAAGTGATGGTCTATTGAACACTTCTGCGCTCCTGTATCTACAAGAAAGTGGTGCTCCTCATTCCCGACTCTCATTTCTACGTAGGGTCCTCTCTGATTCACGGGAATAGACACTGGTTCCGACTCCTGTCCTGGCTGTCCTATTGGGGAAATAACACATCGTCCGATGTGTAATCATTACTGTTACTGTAATACGTGTTTGGCTGTGTATCGAAAAACGTTCCCACTCTTTCCTCTATTTCCCCCACTTTGGTTTCCATATTGTTGATTTTGCTGTCCCTGACTCTGGTTTGGGGCATTTTGGTTTTGGCCTTGGTTTTGATTACCTCCGTTATTGTGATGCTGATGCATAATATTCCTATTTGGTCCATTCGCTCCTGGGTGTCCTCTATGCTGTCTCCTCTGACCAGACCCATTTCTATTCTGTAGATGCGGACATTGCGCTCGCCAATGTCCTTCCTCCTTACAATACGCACACTGATTTGGTCCCACTGTTCCCCCATGCATAATCGAATTACTCCTTACTTGTGCGTTCCCTCGCCCTCTATTATGTCCTACTACTTGCTGCAGTAGTACCTGTGTTCTCAATAGACATTCTTTCAAGTCTGCCCCCATCTGTTTTAGCAACGATAATTTTTCCACCATCTCCTTTTGCCTCAGTGATGGTAACTGCTGCTGTTTATTATGTGACCCATTTTTTCCCTTCGGATGTCTCCCGATATCCTTACTCCTGTACCCAGGTGTAGTAAACATTTCGACATAATCATTATCTAATTCATCTCTAAGTTCAAAAAGTCCATATACATGTTCTCTCACTTCTTCATCCCTCCCCCTACAGCGTGCTACTGCCTTCAAATCTAACAATCGCTGCGGTGGTAATTTCCCAATTAACTGTTTCCATTTCACCACCAAATATTCACCCATGCATTCCAACACGACCTGTCTTTCGTTGATTCTTCGGATCATTCCCGTCTATTTACATCTCTGCCTGTTGCTGCAATTCCACCTTGCTTTCTTTGCTGATCGCACTGCGAGTTACCCTTGCGCATCCCCGTTGGTCAGTCCCGCCTCTTGCCCCTGTGGTTTCAACTTCAATCCCGGGAGGAACGAACGGTACCAAGTCTGTCTCTGAGGCGGGAGGTGCGGTTGGGACAATGGGAACAGGGAGTGCCTGTTGTGGGCCTAGTTGGCTAATTGGTAGTGCTATGTGTGCGGTCTGTGGCTGTGGGAGGGCTTGAGCTACCGGAGGGGGAGCTTGGGCTACGGGCGGGGTCTGGGCAGTAACTACTGACGTGTCTGGCCTCACTTCTGATCTTGGGCCTTGTTTTTTATGGGTCAATATATTTTCTATCAATTCATCTGCTATGTGTAATTCCGTTGTAGATATATCTTTTCTATATTCAACTGGTCTCGCCTACCTGCCCTTCTTAGACTCTCAGTCCACTCCTCCTCTTCTTTCTCTTCCGCTACTTCACCTTTCGATTTATGCCTGCGCGCATGCTTCGCTCTGCTTTTAAATCGGAGCATTGCTTCCTTTCTCCAGTCTATCATAGTCTCAAATGCTGCAGGACGCGCTTTCTTTCTTATCAACACCCTTTCCAGGTTGTCTATCCTTGCTATCTCAAAACTACCATTAATCGGCCACTGATGGTCTTGTTGCTTTCTGGTTTGCCTATGCCAAGTCTCACAGAATATTATCGCACCCACTCCATACTTCACATACATCTCATACTCGGCGTTCCCCCAGGTGGTACAATTTGGCCATCTTCCAAAGATTGTCTACCACAGTGGAAAAACCCTGCTAAGGTGGACAAAACCCCAGGCATGTTTCAACCTTCCCCCTGGTTAATCAACCTTACCTAGGGCTTTTGATTTTGCAAAGTCAACTCTCAACCAATATCAGGATTACTTTGAATCGGGGAATGACTCACCTGATAGATCAAGTCGTCTGTATACTGACACACCAAATGACGTTGTGTCTGTGTTTCTTGGCTTCCGCCTCATTTCGGGACCCTCACCTCCTTGTTCTCTAGCCAGGCACGTCGATCAGGGATCGGTTGTGTGCAGATCCCCGAACACCTCTTGATCCCGGCTCGATCGACCCGTCCTCGCCGTTCTCCGCCCTACTCAATTACAACGTTATGCGATGGAACAAGTGCGGGAGGGTCCCTATTCGGGCGCCATCTTGAAAGGGCCCCCTAGGGGTCCCTAATGTCTATGGAAACAAGGTGAGTCACCACACACGATAGATACGCCAGACACAAGGTTGTATTCCCAAAGCTAGGGTTTATTGCAAAGCAAAAGTCTCAGTTGGCCAACTCGGTCTCACGCCCCGCGACGTGTATCTCTAGACCACGAGGGACGCAAGAGAGTGAATTACGTACATCAGTTACATATATACAAAATGCATATCAAACAATCAGCTATGACATGTTTAACACCCCCTTTTATTTGGTTTCTTTGAACTTGGTGTGATGATGGACATCTCCGACAACTATGACACCTTCAAACATCTATTCTAGTAACAATTTGCAATTTGTGTGCGGAGGCATCTTTCAGTTGTTGAATAGAACACAGCACTTCTTTTCTTGGAAGCTAACTACATATGGGGAGGAAGAGTTGCATTCCAAACCTTGCTATCTATTAGGTGCTATTCGTGTCCTGGGAGCCGACACGCTCTAGCGGGCTCAGCAAAGGGGGGCCATAAGAAAAGCATAATTCAAGCCTTTAGCTGTATTATTCTAACATATTCTACCATATAACGAGACTGGCTGGCAGCTGTTAAATGATTAAATGCCCTGCAGCTCTGCTTCAAGGCTACATTCGGGTGGGAGCCGGGCATTCTTCCTGGCGCTGCCTACGTTTGTGTTTCAATGAACTCTTGTTATCCTCACGGCCCTGCGGCCTTGTCCTTTTTACGTGCAGACAACAATGTTTTACAGTCGAGCAGTGTAAGCAGAAAATATACTGCGAAGCAATAGGAACAGAAAGCAATGAGCAATGGTTAGAAAACAAAATGGCGATTCTTGTTACATCAAAATGGCCATTCATTGGCAAACTCGAAAACCTATATTCTGTCATATCGTGCATGAGACGGTTGGCCCACGCCCACCAAAATACGTTTGCGGTCACAAAGTAGAGGTATCCATTTTTCTAGACTGACAATGAAGGAACTTTCAACTGTCACTATGTTTTCATTCAAGAATCATGGTCTAGAGTACACTTATGCTGGGAAGGTTATACTGTTTCTTCGTTATGTGCACAAGGTGGGAATGTGGGTCGCCCAAAAGGAGGCCTCATTATAGCGTTAAAGAATGTAACAAACCCAAGAATGGTATTTTGCCTATCATTTTTTTGTTGTGGGGTATGAAATGAAGTTTAATGCAGTAGATACTGCTTTTTTGTTGGTGAATATATATTGGAATCCCTCTGAACAAACGGACTCACAACTCTGGAAGGAATTGGCTAATTTGGGCTTTCTAATAGAAACTTGGTATGTAGCGAATCCAGGGGTCATCTTGTAATTGAGGGGGACTTGAATGCAGACTGTCTTGCTGATACTTAAGTGGGTGATTTATTCATGTCTAACCTAGACCATCTAGACAAACCAGGGGGAAATTCCAAGGTTCGGGGCAGAATTTGGTTACATTTTGCTGAGGTTTGGGGATTAGAACTATTAAGAAATAACTGTTCTACGTGGAAAGCAAGAGGATACAAATCCACTATTGATTTCATTTTCTGTTAGTTGGGTTTGTTCAAATGTATGGGGAAGTTTGGTTGAAAACAAATTGAGTGACCATTGTATGCTTATAATTGACAACTATACTCTTGCACAATTAGAGGTAAAAATTACGTATAAACATGCTCTGGTAACAAATTATGAGGGGAATACAATAAAATGGACTAGTAAAAAAAATGTTAACTTTATAGCAACCATGGTAAAAGATCATTATCAGAGGGTGGATCAAAATTCCGCGTTAAAGTTCACAGACTATATAGGGACGTTGCTTTTTGAAATTGAGAGGTTTTTCAAACACAAGAAAACTATTAGGAGTCCTATTACCCATACCTTCGATAACGAAGTCTGGTATCGTAAACGCATGATGAGGAAAGACATTAGAAACATTAACAACTCAGGGCTTTCTTTAGCGTGCATGTCCAATATGAAAAAAATAAAACCAAATTATAAAAACTGGTCTATTTATCATAGAAGTAGCAGATACCAGCGGGATGGTGAGGCTATGTTGAGTTCTTTACGAGGACCGAATTCGGCTAACTTTTGGAACCTTGCTAATGAACTCAACAAACCACAGAAAGAGGTACATTTCAACCCTATTAATGAAAATGTGTGGTAGGGACATTTTTCTAAATTGTATGACACTAAGAGAATCAAGGAATCTCCAACATTAAATAGTAACTCTCTATGGTAGATGGATTATACAACGAGGGACATTGCGTACCTGATTACTCAATCGAAAAATCAGGGGCACCGGGCCCGAATAGCTCATCAAACAACATTCTTAAGTTAGACCCGGCCATATGGTCCAAAATTTTGTTTGTTCTATTTAGAAACATTGAAAATACAAAAATAATTCCTAAATCGTGGAGGGTGTCAATAATAATCCCAATTTTTAAGAAAGGTCCTCGGCAATGCCCCCCTAGTTACAGGCCCATTGCCATCGCAGACCCTGAATCAAAACTGTTCTCTGCCGTGGTCCTTAAAGACATTCAGAAATGGATCAAGGAAAAACATATTCTTGATTCGAAGCAAATAGGCTTTTGCAAAAACATGGGTACGGATTGTGGGGGACTAATCATAAATTGCTTGATTGCTAAATCATTAATTAAGGGAGCAGATCGACCTTTGTCGCATCCATGGATCTAAGCTCTGCATTTGATCTTGTAGATCGTAATATCTTGTGGGCTGTGTTAAGAAAGCTAGATATGCCTGCTTCTCTTCTGGATATTGTTAAAGCCATCTATACTGATACTGGAATGAGGGTCAGATTGGATGCTGAAGGAACTCTTTCAAAAGAACTAAAAATACACAATGGGCTTCGTCAGGGTTGTAGGTTGGCACCGACAATATTTAATCTTTACGTCAGTGGAGCCGGCTCTGCCTTGACGAATAAGGGTCTAGTAGCACCTAGGTTGTCGAAGGTTTACCTCCCTTTGTTGGCCTATTCGAATAACTTTCTGCTCATGGATAATACTAAAGTGGGCTTACAAAGACTGCTTAAAGCATTTGAAGAATTTATTAATGGTCTTTCACTTAAAATCAACCCCTCAAAAACGGTTATAGTACGTCTTGGGAGAGTTAACAAAAAAGAGAACGCATATACTTGGAGATATGGTAATAAAATGATTAAAGCACAATACGCATTCATGTACTTGGGGTTCTCCATATCAGGAATGAATGCCAAATCCCTGTTGAAGACTCGACTAAAATTAAAGGCAGATGTAGCCATCCGTCAAATGCGTGAACTAGAAGGTAAATTTGGAAAAATCACGATGTTACCACTTAGGGAATTCTATTTGAAAAAAATGATCCCCAGACTACTGTATGGTTCTGAACTCCAGTTGAAAAACTGTGAGGGTGATTTGACTTTCATTGAGAGCTATATATGGAAGTCTGTTCTCTTCCTTTTACCAAAGTATATACCCTATGACTTGATAAAATATGAATTTGGTCTAAATTCTTTTGTGTCATATGTGAGATGGAAGAGAAAGGCCTTGTGGCACAAATGTAAAAGGGGTAAGTAAAGGGAATTGTACCTTTTTGTAGGTGAGGACTCTGGTAACCCGTTCATTCAGAACCTTAATTCGGAGACCTTGAATATTCTCAAAACCTTAGGTATGTCAAGCATTACACTATTGAATAAACCTAGAAGAGTAAAGGAGAGTCTATATGGCTTTGATTGGTTTAAAACCAAAAACAAAATTCTGGAATCTACCTTATACAACCAAGTATGCTCGATACACAAATGGTATCCGGTTATGGAAAACTATTTAATGGAATACCCCTCTAAAAGGATCAGAAACAATTTTATGCGTTTTAGGTTTAACGTCATACCTACTAATCAAATTAACTCTATTCCAAATAATAATTCCGAATCATGGTGTTGGTGTCGATTTTGTTGAATTGACGGGATAGTTGAATCTTTACAACACATTTTGATGGTATGTCCGGCATGGAAGGTTTACAGGCTTATGTATTTTGCACAATACGTTCAAAACACTGCCAACGTGAATAGAGAATTCATTTGGAATTGAATGTTGCACAATAGTGGAGACAATGTAAACATTTGTGTAGCTACTTTTTTGAGAAATGTATGTGCCCTTCACTAAATCTTTGTAATGAAGAGTTTTCTTTAATGTTTACTGTTAGTGCTATGTATTTATTACCTGAAACAGGTGATTCATGTACATTTAATCTGCACGATGGTGAAAATTATTGTTTTAAGTGTGTTACTTTTTCTTCTTTTATGGAATTGATGTATTTGATGTATTTTATGGTTGTTGTATTTTATGGTTGCTGTATAATGATATAAAGAAATTGTTCTCATATATTTTTGTAAAGGTTTGCTAAAAACCAAAACAAATAATAAAACAAATAAAAAAATAAAAATAAGATACTGTGGGGGCAATAACATGGAGGTTATATTTGAAAGTTAGCATAGTTCTCACCATAATGTATTGACTGTCAGTACTGGATACTGATCAAATAAATTGGCTGGAGAAATTAGAAGGTAAAATCGTGTGATCTATATTAAATGTCACTACATCAGTACCAGTGGAAGCATTACGTCTTGAGTATGGGATGACATCATTACGTACTACTTGGCAGGTGCAAATAACACTATTATATGCAAAACTTAAATGCAGCACTGATGAGTCAAATTTCCAGTGTAAGCTATTGGGTAAAGCCCTCGACAATCATTGTAAAATTGTTTTTTGACATCTCTTAAAGAATCTGTAGAATGGTTTATAGATCAGCTGAACCTGGACATGGAAATTTTGTTACAGGACCCAAACGCAGAGCGTAAAATGAAAAAGAAAGCAAAGGATCTGGACATGGCCAACAACGTGGATATTCTACACACGAAGACGCGATATCAAGAACTGGTCCGACTGGGATGGCAGAGAGATATACTGTCATTATATCTGACAAAAATAACCAGTACGGATCTCAAGCACTTCATACTGCACCTGCGCATGAACATTTTGCACACAAGGGAATTTACAGGAGTATGGTTGAATATTCCCTACCCAGAACGATTATGCAGATGCTGTAACAAAGTAGTTGAAACTCGCCGTCATATTCTGTCTCAATGTAAAGCCCTGATCCAAATGTACGCAAAGGGCTATGAAAAATATCTGAGCAAACCTGAGAACAGTATAGGTGACACATTTTGGTAATTTATTTATGGAGCAACATCTGCGGTAGCATGTACAGCAGTATATGATATATGGGAGGACATTCTGGAAAAAGGGAAGGAATGTATACATTGTTCATCTGAGAGATTTTGCACCTAGATTGATACGTTTGATGTAAAGTAGTGACATTTTAAATGTGAAGGAAATGTTAAAATGAAGTGTATGTTTGATATGTATGTTTGATATGTAAGTTTATTTGAAATGTGCTTAAAGTTGTAAGGAATTAAACTAATTGCACAAAAACAACAAAAATGCTGATCTCCAATTTAATGGTAATTAATGTTATCCTCAGAAATATAAAGAGCACAGTTGGCTATACCAAGATTGGTTCCTGCAACATCACATCCTACACAGATTTAAAATGTGAGAGTTTAACATGTTGGTCAGACATGCCAAAATGCCCCGTTCTAAAAGGGGCATGTTGCATAAATGTAGAGCTATTTTACCAGCAAGGATGCGAATGTATTTTATTTCGAAAAACAAAACACACGTCCGAAAAAGCAGACAATTTAGAGCAATGTAGAGGTTATACAAATCCAGAAGTAAAACAGGTATTTGAATATTTTCTTGTAAACCCACATAAGTACTTGTGCTCGAATGTCACTTTTCAGTTCAGTTTCTTTGCTCCTGGTTATTGCTTTGAATTCTGGGAATTGTAGTACTAAAGTTAAAAAGGGACACACACAACTAATGTCCCAGAATGGAAAGAACATGAGTACTCGGTGGCCTTCTGTCGAACAGAAAAACTTGAAGACACTGTAATTTCATTGCTTTGTTTACTTGTAGAGAAGTTCGAAAAAGTGTCCTGTGATCGACCGTGCAGGCATCAGGACACTAGTCCTAAACAAGTGGGGGGACTCAGACATATGTAATGAAGAGTGAGATTGACGGCAGTGAACACGTTTATGTCAAAATATGCACATGTCACTCATTTGACAGCTCCCAATATTTAAACAAAGCACGCAGGACAAACATGCATTTGCCTCTCACAAGGTTAAACACCCGAAAAATAACACAAGAGGGAAATGTTTCCACCAAAAATATTTTCCCCACTTCTGCAGCCCATTAGCTTGAAACAAATAAAAACAATCCGGCAAAGGCGTGGAGTGTGGCACCAGGTGTGTACTCCTACAAAATAAAATAATGTCCTGTAAAGGCAAACATTGTTACACACACAACTAATCACAACTGCAATATATACACTGCCTGCAACATGTTACCATTTCAGGAGTGTGGAGAGGGTGGAAAAAAACCGATTTAGAACCTCGGGTAACTTTGGAAGAAAATGAGCATTTAAGCCCTGAGTAACTGCTTGGAAAACCTCATGAGGGAATGGCTAAAGTGGAGAGTACTTCATGCCATCAGGTGGTAGCCTTCCCTCAATTAGCATTGTGAACTCAGGTTCCTCACCTTCTTGCCTTGGTAGTCACATGCTCAACGCAAACTGTGGACAAAGGGAGTCAGGCTCAAGAGCAATGCCACACAAATCTGATCCCTCAGGACCTTCCAAACATTATACCCATGGAACTTCCTCTCTGGGGTTCAACTTTGAGAGTACTGTTAAGAACAAAGAACCGTTACTTAATTTAAGCAGCGCTGATACGAACGGTGCACTGTATCCCCGACTTTTGAGATTGGAGATCTTGCTTAAAGAACTCACTTGGTTAGCCAGCTATGTGAGGGAAGAGAGCATATGCAGGACCTAATCCTCCGGAAAAGAGTCTTTACCTAATAAAAGAACTTGTTCAACCAGGCAGTGCAAAAGGGGATTCATCACAGGAATAGGTGCTTAGTGGCTGTACCTTAACATATGATGCTACACATGTCTGATGAGATTGACATCAATCAATCAGAGGGGGCCTTCTCAGCTGATTAGCAGCACTAAGCCACAGAGGCATACGAAGGACACTTGCACTCAGAATGAGATTGAGTTATTCGCACTGGAGAGTCCTATCAGAGTGCCGTCATGTATTCTAACCCCGACTCTGGCAGATGGTCCAAGTCCCTTTTTGGCATCAAAGAGAGGATGACATTTCTGTCGGTGAGCCTGGGTTCCCCAAAACATATTTAATAAAAAATACATTATCTAAAGAAATCTCACCTCTGCCCCTTGTGAGATAAAAGATCTATGATCAAATGGAACAACGGAGAAAACAAAACTTAATCATCACTTCTAAATGCAGTTTCCACAAAGATAAGACCACTTATAGAAGGGAACTATCTTAGGTTGTAATTGACCCCTCAGGTATTGTGGATAATCCCAGCAGGGTGTGTCCATTGCTGCGTGTATATTAACAGCTGGTATGTAGTGTTGGGGCGCAGTCTACCTTTGCTGATCGCAGTATTTGGAATCTGTTTTGCAACAAACGGACTGATCTTTCCGATGTTGGTATTGAAACTTTCCTTGGTAGTGGACAAAGACATTGCTATCTTTACGAGCACTGGTACTTACCAAAAGTTGCCCGGAGCTTAAGGGATGTCAATCTCCATTGCAAAAAGTCATGTGCATAGGAGAAGTCAAAACCATTGGGCCCATTAACTGCAGCTAATATTATGGACTTAAACCCTAAGATGCTACAAAGGGTACTAGTTGTGTCCACCGAAATGGAACTTTCCGCCCAGAGTGAGGACCCCGTATGACCGTGTGCCCATTACCTACTACACATGTTGGCTTAGACATCTCTGTTGTTCCTGGGGACTGTCTCTCAAATGTCTCCTGGAACATTGCTTGTCTAAGTACACATCTGGGGGAGCCTTACTTTGTCAAATTGGCATTGGAATCTGAACTACTACTGTTCCTGGAGACCTTGGCATTCACTCCAATTAAAAGGTTTTGGATCATAGTACTCTTCAGCTATGAAATGCAAGAACTGACTAAATAAATGATGCCTGGCCATCTATATTGCTAAGTGTTTTCTTTTTAAAATACAAGCTTTAAGGCAATATACACTGAGAAACCGTTGAGTGCCTGTACACAGACTGCTTCGAGCAGCAGTCTTCTTCTATAATGCTTATCACTGTTATGGCCTCGGGCTCACATAGTGTAGGTCTTGTAAATATGCTCGCTCGTGTCCTGAATAACTGCCTTTAGTTGGTTGGTAATAAATCAGTTCTTCTAATTGGGGGAGATTTCAAATTAAATTAGGTCATTGTTCACCAATTGAGGAAGAGGATTGCGTTTATAAAAGTCCTCTCCCAGTGATGGCGGATCATAACATGTCGAAGAAAGGCACATTATTTATATTGTAATTAACTGAATTGGGCCCATGGTCCGTTTAAGGGATGCTTCCCTCTGACATCCCATGACAGTTAAATAGCCAGTATACCACCACAAATTAGTTGTTTTTAATGTGTCTGTGTGTGTGACTGGCCTCTATTACTCGACCTAATTGTTGCTCATTGCCATAGGAGCACTACAGGGGCTTCATTGAGAACGTGATTGCAGAATCAGCCTGCAATACGACCTCTAAAAAGGACGAATTTAGATAAATGATAATGTGATAATGACATAGCGCTTTTGCCAAAGCGCTTTACATTGAACATAGTTACATTCACTAGCACCCAACCAAAGTTGGTACTCATTTATCAACCTCAGAAGGATGAAAGGCTGCTTTGGTCTTGACAGAATTCAAACCTGTGACCTGCAGATTATACTCAGATTGCAGCAGAGAGTGCTGAACCCGCTGAGCTATCTTAACAGAAGTGACTTTTGCAATGAAAGTTTTTCTTAATAGTGTTTTTTCTTTTTCAGAATAATCTATCCTGGATGCTTTTGATGTTTGATGGAAATTTATTGGTGGAAACATTGTTTCTTACATCTAAATGTTGAGTGCATTTTAACTGCAAGTCCTGCCCTAGTTTGTGCACAACAGACTAGGCGAGTATACAATATGCATTTATAAATATTCAGTGAAAAAACTTTGTTAGAGGAATGTTGTGGTTAAGTTGCACTAATAAAAACCTAAGAAATTCAGTGAAAAAACTTTGTTAAAGGGACGTTATTGTTACATGTGAAACCGAAACCCCTCAAAAATTCGCCCATTATAGTAAGATAAGCAACCATAACTGACGCCACCACTGTGCACTGCTAACACTAACACTCAGGACATCAAAGATGACATTACAAATGTCATTGATGACATCATTGATGGCATCATGTGTCTGTGCCACTTGTTTTTGTTGACTGATATATGTAGGCCAGGCAGTTTTCTTACCTGACAGAATATGAAACTTGAAAAGGTTGAAGAGGAAGTGCCAAGCACCATCCACACTCCATCCAGCCCCTTCGAAGTGCCAGGTACATTCACGCCAAAATATGTCATGTATGATGAACAGATAAACCAGCAGAGAGCCGCAGCTGGGGTTTTCCCAGTGCCTATAAGAGTAACAGCCCCTTTTGAAGTACCGACACCTAAGAAAACCTGGACAGTAAGGTACCCATTGAGAAAACCATATCTACAGGCAAGACAAAATAACGTTTGTCAGAATGGAATACCCGAAGAAGCCAAGAAGATATTAAAGGAAGACGAATGGTGACATCATAAGAAATCGGACTGATGCACATATAGAAGATATAAGGACCTAAGAATACTGACAAAGAGACGAAATACCCTGGATAAGTGACATCTTGAGCCTAAAGTGAAGCGGGTGATGTCAAGACACAGAAACTTATGCTTTATGCACGATGAAGATATTCAGTTAGTTTAAACGTGTTCAGATGCAAGAAACCGGAAGAAGCAAAGGAATCGTTAAGCTTGCTTATGCTTAGTAGCAAATAGATTGCGGCAAGCACCAACATATACATATATATACCTCAAAAACACTTTATAGATGAGTGTTAATCCACTACAGACATAAGCAGAATTGAAAAAAAGTTACTAAAGGTCTTAAGAGGAGAAGAGTGTTGCAGCAAACAAATCAGGAATTAAGACAGAGAGAAACCCAGCTGAAGGTAACCATGCCAAGAAGCCAAGGTCGTATCAGGCTGGAATAGGCCAACAGTGGATACAATTAAAGAGAAAAAGAACAAAGTAACTTGTTCAGAATGGTCAAGATAAGCCACACATGGTAGAAGACTTGCAGAATTAAATCAAATACACGAAAATGCATGAAGAAGAGGCCGATTTCACGGTGATCTGAATCATGTCACAAGGCAGGCAGGAAGGGATGAGACTTTCACACCTACGCATGGATCCCTGCCATACCCATACTCCTTAAACTTTCTCAGACCAAGAAGCAGAATGGAGGCCAAACGCCAAAGAAGTAATTGACACATGATTGATTATAACATAATTGGAGGGAAGCTAGGGTGCAGACAAACTCCCTGCACCTGGCTGTGTATTCTGCATGCTGCTAGACGTAAGTGGAAAAGCATGAGTGGGGTTGATGCCAACCCAATCATAGTGGACCGTGTAATCTAGGGTCCTATAGTAAGTAGAACCAATGAGATGTCGTACTTTCAGTGATGTTTATAGTGGCCATTTTGAAGGAAGGGCTTAGTTTCTCCACCTGACATTGATTATCCAATCCCCTCTTCCCGTTACCACATACAGTTATAGTACCTATGTTAAAGTTACGTTCCTATAACCAATCACACTGCATGTTAGGTTTTTAAGATTGTGCATCAGTGATGACGAGTTTATTATATAAATACTATGTTTTTTTCTAAAATTAAATGGAGTTGAAGCCAGAAGGAAGATCGAGCGGTTGCTGATGTTCATTGTACTCCCCGTTTTTTGTACTTGTCATTAAACAGACTCCCTTTGCCAAACTATTGAGTTGTCATAGGTATTTGATGCAGGAATACGAATCTGCACCCCCATCTATCTCGAGGGTGCTGCTACTCCTCTTAAAGGGCTGTTTAGAGACTCCTAAAGTCTGAAGTTATAAATCCAACTCCAGAAGGTTAACACCATTTTTTAAAACTGTTTATTTTTCAGTGAAGAACTGTGTCAACAGGTGATGTAATAGCAAGGTGAGTGTGGGAAGGGAACAGTGGACAGGGAAAGTAAGAGAGAAAGAGTAAAGGTACAAAAAAAAGAGGAAAAAAGGTACAATGAGAGAATAAGGCAATACATCTCCATGTGCCAACTATACTATCTGTATGTTGCACACAACTAATGGGAAGTAAATGCTCTGCTTTTCCAGAAAGCTGAACATGGGAGAGAGACAGGGCAGTCCCTTAGACCCAGTGATTTCCACTTGGTGAGAGATGTCAATGTTAATGTTTTTTTTTAATATCCCACAGCTGCCAATACTATAGTTTCATAGTACTGTATACCGGTACACAGGTGCACGGCCAGGTGCTTGTTCCACCAGAGTTAAATGTCTAGCTGTGTGATGCTTTAGATGTCGAACCTATGTATATGGTGCCTTGCAGGTATACAATGGGGGTCTGAGAAATACTCTGAACCGTTGCTAAAAGCTTGTTCCTGTGGGGAAGTTGTGAAAATCAGACTGTGAGGTATGGTACGTTTTAAGAGGCTGGTGCTATGCGGGCTACGTCTCTGGCTTGTCATGACCTCCTTTGTGCAGCAGTGATATCTGTCTAGCCATGTATTAGACTTGCATTTATTTAGAATTTTGAATTTGTATGGGCAGTGCTGATGCCATAGATTTGCTCATCACCGGATGTTGCATAGTAGCACTATGCAATCAAGTCATGCACGATGGATAGAATATCGTGTGTATTGCATGAGTGTTATTGCATAGGTCTGTGTGTGTTAATGGTTTGTAAATTAACTGGGAAGTATGTGTTATAGAATCAATGCATGTACTGTGTACGGGTGACATTGCACATGTGCTGGATGTGTTGTCGAGTGGAACTGCACCTTTCTGTATGTGTCATAGGGATGTTGCAGTTATCTGAGTGTGTGTGTGTGTGCCATTTTATGTGTGTGTGTGTGTAATGACATCTTACTGCACTAGGAGTTTAATTTAGAGGAAAGAAGTATACAAAGGTGTTTGTGTGTTAGGCATTTACCTGCAGGGGAGCTGTGCGTGTGTGTGTGTGTGTGTGTGTGTTTCTATCCTCATGGGGTCTTGGATATGATAACACACACACACACACATAGGGACGTAATTTCACCAAAATGTCAGAGGTAGCAGAAGTAACATCACACGACCCTTGACCCCTGATGACATCGCAGGAAGTGATGTCATTTGACCCCACCCCGAAGTGATATCGCGGGAAGCGATGGAACATGACCCGTTGACAAAACAGGAAGTGACATCACATAGCATTGCACACTACGAAAAATATGGTTACAATATCACTATAATGTGATGTACATTTCATACAAGAATGGATCGTCATATGTATCGTTAAGATCAGTGTGTATAGGCCCATATTACAAAATTACTGCGAATTCAAGCAGACGTCCGTGACCAAATGATAATGATGTGTTATTATATAGCACTTAGGTTTAAGTGTTTTATAGAGAAAAAATATACACCCAATATCACCCAACCTGTGTTGGTACTCGTTTATCGACCTCAGAATGATGAAAGGCTGAGTTGAGGCGTTTAAGAACAGACTAAATCAGTGACTCACCCGCTGAAATGTGCTTGAAATAAACTTTCAATGAGTCTAGCAATTATTGTATAGAATTCCAGAGAGGCAAATTATTTGGTATTCCTATTCTTTCTTAATTAAAAAATAAAAACGTATTTTGAGGTTGCAAGGGAGACCACATAGGTCGCAAGGGAGACCTCAGAGGTTGCAGTTGCGACCTCTGGTGACCCCTAAAAGACGTCCCTGCACACACACTCTGGGGACTTGATTTCTCTGTGGGGACCTGATCCTGAGCCCACACAAAGTAATGACTTCCAAATTATTTTAAAAGGCTTAAAAAGCATTTATGAGAACGTTAATACATGGTTGGCACATTACCTTATTGCTTAATACTACCTGCACTTAATTGTATTTTCCCAACTTTTCCCCTATAGACCGAAGTTGTAACTGCAGTCTTCAACACGCTCACTGAAATGTAAACAAACTTCAGGATTCGGAGACCGAAACTAGTATCAGTCAAGAGAGTATTTTACAATATGTACAAATACATTTAAGGTTTTCCTTTTGCCCTTAGTGTATTTTTGGAATGTATATTTGATCCATTATTAATTATTTTAGGGCACATAATACATCAAAATTGCAGCTTATTGATTGGCCAACGCTGCACAAAACCAGGGATAATGTTACTTGCTTTCCTTGCAGTTGTTGAAGTTAGCATTTGGTTTTGCTGCCTGCTTTTGTATGCAAGGGATATTTTAAGGATCTTTGGCATCAGTAACTGGCTTGTTTGCTTGCAGGTTAGACAATGTAAATAGTTTTACAATAATTTCCATATAATTCAAATACTTCCTAACTGATTATAATTGTTTGCCCTTATTGTTCATGTTAGCAAGGCTTTACTAAACAAAAATGAAATGTTTATTATAAATAATTTAAATGAACCAAATGAGTTTTCTGAAAAATATGCGTCTTATGTTTTGAAATCATTTCTGAAATTATATGGGAAGATTTCCTGTGTATACTGCAGCATTGCTCACACACATTTTTTCTGTAACCTTCTAGGATTTGCTGTTTATTATAAGCCCTTGGCTGAGGGCCTGTTAATGCTTGCACTATTAATTTAAAAAAAGATGTATATATTTAATTCAGAATTATTTTAGATAACCATGCTGGAGTCTTGCCTTTGATTCACTCCTTTTAACCAGTCAGATTAAATATGAATTGAAACAGACCATGGAATTTGTAAGATATGATGTATGTTACAAGGGAGAGCCCATGGACTAGAAAATAATATATATGCCAATAACGTTATGTAGGGTTGAAAAGGGCTTACAAGAAATCCTTCCTCATGAAATGTGAAAGTAGAATATTCAATTTGAGCCAAGTCACACATTCCACAACATCACCTGGCAGCCACTTTGTAACCATCACTGGAAGCTCACCCCCAGCTCAGAGCCATATCAGCAAGGCAGTTGGGTATGCAAATTGCTCCACCCACAATACTGTCAGACTATACTACAATGATTTCCCCTAAAAAGAGTGAAGCCAGATATGTAGATGTGTGAAGTCTTGAAAAATGTCTGTCTTGGGTTGATTAAGTTATGTATAAAGTAGCACTGCCCTGTAAGACAAATGTAAGGTAGGATAAGGCACATGGTTTAACAATCAAACCTTTCTAGCATCAAAATAGAAAATGGTTATCATTTAAAAAGAACAATGTCCGAAAAAGAAAGAAAACAAACAAACAAAAAACAAAGGAAAGGAAGAAGAGAGAAACAAAAGAAAACAATATCAAAAGTGCCAGGGCAGAGAAGGCATCGATTATATAACACTTTCAATTAATACCTTAGCCTTCTCTTGACTAAAAGCAGACTCCCACCACTACAAAGTACTATTACCTCTACCCAGCATTCACCCCCCCATGAAGACCGATTCAGACATTACATCCCTTCAGAGTTTCAAATACAGTTTTTAGAAAGGCTAGTAACACCAGTGTCAAAGAAAGCTTTGCTCCCAGGGCTGTGGTCTCAAGAATTTTATTTTTCCCAGTGACCGGGTACGGTGGACCCTTAATGCTCGGAAAAGTAGAAAAGGATGGAACAGAGTTTCATTGCCACAGCCACACAGTCTGCATAAGGAGTTGCGCTCAGCCCGTGGCTTCCTTGCCTCCATAACTTCCTTTATAGGATAGAAGGCTCAGTCAAAAGTACATAAACTGACTTAGGAGATAACTACTAGGGAATTTGACCAGGTAGGCTGGGACTCTGCCTCTTGCCCTTACTTCTGGGATAGCCTTGCTGTATATTTTATATTTGCCCTTTGCCTCCAGTGAGGTAATCCAGTTGAAATCCATCAATTTACGTTTCACCAGTGGAGGATTTTTTAATAGATTGTCTTGATTGGCGTTGACACTAGACAGCAATGAAGTTCAGGCCGTACTCCATTGCTCAGGAAGGGGCTCAGATTTTTCTACTAGGGCCTTTTTCAAAATAGCCAATCCTCCGGCTCCTTGTGCACTAAGGCACTTGCTCTAAAAGGCCAGGGACTTCCAAGCCACAACCACATAGAGATAATTAAGACCAAGCTCTAGTCTTATGGCCTGGACTGATGTAGAATTAGGCAGAGATAGAACATGCCTCTAGAAAAGCCGTTCCAGTTTTGGCCAAAGTTTGTAGGATAACACCAAAGAAGCTTCTGGGTAATAAGTCAATATTGGCATTACATTTTTGTGGTAGACCTCAATTACTGTAGCAGTGTAAACTTACAGTATCATTTCATAATGGATCTTGCCTGAGCAGCTAAATTCTTCACCTTGCTGCGCAAAATGATTTCTTTATAGGCATCCGTCCCACTGTTGCTGAGACTCAATCCAAGATAGGTCAGGGAGGAGACCTCCAACATTTTCTCGCCTTTCAGGAACCAGACGTTGCCTTTGTTTTTCCTTCCCGCCATGCCCCCTAAGGTCAGAATTCTTGATGTATTCACATTGATCTTTAAGCCATTGGCTTCAATCTAGTGTTCTAGCGCATTGAGTTGGCACTGCATACCAATCTGGGTCTGATCCTTCATGACCAGGTCGTCAGCATAGAGCAATCTGCTTACGGATTCGCCTGCAATGGTTGGTGAAAAACATCTTGTTTTAACAAAAGCAGTGTTGATGTTGGAGATGGACAAGCTGAAAATCGCTGGGATGAGTCCCTTATCCATTTGAATTGGCTTGGATAGGTTGCACAGGCTGTCCAGTCTAACCGATATTGATGTTCCAGTGTTTAAGGCCTTTGTTGGTTCCAAGATATCCTTTGGGCATTCCCAGAGTTCCAGCTTTGACCACAGAATATCTCTGTCCACAGAGTCAAAAGCTTGGGCAAGGTCAATAGAGGCCAAACACATTTTACTAGATGTTTTAGCCTTTGCCCACATCTTTAGTAGGTTGATTAGAAAAACATTTAAGGTTTTGCCAATTCCTTTTACAAATCCAGCTTGCCCGGTGTCTCAATGGTTTGATGACATAATCCATTCTGTCAGATTTTTAAGAATGACTGCTGCAAAGAGTTTTTTGATCACATCAAGTAAGGCATTAGGCCTGTAGTTAGCCGGGGCAGACCTATCGCCCTTTTAAAAAATTGGCACTATTATAGAATGTGTCCATTAAAGAGGTATCTTCTTGGTTCTTGATCAAATAACTCCACGAAAAAGGAAGCCCACTCGTCTGGGTTGCACCTCAGCATTTGGTCAGAGATGCCGTCAGGTCTACCACCCTAGATGTAGTAGCCAAGCTGATCAAGGGCAGGATTTCCTCTTTATCTGTATTATGTAGCCATTTTTCCAGAGGATCTACTATATGCAAATGCTTCGCAATTCCAGAGTGCATAAACAAGAACTTAAAGTGAGTGTACCAAACCTCCGCCGCTATCGGGTTGGATAATAAAGACGACTGAGCATTGTTCATGTTGGTGAAAATGTTCCACACCTCTGCTCTATTTTTTGATGCGATCAACTTCAGCATATTTTTTCAGCATCTCTTTGCAGCATAAGATGTTTGTGAGAGGTAATCCAATGTTTTAAAAGTTTGCTTCATGTTTTTGATAGTTTTGTTTGTATTAGGCAAACCTCTTTTCCTAAACTGCCTCACTTGTTTCTGGAGAAATGATTTCCCAGTGGCTACTTCTATATCGGAACAGTGCTGATTGCTAAAAGATCCCTTCAAGCCCATCTGTCTTTTCTCTGCATAAGCAGACAGCACAGCTGTATATTCTACTGCCAGGCCTCATAGATCAGGCAGTCTACTGTCCAAATTTCAATTTACAGCTTTAGACATTTTTGTTATATTCTCTGGGAGTATTTTAAGACTTGAATGGCCTGCGTTTGTTGCAATATCTGGCACATTTGTGGATGCTTGACACTGGACCACTGCTCTGAGAGGACCCTTAAGATATTATGGTCACTATTGTTAGTATACGCAACCTCCATATACCTTAGTGTTTCTTGGACGAAGTCTGAGGCGAAAAGGTAATCCAGAATTTTCACATCCGACTGCCACTTCCAAGTTGGGGGCGGGGGGATATCTCCTCAAAGGTGTACATTTACCAATCTTAAGTTTTGCACATCCATCTCTTCTCTCCACCTCAGTACCCTTGTGAAAACAAAGTTAAAATATCGAGGCTGAGTACCCCAAAAGGAAATACACCGAACACAGGTTACAAAGGAACATACAAAGATCTTTAATTTATACTGAACAGTTACAAAGGACAGAAACAATCAGATAGCTATCGGCCCTCAGTATAACACAGCAAACTCCAGCATGGTTCGGTGTGCTCAGCGAGTGGGACTGTACATTAGGATTAGTCGCACTTTCATACCATTTGCGAACATGATGTCCAACCCTACTGCAGGTTAATATTCCTCTAATACATTACTGATCTAGGGTTCATGCCGAGTTCACACATCTATATGCTTAGGGTTTGCCTTTAATGCATTCCCCAACAAGTCTACACGGTAACAGTGTATTTTAGGATTTATCATAAAGTCTTCTCAAACATTAATACAATGTAGTCAAACAAGTGTTCTCAGTTCAGTATTTGGATACATTGTTCTTAACATATGTTCGCGGATTAGATTCATTGGCGCGAGTAATCCTTTACACACAGGTCAGCGAAGGACAAGGTCTCAGTTCACAACCCCAACAAGTGGCCTGCAGGCAAGTTACATATTAGTTGTACGCAGAGGTCAAGATGGCCATGTTGTATTTCAGAATGACATCGTCCACCATTTTAACTCACAGGGTGACTTTACAGAGAGAAGCTAAAATGGCGGATTGACCTAAAATGGCTTCATTGCAATCGGGGGCACGATATAATTTCCCATTTGACAAACACTCCTTTTGGCCTATGCCAAGTGTTAAACTACTTCTGATCCCCTTGCAAACAACTCCATGCATTATCGTCCATGCACCCTGAATAGCTGTCAGAAATATCTATTGCCATCAGATCATTCGCTAACATTTCTTTTAACACATATTCCTTAGAAGTTTTATCTCGGGCATACACTTTATGTCCTATTGTACCTATCGCTTGTGTGCAACATCCCCCTAGCATCGAACATATACTAGGTAAACACTGGATACAACAGCAAAGGAACAACAGAATTCCCAAAATGATCAGTAAGACCGAAAGTACCTTCCAACCCCAAGACCGCAAGAAGTCCCAGAACCAAGCGCTAAGATACCAGTTTCCCTCGGGAACATGCACTTCTGAACTAAGGACATGCAGATTCTGTATTGCTTTGAAGATATTTGGGGAGGAATCTGGCACGAAAACACAGCAAGTGGACCCCACTAATTTACACACTCCACCACGTTCAGCCAGAATGACAACTAATGCCATCCGGTTCTGGAGCGCTACTAGTCTCATCGTTTTCTGTTCTAATGTCATATTATAGAGTATGTCCGTGGTCCGGTTGATGGTTGTCTGCAGTACTCTTGCTACTCTTCTGATATCTTCGGAATTCGCTATCTGCCCCCAAAATGGCACAAATGATTTTGCTACATCTCCCAAGACCTGTGCTGGAGTGTCACCATTCTCGTCCCACCGTGGACGAGCCTTTGAAACCTCTACAGTACTAGCTATGAACACCCCAGGTAACAGGATCCCTAAATAACAGGTTCCCTGCCAATCCCTGGGCAACCATGGAAATGCTACATTACCGCAAACAAAGTAGACAGGTTCGCCTACATACAAAGGCCTGTCTTCCCCAGTCAAATGTGCAACGTTGGCACAACCTTTAAAATCTCCCATTGACTGAGTACCATTCCTCTGTATGCAGAAAGAAACTGAATCGGGGCTATGGTTAACAGTGTAAGAAGGAGGCATGGCATCCTTATTGCCTATCAGAACCATCGTAAAGGTGATCAAAGATTGAAAAGGACGAGACAATCTATCAGAAGGCCTAATAGAAGCAACGTTGAGCTTACTCCTATTTGTGAAAAGCGAGCATCCCAGGGGAGTCAGAACATGTTTCTCAAAACTATTCAAATTAGTGCCATCAAAGTTCCCTGAGATGCTATCGTTCCATCGGCCAAAGAACAGTGCTCTAGGAGAAGCATAACAAGCAGTTGTCAAAGGTAAAGGATGAATATACCAACCTAGCCACTTATCCCCATGTTGTGGTAAATGTGAACAGACCCAACAGTTGGACCTATTGAAAATGGCATGTGTAGCATTCATGATAAGTAACAGAGTATTGTTATGATACCTTTGTCTATGCTGGGAGTCCCTAGGGGACAGAGTATGCAAATGTACGAAGGGAGTAGAAACAGTGGGTAAATTTTCAGTCGGTAACAAGGACTCTAAAGGATGAGTTTCCTTGAGGTACCATAGACCTAATACAGTGACTATTATAAAGCCAAATATTATTATGAAAACACAGCAATATGTTTTCGGTGCCCAAGTGCTTTGTCCATCATCCTGGCTGGTCACACGATCATTTACAAGCCCCATACGAGTGGTAGCAGTGGCAGGCATTGTAGTCCTCAAACAGAAACCCCCAATGTTTGTTGCTGCCGACCTCCCGGCCGTGCGACTTGTTAGTCCTTCCACAACGCTAGCCAACAGAATCCCCTTTTTCCTCAAACAATTACTTGGGCAAAAAGCAAGCCCTTGATGATTCTTTTCCTTCTTCGAAATGCACAGCCGAACCGTGCCGTAAGTCTATCAGATGCACAGCAAAACCGTGCTGTAAGTCTATTTTCTTGGACGCAGATTTACCTTACTTTTCCCGGTACTGATAGATCCGGAAACAATGTGTCGTCACTTCCCGTTGGAAGCAACGTATCAAGAGCAAGTGAAGATGCAGAATTTGAAACAACAGTTTCCGGAAGCGAAACCTTTGGAGAGTGTGGAGAAATAATGGCAGGTTCCCCAAGCCTCACAGGCTCAGATTCTCCGATGCACTCTCAACGCTATTTACTGCTTTGGGATCATTGGTTGCAGCATTAGCGAGGGGTTCTGTTTCTTCTGTATCGTGAGGCACTGGGTGAGGAAGTCTCTCGACATGTGTCGCATGGATCCAGTTCTTTCTGCCTGCGACACGCACCTCCATCTGTGTGACCAACAGGACCTGGAATGGGCCCCGCCAACGAGGTGCAAGGAGGGAAGAATGCTCAAATGCCTTGATAAGGACCCATTCTCCAGGCCGTATGCTGTTGCCCAGACCCTCTCGTATCGTACAGGTAAAGCCTCTCGCACCTGGTGATAAAACAAATACAGGTTTTTAGTCAACTGGCTGCAAAAATCTGAAAGAAGTACATTTTCAACATTTTTCAAGGATCTACATTTAGGAAGATTCCAGATATTGGCAGGTCTCCCCATTATCACCTCAAATGGAGAAAGCCCGGTCTTAGTTTGAGGGGTTGTACGCATGGCTAGTAACATGATCGGTAAGGCGTCCGGCCATTTTAATTTATTGCCGGCACACGTCTTAGCGAGCTTGTTCTTGATGATACCATTGTGTCTTTCTACTAGTCCAGTGCTCTGAGCGTGTCTGGCCGAATGGAACCGTTTGTCGATCTAAAATGCCGCACATATCTGCAGAATTACAGCAGTGACAAAATGTGGACCATTGTCCGACCAGATGACTCTTGGTAGCCCGAACCGAAGAAAATATTCCTTTAACATGGTCTTCGCAGTAGTCATGGCTGTAGCATCTTTGACAGGGAAAGCCTCGAACCATTTACTAAAAGCACAGATGACAACTAATACATACTTCATATTGTTGCAGCGTTCCATCTCAATAAAATCAAAGTGAATGACTACGAAGGGGACAGAAGGTGGCCCAAAACTTCCCCTTGGAGTTGATGTCCCCTTTCCCAGATTGTGTTGTAGGCAAATCATGCAGTGCTGAACATAGCGCTGGGAAATTTTAGAAATTTTGTCATTTGGCCAAACTTTCTCTAACATTTTCGTAACTTTCTGGGCACTTATATGCGTAGGGCAATGGGCCATAATGACCATCATCATCACATAAGCGTCAGGGATTAGCCATTACCCTTCAACTATGTCCACCCAACACCCATCATCATCGAGTTTCCCCAAGCCTTCAGCCCACCTCTTGGATTCTTCTAACGTGGCATCGGCTTGGATATACCGTACAGACCCGACACTCTCGTCCATTGCATAGGCATTCACAGTCTCCCTTGAAACATACATCTCCTTAAAGAGATTGTTGGCAGTTTGCCTAGCTATCTGATCAGCGAAAGC